>NC_091690.1:90106500-91501000 GCF_041296265.1 Equus caballus | reverse complement strand
AATATATTTTATCTATGAGAGACGTAAAGTTGATTATGTCTTTGGCATTGAATAAAATACTTTTAAAACAGACATTTTATAGTTCACCTTCTCTAATATAAAAATTTAATGAGAAATAACTGATTTTAAAAGTATTTAATACTTATTAGCTATCTGAAATCAAGAGAGTTTCTTCAGCAAGCTTTGGATTAATCAAAAGAAAATCAAAACTGATATTGTGAGCTATCCAGAAAACAGTAGAAAGTTGGAAACTTTATTAAAAAAATTGTGGGATATGATGAGAGAAGAAATTCTGCATTTAAATAAAGAAATTTGGTCTTAAGAAATGAAAAATAATTCTCCAATGAAACAAGGCAGCAGGAAGAGAGAATCAGTTTAAATAATAAAATTTGTGAAAGAGAAATTTAAAAAAGAACAAAAATACATCAAAATCTGGATCTATTAAAAGAAAGAAACTCCCAGAAGCCTAATGAAGGAACACAAAGGAGGAACAAAAATCAATAAAATTAGGCATGAAAAAAGAATCATAATCACACTAAAATATTACTGATAACAAACTATAGATAACTGACTTGTAAATCCTTAGGAAATGGAAATTTTTTTCAAAAATATTGATTACTATAATTGTGCATAAACATAAAATATTGAAAAGAGTCAAGATTGGCATAGATGTTAGCTCAAGGACAATCTTCCTCAAGCAAAAAGAGGAAGCTTGCCAATGGATATTAGCTCAAGGCCAATCTTCCTCACCAAAAGAAGAGAGAGAGAGATTAGAGAAATGAAAAAAAAAATCCAGCATTTTCAAAGACTTCAAGATAACATGACCTTATAGACAAGTCTATCTAAATTTTAAAAAGCAATTAATCAGAATATATTTTATATGTTTCCACCTTAGAGTAAAATATGACAGCTCCCAAATGCATTTTATAAAGTAGCCTCTCCAGATGTAGATAACAGAAAAATAACAAAACCACAGACCAGCTCATTTATAAGAATGGATGAAAATTCTAAATAAAATACTAAAATGTAGTATGAGAAACATACCAAGAAAAAAGACAACCCAAAAGTGGGCAGAGGATCTGAATAGACATTTCTCCAAAGAAGATATGTAAATGAGCATTACACACCCTAAAAGATGCCCTACGTCATTAGCCATCAGGGAAATGCAAACCCAAACCACAGTGCGATACCACCTCATACCCACAAGGGCAACTAGAATCAAAAAGTCTAGTACCAGAACAAGTGCTGGTGAGGGTGCGGAGAAACTGGGACACTCGTACATTGCTGGCAGGAATGTAAAATGGCAGAGTCAGCTGTCTAAAATAGTTCGGTAGTTACTCATAGGTGAAACATAGAATTGTCACATGACCCAGGAATTCCACTCATAGGGACACACACAAGAGAATTAAAAATATACATTCAAACTAAAACTTGTACAGGAATATTCATTGTGGCATTATTCATAAGAGTCAAAAAGTGGAAATAACTCAAATTCCATCAATTGATGAATTGATAAACAAGAGTGATGTCTAGCTAGCTAGCTACACAATGGAATATTATGGCTATAGGAATTATGTACTGATACATACTAAAGCACGGATGAACCTTGAAAATGTTACGCTCACTGAAAAAAGCCAGACAAAAGAGGCCCCGTATTGTATGATTCCATTAACATGAAATATCTGGAATAGGTGAACCCACAGAGCCACAAAGTAGCATAGTGTTTGCCAGAGGTTCAGGGGAAGGGATTCTGGCGAGTGACAGATTAACAGGCACGGGATTTCTTCTGACGGTGATGAAATACTCTGAAATTAGTTCTTGGCAGTGGTCGCACACCTCTGTGACTACATGAAGAACTCATTGACTTGTACAGTTTATACTGGGGAATTTTGTAATATTTAAATTATATCTCAATAAGGATGTTTTAAAAAGTTTTTAAAAAGAAGATCAGGAGAATAATATACTATAAACAAGTAGGATTTACTCAAAGAATGACAAATATGGTTCAACATCACCAATAAAGACAACAGTCAACATGATCCTTAATATCAATATATTATGGGAGAAAATTAATAGATGCAGCCTTTTGTGACTTTCTTTTTTGCAATGAAAATTATGCTTATTAGATTCATATTGTTGGAAATATCTGTTGTTCATTTGTTTGTAACAATGTGTAATATTACATGGTGTGAATATACCATAATTTATTTGTGTATTCTTCTGTTAATAAACATTTAAATTGTTTCCAGATTACTGCCATAATATAACTGATGATACATGTCTTACACATGTCTCCGCACACATATTCATGAATATCTCTTTAGTATATATCTAGAAATAGGATTATTAAGTAGTAGGATGTGCATATATTTATTTCCCAAAATATACAGTATGATGCCATTTTTATAAAGCTCAAAAACCAGTAAAAATATAGAACATATTTGTTTAAGTATACGTAGGGGGAGTTGAAGTTACATATTTGAAAATGTAAGGGAATAATAAATATGCAATTCTAGAAAGAGTTTGCATCAAAAGATAAGGGATAAAAAAGACAGAACAGTGAGCAACAGTAAGAGAACTTCAAATTATGGAGAATGATTCTTTATTTTCAAGTTGGATGGTTTATTCATGAGTGTTCACTTTTTTATGCCTGCTAACGTGTTTATGCATTAGAAATGCTGTCTTGTAAGATTAATATTCTACAGCAATAGATGCTTAAAAGATATTTGATAAAATTTAGTAACTATTCCAAATGAAAACTATATATAAAATAGAAATATTAAAAGGTCAGGGTTCAGCCCATGGCTGAGTGGTTAAGTTTGTGCACTCCACTTCAGTGGCCCAGGGTTTCACCAGTTCGGATCCTGGGCACAGACATGGCTCATCAAGCTGGGCTGAGATGGCGTCCCACACAGCACAACCAGAAGGACCTGCAACTAGAACATACGGCTATGTAGTAGGGGCCTTTAGGGAGAAGAAAAAGAGGAAAAAAAGGGAAGATTGGCTCAGGTGTCAATCTTTAGGAAAAAAAAATAAAGCTCACAGCTATGCTAACCTCTATCTACTAAAAAAAAAACAGCAGCAGCAATCCCAATGGGTAAACGCTAAAGTTATTTGCTGAAAAATCAAGAAAAAGGCAGATAATGACCACTATCATTATTATTATTCAACAGGAAATTGTTTTACATTTTAGCCAAAAGGAGACAAAAGAAAAAGTTTTACAAATATCAGAAAAGAGTATTAAAATGATGTTTTCGTTAATAATATAAGTAAATGATTCTGATAAAAATCTATGTCACACAAAAATATTTTCCCTGGATATAAAAGCATGAGTTATTCAGAATGTATGTACGATGTTGATTATTGAAGCATTGCTTGTGCTGAAAACAACAAAGTAAATGCCTAGCAATGAGGGAAAGGTTGAGTAAGTTGTGGTTTATCCTCACGGTGGAGTATCATTTATTACCATTAAAACTAATGGGTCAGTGGACTTGAAGAAGACAACATATGAAACTGACATTTTTGTAAGTCAAAAGCAGGTGAATACTGGCAATTTCACATGGTTATTATGTGACTTTGTATATATTCACACATATATATGTGATATACAATATCACATATATATAATGTTATAATTACAGTTATATATGTATATATATTACATATATACATGCATAACATATACTTACATACGTATATATGGGCACATGTATATCAACTGCTACACACATATACATATTTAAATATACTTATATAATTATATATTTATATAAATATATTTATCATAGATATTTTATATATTTACTATTATATGATATTTTACACAATATAATATGTATATACATAAACGCAAACCTACAGATATGCATTCTTGGACTGTGTATCTGTAAATGTATTTATTAGTTGGTAACATGGGGAGCGGGTCGAACTACAGGAAGAAGTGGAAGATAGGGAAAGAGGAGAGAGAAGGAAAAAAAGAAACCTAATTGACAAAAGTGCCTATCATAAAGCAGCATTATAAATTTTATAAAGGGGAAATCCTCTTAGAAATAGAATTCTGACTCCAAAGGTGCGAAGAGTTTGAAGTCTTGCTACTTACTGCAGAACTGCTTTACTGTCCGTTTTGCACAGCAGCTAAAGGAGCAGGCTAATTACTGCCCCAGCAGCACTCTGCCTCGGACCCGACTGCATGGAAAGCATTGCACTTGGAGACGCGGCCCTAGATTTAAGTGCGTAACCATAAACAGCTCTAACAATCCATTTGGTTGGCTGGTTGAAGGTGTACTTTACAGGAAGCACATATTGGTATGTACCTCAAATCAGAAATTTTGCTTCATTTTTTGGGCGTGTGAGGTATGTGCCGAAAACAGTGGATTTACCCGGCAGTGGCCCTCCCGACCACACTCGTGCTAAAGTGCTCTGGCCTCTAGCTAATTAAACAAGAGGGGTTCTCAGCCATTGCCAAAAGGATAATTTGATCTTATTATCAGGCACTTGAGTCTGGCTTTTGCTTGAGCCGTCAAGACAGAGCAGCCGTACCACGAGTGCCTGTTTCAATTGCCGAACACACTTAATGTTGGAAAGGCTTGCTGGGCATTCTTTCACCATCCATTAAGATTATAGATCCTAACAGGAAAGTCAATAATAAATAATAAAGTCAATTACTATTTATCATGTGGGGTCTATAAATCCAAGAGGATCCTGAGGAAATGAATTTTCAGGTATTTAATAATTCTATGAAAATTCTATTTTGTTTTCATTTTAATGAAATTTAAAATGAAATGTTCCTCAAGTAAAATACCACGTTCCTCATATAAAGATACCACACTGTCTTACAGTGGTAAACTGCAGCTGAGCAATATTTTTCATAGAAGAAGTGTTAGATTTATTTATTTATTTATTTATTTGAGGAAGATTAGCCCTGAACTAACTACTGCCAATCCTCCTCTTTTTTGCTGAGGAAGACTGGCCCTGAGCTAACATCCGTGCCCATCTTCCTCTACTTTATATGTGAGACGCCTGCCACAGCATGGCTTTTGCCAAGCGGTGCCACATCCACACCCGGGATCAGAACCGGTAATCACTGGGCTGCCGGGAAGGGGAATGTGCGAACTTAACAGCTGGGCCATCGGGACAGCCCCAAGAAGTGTTAGATTCTTAAGGAACTCTTCTTTAAACTAGTAACTTTAGACCCTTGGGGGGAATTGGCAATATTCCAAGGAAATCATGAAAACAAGACAGAGTAGAAAGAACACCTTTCCATTTCTCCTTCACTGCGAGGATTCTGATAATTACTCTAAGACAGGATGACCTGAATGCCACAGCTACATGTAGACTTCATTTTCCCTTTTTATTTTATGCTAATTATTTTGAATATCCAATATGGGATCCTTTACCTGGTTGTCAAACGCTCACTCTGCCTTTAAGATTCTCCAAATATTGACCACTCATACATATCATTATGGCTTATAGACTTTTACGGGTTTCATAGAAATTCAGATAACTCTCTGGCATGTAAATTTGGATAATGTGAAACCTTCGACATGAGATGCTGGTCCTGACTTTAGAACATATGAGATGTTCACAAATTTTTTGGGGGGATGTCTGGCATCAAAGTCAAGAAACATATAAAATTCTACAAAGGCTGGATATCAAAGCCTTCCTTCCTGTACAGATTTGAAAGAAGCAGTTCTATCATCTACATGAGAGGTGAGTCAAAATATGAGAGACTAAAAACATAGAGACTGGCTTGAACCTTCTTGTGTCTCTTTCCCATGGAGGGTCAGTGTTAAGAGAATAAGGAAAAATGCCAACATACTCTAAATAAACTATACTTTTGTTCTTTTCAAAAGGGTTCTGGAACTTTCAAGAGTTCCTGATTGTTGGATTAAGGATCATAAAGCACACTAGCTATCTTCTATTCTTCCATTCTATTTTTGCATTCAGCTAGAATGATGATTCACAAACCTGACTGCACCTTACAAAAAATGGCAATGCCTATGTGCTATACCCAGAGATCTGGATTCCGATAGTCGGGTTTGACTCCCTAACTTCAGTGTTTTATTCAAGCTCCCCAGCAAATTTTAACATGTGGCCATGATTGACAGCCACTGAGCCGAACATCAGAGAGTAAGCAATCTGTCCTCCAGGAGCTCACAGTCTAGTGAAAGACACAAGGTATCCAGCTCCTACTGTGCAATTTCTCCTGCTACCACCACCAATGCCGTAATTTTTATAAAGAAAGCTAAGCATTTGTCATGTCATTCTATGCCATGTGCATCAACCCCAGGGGTAGAATATTATCTCCATTTTCCAACAGATAAGAGTAAAATCTCTTTAGAAGACACCGGTCACCCACTCACTGTGAGTCAGGCACTGTTTTGGGCTTTGGTGGCCTCACCCAGATTAAGAGACAAGTTCACAGTCTGTAGACAGATGCCATGAAATTACCTAAAATCTATGAGGCAGAGTATCCAAAAAAATTTCCACCACCAGCCACCAGATTCTGCTTCTGACAAGTACACAGCCAGAGCGGTTTTCTCCTTGACTCCAGCTTCAATACCTATTATCATTATAGCAATAGGAATCTGTCCCATCTGCTCCTGCTCTTAGCAAACATCGAGCAGGTCTTGGGAGAATGATGAGGATGTGTTTGCACTTTAAAGCAACCCTTCTATTACTCTTTCAGTTACTAACATCAGTCATGCCTGAAGACCATTATTAGGTCATGCTGCAATCTTCACCTGCCCAGATTAGAGAACGCTTCTCCTCTAACCTCTTCCTCAGAGGAATGACCTACAGACCTTTCAGCATTTTCTCTGCTCTTTTCTGAGCTCTCTTCAACAGTCACTAAGTCTTGTGTGGACAGAAATGATGAACAATATGTATAAACCCTTTAGGAAACTGTCTTTGTGGGGTGGCCAAAGGCCCTTGCAATCTGGACAGACGTTACCTGTGGGGCATTCACATTACAGGAATATGATTTAATATTTTGTACAGTCTGATTCTGATTTGAATACCATTTGTTGAGCACTTACTATGTGCCAGGCTATATGCTAGAGGACTTTCACATGCCATTTCACTGAATATTTCCAATGACCTTTAGAGGAAGGCATTGTAAATTCCCACTTTACTGAGGAATAAACTGAGGCTCACAGAGGCTAAGTGACCTGTAATCATCTGTCCAACGCCATATAGCCAGGAGCCAGAAAAGAAGCTGTGAAGAGGTAAAAGGCAGCAAGCCCCAATAGTAAAAACCAGTTCAAGGGGTATTTCCCCACCCATTCAGATCACCCTACTTGGTCTAGGAGAGAAATATTAAGCAAAAAATTAAAACAAGGCCTTTTTAGGGGAACAGAATAACATTATAATTGGCTGAACTGCTCCTTCCCTGTTGTCAGTGCTCTGGGCAGGTGCACACACATACTAACGAGCAGTTCCGGAGGCGGGGAGCAATCTTTCCCATTGGCACACAGAGGATCTCGAATCGGGCATGCACTGCAGGGCAGTCGTGGGAGTTGCCCTGTAGACAGAGAGGTCTGAAAACTCTTAACTCAAGGAAGGAATTACTGCCCAGGATTTCTTGTCAGAGGAGTGTGACAATTTAGCACGTCTGTAGCTGACACTGTCAAGCTAAATGGGCAGTCTAATGGCTTCACTCACAGAAGTCTGCCAGGTTGGGTGACAGTCAGGGTCATCCCAGACAGCGACTTCATCCTTCTTCCCTGCTCTATTTGACTGCGTCCTGCTGCTTCAATCTCTCACTTGACTGATCTGCATTTCTTCATGGATGGGAACAAGAAGCCATTTTGTAGGAACGCTAGCCCTGATCCCTTCTTGGTAATGGAATGGTTGAAACAAAACTAGCCCCAGGGTTGAGGACAGCTTACAGTTTTGCTGATTCTAGAGCTAACAGTAAAAGCTTCGGGAAAACTTCTCATTACACTCCATAAAGGGAAGGAGTAGCAGCCGAGAGTCAATCAGTCATCATTTGTTGTTTTTCAAAGTCTCCCATAATGTCCAATTAAATTTGAGAGATAGAAAAACAACGACAGAAGATTTTACACAGGAACTTTTCAGACCAATTAAATTGTTCAAGTGTGAGTTGCACTCGCTTTTGCACAAGAGTTAGGACACTCGACAAGGAGAAGAGTGGCCAGGGGATGGAGACTCAGGGAGAGTCACAGGCATCATAGCAAACAAGGAAAAGCTCAATGACTTGGAGATGTTGATCCTGGAGAAAAGAAGACTTAAGACTGAGGGGAAGGGTGATGGTGTGAAAGTGGAAGGAGAATTCGAAATTTATCATCTTTTCATCAGAGTCAATACCCACGATACCAATATATTATCATAAAAGTAGTAGTTGAAAGGCTTAATTCTTGATAACACTCCTTGAGAGAAGTGATGCTTCCGTTGCCCCAGCAGGTCTATTTTCTAGTGCATCTTCCTGACGGTCCACAAAAAGACTGGCATAGATGGAACAGCCCTAAATCACACAGCAAGTAACTTACCCTGTATTGATTTCTCTCTCCATCTTTCTGGTAACAAGGAGTAGGGCTCAATTCTCTAACACTTCCTAATAATTCTTGGTAATAAAGAGAGAAAGGTCCATAGCCATAGGAATCAATAGAACACAGCTAGAATTGATGATACTGCCTCATTTCTACAGTGTGTATCTTTACCAAATGACTTACTGTTTAAGGCAAGAGATAATGGTTTTCCGTTTCTGGTAGTGATAACAAGTATCTTTGTCAAGTAAATTTATTCAAGTAAAAAGAGTTTAATTAAAGAGGAATTGTACGTAATTAATGGTTCAGATGATGTCATGGATGTAACAACATTTTTAGGTATCACTTGAATAAGGTAAGTTCCAAAAACGCTTGAGCAGTTGACAAGACAGCTTCTTGTGAGGGGAGATTTTCAAGCAGTGGCTTGATGGCTCTTTGCTATGATATTCTGGAGTAACGCCTATACTAGACAGAGGCCAGGACTCAATGACTTCTGATATATCTTCAACCTTGAGATTGTATAATTCTTTGCTTTGCTTTCTTTGAACCTCTATTACTCAGCTTTTGCCATGCTAACAAACAAACTCCACAATTCTCAATTGATCACAACAACAACAAGAAAAACATTTGTTTCTTGCACCTTTTACATGAAGGTGTAAGTTCGAGTAGCTCTGCTCCGGGTCTACTATGAATCTGCTCCCCGTGCCTTCGCATTCTGGATGTCAAGACGAGACAGCAGCTCTTGTACAATATGCTTCTTGTGGCAGGAAGCTTCTGCTTGGAGGCCACCTACATGCTATGCACTCACACGCTAATGGCCAAAGCAAGTCATGTGGCCAGTATCGCCAATGGTGCTTACAGGAGTCACTGCAAGTGATGTGAGCAAGGATGCAGATGTATATGCCTCTTACAGGCGTAGGGAGGAAACGGATAGCTATGAACAACATTACAATTTACCACAGAACCATTCAGGCTGGGGACACGCGGATCATAATTAAAATTTTCCCAGCAGGGTGCAACTTCAGACATCAATACTTGCAATTAAAACGGCACTGAGATATGGCTCTGTCAAGTCACCACATAATTAAAAAAGCAAAGATAAAATAAATAGAAGAGCTTTCAAGGAAGTTGGGTTATGACAAATGTTAACACAAGGCAAAGGAAAAATTTAGGGCATTAAGATAGATTTTGCTTTTAGCTTTTTTTTTCCTTTTGTTTTCCTCATATGTAGGCTGTTAAGGCTGCTGGTCATATCAGAAAGGGCACGCACACCCACTACCAGGATGTACGTGATATTCAAACAGCCCCTTTCCACTCTGGCCTCTCTCTGAGATGCCTTCCAGCTTTGATATGCATTGAATTGAGATAAGAGATGTGGAAAAAGCTTTGTCAAATAATGAGAGAGAGAGAGGGAGAAAGAATATGAATCGTCATTAGTATTATTCAGATCAGCTAAAGTTAACATACTTTGTGCATTAATTAATGATTACTGTGTGTCGTGCGCTCTCTGCAATTATTCTATAGAAGATGACAATCCAGGTTAGGCTTTATTGAAATGCGAAGTGAGAAAAACAAATACCTAATTATAACAGAGGTATTGTAGAAGAAAGATATCGCTATGTCAAACTACAACTCAGGGGAGGAATTTACTATGGCAGGCTCTTTACAGCGATGTTTGTGTGGTGAAAGAGGAAGGGGCTTGAAGGTTTAATTCCCTAGCTGCTCCTGTTACTAAAGTGGCACTCTTGAGTAAATTTCCAATCTCTATTGACCACAATACACTCCTTTGTAAAACAGAGACAGCAATACTTACCTCTAACTTAAGAAATTTTGATTAAATGCCTACTATGTGCTGTCACTGGTCTAGGCTTTGAGAATTCAGCAGTAAGCAAGATAAAAGTGTCTGTTCTCCTGAGGTTTACATTCTAGAGAGGAACCTAGACAATAAACTAACATATTAATATGTACTGTGATGTCAGGTGGTATTAAGCAGAGTGGAGAAAATGAAATTGGATAGAAGGCAGCCAAGATCAGTAGGGGCAGAGGATCTACGTTAGACCAGTAGGTAGCGGAGGCCTCTCTGAGCAGAGACAAGAATGAAGGGACGGTGAGAACAACAGGCTCTCAGGGGGATGAACACTCCAGACAGGAGGGACAGGATAGTGCTGGAATCTCAAGGAAGGGACAAAGTTCCTACGGTCAATGAAGAAAGTCAACACAACTAAAGCAATTTAAGTAATAGTGACAGTGACAAGAGATGAGAAGAAAGAGGTGAGCAGGGGCCAGATGATGCAGGATCTCGTACGCCAAGTTTAAGACTGCATTTTAGTATAAGTGGGATGATAAGCCAGGAGGCAGTTTTGTAAAGGAGAACTATCTGGGAAATAGCACATGGTATATAATGTTATTTAAGAAGTAGTCTATTTTCCTTCCCTGTCCCTCACAGTGAAGTAAAGCAAACTTTTAGAACATCTCAACAGACAACTTTGAACCATGAGGCTCTTGGAACAGAGATTTGTGCTTTTTTTTTTTTTTTTTTTGAGGAATCTTGGCCCCGAGCTAACATCCGTGCCCATCTTCCTCTACTTTATACGTGGGACACCTACCACAGCATGGCTTGCCAAGCGGTGCCATGTCCGCACCCGGGATCCGAACTGGTGAATTCTGGGGCCACCGAAGCAGAGTGTGCAAACTTAACTGTTATGCCACCAGGCTGGCCCCAAGATTTGTGCAAACTTTAAGGGATGTTTTGTTCTCTTTAATAAAGAGTTAGGAGAAAGAGTTATTTGATGTCTAAGCCTCGTTTAACTCTAATATACTACAGGGTGCCCTATATAAACCTCACAATGTTCCCCCAAATCATCTGTTTGCCAAAAAATTGCATTGGCTATATGCAAATTATCTTGCCCACAAAATCCAGATCCTGCTTAGGTTTTTCTTGTGCCTAATAACGTTTGACAAAGGGAATGCCAAGTTAGCTGTGAGGAGTTCTCTCTAATCTGGGGGAATGTTGAAAGTATTCCTCCTTTCCCTAAAACAACAGGTACCCTGATAATTTAATACTATATTTGTAGAGTTGAGGTCACATGTCAGAAATGACTTGTTAAAATATGAACAGGTAACCTTAAATCAATGATATGATAGACCAATGATATTGTCATGTGGACAAATCAAAATTTTAGCCAGTTGGTCACCTAGTAGGTCCTGAATATAAATACAACACAAAATCTATGAGTTTGATCCTGGAAAATGGATGGGAAAGAGTCTGAGGAGGTTAGGACTCAAGGATTGCCGGCCTAGAGGCCCAGAGGCATGGAACAGGAATGAGGGAACTGAGGGAAACATGAGATTTCTCATCTCTCTATGCCTCTACATCCTTCCACCTGGAATGTTGATCCCATCCCCAACACTCCTATCTTTTTTAAGAGTCAAGTTCAAATGCTGCCGCAGTTATGAAGATTCCCTGATTCCCCATCAGGAAGAATCTCTCATCTGAACTTTCACAGGCTCACCTGTGCCTTTCTATGGCACTGAGCTCTTCCCACACCTTGGATTTTAGCTGCCTTTTGCCATGCATGTTTTGTCTCCTCTAGTGTTATAAAAACAACTTGAGGCTGAAATTAAGGTTGATTAATCTTGGTGTCTCCATTCTCTAAATCTGGGATCTTTGCACAGTGCTTTATCCATAGTGGGCATCCAATAGCTGGTAATAACATGGATGGCATAAATGAAAGGGAGGGAGGGAGGGAAGGAAGGAACGAAGGAAGGAGGGAAGAAAGGAAGGAATGAAGGAGGGAGGGAGAGAGGGAAGGAAGGAAGGAGGAAGGGAAGAAGGGAGGAAGGAAAGAACAAAGGAAAGGAGGAAGGAAGGACAGAGCAAAGGAAGGGAGGAAGGAAGAAGGGAAGGAAAAGAGAGAAGGGAGGTGGGCAATAAGGAAAGAAAGAAGGAGAGAGGGAGGGAAGGAATGGAGGAGAAGGGAAGAATGAAGAAAGGAGGAAAGGAGGGAAGACGGGGTAAATTGTTAACAACGTTTCCCATTTGATAATTTCTTCTTGGACACTCCTACCATCTCAGCAGATATCAACAACACAGATTCTCTAGAATTGTCCAAAAAAAGGAAAGCTTTGTCACTTTTTCGAGGAATTGCTCCCTAATTTTTCACACCAATCCATCTGGTTTGATTCAAATATTTTACTGACCTTTCTCCTTCTTTCAGTATAATGAGATAACAAGACATGTAACAAGTATAAGAAGGTTTTATTTTCCAAGAGGCATCTCAGAACATGTTCTCAATAGTTAACTGGAAGCCTGGCAGTGGGTAAAGGCCAGGGAGTGATTTATGACTCAATTACAATCGAAAGAGTAATGTGCTTAGTAGCATGAGTTAAAATAATGGTATAATACTCCAAATCTTTAAAGTTCAACAATTTAGGTTAAGAGAAAGCAAGTTGTACTTGATAGGCAGTGTCACAAGTATCTGGAAGTTCAACCAAACTAATGATGAACTGAGTAGGAGATAGGAAGGGAGTTTTCTTTTTTTTAAAATTTTTTTTGAGGAAGATTAGCCCTGAGCTAACTGCTGCCAATCCTCCTCTTTTTTTTTTTTTTGCTGAGGAAGGCTGGTCCTTAGCTAACATCCATGCCCATCTTCCTCTACTTTTATATGTGGGATGCCTACCACAGCATGGCTTGCCAAGCGGTGCCATGTCCGCACTCGGGATCTGAACCAGCGAACTCTGGGCCGCTGAAGCAGAATGTGTGCACTTAACCACTGCGCCACCAGGCTGGCCCCAGGAAAGGAGTTTTCTAATGAGAGAAAAGAGTGAGTTGAACTTTTCCAGAGACTGGAGGTGTTAGCTCAAAAGTGAGCCACAGCTGGACAAAGAAGCTTCTAAGAAACAGACAGTGAACATTGTGTCTTGCTTCTGGGAGCTTGGACAGCCCAAAGACCATAAGGAAAAAAAAAATATCAGTCTGGCTCCTCATTGACTCTGATGCTACAGTCACTCCTGAAATCGAACTCGACTGAACTCCATGGTCTCCAGGAACAGGCCAAAATAAATGTCTTAAACCTTGTTTCATTTTTATTTGTAAATAAGAGTTAACATGGACTTTTAATACGAAGCAAAAAAATTAATTTTTTATACTTCAGTTGCAGCTTTCTATACTCAGTTAGGAGCCTAAATCTACTGGCTTTTCACATGTGTGCCTCTTGCATGCGTATGAAATGGCTGTACGTTCGTGGTTGTTTAGTGAAGCAATGAAGAGCATGAACTTGAGAGTCATATGCAACTGGTTTAGAGTCTCAGGTTTGTCTATTTATGGTTATTGACCTTGGACAAGTCCTAAGCTCTCCAAACCTCAGTTTCTTTATCTCTAAAATGAGAGTAACGATGGTACCTTCCTCGTTGAATTGTTGTGATTATTGAATGTGATAAGAAATGGAAAGTGCTTATCACAGGAAGCAAACAATAAATGGTAGCTGTTATGACTATATTATTACATCACATTCACTTAGTGTTTGAAATTATTTTCAGTTCTTGAAAGTCTATATCATTTAAGAGAAATATCATGCTCCTGCCATTTAGTTACCAACATTTTAGCTCAACAGCTAGGAAACACAGCTCTGTGGATCAGACGGGCCTGAGAATAAATCAGAAAGGAACACAGACCTAAATAGTTTTATTAAAGTGTATTCCAGTGGGCAAGACTGAAAAAGTGGCAAGCCTGACAATTTTATCTTGGCCTCAATTTAACTCATATTCCCCAGGCTACTTTCCAGTAACCTTCTGAATTCATTTCCAAGCCTATAATCTTTTCTCGAATACAGAGAAAGAGATCATTGAAAAGAGAGAAAAAATGAGTGACACACAGTGTCATCCATGTATTGAGCCATTTTTCCTTGCAGTTTTCTGACTGCAAGGATTGACAAGCCTTATAAAATGGCAAGGAAGTAAGTCTGGGAAGAATTTCTTGGAAGGCTTTTGGAGCCTTAAACACATGTTCTCTTGTCTTGGGTTTCTAAATATAATGATGAGGATCGATGGCAACTCACATTTATAAGTGACTATTATGTACAAAACAACTTGCTATATATTTTATATTCATTGCCGTGCTTAACTTTCACAACAACCATGGTGAAGATACTATTTTTTACCATTTTAAAGATGAGAAAGCTGAGGCTCAGCGAGTTTAGGTTGTTTGTCCAAGTGACACAGTGGTGAGTGTTAGTGCCGGGTCTGAGCTCCAGTCAGAGCTCTCAGCTGCTGCACAGCACAACCTGTGGATCAGGACCTCTTAGCCAACAGTCCTGAGCATCCACTCTGCTCTATTGTGCCAGATGCTGGCAATCTCAGGGTGAGTGAGGCATGGCTTCTCTCCTTGAGGAGTTCACAGCACAGAACAGGGGAGAAACACGTGAATGAATGTCAATGAAATATGGTAAGCTCTGGTCATGAAGATGTACGAACTGCCAGATAAATATATAGGAGAGGCACCACCAGTGGCTGGAGCTAGCAGGGACATGTCCTAGAAGGGGTGACAGTGGAGTTAAGTCTGCAAAGAGCAGGGGAATAAGAAGCATGTATCAGGCAATTTAAAATGATGAAGACAAAAATACGAAAAAGAAGCATATTGAGAGACCTATATGTATGGCTGAAATATATAGTTAGAGGCAAGAGATGAGACAGAAGTGTCCAAATCACAGAGAACCTGAGATCTTACACTAAGGACACTAGACTTAACCCTTTTGAGTCTAGGAAAGGGAGCCATTGAGGCTTTCAATCAGGAGAGTGATGTGATTATATCTGAATTTTAGATACATTATTTTCTTAGCAAGATTACTTTGTAGGAGCTTTACAAACATGCTCATGTTCTGCACATTTCTTTACCTCAATTCTCCATCTGTAAAGAGAGACTAAGAAGGGTCCCTTCCTCTCAGGTAGCAGTGAGAGTTAAGTGAGTTCACACAGAAGATCGCATTTGCAAGTGCCTGGCCTGGAGAAAGCCCTCAATGAGTATTAGGTATTATTTACTTTTTATGGAGGAAGGTTGGAAAGCATTAATCAAATTCTACTGTTCACTATACTCTTCAGATGAAGAACCCAAAGAAGGGTGATGTGTAATCAGTGGTAACATTTGCATTCAGAAAGGCCCACTGTGTGTCCCAATCTAATTTAAAAAGGGAGAAATCTGGCTATCTGGAAATGCACAAAGATAAATCTGCTCTCTTTCTAAACAGTGTAGTGGTATTTACACTTTTCTAACATCTTTGGACTCAAGATGCTACAACTCAACAGCCTCCACTCCCACAGCACACCTTACTGATCTGAAACTCAATGCTTACTCTACTGCGTTATCATCGTTTCATTTGTCTGTGCCAGGAAAGCCCTGGACTTTGAGCAACTTGAACTCAAGTTCCCTATCTTTGCATCCCTAAGCCTAGAAACATGTGTAGTATTCAATTCCTATTAGTGGAATGAGTATAGATAATTCATATCAATGAGAAAGGAAGTCCATTCTTCTAGGTTCTGCCTCAAATTACCAAGAGCCACAGCAAAGAAGATTGCAGTGATCACAATGGGGTTGGAGGAATCTCACTGATTTCTTCTGAAATTATGGAATACTAGGGCTGGAAGAAAACCCAAGGGCCATTATCCAACTGAGGCTGCAGGACTTTCTACTTAGCTGGAGGGAGTGTAATATACTTCTGTGAAACCCTTCCTAGCAAATGGAGTCCAACTCAGTCATTTTCACTTCTAAGACTCATGCAAAATCTACTGAAAAAAACAAAATATCTGATAATTGCATGGAATTTTGTCTTCTAGCCATCTTACTTACATGTTCCATTAGTCCAGAAAAATGTGGATGTATTTTCACGGAAAGTAAGCAGGCCCCTGAAAATTCCACAGTTTTATCTATGATTTGATTGCTATGTACTCTCACTTCTATGAGGACAGAGATCCTTGGCATTCTTGGTAAGTCCTGGAAATTTACGTTCTTTTTGCTCTTGGATGAATGGAATTTGTCTTAAAAAGCCCAGAATTCCCAACAGAAAAAAATATCTTAAGTGTCTGAAAGCAGAGAAATGCTATTTCTGATCTGACCTGTCTGTTCTCTGTCTTTCTAGGCAGAGTTCCTCAGGAGAACCTCGGTTCAGCCATACATTTAGCCTTCCTGCTGCATTCTACAAACATGTTTTCAAATAAAACATACTCACCTCCATTAAGAGAGCCTTTCTCTAGGTGGGCTTCCACTTTCTCTTTCTTGTACATCATGGCTCCCGCGTCTTCTCGCCCCAACCAGACCCCAGGTTCACCTTCCTGGTCTAGAAAGGGCTGTTCAATGCTATCAACCTTGGTCCTTTTAGGTGGGCTAAGGATTCTACCCAACCTACTACATCTTTTTTTGCTTTCTAGCCAGGTAGTAAGGTGTTAGTCCATCAACAAATAGAAACCAGTCACTGCAGAAGCAAATCCGGGATTGGGTATAGACAACTCATATTGTAATTGGAATGCAATTACCTAAAAGTCTTCTAATTGACAAATTATTGGCCCCAAATAATACTATTAAAGTTAGCATTACTTCATAAGTTTAGGCAAAACAAAAAAATTCACAAGAAACAAAACTGATATTAATATAACCAAACGAATAGTGATTTATAATTAAGAATCAAGAATCATAGTAGTTAAAAGCCATAACCAACTGGAAACACTCGTAACGTTCAGTTAACAAAGCAGCCTCCTCTCAAATTCTAAGAATTCTGTCTGGGTGAGTTGAGGGGTTTGTCAACGTGGCCAGGACTTCGGCTATGGCAAGCTCTCTCAGTGGAATAATGAATTGGCTCTAGAATAAACTTGAGAAATGTCTAATTTTACAACAGAAATGGCAGATATTAGTAGTCCTTAATAAGCCTTTTAGTATGTTAATTGCCAATAGCCTTTAGTCAATGCAATTGAGGACAAATTTCATTGCTGCTGGTTTCATTCTCAGTCTACTAGGAAGCTCACCAGTGGGACTTAAGATATATTTTCAGTTATATTTTGAGAATCTCTGTTCTAGAGCTATTTTCAAACTGTGTTTACTGGAGTATTAAAGGTTGTAAGATGGTTAAGGGAAAAAGAGAGTTGGAGAAACCTCTCATTTCTTCTCAGCTTTACCCAGATCTCCTCTGCTTTCATTAGATGTAAAATCAAGAGTTCCAGATGCTTCTCATTCATCTCTTGCAGTGGTTCTCCATCTAATCACACCCAATGTGCCCTGTTACTAACCAGCATTTTGCAATGCTTTCTTTACTATCCTGAAATGAAGTTTAAAAAGAATATAAACTGCCTACACATAATCTTGAAAAAAAATCAACATAAACTCTAAATTTAAGATACAAAAAGAAAATAGTTTATAATAAAATAACACATACTCAGTCCGTAAAAGGCTGGGCATGGCTATCCTAGAAAACATAAGAAAGCACTTAGATGCTTACCCCTGAGAAGCTCACATTTAAGTGAAATAGGACAACATTCAATTGATTTATTTTCAACACATTTTTTATAGTTGATATTTTTAAAGAAGATATAAATATGCATCTATTGATTTATCTGTCTATCAATCTATCTATACTAATCACCAGGAATGCGACAATGGTGACTACAGAACAATGCAGATATATAACCATATTAGGCCACACAGAAGGAGAATTGCCATCAGTGATAGGATTTGTCAAGTTAAAGCACTTATTTTGTGCCAGGTACTGCTCTAGACACATCACATTATTGACTCATTTCATTCTCATAATGTTTTGAGATAGGTACTGCTACCATCTCCAATTTACAGCTAAGGAAACTGAGACCTGGAGTGGTTAAGTACGGTGGCCATAGTCACACACAACAGGAAGTCTAGGATCTGGGATTCAAAGCCAGGCAGGCCGGCTCCAGAATCCTTGATTTTAACCATGTTCTATCTCTTGGTGAGAGACGCCTGGTGACGCTCCTAAGAAAAGAACAAAGTACACTCTTCCCCCAGTTACCCCAGTTGTTGCATTTCTAGAAACTGCAGTGGATATTAAAGCTGTGTAATCAACACCACTTGTCATATGTACGATAGAGTTGGGTTCGAGGATCAGATACTTACAAATTGCTTTTCCATCTACATGAGTATCTGGGGAGATATTCCTATCAATCAGGTAGGCTATGGGATGAGTCTTCCATGTCTAGAACCACACTCCACACTGCAGGACATCGGATATCCTGGCTCCTGCCCACTAAATATCAATAGTTCCCCCTCTAACAATTATGAAAACCAAAACTACCACCACAGGAGGAGGTTTCCCAAACTCCTCCTACAGGCCAAATTCCTCTGCTGATCATTAGTATCCAAACTCGATTGCCTGGAGCCTCAGAGAACATCTTATTCTCTCCCCAGGTTCAACCAGAGCAACTCTGCCTTTACCCATCTTATGCACAGGATTTCCAGGAGAGATTTTGTCTAGAAAAATAAAAACTTTTTGTTACTTAAAAAAAAGTTTTCCAACTATTGCTCCAGACTAGGACTCATTGCTCATCTCTTTTCACTGGGCGTAATAGAAACAACCGTCTGTGGTCCCTGCTGTCTGCTCCCGTCTTCTTTCTCTCTGGGTGAGCACACTGCGATTGCCTCAGTCACCTGTCACAACAAAGAGCTGGAGCAACAGATGCTGGTTGAGCTAGAGGACTCAGCCCCGATGCTGCTAGATGTGTCTCTGTCCTGACTGATGTCCACTGGGTCTGCATGACCCTGCAGGCCGTATGTCCCTCTTGACTTCAGTTAATTGGGTGTCGTGCCTGGTCCACAGGACATCAGAGGTCCTCTGTGATGCCCAGAGTCTGCTCTGCCACCAGGATTTCAGCTGGAGGGCACTGCATTAGGCCAGAAGCAAAAATAAGCCTGCTATTGCTAATAGAGTCCTACACTAGGGATCAGGAGACACGGTTCTCTGCCACTAATTAGCTGTGTTGCCTTGAGCAAACTGCTCCCCTCTCTGGGTTTCAGGTTCTTCATGTGTAAAATAAGAGTGGATTTCAAGATTCCCAGAGCTCTTTTCATCTCTGACCCTCTCTGGAGGCTTGTCTGATCCTTACAGTCAGCGGTGGGCAGAAAGGTAGGATGTAGAGCTCCCGGGCAGGTCAATTGCACAGCCAGCTAAAGAGGAGGAATAAATAACTTTTCTGGGGCTATTACTTGCATTTTTTACATGCAAGTAAGCGACCAGAGTTATTCTGACCTCTTTAAAGCATCAGCAGGAGACGGCAGCTCAAGGAAACGGATGGAATGGTATGAATGACAGCAGTGATAATGATGCTTTAAGGAAACTGTGTTTTAGAATGAGCTTTTGCCTAGATTTTATTGTCTATTTGCCCAATGCATCCTCCTTACTCCTTTCCTCCTTGTACCAAACACTAGCTTGTCTGCGAGGCCGTCCAAAGAATTAAAAAAAAATGTGAATGAATGAGGCTCAGGGAGGAAGAGGATCAAACTGAGGCAGGAGGGAATTTTGCAAGGTGATGATTGAAATGTCAAGTGTTGCTTCTCAGAAGGAGAATGAAAACGCTGTAAGAAGCTCTGGATGGATGCCAAAGGCTGCTGTGGGGAAATGGATGGGAGACCCTCACAGCCAATCAGGGGCTGAGCTTCCAGCAAGGCACTGTGTGCTGCCTGTTAGTAACAGGTCAGGCTTGGAGCGGGAAGCTTCTGATCCGAGGGCCAGAGTAGTCTCTCACTACCTGGGTGACTTTGGGCAAATTACACAATTACTTTAGGTGTCAGTTTCCTCACTGACAAACATTATTATTTCCAGTATTTTCTGTTATTAGCTGCTGACATTTTGTATTAGTAGAATTCCTTTCAAAATTTAAATCTTCCCAGAGGCCTGCCCAGTGGCACAGTGGTTAAGTTTGCGCACTCCGCTTTGGCGGCCTGGGATTTGCGGGTTCAGATCCTGGGCGCAGACCCACACACTGCTCATCAAGCCATGCTATGCTGGTGTCCCACGTACAAAATAGAGGAAGATTGGCAACAGATGTTAGCTCAGAGCCAATCTTCCTCACCAAAAAGATTAAATTAAATCTTAGCAAAAGACCTAATATCTGCAATAAATAAATGGGGAGCTGCTCTAGGCCCCTGCTACTTCCTCCCCACTGATCCCCAAGATGACCCCTAGATCACCTCTTCAAGAATCTTACGGATGTTTGAAAACCATCAGGTTGCATCCCCTCTAAGAGCTCTTCCATTCTAAATTATTCTTTTACGTATTCAACAAACATTTACTGTGCACCTCATCCATACCAGACGCTGCTAGGCACTGAGTATACAAGACAGTCATGATGTCATCCCTGCCTTCCAGAGTTTTGTCCAATACTTACCCAATAGCCTTCTAATTATTGCTGGCTTTGTCATGCAGGGTGCCTCCTGGGAAAGACTGTGAAAGCCAGTGAATGGAACTATCCCTAAGTAGTGACAGTCCTCGACATAAATTATCTAATGTGTATCTGGTTTATACATTAGTTTCTGGTAACTAGTTTTGTGTGATCTCATCACTAAAGGCATGTATTAACTGATACTGAACTTCAGATTGTGCACATCTGTGGAGAAGACAGAGCTCATCCTCACGTCCAATGTCCTGCTCCAAACCATGCGACTCCTCTACAAGGCGAGTCAAATATAAACCCCAATGTTTTACCCCTGGATGGTTCCCATATCTCAGCAAGGGAGCCTGCCTTCTTAACCCCAGAGAGAATGCCAGCTCTTAGGGAAAAAACTTTCCATTTCAATAATTTTCCCTTAAATTCACAAACCCATGAACACTGCTAAAATAGGGCATGACACTTAACAGCTGTTTGAGCTAAATGAAAGAGCAAGCCCTGCTTATTGGTAGCCACCGATGCAGTAATAGTTTCCTTTGCATGAAAGAACTTTTAAATTCCAAATGGAATGTAGCAACGTCTGCTGCCTTCTTAGTTATATTATTTGACCCAGTATGCTTCTCTGTTCTTTAATTCTAATTGTATGAATCTACACATCGAATAGAGTTTCATGGCCTGATTTAATGAAATTCTCCCATTTGAACCAAGATGTCCATTCTATTATTGGTCTTTTAAACTGAGCAGGCTCACCCGCACATGACACCGTGACTGACAGATAAAGGCAAGCCACAAACAGCATCCAGCAGTTTAGAAAAATGCCCCACACTTCTCCCAGTTTACTCTCAGCTCACTGCTCTTACTTTTAGCTCTGCTGTTCTGGTTTCCCAAGTCTTTTCCCTGGCTTGCATTCTTTCTCCAGCCCTTTGGAATATGCCAATCCATGGGGCTCCCTTTCTAGTTTCCTGGTCTTCGCTTTCCACTTGGCATCCATTGAACACACTAGCTGATTAAATCCCAGATTAGCATTGTGATTACAGGAGCCGGCTGTCTTCAAATCATCTTCCACTGCTTTGTGGTGTTGTTACCTTAGGTGAGATGCTTAAATTCTCTGAGCCTCTGTCTCCTCAACTTCAAAATGGTGCCGATAATGGTACTGACCTCTGAAGGATGTTGTAAGAATTATGAGAGACTTTATGGTTAAGAGTCCGTAAGAGAGAACCTAGCTCATAGTGATCACTGAATAAATATTAATCTGCTGCTGCTATTGACTCCACAACGGGAGAGGGATTGGACCCTTATAACAGCGTTTCCTAAAGTGTTCTGAGGAACTTCCTCAAGACGTTAATAAGTTTGATGGGGGCGGGGGGAGATCTGGCATTAAACCTATTGGGAAATGTAAGGTTAAATAAAGTTAAACTGATTTCTTCAATTCAGGAATACCCAGAAACTTTGTTAAAAAATGGATTGCCCTTGATCTTCAAGATAGAAATTTAAGAACTAAAAAAAAGTTGAGTTGTTACGAGGGCTGAGCCCTGAGTGGACGGTGGATACTGATAACCTCCAGGCTATTTGATATCACATATACTGACCTCAGTGATTCACTGAGGACTGTCTTGGTGGCAAGCATTGTGCCTTGTTCATTCAAACACATTTTCTCATTTATTTTTCATATCAACCCTGTGAAGACAAGAATTATTCCCACTTTATAGACGAGGGAACTAAGTCTTAGAGAAGACAGAGGTCACCTCTATGGTAATAAGTGGTGGGTCTGCATTCAGACCCTGGGCTTCTGCCTCTGACCAGTCTTTGCTCACTGAACTGCTCAGCTTCCCATGTCACTGAATGTTTTTCCTAACAATTTGGAGTGTTTGTTCTCTAAAATAATTAGTGAGCTATGAGTTGTCTCTGTGGTGAGGAAGTGACTGTTATCAATTATAGAATTATTAACAACGTTTCCCATCTGCCTCAAGTTTCCAGCTAAGAATGTTAATTAAAACACAAATCCATCCAAGAATTTGGGAAATTTATGACTGAAGATGTTTACCAATGATTCTGGTAAAAATGCCCAGCATGTGCTCAGTAAATAATACAGATATTGATTTCACATTTCACTACATGTCGATAACTCTCCCTTTAGAAAAGTTTATTACCTCAATGACAATGTGAGGGAGCTGTGGGTGTCCTCTTCCCGAGTGATTCATCCAGTTCACCCATTTGCCTCGGGATAAATATATATTATCATCTTGTATATGCAGCCTACGGACATGTAAGCTACAGAAGAGAGGTTACACTCCTTCAGAGGCCCTCACCAAATTGTCAGAGCAGAAAACAGAGCCAGGCTGGTGACAGAAGTTGAGGCTTGAGGCTTTTAGCAACCAGAAGTCTCCCTCTACACCACTGAGGCTAACGCATTGGAAAAATAGCCAAATTCATCTCCAGCCGTGTAAAAAGAGCTCTACTTAACAGTAGTTTCATCCAAGCTGCTCTATTATACATAAAATTCTTCTCAGCAAAACAATCCTGTTCCACAGCTACCTCTAGTCAACTATTCCTCTGGGAGTGGAGGAGTTTAAAGGCCAGCTAATCATCTCCAATAATCAAGGCAGCATTATCATTAAAAGCACCATAAAAGCTTCTCTGTATCTTGCCATTTGAGAACTGAGCAACAACTTCAGGCTTCTAACATTGTTGGCTTCTCAGGCTATTTAGGCCTCAGCCAGCCCAGTCTTAGGGACCTCAGCATAGTTAGGTGAGCCACATCCTTCACGCCTGCCATCCTCAGTCACTGGCCAGAACACCAATCATTCCAACTAATAAACTTCTATATGACTCACATCCATCCATTATTCTGCGCATTTTCCCATCATGTTGTTTCACCCATTTCTGGTCTTCCACACAAATACTTTCCATTATGATTTCTGAGACCACTGTTCCAAGGTAAACAGCCCCCATCCCATCACATCCTCTTCTCAGAATCTCTCTACCTCCTGGTGTGATCCCATTAATTTTAAATTCTTTCATCTATAAAGTCAGAATGAGTTGGCGTTCAGCATTAATTGTGCATCAGGCAATGTTCTAAACATGGGACTATAAGCTGCTTCTTCTTCAAGAAAGTCCTTCTCCCTATGCCCCAAATATTATAAAGTCCATGGTCATTCGCCTAGTGCCCTTTGATAATCCTAGATCTTTATTTCATTGATCCTCATGCAAACCCCTTTCTTCTTTTGAGGCTCATGTCATCCCACTTTACCACCTCTGCTCTACCTCACATTTCTATCATCTAGAGACCTCCTGGTCGCTCCATCTTATCCACTAAGTACTTTGAAACATGCCTCATGGTCTTTATCTCCACTCCTGATTTATACCATCATAGAAATGATGTAATCATTCATTTTTTTCACATAATTTTGGACAGCTCATCTAACTATCTAACCATATAATTTCAAAGTCCTCAACCTTCTTGATGCCAACAAATTTTATCAACTTTCTACTTCAGCCCTTTTCTTTATATCCCTGACCCCCCTCAAGTACTAAAGTCTCTCCCTCCACCATTCTCTTTTATCCTGTTCCCTCCTCTTTTAGACAAACCCTGTATTCCATATTAGGCTTAGCTCCCACTCAACTCTATTTATTGCCAACATCCTCGAAATTTTCAAATCCTACTCTTTTCATTGAATCTCCCTAGTAAACCATAGCTTTCAATTAATCCAACCTTCTCTCCTTTCCTCTCCTACATCAAGGCATGTAACTAAATTTGGAGAAAATAACACGTAATTTTGTGAACTGGTGACACTCCAAATAAGTGATCTTAAGAAGACTCTAGGTACCATTCAGCCATTTCTTTTTCTTGTTGTCTCCAGTCAGCTCCCTTCACTTCCCCACAGTGACTACCTTTAAATCTCTCCTTATCAAGGTTTCCCCACTCCTCTCTCAGCAGAATCCTGTGAGCTGGACTGTGGAGACCAGTAGAACTGGGTATGAATCTTGGATCTACCATTTCCTAGGTGTGTAACTTCTTCTCTTCTTCATGCCTTGGCGTGCTTATCTTTCATAGTGTCCTCTGTGAATATTAAAAACATTTAATGCAGGGGGCCGGCCCCGTGGCCAAGTGGTTAAGTTTGTGTGCTCCACTGCAGGCAGCCCAGTGTTTCATCGGTTCGAATCCTGGGCGCAGACATGGCACCGCTCATCAAGCCACGCTGAGGCAGCGTCCCACATGCCACAACCAGAAGGACCTACAACTAAAAATACACAACTATGTACTGGGGGGCTTTGGGAGAAAAAAAGGAAAAATAAAATCTTAAAAAAAACCCCAAACATTTAATGCAAAATATAATACAAAATTAGCCCTCCTTATATGTAAGTGACATTATGTCGTTGTGATGATGATGAACAAGAAGGATTTGCCTCTCATTTAATGGAAAAAAAATCTTTGCATTTCCTTCCCCATCCTTTCCATTCCACATCTACAAATAGCCTATTTCTCCCATTAACATAGAGGTATCTCCCTACTTAAAACTAACCCTTAGGTCACTGTTGTGATCTAGTCTCCTTAAGTCTATGCCAAAACACTGCTCAATTTTCTAGTTTTTCCTACTCATTTCAATATTTTCTCTTTTAAGTTTTATGTTTCTATTTTCAACATTTGGATTACTCTCTATATTCAGCGTTTTCTGTTTCTCATTTTTTACTCAACAGTGAATTGCAAGAACATTTCCCCCAATAATTTGAAAGTCTTTGAAAATATGATTTTCAATGGTTGTGTAATACTCTATGAATATGCTATAATTTATATAACTATGCCTACTTTGTTGGGCATAAAGATTGTTTCCATTTTTCATTATTATAAATGATGCTGTGATTATTATCCTTCTACATAAATCTTTATTTGCATCTCTCATTCTATCCACAGGGCAGAATTCTATAAGCAGACTTATAGAGTCAAAAGTATATTTTTAAGGCTCTTTACCCACATTATCAAATTGCTTTTCAGAAAGATTATACCAATTTATACTCCCACCAGCTGTCTGTGAAAGAGATGGTCTCACCACACTCACAATGTCATTAAGAATATTTCCTGGAAAATTTTCAACCTCTCCCTCTCTACTAGTTCTTACAACAGAGGCTAAAAATATATTTAAGTGTTTTACCTCCTAAAAATGATAATCTTCTACCCACTGTCTCTCCTTGGATACCATCTTCTTCTTCACTTCACAGCTAGCTTTCCTGAGGAGTGATTAGTCTTCAGCCTTGGTCTCTATCACCTAATCTTCCTCTTAATTGGGCCCTCATCTCTCCTGTTAGCAGATGTTACTACTGACCTCCTACCTACCCAGTCCAGCAGATTCTTCCTGTCAGTTATCATACATTAAACTTAATCATGTAACAATGTTAACTTTTTTCTAGGAATTCTCATTTCCTTTGGCTTCTGAGACACAATTTTCCTCTGTTTTTCCTCATTCTTCCTTAACCATTCACTCCCAGGGATATTTTACAGGTCATCTTCTATTCCTTCTCCTGTTTCCTCTAGATTATTCAATCTACACTGACGGCTTTGGCGACAACCTATAGCTGATAAATCCCAAAACTTTACCTTTACTCCAACCTCTTCCGTAAACTATAGCAAGAAAATTATGTTCAAACATCTACTGGACTTCTTTAAGTGGATATCTTTGGGAACTTAAAGCTTAAAAGTCTGAAATTAAATTCATTTTCCCCCCAAGCCTCCTACTCTTGTATTGACTGTTTTGGTGAAGGATACCACTATCCATGCCTGTGTTTAAGAAAGAAATTTAGACAGAATGAATTTACCTCACTGTTGTTAACCAATACTCAATAAAATCTTACAAGATAATTTCTAACCCTACGCTGACTCTCACCTACCCTTCAGTCCTACCTCTAACTATACTCATCTCCATCACACTGTGGCTTCTTTCCATTTCAACATTCTTCTAGATTACAGAGCACAACAATCTGACTCTATGGCTTTTCCATTTTTTCTCCATAACATTCCATGCACACAACATGCATTACACCAACCTACCCAGCAAAGAACTGTTCGGTTTTCAAAATCAGCACCACAGGAAACTCCTTAATCAAGACTTCCTGCTTCCTCAGCCAGACTTGGCCTTTTCTTCCCCTGTGCTTGAAATTCAACACTTGCATATCTCTTCCTATCCAGTCCTAGAATACGCCCCTAAATTTATTTACTTACACATTTTTCCTCTGTTAAATTGCCAGCCCCTTAAAGGAAGCACCATTTCTGTTTGTCTTGTAACCCTAGTTTAGGGAATTTATCAAGGGATTACAGAATTTATCCTGGCCTTCTGAAGTCAATATGTTAGTTTGAAAGAAATTGCATCTTTTAAAAAAAAATCATGTTCTTTGAAAAATTTTTCTGGTCTCACAATCTCATGGAAAACAGGTGTATATCTTCCTCTGCAGCACATATGTATTTCTGATGAAATTCGCAGCATGCTTCTTTTGTGTCCTTGAAGTTACCCTTTAAACATTTCTTCCACAAATTCTGTCTTATTTTATAGCATTTTGGGGTTTACGTTGTTGTCTTGCTGCTTGAGGACAGATCCAGTCCCTTATACATCTTTTTTGTTTCTATAAAGCTTAGTTTAACGGATCCCCAATAAATATTTGTTTATAATGGTGAACGTCAAAAATGACAACACAAGATCAATACAAAGAAAATACTATCAAAATCTGAGGAAATACTTCCACTCTACCCCCAAAAGAAATGCATTTCTGCATTAAACAACTACAAAACTAACAAACATTTACAACATAATACTTTCAGACTACCGAAAGCAGGCAGTGCAGGGCAGTGATCTTTAAGAGAAGAGAAAAGAAGAAGTAGGTCAGGTAACTTCCCCCAGCATACTGGCAAGAGTCCAGGCCACAGTGCAGAGAGAGAACCCCAGACAGCAGACTAGACACTGCAGATGACAGATCAGTAAAAGCAAAGACATAGCAATAGAATCTATCCACCCTGAAGCAAAAAAGAGAAAAAAGTGAAGAGTCTGAGTGACCTGTAGGACAATAGCAAGCAGTCTGACACACAGATAACTGGGGTCCCAGGGAAAAGGGATGACAGGGGCACAGAAATAACTTATCTGAAGAAATGATGGCTAAATTATGGCCATAATCTTTTCAAAGGTGACAAAAGCCATGGCATTATATCCAAGAAACTCAACAGACCCAAACAGAAGGACATAAAGAAAATCCTACCAAGGCACATATTAATCAAATGGGAAAACAAGGGATAAAAAAATTTTAAAAGCCACTAGATTAAAAAAACCAAAATATATTATATAAAAGGGGGTAATTATAAGAACGATCACAGATTTCTCTTTAAAAATACTTTCAAACCAGAAAGACAAGAGACATTTATAAGGTGTTGAAATGGAAATCTGTCAACCTATAAATCTACATTCATTGAAAATACCTTTCAATAATGAAGGTGTACGAGGGCATTTTCAGGCAAACAAAAGCTGAGAGAATCAATCACCGACCAAGTTACAATACACTGAAACGTTTAAGGAAATTCTTCACATAGAAGGAATTTGGATCTTAACAAAAAGATTAAAGAGCTCTGGAAAGAGTAAATATATGAATAAATATGAAAGATACTTTCTCTCATTTTTATTTATACACTTTATATAACTTTGAAAAGATAAATTGACCTTAAAAACCTAATATTTATATATTTTGGAGGTTAGAACGTATGTAGAAATATAATGTATTAATAAAATAGCATAGAGGCTAGAAAGGGGAAAATTGAAGTTTACTGTTGTATAAAGTATAAAGAACCTGTGATAAGGCTCTTGCACTACATTTGAAGCAATTTAATATTATTTGAAGGTAGACTATAATAAGTTAAAAATGTGTTTTGTAAACCCTGGAGCAATATCTGAAAAAAAAATAAATCAAAGAGTTATAGCTAACAAGCTAACAGTGAAGATAAAATGGAATCATAAAAAAGAATGCTGAAGACAGTGGGAAAGAGGGGGAAAAGCAAATGAAGAACAGATGGTATGAATAAACTGCAAATAGCAACATGGTAGGTTAAAACTCAACAATAAAAATAATTGCATTAAATGCAAATAGCCTAACTATTCCAATTAAAAGGCAGAGATTGCAAGATTGGATAAAAAAAGCAAGACCTGATTAAAAGTTATCAAAGTAAGTTATTGAAATATAAAGACACATATATGGAAAGATATACCATTCATAGAGTAATTAAAAGAAAGCTAGGGTAACTATAGTAATACCAGACAAAGTAGACTTTAGAACAAGAAATAAGGAGGGATGTTAGATGATAACCAAAAGGGTCAATTAATCCATAAGACATAAGGATCCTAAATGTGGATGTGCATACTAACAGAGATTCAAATACAGGAAGCAATAATTGATAGATCTTAACGGAGAAATAGACAAATCTACAACTATAGGTGCATATTTCAAGACTAGTCTCTAGATAATCAATGCAACAAGTAGACAGTAAATTAGTAAAGACATGGAAGGCTTGAACAACATTATCAATCAACCTGCCCTAATTGACATTTATAAAATCCTCCACTCAAAATTCCTCTGATGTGCACATGGAACACTTAATAAGTTGGACTACATTCTGAATTATTAAATAATTCTCAATAAATTTTAAAAGATTTAAGTAATATAGAGAATATTCTATTACAAAATCAGAATTAAAATAGAAATAAATAATAGAAATATATTTTTAATATTCCCAAATATTTAGAACACACACACACACACATGTATCTCTGGATCAAAGACAAAGTCACAAATTAAATTCTAACATAATTTGAATTAAATGAAAATGAAAACATGAACGATGAAAATTTGTGGGATGCTGTTAAAGCAGTAATTAAAGAGAAATTTAAAGCATTGGAAGAAGAAAGATTTTGAATCAATGATCTAAGTTTCCACCTTAAGAAGCTTTAGAAAGATCAAGGTATACTCAGAGTAAACAGAAGGAAGGAAATAACAAAAATAAGACTAGCAGTCAACAATATAGTAAATGGATTACCAACGGATACAAATTTTTAAATTTAAAATCTGACTCTTTGAAAGATGAATAAAATTAATAAACCTCTAGGCAGAATTATTAAGAGAAAAGAAAGTACACACAAATTACAACTACAAATTTAGAGATGTCAAGGGGATAATCATGGAATATTATAACAACTATAAATTTAAAAACTTAGATCAAATGAACAACTTCCTTGAAAGACATCAACTACCAAGATCATTCAAGAAAAAAAAAAATAGATGACTTCCACTTCTGGCTGATATAGAGTAACAGGGACTAGTTTGAACCACGTGACAGAACCAAAATACACAGGCACAATACAAGAAAGAATAGTTTTCAAAACATTCGACATCAGGCAAAGAATGGCAGTGAATATCCCATGCTTTGAGTTTTTCATCTTTCAAATACAGGAACTTCTTCCCGAAGCCGTATCATGAGGAGCAAATGAGCCTCTATAAGCGAAAATTTCTAACATAAGAACGGAAATGTCAACAAATGTGTCTTTCCTTCCCCTCTCCCCTTTTTCCTTTCTGGCAATAATTAACTTCTACATGCCAAAATAAGTTAATGGATGTTACGTGTGTTACTGTGAAAGTTTTCCCCAGAATACTTCAGGTCCAAAACTAGCTCTGAATGAAACTGAAAGCACTTTTAGACACTGCTGTCCTATCTCATATACAAACACACAGACACATACAAGCACAACAAAGGAACTTCTTAAAAGGATTGTATTTCTTTGGGGAGAAAAAGCTGTCTCCCTAAAGTCTTTCTTGGCTCCAAACATTTTAGCACCTGTCAGGCTGAATTAAAATACATGTCATTCTCTTCTAGTCCAGCAAATATTATTTAATGTGAATTATTGATCCTATTTTCCCAGAATATTTTACGTTTCTTTCTAGAGACTGAACATGAATGGAATTACCAAGTCGGTAATTACCAAGTTGGCAGTCTGAACGCAGCCACTGAAGAACAGCCTCCTTAAATCTGGCTCACGGTTCTTTTATAATAATCAATATATTTGGATAATTGCCTTCAGGAAAAACATAGGCTTTGGAATCATAAAATCCTAAAACTTAAATTCCAGTTCTAACACTTACTAGTTTTCTGTGTTCCTGAACCACCTCAGGCTTAGTTTCATAATCAGTAAAATGACATATCAGTTTTGCTATATTGTTCAAAGAATTAAATCAGAAGATACAAACGGAAAGTTAGGACAGCATGTGGCACAAAATCCCTCTTCTGTTCATTCCCCATCATTTATTACTAAAAATGCAGACGGTGTTCATTTATTTAATAAAGTATATGCATTTCAGTAAGCAATCTAAACAAAAAATCAGGAGAAGATCATTACAACATGGATGCCAAGAAAGGGGCTATTCATAATGTTTTATCAGCAATAACAGATGTAGAAGTGACCCACATTGTCTGCAGTTCCACCTTCCTTTCCTGTGTGTACAAATTTTGCTTTCGTCCAAGAAAGCGAGTCAACATACAGCCTTTCTTACAAACCCATCACGTAGACTTGAAAATAACATGATGGTATTTCAGATTGGAATAAGTGTCTCTAGTGACTTTGGACAATAGTAACATTTTCTACTTTTCAATTGTACTTTCAAATTTTTTAGAATTTCTAAGACATGACTCCATCATTTCTAATTTCCATCCAGCTGTAGTATCATTAGTACCAACATATGACATATCAGTTATACCAGCTTATCCCTCAATAGCATAAATCATATTTCTATCTACAGCTATAAATATAAATGCATCAAATATCAATCAAACTGTGATGCATTTTCAAATTACACTACAGCAGACTGAGCCTGGAAGTCCTTTCCTTGTAAATTAACAACACTTTTTGTTGCTTGTTTTCTTCTTTGAGGCTTTTCAGAAAATTCAGTGGATATTCCTCAGATTTATCCCCGAGGGTGATTACAGAGAAATTATAATGAAAAAGAGAAGGACACAGGTGATTCACTTCTTTTTGAGCTGCACTATCAGATCAAAAGAGTCTTCATAATTTTTGGATATTTTTTTTATTAAATGAACAATAATAAAATGACATAAAAGGGCAATACATTTCTGCTTTTTCTGACCTCCTAGAAGTAAGCTACAGATGCATCATAACTGTCCATTTTCAGTAGTGTTAATATGTCACCAAAAAAGTAAATAGAAAATGTGTTTTGATAGCTTTTAAAAAAGACAAAGTAATTCTGAAAAAGAATAAAAATGATGGCAGGTTAACTCTGCCTTATTCTAAGACTTATTATGAAGCTACAATGATAAATTCATGTGGTGTTGGTTTAAAGATAGACAAATAGATCAACAGAAAAGAACAGAGAGACCAGAAATAGACTCACTCATATGCGGACAACCGATTTTTGACAGGGGTACAAAGGCAATTTGGTAAAGAAGGGTTAGTTCTTTCAACAAATGATGATGGAACAATGGATACCCATAAGCAAAAGAAGAAAAAAAGAAACTTCGGTCCATGCTTCTCCTCATTTAAAAAATTAATACAAAATGCATCATAGACCTAAATGTAAAATCTAAAACATTAAAATTTCTAGAAGGAAACATTGGAGAAAATCTTTGTGACAAAAGGTTAGCCAAACATTTCTTAGATGCAACACCAAAAGCACAATCCAAAAAGAACAAATTGGACTTCATCAAAATTAAAACCACCTCCTCTTCAAAGAAACTGTCAAGAAAATGAAGTAATTCGCACACTGGGAGAAAATATTTGCAAAACATCTATCAGGTAAAGGAATTTTATCCAAATATATAAGGAACTCTCCAAACAATAAAAAGAGAGCAAAAATCCCAATTTTAAAAATGGTTAGAAAAACCCAACAGAAACTTTACGATAGGGAAAACGTGGATGACTAATAAGCACATAGAATGATGTCAAACATTAATAATCATTAGGGAAATGCAGACTACAGCCACACAAAAATTGAGATACCACTAGACACCTCCAATAATTATTCTGAGTGAAAACCATTAGACAAAAAAGACTACACATCTTGTGATCCCATTGATATAAAACTCTGGAAAATGCAAACAAATATATACACTGAGAGAGAGTAGGTCAGTAGTTTTTGTTAGAGGGGAGGTAGAGAAGAGTGAGAGAGTAAATTACTAAGACAGACGAGCAAATTTTAGGATTGATTTATATTTTCATTATCCTGAATGTGCCGATGGTTTTATGAGTGCATACCTATGTAAAAACTTATCAGGGGCTGGCTGAGTGGCATAGTGATTGAGTTTGCATACTCTGCTTTGGCCGCCCAGGGTTCACAGGTGCAGATCCTGGGTGCAGACCTACACAGTGCTGATCAAGCCACGTTGTGGTGGAGTCCCACATGGCAGAACTAGAAGTACCTACAACTAGAATATACAACTATGTACTGGGGTGCTTTGAGAAGAAGACGAAAAACAATAATAAAATACACATGTTTGTGTATATATATCTTTTTAGGTGAACTTTGTACATCCATTTGGTCATTATGCAACACTAAAATAATTATAAGTAAATTATAATGATATGGGAAAATTCTTAAGATATGCCTTTAAGAAAGAATACCAGGTTAAAAATGGAAAATATTACACAGACTCACTGAGTAGAATAAAATGTGAACAAAATGCAAAGAAAATATAAGGAAATAATCAACAGTCACATCAGATTTTCTAAGATGAATAAGATGGATTCTTTTATGATCAGGAAAAGTTGTTTTTAATCTAATTTCAATTATAATATTAACAATGACTCAAAATGATGGTAATATCCAGTGTTGATAGGGTGTTGAAATGGGCATTCTCTTACCCAGTTGGTGGGAGCATTAATAAGTATAAATACTGATGAGAACAATTTGGCTGTGGCTACTAAGACCCTCAAACTTGTGTGTACTAAGGAAAAATTTCACTTCCAGAAATGTTATCTGAGGATCGAGTCAACAAATGCGAAAGATGAAGACGAGGAATGATCATGGCAGTTCTTCTTAAGCTAACAAACCATCACATTTTCCTTTGCTGTTGACCAGCAGGGAACTGCTTAGGGTGATGACAACGTGGGTCTATTGTCCAAAAATTACGTTCATTATATTCTGCTAAGGGAAAAAGTTAAAAACTCTTTATAGCATGAGCTCATTTTTAATTGTAAAATGTGTCAATTTATACGCCGTTGGGAGGAGCGTGCATGTGTACATACGGAGAGAAAATGACTAATCACACATACAAAATGTTATCTTGGGTTATCTGGGGTTGGAGGAACAAAGAGTGATTATTATTTTCCCTTTTACTACTTGATATTATATAAGTGTCCTACAATGAAACTGCAGCATTTTATAATCAGAAAAAGTAAACGATTTCCATTTTAAATGAAATAAAAACCAAAAAACCCTTCAATTTCCATTTTGACGAAAGTAAAAACAAAGACAAAAGATCCTTCAATTTCATGAATATCATATTTTGCCTTTCACCAAGAGCTCTTTATCTAAACAACTGCACTCATTCATTTATCCGAACACTGAAAATCATTAATTAAGCGTTAGCCATCCTAGTAGTTCAGAATCAGCGCAAAAAAAGGAAGTGTAGAATGAAAACAAACCAACAAAAAGCAAAAGACAGCAACCATTTCTACTTGCAGGGAATAGTAAAGCTAATTATGACCAATTTCCATTTCAAGGACTTAACTTATTAGCAACCTCATCCACATTAACTGTGTTTACACTCTTGGCCTCGCCTCTCACTTAGATAAACCATGCAACATGGTCCTGAGGTGTCATTGCCAAATAACGCCTCAGCTCCAAGGCGCCATTACAGACCGGCTTCTTTCAGTCTCGTGCTAAGCAGTCTTGTGTTACATCTCTCTGAGCCAGAGATGCCTCTACTGAGCTTATCGGAGTTCCATGCACATAAGAGGTGTTCAATTAATATATGTGAAATAATTCAATACACTTAATATTTGAGGGAATCTATCTAAATGTCCCCAAAATTTAATTAGAGTGCTTGATGGAAGTGGACTACTCTGCATAATGGCATTTCTTGTTTAGTTAAAATTCATTTAGCCCAGCTTCCTTCCTGTTGACCCATCATTTACTGCTTTCAACAAGTACTTCTCGACTGCCTCCTCGGAGGGACTTAAAGGGCCAGATGGTGGAGAATCATTGGTGATGGAGATGAACAGGAACCTTGCAATCATGAAGCTTATTCTCTGTTGTTGGATTCAGACAACTCAGGAAGTATTTGGCCAAAGTCATATGAGGTTGATTCATAGGATTCCAAAAGCAGGGCTCCGAATCACAACCCTAGGCAATCGGAAAAGACTTCTTACAGTAGATTTATCTAAAATGACACCTGAAGGATGAACAGGCATTAACCAAGCGAACAGGGGGCCTGGGTGAATGCTGCAAATAATTTAAAGAAGCAGTCGATTTCCTTTTCTGTTTTAGTAAGTGAAACAAAAACGAGCCTTTCCTGATGATCAGGGTAAAGAAGTTGAAGATGAACTTACATTATAGGGGCCTGTGGATACTCTTATTTTTGTTAGTTATTTTAATTAAATCATTTCTATGCATTTTAAAAATATCTATCTAGGGGACGATAAAAGCGACAGCAACATTTCTGGTTAAATATATTTTCCATGAAGTCAGGCTCTTGTTAATCAAGTTTTCACTGTGTATCCAATGAAGGAACAAGGTCAAAATAAATTTACTGCAGGGTTGTCTGTTTAGCTAAGGCTAACGAAACACATGAAACACCTAGTTGAAGACGTACTGTCTCCTCATGCCAGATCTTATGAAACAACTGACAAGGAAAGAGAACCAATATTTATAAAGAAACCAACGTGCTGAACTCTTAACGTGCATTATTCCAATTTTCCTAGCTGCCCTGAGAAGCAGGTATCTTTATTTACATTTTAGAGTTAGCAAACCCTGGCTTGAGAGTTATGATTTAAATTCAGATGTGTCTAATGCAAAAGATACAACATAACATAGTCTTTAATGATTTTGCATATACTATAAGCACAGAATATTATGAAAAGCCAAAGAAGTACAAGGCATGATCCTAACTCCAGAGAACTATGTAATACAGCTGGGAGGATAAAACATATCAAATGACAATTCAGAACATAACAACAGAGAATGTCAAGTGACAAATAAGAGGTAAACACGCACACATGGATGAGAGAAGATATGGTGGTTCAGGGTTGTCCTGAAAAACATTATAAATAGGAGGGATTTCAAAGATAGAAAATTTTCTGAAAGGAGGAACAGGAGGGCTGTTAGAGACAGAAGAAACAAGGGGAGCCAGAGTTTGGTTTGGGAAAGCAAAAGTGGTCTGGAGAAAGAAACCAGTTCAATGCTGGTGTTAAAAATGGTCCTAGTAGGCAAGATGTGGAACTAAAATGAAAGAGATTTAACAATAAAGGAGTTTCAAACATTTGCAAAAACACAGCAGGCTCTGCAGCACTGTGAACTAAGTATAGAACACATATATAATTGCCACTTTCAATATATTTTACAGACCTTCAACAATTCACTCAGGTAATGTGGCTGTCAGAAGTAAAGGCCTTTAACGTAATTCTGGTGTATAAGCAATAGATGAAAACTGCAGACTCGTCCCAGGAAGGCGAGCAGTCCTGGGACCACAATAGGCTGCAGAAATGACTCACACAGGATGTTAATGTCTTTGTTCTCAAATCCCAGGGCCTTTCTTCCTCCTCATTCTCCTTGACTGTGCAGCACTGGATGCTGCCCATCACTGACTCCTTCTTGATGACCAAATTCTTCAGCTTCCAAGACACTTCACCACTGAATTAATAAACATTTCCATACCTTCTATTCCAGATACTAACAATCTTCTTTCCATGTTCTCTATTCTCCTTTATTTGAGCCATGCTTCCTCTTCGAAAAATGAGAGCTTCTTAGAGGCAAATACTATATCTCATTTTTCTTCCCCAAGAATGCCCAGCTTTGTGCCCTAAATGCTGTATTAGTTACAAGATTCTGAGGCAGCTAACCAATGTGATATATTAAGAGACTGACAAAACGGGCAAAGTTATTGCTAGAAATGGTCATGAATGAGTGGTCTTAGGCAATTCCAGAAGGAAGATCTAGTAAAGTGATTACTTCTTTAAGAATGGAATAGATGAAAACCATATGAAGACACATTCAACACCTGAAACATTGAAGTTGAAACACGGCATGAAGTTGGATGGCTCCTTTCCTTGGCTAAATCCAGGAAGGTACTGTATTAGCAAGAAATGGTCGCTGAAGCAGAAGCCTAGATTCCAGAGTCATCAATTCATTTATTATACTTTATCTCACTTAACACTGATCGAGTGGCCACAGTAAAAGTATAGCATCTTATCTTTTCCTTTCCACACCAGCTCTGACTGCCTCTGCTGGTACCATATGATTCCCATCTGTAGACATTATTTCAACCAGTAATCAGAGATCCATCTGTCTCTCCATAATTAGGGTGTATGAAATACTTTTACATGTGTAAAACGAATTCACTCAGCTCTTGGTGCTACCCTTCCATTGTCCTCAAGGTATAGCCTAGATTAAAATCTGTCCTGTTCTTATAGTCTATTCATACCCTTATACTTTATGACATCCAGAGTTGGGATTATGACTCTAGAACTGAAGATTAGAAGTTCAGTTAGTGTCTTCCTACCTATCTGAATATCCACTGACTTTCTTCTTCACTGTCATGGTGCTTTACTACCTGGTAGGTCTAGTTATTTCTTAGTAAACTTGTCTATAGCCTAGATTCCCACTTGTGAATTTTTCCCATGCCCTCAAACACCCACCTTCACCATTTGAGCCATGCCTCCCTCCATTTCTCCCAGGCCAGTCTGTGTCCCTCCTCAAATCTAAGTTTTAGCTGACAGATTGCCTGTGGGTTTCAGACTCTCCCATGGTGACCTGCCTCTCATGAACCAACCTCATAAGTCTATGATATGGTTAGACAGGAAACGCTTGTTTGACTTTCTTTGGATCCAGCCATTACCATTGATGTTACCAACATAAGACTGAGTGAAAAGAGTAATAAAGAACATTAACAATTCATAACCAACTCACATAACCTCATTGATACACAGAGGGAGCTTGTATTATTTAAAGGGACACATTGATGTGTTATAAAAGATATATTTCTTATTACGTTTAATTATGTGAGAGGCAAGTAAAAGGGATAAGAAAAAGAAATTACGTTTTTAACCAAATAACAATGATATGTTGCTGAAATAGTATCCATTTTTAATGCCAAGCCTTTAGTGAATCCAGTGAATCATGTGAAGTACACATTTTGAGCTCAAATAATTTTTTCTTTCCAAGAGATGTTCTTTTTATGTGCAAATAATAGGGAAGATAAGGCTCTTCCTCCTTTCAGAAGGCTTTCATTTAATTATTTTCTTCATCTCTTTTCTTTGTAAACAAATGCAAAATACCAATCGGGCAAAATTAACCAATCGGACTATAATATAAATACAAACATGGACATTCTTAAGGCTGTGATTGTCGACCACAAGTGCAAAGTTCCCAAATAAAAAAATAGTAATAGCACTATTTTTTAACATAGTACTATTACTTGCATCTTTTAAAAGGGGAAAAATAGAAGATTCTGCCCAACTAAGACGTGAGAAGAGCGTATGATTGGGGAGTGTTCATAGAAGTGTTAAAAACAAGCCTTCAGGGACGACTTTTGGAGCCTCCTAACCCCAAAATAGTACACAGTGTCACCAGATACACAGAGTCCCTGCAATGATTTATGACAAACTAATGGAGAACAGAGGAGCTTATAGAAAATATAGGGTTACAAGAAATGGAAAATAAGAACAAAAATTTTAAACCAAGAGTTAACATGTCTTGTCAATTACCAAAAAAAACCGTAAAAGATCAGAATTACTTCAGCTACTTTTTTTTTGGTTTTCCATATTTAACGAGAATATATGTTATTATCTAGGAAAAAGTACCATGTGGAGGGTGGCTCATGCTCACAGTGACAATAAACTTTTGTTTTCTGGCATTCTAGCCAATCATTCTATAAAGCATTTCCTGACTGTCTTGGCAGGCTCATCACTGTACTACATGTTATGAGGGATAAAAACAGACCTTATTCCGGCCTCTAAGAAACATCATCTAGTTTGGGTAAGGAAATAGATATGTCTAAAATGACCAAAAGATACATAAAAGTATATATGATCTCATGGGTTGGACAGGTGCTCCTACAAGGTTACTGAAGTCTTGGAAGTACCATGTGGTGGGAAAGAGAGAGAAGCTGCTAATGGATGAAGTGTGGAAGTCTGATGAGCCTCTAGGCTTCCTGTCAACCAGGGAAGTCCCTAACATGCTTTAGATGGCCAAAGAGATGAGACAACTTTTACCTTGAGTTGAGGCTGATCTAATACTGAAGGGAAAGGGTATTTGGTGGGTGAGGCATAGAAAACAGGAGGAAGTCCAGAGAGCAGAAAGATGAAGCAAGATTACATGTCATTGCTTGTGGATGATTGGAATATCAGAACAAGACCTAAATTAATTCCTGGGACTTTGAGGAATGAAGTAGAAAAGCCGTCAAGAGCCATAGAAGGTCGTAGAAAGAAAAAAGCAGCCCTGACAACTTCCAACTGAGATTCAGCCTGGCTCTAATATTTAGGCCATGGTTTTCTCCTGCTGAACATAAACAATTTCGTGTGAATTGTCCAGTGATCATGAGAGAGGGAGACCAAAGTCATATACCTTTTAAGTCATATATGAACACAGATAAAACTAAGAACGTAGTGCAAACAGACAAACAAATCCAAACATTCCCTACTCCTAGGTAGCGCTGACTGCTGTTTCTTTACTAATTACAACTTTAACTCAGCTCAATGTCTCCTGATGCCTGGGTAAAAATTAAGATACCCCAATCACGCATTTTCTCCTTCCTCATTAAAGTACTCAATCCAGAACAGATCCTACTTCCTTGAAACCTCCCCAAATCACTTAATACAAGACCAAATCACATAAAAGCCATCTTCTAACACTTCCTTGTTGACATAATTACTGTCCTCCAAAATTTCCAGTATCATCCCTTGTTGCAGAAATTAATAAACCCAACTTTACTTGATTACAGGTGTATCTTGGAGTTCTTTAGCTGGTAGGTATTGGCAATTGTCAGGATTTCAGCTGAGTGATGTAGGGTTTAGAGAAGAGAATCAGGAAGCTAATATCTCTAAGAACCAACAATGATAAGTATTTTCACTCCAGGTTCCTCACAGAAATGCTAGTATAATAAGAACTAATATCTTCATTGTGTAAAATTCATTTTGTTTTATATTTTCATTGCTATCTTTAGGGGTATCATGAGAGAGTCTGCCCTCACAGTGGCTAAAACCAACCAAACAGGACACTGAAAGGCCAAACAATCATTCAGTAAACAGGTATAATGTTTGCTATTATGTTCTATAGGGCATATAGAAAAAATATGAAGCTTGGATGGCCCTTACATCCAACAAATTTACAATCTACTTAAGCTGAAACTAAAATGGCTTTCATTTTATTCTTGAGAGTTTTAGTCTTAAGAGTTTACTATATGCTAGACACCATTAAAAGTGCTTCAGTTATAATAACGCCTTATTCATCTATAAAACAGCCCTACAAAAAGATCCAAGTATTACCCCAACTTTGTAGATGAAAACATTGAGGTACAGAGCAGTAAAGGAAATATCCCAGTTGCATGTCCAACTAGTAAACATGGGTTCAAAGCAAAGACACAAGCAGTTTGAATTCAGAGCCCACATTCATAAACCTTAACTTTACCCCCTTTGAGAGACAGCTAACAGCACAAAACATAACATGGTTAAGCATAAAAGAGTGTAGAAGAAGTAGGCTGAGCCAAATGACAAAGGGAGAAGGGACAGGAAGTGATGATGGCTGCTTAAATCACAGGATGCCCCATCAGTGCTAACATAGAAGGAAACCCTTCTCAACTATGGCAAAACTTCAGCAGATCAGAATTTCTATAAGTTGATAAATTCATTTTCTGCTAATTAGACCTCTTACTTTTCCAACCTTATTATGGCAAATCTATGTAAAATGTCTAAATTCTAACTCCTGCCTTAGAAACAAATTATAGGGATCAGAGCTGACTCTCTCTTTGTTGTTTAAGCATCCTGTAGATTCATATCTTCAACAAATTATCTATTGAATTCCTCCTATGTGCTAGACATCATTCAAGGCACTCAGGATATATCAGTGAACAAACAAATCAACAGATCTGCCCTAGTGGAATTTATATACTCCCAGTAGGAGCATTGGGAATGCCAGGACTGAGGCAGGGGAACGTGCTGCAGTATTAAATAGGTCAGGGCAGGTCTTTTTGAGAAGGTAAGATATGAGCATAAATTTGAAGGAAGTCAGCCAAGCAGATATCAGCAAAAAGCAAGCAAGTACCTCAAACATCCTTCTGAATCAATTGATAATGGTAGAATAATAATAACGGTACAATAATCGAACCATTCATTAAATTACAAGGTAGTTTGCTTCATAAGTTGAATTAGATTGGATGTGTTTTGAATGGGGAAGTCATCTAAAGATTTTTTTAAATATACATATAGTTTCTCCCCTAATCATTTGTTTCTTTTTTCAAAGTTTGTTGAGGCCCTTCTATACTCAAGACCACAGTTGAAAGGATATAGAGATGAACATGGCATTATAACTACTTTCAAGTTGCTCAGTCTGCTCGGGGAGGGGCAATCATTAAAGCACAAACAAGAAAATATGATTATGATCCAAACACTGCAGGGGACTGAGGAATAGTGGGACCAACACACCCCTCCTGAAGTCAGGCAGAATTCCTGTTGGCTCATGCTAAAGGTTGAGGTGTTTTCTATTTTACCACGTTTTCTTATCTGAAGTTCATGAAGTCTGAGTGGTGGCTCCATCTCACCCCAAAAATCATGTTACACAATCTAAGGAGCATGGCACTGAGTCTCAGAAGACCCAGGCTCATTTTAAGGGGACTGAATGCATATCTGAGGAGGTAATAGAGCACTTCATCACAAAAGGTTCCCCTAAAACCAATTTTGCTTAATGCCTAAATTGCCTTTAAAAAATTAAAATTAAACTACATAAATTACATTTAAGATTAGAGGTAGAGGTTTTTAGATAACATAGCTAAAAGTCCTCAATTTCAAATTTGAATAAAATAGGAAAAGATGCTCAAAAGAATTCAAAACATTTTCCTTATGCATATATTGCTACAAATTTTATATATAGTCATGTGTCACTTAATGACAAGGATACATTCTGAGAAATGCATGATTAGGCAATATCATCCTTGTTGGAACATCATAGAGCATACTTACACAAACCCAGATGCTATAGCTACTACACACTTAGGCTATAGGGCACTAATCTTATGGGATCACTGTCATATAGGAGGCCTGTTGTTAACCAAAACATTGTTGTGTGGCATAAGAATCGTGTACGAAATGTCTTTAGCCAAAATAAATACAACCTTAAAATGCACCCAAAATGTCAAAATATAGTGGAATTATCAAATGGATCCAAGAATGATAAAAAAGTTTAGATTTCTACTAAGCTATTAATTGGAAAGGTAGGTCAAGTACAGTCAACAGATTATTTTCACAGGCAGCATAACTAGGCAGGTGTGATGGTTAGTTGTGATACGAATAGCTTAATGTCTTTTACCTTCCATGTACTTGCTTCACAGATCCATGCTTTCTGCCAGTAACCACAAAGAAAGCCTGATGCCAGTGCAAATGGATGGAAGATGTGAGTGTGTAACAAGCATCCAAGATGTCCCAAGCAGTGAACAGAAATTTTGCCTATTATACTTAATCTTCACCACATCTCTCTAAGATAGATAGATGTTACTCTTACATTGTACAGATCAACAAACTAAAGGATTACCATAGATAAGCGTTCAGATCTTCTCCTGCCTCTAAGGAGACGGTGCCCCTCTGGTGTTTTAGGCTCCTGGAAAAGACACACTGAAATTTTGGGAACTCACATCCCAAGCCAACCAAGCTGGTCAATTTTTCTTACAGACAGATGAGGGACTCTCCAGCTCACGGCCTCTTCTAACAGGTAAATATGCAAAGCCTTTGTCATCAATCCAGTCTGACGAGGCAAAATGCATCATAATATATTTCCCTCTACAAAAATGATTTCCAAATTATCTGGCATTTGAATTTCAAAGCTGATGCAGCTCAGAATGTTTGGGTTTGAAATGGTAAACTTGCTTGGAATAGCAAGCCCTACTTTTGCTGTGGACTGCAGAAGTCAGGATGTTTCCCTCCAAGACAGGATTGAAGCTCCTTTGCCTGACACGGTTTCCATGCCTATGATAGGATGGCTGCCACATTCACACGCTGGTTTTAATAAAGTAAAACTTTATCAGTTTAAAAGTTAAACCAGGAAACTCAGATCCAAACCCTTGATTGAAAATCAGTTAAGACATTTGAATCATCTTTCATTCCTCCCAACTTGTCAATGCTACTTTGACATTTAAAAGCCCATGAGCTTTATATAATTGTCTTAAAGATGTTTTAAGACATTTTTGACTTTTCAGTTTAATATTAAGTGTTTTAAAATCACTATTTCAGTGAACAAAGCAATCAAATTATTAAACCAAATTCTTTTTGCACAAGCAAATTAAAAACCCTTCCTATGAATGTAAGAGTGGAACTTACATCAGTGCTTTAAAAATGTCGTTGTTAGGAATTACAGGACCAGAGAATCAGAAAGAACTGGTCTGGGATCTAAACCTCAAGGGTTGGTTATGAACCAGACACTGAAATATGGAGGTTTATAATGAAGTGACCATGAGGCTATTACTATCCACATACAAAATTCCAGTAGCAATGCTAAGCAGGTCTAGATACCCAATATAATCATCCATTAACATCACAGCCGAGAAAGTGACCTGATGTCGCTGCCTTTCACGCCTTCCAGAACTCCTAGATCACAATGCATGTGCTTTAACAACATTTAGGCCATATTTTATTATCTTCCTTTCTTCCTCAGCGCTTATTCCATGGAGATAAGTCAGTCACTCCTCAACAATGACAGGTCACCTACAAAGGGCAGTCATTACAGTTGCTTCAAGAAAACAAAAGGTTTCTAAGTCATAAATCCTAAAAAAATGAATGCCTTACTGAAGTTTTTCCCCTAAGTAAAGCAGGATAATTATTGCCTTTTAATCTGAACATTTCATGAGAAAAAAATTAATGGAGAAGTTGGAAGGAAGTAAAAGAAATGAGTATTACTGGAATGTTTATCAATCAGTAACTGAATCCAAATCCTTTGCCCAGATTAAAAAGTAACAATTTCATCAGAACTTCCCCAAATGAATTCACGACTTCAGAGTAATTAAATCAGCTAAGAAAGCCACCAGAAAACCCTTTTGTTTTATCCCTTTGCCAGAAATTTATGACTACTAATGTTTATTCTCCATAAACAACCATAACCATAGCTTTATTAAGGACTCTAGGAAAATGGAGGCCATTAGACATTAGCTGGGCATCTTCTCCCTCTACCTTAGAATATCATAATAGCCCTCTATTAACTTTCTTCTTTCTCTCTCACTAATCTTAAGCTAGAAAGATATTCTGAAGCCAATTGCTTGAAATATCCTATCTGCTGAAAATCCATATCATTTTATCTTCAGGACAACTTCTACCTTTGATTACGGGAATGTGTACACCAGCCTTTTCTACCCAGCTTCAGCACCAGCTGCTTGAGAGTACAAACCAGGTCAGATTCATCAGTGTAACTCCTCCACCCCCATCCCAGCTTCTGATTCCCCTTCTCCCCTTTACCAGTCTGTACTTGAATAGCTCTTCCCACATAAGTGTAAGACCAATTTACTATAACAAACCCTTACTGCCGTAATACTTATAATAGCTTATTATTTCTAACTGAACCTTGACTGATGTAGACCCCATTGATGTTGGACTTGACCATGTGCTTTGACCAACGAAAGAAGGGAGACTGAAACACAAGCAGCAGACTTAAATGTTCTTGCATGAGTTAGCTTAGCTTAGCTCTCGTGCTTCAGCCATCGCCACAGGAGGAACTGTCCAGTAGCTGAAAATCCAGACAATGAATAGACATCTGGAATAGACCTAAAACCCAACCACTACCTGAAGTCCAGCCAATTTCTGCTGAACCCATCAGAGCCCTAGCCAACCTGCTGACCTGTGTGCAGAAAAATACATGTTTGCTATCACAAGCCACTGTGTTTTGAAATCATTTATTACTCAGAATTATTGCAATGATAATTTAGGAACACACTCACAGAGGATGATTAAGCTTTATAAAGATCGGATTTGCATCCAGGTCTTCAAATCCAAGTCCAGGATGCCTTTTACTCTGTCTCAGCATCCAAGGATTTGGTAAGCCTAATCACTAGGGCATGGGAGAAACAGAAATTATTAAAATATTTTTAATTGCTCTAAGAGACTGAAATCATCGTAATCATCATAGACAGTTCCATATCACTACCAACACCTGGCAATTGTGGTGAGGAGTGTATCACAGTTGGACACAGGGAAGTCAACTCCAGATAGTCAGGAGTATGGTAAAAACTGTGTTCAGCGACTGAGATCGCCACAGTGATTCAGCTTTGGAATCAATTTACTCAATACAGTATGAAGGGACCTTGTTAAAAGTGTGCATAATTATATAATGAAGACTGAAGCTTTGAAGGTAAAACAATGTATGTGCTTATATAGAGATACACAATTTGTGCTAGCATATCTCCTTAGGATCATTTCAAACACCTACTTTTCATGAAAATCTTTCAAGTATCTTCTTTCTCATATTAATCTGTGATTTATGATGCTCATAAAATCATAATAATGATTATGCATTCATTCATTTTTCAGCCAGAATTTCATTTATTCAACCAGTATATATTGTATGCCAGGGTTTTGACTAGATTCTGGGATAAATGATGAATGAGACACAGAACTCAGCCCCAGTAGATTACATGCCAACTGCATGCCACTATACAGGTACTGTGAATGCAGAGCTCAGGGACTAGTGCAGGAAATGGTCCTATAACAGACATTTACTATAACAATGTGAGAAGCCCAATGGAAGACTTAAGTGGAAGGAAGAGCAGAACTACCAAAAAAGGAACAATGGACTCCACCAGTGAACAAAAGGTTTTCTCCTCTCCAATCTCACTGCATTTCCTTTTGTCTATTTCTAATCCTACATAATATACAAGTAGAGTTTAAAAGTGTCAAATGCTTCCTACTTCTGACTTCCAGCCCCCAGCAGCAAACATATGCCACTCCTCCAGCTATGTCTGCTGGTATTTACCTCCACATTTATAAATAGCTTGCTTTTAATGCTCACTTCTTGATTTTTCTAATTTTTAATATTTTTATTGCTTCCTTGTTTGGAAGATGAAGACACCTTTTTGTTTTCTGCTACTTGACGTTCCAATGGAGTTTATTACAAATTTTGTCTGCCAATATTTACTGCTTATGTTATTATAATTACATAAATATTGGTTATGGTTGGCCTAAGTTGATTTTATAATTATATACGCCATCCTTTAAAATTTCTCTCCTGTGTGGATGCTTACTTTGCCAAATTCCTTGTATTCCATGGTTTACATCCTCATTCTGGAGAAGAACAATTCCAGTATCTTTCTAAGGAAGCAAGCATGGAAGTACTTTTGAAAATTGGCTTCAACATCTAGCATTGTCTTTATCCTTGTAATTGGTTAACATTTAGGTAGCTGCAGAACTGTAGACTCTAACTTCCCTTAAAAGTGTCTTTCTCTTTGTACAGTCATGCACTGCTTGAAGATGTTTCAGTCAATGATGGACTGCATATATGATGGTGGTCCCATAAGATTAGCAGCCTAGGTGTGTAGTAGGCTGTACCATCTACGTTTGCGTAAGTACACTCCATGATGTTCCAACAAGGATGAAATTGCCAAACCACGCATTTCTCCAAACACATTCCTTTCATTAAATGATGCATGACTATTAGTCTCCCATTGCTTCTGTAGCAAATGACCACAAAGTTAAAACAATACAAAATGATCATCTTACAGTTCTGGAGATCAGAAATCTGAAACAGGGGAGGGACTCTGTTCCTCTGGAGGCTCCAGGGGAGATTCCATTTCTTTGGCTTTCCACCTCCTAACGGTTGCCTGCATTCCATGGCTCACTGCCCACTTGCAGCAATGACATCACTCAAATCCTCTCTTCTGTGTTCGAACCTCCTTAGCTGACTCTGATCCTCCTGCTTCTTTCTCATAAGAACCCTCTGATTACATTAGGCCCACCTTGATTATCCAGAATAATCTCCCTACCTCAAGGTCCTTAATTTAACAACATCTGCAAAATCCATTTTGCTATGAAAGGTAGCATATTCACAGGTTTGGGGAGATAAGACATGGACATCTTCGGGGGAACATTAGTCTGTCTATAACAATTTTCATTATCGATTGATATTTAGCTAGGTATATAATTGTAGACTCTAACTTCCCTCAAAATTTTCAACATCTTCTATTGTCTTCTAGTTTCCAGTGCTCACGGGGGGATGTCAATGCTATTAAGATTCTATATCCTTGATATATAACCTGTTTTGCCTTCCCCTCTAGAAGCATTTAGAATCTTTCCTTTTCTCCACTGTTCAGAAGTTTTATAAAGATGCTATTTTTAACAATTGTACCTAGATATTTAGTGAGTTCTTCATATATGGGAATTCATGTCCTTGTGTTCTGGGAAATCTAAAAACACTTTTTGGTTTTTCTTGGAAGATTAGCCCTGAGCTAACTACTGCCAGTCCTCCTCTTTTTTGCTGAGGAAGCCTGGCCCTGAGCTAACATCGTGCCCATCTTCCTCTACTTTATACATGGGATGCCTACCACAGCATGGCATGCCAAGCGGTGCCATGTCTGCACCCAGGATCTGAATTGGTGAACCCTGGGCCGCCGAGAAGTGTAACGTGCAAACTTAACCGCTGTGCCACTGGGCAGGCCCCCAAAAACAATTTTTTTATTGAGGTCATTTTGGCTTCTAACATTGTGTAAACTGTAGGTGTATATTATTATAATTCAGTTTCTGTATAGACTGCATCGTGTTCACCACCAATAGTTTAGTTTTAATCCCTCACCAAACATATGTAGCTCTTTACCCCATTCGCTCTCCTCCCACCACCTTCTCCTCTGGTAACCCCTAAACTGTTCTCCTTATCTATGTGTTTATCTTCCACATATAAGTGAAATTAAACAGTATTTGTCTTTGTCTGACTTATTTCGCTTAGCATAATACCCTCAAGGTCCATCCATGTTGTTGCATATGGCATGAGTTTGTCTTTTTTATGTCTGAGTAGTATTCCATTGTGTATATACATATTTTTTCCCTATTTTTCCAATCCACATCTTTTTTATCCATTCAGCCATTGATGGGCACTTGGGTTTCTTCCAAGTCCTGGCTATTGTGAATTATGCTGTCATGAACATAGGGGTGCATAAATCTCTTTAAATTGTTGATTTCATGTTCTTTGGGGAACATGAAATATATCCCATAGTGGGATAGCTGACTCATACGGTAATTTGTTGAGAAATCTCCAGATTATTTTCCATGTAGCTGTACCAGTTTTCATTCTTGCCAACAATGTTTGAGGGTTCTCTTTTCTCTACATCCTCTCCAACATTTGTTATTTCTTGTCTTGTTAATTATAGCCATTCTGATGGGTGTGAGGTGACATCTCACTGTGGTTTTGATTTGAATTTCTCTAACAATTAGAGATGTTGAACATCTTTTTTTTTTTTTTAAGGATTTTATTTTTTCCTTTTTCTCCCCAAAGCCCCCCAGTACATAGTTGTATATTCTTCGTTGTGGGTCCTTCTAGTTGTGGTATGTGGGACGCTGCCTCAGCGTGGCTTGATGAGCAGTGCCATGTCCGCACCCAGGATTCGAACCAACGAAACACTGGGCCGCCTGCAGCGGAGCGCGCGAACCTAACCACTGGGCCACGGGGCCAGCCCCCTGAACATCTTTTCACGTGTCTGTTGGTCATCTGTATATCTTCTTTGGAAAAAATGTGTTCACATCCTCTGCCCATTTTTTGATCAAGTTGTTCATTTTTTTTGTTGCTAAGTTGTATGAGTTCTTTATATATTTTGGAAATTTACCCTTCATCTGATATACGATTTGCAAATATTTTCTCCCAGTTGGTGGGTTGTCTTTTCATTTTGTTCAAAGTTTTCTTTGCTGTGCGGAAGATTTTTAGTCTGATGTACTCCCACTTGTTTACTTTTCCTTTTGTTTTCCTTGCCTGAGTAGACATAGTATTCAACAAGATATTGCTAAGATCGATGTCAAAGAGTGTACTGCTTATGTTTTCTTCTTAAGAGTTTTATTGATTCAGGTCTTACATTCAAGTCTTTAATGCATTTTGAGTTAATTTTTGTGCATGGTGTAAGATAATGGTCTACTTTTGTTCTTTTGCTTGTGGCTGTCCGGTTTTCCCAACACCACTTGTTGAAGAGACTTTCCTTTCTCCATTGTATGTTCTTGGATCCTTTGTCAAAGATTAGCTGCCCACAGATGTGTAGTTTTATTTCTGAGTTCTCAATTTGGTCCCATTGATCTGTGTGTCTGTTTTTGCACCAGTACCATGCTGCCTTGATTATGATAGCTTTGCAGTATAATTTGAATTCAGAGAGTATGACACCTCCAATTTTGTTCTTTTTTCTCAGGATTGTTTTGGCTATTTGGGGTCTTTTGTTGTCCCATATAAATTTTAAGATTCTTTGTTCTATCTGTGAAGAACGCCATTGGGATTCTGATTGGGTTTGCAGTGAATACGTAGATTGCTTTAGGTAATATGGACATTTTAACTATGTTTATTCTTCTAATCAACAAGCATGGAATATCTTTCCATTTTGCTCTCTGGGAAATTTTATTCGTTAAATCTGTGATAACGTTCCTCCTCTAATGTTCCTTGCTTTCTCTTTCTGGAACTTCTATTATCCAGAATTAACCTTCTGAACATGTCCTCTAATTCTCTTACTAGTTCTCCCTTATTTTCCTTTTCTTTTTGGCTTTTATTCTCTTTTTTTTTGAGATATCTTCAATTTGACCTTCTAGCTATTCTAATGATCTTTTCTATTTTTATCATATTTTCTAATTTCCAAAATTTCTTTGAGTGTTTCATTTTATAGTATCATGTTACTGTTTCATAAGTGCAGTGTCTTTTCGTCTTTCTGCAAATATTACAGACTTTCCCTTGGCAATTTCTTCTAATCACATTGTCTCTCATTCTCTGTAGGTTTCTTTTATTCACTTTGATTGTTTTGTCTCTTTCATCCTTTAGGTTTTCCTGGCTACTTTGCTGTAAGACATTCAAATTCTAGTATACCCAAGAGACTTTTAATTCGAGGTGGTCAGTGTTCTCAGACAGGAATCCTCCAATCATCCTCTTGAGAAGTAAATGCCAGACTGTCAAGCAGAGGGAGGGAATGGGGGATGCTGCAATTTTGGAGGTTTCCCTACATTTACTTCTCTTGATTTTCCCTGTACTTCCTTTGATTTTCACCCTACCCTTTCTGTTCCTGGTGGCCTCGTATCTGGAGCTTTTCTGGTACAATATCTCATAAAAGCAAACCTCAGGCTTCTGATGGGAGAAAAAAATGTAGCTTCTGTTTGCAATGGGTGGGGAGGGGACCTGGGGGTCTAATTGCTCCTTAGACAAGTTTTCATCCAACCCTCCTCTGTACATCTCCACATTTGATCTTCCTTTTCAGAGGTAGCTTGCAGTGCCAATTATGAAGTTTTTTCAAATTTCTTTGCAGGTAACTATGTAGATACTTGAGTTTCATTTTTCTCTGCTCTGCCATTTATTTCCATTTGTCTATATGCATTTCATCTCTTATTCTCAGCCACTATTATCCCTCTACTCTTCTTTTCATACTTGTGTATTTATATCTTTTTCTTATCCCTTTACTATCATTTACATAATTTTTGTTCCTTTCCTGAGGATTTGGGGAGGGAGAAAACATAAATGCATATGTTGAATCTACCTTGTTTAACTTGAATCCTCTCTCATTTAATGTTAAATGAGTAGGTCAATATTGCAGGCATACCTTAGTTTTACATAAAAGAATGAGACTCAGAGACCTGTTGTTCAATATTGCAAAGCTGAGATAAGCCTAACACAATCTCAGTTACATGCATTTTATTCATTTGTTAGTCATTTATTCAAAATGCACCTGAAGGTACCAGGTTTGCACTATGTTATTGTAGGCATTATAAACACACACACACACACGCAGAGCTAAAGTTCTGCCTCAAATATTGTAACAACATGGCCAATCTAATATGGAACATCCAAGCAGATATGATTAACTCAACAAGTGATAGAAAAGGAGCAGTATAACAAATTGTGAAGAAGTGGCCAGAAATTACTACTAATAGGAACAGCGTGTACAAAGTCATGGCAATGAGAAAAAGCTTTGTGCAAGCATCAGGAATAAGAGATGGATTTTTTATTGCAACGTGATGTGTATGTGATGAAAGCCGAATTTCTCACAGACTGAGTGAATTAATCTCTTTATAATCTTCCAAAACTATATATTTTCTCTCCCCTATATGTTTTCTTACTTACATATTTCACCTTTGTCTTCATCAAAATGACAACCTAGGTATTTTTCCCCCATGGAATTGGGTAAAATTATATTCTGGATTCATGTTATGAATATGTGCATCAAGCTGATATCTTCAGTGAAAAGTGCTCTTCCTTGGGACCAGCAATAGGGAATATTAGAGAAGAGTGTCAGGCTCCTCAGAGAATTTCAGTACATGCCTTTGATGACAATGGTAGCTGCAAAGATTTATGAGAAAAGTTGAATTCAGGACTGATTGAGACTCATCTCTGTGACCCATCAAAGTCTCTTCTGTCTGCAACCTAGCAGTTTCTCTCTACTGAGACCCAGGTTAACATTTAATTGTCTCAGCATTACACCAAAAAATGTGATGGTTTCCATGACAACTGATGGGGAAACTTAGCTGGGAGGAGTCACCCCCCCCCCCCGACTTTTATGTGACAACTTCAGAATTCTCAAAATTGCCTTAGCAGTATTTAAAAGATCATTTTGGGCTTTGTCATCATAGAGACTTCTTTCTCTCACTGGCTTTTACCTTTACCAGCATTTATTGCCTTATTTTATACTTTTGGACAGTATGGCTAGCTCTCAAGTACAAGGGACTTGGCCAAGGGTATTGTATTACAGGGCAGTGTAACCAAAGGAACACAGTGTCCACTTGCACCCCAATCCTCTTCTTCACTCATCCAGACTTCCTGGAACAGGCAAATGTAAGCTTGGGTCATTAAGGGAAAGAGTGGGTGGGGATATTCTCTCTTGCTTTGGGGAAATATATCAGTTATCTTAGGCCAGGCATGCTGCAGTAATAAATAACCCTAATGTCTCTGTTTTTACAATTAAAATGGTTTAATCCTCATTCACTGTACATATTTGTTCAGGTTGGCTGCAGCTCTGCTCTAACCCTCTTCACTTTGGAATCCAGACAGAATAAACAACCTGTACTTTGGCCATGCTATGTTCATGGAAGAAAGAAAAAAAATAGATCACTGAACCATGCAATGGCTTTTAAAGCTTCTGCTCAGAGGTGAGACACTTGCTTCCACATATATTCCATTGGCCAAAGCAAGTAATACAGCCAAGCTTGATGTTATTATGGCGGGAAGTATAATTCTTCCGTGGGGGGGAAGCTAGTAAGGAATGGCTTAGAAACCTGGAAGAAAAGGGCCCAGAAGAAAGAGAAGGCAAAAACTTTGAACAAATAATGTAATCTACTATGGGAAAAAAGATACTATTTTTTACTTTGCACCTGTGAGTCCTCACTGATTTTCTGACTCAGGAGAGCCCTTATTCTGATAAAAAGACTCATCCTTTCTTTAAATAAGGCAAAAAGACTTGATTGTCTGATCTCAACTATAGAAGTGAACACAGAATCTCAAAGCTGCCTCTCACAATTGATGTCCCTGTCCCAGACTACATTCCTTGAAAGAAACTGATGGTTCCTAACTCATCCTGTATCCATGGTATCAAACTCAGTACCTGCTGCAAATAAATATTTACTGGACAGAACTGAATTGAACTGAACTGAATGGCACTACCAGAGGATACATAAATCCTAGTACATCTTTATTCATTCATTCATTTATGCGAAGCTCATTTATTTAAAAGTCATTAAATACCTACTATGCATAGATAAAAGACACAGCATCTGCCTTTATGGAGCACATAGGCTAGGGGAATAAAATTTATTTTATTTCCTCTAAAATATCTCAAAAAATGTTATGGTTCTTGTGAACAGATATACTGCTCACATTTATCATGGAAGGGTGGCCTTAAGATGAGGCCTGGCAGGGTGGAAATAAATAAAATAAAGACTGAAAATAAAACAGACAAGATCAATAAAACTAAGAGCTAGTTTTTTTAAAAGATAAACAAAATTGACAAACTTTTAGCTAGACTCACCAGAAAAAGAAAAGACAGAACTCAAATAAAGTCAGAAATAAAAGGGAAGGTACAACTGATACCTCATAAATACAAAAGATCATAAGAGATTACCAGGAACAATTATGCACCAACAAAAGAGACAACCTAGAAGAAATGGATAAATTCCTAGAAACAGACAACCTTCCAAGATTGAATCATGAAGAAATAGAAAATCTGAAGAGACCAATTACTAGTAAGGAGATTGAATCAGAAATCAAAAGTTCCCAACAAACAAAAGTCCAGGACCAACATTTAAAGAACATATAATACCTATACCTCTCAAACTCTTAAAAATTGAAGAGGAGGGAATGTTCCAAACTTATTTTCCAAGGCCAATATTACCCTAATGCCAAAACCAGACAAGGACACCACACACACACAAAATTACAGGCCAATATCCCCGATGAACATAGATGCAAGAATCCTCAACAAGATATTAGCAAACCAAATTCAACAATAAATTAAAAGGATCATACACTATGATCCAATAGGATTTACTTCAGGCATGCAAAGAGGGTTCAAATCTACAAATCAATCAACATGACACACCACATTACAAAATGAAGCATAAAAATCTTATGATCATCTCAATAGATGTGGAAAAAGCATTTGACAAAATTCAATATTTATTTATGATAAAAACTCTCAACAAACTGGGTATAGAGGGAGCATACCTCAACGTAATAAAAACCATATATGACAAGCCCACAGCTAACATCATACTCAGTGAAGAAAAGCTGAACGCTTTTCCTCTAAGATCAGGAACAAGATAAGGATGGCCACTCTTGCCACTTTTATTCCAGAGTATTGGAAGTCCTAGTCAGAGCAATTAGGGAAGAAAAAGAAATAAAAGGCATCCAAATTGTAAAGGAGGAAGTAAAACTGTCACTATTTGCAGATGACATGATTTTATATATAGAAAACCCTAAAGACTCTACTGAAAAACCGTTGGAACTAATAAATGAATTCAGTAAAGTTGCAGGGTAGAAAATCAATATACAAAAATCTGTTTTGTTTCTAAACACTAACAATGAACTATCAGAAAGAGAAATTAAGAAAATAATTCTACTTTCAATTGCTTCAAATGGAATAAAATGCCTATGAATACATTTAACCAAGGAGGTGAAAGATCTTTACACTGAAAATTAAATTCTTGAAAGAAATTGAAGAAGACACAATTAAATGGAAAGATATCCCATGCTCATGGATTGGAAGAATTAATATTGTTACAATGTCCATATTACCCCAAGTAATCTACAGATTAATTGTAATCCCTACCAAAATCCCAATGGCATTTTCCACAGAAATAGAGCAAACAATCCTAAAATTTATATGAAACCACAAAAGACCCCAAATAGCCAAAGCAATTTTGAGAAAGAAGAACTAAGCTGGAGGCATCATGCTCCCTGACTGCGAACTATACTGATCAAAACAATATGGTATTGGTATAAAAACAGATACATAGATCAATGGAATAGAATAGAGATCCCAGAAATAAATCCATGCATATATGGCCAATTAATTTACAACAAAGGAGCCAAGAATACACAGTAGGGAAATGGCAATCTCTTCAATAAATGGTGTCGGGAAAACTAGACTACTATATTACACCATACACAAAAAGTAACTCAAAGGGATTAAAGACTTGAATGTAAGACCTGAAACCATAAAACACCTAGAAGAAAACACAGGCAGTAAGCTCCTTGACATCAATTTTGAGAATGATTTTTTTTGATCTGACTCCAAAAGCACAGGCAACAAAATAAAAAATAAACTAGTGGGGCTACATCAAACTATAAAGCTTCTGGCACAACAAAGGGAACCATCAACGAAATGATAAGGCAACCTCCTGAATGGGAGAAAATATTTGCAAATAATATATCCAATAAGGACAGCTAGTCATTTGCATATTTATTTTCTCCTACTAGACTATAAGTTGCTTAGGGTAGGGACTGGGTTTTCTTCATCTATGTGTCAACAGCGATTAGCACTGTGTTAATTGTATTCAATACATGTGTGCAGTTGAATGAATGAAACTCTGCCTCCCAAATTCCATTCACATCTACATATTATACTCTGATTTACTCATTTCTATTAGTTCCTCTATTGTTGTTGAGACCACAGTGTAACGCTAGCTCAAAGGAGTAGATAACTGGGCCAAAATCACAAAATTAGCCACTAGGATCTGAAACTGGCCACCTGGTTTCAAAGGCCATTCTTCCACAGCTCCCAGTAGTTTCCATCTGTTTCACTTACCAAAGTGCTAACAACATATTCATTTGCATGATAGTTTCATGTCTTTCATCACCTTCTCCAGGAGCAGAAACCCTGACTATTTTGTTCACGGTTGTATTTCTGGCAACCGCCCTCCCCAACAGTCTAACATAAGTAGGTGCTCAATAAATGTCTGTTGAATAGATGAAAGACCAGCCAACTAATTAGAATCAATATAGATATCAATATGAAAATACTAGTGCCTAGCTCTTAGGACTATTGTAAGGATTGATTGAGCCAATTTATGGAAAGAATCAGCATTGTGCTAGAGAGACAGCAGGCCACTAAATTAACGGTGATCAGAAAGAAGAGAACTCTCCAGGATCAGGTGTAGTTGAACTGGGTGGGAGTTGGAGAGGATAGATGTTTTGTTTCCTTGTTTCAGAGAAAATAACATGGGTATTGGATGTGAAGTGAGACAAACAGGGAGTGGAAGGGTATTTGGGAATGGAGCCTGACTCCGGTAAGAAATCAGACAGGAGAGGTAGCATGGGATCAGATGATGGGGGTGAGGAGAAGGGAGTCGCCCTTGACAATCATTTAATCCTGGAGATAACCAATCAAGCTTTCTTAACCCATCCACTCCTTTCTTCCACTTTCAGTCCTAAATATATGAATCTCAAGTGGTTAAACCAGTCAGATTCATAACAACTCTACTAGGTACATCATTGATGATTTACTAGTAAAAAAAGTAAAATAACCTACAAAGTCACGTTTGGGAGACAAGCAAATTATCCTCCTTTGGTTTTGGAAGCTTTAAAAAATCATAAGCATTTCTGATGCAAAAATCACCAAGTACATGAAAAATATATGAAACTTAGAAAAATGAATGGAAACATCTCTTGTCAATTTCTGAGTAAGGTCACAAAAAAGGTTCTAAAGGCAGTAAGTCATTAATGGACAATAGCATCTGGTATACTTCATTTTTAAAATAAATATAGTAATAATTATTATTATAAAGTGAAGGAACAGGAGAAGGAGGAAGAAGGAAGAAGAGGAGAAAGAAGGAGGAGGAGCAGAAACAGCAAATACTCCTATAACACATACGACATTCTAGGCTCTGTTCTAAGTCTGTGACACATGTTAACTCACTTAATAGTAAGATGGAGTATATCATACTGATTAGGTGCATGAACTTGGAGCCATGCTGCCTTCTTACTTACTTACTGCCTTACTTTCCTCATTCATGAAAAGGGATAAACTCATAATTTCTGTGAAGACTAGATGGGTTAAATAAATCACCAATACAAAATAGGAGACCAAATATAAACTAATTAAAATGCACTTTACATGATGCTTGCCTGACTCTACTGAATATTGAAGGACAACCAAGGACCTAGAATTTACTCCACATGTGTCTCAGCAAGTGAAGATTGGCCAAGCCGCCCACTAGTTGCCTCCAGTACCGTCCCCTGTTAGGATCACTTGTCACCAGCCCCCTGGTTTAGATGCACGATTCTGAAGATCCAATTCCCATTATATGGATTTTGTGTTTGAGCAGTGGTGGGAGACCCCGTATGTAAAAATCACATTAATGTCTTCCAGTTTAAGAATAAAGGAAAGAGGAAAAGATAGAAAATCCATTTATCTTTCTATCACCTCGTCTTTCTTCAAAGAATTCTGGCCTTATTACATGAAATTTGAAATCACGGGTCAATCTATCCCTCATTTCTCTGCAATTTCCTCTGTAAATGACGAATTAATGCAGGGAGTACAGGCAGAGAGGCTGAATGACTTTTGAAGGGGAAATGAATGCCCACGCAGGCCACCCTTTATGAAGCCAGCCGCCTCACTAATTACTAGGGAGGCAGCCTCACCACAAGGTTAGGAGCACTAAATCGTCCCATCCAAGGTAATACTCATTTTAGCATATCATCCTCCTAGGAGTGCCAATTTTTTAAGCTCTGTCTTTTCTTAACTTACTCCCAAGCCCGGACAAGGTAGACCTTCTACAGTCAAGGGGTGGGCAGAAAAATAGACAAGAATATTTGTTCTCAGTGGAGAATCAGCATGTACTTGGAGAAACCTTATGTAGAGTTTCATTTTCTTTCTAAAGAAAGAGATTTGCTTCCTGTAGTGTTGGAACAGCAGGGGCTCCCAGAGTCCCAAACATTGCATAGCTCAACTTTGCAAAAGGCATAATTTCTTTGCAGGCACACAGCATCAGAAGTTGGTTTACCAACAGGCTTCCCTCATCCTTCCCACTCTCTCCTGAGGATGAAGAACATACTAATTTTAAGCACTGTGGAAACACCAGTCCCTGGTGAATTGAACCTGAATTGTGACAACTCAAATGTCACCTGGCATGGGTCTCTGAGTTTCAAACACATGGCTCCTACTTCTATGTTAGTGCCAGAGAATGAAAAACGCCAACCCCTTTCCTTGTGCTTAATGTTCCTTTAGGAAGACAAATGTTAGGCAATCCTTTTTTGCAAAGGAAGTGATTAAAAGCCTCAGCCTGGGTGCTCAGTTGTCATCAAAAGGAGACATCATAATGACATAGTTACTACCCCGGACCATTCCTGTAAAAATAGAAAAGATGGGGAGAAAATGAAAGAAAAGGAATGAGACGCCAAACGAACAATCACAGGAAACAGGGATCAATAAACCCAGCATCATCATCATTACATTTTTCATCAGGATGTGCACAGATTCGGCAAGAAGTGACGCTTGTCAATCAAACTGCTAAAACACAAGATGGCCTGGTGTTACCAACCTCGTACTGAGAAATTCAATCCTTTTTAAGTCTGGGAAAGAGGCACTTACCCCAGCCTGCCTAAATCACTTGTCTCTCTCTCAGGCAACTGGCTTCAAGGCAGCCACAGAGCGTGCACCTCTGAACACAGCTGGCAAACCAGGGTGCATTGACCCACCTCTCTCTAATGGCTCTGGCCTCTCCTTCCATAAATTTGCTGAGAGCAAAGGCAAGGGAAGGTGGAGGAAATGACGCTCCCCTCGTGCTTTCAGGGATAAAAGCTTCCTCCATCAGAGCTCCAACTCACTCTAGTTTCAGGTAGTTACAACAGGCCTGAAGAAGTGAAGAGCATTTACTCGGTATGGCTAACTGAGTAATTCAGGAGGTAATTTAGGGATTATCTCGGCCTTCTGGTTTTCTTCACTTCCTGCTAATACCTTTCTTTTGGGCAATTCTTTATTCTTTCATGCCTCATTCTGAGGTTGAAAGGTTGAACAAAAGGAAGGAGGAGATGGCACTGCCCCAGTGAACATGGTTGTCTGTTAAAAGCTCACGGGGTAGGAGGCCCCCACTGAAATGTGTTAAACTATTCCAGAATTAGAGCTCCTTTACCCAAAGTAACCCACCTTAAGAGATTTGGTAACCAAAGGCCCATTTTCAAATTGCTCTAGTCCCACTCTTTAAAGTGCCCACACAAACCCAAAGGATGCAGTGAAAATTATAATATACGGGAAAAAAAGAGTAGCATATTTATGAAAGGTCTGGAGATTTCTCATCAAATACAGCTTAGGAGAAGAGGAGGGTTTATCATGTGCAACAGAAACCAAGTCACACCTGGTTTGTCTTCTGCTAGATCAGTGATTCTCAAACTGAAATCCACGGATGTCTATGGGTCAATGGATACACTTTAGTCACTAAAATCCTATTCTCCTTCGCAAACATGCACAGCGTATACATGCATATATTTCTGGGGAGATTATTCATAACTTCTCAAAGTGGGGTGTGTGTGTGTGTCCACGTAAATCAAAAAGATTAAAAAAAAAAACCCCAATGCCCTACATAGTCTATTCCCACCAGTTCTTTCTTCCTTGACCCACGCTCTCCCTACCCCTCCTTCATAAAAATATTCAAATTAACTTGATTTCTAGAGACGCTTTACTGACCCAGTGGCACAAAACTCTCATGCATCTTCCACCTGCTTCAAGCTCATTAAACACATAATTAGTCTCTCCGGACGATAATCACGGTTGCTCAAGTTCATGAATTTCTTTCTCCCTAATCTCTAATTCCGGGTGGGTTTGTGTTGCAAGGCTTCAGAAAGACCAGCCTGTCATTAAATGGAGGGCTGTAAAGATTTTACTACCATCGTGAGCAGCAAAAGCCTTGATCATACTATTATTGCCTCTATAGGAGGAATATAAACCAAAATTCTGTTTACACGCCCCCACCAGGGCCCCCTACCTCCTGACAGCTGCCGAAATACATCCTGCATTTTACCTCTGGAGGGACTGATTCAAATTGTGACAGGTCACGGGAGGAAATAAATGTTGATATCTTGCCATGGCCTCAAAAAATATTTTTCTATATCAGAGCAATTGCTTTGCCATTCCACACAGATGACAAACAACTAAGATTTGAGGAGGATGGGTGACAAGGCAGTTGAGATGCCTTGGAACAGGTATGCAAACAAAAAACAGGGCAAAACACAGAAAGAACCAGAAGCCAGATGTCAGAAGATCTGGCTTCCTATTTTAGTCTCCTTACCAACCCAGCATGAGGCCTTGGGCAAGACACCTAACCTCTCTGGGACTCAGATTTCATAAAAGTAAGAGGAGGATACCGGATCTGATAAAAGATTCACTTAAGTTCAACCTTCCAAGCAGTCAAACTTCTTCAAATCTAATCTTATATAGAAACCTATTCTGTAGAACCATAAAAGGGAAGCTTCTATGATTTACCTTAGGATGGGAGCCGAAAGTTCATTCACTACATCCCACTCCCACCCCCAACAACCCCAAGCGCCCTTTTGCCATAATATAGTTTCAAAACCACTATAATAGGTGGTTCATCCAGACCTGACATGCCGAGTTACGGTTTATCTCGCATCCCATCTCTGAGAATTCCAGATGACTCAGCTGTCCTGAACAGCTGTCACATGGTGGTACGCATAATGATGTTTAGAACAGTGACGGTGAGCCGCTGCAAGGGTGGGAGATGCCTTCTAAATTGGTAAGCAAGAGTTTTATTGGATTTGTACAGTTTCTCATGTGTTTTGTCACTGCATACTTTTTTATTAGGCAAAGTATAGGATTACCCAGAAACTGCATTCCATACATATGGTAAGAAAAGAGAGCGTACCACAATCAGGCACCAGGATCGCTGGCCAGGATGTCTGCAGAACCAGAAGTTTACTTCCAACAGCCTGTGACGCCTCCTGGTTGGCTAAGTGTTGCAAAGTGTGCAGGAGCAATAGCCAGGCTTGTGCTGGTGGGCAGGTGAGATTCAGGAGAGTTCTGGAAGCAGAACCAGACCTGGACAGCCTTTCCTCCAGGCCTCTGATTTGGCCCTATCTCACCTTACACTCACCAAGTCACACACCCCCTCCCCAGCCTCATCAGGAGTCATAAACAAGGGGGTCATATTCTAGCCACTGTGTTTCTGGGTTATTTTTGGGTTTTATATCTCTGGAAGCTTTTCAAAGGAGGTAAACATTTCTGAGGTTGATATAATTTTTCTTCCTGAATCTTCATTTTCTGTGAACTCAGTTGCCTCCAAACAAAAAGTAGAGGTAAGTAAGGCTCAACTCTTGCCTCACTGTACTAAGCTGGGCTCACAGATTAGAAAGACCTGGGCTCAAATCCTGTCTCTCACTAATTGACTAGGTGACCTTGCACTCACTCAACTTCCCTGGACTTCAGTTTCTTTACCTGTAAATGACCCTTCTCGTGGAGCTCATCAGAGCATTAAAGCAGATAGGCATGAAAAACACTTGGTCCAGGCCTGGTACAAGGAAGGCACTCAGAAATTATAGCTGCTATTATTTAATAACAATAATTATTCATTTATATTTATCTACAAATTTACTAAATACAACCCAAACAAAATTATCAGATTTCTAATACTTAGACTGGGTTAAGAAGAGGAAAAATACTTTCTTTTGAACAGAATTTTACATGACTGTACATTCAGAGAAAATACTAACTAGATAGAGGAGATACCGCTCCAGTATTTTTCCATCAATCAAACCATTTTGAAAATATAAAGTAATATACTCCTTGAATGTGAGAATGCCTAAACATTTGAAACTTCACTGCCAACTTGTCAACACTGAATCTGAAAATTAGGCACCGTAAGTTTCCCTCGTCCACGATGGCCTCGGGTTAAGTTCCTCAAACAAGAAAATCTAGGGTGCCACATACACCCATTATTGCAAAAACAATGGAATAAAAAAGGTCGTCAATATAAACCTCATTTTATTTTGGTAGCCAGAGTCAAGTTACTGAGCAAGCTCAGTCAAACCGCTTCTCCACAATCTCCCAACCAACGCTGAAAATCCCAACAAGGCACTTGCTGACGGGCTTCATACCTGCGTCACCATCTGACCCACCTCACTCCACCTGACTCCCACCTCTTAGAGACTGTCTTGAGTGAAAATTCGGTATTTCGCTAATGGAAGATTTTTTTTGCAGTAAGTTTGACTTTTTTAAAAAATAAATATTGCATTAGAGTATTATTTATCACGATTCCTGAGTTTCTTGGCAACTTCTTAAATTTCGCATCTAAAGTGAGGGCCTCCCTCACCTCACTCTAGTTTCAGTGCTGCTATGGAGCCCAAATAATTTTGTAACACAAACCTTCACTAAGTATTTTTATTCTCTCCACCCCTAACTAGGGTTTATTGTTACTTATTGTTATTGTTAGACACACACAGATGTAGAGGTGCGAGCATTAAAGCCAGCATGTGGAAACAAACGCCCTGCAAGGTTGTGGTTTCAGCAAAGGCATTCCTGAGAATGGACAACAAAGCAAGCCCCACCAACAGGTTCAGAAAACCTCAGTGAAACCACAGACTGTCTTTTGCACTACTTGCAAGTGAGCTCGCTCGCTCTCTCCCCATCCCTCTACCATATATGGCAGGATACCAACATTTTCCTTTTCACGAATGCCTACTATATGATAGACATTATACTGGGACACTTTACAAGTTCCCCATTTAATTCTCTCAGCCTTGTAAATTAGGTATTATTTTACTCACTTCTAGATGAGGAAAATGAGGAGCAGAAAGTTCTATACCTCCCTTGAGGTTATGACACTAATTCACAAGGAAGCCAGTATCTGAATTTGGGTAATCTGACTTCCCAGTTGGTGCTCTCTCATCACATCTGGTATATCTAGAGAGACAAAGTGGCCAGGCCATATTCTCTTCAGAAGATATCACCATAGGAACCATCTGTTGGGGGAAGGGGGATGGTGGGGGGATTTCTGGGTTTATATTAAGCAAATTCCCTCCACAACTAAATTTCTGTTTATCAGCCACAGCCCTAGCATCTCTAATCCCGCAGAAAGGGCACACACGATGTGCACCAATGCAGTGCAGGGCGCTCGCCAGGCACGCTACACCACGGGGACTTTGTGGCAGGCAACCTTGTTCAAATATTCACTCCACTGAGATCAAGAAGATGCAAATCATTTTTGTGATCAAACAGCACGAAGCTTTTAAATAGGCAGAGATTACATATTACATCTTATTGCTGAAAATCCCAATAAGGATACCATAAACAAATCTACACAAATAACAAATCACACTTAACTGTGACCAGTCTCTGATTTGTGTTAGGTTATAAATTATTGAGTCATGTGGATATGGTGTTGGAATGGAGCCCAGAACAGGAAATGCAAAAAAAAAAAAGAAAAAGAAAAAAAAGATGGAGAAAGAAATTTCTCCTTCCCCTTTCCTCTCCTCTCCCTGCCCCACTCCCTCTCTGAATTTTAGAGCAAAACCTGATGGAACCTGAAATTTACTCTGAATGTATTCCTTCAGTTGGCAATGCGCTTTCCACGATAACTAAAGGTTTCGCCACAGAACAGAAATGAAATGAGTGACACAGGTAGTGAGTACCCGATGCACCATGGGCATTAATCATCTTGTTCTCTCAAACAGGTTTGTTTTCTGTGTCTACACGATGGAACAATGGAAAAGGAAAAGCAATGCACATTTCCATTGTACCAGAGGAAAGCAAAAGTCCCACGTAAAAAAGGAGGAAAACATTGCAATGCAGAAAGTAGTTAAGAACAGTGATAAAGCAAACTCGTTTTTTTAAAATATTCATCTGAAATATGTCATTATTATAAAAGTTACTTTCAACATGAATGAATTCTTAATGAAATGATTTTATGTCCTAAACTTGAAAATGAAAAACCCATTTAAATACTGTTGATTTTCCTAACTTTCCTGCATTATTTCATTCTTTGCATGCTGTCATGTGTGTATGTGTGTATATGTGAGACAGTGGCATGCAACATGTCCCCTTCAAGTGTAGGACCTGTAAAAAGGTGATAGATTGCCATTAGCCCAGTGTCTGCTCACCTGAGATAAAGTCTGCCCAGCTGTGCTGGGAATAGATGTCATGTCAAAATAACACCTTAGAATCTGCTGATTGGAAATCAATGCTCGCATTTCAACATGTGTTTTGATTTTCAGGTTCTTTAACAGGCCAGTTGCCTTTTTTAATGATCTAGCATCTATATCTCCCTAGATAGAGCGACTGGAAAACTGCAGCAAAAGGACTCAGAGCTCTGGAGCATTTGGCTTCTTTTCCTTTTCAGCCTATAACAGTGGCCTGACCTAAGAAAATGGAGAATTGGGAGATAGGCAGGCCTCAGCCAAGGCTCTGGCCCTCTCTCTAGGGCTCTGCTGACTCCAACACCAAGTGCCAGGGATGAAGAGTAGCAGGAGCTACTATAATGAGGATACCAGTCAAGTCTCATTTTGTATGATGACTCCAATCAGTTGGTAGTGGCTTCCTTGAGTGTTGTGTTAGGAAGGAGTCTGAGGTAGTACCAGGATCCCAGGAAAGAAAGCTGTGGTGAATTCATGCTGCCCACCATGGGCACAGTAGTAATCTACATGCCAAGTACTTGCCACCCCTATATGAGCAATTAACATCTCTCTGTGTCACGAGAAAAAGAAGGAAAGTTCCATTAGAAGAACATTCTAAGGTTCCAAGGAGAGAGAGCTCACATCCAACTGGAAGAATCAGGAAATACTTTATGGGGGAGAGGGCATTGGAAATGGACCATAGAGAATTAATAGGATCTCGACTGGTGAAGAAGAGGAAAGGTCTTTTGGGGCAGTGGAAACAAAAGCATAAAGGCAGCAATGGTCAAGGACTATTTGGAGACATAATGAGTAGCTTTGTTTAGTAGGAGGGCCAGGTAAATGTGTGAGGCAGAGGAGAGCTGAAATAGGAAAGGCAATTTGGGGAGACACTGGAGAAGGCATGAGTCAGTATAAAAGTGTATTACCAGACTTGGCAGGTAATGGAGATCCAGCGAAGAGTTCTAAGGAGTAGAGTCATATACTCAGAGTTGGCCTTTGGAACCACGAATCTGGTAAATGATTCACAGAATAAATTTGATGGAGATCTTTATAGAAAATAGAGCTGCCACTGCAACCCTGTAAAGTATTGGGAGCCTGAGCTAAAGATAGAATATTTCAAGGGAAAATTCAAAGAATTTACTGGACATCAATGATGCAAAAAAAGTAATTTTAAAAAGATTCGATTTTTGAGGCTGAGTGATAAAACATAGCATTAAGAGAAATAAGGAGAGACTTTAGTGAGATGGGTAATTGCCTAATTCTAGAGTCAGACAGTTTTAAATGACCTTGGACAAGATGCTTGGTTTCTCTAAGCCTCATTCCCTCATCTGTACAAAGAGTATACTTCTTATCACATAAGTCTGTGTTGAGATTGAGAAGTTAGATAGGGTAAGACACTAAGTAGCACCATGGCTCAGAGAGAGTAGTCACTCAATAATCTACTTCTTGTAGTAATTATTATTACTAGAAAATTCAGGAAAAGAAATGTCTCAATTGGTAATAATTTGGATGCAAGGGACAAAACTTCACTTAAATGAATTCAAGGGAAAGTACGATTGATTAAAAACATGTAGAGAACTTTCAACGAGCCCAATGACAACAATCATTGCTGATCTTCCCAGGAACTAAGCAATCATCAAGAAATTTACTCTTTCCATCTCTCTCTAATTGTCTTATCTCTTCTCCTGCTGAAGATTGGCTTCCTTTATAAAGCTCTTGTTTTTGCTTTTCTACCAATTTAGTTCTCCTAGCATCAACTCTGCTCCTAACCGTGTGACCTTAAAACTCCAGTGGCCAGTACACCCTTTCTGACTCAGTCTCTGCATCCTGGTTTGAAATTCCTAGAAAACAGAAGCCAGTTGGCTCAAAATGTGTTCAGTGTCCATCCTGACACAGTAAGCATCTCCCTAGGTGTCAGAACTTAATTTGGTAATAGGTCCACCATTCCTGGCTGTGGCTAAAGGCAAATTTACAGAAAAATTTAAAAAAAAAGAAAGAAAGTTGGTGGAAAGGAAAATAATGGGGATTTTTAGCAGAAGGAATTAATTCGGGAGAAGGAAAGATGAGATGTCCATTTTTACTAGGTCAAGGGTCTTTCAACACCTTGAGAAATCAATTTCAGAGTAGCATGAGGATCTAGAGTCTGAAAAGGATTAGGTCCAAGAATATAGACTGATGAGGCATCTGCTTAGAAGCTGCTAATTGATGCTGCAGAGGAGCTAATGAAAATTCTAAGGCAGCAAATAGTACATGAAAAGAACCGTTTGTTTCGGCCAACTTTCTCGTGGCCCAGAATCTGATTTCTTGTATTATCTTGACTGGAAACATTTCCAATGACCTCAGTTACCTCAGGCCACAGAACACAATGACAAGTCTGAAATAATAAATACAACACACAAAAATTAGAATCCTGTTTCTTTTTACAATGATAAAAACAACACTGCAAAATAGACTAACCAAAGCCAAGATGTGCCTATATTCTTTCCAAACTTAGGTGGGGCATCCGCGTTAGTCATTGCTAGGATGCTAAACAAGCCACGCTAAAATGTCCTCTTGGCAATGCCAAGAGGAAGGCCGAAGCAAAGAAGCAGCAAGGCCTGGTGCAGCAAAGTGGTCTGTGTGATTAGAGAAGAGCTTGGTGGGTCCAGGGCTCCATGGGTAGAACACGCGGCCATGGGAAGCCATACTGAAAGTGCCCTTACAGGAGGCTCAGGGTCTTCACAGATACTTACTGCAAAACCTTTCTTCAGATGCAAGCTTGCTTGACATTCCCTTATCCAAGAGATGAAAAGGCGGAGCAATTCTGGCTAAAGTGGGAGTGGCGGACTTCGAGGAGGCTGTTCTGCTCCCATCCCACCCAAAGTGAGAGGTAAAGGGACTCCACTGAAACCCCAAAGCTCCTCCAAGAAGTAGAATTTGAACAACGTTGACAAGACTGATCTCCAGGCCAGGGAGGAAAGTCCCTTGGACTGAGATTCAGGAGACTCAGGTTCGGAGCTCAGATCCCAGCAGTAATGCCGTGCCTTAGACCATGAACTTTGGAGTAAACAGAAAAATCAAAAATCAAATTTTAATCTCACCTCTGGGCCATATCAGCTACACGTTGAATGGCTAAGATTTCTAATCCTCATCATTATTTATATTTTACGTGAGGTTATTGTGGTAATTCAGCAGTAAAAGTTATGATTCTAGAGAGCCTGGCATTGCAGCGAGCCCTAAGGAAAGGCAGTTGTAAGTCTTATGGCTTCCCAAACAAGTCACAATGTCTTTGGTCTTAAATTTGCCTGTAACATGAGAAATTAGGATTAGGTGAACACAAATCAGAATTTCCAGGAGTCTATGAAGCAGAAATGGAGAAGGTAAATCAGAAAATCTGATCTTACTTCAATTGCCCTGATATGGGCCACATACAAAAAAGTTCCTGATCAACCCTTTGAATCATACTATTCTGCTCCCTGAACTCGACATAAAAGCAACTGATTGAAGAACAGCAAGAATTAAGGCAGTTAGCCAGTCCACTCTGAGTGCGTGACCTAGTGCTGGTCAAGTAGAAGAAAACATGAGTATAGAATATGAGACTGGACTAATGCATCTGTGAGGGGAGGAGCCCAGTGCTTTTGATTGCAGAGTTAGGAGCAGGAATGAGAGAGATCTTTTCTGCAGCACTGGCAAAGGGATGGAGAAAGATGCATTCTACAGGGAGTGGAAGCCCATATCCACTCATTCTCAGCACCTCACTAAAAGGACAGAACTAGAGATTGCTGAATGGTGTGCCTAGGGAGACAGGACTCTAAAAACTGGGCTCCCAGCTTTGGAAAGATTCCCATTGTCTGTGACCAGGTAGACAGTGGTTGTTTTTCTGTGCCCAACATCTATTCCCCATTCTGTTGATAATATTCTTGACTTTCCATTACGTATTTCTCCTTTCTTCAGTCCCTATGATTCATGCAGAATGATCCACCAGTACCACTTACTCCAAACAGTGCAATGACAGCCACTTAAGAACACACTGGTTGGAAGAGCTAAGGAGCTCTTATATACCCACTAGGATAATCAGCATGTGAGGATGTGTGCCTGGGGTGGCAGGCAGTCAACACTTCACCATGCGGCGAGAGCCTACTGATAACGCAACTAGCCCAGATGAAAACAGATAGGAGGGAAAGATATTCATAACATTGTTTGAGCCCCTTTATCTATCTGTGTCCTGAGACCAGGCTCCTCCTCTGGACATTTCAACAATGTAAAATCATTTCCCATTTCTGGGTAAGGTTGGGTTCAACGTGTGTCACTTGTTAAACTTCCAAATGTAAAAGTCCGTGCAGGTTTGGTCTATGAGCGTCCCAGCACTGACCAGTGTAGACCATATGACATGCTCAAATGTTTTGCACCCCATGAGACCCCAAGAGCTTCATAGGACTCTGAGAATGAACTCTCTTCACAATTAACAGAAAGAGTTGCAATGCTTAGCTCAATCTCAGGGTGACTTTAAAAATGAAGGGGAAGAGTTTAGAAACTTCAATAGGCTTCACATGCTGCTGATGGAAAACTAAGGAAGACTTTTCTTTCAGATGCCCTTTTACGTTAAAGCATTGTAGCTCATTTACTCCTCACCTCATGGGAGATAAAGCCTATTTACTCTTTAGTGGAGCAGTAAAGACCAAGGTACTAGGGACATCTTCTTGATTAAAAGATGAATTAGTTAAAAAAAAGAATGGAGATTTCCACCCAGCATCAGTTACAGTACTCCACAGCTCCAATTATCCTTCTTCCTTCTGTCTTCCCCCTCCGCCCCCACCCCATGAGTACACTTGGCAACCTGATAAGGGAGTGTAGCTACTCTATAGGAATACCTAGATGGCCAGACCATGGCTGACACGCCATAAATTCATGAGATTGCTGAGATTTCACCATCAGAACACCGCTATTTCATGACAAAATTGTAATCTGTAGTCAAATGCAAATATTGCGAGTGGTTCTCTTGATGAAAGTCTTAACTACTTTCCTGTAGATGATAATGTAACATTACCTTCTTCCCCAAGTAGGGAGAATATGAGGATAGGAGGGTTCCGAAAGTGTGGAAAGAGACCAAAAAAGAATTATTCTGGAGTGTAGTTGTCAAACTCATCTGTATACAATTTTAGTATGGGTTGAGACCAGGAAAGTTAGATGAGAAACCAAGCATCACCATGGCCATTTCTTGACAACTGGAAGGACTGAGTAGAAGGCAGGTGGAATTATCTAAGCCTGCATCTATTCTTTAAGACTCTGGGTATTAATAATTAAACATCATATCAGATTTGAGTATCTTTTCTAAGATTTAAGTGGCAACCTCTTTCCCTGTTTAAAAGAATCAAAGGAGACGGATGAACGCTGTGTTTAAAAATATGCTTTTCTTAAGGCATAGTTCTATGCCTACATTGTGGAATTTATCCCTCACTACAAATTTGTGATGTAGAGGTTATTACCCCATTTTATACTTTGGGTTAGGAGAGATCATATGAGTTCGCAACCACCACACAGTGGTTGACAGGTGGAGACAGGAGCACACCCAGGATGCCTGACTTGAAATGCACGCTCCTGCTCCAGCATATTGCCTGCTGTAAGGTCAAACACGTTTCATGTGCTATGAGTGGCTTAAACCAGAAATGCTAAGGAGTCTGCTTTGCTCTCTGCAACCATTCAAACATGCTACAACTCCTTTCCTGAGGTTTCCGTGATGCACGTTTCCACCTGCCAGCTACAGTCAAACAGATCGTTGGTCCAATTCTGAGGTTATGAACTACGCCTGCCTCCAGCAGGAACTCAAGGTAATTTAGGTCAATTTGCACTTTATTGGTAGTGTCACCACAGGGAACACAGTATAACTTCCCTAAGTTGCTGATGTTAGTGGGATGCAGGACAAATATCTAAACTGCAGTGTGATGGCCCTTCATGGTCCTCACTTGGGCTCTAGTTTGCCAGGCAAGCATTTCACATTTAAGAATTTGGAAAAAAGATGCCATTTTATATTTGTGAAAGTAACAAAGTCTTCCCAATTGCTCCTTTTAATTCTCCGTTTCTCATACTGCACCCTGGACAGGTTTACAGTTTGGAGGTAACTTACATTGCCTAAAATATATATTTTTCTTCCCAAGGAGATTTGGCTGAAGATCTCATATCGTTGATCCAATAAAAATCTTTTACATTTTCCCTGAAAAGACACTTTGTATGTTCTATTAAGATTGCTTTATAGCAAATGGTATTTCAGCTTTAACAGCCAATGTTACAGAAAGGGTTGTATAATTTAAAGTAGAAAGGAATAGAGACTAAATCTGGCGCTTTTCTTTGCCTTATTCTTTCTACAGCTCTGTGACATTCAAAGACACCTGTGAAATCTGTCATTGCATCCATCACTGGTATCTGAAAAGTTATTTTCTTTTTCAAAATGTAAATAAAAATTTTTTTCCTTTTCTTTTTTTTTGAGAAAGATTAGCACTGAGCTAACATCTGCCGCCAATTCTCCTCTTTTTGCTGAGGAAGATTGGCTCTAAGCTAACCTCCTTGCCCATACTCCTGTATTTTATATGTGGGGCACCTGCCACAGCAGGGGTGGATAAGCCATGTGTAGATCTGCATCCAGGATCCGAACCAGTGAACCCAGAGCTGCCAGAGCAGAATGGGCGAACTTAACCGCTGTGCCACCGGGCCAGGCCCTGAAATGTGTTATTCTCTGTTTGACTGACAAAGGACCTCTCAAAGTCTCTGTCTCTCCTCTTACATTCTCTGTCTTCTTATGAGTTGTCTGCCTAGCGCTTTGCTCTGGCAGTGAGATGTCGACAGGGATCAGTAACTGTGAAACGGGTGGACATAGGGAGAGAGAAGAGCTGAAATCTCTAAAATTGTATAGGAACGTGGATGCTAAAGGGTGATGTATTAATGAAACTGAAGTTCTGATTTTTTTCCTTTATTTGTTGCAGAGACAAGTCATGAGTACATGCCAATTTAGTTTCTCAGGTGATCTAATTCTGGCAGGTCAGAAATGAAAGTTTCCCTAAACTCAAGAAATGGAGACAGATATACAGGGCATCGCATGTTTATCAACTTTAGAGATAAACGAAAGTGGTAGGAGGACTGTGAATACACAGGATAGCCGAATTATGACCCAAAATGAACTTGGCAGCTTGGAGCTGTGGATCAAATTCAAAAGGGGAAGTTAAATGGAAAGAAATTTAAGGTTTGACACTTAACTACTGGGAAGCTATTACATGGAAGGGCTAGCTCCCTAACTGTTTTCAAGATGGATAACTAGGACCAATTGTTGAATGATAAGGACGCAACTTCAGCTAAAAATAAGGGATGACTATAAAAAAGGACGAAATGGGAGTGAGTTTGCTTCCAGGGGAGTGAGTTTCTTTCACAAAAAACAAACAACAACCACCACAACAAACAGACTAGGATGAATTCATAAGAAAACAGGCTTTGGGTGGAGAGTAGGGGACGGGATAGGTATTGAATAAGAGAAGATCTGACGCTCATCTCCAATCCTGAAATTCTAAGAAGGACTCTGTCAGCCAAACTAGAGTTTTATTAAAGGTGACTTCCTTGAAGAAATGTGAAAATTAAGAGAAAAAAGATATATAGAACTAGAAATTATTTGAAAGTAGTATCCAATCACAGAGTAGTCAACCAGTAACGTGCACAGAAATAACCTTTCATGTTTGCTTAGATATTCCATCTGTGAGATTCTAAAGCAGTTGGCAAGGCTACATTGAAGTAGTTATGAGAAAGGAATTGACTTGCCCAGGGTGAGGGCGCTAGTTGTTGTTTCCTTGAGTTACGTCACCATCTCTATGAATGTCCATTATCAGCATCACCATTATCTTACATCAGCAGCATCAGCATCATTTCCCATCATCGGCATCACAGCTTTAGCACATAAGAGATATTATTGCACAGTAACAGACAGTAGAGTGCAGGTTATAAAATGCAGGCTTTGTAGCTACAATGGCTGAATTCAAACCCTGGATCTACCATATTCCACCTACATAACTTTGGGTTACTTAATTGCTCTCTGCCTCAGTCCTCACATCTGTAAAATTTGGAAATCAGTTATATGCATTTTAATGCTTAAATCAGCAAATATATGTGAAAACACTTAAATTTGCATCTGGTACAGAATTAATAAAACGGACCTAATAAGTATTAACTATTATTATTTTTATTTATCCTAGAAAAATTCACTTAGTCATTATTTTTTTAACTTGGCAGGTGAGGAACTAAAACCCAAAGAAGTTACGAGACTTGCCCAATGATACACAACGGTAAGTGTTGAAAGCAGAATTCAAAGGCCTGTCTAGCCTCATCCTAACACCCGTACCTCTCTTAGCTATTTACCTCAAATTCCACCAAATGGCAATACTTGAAATACCATCAAAATGAGATTGTCAACCACAGGCACAACTTGACAAAATGCCTAGTTACTAATAATAAAACCAGACAACCAATTTATTGTTTCTTAGCCACGCATCAATCCTGAAGTGTCTTCCATTTGTAGACATACAACTGACCTGAAATTGACAGGTTTCATATTCCAAGCCCATCTCTCTAACGCTTAATTGTCCTTGGGCCTTCACAGCTACTTTCATGAGAAGCCTTTGGAAATACAGCTGATTACACCAGCTGAAGTCATCTAAATTTCTTTTTGCTTTTCTTTTGCTTCAAAAGAGAAATGACTGTTATTCCCAGTAACAGACAAATCAGACTGTTGTAATGGCCATCCTGAATAGTGTTTCTAACTACTACTGAATAACTGGTTCACTGGGGAGTCGTTAGTTCCAATTAATGCTGTGAAAATCACTGACTATAAGTTCTCCACTTAAAGTGTAAGGAATTGGAGAAAAGAGAAATGGAGAAATGAGCACATGAGGCAGGAATGGAATAGAAATAACTAACCTTTTTAAGCAGGCAAATGTTAATACAAAGTAAAAACAGAAGTGGGTTTCTCAGCACTATATACTTAGAATTCAGTTCAGAGGCCATTTATTGAGCATCTACTATGTACCTGACACCTTAAAGGTGGGGTGATCATTGGTAAAACAGACTCAATCTCTGTTCTTGCGAAATCTCGTGCTCTTTCCACCTGCCCTCCTCACACTGGACCTCTCCCAGGCCTTACAATGATCCTCACCTTTGCCTGAGGCCAGTCCCCTTTGATCCTCCTCCTGATTCCAATTCTCTCCAACACCAGCTGGTGCCTCTTAGATCCTCTGTCTCACCAAGGCCAATGTGTCAAAGGGCCTCAGAAACTCATGCACATTTATGAATCAGCCAACATGACAGGAGAGACAGGAAGTGAATCACACAGGCTTTCAGATTGTTGGAACAGGAGGAATCATACGTGGCATATTTTTTAATGAAAATTTAAAGAAACAGAGAGCCTGAGGGCACACAGTTTGTGGCCATATTCAGAGACTGATGCTTGGCACTAGAGTGTACAGCTGTAAAGCTGGCCAGTGGGCAGTCCAATGGCAGACACAGGCTTTAGGTGAGTATGCCAAGTTCTTTCCTGTTATTATAAACCTCTTCCATAAAATACAATCATATATGATTCCTTATTAAAATAAAAACAAAATACAGTCTAACATGTTAGTATGGGATAACTCTTAGCAATTACAACTATATTTTTAAAATTTACATAGAATTTTATATTTCTTATACAAATACAATAGTTTAATATGCATAATTTTAGATAATTTAAAATACGGTTCTAGAGCACATGTGGCTGTAAAACCTACTTGTATAGCTATATAAGATTTAATGTAGAAGTATATTTCATAGTTTCATAGTTTATGTATGTTTTACATGACAAAATTATACAGTATGTATATTTGTAAATTGAAAATTTTTAAAAACTGCACATCCACAAGTATGCTAGGTGAAAGGAAATCGAGTAACATGAGCGTTTGCTCTCTTGGTATAAAAATTATGAGTAATTTTAATTTTCTTCCTTTTACTTTTCCATATTTTCCCGTTTTGACAATGAAAATGTATCACTTTTTTTAACCCAATTTTCTTTTAATGACAGAAATCAATAGAACCTTTAAGCATATGAAAAGATGATGAATTCATTCATGCCTGATGCCAAGACCCAGCCTTTACTTGTTTTACACTGATATGATAATTTTAACAAGAATTACAAATTATTTATCTACTTTGCACAAAAATATGAGTCCAACATTTAGTTAATATATATATATATATATATATATATATATATATATATATATATATATACTTTTTTATTTTATGGCCCTGGAATAGAAAAGAACTTTTTGTACTGAAAGTGATACATCAAAAATGCACTGCAAACATTATAGTTAATGAAGAAACTTTTGATGTATTCTTTTCTGATAAGGAACAAGAATAGACTGTCCCATCTCTGCCACTATTTAACCTAATATATACTCCTTAGAATCAAAAAGGAAAAGATAGGAACCTCAACAGAAAAATGGGCAAAATAAATTAATAGGCAATTTAAAAAAGAGGAAATCTAAAAATCTAAGAAGCACAAGAAGAGATACTCAAACTCACTAGTACTTAGAGAAAGTAAAATTAAACACTGATTGGGGCCGGCCCCGTGGCTGAGTGATTGAGTTCGCGCGCTCCGCGCAGGGTTTTGCTGGTTCACATCCTGGGCGGGGACATGGCACCGCTCAACAGGCCATGCTGAAGTGGAGTCCCACATGCCATAACTAGAAGGACCCATAACTAAAAATACAGACCTATGTACTGGGGGACTTTGGGGAGAAAAAGGAAAAATAAAATTTTTAAAAAATAATTAAACACTCATCTACCATTTACATATATCAGATTGGCAAATTTAGAAAGTTGGACAATACTGTATATTGGCAAAATCATGCACTGCTGATAGAAGTGCGGTCTGATGCAGCTGTTCTGGAAAGAGTCTGGTAGTTAGTCAAATAAAGCTTCCATAAGCATTTTAACCCTTCTTTTGCTCTACGTGCCAGGGAGATTCTCACACAGGTCTGTAAGGGGACAGTGAAGAGGCTGTTCATAGTAACAATGGTTGCGGCAGAGGGGAATTATGGCTGGCTGGGTTTTATTTAGGAGGAGAAATGTATGAGAAAAAAGTGATGGAAGCACGCTTAGAACACTGCACACCATGCTGCATTACCAGCCAGAATAAGTGGTCTTTAATAAACAGGGCAATCAATTTAAATCTTTCATTTAAACAAAGATGCTGAGTTTTTAAAAAGGAAGAATCATGGTAAAATATATGGCATTACACGATTTGGATAAATTGAAAATCAATGCAAAAACCAGAAATTCACATTTAAGGGAACACGTCTAAGTAAAGAAACATATCAGATACCTGAAATAGCTGTCCGTGTGGTGGAGAGGAATGAGAGGAGGGAGCAGTGAGAGAGAGGAAAGAGATTAAATACACAAGAGAGAGGACTTACAATAATAGCATGAGGGTGTGCAGCAACTGAGAGATGATCAACTCATCCTTCTGCATCTGAGTTTAATGCAAGTAAGTAAATCCCAATCTGCCTTTCAAACCAGACCACTCAGCTCTCCCAGGATGTTCCTGTCATTTCACACTGCAAAATTGTGCTCATGCCTTTCTGTCTGGAATGCCACTTCACTACTTGGAGTCAGATGTGTCTGAATCATTCCTGAAGGTTCTATCCAAATGTCTGTCATTCATGACAACTTTCTTGATCCTTCCTCCATTCTCCCCAAACAGAAGTAATATCCTTCCTCTAAAATCCCGCCAAAGCTCTTTATGGCCCTTGTACAGAATTTATCATTTTTAAGTCACATATTAATAATTATTTATGTGCCTCTCTTATCTCCCCTGGTAGCTCACGACCTGGATTTATTTCAAGTCACTTTTGCACATAGCAAGTAGCTGGTAACCATTTACAAGTTAAATGAATATATGTGAATTCTGCAATTCACAGGTGGCCCTAGCTGCAGGGTCTTCGTATTTCTTTAGTCTTTCTTTAGAAACCCTTTGTTTTACTGGGTTGAAAACAGTTTTTCACTTGTATTTAACATTCTGAAACCAATTTTATTTACTAAATAAGCCACAATTATTTTATAATTTTTACATGTGAATGAGTTAAGTAATTCTATAAATGTGGTGATTTGGGCTGCTGGTATTAGAAAATTGCTTTAGAAAACATTTGCATCCAACACTCCCTTCCTACAAGCTTAGTTCCCTGTAGATTTTTCTCCATAGGAAAAAGATAACACTGCCAGTGATGAGCAAGTTCATTGGATATGACCTATTCAATTACTGATGCTTTGATAACAAGCATTGGGGCAAAAACTCACTTGTGTGAGGAAAGAAATTTCATCCTCAGGTATGTGCAAATGACAACTGCTTCTGCCAAAACTTGCAAGTGCACGCTCGTTGAAGGAGGTACTGAGAAGACACTGAAAGTTGGCATGGATTGACCTGGTCTCTCTAGGTTAGATGTCATCTCAGCCAGTTTGTTTTTCCCCCTGAATCAATAAATTCTCATACTTGGTTGATTTTGAGGATTGATGTTTCTTTTCCATTATTTTTTCAGGCTCCTTCATCTTTGAGACGTCGATTCAGGTGTTCTTTTCAGAGAGGCCAATGTAATTTCTACTGATGTCAAAAAGTAGAATTACGGTCTTAATATTTCATGCTTTTCAAGACTCTACATTGTACAACGACCTGTGATATTTCCCATATAGCATTAAATAATGGAGGAATTACTATTATTAGAACAATAGAAAGAATTCCACTCTATCTTGAAGAAATTTCTCCACAATCACCAATGCCATTTTAGTGGGTGAAACTGAATGAGTTATTTAAGTAGAAGTTAGAAAAAAATATTTCCTAGGTCCTTTGCCCCAGGGACCAAAACAGGATTTTCTTTCCATGGTTTTTATTTGGCCAAATATAGATTCAAAAGTTAGAAAGAATGGTCCTGTTAGCAGTTTGCTAAAATCATTTCATAATCTGCTTGATCTCTCCCAGAAGGGATACTTGACTTTCCTCAATGTGATTAACTTTCAATTCAAACCACCTCACTTTTATTACAAACACAGAATTCTTTTCACCTTCCGATCTCGTTCTCTAGAAGTTTCAGGAATTCTGATTAGTTTCAAAGACAGAGCAGATATGGGCAGGCTAAAGCAATCAGTCACCATAAACACCTCTTCTCACTGTTAATCTTCAGGATCTCCCCCATCATATCTTCCTTATTTTCCAGTAAAGCTGACTACATTTTAACTCCCTATTTTTCCATTTCTTCTTCAAAGCACACTTTTCATGGAGGAATTTTCCCATTCTAGCTGCTTCCAAATAAGACTGTGAAGCGTATCTTAATTCTCTCCAACCCATTTAATTCACCTTGTATATATCTCCACAAAGTATCCTCATCAGTTCTAAGAAAACCCACACCATCTGGGTCCTATTAAAATTGGTGGCCTAGTAGCCTACACACAAGAAACTGGGAAAGAAAAACTTCCTTCCGAGTAGAGGAACTTGTAGCTGGAGGACACAGAAAGACTTTCAATATATCTCCTCAAGCTTGTAGAATAGCTGAATACTCAAAAATATGCAAGCATTACCTTCTGAAGATATTAATATTTAAATTTTGAAACATGGTGACTCTTAGGAGTTTACTCTGGGTGATAATAGTAAGGAATGGCATTATCAGATTATGTAATTTCTGCTACACGTTAATTAGTTAATGTGTCTCCCCTCCCAAGACGCATAATCAATTAACCCAAGTACAAAACAATCCTCCTTTAAGGATTTGTGTTGGAAATTGCACAGAGCGAATTCCGCTCACATACTTTATATATAAGAACAGTTCTGTCAATGAAAGTCTCAGAGGAAAAATGTTTCTCTGCCTAGGACAAGCACCTAAACTCTAAAGAATAGACAAAATATATACACTCATGAGTTCAGCATATATTATTTATGCTAATATTCTATGAGAGATGGCGTAACACAGTTGTAAAAAAACACCTAGTCCAGATCTTAGAAGCAGGCAGCCCTCAGTTTGAATTCCAGTTTCTCTGAGCTTGTTAGCCCACTTAGATGATTTTCTTACATTTTCTAGGCTTCAGTTTGCTTGACTGAACATTGGGAATGAGAATAATGTCTAATCCTATAGAATTAGTTTGAAAACTACAGGATTTAACTTATGTAAAGTGCTTGGAACAATCCAACACAGGTGAGGTACTCAATAAGTAGTTGACCTCTTGCCCATATGTGTCTTTGCAGAGAGATGATTTCCATTCTAACGGTTAAACTACAACTTCATCCAGGCTAACTAGCGTCCCCAGGCTTTGGTTGGATTCTATTCTATTGACCACACCATTGAAATCAGACAAGCTCTTCCTACATCCAGAGCTGAGAGGGCTCCTCACTGTGAATGGTACAGAGAAGAAAATTACCAGCCAATCTTGACAACCTCCCACCACATTAACACCAACAGTCCCTATTTAAAAGTTGAAGTCAACTACTTCATAGTCAGTCTCCTCTCAATAGTTCCTCTCATGTCATCCATCTTTCCCATCGTTTCTTGATCTTAATCTCATGAATCCATTATAGTATCTTTGTAAGATTCCAATCCATCTAACTTACTAGAATGTAAGTATATCTGAGGATTAGAGCAATTCTTACCTGTGTTTGTAATGCCAGCCATCTCCTGGTAAGGAAATGTTTTGTGAATATTAGGCACACGAAAAATATATTAAAAAGTACATTTTTCTTTTTGAAATGAATTCATTTCTAGAGTCCCAAAGCTCTGCTCCTGTCTAAATAACTTGCTCATCATCCACAGAATTTCTTTTAGCTTTGCTATTTTCTGTTCAGCATTAATTATTTGCAGTTTAACTCCTATTTTTTCCATGAGCAAAGTGTTATTCAGTTGTAATTATCCTTCCCAAATTTAATTTTGCTCTTCTGTGCCCAAAGCTATCTAAGCTTTTGACCCCCGGGTCTTTCTATATTATTTCTCAGTTCTCCTTGGTATTTGTAACTTCCACTAAGGACCATCTGTAGATTTAATTAATTTGTTGAACCCTCCTTCTTCAGATCATTAATGAAGATGTTAAATAAGTTTAGGCCCAGCGCTCATCTCTCTGGTATCTTGATGGTCCTTCAACCCCAATTACGTACTACATTTCCCTTACCATTTCATCTTATTTACATTCCCTTGGTCATTTCCCAAGCCACTGAAAGGCTCACTTCCAACTCATTTGAAATTATATATCAAATGAAATTTCACATGAAACAGCTCTCAATTTTTTTTTGAATCTGACTTAACTATGCTTAGTGGAATGGCAATTTATAGTCCCATTTCCCATAACATCTTGCAAATTTAAAGGAATAACTCAAACATTTAACACCTTACATAATGCTCTATTGGTCTTTGAAATTAGATAGACACTCAGCTTCCAAAAGGGAAACGTCTATCTTTTCAGGAAGCCTCTTCTATTAACTTTTTTTCAATAGAGAGTAATTGTCATGGGATACTTATAAATTAAATTGTATCCCTTCCCCCGATCTTCTTTCTTCTGAAAAAGAAATATATTTTATATCATCTGACTAATTTCATAGTTATATTATTATTATTGTATACACATTTTCATGTTAACCAGAGTTCCTTGTGACTTTTCATCTATGGGTCAGAAACAATTTTAGAACTGAGGGGCTAGCTTTCAATAAAAGATGCTGAATTGAATACTCATGCTCACTTCTACTTTCTCCACCAAACACCAATAAAATAATATTAAAGACAAATTAGGAATGCCATAAACCCTGAAAGGTGAAGCACATTGGAGGAGAGACAAGGGCAACACACTTTTGGATGGTAGAAAGGAGGCAGATGAGTGTTACTCAGAAGACATGAGAAAAATGACACATAGTGAAAGCCAAAAAGCAACTTGATTTATACCACAGAACACAGGAATTCGTGGCATCAGCCATCTCTGGAACTGTGGGGAATAATGAGGCTAAAAGATGAAAATTAATTGGAAATTAGATAAAGAAGCAGTTAGATTTCTCAGAGCTGCTCATTCACCCCAGCCAGACTTGTGCCTTTCTCCTGCTCCAGCAAAGACTGGAGTTTTATTCTCAGCAGAGGATACCACAGAAACTGGATGACAACTGGGAGCAGAGAAACCATACCAAAAACAAGGGGAATAAGCGAGAATAGGCAAACACAAGGACAACCATCAGAAAAAATCAACAAAGAGAAAACAGACTGTATGAAGTAATACAAAAACTTTTAAAATATTCTTGCTATTACCTTCAAAAATATCAAAGAAGATATTACCTACAAGAACTAAAAACAATATAAAAAGAACATTCAGAAAATAGAAATAAAACAGGATATTAGAAATGAATCACAATAAATTTGAAAACTAAAGGTGATGAAATAGCTCCACCTCCTAAAAAAAGAGCAGAAAGTGAAATGAAAAGGAGAGCAAGATGAAAATCAAAGGCAGAAGTAATCAAACAATTAGACCAATGTAAAGATCTGACATCCAAATAATAAGAGTTCCGGAAATACAGAAAAAAGATAATTCAGGGGAGTAAATTGTCAAAGAAATTTTTTAAATCCCAGAAACAAAACCAGGAAAATTTCCAAATTGAGAGGCTCTTCAAAGTTCCCAGTATCTTGGTTTAATAATAGACTCTCACAAAGATGTGTTATCACTAAATTTTATAACGAGGATTAAAAAAATGCAGAACTTTCCAGAAAAAGAAGAGTAGATATCACACAAATGATCAAGGATAGAATGGCACTGTACTTCTCAAAATTTACACTGGAAAATATGACAATAGAGTTATTCCTATAATGGTCTAAAGAAAAATGCTTTTTAACCTAGACTTCTACATCCATACAAATTGTCAACTAAGTACAAAGGTAGAGCAAAACCATCTTTGGACATGCGAGGTTTGAACAATTTATCTTCCATGTACTCTTTCCCGGGAAGTTAATTAAATGCTATTTCTATAAAAATGAAGATGCAATCCAAAAAAGAGAAAGAGACAGCATTCCGGAAACAGGAGATCCAACAAAAAAGAGATGATGTCTGAAGGAGATCTGAAGAAAACAGCTGTGCTGTAGACCTAGAGACTTTCCCGTAGAGAATGGAGGAGGTCAGGGGAACTGACGAGAGCTAACTCTGTGCCTCACGTAAGAATATTATTTACATAGACACAATATGAGAAATAATGAATATTGATCTTACCAAAATCGAAGAAGAGGGAAATGAGAAGTGTGTGCGTGCACGTGCACATGAGTGCAGTGTGCGCGAGAGGTTGAAAACAGAGACATCTTCACCTTCAGGGGTGGTCAATAGATAAGGCCTAAAACTAAGAAGTCAAGAAATAATAATATAAATGTATTATTGTTAGAGACATGGGGAAGAAAATGCCTGACTCTAGCGAGGAGGAATGAAGTAGAATAGGAGTGAAGAGTTGCTGTTTTTTCATAACTAGCCAAGTATAACTATTTGACTTTTTAAACTATGTGCATTACTAAAGAACAGACAGTGAAACAGATAAAAGGGCAAAAGACTTGACTAGGTGCTTCATAAAACAGTCAAATTAAATGCACAGTAAGCATATAGTGTATGTTGAACTACATTTTTCATCAGAGAACCACAAATCAAAACTATAAAATAATACCACAACAGCAGTATGGCTAAAATGAAAGACAGACAGTAAACAAGTATCGATAAAGCTTTAGTGCAATTGGAATTCTCGTTTATTGCTACTGGGAATATAAATAGGCACAACCACTTTGGGAAACTGGCAGTATCTGTTAAAACTGAACCCAGGTCTACCCAGCGATTCCATTCCCAGATATACAGATACATGGAAATACTGCTATATGGTCACCTAAAGACATGTACAAGAATATTTATTGTAACAAGTTAACCAAAACTGGAAAGAACTCACATGTCCAACAACAAACTGCTTAAATACATTTTGGCACATTCACAAAATGGAATACTATTCCACAATGAGAACTTGAAAATACAACTGCAAGCAACAGCATGGATAAATCTCATAAATCTAATGTCAAACAAAAGAAGGCAGACACAAAAAAGGCCATATCATTTGATTCCATGTGTATAATGTTCAAAAACAGGCCACACTGATCTGTTACAAGTCAGGACAGTGATTCCTCTTGGGGGGTTTTGGAAGAGAACAGGAGAGGGGGCTTCTGGGATGCAGACAACGTTCTAGTTTTTAATCTTGGTTCTGGTTTCAAAGATGTTTTTCGATTATAAGCATTCATTGAGTCGCATACTTATATATTATGTGCTTCTCTATATACTTAATATATTTCAATAAAAGTTCCTTAACTTTTTGTGAGTTTTCCAGACCTCCCGCTTTTCCTGCACTCATAGGATTACTTCAAGGCTTGAAATCACCCTTAAACAAGAAGGGACAGAATGTGGTACTTACCAATCAAATGTTTTACTAGACAATAACTCTGTTAAATAGGCCAGAAGTGGAAAAGAGAAAGGGAGAGTGATTTAAATAAATAATTGAAGAAATTATTTTTCAGGAATACCATCAACAATGCAGATAGCCAGGAACTTATTAGAACAACAGAAACTGCCTCTTGTGCTGTAGAAGCAAATCCCAACCGTGAACCTAACAGCTGCTGAGCCTCAGTTTCCTCACCTGTGAAATGAGGATAATAACATCTAGCCTATAATCCCTTTAGGTACTTACAGCAGTGGCTGCCATGGAGCACCACTTCAAAGTAGCAGCTATAGGTATGTTAATAGCCTGAGGAATAGGAACAGGTTTCCTGCCCAGATGCCCAGCAGTTGGCTGTTAATAGCTACTAAAATATTACCGAGACGGTTCACTTCACGAAAATGCATTCACTTGACATTAAAATAAGTTTTGCTTGAGAGAAAAAAAAAAAAAAAAAAAAAAGAGCGTTAAATCAGGGAAGGATCTGTAGGAATATATGAAACAGACCTCAGAACTCTCCAGAAACTTCCAAGTTGTTGGTACAATACATACCTGCAAACATCTGTTCAGACATCTCATTTCCTTCTGATTTTTAAAGTTTCACTTCTCTGAGGATGTGTTATGTCATGCCCTAACATGTGCAGGGTTTTTTCAGAATGGTATGGAACTATTAACCCCTGTTGGAGGGCGCTATCATTGAGAGGCTCATGTTGCTTTTCTTCCACTTCAAGTTCAGATCTTGGAGTGGTGAAAGGGACAGTCTCCTATCAGAATGCCAGCCCAACTCTTACTAACTCTATGAACCTGCGCAAGTCATTTTAGCCTATCTGAATATGTTTCTTTATCTGTAAGAGGGAAATGAAGGTTACCTCACAAGGCTTTCTTGAGGCGTTCCAAAAAGAAAATACCTTCGAAAGACACTGTGCCTATAAAGAGTTATATAAATATCAGCTACAATTGATAGCATTGCTCTCCAATACAGAAGCTATAGATGACAATCTGTACACTGCGATTCTTCACAATATACTAATTCATTATCACCTGCTATTTACTAATTAGGCTTTCTCTAGTTCTTAGAGCAAGACTGAGAGATACCTGCAGATTGAGAAGTTATATAACTTGGTCACTACCACCTGGTGAGTGGCTGAGGTTGTCCAGCTCAAAAGGTTATACTGTGCCCCACTGTCCAGGTGTAAAATGCCCTATGGGTAAAAGAGTATTCCAGTGGCATCCATCTAGCACTTTCAAAATTGAACCTCCATATTAATGAGCTGGGACCAAGATAAATGAACACGCCTGGAGGAGGAAGGTTGGGGGTGGCAAGGCATAATAATGAAAAAAAAATTTTTAAAGCATGGAATTTTAAACCACCAGAGAAGAATTCAAGCCCCAGCTGTCCCTTTTATTAGCTTTAGAAATTTGGGTAATTTCTTTAATCTCTTAGCCTCAGTTTCCTCACCTGTAAACCTAGGATGATGATAATATATCCCTCACATAGTTGTTAGATTAGAAGAGAGATGATACAGTGCCTGGAAACATGCATTGGGAACTGTAAAGGTCTGTACTAATGAAATACTACTATTATGCCAGTCCCATTTTAAGGAAGACAGTATTAACTAAAGCATTACAAGGAAAGTCAGTTTCTCAGAACATGAACGCAGTATAGATGATATACACAGGAATCATAGTGACACACTCAGAAGTCAGAGTTCAACTGAGAAAAACAACACACATGAAATGAGCTCTGATAATTGTCCGAACCTTTCAATCAGCCTTGCCTTTTTGAAAAGGGCAGCAAAGGACAGTGTTTAAGACACCTGAGCTTTGAGGCATAAAGAACTGCTCAAATAACAGCTCTGACACTTCCTAGACCTATTATCTTGGGCATATTACTTTACTTTTCTTAATTTACTCAATAAATGAGGATAATCATTCATTAATTCAAAAAATATTTCTTGAACACATACTAAGTACCAGGGACTAATTTGAGAGATGGGGCTATAGCAGCAAATACTGACAAAAATCTCTGTCATCATGGTGGTCAACATTCCCGTGGGGGAAGAGACAACAAACAAGATAGGTAATTATCTATTCAGTGCCTTAACTGGTGATAAGTGCAAGGAGAAAAAAATAAACCAGGGAATAAAGGCACTATTGTTTGAGGCAAGATGTAAGGTTATGATTCTAATAGAGTGATAAGAAAAGCTTCACCGAGAAGTGAAATTTCAGTAGAGTCCTGAAAGAGATAAGTCATGAAGATACACAGAGAAAGAACATTCCAGAAAGAGAGAACACCAGGTGCCAAGACCCTGAAGTACGGTTATATGCTTATACGGTTATATGCTTATACACTTATGTGCTTGAAAAATGGCTACCAGGAGCAGTACAGAATTATATGATGAGATTAGACAAGCAATATGGGTTGGAGGATGCTGATCAATCCCTAGTTTGTGGGTTACAAGGTTTAAATAACATAATACCTGTCAACCATTTAGCACAAGGTCTAGCCCAAATTAAGGTCAGGCCTAAGTATTAAATAAGAGCTATGTTATTTAAATAGAGCCTTCACTATTCTGACTAAAATCTTCAGAGACTGGGGAAGTATTCCTGCTGCAAGTGACACTGGGAAAAAGAAGTAGAAAAAGAAATGTAACCACCTCCAAAACGCTAACGCACGGAGTTTATGGGGAACGCACAAGTGATTATGGTATTTCCACAAATCTGGAGACCAAGCATCTGGAAAAATTAAAGCTTGCCATTGGATGTGTGACATCACTTTACTAAAAAAGAGTGCTGTAATAATTTGCTGACAGTAAATCAGAAAGTGCTTAAAGAGCAGTTCACGGTTTTTTAACAGTTCCAATCAAGTGGTCCCATCAAAAAGGGACTCCTTGGCAATTTAAGAACCGGGAAGCACCATGTTTGGGCAGGCTCACCTAGGTCACGGAGGTGCTCTGACAGGCCAGGTCTTGTCTATGGGAGGAAGGGAGGACTTGCTTAATCTGCTGAAATGAGCCATCTGGTTTATGTATATCAACGTTTTCCTTGTGGATGTTAATGCTTCTGTCATTCAGAAATGTGTTACACAAATCTCATACCATCTCACTTATATTTCTTGTCATGAACACCTCGAAGTGGGAACAAAGGACCAGCAGGAAAGAGATGGAAGAAAAATGGTCAGGAAACGTCCCGTCTTGGTTTGGAGACACTGTGGGATAATTGCTATATCAAGTTAATACTTTGTAGGGGTTTTTGGTGCGGAGAAGAGAAGTTAAACATGTCTGGTGGTGATGCTACAGGGATGGTGGTAGGAAGAAAGGGGACAGAAAACAGTCAACAGGCAACTACATGTGACACACTTTATGAAAGAGAAAAACAGGTTGCTCTGGTGCTGTGCGGTGCCATGCTGCGTTTAGACAGGGCTTAACCTTGACAAGAGAGTCTGAAAAATCTTTCTGAAGAGCAGTTTACTTTAAGATCTATGTGAGAGAGCAAGGGAAGAGCAAGGGTCAGAGCTGTGGGGGGAAGAAGGAGGGGGAGAAAGAGAAGCAAAGAGCTCCAGGCAGAGCAAATACCAGGAGCAGAGGCCTGAAGGAGAAAGACTAGAGTTGCTTTAAGAGAATCTGAAAGAGTCCAGTGAGGAAGAACACTGATTCTAACTTGGAATGGGGAGGGGGCTCAGAGAGTCATTGATGCTGCTGAAAGGAGGGTGGCGTTTATGCTAAGGGCACTGGAAACCGCTTAAGTTCTCCAGCCCGGAGAGAATCTGATTGTATTTGTATTTTATAGGGATTGTACTGCCTGCAATGCAGGAAGAACACTTTTTATGAGGGAGGAACAGGACTGGGGGTCTGGATACCTGCTTTCTGATATCATTCCAGGCAAAATACAAATGACCGTGGTTTAGACCAGGGAGTAGGATGGAGATCAAATAGACTGCAGTGGGTGATTGGATGGGAAAGTGAGGGAGAAGGAAAAATCCAGGATAACTCTGACTACATGTGATCCAAAAATACCAGCGATGAAAGGTGCGTGATTGACAACAATAATTTTTTCATTCTTGCCAAGATATTTCACGATGACAGTATTGTGGCTTTGGAGACTAACAGAGAAAGTAAAAGAGAGTCTTACTAAATTATCTATTTATTCAATAAGTGTTTGGGGCAACTGCTGTGTGCCGGGAACTGCCCTGAGCCTGGGAGACACAGTGGTAACAAGACACAACACCCTTTCCTCATGGAGTTCCTCATGGGCAGCCAGAACATAGACAAAAAGCATGACCATGTCAGAGTGAAAAAGGCTCTGAAGACAACACCAACAGTGACACAAATGAGGAGATGTGTTATTTTAGTTAGGGGTCAGAGTCTCTCTGAGGAGGTAATGCTTGCACAGAAACCTAAATGACATGAGGGAGCTGACTGGAAAATTATCTGTGGGACAAACATCCCAAGCAAACAAACTGTAAGGGAAAAATGACCGGCATGTTCTAGGAAAGTCAAGGACACCTTAAGACTGGAAAGGGAGGAATACACACGAGGAGAGCACATTGAATGGTGAGGGCAGAGAAGTAACAAGGAGGGGGCCCAGAGCATGTAGAGTCTTGGAGGCCGTGGTAATGACTTTGACTTGGACTGAGTGAAAATGGGGAGCCACAGAGGATATAGAGCAGAGAACAGACTGCATCTAACTTACTTTGTAAACAATGTTCCCTTGACTGCTATGTTAGAGAGACTACAGTTGCACGACAGTGGAAGGAAGACGATTTAGGAGGTTTTTACCATAATCTAGATTAGAGATGATGATGTCATGGTAGTGGTGGGGATCATACGAAGCTTGGATTCTAGATATATTTTGAAGATGGAGCAAGGATTTGGATGTGCAGTGAAAAAGAAAGAAGTCAAGGATAATTTCAAGATCTCGATCCAGAGAAAGTGAAAGGATCAATTTTGCCATCAACTGGAATGAGGATGACCATTGGAGGAGCAATTTGAGAGGGAGATCAGGAGGATTCTAGGTTATTAGAGACCCTCAATAATCAATAGTTTCTATTATTTTAAATTAATATCATATATTTGTGATCAACATGTAAGTCTGTATGTGTGTCACAGGCAGAGAGAATATTACAAACAAATGCTCAGAGACTTGAAGAATAAGGTGCATTTCAGTGACCAGAAGTAGTTTAGAAAGGGCTGGAATTGAAGATGCACGTACAGGAGAAGGAGATAAAGCGGGAGAGGTAGGCAGAGACCAGTCACGGAGGGCTTTACCTCGCATGCCGTGGAATTCGGACTTCATCTTGTAAGCACTGGGGAAGTACTGAAAGGTTTTCTTAGAAAGACATCTCTTAATAGAATAATCTTCCAGAATCTCCCCTCGTGGACTCAATCTCCTTAGCTAAAATTCCTGCCACCTATAGATAACTTCAAGGTCTCTGTTCAACTAGAGAACACTTTAAAACCACATTAGCCCACCAAGCCAGAAACTGCTTATCTTTCCAACCACTACCAAAACGAATGCGTAGATCTTGCTATTTGACTCATAATATTTTGGACCCAAGTGAACATTTTCAAGCAGCTACCTTTTCTAATCAGTGGATCCTATCAGGAGAGAGTGATGCAAATTGCAAGAGTTATAGTCCTTCTCAGTCAGGCCATTGGCTTCAATTAGCCTTTTTCCACATGATCTACAGTGCAGTACTTATTTTTGGATACAAAGAATTCTTAGATACTGGTTATTAGGGAAAGTTTGCAGTTTCCGGCTTCCAGCTGGTCATATTTTCACAGAGACCTGAATTTCCTTTCTGTTTAGCCATCGTGCTTCAAGTTACAGCGGTGTTTTGTATTTCCCAGGTCACAGGCTTAACAACGAGCATATGCACCAAACTCCTGACTTTCACAGTTCAATAGCATTTAGCCTGCCGGGTGGAGAGCGAGAGCTGCTCGTCATCTAAACAGTCAGGAATTATTTTCCGCATTGCTAACTAGACAAGGTAATCCTTAATAGCTTTCAGTTATTTGATGGGGAATGTCAATCTATTAAAAAATTTGGCTCCTTTTGCTTCGCTTTCTGGAAAGGCAAGCTGACAAAGCTACTAGAAACATACAAAATTTCTATACCATTCTTATTAATGGCATTCTTGTTCAGGGCATTTCTCTCCTCCATCCTCACTATGGTATACTTTAACTTAGGGGTCTTTTAAATGAGATCTGAATTGGCGTCATTACAACTTGTGATCTATAAAACGAAAGATGGGACCATGTGAGATACAAGGTCCTTGTCTGTACTCATTCATTTATTCATTTATCAAATATATATCGAACTCAAATGTAATGGGATATTAAGACTGAATTTTTCTCATGTCAGAGTTTTGATAGATAATAATGTAATAGATGTTAAGGATCCCCATGTTCCAAAGCTGGCTGCTAGACAACCTTTACAACACTTGCAAAAATCAATTGTGCCAACATTAACCATTAACCACCTTCCAGCTCTGTAAGCAAAGGCCAAGAAATTCAGCAAGGAATGTTATTAAAGCCAAAAGTGAGAACTTTGTTAGAAAAAGCTGTTTGGCTTGCTATCAATTCCAGCTCACCTTTTTGGGGGGAAAGAAAGGAAAGAATTTCTTCTCCAAACTCATTCAAAGAAGAGAGACTTCATGGACACCTAGAAATGTCCCCTGGTCGGTGAGAGACATAGCAACTGGTATTTGACTGACGCCTCAAAATTCTAAAGATAAATGGCTGGGTCTGTGATTGCCTTGGCCACACAACAGAGCAGAAAAAAATGACCACATTATGAGAGGACCGCACTGAGACTGTTGAAGGGAAAAATGTCTGCTTTCTGGGGATCCTACAAAAGAGCATCAGCCTAATCATACAGAACTCTGGCAGGACAAACAAGCCACAACAGAGAAGTGGCCTTTTATAAGCAGCAGCAGCGTGGAGCTCCAGCAGCAAAGGAGCATGGCGTCAGAACTACGGAAGGATGAAAGGATCGTCCATGTGCAGGGGGCTTCGTTTGGAAGTCCCCAGTGGTCGCAGACTTTCACCAAAGCACCCGACAAAGGAAGAACCAGCAAGTGCACACCTCCCGTCCAGAGGGCCTGATGCTAGAAGACTACAGTACCGGTTACATGAGACCTTGTTCTCTTTCCCATAAAACTCTCTCACGCTGAACAAGCCTCATGGCATCTGTCAATTTCAAAATACGACATAGAAAGAAAAAAAAATAGAAACTGTCCAGACCTCTTTCTCACTGCAGACTCCTCAGATTGTGGTGGGCTGATGAGGGAGAAGGTGAGAAGATTTTATTCAGCTTTAATACAGGATTGAGGGGCCAGCCCAGTGGTGCAGTGGCTGAGTTCACTGCACTCCGCTTCAGCAGCCCGGGGTTCGCTGGTTCGGATCCTGGGCGCAGACCTACACACTGCTCACTAAGCCATGCTGTGGCAGCATCCCACACAGAAGAACCAGAAGGACCTACAACTAGGATGTACAACTATGTACTGAGGCTTCGAGGAGAAAAAATATATATAGGATTGAATGAATTGCTTAAATAAGACTTTTTCTTTTGTCCTGAAATGTCCCAAATCACGCGAAGATGCGATAAGCCATAGTGAGATCAATGTCCTCCAGGTAGTCTTTTCAGTGTATAGTATATGTGTGTCTGTGCATAAAAATTGGAATTACACTGAACGTGCCATTTTTACTAAATAATATCCAGTGCTTATAGAATGCTCACCAGGTAGCAGGAAATTTTAAAATTATTCTCCAATGGGGCAGTACTGTTTTTGTTCGTATTTTATAGATCAGGAAACTTAGGCACAAAAGATTTAAGGAACTTTCCAAGATCACAGAGCTGGGCCTCAAAACTGGACAGTCTGCTTCCAGAGTTCATGTTCCTCACCATACACTGTCTCCCATGTCATTAAATAGTCTTTTCATGGGTTTTAAAGGTTCCATAGAATGGTCACCCATCATTTATTTCACTAATTCTCTATTTTTCTAAATCTAGGTTGCTTCCAATGTCTTATTATTTAAAATACCATCCTTTTAAGATTTCAAGTGTATCTTCAAACAACATTATGTGTCAGCTCTGATTATTCACTCGGTGTAAATTCCTAGGAATGCTTGATAAATGAGTATGGAAAACTTTAAGGTTTTTCTTGGATGTTCACTCCCACTTTACCTAAAAATGCCGAGGTTGCCCCACATCACATAGTTGGTAAATAGTGGAATCTGGGGGTAGAATCCAGGTTTCCTGATGGCCAATTGAGAAGTAGAGTCTTTGTGTTTCTTTAGCAAATTTGGGAATCAACAAGGGCCTAAGCAAATATTAGTAGAAAGACAAGTGGGGCAGGCTTTTCAATGAGGTCTTTTTCAATGAGGTCTCAGATCTGCCTGTGTACAAAGCCGCCTGTGCTATCAATAGCACAGCAAGAACTTGGTGTTAAATCCTCAATTTCAACTCCAAGAAATGAGGAATAATCAATAGCAAAAAACCAAATTCTTCCCAAGGACCCTACCTAAGTTACACATGTCACTATTACAGGAGCTGAATTAACTCACTCTTTCCACAGAGCAAAACTCTGAGTATAAATTAATCTGTATTGACAAGAAATCATACAAAATGTTTACAGGAACAGAGAGAATATGAATTGGCAAAGATGACATGAATAAAAGCACTTTACCTTTGAAGGGTATAGCGAGAGGCTGGAAGAGCTGGTTGAAGGAAGAGAGAGACTTCATTTTCCTGCTGAGCATCCTTGGGAAAGTAGCCTATTATTTTTGAGTCTCAATTTTATCACCCAGTAAACTGAGGATAAAATTAATAATAGATATCATTTCTAGACACCTACTGTGTGCCAGGCACTCTACAGAGTGATTTAAATAGACGATCTCACATAATCTCACAATAGTATTACGAGACAAGTAATATTGACATTCCTTTTTTAGGGGCATATGGAAGCTCATAAAGGTTACCTGTATCTGACCCAGTGTCACAGATCCTGGTAAACAGCAGGACCTCAACTTGAAATGAGCTGCTGTGGCTTCTGAGACTGTACTCTGAGCCCCTAATTCGTTCATTCTCTTCCTGCCTTAGGGACAACAAAGATGTTGAAAGGAATGTATAAAACAATGCACATAATCAAGTAGGAGATTATGGATCATTACTCACAGGAGAACATCATTTCTTTGGCTCCCATATAATCTGTTAGGTTTAATTGCCCCTGGACACAGGTAATGTGACCCAGAGGAAACAGATGATTGGAAAGTGTGTGAAATCTGGATCCAGCCACACAAGGGTTAGAATCCCAGCTCCACTACTGACTAGCTGGTTAACACTTACACACATCCTCATACGTGTTCAATAGGGTGAAACTCGCTGCCTCTCGAGAAATAACAGATGCCCAAGTTTGGGACTCAAAATAGGTACACAGGAGGCTAAGGCAAGTTTCACTTCACAGAAGCTAAACTATTCACAGTGGCAGATCTGGTACCAGAACTCAGGCCTCTGTCCTTCGGTACAGTACTCGTTATCTCACGCTGCATCTGTAATTTATACACCAAATCTCTGTTGGTGAACAAAAGGCATCGCTCCCCACATTCATACTGAAATGACTTGAAAACTTTCTCTCTGTCAAGGAAACAAGAGTGAAAAATGGCTTCAAGTATTTTTCCATATGTCTGAAACCTGGCAAAATGGTGATCCTGGCAGGAACAAGGACAAGGTTGTGAAATGGCTCCAAGTAGCTCTGAGTTAAGCAGCGACTCCATTTTGGAGCCATGGGGAAGCACACTGGATCTCGAGCCCAATTTCTCCATCACAGCTGAAAGAAGAAAATTGAGTGCCTGGAACTACGGAGAGGAAGGGGTGCTGAACAAGGGCAAGACTTCTCCGCTGCTCTCGGGGTGCGCGCTCTCAGTGTCGCTGGTTTGGGCTCTTCCCATCCTCCAGTGCGATGCCTCTCCTCGCCATTCTCTGTTTCTGAAAATATCCTGTGCAGGGGATAGTTCTTCAACCAAACTCAGAATCATCTGACTTTAAGAAAGTTTTTAAAGAGCACCTGCATCCATCCATTTTTGGTGGCTTTAACTGGATGGGCAACTCAGAGAAACCTCAAGTCCTGGTATTTCCCTTTTCAATGATGCCACCAAAGCCCTGCATACTCTTTCCTGAGCACCTTTTAGCTGCACAACAACATTAATACGAGAAGCAACATTAATAATAGAAGCTGCCATGGTAAGTATGTACCAGGTGCCAGACAACCTGCGAAAGCTCATGGTGAGAAAAGTTAAATAATCTCCTGACTGCTATGAATCCCAAGAGCTACATTTACCCATCCTCTTCCCAGATGCCCTCCCCACAGTCTCAGGACACCTCAGAGGAAACAGAACTGTTCTCTTCTCTGTTAAGAGAATGCAGCTAATATCCACCTTCTTAAAGATTCTTAAAAATTTTCCCCAAAACAGGAGCAGGCAGAGCAATCACAAACAAAGCTCTCTCAAAATCAGGCAACATTTAAAATTTAGAAGAATACAGAAGTCTTTGTTCCTGACCATTCTTTTTACCTGGCGGATGGACAATACACTCAGGGCAAATCATTACCCCCTGTCTATATATCTGCAAGTCCCTGAAGCATAGGGAAAAGAATAGAATAAATTATCCTGCAAAAAGTCATTTGCCTTTAGGAAAGGTTAAAAGATCCCTAGTAACGGAGAAAAATGAAGTCCTTTTCTTGACTTTTATGTCCTCCATTTTTTAAGCTTTTAAAAAATCTTTTCCTTTTACAAACATAATTTATATTTATTGTAGAAAAATTAGAAAATTCAGATAAGCAAATAGGAAAATAATAACTGCTGCAAGTTATATTGTGAATGGCTAAAGCTGTTAAACATTTTTTGTTATTTATTGATTTCCCTGAATACTCTTATTCAGGCACTTAATATGCTTTGAAAAGGCTTGGAGACTGTGAGAGGTTCAAGTGTTATTTGAGTTTACTGAATAATATTTACAACAAATAAGCCCATTTCTGAAGCAACTGTGGGAAAAAGTCAAGGTCTGCTCTTTTTATAACATCAGTACATTTTTTTCCAATTCTTTTACACTATACTGTGGTCTAGCCTATAGCTTGACTAGTCTTGTCCAACTCTGTCTGATTCACAAGACACTTATTATGGATACCTGATATCTATACAAGTGCATTTATATGATTTACAATTCATACAATGTACAAAGAGGAAAATGCAGTAAAATTTACTGTGCTACCACAGATAATCATGTGTGTGTCTAAGTTTTATACTATAAGAGAAATGATCTTTTTATTACATACATGGAAAACTTTATTTTAAAAAACTGATAAAGATTCTCTCTTCCTTCAGGAGAACACAAAGGTTACCGTCAGTCACGTGTTCCTTAGGTGGGCTTAGGGCATCCACATGTCTACTCCATCAATGGGAGAGAGTGGGCATAGAGCAGGCCCAGCTTCCACACTAATCTGGTTCCTAAGACTATAAGAAGGTGTGCCCTACATATCACATGATGGATACCAGCCAGACTCTGGGTCTTGAATGGTCAAGGATTTTCTAATTATGGTAAGTCCAAAGTACTTCTAAAAGTGCTCAACAGATGCTTTAAAAATGCTTGTCTCCTAAAAAAATGCTTAGAATTTTTACGTTATCTCAGATAACACTGAGATACTATTTTAAAGACTTCTTAAAACACTACATCTAGACCAAGAGTTGTCAACAGGGATGACTCCACCTCCCAGGGGATATTTGCTAATGTCAGGAAACATTTTTGATTGTCACAACTTGGAGTAGGCGTGCTAATGGTGATTAGTGGATGGACTCAACATCCTACCATGCACAGGACAGTCCTCCGCAACAAAGAATTATCTGGTCCAAAATGTCGATAGTGTCAAGGTCAAGAAACCCTTAACCAGACAAGCTTTACACCTTATACTCAATCTCTACTTGTTGCTTGCAAATGTGTTTAATGCCAAGTAGTAAACTTAGTTCATTTACTTCTTAGAGGATGATGTTCTTCTGTTTTATGGTAGTAACATTTTCTTGGAGTTAGTGTAGTTCTTTGATAACATTTGAAAAGTCTCTAGCACTCTGTGCTGTTTCGTTTTGTTCTGTGGTTGGCCACATCACGGCTACATTATGTCAGCATGGCATTCTATCCTTTCTGCTCTCTCAGGGAGGGTAAGAAGAGAGCTTTCACCAGCAGCACTTTCTTGTCCTAAGAGTAGCAAAACTACTCTACTTACTGATTGCTCACTCATCTCGCTCTTTACATATCTCCATGCTAAATGTGAAATCAGATCGAAGCTAAGGGCACAGAGAAGGGTCAAAAGACAAGAGAAGAACCAACACAATGTGTTGTTGAGAAACCAAGGGAGGGAAAACGTTGGCTTACCTTCAAGGGGGTTATGAAAAGTTTAAGTTTACAAAACTCTCGTTAATATCAAATAAATGCAGAGCCGTTCAGCTTTGCGTTACATACCAAACACAGGTAGGATTTTTAACTTCATTGTATTCCACATGGGCATTTTCCTTAACAAATGATTTCAGTGATTTGACTAAGCATACTTGAATTCTGAAAGGCTGAATATCGCAAGCAATGAACAACTGGGGGGGGGGGGCAAGAGAAAGATTTTTCAGACTAAATATAAGTGGATTCTATGCAACTCAAATGACACCATTTAGTTAGTCTTGAAATTTAAACAACCCAAATAAAAGATTTAGTGTAATCTAAGACATTCGCAATGTACTTGCATTTTTCCTTTGCACCCTAGTCTCAAGACATCTAGCATCACTATTCAACAGCAAATAGATTTACTTAATGTTCATTGCTAATAATCACCACAATAAAATAATTCAGACAAGATATGGCAGAGGTTTTCAGTGTTTGACCTATAATTCATCTCGATCTCTTGTACACAAGTGATCGGAAAATATGTACTTTATGCTAGCCACGAAATATCTCGTAGAATTAGAGTATTGGCCAATATTAAATGGAATGGCTTTGCTACAGATGGGGGATAACATCACCTGCAGAGAAACCTTATTTTATTTTTTTACACTATAATAACAAGGCAAGAATTCAAGAATATGCAATTCTCAATCTCGGCCTTAACATTTCCATAGGAACTCTTGTCCTGCCCATCTCTGTTTTACTTGGGCCTCTGGTCTTGATTTTCTCCTTTATCTCTATTTTTCCTACTTCACCTTATGGAGCACAATGTAAGCACTGATTCAGCCAACCATTTATTGAGCGGAGAAAATGACAGAGGTCAAATCAACAAGCCATCAGAAACCACAATTAATTTTTCCTGGGTTGTCACTGACTCAGCCTCTCTCCTAAGACCAATGTTCTCTCCCAATTCTTTACAATGTAAAAAGAATGAGAACTTTACAGTAGATGCTCTGGTTAAATATTACAATAACAGTATAATACTAACTGATTTATAACAAGCAACCTGCGATGCTTGGTCAAAGTGCAGATTCATGGACCTGCCCCCAGATATTCTGATTCACTGGGTCTGGGGTAGTGGCCCTGGAATCTGGATTTTAACAGATTTAACAGGAAGTCTACATATTATCCCTGAGAAACACATGCCAGGGTTTATAATGAGGGCTGAGCTTTATCTTCAGCTCTAATACTGGCTCTGTAGCACTGCGGAAATTACTTAACTAAGCTTTAGTTTGCCATCTACAAAATGGGAGTGATCTCTCTTTTGTTTGTTCTTAATATGAAAACATTGATTTAAAAGGCCTCACGCATAATTAGCACATGATAAATGGTATATCGTTAGTAGGTATCCCTCAGCATCACCATCAGCGTCACCACCATTCTGTCCCATTAATTCTTGTATACTCATTTAGGGAAACACAGCAGTTCTAGAAGAACTGGTGAGAAACCTTTAGATATGTTTTTTCATTTTATAAAATCTAATTAGAATCAAACGTACTGCAATAGGGGCATGTGTGGTAAGTTGTCATTAAGTTTCTTTGCTTTTGGCAAGAGATCTTCAGTTCCATGTGGTAATTCTCTCATGCTCCTCAGAGGCAGAACTCTGTTCTTTATATGTCTTTTTTTAGGACAAACCAAGTAAATATTATTTACTAAATGTGATTTGATTTGTTGATCATATCACAAAATATGGAAACGATGCACATGTTATTTGTTGATTTCCTTGCTGAATAATTTATGTAGTTAAATTTTGATATGTCTTTGAAAGGATCAGGCTGCCTTATAAATATACACACAGTATAATGTAATATGTTAGACAAGATAGGGTATAATAAATAGGCTCATTTAAAAAATTTATTATCCGAATTCAGAAACATTTAAACACGAAGGAAAGGAAACAAGAACTTTGCTTTCATATTTGGAATTAGATGAAGACACCCTCCCCCACATCTAATAATATGGATAATGACCTCAGCATCATATTTCCATTTTTCTATGCTATACTATAAGAAATGTCAAGCATGATATTACTCACTCAGAAAAACACAATAACAGTGATTTTAGCCCAATAAAACTGATGGGCAAATACAGTGAAAGATTCAGTTTTACATGACATAAACCCCTTGCACTGATATATACATTGGCATGGAATGTCAAATTTCATTTGCACACAGGTAGGAGGATTTCTCCAATTAATAAAGAGCTGAATTTCACCAAATAGCCCCAAGTGTAAATGTGACATTTTTTGGGAATAGAAAGGTGCACATATTGGAACACTACCAATACTACTTGGCTTACATTATCAGGTCCATGAATGATAATGTCCCTAATAAACCAATATTAGAATAAAATCCCAAGCACACCAATAAACCTGCTGCTAGAGTTATTTAACGTATTTTTACGCAAGGAGCATGTGGTTCTAATTTAGATTCCGTTGACACGGCAGATCGCTATAACTCCAATAGTTGTGTGTGATGCTACCCAATAGACGATAAGTGGGGCAGGTCAGTTCATCAGGCTTTATCTCTAGTTAGCACTAAAAATGCGTACTGTGAACTATAGCAGAGAAAAGACTTGACCTTGCTAAATTAGACACCGTTGAAGGAAGGGCAAAAGAAGCTCTATTTTCAGAGGGAGGATGATTACTATGCAGTAATCAAAAGGTCCCCACTTTGGGAGAGCCACATCCACCATTGAAACATAACATATCAAGTCGGCCCACAGTACTGTACTCCTAGAGAAAGAGCTTCCATTCTCTCTGAAACTCCCCGCACCCCCCCCAAAAAACAGGCCAGGTTACCTTTCTCACAGTGGCTTCCTGTGAATCCAGAAGGACAGACACATTTGTTAGGAGCCACGCATGTCCCGCCATATCTGCAGCCCTCTTCGCAGAACGCTGTAGCAAAAGAATGAGGGATTTCTCTTAGATAAAACGGCAATAAGGAAATTCACAGTAAACAGCATGAGCGCCGAAACAATTCTTTCTTTGTTGCATAGAGAATACATATCTGCGTTGACATATTTAAAAGTTTTAGCACACAAAAATAGATAAGTGCAATAATATCTATTTCACTGGTTAACATGAGATCAATTGAAATAATGGACATAAAATATTTCGCACGAGGCCAGCACGTGCTAAATGACAACTAGTATGAGTAGTTGTGACTGTTGCTATTATTATTATTATTGATATATTTGAAACAGAATAGGATAAATTGAGTAACTAGAAAAGACAAAGTTGGGATAAAGGCAAAGAAATTTTAAATACTCACTATTTTGAAACTACTTTTTTCATGAAACATCTTTTATTACAATAAAAATGTTTTTGCATTATTTTTAAAAGATTTGCATAGTCAACATAGTTTTTGATCACATGATAAATTTAATGGCCTACTGTTGAATATTTAAGCTGTTTGCAACAATTCTATAATAAAAACAATGCCCTGTCCTTATAGCCAAAATGCTTAGCATACCTCAAAGTATTCCTTTAGGGAAAATGTCTCAATGTGAAAATGCTGTTTCAAAGAGTGTGGACTTTGTTAAGGCTTTTGATAAGCACTGCAAACTTACCGCAACTCCATCCCAGTACTACCCTGCTAGCCTGCCCAGACCGGGTTAGCTTCCCTTATTACACATTCGCAAAGCATAGCTCCATGCACCTCTCCTGTTCAGTATTAAACCTAATTATTCATTTACATATAATTGATTACCATCTCCTATCTTATCCAATGGACTGTAAGACCCATAAAGACAAGCGCCAGGGTTGTTTTTGCTCCCTACGATACTATAGTTTCAATATCTGAGCACATAACAGATGCTCAAAATATACTTGCTGAATGAATTAACCTACATTCTGCAGGTTGTTCTGATAGAAAAACTCTTGCTCTAACAATTCTGTAACACTTCCAGAATAACTTATTATCAAAGTTGCTGGATAATCAACAATTTAGTGTACCAAACCGGCAGAAGTTCTCCTTAATGAAGATGATTGCAACTTGTTAACCCAGAGTTTCTTTTAGTCACATGAGAGCAAGGTAAGCAAATGTTTTTATTTTTAATTGCTGTTAGAAAATGTCACTCTGGAAAAAGGATACGGCTATATTTTGCCATCATCACATAAATAATTTGGGTCTAACTTTAAAAAGCTAAATAATGTTTTTAGATTGTTGAACACTAGATCAAGTACATAGAACTTCTCACGATATTGTCATTTTCTGCATCATTTAATATCCCCTGGATGATTTAACATTCTGTAGCTTAGCAATTAATTGTGAGCTCCTTTGCTCCTGCCAGAGGACAGACAGTGTTTACCTTGGTATTTGAATACCATTTCCTATTTCCAGCATCTTAGTAGCCGGGACTATGCAAAAACACATTTAGACAATATCTGTCTTGGCCTGTTTATCATGAAAACCAAAATATACAAAAATATATTTATACAAATGTATACAAAAATCTCTTGTCCCAAAAATCACACCTTGCCATTTCTGGAGACTGACAAGTCAAGTAGGATATTTAACGTGTAGCTATGCATCAAAGTTAGTGACAGAACACTAAAGTGTTTTCGCAAGCTAAAAATGGCAGATGAAAAGCTGGTAAGGAAAAGTTTCAGGAGGCAGAATAAAAAGGCAGGGCCTTGGAAGCAGGAGGCTCAGGTTGGATTTCCTTAACAGCACAGTCAAAGCAGCACTTGATCCAGACCTGTGTGCGCGCGCACACACACACACACACACACACGGATCTGCAGACCTGGTTGGGAGACCCAAGGTTGCTTCATAATACATGTGTGCTCTTGATTTATTCAACCCTTAAGCAGAAATGATAACAGGAGGTTTTGTGAAGAAAGCGTAAGATGTTTGTGATGATCTCAGAATGTACACATGTCATAATACACAGGGTGCTATGAGGATGAAATAAGTTTGTGTTTGTAAACAACTTAAAATAGTGTTTGGCACATAGTATATATAAGTATTTTGTTAAATAAAATCAATTGATAGCAATATCATTATTACTGTGAAGCATGGACCACAAACAAACTGTCTAATACCCAGGCAATATGAGCCATCCTACAAATGTTCAGCTTCACCAAGATGGGTTTAAGGCATATCTTGTCAAATTTATGCTTGATTTAGTTTCTAATAAGAGTAGTAATAGCCCTTATCATGGAAATATCAGCTAGACGTTGTTTCCATTATAAAAATTGTAAAACTGGGGCTCAGAAATCAAGTTCCCTGTCTAAGACTGCACAGGTAATAAGTGGCCAAGCCAAGATGCAAGTAAGGACTTCTTTGACTTCAAAGTCTCAGCTCTTCTTTATATGTTACAGCACAGACGTATCTGCAATCTGGCATTCACATAGGTGGTTTATTCCTTTTTTGAATAGTTCGATAAGGGCTAAGGGAATTGACTACAAATTGAAAGCAAAAAAAAAAAAATGTCCAAATTGCACATTGCATTAAAAAAGGCGGGTAAGGAGCTGTTCAAGTTCATGTACCTATTATCTAGTCTCCATTTCTCTCTGAGCCTAATCACATTTCACCCAATCTAGCACATACTATATTGAATGAAATTTATCTAAAGTGAAGAAGTTCACTGCCTACTTGAATCTTAGATAATATGACTAAGTAATTTCAAAAAACACAAAAACAAATAAAGAAGGAGCATGTCATCTAAAACTTAAGCTACTTTGGGGAAACCAAGATCAGTGCAAGTTTTCTTTGAAGACTTCATAAAACATCTGTTTTATCCTGGTCTAAAGGTTGTGCGTAGATTACATATATCTGGATAGGCTCTTCTTGTTCAACTATGAATGTAGCCTTTCAAAGAAAAGGACTCTGATACTCAGAGGACCTATAATTTGCACAACATTAGTTAGTTGATGGCATAATCAAAACAAAAAGCCAAGTCAACTACTACATCTCTTTCTGGCTTATGAGAAGATGGGATGGTAGAAACTACGTGGGCCAAATCCTTGCTCTATACTTATCAGCTGTGTGAGCTACAGCAAATAATTTCACCCCTCTGGAGCTCCGTTTTCTCACGAGCAAAGCAATAATGATAATAATGATAATCCCAAGCTGTGCAGGTTAAACTGAACTACGAGTGCAAACCACCCAGCACAGGGCACTGCAAGTAGAATGTGCTCAAGAACTGGATGTGATTGTTGTTATTTATCACCAGGACTCTGCTTTCCCAAATAACAGCACTATAACACACCCATCTCTGTACTAGATTCTGGCGATGCAGCAGGAAATTAGACATAAATGATCCCTGTGCTATGGTGCTTATTCACTAGTGAGGGCTCACTGTCACTCCTTCCTTGACTAGGTGACTTGAGTAGGATCATGTGGTTTGCGATGGAACTTGGAGTCACAGCTGCTTTGCAAACTCAGAAAAACTCAGGCATCCTGGGTATGTTGCTCCTTTGTCAACCACTTTCTAGATTCTGAGGGATGGCTTGAATAGATTTCTAGATAGATGAAGAGGTCACGAACCTGAATCTGTCATTATAGTACCATCTGTTATTAACCTACTACCCTGGGGGAGATGATGCATTGGGTCAACTCTAAAATGGTATGATTCTATTTTTGAAAGGACTCTTTTCATTGTGAAGAAAATAAAATCATAAAACTCAGAATTAAGGAAGAATTAATCCATAGAAAGACTACTATATTGATATTAAAAAATTCTCAGCATGTGAAATGAAACTTGGACTTTCAGGGGAAAGAACAGAATGAGAAGGTGGGTCTGCAGGTGCCAGGTTTGTGGATGCCCAGTATCATCACCATGGGCTCAATTTGACAAAAATAGTTTTACACTAATAAAAAGCAAGAGCCCTTAAAGTTCTAGACACTTCACAGGATCCTCTTAGAGTTTTACTGGCATATACTTAGTTTCTAGGGACATCCTGTGTTCTGACAAAGTAAGGAACATACAAGTTTCACACCGTCTGTTAGAAGGAATCCCCTCTCCGCCCTCCTGGTTTCCTTGAGGAAGTATTTTCCTCAAGCTCATTCCTGACCTCTCTTTGCTAGCTTTGCTCATTCTGCCTCTGGGGAGGTAGACAGATTTATTCTATTGGTAAATTTGGAAAAAAATATTTATCAAGATGATGTTTCTCAGGTGGGAGAAGCAGGACGCTGGACTGGGAAGCATCATGTGATTAGAAGTATGTAATTGTTACATTTCTAGCTTCATTTTGGATAGTGTGTGAATTACATTATTAAAAATAATGTGGGGCCGGCCCTGTGGCCTAGTGGTTAAGTTTGGCGTGCTCTGCTTTGGCAGCCCGTGTTCAGTTCCCAGACGTGGACCTACATCACTTGTTGGCGGCCGTGCTGTGGCAGTGATCCACATATAAAACAGAGAAAGACTGGCACGGATGTTAGCTCAGGGTGAATCTCACCAAAAAAAAAAAACTATCAAGATATTTGAAAAAATAAAGATATCTAAATAAATTAAAAATACAGAGTGCCATGAACCCAAGAATATAATGAATTTGATTATGTGCACCTAAAATCCAAAGCAGGGGGGAAATATACAAAATCTGGTCATGCTCAGCCAAACTCCACACCCACCTCACTTCTCTCTTGGGAATGAGTTGCCTTCAGACAGTATCAGTTGTCCTTACCTCCCAGATGACACATCCTCCCCTGGGACTTGGTGTGTAAGTGGGCCTTATTCTGTATTTATTCTTAGCAAACCAGCTTGGCTTACAGACATAAACTCATATTCTCCAATCCAGCTCTGTCAATAACAAAGGTGACAGTGTCACCTCCATGTTTGCTTTTTGGTTTATCCCTCACCTTGTTTAGAACATGATATTTATCAAAGGCCTCCTCAAACATTTTAGTTTTCACAAGATGGCAGGTGGGGTCAGTATGTCCCTGGCATTCAGTGGGTAGAGGACGAAGATGCTGCTAAACATCCTACAGTGTGTGGGACAGCCTGCACAGCAAAGAATTACCTGGCCCCAAATGTCAATAGTGTGGAGGCTGAGAAACTCTGCTCCAACTTTACATAATTCAGTCTATTGGGCATCTCCAGGAGCAAGATTGTGTTCCTTTCATCCCTTTCTCCATTTCCCTCCCTCTCAACCTCTCCCCCAAAACAATTTAAAATATACAGACAAAGTAAAAGTGAAAACCATCCAGATGGCTGTTCTGACATATAAAACCAAACATGCAGTTGTCTGAAATTCTCACTCTTCATATCATCATTCTAGTCCCAGTATATTGCACAAATCAATACTTAATTATTGGCCCCCAAATCACCTTCAACCCTATCACTTACTATGTGTTTGTATCTGCAGCTCTACTAGCCTTTCCCACTCTTTGTTTCAACATTAATAGTAATAATGACAACAATAGTAATGATAAATTCCATTTACTGAAGACCTATTAAGAGCTTATAAACAGAATATTCCATTTCCTCTTTATAGCAATGTTGTGTATTAGTAACGTTATTCTCATTTTCAGATGAGAAAGCTGGCTTAGAGAAGTAAAGTAAGTCATCAAAGGTCACACCACTCCTAAGTGGCATCCTGGGTTTTGAGCCCAGAGTCCTAACCACATCACTAAGCAGTCTCCATTTAGAGCTTGGCTGCCTACCATGTGCAGATAATCTACTGGGTGCTGCAAAGTTTAAAACTAGACATGAAAATTGTCCCCATCCCCAAGAAGCTCACAGTCGAGTAGCAGAGAGTGGCACATATAAAACCAAGCATAATGAAATATCACAAATGCTAGCGTGGCAGTATGAATAAAGGGCTGAGAGAACATGGCAGAGAACACGATTAATTGTGCCTGGTGGACTGGGGCAAAGCATGCAAGGGAGTTGGCATTTGTGTTGGGCCTGGAAGAATGAATGGGATTTTTGCCAAGTAGAGAAGTACAGGAAAAGGGACAGTTCAGGTCAAGGTTTTGTCCTGTGGAAAGGTACTAAATAGAAGAAGAAAGTGAATAGGAGTTTATAACTCACACTGAGGTTAGAGACTGAACATTAGTTGAGAATGCAGTAAGGCATGGCAGACATGCAGGAGCATTCTAGAATCTGGCAACCATCCTCTCCATTGTCCCATTTCCCATCCATGTCCTAAATTTGTTAGTTTTCTTCAGGCACAATAGTGTCCTGCCTGGACATCTGCATATAGACATTTCTTTTATCCCGTCTATTATTCTAGTTAGTTGGTTTGAGATAGTGCTTTGCTAATCTTTTTTACTATACTAAATAAGAAGAAATAAATTTTATATCAGAAACTTTCACATAAACACATAAAGAGAAGAATAAAATTTACTCTTAATATGTGTAATGCATCTGATATTTTCTATTGCATTGCCTTCCATTATATTGTATTGTACTGCATTGTATTCTATGCTCTACCATTTATAAATGCAGCCATGGTTCAATGACTTGCTTTCTCAACCCACTAAACCTGCATTTTAAACTGTGCACTTGTTTCATACGTTCTTGGTAATCGCCATCTTCTTCTAGTCCATAGCATTTTGTGGTAGGATGGGGGCATAGAGTCACTTTTCAATTAATCTTGAGATCTTCAAACTCAGATGTTGGTCTTAGCTCTAGAAAGACTGATAGATAAGAAAATGTCTACAAGTGTTATTTTCTATGGATGCAGTTGCAGACACCATATGGCCTGGAAAGTTGAAATATTTACTATCTAGGCCTTTACAGAAAACCTGTGATAGAAGACGAAGCAGACGGGAGTGGCGTAAGCTGAAGGGAGAGATGACGCGTCCTTTGCATTGGAGTGGGGGCTGCACATATGCGTCTCTAACCCGACTGTGAGATTCCTAAGAACCAGGGTCCTCTTTGTTGGCAACTCTGCCTTCCTCTGTATGGTCTTGATCTCGGTGATACTAAACATGTATTTGTTGGTAGAGTAAATTAATTACACAGAGAAAATAAAAAGTTTGAGGAGACAGTCTTGTGTATAAACTAACTATATCACTAAATTTGAGACAGACATTTGACTGAATCAGATCAGTCCAGCTTGAAAAATTTATCAAGCATCTACTACGTGCTAGACACGGGACACTCCAATAAGACATGATCCCCATTCTCCAGGATCTGAGAGTCTAATACAGCAGTTCTCCCTGAGGGCAATTTCCCCCCACCAGGGGACATCTGGCAATGCCTGGAGACATTTTTAGTTGTCACAACTAGGGGAGTGCTACTGGTAGCTGTACTGGTGGGTAGAGACCAAGGATTCTGCTAAACATCCTACATGCACAGGACAGCCTACAACGAAGAGTTACCCAGCCCAAAATGTCAACAGTCCCAAAGCTGAGAAAAGGAAGACAGGTCTTTATTTAGTAATTAAGAACTATTTAGTGACACCCTCTGTACCAAGGATTATTCTGAGAACCAGTGTTCACACAGAACAGATACAAATATTGCACAATATGGTTTTATAGTCTAGTGGGAAGATACAGAACAACAAAATAAATGTGTCAGTGACATAGCAAATTAGATGATGACAAGTGATATGGCAAAAAAACAGAGCAGAGCAGGAGGATGGAAAGTGTGCCAGTGGGGAAGTTTGCAATTGAACAGGGTAACCATTGAAGGCCTCCCTGAGAAGGTGGCATTTGAGTGAAGACACAAACAGGAGAAAGAATGAACCACGTACTTATCAAGCAGAAGAGTGTTCCAGGCAGAGGTTACAGCAAGTGCAAAGGCCCTGAGGTAGAGTGTGAAATCATATAATGCTTTACAGATCCTAGCAATACTGCCAACACAAAGTCAAAAGGAGGTAGAGAAGGATCGTTTCTGCTTGGAAGGTCAAGAATGGCTCCACAGAAGAGCTGATGCCTGAGTTGAATCAGAAAACTAAATAATAAATAACCAAGCAGACTGAGGCCAAGAATGTTCAAGTAACCCAAAGGCTATTTCAGAGAAGGGCCACTTCTGTTCTGCCTTTCTCACCAGGTACCCACTGCTCTTCTGAAGTCTTAAGGACTGCCAGTGTTGTCATATTTCTCTGCACTTCAATTTCATTCAGAACATGAGTAGTGGCTTTTTTTCTGGGAAGACAGAGTCAAAATGTTGAATATGAATAAGTTTTTATGAGTTTAAAATCTCTGAAAAGTAGAAATGGAAGAATCATAGAAAAGGAAAAGCAATTCAACAGGAAATTACTAAAAACTTAGGAATGAGGAATATCCAGCCCTGACCTTATACAGCTAGGGGGTAAATCACTGACCCACGACCCAAACAGCCCAGGTGCCCTGGTGACTCTTCAGTACAGCCTGTGGCTTAGTGAGCACCTAAGGCCATGACTCTGGACACAGATCGGGGTTCCAGTCATGGTTCAGCCCCTGTCAGCTGATTGATTTTGTCCTTGCTTTATTGAGCTAGAATTGACATATAATATTGTGTAAGTTTAAGGTGTATGACATGTTGATTTGATACACTGATATATTGCAAAATGATTACCATTGTGACACATTTTGGAAAGTTGCTTCAGCTCCTTGAGCGTCGAGTTCCTTATCTGTATAACTAGGTCAATGAGAGACGGTAGTCATACTGGTATTACGGGGATGAAATAAGATAGTGCGTGCAAAGTACTCGGCATAGTACCCACACACAATAAATGCTCAGTAAATACTAGTTCTTTTTCTATCTGTCAGCCACTTTCTCTCTAGGTTAATTAATATAGTTTAGCATTTTCTTCCCAAATATCAAAATACTTTGCAGCCTGCCTTCCTTACCTGGTACACAAATGCTAAGAGTTTCAGAGTTTGTTGAGCACGAGAATCAATAGCAAAGAAAATGATGAGGGATTAAGACAAAAACCTAAGAAGAGGAATAGAATAAGATGGCATTCAAATTTCAAAAACCTCAAGTCAAGAAGTTAGTTCAGGATGTAAAAAAAACTAAAGCAACAGTCAAAATATATCTTTGTGCTAAAACCTCTGAGATCAATTCAAATTTTGGTGTCCAGTGTTTATAGGAGCACTAAGAAATGGGAGCCGGAAAGTGCGGTCTGTGGACAGCAGTGCAGGAGAAAGCCACGGGTGAAAAAGCCAGAAGGCTTCCCGCTGCATTGCCATGTTGGAGCCAACACATGCCTCACTCCCGGAGGTCACAGTCCAGAGGCTTTTACAAAATAAATTCCAGCAAGCTCTCCCAGGGAAACTCATTCTGCGATTTTATATAAACACACAGAATAAGACGTTAAATCTTGAGTGAGATATGAGTCTATGCTGCAGTGACAGAAGCTGGATAATTTGGGTGAACAAGAGTTCTCAAGAGGGCTTTCACATTTCCCACCTCCATCCAGAAACCTGAACAATTTCTCTGATTTGTAAAGCATTTTGTGCTTTTGTTTAAAACATGCTTTACAAGAATTTGTAAAGGTCACTTGTAATGGTAGCTTCATTCTGTAATCGGGGAAACTGAGAGCTCAGAAGTTCGATGATTTTCACAAGAGAGAGTTAATTACGAAGCAGAGACTAAGAATTCCAGGAGGCACAATTCTGACACAGCATCAGGTACCTGAGAAGCGATGACGACTTCACCCAATGGGAGAAAACTGGTTTGGAGTTTATAAAAAGTATGGAGGGAAGGAGAGAGGGTAGAAATAGGGAGGATGGAAAGATAAAAGGGGAAAGAATAAAAGAAAGGAAAAGAATGACCTTAGCAATCAGACACTGCGGCAGACACTGCTCCCCCGACCTGCACCCCAACCCTATCAAGTGCCTAAGACAGACAGACACTTAGACTATCGGATGACAGGCTGCCAGACGTGGGCAACCTAGGTACCAATCTCAGGTCTGCCATTTTCTAGCCGTACAAACTGGGGCTAATCTAGAAACATCTATAAACCTTATTTCCCTCATGACAAAATAGGAAGAAAAACAGTATATTCTTTATACAGTTGTTAGGAATAAAGGTTACTGCAGCTCAACTGCTGAGTTCCAGGGGCTCAAAAGATATTAATTATTATCGATATTATTATTATTATTAGTTATCTACTTACATACACGGTGGGGAAACCCATCTGGGGAAAAATACGGTGACGTGGGGAACTGAAGGTCGATGAAATCCTTACTCAGAGGGTTATTTGGCTGCCATTCGTATTTTGTTGAAGGTGTCCTACTTTTCGATTCCATGCTTGGAGGTCCCAACCAAGGAATTCAGCGTTAGAATCATTAATTACCCTGTTGTAGAACACAAAGAATGCCCAAGAGCTCTGCTTGCTGGAGGATTTGGAGACAGAGATTTGACCTTTCTTTGCTGCCTTCAAAGTCAAAACCCAGGGCCCTCTTAAGTGAACATGTCTGATTAATGGCCGCTTTCACACTGCACACACCTGCGAGCCGCGAGCCTTCGCCACTGCCCGGTTATCTGTCTTCCTAGATGTTTAGCTATATCTCATCTACACCATGAGCTGCCCTCATTCTTGAGCTAATGTTATTTTTGAAATATCTAGGCTAGGTTCCTCAAAATATGTTTCTAATTTATAGGCAGCATGCTGGAGGAAAAAGAGCCCAGTGCCTGGAACCCGAGAAACCTGGATATTAAATCATCAGCTGTGTGACCTTCAGCAAGGCACTCACCTTCTCTGAGCCTCAGTGAGTCCACCTGTGCCTGTGAAATGAAGAAATGAATTTGTCTTCTTCAAACTGGGGTGAAGCTTAAATGACAGGACAAATATGAAAGCAAGTGGCATAGAGCCTGGTACATTGCCTCTTCTCCCCAAGATGGTCCTTTGACACTTCTCACTGGCAGCCTTATCCCACCAGGTCAGTGCCCGAGACAGGGTGAGCTTGATTTTCTATCCATCTGGTTAGCCCACATGACACTGGCCACGAAGGGATTAAGCAAGGTACCATGGCTGACTATTTCCCGAGGTGCTACAAAGGAGTTCTCATGATGTCCCTCTTTCTGCCCGGCTGGGGAGCTATTCCCAGCTCAGACTCTTAGCTGGAAGCAAATCCTCTCATGGAGAGATCTTTATAATATCTCCTCTAAATCCACCGTGTGCAGAGAAGGCTGGGTCTGATCAGTGTACTGTGATCCCAGCAAGGAAATGACCATTAGAGAAACCACATTAGAGGGACAGAAGGATGTGACATCTCACAGCCAGAGCCAGCGTTTACAGAGTACAGAGAAGAGAAGGAAGCCTCCCACAGAAGTCACTTGATAACACTTGGGCCTCAAGGACTATATTCTTTCCTTGTGTGAGAGTAAGAAGTAGGAAGGAAGCTTAGGTTAAAAAAAGTACTCTGCAATAGAAACCAGTACATGAGGATCAGAACACCACTGGACGCGACCCAAATTGATCAAATCTACAATTAAAGCCACTTTGATTAAGGACCATCCCCAACTTTTTGTTTGCTCATTTGTTTATTTTTCTAGAGAGAAGGAATGTGAGATTAACACTAGAACTCACTGCAGGCCTCAGCCATTTATTTTCTACTTTACACTTAAAATTTATTGAGTATTTTAATAAAGCATGGGTTCAGAAATTCTCATCAAACATTTTCATTTCTTTTATAAAGTTCTTCATCCATTCATTCAAAAACTATCAACTGAAATCGTAGCATTCACCAAGTACTCTGAGGGCAGTTAACACATAACAATGATCCCAGCAGATAATGTCCATGAGCTTATGAAGCATAGCTTTCAGTGAATGGAAAACAAACAATAGACAAATAAAGGCATAAAAATTCCGATAATAGTCAGTGCTATAGGGAAAACTAAAGCAGAGGAAGAGAGACAGGAAGCGCTGGGGGGAGGGGCTACTATTTATTTAGGGCAGTTATGAAGGCCTCATAAATTGGCATTTGAACAGACATATAAAGGAAGAGAGAGAGCAGGCCAGGCAGATATTGGGGTGATCAATGTTCCGGGCAAAGGGAACAGCCTAGGGCAAAAGCGCTGACATGGGACTGCCCACCGTGTCCAGGATGGCAAGGAGGCCCAATGAACTGGGGGCTGAGTCACAGCAGATGGCAACAGAAGGCTCAAGGAACCTCAGTTCTCCTAGGGTCTTTAGGACACTTAAGGACTTTGGGTTTGGCTCCAGATGAAGAGCTATTGGAACATTTTGCGCTAAAGAATGCCATAATGTCACTCAAGTTTTAACAGGATCTTTCTGGCTGCTGTCTTGAGAAAAACAGACCGTGGCATGGGACAGGCAATGGTGAAAGCAGATAGACCGGTGAAAAAGCTATTACAATAATTCCAATGAGAAACTGATGGTCCCCTCAACCAGTGTGATAAAGTGGACGTGTGAGAGAAGTCAATAGCTCCCCCAATGATCGATGGACCAGGTAGACTCCGCATAGGAGAGGCAGGACCTTTGTCCAGAGGAGGAAAAAACTGGGTAAACAGCACGTCTCTTGCCCTTCTACAGGGTTAGGAATTAGGGAGTCCCTTTCCTGGCAAGAATATGAACTACATTTACACATATTTTCTTTGCCTAGAATTATTTTCCCCATTAGTAAATTGGTTAACTCCTGCTTAGCCTCCAAATCTTAGCTGAAATGTCTCCTGAATTGGGAGACATTTTCTGATGGATGACCCTCCCCAACCCTAGGCCTTCAGGCCAGGTTAATCATCTATATTAGTTTTCTAGGGCTGCCAAAGCAAATTACCATAGACCCCGAGACTTAGAACAAACAAAAATATTCTCCCATAGTCTGAAATCAAGGTATTAGCAGGGTTCCTTCCTTCCGGAGGTTCTGAGGGAGAATCTGTTACATGCTTCTCGCCCAGCTTCTACTGGCCGCCAGCAATTCTCGGCATTTCTTGGTTTGCAGATTCCTAAGTCCAATCTCTACCTTCACCTTCATACGGCCTTCCCTATGTGTCTCTGCGTCACATCTCCCTCCCGTTTCTCTTATAATGACACCAGTCATTGGATTTAGTACTCTTGCTAAATCCAGAATGATACCATCTGAAGATCCTTCACTTAACTAGATCCTCAAAGACCCTATTTCCATACAAGCTCACATTCACAGGTCCTGGGGATTAGGACTTGGACATACCATTTTTGAGGCCACCATTCAACTCACTGCACGTCCCCTCCATTATTCCCCCAGAGAACCTTTGGCACGCTTCAGCAGAGTACTTACCATATCATCCTCTAATTGCCTTATTATTATTTGTTTAACCTAACAGATTTGAGCTTCTCATGCACACCAACCATGTCTTTCATCTCTCTGTCTCCCATTTAAAACATACTTCCTGGCACACAATACACAATCACTCCTTATTAAATAAATTAATTACAGATCATAGAGTAGACTTATAAAGCCAGCAAAAGATTTAGCTGAGTCTCATCAGGGAGTTTAAAAGTCCTATTATCATCAGAGAAGACACTCAGGTGTTTGCATATAACGCTGGCCTTTTACAATTGCTTTGGCTTCTATTTTCTTTTTTCACATAGTACAATATACACTATAAATGAAATTATACACCTATGCATTAGACAATGGAGAAAAAGAATTCTTAACCATAAGAACAAAGGCAAGTGGTTTTCAATTTTTTGAAAAAAAATCTGCCTCAATAGTTAAATCATTTCCTTCTTTAATTAGCCATTTATGATGCTGTCATTTTCATTTGCTACTTTTCAAGAGTGGAATCAGGAGCTTCCAACATCCAGAATGATACCATGTCCAATAGTTGTACCCGAGAAATTACTGGAGTGTGTCAACAGTGAGCACAAGAGAAAACATCCAGGTAAGCAGAAGAAGTAAATGAAATTATCATCCAAAAGTGTGTTTTGATTGTGTCTCAAATGAAGAAGAAAGGAATTGATGATAACTAGATATAAAAGCTGAGAATTTGAGGAGCAGTAGACAAGAAGGAAAGAGAGTGAACAGAAGTAGAGATTGGCCTCTAGGCATGCCAAAGATTAGAGGCAGGAAGCTGAGAACTGATGACACTTCTCAACACAAAGATAAGAAGAGCACAGGAAGAGAGGATACGGAGGGATGCAGTCTCTCAGAGTAGGTGTCCCTGAGCGCAGAGTAGCAGTCTCCTGAGCATGACTGCAGAGACATGCCACTGTACATCAGACTGATAAAATCTGCTGGCTATGTGGAGGCAGGGGGTGAAAGGACTAAGGCTTTAATTATTTCAAGAGCTGCATAGTAAATGGTAACGATTACAATCTAGCAGATTGTGAAATATTTAATGAAAGGCCAAATCAATTTATGGCCATTTTATTAGTTTCATAGGGCATTACTTTAAGCAGATGGAGCCATACTGAGGACACAGTGACCAATCTGGGATCTCAGACTGATGCTCAATACAGTAGCGTCTGTAATACATTGTATTACAAGCTATTCTGTAATACAATAATATAGGGAAACCTACACTGTATCATTGCACAAGCAACAAACACAAAAAGGTATGTCTGTTATCAAAGACAATCTAACACACACATTCTAAAACCCCAGTGATCAAAATCAGTCTGTACCTTTGGTTCACTACTAAATAAAAAGGGCAATATTTTACTAGGCAAGTGCAATAGACTAAGTTCTGTGCCCCACCTCCCCACCTCCAGCTTCACACAAAACAAAGGCATTCCAGAGTAAGACAAAGAATTGTAGATAAAACAACAACAACAACAGAACACTATGAAACTTCAAAACAATTTTCTGGGGTTTTCAGTAAACCCTTTTCTGAATGCGATGCATTCCCTGAACAGTTTTTCATGCTGATCAAGCCAAGGTCAATGCTGCCAATACTTGCCAAATAGACCAGGCAGGTGCTGGTGAATTACATCTCCCTGCAACTATACAGACCACGGATAGTCTGACTGCTCTCAGATGTGTTGATGCTGCCAACTCCCATAAAATAACATCACTGATCAGTGGTAAATTTCATCTCCTACAGTCATCTAACCATCACACATATACCTCCTGCTTTCAAATTTACAAAAAAAAATTGTTCTTCTCGCTGTGTTCTCTTACCATACATCTAAGAGTTTGGGGTCTAACACAGAATCATCCTCCACCATTCTACACTCACACACGGTCATCCACGTCCTCCTGTCCTCTCCTCTCCATCTCATCGCTGCTTCTTCAGACATGTATCATTTCCAAGTACCTCACTCCTCTGCCTAAGGACCTGTGAAGGCTCGACATCACCATCTAAAGAAGTCCCCCTTGGCATGCTACGTAAAGTCATTCATAATCTGACGCTAGTTTGACTTTCCTACAGTTTCTCTCAATATTTCTCAATATATTTTACCTATTCTACCATATACAAAATTCTGCCCCAGAACATTTCACAGGATTTCACACATTAACGCCCTTCCCCACTTATCAGTTCACCCTTCAGGACCCAGTTCGAATGGCTTCCTTTGGATAGGTATTTTCTCAGGCCAGATAAAATGATTCTTCTTCTTTGCAACCTCAAACCTTTGCTGTTAGCACCACCCTCTAAAAAGGCACTGAGCATTTACTATATTCACATAGTGCATTAAGAATTTAATACTGCACATCTCTTTTAATTCCACCCCAAAATGCAGTAGGTCCCATTATTACGTCAACTTTATAAATAAGGAAAGAGGGGCTTACAGAGGACGAATACCTTCTCAAATTTACATACCTCTTGAGTGGTGGAATGCCTGTCACATTTTATCGAAATTATTGATTTACCTATAATTTATTACCATCCAAGCTTATGAAGGAGCAAGAGCCCTGAAACGCCCATTTCTGTGTCTCCCCCAGCGTGCCGCACAGGCCCTGGGGCACATCATGTAGAGACACAGCATGCGTTTAATAACCGAAGGAAAGGAAGACAGACACAAAGAACAGTCTGTGCTCTAACATCTTCTATCCTATTTTTGTATTTCATTTTATGCCCAAAGTCTTCATCGTACTGAAGAAACAGAACCAAGGTTTATGATTATGTTTCTATCTTCTAAGGTTATCTTATTGATTCCATCTAAGGAAAAAGGACCTTATTCTAAACAGAAAAAAAATATTCCAGAAGACATTTCAACCCAAGCTGCACAGCAACACTTCATCATGCCTCCAAGCTCCCAGCCACTTGGGGTCCTTTTGATACTCCCTGCTCAGCCGCATCCCTGTTGGCTCCACCTGTTCGGGTCGTAAGCCTTATCTTCCACTCTCTTTCCAGCTCTTGAGAGTCTCACCTTCTTTTGAACGAGTTACCTCCAATCAAACCTGGGCGTTCCTTCCACACCCGTCTGGCCCACGGGTTGCACACAACAGTATATGGCACTTAGTGGGTACTTCACAGTCTGGCTCCCAAGACTCTCCCTGGAAAAACCTGCGCTTGGCTCAGCTCTAAACTTTCCAGAAGGGAGATTACATGAACAGAAGTTTCTTGTAACAATAATGACTCCGTGTGCAATGTTATATGTGTCTATAATTCTGTTAAAAGTTAAAATGGGATATCTTTGGGAAAATGGCATCTCTGGTAAATATCTTCTTATGATTCTATTCCTTAAACAAGCCATGTTCTTTCTCACTTGAGGGTCTTTTCATTTGTGGTTCTCTTTGCCTAGAATATTCTTCCTCAAGTTGTTCACCTGGCTCACAGCCTCATTTCATCCAGATCTCCACTCAAATTCTATCTTCTCGGTTCATAATTTCCAAACAGCACCACTCCCACACTCTATGCCTTCATCCTGCTTTGTTTCTTCACAGGACTTGTCTCGCTAAGACATCGTAGCATCAGCAGCATCAGTAGTAACAGCAACATGGTTAACAGGTATAGAGCACTTGACTTTTACCAAAGGCTGTGCTAAGCACTTTGCAAGAATTGGGTATATAATCTCGAAACCCAATATACCAGTTGATTATTTCTATTATATACCGTGTTGCAGACAAGGAAACTGAAAGAAAGAGAGGTTAAGTAACTTACCACCAAATCATCCACATAGTAAATGTCTTGTGACTAGTGTTTAGAAGGATAAATAGGAGTTTTTCAGGTGAATAATAAGGAGCAAGGCATTTTAGTAGAGTGAACACGGGTACAGGCATTCTAGTAGCGTAGCGAATATTTTTTGCCTGTTTCGGCAAATATTTTCTTCCTGTTCAGCATCCATTGCCCAATAACAATAACACAATGTATTTTTTAATTTCAAGAATCCCTCTTATCCTTACTCTCAGTTCATGTGGCTTGAGTTGAGTTCACTAATGTCCCAGGTCTAAGACTGGCCATATACAACTAAGCCAATTTAAAGACAACATTTTCTGATGCTACGGTGGGCTTGGGGGTGGTAGGAAGTACTCTCATTCCAGTGGAATTGCTTAGGTAATAAAAGTCTGGGACTTCCTGTGGTCATCGTTCCTTCCACTTGAGGGATCCTGCCTGAGAAAGAAATCTAACACGGAAAAATCCAGACAGAAGGAACAGGGAGGGAGGGAATGAGGGAGAGAAATGTTTTCTTTATACTAATTTTGAAATCTTGAGCCCAGTAAAGCCGGAGTCACCCTGCATTGTTAGCTTCAGGAGTCAACACATTCCCTGGTGTGCTGAAGGCAGTGTGAGTTGGGTTATCACCACTTCTAACTGAAATACTTTTTTACTAATATGGCAAAAAACAAGCTTCTATGTATTGGGAACTTCCACTAATTCACTACTGTTAGAACCTAAAGTGCTAAGAAAAAAATGGCAGGAGATAAGGCTGGAAACAGAAGCAGACTGTGAGTACAGGTGAGTAAAAACTGACATGAGGAGCTGGCCAGCAGTGGCGCAGAAGTTCAGTTCGCACGTTCAGCTTCTCGGCGGCCAGGGCTTTGCTGGTTCGGATCCTGGGTGCGGACATGGCACTGCTTGGCAAGCCATGCTGTGGCAGGCGTCCCACGATAAAGTAGAGGAAGATGGGCACGCATGTTAGCTCAGGCCCAGTCTTTCTCAGCAAAAAGAGGAGGATTGGCAGTAGTTAGCTCAGGGCTAATCTTCCTCAAAAAAAAAAACTGACATGATATGAAGGTGCCTGTGATCGCTTCTGCTAGCAGTACAGACCTAACAGACAAGGTTTTAGGTGTTGTGAACAATTCAGAGTGCACCGACAGCCACCCTGAAGAAACTGCTCTGAAACATGAAGAACTCATTGGGAGAAGACATCCTTTTTAGGAAGTTAATTTAGGGCAATCAGAAAAACCACACAGGCCCAGATGTTCTGAAGAATTAATATTCATATTATAGCAGACAAGACACAGTTCAGTAGCATGAAATATGACGGCTTGGAATGAACCTGCAACCTGTGGTCAGAAGATATGTGTTCATTTCCCCAGCATCTCTTCCAGCCATACACCGAGTGGACCATCTTAGAAAAGTCACTTAACACTTTTGAAATGGAGGAAAAGACCCCTACTCTGTCAACTTCACAGGGTTTCAGAGAGGTCCAAATAAGATATGGACATGCAAATGCTTTGCAAACTGTAAAGCTCTATGCAAATGTCTATTCTTGTTAATGTCATCAGGAGATCAGGGGTTGGGAGTAAGCTATGACACTCATTCTCTGCGTAGTCATGAATAAGTCATTAAACCCTTGGGATTTCATTTCACTTCTTTCTAAGAAGAGATTGAACTCAACGGTGCAGAATGTTCCTTCCAACTGTAACGTTATTCCAGTAATTCTCCCAAGTCTGCAATTTCCCTTTGTGGAAAAGAGGCAAGTCACACAAATTAACAAAGTGCCTAACTGGGATTTTGTAGAAGGCAGAAGCCAAGCTACTTCTGAGTCCAGAGTCCAATCACAGGGAAGTCCCATAGCCAGCAGCACCCACAGCTACAACACTGACGACAGAAGCAGAATTCCCAGTATTAACTCTGAGCAACCAATGGGTTAAATTTGCATCGACTATTTGGTTTAATAAAGCAGTTAGTGCATTGTGCACTCCTTGAGAAATACTTCCATAAAAATTCTTAATATTAAACTTCTGGGACTTAATGGATGAAATGACGGGGAAATTCACTCAGGGCTGATGCAACATTCCCTGAACAAGCAGAGTACCTGAGGTGCTCATAATACAACAACTATCATCACATAGCGTTTCATAGCCAGAAACTGCTTTGAAATTCACTGAAATGCTGTGAAGAGGCTGTTAGGCATTATCCCCATTGTAAAGCTAGAAAAACTGATGCTCTGGGTGTGACCAAAACACATAGTTAGTAGGTGGCATTTGAACTTTGGGTCTTTTGGCTTCCAAGTCTCTATTAGGCTATATTCCCTCTTGGTACCAACTATCCCAGAGTTACCATCGGGTACCACTGCTCTTCCTTTGATGTTATACACATGGTGGAAACTGTTGAGTTTTGGACAGGGGAGAAAAAAGCAAGCTGTTAGGAGAGGCCAAGCCCAGCTGAGGGTCATTGAGCAGAGCGCAGATGAGTTTTCTGTCTGGGTTTACACAACCAAATACACATCATCCAATGCTATTGCTTCTAAACCAAATTTCAGGCCCAATGCCCACATGTGTGATTGATGGAACTCAATTAATACTGCTCTCTGCTGCCTGATTTCTTAGTGACACTGAGTTATCTCAGCATGTTACAGCTGCCCTGAAATCCCTCCGCTGTCTCCTGCTACAATTGGCTATTGATTGAAAAATTCTATTACTGTCCTTAGTTACACAGCTTTCAATAAACAGGTCACAGACGGCACTGCGGCTGGATTCAAGGAGAGCTGAGAGACTTGAGAGCCATGGCATACCTGAGAAAGTTAGCAAGAAGCCTGAGATGCTCAGGCCGAATACACAGATCTCCTCATTAGAGTGTGACCTGGTAACTGGGTAAGTACTGACTTGCTTCTGGGCCCAAATGAAGCATACCTGCAGGATATAAAATTGAAAACGTTTAACAGCAGCCTGATTTACTTCAAATACAAACAAGAGTAAGTACCCGGCATGTGGTGGTTTGGAGGGGCTAACACACTCCCAGTTCAATTAACATTTACTGAGCCAGTCCTCTATCCCAGGCACCAGGCGAGGTGCTGGACAGCCTAAGAAACGTAGGACATGAGTCCCATTACCAAGAGCTGACAAACTACAACCCACAGGCCAAATCTGGCCATCTATCTTTGTAAATAAAGTCTTATTGGAACACAGGCAAACTCATTAACTTATGTATTATCTTTGGCTGCTTTTGTGCTACAATGGTAGAGTTGAGTAGTTGTGACAGAGACCACATGCCCTACAAAGCTAAATATTTACTACCTGGCTCTTTACAGAAAAAGTCTGCTGACCTGTGAGATGGTCTGCCGTGGGAGCAATGGGTACTAATGGATGATTTGAATGTAATATCCTAAATTCCTGACGACCAGAACACAAGGAGATAAGAAATCATTAAGGATGGGTATCTAGGCTTTCCTTGGGCTGCCAGGAGGAAGCGATGCATAAGCTGTTTCTGGAAACACGAGCAGAGTTGGCTAGGTGAAGAAAGATAAGGAAAGAGGGAGGCCACAAAGCAGAAGCACTTGCACGAGCAAAAGTGCAAAGTTGCAGGACAACAGATGATGCACGTGCATGAAAATGTAATCTACGCAGGAGCAGCTGAACTCTGAGTCTCAAGAGGAAGTTGGGGGCCTGGTCATGGAAAGTGTTGTATGTCACACTGTAGGGTCTGGGATTCATCTGTAGGAAATCCCAAGCTATCAAAGGGATTAATCAAGAGAATAAATAGTCAAATTTGTGTTCTGGATAGATGTCTCTTGCATCAAAGAGGAGCGTGAATTGCAAGAGGCAAAATTAAAAGCTGTTACTTAGGACACAATTTAATAGTCAAATGACAAATATTAGGGCTCCATGCTATGGTTGTGGTGAAATTCCCAATCAATAATAATAAAAGAATGAAACCAAATAAAAGAATAAGACCAATGAAGAAAATGGGACTCACTGAGGAATTTCTTTAAAAATGATGCTAACCAAAAACATAGCCAACATCTCTGCCAAGATTTTTATGCACCTGATCTAAATAGGGACATAGAAAATGTCTATCTTCCCATCTATGGAGGTATTTGGAAATTCTGAACAAAGAAAATGAGATTTCAATTGATTTCTTCTAAAGAGAAGGTATTGTTAAGTATGCCAGTTTCCTTATTTGAAGCTCTAAACTCCATGTGAAGTTTGCCTGCTTTCCTCCAAGGCTGCACAGATTACACATGTCGAGTTTTACAGTAATTAAACAAGAAAGTCATCAGAGTGAGGTGACTCTAATGCATCGGCAATGGAAACCCAAGTCTGAGTCAATTCCTGTAAATGCCTCAAGGTTAAGAAATAGAAACTTAAGAGCGACCAATCACAAACAGCCAAATGAGGAATGCTTAAGCTGTAGCCAATCAAATCGTTTCCTTGCTTCACTTCCTTGTCTGCTCTATAGAAGCCTTTCCCTTAGCTCCTGCTGCAGGAGTGCTGCCAGGTTTGAATAGATGTTTGCTCAAATACACTCTTATAAATTTGAAGGTGCCTCAGTTTATCTACTAACACAAGGGAGTTAGTTGGCTCTGCATTTAGCATAGTGTGATGTGCGAATAAGCACTTTAAATAAATGCCTCTGATGGGGATAATGGCTTGGTCTGAGGAATGCTTTCAGCTACTGGCCCTGCATACTTACCTGGAGAAATTATCCTTCCTTACCTTCTAGTAGCAATTCACTCCCAATAAAGACCATTCATCACATATACTCCAGACTCCCACAGCCATAAACTCTAATCACTTTGTCTGAATTACCCACAGGGTGCCTTGGGTACAAATGCCCGAGTTTCCCATTTGGAATAAGACTCCCCTTTGCCTGCCACAAAATCATTTGTTATAATTCAAAAATACGTACAGAATACACTAAATATGAATTTGCGCTTTTTGGCAATGCTAGGAAACCAAAGAGATAAAATATGGTTCCCCATAGTTGATAGTTTATTTTGCAATTCTAGAAGTGTATGGTGTGACTCTCCCTGTCCTGAACTCTGTCACAATGTAGATATAGAACATGTAACATGCTGCCTTAGTTGATTCCTAGAGTTTCACAAATTAGACTGGTCTTGCTAAAAATCATGACCTTTTCCAAGAAAAGGACATATCATCACTCTTCTCTACCAGTAAGTGACCAACCCAGGGATAACCACACATATACTAAAATCAAAATAGGAGTAAGAGTTATAGTAGCTTGAGTTTATGGACGAAAAACAGCCTGAGACAAGTTTGGATGTTTCTGGGGGTTGCTGTAATCCAGTAGCAAGAGAGAATGAGAAAACTAGAAGTGAGGTGGAGAAATAGGGATGCTTGTCTGCCAGGGCTGCCGTAACAGGGTACCACAAGCTGGGTGGCTTAAACAACAAGACTTGATTGTCTCACAGTTGTGGAGACTAGAAGTCCAAGAACTAGGTGTCGGCAGGGTTGGTTCTTTCCAAGGGATGTGCAGGAGAATCTGTTCCATGCCCGTCTCTCCCAGCTTCTGGTGGTTTGCTAACAATCGTTGGCTTCCCTTGCCTTGTATAAACATGACCTCAAACTCTGCCCTGTTCTTCATATGATGTTCTCTGTGTGTGCTCAAATTTCCCCTTTTTATAAGTTAACCAGTCATACTGGATTAGGGGCCCGCCCTATTCCACTACGACCTTAACTAACTCTATCTGCAATGACTGCATTTCCAAATGAGGTCATGTTCTGAGATCCTGGAAGTTAGGACTTCATCATATAAATTTTGGGGGAACACAGTTCAACCCATAGCAGTTGGTGTGATGCAACATAATGAAATATACATATTTTGGTCCTCATCCACAGTTCCTGGTGCACAGCTCCTAAAACTCTTGTAATTTCCTATACAAGAGCTCTAGGAGCCTCTTTGTAAAAGAATATTTAATTTTGGGGGCTGGCCCGGTGGCACAGTGGTTGGGTTTGCATGCTCCACTTCGGTGGCCTGGGGTTCACAGGTTCAGATCCCAGATGTGGACTAACACACCACTTGTCAAACCATGCTGTGGCAGCATTCCACACATAAAATAGAGGAAGATGGGCACAGATGTTACCTCAGGGACAACCTCCCTCAAACAAAAAGATGACTTGGCACAGATGTTAGCTCATGGCCAATCTTCCTCACCAAAAAAACATAATAATAATAATAAAATAAAATTACTTTTTTCCCAGCTCCAGAGCATAAAGGTAAAATGAGTATCTTTTGTTATTCATAACAAATTCCTTTAGACAATTTCTGAGTTTATGTTAATGAGGCAACTTTTGGAAGGCCCTAAGAATGGGGCTGGTTGCTAGAGGAACCAATCACCTGATTACCTGGTTGGAACTTTCAGCCCTACTCCCATGCCCCACCTCCAGGAAGCAGAGAGAGGCTGGAGATTGAGTTCAAGCACCACTGACCAATGATTTAATCAATCATGCCTACATAAGGAAACTTCTGTAAAATCTCCAGAGGCCAGGATTTGGAGAGCTTCCAGGTGGGTGAACATGTGGAAGACCTGGGAGAGTGGAGCATTTGGAGGGGTCATGGAAGCCCCGTGCCCCTTCCCACACCCCTTCCCTATGCATCTCTCCCATCTGATTGTTCCTGAGTTGTATCCTATTATAATGAACCGATAATCTAGTAAAGAAACCGTTTTCCTGAGTTCTGTGAGCCATTCTAGCTAATTAATCAAACCTAAGGAGGGGGTTGTGGGAACCTCTGATCTATAGCCAGTAGATCAGAAGCACGGGTGACAATGCAATTGGCATCTGAAGCCGGGAGGGCATTCTTGTGGGACTGAACCCTTAACCTGTGGGATCTGACACCATCTCCAGGTAGAAAGTGTCAGAATTGACTTGTCAGACAGCCAGCGGGTGTTGCAGAATTGCCTGGTGTGGGGACCCCCTCAACACACACACACATTTGGTGACCAGAAGTGTCAGAAGTATAGTGTGAGAGTAAAGGAGAAACACAGGAGTCTTTTTCATTTGTAGTAGGTAAAGCAAAGATAACATTGTGCATGATGATTTGACCATATCTTCCCAAAAAAATACCAGTTGTTTCTTGATAATACAGGAAACCTCAGAAAAGCCCTTACAGAACCTCTGCATCTCAGAACAGTCTGTCTGTTGGGGAGAAGAGAAAACAATTTGTGGGTTGTTCTCTCCATCAAAGTTTGCTCCAAGTAGCATATCTGTCCTGTAGTTCTAGTTGGTGTACTCAACCCCAGCGGAGAAGGTGGGGAAGCTAAAGCTTGTGTGAGTCTGGTCAGGCTGGACTTGGACATGGGAGGTGCTGCAGGACCTCCCAGATCCAGCATGATGGAGGTATGCCCGAAGATTGGCACTTGACCCCAAGACAGTGAGAGAATCAGTAAATTCTGATCGGTGGCTGGAATTTTACGATTATGAGAATGACAGGAGCCATTGCTCAGCTATTCCAGCCAGGAAGCAGAGCAAGTAGCCAAGGTCTGGAGGACAGATGGACCCAGAGTACCTGGGGAGGTACATAAACTAGGTCTGGTCAAAATGTATTTTAAAACACAGCAAAACATAATTATCAGCATTGGCACCAATATGATGAAAACAAATGTTCCGATATGGAAAATCAGTGATGAGTGAGTATATTAGTGTCCGACAGCTGACATAGCAAATTTCTACAAACTCAGAGGCTTAAAACACTAGAAATGTATTCTCTCACAGTTCTGTAGGCTAGAAGTCTGAAATCAAGGTGTAGGCAGGGCCAGACTCTTTCCAATAGCTCCATGGAAGAATCCTTTCTCGCCTCTTCCTAGCTTCTGTTGATGGCCAGAAATCCACGGCTTGTGGTCGCATGACTCCAGTCTCTGCCTCCATCTTCACATGACCATCTTGTTGGGCATGCTTGTCTTCACATGGAGGTTTCCTCTTCTTATAAGGATACCGGTCATACCAGATTAGAGCCACCCTAATGACCTCATGTTAACTTGATTATATTTGCAAAGACTATTTCCAAATAAGATAATTTCACAAGTACTGGGGATCAGGATTTCAACAATATTTTTGGGATGAACAGAATTCAAGTCATAACAGTAAAAATAAGAGTAGTAGGGTTCTAGAAGTAGATTTATTCCTGATAAGTTATTGACTTAGGCAAGTCATCAAATCTCTTTAGACTGGTGATTCCACCTCTTTAAAATGAGGTTAGTGGCTCCCAATCTTTTATAGATGGACCCTTCTACATAAAATGCATATAACCAAACACATACAAACATTTCAGGGGGTTCACAGGCCTCCAGAAGCCAGGCCTGTATCCCTGAGACCAATCTCTGTCCCAGTCGATCAAGATCTCTTCAAACTTCGCCAGTTTACAGTTTTATTATTTATTTTCATACTTTATTAACATTTTGCTCAAGTTGTATGAGCTTCTCCAAGTCCTGCGGCAAGGATAACTCTCTTGAGACATTAAAAAAAAGAAAGGAAGTGCTTCTTTCCTCCTTGAAAGACAATCCATGCCAGGAGTGTCAAGGGATGAATGACGGTGGATATTTTTTCCTGTAAGTCCGGAGTAAAGCTTCATGAAACAAAAAGGCAGTCAGCATCTGCAGCCACCCCGAAAGCTCTGGGGCAAGTAATGTTTTCAGCAGCTTTGACAGATCCAGACTTGGGCCTTCCCCTGGAGCAGATAATCTCACACATTTTAGGCTGCCCCCAAAACCCCATATTCAGCCAGCAAAGTTTGAGACCCTCTGATACCCTGTATATACCTATTTAGAGTGTGCCTAACCGGTGACCGCATATATTTTATGTTTTCTCCAGTGGCCATTGTCCTTTAAATTTACTTCACTTCCTTAACATGTGGTCTAGCAAAGTGCTCTGGTTAGCATTTAGCAAATGCAGCCAAGTGCAGAACAACACTGAATCAACTCCCACAGCACATTACCTATAGAAATTATATGACACGCATTTTTTTTAATACTGCATTGTCTGCACGTCACATCTCTCTCACAAGACTATAAGCAACCAGAGGTTAGGAATCACATTTGATTCTTGTAGATTCCTCAACTTAGAAACCATCTGGCACAGAGTGGGTGGGCGGGGAGAAGGGTGAGGCCAGAGAAGCATCTGGGGCACACAACACAGGAGCATTCACTCCTGGTCGTGCAATTGCCCTGAGCAATACACATGTAACTTGTTAAGCCATGGCTAACTGAAGGGGAAACAAGGAAGATGAAGGACAACCAGCACTGGAACAAAGGCAGGATGAGAAGAATGAAAAGTGGAGGGGAAAGGCAGGGTAGCGGGAATGAGGGAAGGGAGAAATCAGTTAATGGTCAGAGACCTCACTAAATAAACTCATTGATTTTCTGCATTTCTCAATCTCCCTTGCAATTGGCTGGGGTTATGTGACTAGTTCTGACCACTGGGCTGTGAGTAGAGCAACGTGTGTCCTATGAGTTGGGGTGCCTTTTCTATCCCTTCTTTTTGCTGTTGCAGTGACCTTGGAATCCCTGTCCATAGCAAGGCATAACTATAAGAGGGAGAAGGGAGAGCCAACGCACACCAGACTTCATGTGAGCAAGAAATAAACTTTTATAGTATAAGCTCCTGAGACTGTGTGGTTTACTGAAGAATGAATAGTTTTTCTACTTTGATTAATACAATGACACATCAAATGTGATGGATGGAGTTAAGTAGATTTTTTTAATGTTATTTTTGATCATAGGAGAAAAATGAAAAGGATCAAGAGAATAACCATTACTTTATTATGATATAAATTACAGAGACTGACTAGTACTCTCTGGCCGCCTTCATTTCAGGTCCTGTTTTAGGAAATATTGTACCCAGTGCTCCCAAGCCAAGTACACTTTGAAAACTGCCATTTCACTGAGGAGACCCTAACCACCTGCCTATGTTCAGCTTGGATGACGAGCTCTTTGCATTGAAACAACTTACAGGAGAGTTCCTTCTCAAAACATCGTCTGTTCTAACGATCACATCTCGTTTAACTGAGCATAATACTTGCTGAGTTTTCACATGCAAAAGTGGTCTCAAATTTCAACCCAGTTATCTCTTTATTTAAGCATTACCCTCTCAGCATCCCAATAAGATCTCCAAAGGGAATACATTTTATTTCCTGTGATTTTTGGAATTTGACTTATTCTTGCTACAATCCTTGAAGGTAATAACTTCAGCAATTACAAGTTTTAAAAGGACACCTGAGTAAAGCAATGAAAAACAGACAATAAAACTAAAAAAGAATAGCTTAAATACAAAGTATTTTATTTTATTATGTTTCATGTGTGTGCATATCATGCATCCATGTATAAGACACAGTGAGTATAGTGCCAAAAACAACAGAATAGAAGAAAAAAGATCTGAATTCCAGGGCTGCCTCTGGCTGTTATTAACTTTGTGATCTTGAGCAAATCACTTAAACTATTTGGATATTTTTTGAAGAAAAAGAATTTTGAGAGCACCAAGCAAGATTGGACGGCAAGGTGAAAAGATTCTAAATTCTGCTGAGAACAATCCTGAGTATGAAACAGCTTCCCCACGTACTGACTCTGGCTTGGGGAAGTCACTACAAACCTCCAAGGCCCCTACAGAACTCAAGGGCTCAGCTGTACAAATGGGGATAAACTTACTCCATACAGTTACTGTGAGATTCAGTAAGTACTGTAGGTAAAAGGGCTTGTCATACAGCCCGGCTAATGTAAACACTAAATAATGTGTTTCTCTAAGTGCTATCAGATGTGGAGAGTTATTATTACTCATATATACGGACAAAGATCTAGTTAATATTCAAGGGAATTTTATGTCATAATCTGAGGAAGTTTATAAAAATCCGAGGATTTGACATCTCAATTACAGTTTTGATAATAGATTAAGGTCATAACTAAAGAATGTTGAAGATTTTTTTAATGTAATGAGTAATGTCCATTAACTAATGTTACATAAATGTCAGCTGTTGATTTTGCACAGGACTACACAAAAACAGACTTGGGATACATAAATTGTGGTAAGACAATATTCAAACAGCACTGAAGTAGACTTGGCTCAAGAGTGGAAGTCTTCTGAGTCGATCATCTCTGCCTTTGGACTTGATTCTGATTAGCCATATGAACTAATCTGATTAGTTATGTGAACTTGGACATATTGTTTTCATCTCTATGAGTCTTAGTTTCCTCCTATGCAAAGTGTGGAAAATAATAGTATCTCCTTTGCTGACACTGCATGGGGAATATCTTAAAGAACAATGTACAGCACTTAGCAGAGGGCAGACTTAACACAATGCATAGTGGCCAGGAGTCCTAGAAGTTGTCACTGCAGTAGTGCAGGGTTAAGACTGCACACTCTGGAACCAGACTTATTTGGGGCTCAATCCTGACATACTGCTTAGGTTTTCTTTGTATCTGTGTCTTTATCTAAAGATTGGAGATAATAATAGCCTCTGCTTCATAGGGTTCATGTGTGAATTAAATGAGCTGATACATGTAAAATGTTGAGAACAGTATCTGATTTATGGTCAGTGAGCAATGTGTGGACTATGATGACTATCGAGACATGTTAAAAATTACCTGGAAAAAAGAGAAGAGCTTCAGATGGTATCTCTCAAAAGGAAAAAATGAACAGAAGTTTTCACTCCTGCTTCTCACTGGAAGGGAATGAAGAAGAGTTCCGTGGAAACAGGAAGGAGTTAAATTGGCAGGAAGAGGTAAGAGTTCACCTGAAAAACCTCTAGGATGTCTCATTCTGAGAGACCATAAATGGTGTAAAGCTGGGAGTCATGGTGGCAGCTGGCATCATTAGGTCAATGAAACACTGGAAAGTTCTCTCAGCCACTTTCCAAAGTTACAAAGGGAGCAGTTCTTGGTAACTGTGATCAAAATGCTTTGCCATCTACAAAGCAGGATACGAATATTTCTTTGGTACTATTGCTATACAACATCATGCTTGTAGGGCATTTTTCCAACAGATATTTATTTATTGTTTTCCCACCATGTGCAAGACAATAAACTATCTTAGACTCTGAGACTGCCACAGTGAACAAAATAATGCAATCTTGCTCTCATGGAACTTACAGTCAAGGGAGGAAACAGACATTATAAAAAGATACTCAAACAAAGAAATATAGAACTGCAAATTCTGAAAACTCCATGAAGGAAGGAGATAGTGCTTAATGGTATAGCGCGTAAGAGCATATGCTTTAGAGACTGGGTTCAAATCCTGGCCCTACCACTTATATAAGTGTGGTGACTTTGGGCTGACAACTTAACCTCTCTGCCTTAGGAACTCTTCTGTAAATGGAGATAATGGATTACTTACTTACCTCATAGGGTGACTGAGAAAATCAGATGAAATAACATTTGTAAAGGATGTTACAAGAAAAGGAATTAGTGCCTAGACATAGAGAGTGCTCAGTAAATATTAGTTATTATTATTTTAATCACAGGAATGTCACGAAAAGGTTCTTTGTACACTTTGTTAAACAAATACATTCAGAGGGCAAATAACAAACATACACACACACAATATATACATGACATTGAGATTATCAATAAATTGCTCCTCTAAGCTTTTAAGATGCCTTTGGCATCATATATGAAACATTAAGCCTTGACCAAACTTTCACTCTCTAACTGGATGCTGTGTAGAAATGGATTATGGTTTTTAGGGAAGAAAAGGGCCCAGCAATGTCGTCAGCTTTATTTGATTGTCTTCAGGCGGGCGGCTTCCCAGCTGCCCTGACAGTGAGGATCCATTGGTTTCTGAAAGATCTCCTGGGAAGAGGCCTTTTAATCTCCATTGGCACATAACAAATAAATGGCATCGGAAACTTCATACCCAGATGAAGGCTGATGCTTAATCCAAAGTGATTTATGGCTTGAGTCACAAGGTTACTATTGACAATTCCTTGATTAGATCTCTGACATTTTCCCCAGTCATAGCTTTTTTTCTCAATTTAAATAAAATACAATGAGAAAAAGTGAGACACTGAGACAATTAAGGGGAAAGTGAGAAAAAAAAAAGAGAGAAAGACAGCAAGGGAGAGAGAAAGAAAAATAGAAAATATTTAATAAAGTCAAATTGAAGTCATTTGGATTTCTTTGTCCTTTTCTCTGTCTTGGAGTAACTGCAAAAAAATATTCAGAAGTATCTACAGAAATGTTTGAAGTGAAACGTTAAGATAGGCTTATAACAGAAGGAATAAAATTCAGAATATTTTTAAGTGTTTCAGGCATTATGCCATTTTTTAAAAGTCTCAGCTTTTGTATTCTGAAGTATCATTAATATTATGAGTTTTACAAAGTAATAAATGTCCTCTTTTTTTCCTAATTGAATTTGATTCCTCTTTTGGGGCCTCCCCAAATAGCTTAGTGTGTTCATAGAGGATCTCATGACTCTGATTCTATTAAATACAAATAGATGTTTTTTTTCAACCTGTGAAACAATAGATAGTCAAAACTAACAGGTTTGCTAACCCTGCTCTGGGACAGCTGAGTATTTTAGCTGTTCTTTCCTCGTCTTCTGTCTGCTCCCTCAGGACCTGCTCTCAATCTCCCTCTCCAGCTTCCTCAGCAGATACAGTGCAACATACTGATGGATTAACCAAGCCACTGCCATTGACTCGACACAATTACAGGAACTTACCACTACAGTCACCAGAACATTGTACGAAAACCAATTAAATGGTTAAATCCTCTCTCAGAGGAGACACATAGGCAGCCAAAGTAGAATATCAAAGAAAGCATTGGTAAGCATGATTGGACGTATCCCATTCATATTTTTTAACTCTATGAGGATACAAAGTAAAGCTAGAAAGAGACAGAGATAAATAGAGTCAGAAATAGGTACGAACAGAAAGAGGGAGGGAGCTCTCTCTCACACAGTCCTTTAAGAGAACAGGGACCACTGACGTTGTCTGGACAGAGGTCTCATAAATGCCCAGCAGACCTTATTATGTGTTACGTACTTAGCCTAATTAGGGGCCAGCAGACAACAGCCTGCTGCCTGTTTTTGCAAGGCCTATGAGACCTAAGAATGGTTTTTCATTTTTAAATGTTATATATATATATTATATATATATAATGATTAGCTTTTTGGTAAGAACAGTTACTCCATTTTGCCTACTGGTGTACAAAGCCTAAAATGTTTACTCTGTGTCCCTTTCCAGAGAACGTTTGCCAAGCCCTGGCCTGCACTACCTGTCCCCCAAGACACCCTGCTCTTCTCCTTTGCAGCATTCACTCTGCATACACTCACTTATCAATGTCTGTCTATCCCTCTACATAGTTCCTTGAGGGTAGGGACAAGGACAAGCTCTGTGATTTTTACACAGCTGTGTCCCTAGCACCAAACATAGCACTTAACACATAGAAATCACTTAATAAGGATTTGATTAAAAATCTCATAAATGAATGAACTCTGATGCACGTGCAGGACATTCTTTGGCTTTAGTGATTATACGTCCTAACAGCAAAGTGAAAACCAGATTAGGAAAAGCGACCTGCCCAAAATCACATAACTCAACAGCCGAGAAAAAGGAACTTCATTTCCACAACCCTTACTCCTCTTCCAGTGTATTTTCCATACAAGCTTCCTTTGAGCAATGGAGGAAAGAGGCAATTTTGCCTGACCTGGTTTGGACATGTGTTTGTGGAGGACAGATAAATCAGGCAGAGCATTTACTCACCAGGATAGGGAAAGACATGCACACACTTCCAGCTATCCATTTTCTCCCCAGCCTCCAATCTCTTGCCCCACCCAATGCTTCAGTGCTTAGTGAAACTTTATACAAAGATCAGGAACTGAATTATATGGCAACTCATGGTAATAGTAAGTAGAAAGAGATGGATCTCGGGGAACCACCTAATGATGCTATTTATTCTATTATAGAGAGAGCAAAGGCCGGCCATACTCCTTCATCTTGCCCTCTCATATCATTCAGACTACATCTCCATCTCTTTATCTTTCTGATTTTCATCAGTACAATCACAACAACAGTGATATTAGCCACAGCGGTAATGCGTCAGAAACTGGTTTACCTACATGTCTGATTTCACCTTAACCATAACCTAGAAAAAATGGAATATAAGTTCACCAAGGTAGTGATAGAGCCAGAACTCAAATGTATGTATTTCTGACTGCAAGCCTGGCCATTGTAACCGTTGCCTTAAATTAAAACTATCCACTTTGCTGCTGCTTTGCCCTTTGGTGCTTGTCCTAGTCTTTATGACCTCATTTCCATTTTTATTGATTTTACACATATTTTATCTTTTAAAAAGAAGAATGCAATATGATCTGTCTTAATCGCATATTACCCCAAAATGACCTTAAATCCAGGACACAAGATTGACATGCATGGACTCTAAAATAATTGATAATAACATTTAACCATATGCCAGTGATATATTTTAACTTATTTATTTATACAACACCTTTTTCTACAAATGATCCGCAGAAAATGAGAATAAAATACATACAAAACAAACTTATAACAATACCAAAACTAATCTCAGTAGAATGATAATTAAATAGAAAAAATGAAGCTCCAAAAAACTGACGACACTCTAGGCAGATGTTTGATCTCTAGTTCAAAGAAATTGGAAAGAAAACACCATAGATTCAGTTATGTAAAAATTAAAATATGAGGATTATAGAACTGCAAAATAATTTAAAGGGAAATAACATAAAAAGAAAATGTCAGCTAATACAACAGACAAAGGTCAGATTTTTGCATTTTTGAGGTGCTGCCTGCAATAAATTAAGAAAAACACTAAGTTAAAAAAAAATGGCAGGATTTCCACTTCTTGCAATGATAATTTAGATGATATAAGACTATTCTTCTACCATAAACAACAATACCTGTATAAAATATATGAAACAACTGTTTTCAGACACCAAACAATGGGAAGCACAGGAGATGATGACTCACAGAAGGAAAACAACTAAGGTAATTCCAAGGATTGCCTCAATGTTCTCCATGCAGGCACTTTCTAGACAGCATAGGATGAGGAAACTCAAGTAGAGACAGTACCCCTGATGAGGTTAGGGGACAAAGATTAGAGTTTTAAGAAGCAGATGTGACTGGACTTCTAGGGCAGAGTGCCCAAAAGGAGGAAACTGAACAGAGAAAATTTTGGAAATCTGCGTGGGACCCCCTTGAATCTCTGAACACAAAGCTTTGCATCCTTAGATTAATACTCCAAGTAGCCAGCCAAAGAGGAACTAATGGGGCACTGTGACCTGAAGAATTTATTTGGAGCTGGATAGGGCTGGGAGACATTCAAATTTCAACCAGAAAAGTTGAGAGATCTTGTTGAATACTTGGAGCATTAAGTAGAGACCTCAGAAAGACCAACATTAGAAACAGGACTAACTGACCCCTAGGGTAAAGTCTATATTAGAGTCACTCAAACTAAACTTAAAAACAAGCCTCAACAGGCCATAAAAAGAGAGAACACCAAAGTGATGCCCAAAGAAACTGATTTTATTTAGAAAATAGTGTGGGAAAATTCAAGCTTTAGGGCGCTCTCAGAAAATAAATGGAGATTTTTATGGCAAGCAATTAAGAGGAGGCTCATACGTCCATACGAGCAACAAGCTAAATCACAGGTCAGCAAGTCTACCAGAGAGAACCAGAGGAAGAGACAGTGAAGAAGAGACCTCCTGTGGTCAGAATATAATTCAAAGACTGGCCTCAAAATCACCCCCTGCAACGGAGTCTGAATGTAATTAAATCAGATTATGGAACAAGATACATTCCATAGCACTGTCAAAAACAACACAGCAATCAAACAGAAATTAGTGGAGCCTAATAGCTGTGCATGCTATCAACAGAGGTAGGCAGCTGACAAGAGAGATCAGAGAAAGAGAGAGTCAAAGAGATTCCTGATGAAACCACTGTCTCCCAGGGTGACTGTGAGTGTACACAAAGCTGTGCTTCTGAGGGGCAACCTCAGAGACTTGACACTTTAGGGGAAACTGGCTTCACCAAAATTGTCCAAAAAATAACAAAGAAGAAAACAAAAAAAAATAAGAAGCCTTGGAAGAGGGGAATCAATATCCAGGGTCGCTAGAACATATTATCTAAAATGGCTACTTTTTCCACACACACAAAAATTATGAAATATTTGAGGAAATGGTATGGTATGACCCATACACAGAAAAAATATTTTAAAAACAGGCAACAGAGGCTGACTGTGAGGAGGCTCAAGCAGCAAACTTAACAAAGACTCCAAAGAAGCTACAATAAATATGTTCAAAGAACTAAAGGAAGCCGTGCTTAAAGAAGTAAAGGAAAGTATGATGACAATGTCTCATCAAATAGAGAATATCAATAAAGACATGAAAAATATTTTAACAGAATAAACTGAAAATTCTGGAGTGGAAAACTACAATAACTGAAATGAAAGATTCACTGCATATTCTCCAAAACTGATTTTGCTAGTAGAAGAATCAACACATTTGCAGACAGATGAAGAGATATGCAATCTGAAAAACAGAGGGAAAAAATTAAGAAAAATGAACAAAGTCTCAGAATTGAGGGATACCATTAATTGTGTAACATATGCACAACTGGAGTACCAGAAGGAGAGAAAAAGGAGGAAGGAAAAGAAAAGCTTCTGAAGAAATAAAGGTTAAAACTTCTTGAATATGATGAAAACCATTAATCTACACATCCAAAAACCACAATAAATTCCAAGTAGTATAAATACAAAGAAATTCATACCCAGACAGATCACAGTAAAAATGTTGAACATAGAAGAGAGAAAAAAATCTGGAAAGTGGCAAAGGAAAAATGACTCACCATGTATAAGAGAATCTTGATAAGACTAACAGCTGACATCACATCAGAAACAATGGAGGTCAGGGGCCAGCCCCATGGCCAAGTGGTTAAGTTCATGTGCTCCACTTTGGTGGCCCAGGATTTTGCTGGTTCAGATCCTGGGTGCAGATGTGGCACCACTCATCAGGCCATGCTGAGGCAGCATCGCAGAACCAGAAGGACCTACAACTAGAATATACAACTATGTACTGGTGGGCCTTTGGGAGAAGAAAAAGAAGAAGAAAAAAAGATTGGCACCAGATGTTAACTCAGGTGCCAATATTAAAAAAAAAAAAAAAAAGACCTTATAAAGATAAGGGAATTTTATTAAAAAACAAACAGTGGAGGTCAGAAGATGGTGAGATGTTATTTAAGTATTGAAGGAATAAAGCTGCCAAACAAAAATCTTATATCCAGCAAAAATACTTCCCAGACAGACATTTTTCCAAAGATGACATACGAATGGCCAACAGGTACATGAAAAGATGCGTGACATCCCTAGTCACTAGGAAAATGCAAATTAAAACCACAATTAGATAACACTTCATGGCTTTTAGAATGGCCATCATCAAAAAGATAAAAGATAACAAATGCTGGCAAGGATGTAGAGAAAAGAGAACCCTTGTGCACTATTGGTGGGAACGTAAATTGGTACAGCCACTGTGGAAAGTAGTATGGAGGTTCCTCAAAAAATTAAAAATAGAACTACCATATGATCCAGTAATTCCAAATTTGAGAATATATCTAAAGGAAATAAGAACACTAACTCGAAAAGATACCTGTACCCCCATATTCACAATAGCATTATTTATAATAGCCAAGACCTGGAAACAAACTAAGTATCCATCAATTAGTGAATGGATAAAGAAGCTGTGGTGTATATAAACAACAGAATATTATTTAGTCATAAAAAATGAGGAAATCCTATCACTTGCAGCAATATGGATGGACCTTGAAAGCATTATGCTAAGTGAACTAAATCAGACTGTGAAAGACAAATACTGTATGATCTCACTTATACATGGAATCTAAAACAAACAAACAAACAAACAAAAATCCACTAACCTCACAGAAAAAGAGATAAGATTTGGGTTACCAGAGGCAGGAAGTTGGGGGAGAGGGAATTGGAAGAAAGACAGTCAAAAGGTACAAACTCCCAGTTATGAGATAAATAAGTACGAGGAATGTAATGTACAACATGATGACTACAGTTAACTGGCTGTATGATATATAGGAAAGTTGTTAACAGCCAAGATCCTAAGAGTTGTCATCACAAGGAGAAATTTTTTTTCTTTTCTTTTTATTGTATCTGCGTGAAACGATGGATCTTATCAAACCTACTGTGGTGATCATTTCAGGGTACATGTAAATGAGGCCATCATGCTGGACACCTTCACTTACACAGTGATGTATGTCAATTATTTCTCAACAAAGCTGGAAAAAAATAAATTAAATAATTAGGTGAGAAAAAAAAGCTTTAAGGAATGAAGAAAAAATAAAGACATCCCCAGATAAAGGAAACTAAGAAAATTCCTTGCTAACTAACTCATTTACAAGAACTATTAAAGAAAGTTCTTCAGTTTAAAATAAAGTGACACCACACGGAATTCTTATCCACATTAAAAAAAAGTACCAGTAAAGGTACTTATGCAATTATAACACAATATAAATGCATATTTCTTCCCCTTTTTTCTCTTGACATTCAAAATGCAACTGTATAAAACAATGGATATACAACTGTATTATCAGGCCTATAAGAAATGGAACTATAACATATTTGACACTAATCACACACTGAAGGTGAGTGAGAACAAAGCTATATTGGCAAAGAACAATTACTTTAGACAGTAACTCAAATCCACAGGAATAAAGGAAGAGAACCAAAAACGGTAAATAAGAAGGTTACTGTAATAAAATTTATAAACATATAATTGCTTTACTTTCTTATCCCAGCTATTTTAAAAGACATAAAATTATATAAAGAAATAATTATAACAATGCACTGTTGGTTTTTTAACATATATAGATAATGTGTATAACAATAACGGTACAATAAGGAAGAGAGTCTGTGTTGGGGTGACATTTCTATATTTCACTGGAATTAAATGAGTGTAAATCTGACATGGATTCTCATAAGTGAGGATGCAGACAGTAAGCCTTAGATCAACTAGCAAATAATAACTCAAAGTACCTAGTGAGAAAGTCATTAATTAAAATGCTACACTAGAAAATATTCACTTAATTCAAAAGAAAGCATTAACAAGAAACAGAATTTTAAAAATAAGGCACAAGACATACAGAAAACAACAAGTAAACTGGCAGACGTGAATCCAACTATAAAAATAACAGGAGATGTGCATATATTAAACATCCAGTCATAAGACAAAGATTTTCAGTTGGGATTAAAAAAAATCAAACAAAATAACAAGCCAGATGTCAAAGGAATTACATCTTTTAAGTACCAAGGAAAAAAAGCCTACAATTCTATATCCAGTGAAAATATCCTTTAAAAATGTAAGCAAAATAAAGAAATTTTCAGGCAGATAAAAGCTGAGAGACTTCACTCTGCTAAAGGAAGTCCTTTATGTAGAAGGAAAATAATGCCAGATGGAAAATTGATTCTAAAAACAGGGATAAAGATGCCAGGGATGGTAAATATGTGGGCAAACAGAGAATATTTATTCATCTTTAATTTTTTTAAGTTAGTTTACAATTTAAAACAAAAATAATAATGTATTTCAGGTTTATAGCATGCGTCGAAGTAAAATGTATAACAATAAGAATTCAGATGGAAGGGGGAAGTTGAAGCCCATTCTTCTGAAGATTTTAATTTAAACATAAAGTAGAATAATAGTATTTGATGTTTGTCTGTGATACGTTAAAGAGGCATATTGCAAACTATAGCACAAGCAGAGGAAAAAACAAAACAAGGAAAGTTAAGCTAATCAGAGATAAAATGGAATAGTAAAAAATATTGCATTCATCTAAAAAGAAGACAGAAAATGAGTCAAAGAGGAGAAAAGAACAGGTGAACAGACAGAAAACAAACAGCAAGATGGTAGATTTAAATCCAAAAAGAGACTTAGTGTGAACGTTCACTTCAGTTTTACTCATAATAGCCAAAAAAACCTTAAAATAGCCCAAGTGCCCATCAGAAGAAGACTGGATAGACAAATTCTGATATATCCATACAATAAAATACTATTCAGCCATAAAGTGGGATAAACTATCGATACATCCAATCATGTGGATGAACCTCAAAACCATTACCCTGAGATAAAGAAGCTTCTGACAAAAGAGTGATATACTGTATGGTTGCATTTTTATGAAGTTATTGGACAAAAAATCTTCTGTGAACAAAATCAGGACAGTAGTTGCCTCTGGGTGGAGTCAGTGACTGAAAAGGGGCACAGGGAGCTTTCTGGGGTGACAGCAATGATTATAGCTTAAGAGTAATGGGACTAAACAGGTGTAGGCATTTTTCATAAGCTCTTGAAAAGTACGCATATGATCTATGTATTTAACTATATGCAAATAATAACTAAATTTAAAATAAGAAAAAAAGTTTAACATAAGAAATTACACAAAAGACCAAAATACGAATGGGAAAAAATATCAACCTTATTATTAATCAAAAGGTTCTCTTTAAGACAATGAAATATTAATTTTTTTAACCCCAAAATTGACAACAAATTTAGGAGGTGCTATTCAATGCTGGCAAGGAGCGGCAAGACAAGCGTTCCCATGCAATACTGGTGAGAAAGTAAATTGGTTTAGCCTTTGTGGAAAGCCTTGATCTAATTACTCTACTTCCAAGTGTCTATTCAGAGGAAATAAATCAGAGTGGTAGACAACGATTAATGTAAAATAATATCCTCTGGAACATTATTTATTGGGTCGCATTGGAAACAACCTAAAAGCTTAATAAATTCTAAGAGGAACAAGTCAGAAAACAGAATTATATATTCATTATGACAAAACATGACATTCAGAAAGAAAAAAGTAGACTGGAAAGGAATTAATAGTATTTTCTCTGAATGATGACATTATAGTTGCACTTTTTCATAATTTTAGAGTTTTCTCAAAGATTCTAATTTCTCCAAGAAGGAAAAGAAATGCCTATTTAAAAAGAGTCAGTCAATTTACAAAAGTAGAATGCAAATATGCTGAAAAAAAGGAAAAGCAAATATGATTTGGAAATTCTTAGTAGACAGTGAAATATGATACATTACTCTCTTTAACCAAAAGGAGAAAGAAAATGCATTTCTGCGAAGATTAAATGTTTCCAAGGCCCACCTCTACATCTGCCTCCCCCTCTTCCTTCACCGTCTCATCCACTTTCTTTCCTCTCTCACTTGCCTATTAATGTCACCCCTTTTGTTACCTGTGGAATTTAGACAGAATGTTCATTTGATTTTGAGTGATCTCCCTTCTCTAGCACCTTGGCAAGGAGGTACCAACTGACAGATCCCCTGGATTTCTCAGATCATCCAGTTAACCAAATGTCTCCTTTGGACTGTAAGTTGCTTGAGAGCAGACTCTGTATTTGCCTAGTCTTTTTTCATAAGATTCACACCACAGTGTCTGGAAGCTACTGGCACTTACTAAACATCAGTGTTGACTCAAAAACTTTAATCTGTTTCAAGGAAGTTGCCACTGGGATGTGTCTGGGAAGCAGATAAATCTATACCAGCACAATAGTATTTGACGAATATGTAGAAGAAAATGTAAGATCCCTTGCAGGAAACTAATAGTACTACTCTTGAGAATCAAGACTGAAGCTACTTTATTTTAAAATTTCATTCACTAATTTTTGAAACATTTAAGATAATTCTCCGCACAGGACCCAAACGGACACGAGAATGAGAGGAAATAAAGTAGAACCAAATGCACTTTTGTCTGAATCCCAACTCTGCCATTTATGAGCTAAGTGTATTGAAGAAATCCCTTAAGCTTTCAAGGCTGGGATCCTCATCTGCAAAATGGGGTTATAATGACCATCTCATAGGGTTGCGGTGAGGATTAAATAAAATAATGCTGGAAGTTTCCAGCACCATGACTGCCCACATAGGTTAATAAATGTTAATTTCCTAAACAAAATGTTGCTCCTTCCATTTAGGAGCTGAGGATCTGGCAGGTGTGAACATTTACACAAGAAACGGCCATCCAAGCAGAAAGAAGGATAAGAACAAGTTCTTTGAGAACTGGAAAAAGGAGAGATTATTTTTAGTCTGGAGTTAGGGACTGGACAGTAAACACCTAACACGATTCCATACATTTACAGTGAGCCCTGACTCTATCAGGGAATGTCCTGGTTCTGGGATACAGTGGGGAATGGATAGAGTCCTTACCCTCAGTGGAACCTATACGCTACTGGAAGGTGTATAATAAACATGTATACAAAAAAAAAAGAAAATTTCAGATAGGAAAGAAGCGTTGTAAAATAAAAGAGGAGAATAATGGCAGACAGACTGGGAGCTAGTCCAGCAAGGTGGTCAAAAGAAGCTGTTTTGAGGTGACATTTTAGCTGAGAGTCATCTTGAGCCACGTCAGAGGTAAAATGAGAGGCATATCAGAAGCAAATGACCCTGGCTGGAGCAGAAAACCCAACAGAGCTAAACGTCTTACTGAATTTATGCGAGTTTCCTGGGTCACTACGAACTGGGGTAAAGATAAGATGGTGCCCATGATGAAGAGAAACATGGAAGACGACCAGAAATGACGCATTCTAATAAGTTTGGCCAAATGACCATTTCCTTCTCCCGTGACCTCATTATTAGCTTTACAAGCAACAAAACAGAGGTCCCTCCCATGAGAAAGGACTTCAGGGAGAACAGCCAGCGAGCTTTAAACACGTTGCTCTGCCGTACAGTGTGAGGCACTCACTGTCTGAGACCCCCTACGGCCCTCAGCCTCAGTTTACAAGTCTCTTGTTACTACAATCATTTCTCCATTAAGCAAAAGAAAGCCCAAGTTGATGGTAATAAAGCCACTTCACAAGCTGAAAGTGCTTTATCTTGGTGTTGTGTACTGACAAAATATGGGGATGATTTTCTCTCTCCAGTTAAGGTCCATGCATTAGAGAATTTTAAAGAGCTCTTTAATGACTGAGTGAAGCAGTTTTATTCCAGGCTGAATTGGCTGACCACTTCTTCATATAACAATGGCTTGTGCCTCTATCCTAAGGGGACACCTTTGATTCATTTAAAGGATACCAGAGGGTCTAACATACCATGGAGGCAAAGTAGGAAATTGGGAGAGATTGCCTGCCTAGTCAAAAAGGGACGGGCGGCCATCCCAGAGAGCAATAGGGCATTTGCTCAGCAGTCTGAGGAATATATATGTGTGTGTGTGTATATATATATTTTAATATATATTATATATGTATATATATTTTAATCTTCCAAAGCAAGCAGGAGGCAGACATGGCTCGACCTTGAGAAACTTTCCTTGGCAGTCTGCTTTCACGGAACCAGGTACAGCTAGTGAGTTATGAAATCAATTTATTGAATCATGATCAACACTTCCACGAAAATGAAATGGAATGAATAGACTAGAATATAATGTAATACACTAGATTATTCAAGAGTATATCACATAAGTAATGGTATTTTTATGAAACCCTTTTTTCTGATATGTGTGTATGCTTGTATACTGACTCACAATGTAAAATATATTTCTTATTATTGGTAATAGTCAAAAAATTTTAAAGCCACTGTTGCTGGGGACATCCCATCTTGAAAGGAACAAGTGGGTATATGCCCCCCAAGCCCAAGGCACATACGTACTGCACTCACAAACTCAGAATCACAGCATCTGAGCCAGAAAGAACCAAGGATGCCATCTAAACATGGTACTTTACAGATGGGCAAATGAGCTAAAGAAGAAGAATTACTTTCTCAAGATGACAAGGGGGTCAAGGACATGAACAAGGTCTTTTTAACTCACAGTCTAGTGATCATTACACTACACTATAGTTTAAGTCACGGCTCAACATTGGAAAGGAATTTTCTGAGAATCAGAGTTGTCCATGTATTTTTCTGTCAGTGCAAAAGAAGGAAGTTGTCTTAGACTCTGGGGACACAGAATCCATCATTCCACGGATTTCCCTGCCCACACATCCCCCAGAAAGGGAGTACAGTCTGACTCAGTTGGCACACATTGGCTTCTTTCAATCTCTCACATCTTCCCCAGAGACTGGGGGAGGAGGAGGCCCCAGGGTTTGGTGTTTAGAAACAATACGGTATAAGAGACAAGAGCTTAGGTGCCACAGTCACACAGCCCTGGGTTCAAATCCAGCTGGACTATAAGCTCCACAAAGGAGGAGCCACACCCTTCTTGTGTCCTGCTCCACCCTCAGTACCTTACACCATGTGTGGGACTGAGCCAGAGCTCAGGGAAGATTTGAAGGAAGAAACAATGGAAAGAAAACGAGTCCTAGGTCCGCCACTTACTAGCAATGTGACCTGGACAATGACTTCACATCACTGAGCCTCAGCTTCCTCATCTATAAAATGGGAATACTCACAGGGTTGTTTAGGGGATGAAGTGAGAGAGAACAGATCCAGAACTTACCATAGTTGCCAGCATATATCAAACATCAATAATTGTCTGCTGTTGTTACAAGCTGTCTCCTATTCTTGATCAGTGGGTTTTGAATTTTAACTCAGTAGAACTCCCTTTTGTAAGATAACATTTATAAATATAAAAGAGAGAAAAACCAAAACTCTGGAGTGCTGCTGGTTGGCCTCCCTCTTGCCCCCAGCAGTGGCCCCTGAATCACCTCTGAGGAATCCCACAATTAATCAGAATTCTGCATGTAAATTACTCCCCTGGGCCATGACCTTTCCCTGTCTCTGACAGGATTACTGCTGAAGCTGAAATGGATTGCTGAGGCCGGGTGGGAAATGAAGCCCTGCAACGAGCACCTGTCAGAGCCAAGTAATTACAAATCTCCCAGGAGACAGTATCCCATTGCTCACGTGCAGCATCAGCAATGCTTCTCAGAGCCAGGGAATTTCAGTTACAGAAAACACCACGCCCTGTAAAGGAAGGCAACGGATGAAGGAAGAGCACTAAAACAAAGTCTAGAACCCGCAGAAACTAACGTCAGAATCACGTGCAATTCTCGTAAATTTCCAGAATTTACTGATTGCCCCACATCTAACAGCTTCCTCCAGGCACACATTTGCATATGGAAATATATAATGCTTTTTATTCATCCTCACTTCTTTCTTAACGCTAAATTAACTGGGCCAATAAACTGCAGGAAGTATTACTTGAAATCTGACTTCAATCATTATTAACATAAAATATTTAAGTCTGCATGTAGAGCATCTTTCAGGGGGCTGGTCCAGCAGAGCAGCAGGTAGAAAGGAAAGTCAGAATTCTGTCAGGTAAAGAAAGGTATTTAACGCTGCTCTCTAGCTACCATGGGACCAAATGGAAGCAAATATAGGAGCTTCCCACTCTGCTGGAAAGAGTCCGAGACACTGAGAGAGCCAGGGAGAGACCCAGCCCTGCGGGGCTCAACTGTGCAGCTTAAAACACTCTCTTCAGTACACCTTCTCCATCTACTTTTCAGGGACATAGTGAGGACAAGATAACGTATGAGAATGTATGCTGAGTTCCTTGCCAGCACTGCAGTATACTCACATCAAGTCTTTTCAGTATTTACTCTGACACTTCATCATTATCTCAGTGAAGCCGTTAGTGCCTCTCAGACCATCAGAGTGAAGCAGGTGCACCATGATAGGTTTGACGTGCTTCAATGAAGGATGAGGGCTTCCAGCTCTTCCCACGCTCTGGAGCAGTTTGCTGAGCTATTCAGTGTTAGATTTCCAGAGGATAAATAAAAATAATTATTATAAGTAATGCCAATGACATAGGCTCTTATTCAAATATATTTGCTTTAAACTGGACCTTGAGCCAGTGTTGTGAGTGAAAACAGGACTGTTGTCGGCAGGAGGATAGGAAAGGGGACGCCGTACGCCCAGGCTTGGCAGTGGGGCTTTGGCAGGGGTACAGGTATCTGCAGTGATTTAGGAGACAGGAAGCCAGTGATTTACTGGACGGCATCTTTTGGGGGGCTTTTGAGGTGTAGCCTGAGCCCCTTTAGCCCCTCACCTCCCATCAGACTTCATACTCCTGGGTTCTATTCTCTCTGTTTCCTGCTGAATCTCAAAAACTAGTTCAAATCACAACTATCGTAAAGTGCCTAGTAGGCAAGGACTGGGTCTTACCTACCTGCAGGTCTTTAGCATCCTGTCTGACATGTGCCAGTCTTTTCAACAAGTATTTATTAAATGACCAGCACACGCCAGGCATGTGTTAGCTGCTGGGTATAAAATAGGAGGAAAAAATAAAAATAAAAAGACACAATCCCAGCTCTCATGGGGTTTGCAGTCTATAAAGCAGTTTATAAGGTTGGCAAATTGAACAGTTATTAGTGCTTTGACGAGCTGAACCTTCCAAATTACTATGTCAATTATGTTTAGTAAAGATTGCTGAGACCTCATTATTCATAGAGAACTGAGATTCAAATTTGAGTGAGGCTCTACTTTAAAGAAGCTTCTAATTTAATATATCATACTAACATGCATAGAAATAATCATGAAAAAAACAAGGAACACAATTTTCTAAGCTCATTACAAGTATTATCTTATTTAATCCAAAGAACAGCCACTTTACAGATGAATAAACTGAGGGATGAAGAAGTTAGTCCTTTGCTAGGGTCAATCATACTGCTCACAAGAACTACAGACAGGATTCGAATCCACACGGTCTGACTCTAGGGCAGGTACTCTTAACTATTACGTTTTACTTTTAGCAGAAACAGAGTATAGTAGGAACACAAAGAGAAGAATAACTCTTAATGGGAAAATTAATCCATGATTTATTCCTGCATCTATTTAACAGACATTTATTGAATAGCTACTATGCACTGGATGTTGGGAATGCAAAGACGAATTGGATAGACTCTACTTAGGAGTTTAGGCTCTAGCGAGGGAGATGAATAAATAAAGAAGATAGTGAAAAGAGATGTCTCATGGGGATAACTTCCCTCTTGGAAGAGGGAGTACTTCAATGGGGTGTTGAAGCATGATAAGACCTTTATGGGGTAATAGGGCCATCATGGCCTTGTCTCAAATAAATTACAAAGGTAGTAACTTCAGAAAGTTGGATAAGCCCCCGGAAATTATTTTCTAGGAAGAAGGAAGCTATTCTGTGTCCTTCAAATGCATAACTTCTGGGGAGAGCTGACCGTGGCCGCCATCTTAAAGCATTTCCTCCCTGACCCCCAAGGAGCAGATGGTGCCTACCGACTGGATTAAGAACATGGATTTCACACTGCCCTGTCTCTGTGTGCCCATATCAGGTCTGACTTGATTTATGTTTCTCTAATTTTACAAGAAACTCTCTCCACCGCACAAGAGAAAGAACATGCTGTGCCATAGAATCCAGTCAAGGTTAGGGAAACAAATGCGTATGCTCATAGGCTGCAGAGAGGAACAAGAACTTTCAAGTTTTAAATTGCTCACAATTGACACATACACCAACGAATCTTCCAGGATTCTTAGTTATCTTCTGGAAAGAAAAGCTTTCATTTGAAAGTATATAGGGCCTCTACCTCCTGTTCCATAGGAAATAACTATTTTTAGAAATCAAGCAACACATAGAATTTGTTTTGAGATATGGGGAATTTTTATTTTATTGAACTTACATATTTAGAGAATAACTAATATTAGAATTCTAAGGAAGCTTATAATCAAATACTCTAATGTCTTGGCTTGATAGCCTATTAAGTGGATGTCCAGAGAGCTAAAGTGACTTGCTCAGGGTCAGACCCCTTTGTTCGAGTCACACAACCCACAAACGTTTAGTCAAATTAAACCTGCGCTCAAAATATCAAGGACTTTACTTTCCAAAATCTGTTTTCACTAATGTTTCCTCTGCCTAAAATTCATTACCTCCTTTTCACCCCTCATTTCCATGGAAAAATGTATCTATATGTTGTCAAAGGCTCCAAGGAAATGTCTAATTCCCTGAGGAAAAGATGAAATATCTTCCATACAGCCAGTGGAGTGCCTGTCACCTAGTAAGGTTAGCATGGCTGCAACAGAGAGAGAGAGAGAAATGTATCTAAAGCAGAAACTCTACAAATCTTTGCTGGCAGCGTGAATTAAACCACTCTGACAAGGAGAAGCATTTTGGCATATATATCAAAAGCCACAGACTTCTTTATAAACTTTGAGTCAATACTCCCACTTGAATGAATATATCCCAAGAAAAAAAATCTAAAGCAATGAAGCAACAATGAAGCTTTATGTATCAAGATGATCACTACAGCATTATTTATAAGTGGGGAAAAAATAAACCCTAATAAGAGTTCTTTCCTTCAGTAGGAGAATGGCTAAGTAAATTGTAATTTATACAATCAATGGAATATTATATAGCAGTCACAATTATGCTAACAAAAAGTTTTGGCAGCTGCATTTAGTGGCTAAGAGTGTGAATACTGGTTCCAACCTCAGCTTCACCATTTACTAGCTGTGTGATACTGGAAGTTTCCATAAACAGTGCATAAGTGTAAATTATTATGATTATTATCATCAGCATCATTATTTATGCTAACCTAGGAAAATGAAATGTTTGTGTTGGATGAAACAAATTATCAGCAATAAAGCGCTAAATAGGCAAATGATATGTTTATTATGATCACAATCATAACTCCATAAAATAAGGACCCATTATATCAAGATAACAATTTGGCATCTGTGCTTATGAAATGCTTTCATTATAGCCTGAGGGCCCACACCTTGCCCCACCCCTCCGCAAGCTGTATCTGCAGGAGGAAGCCAGGCCACAAGCAAAAACTCTGAGCGGTAGAAGTAGACACCCAGGTACCTTTCTCTTTGCTGTCCAGTGAGGACCAGCTGCCAAGACTCTTCCAGAAAATGCTCCAGCAGGAATGCCACTCACCAGTATCCTGAGACTTTCCCCAGCTCACATCTGACCTACCTGTTATGGGAATAACTCTCCATTCAGTAACCTAGGATACTCTTTAGTTCCCAGGATTAGAGACGGGAACTCTGGACAACTTAGGGATGCAAGAGGAGTAGGGACACCTGACCATAGAGAGAGGAGATGAATACAGCTCAAGATTTCTCACCAAGACAGGTCAGAAGTAGACTATGCCACCCCTGTGACTGGACCTCCACCATAACTGTGACGCTAAACACAGAAAAAAGACATGAAGGAAATATGTCAACATGTAAGCAGTGGCAATCTCTAAATAGTGATACTATGCAATGAGTGATTTTTTCTCCTTCCTTTTATTCTTCAATATTTTCAAAGATTATTTAACTAGCCACATTTTAATCTTCATAATGGGGAGAAAATAAACTTTTAAAATTTGAAAAAATATAACGGGTCTTCTTCAAGCTTTTGAAAGAAGTTTCGATGGCATGATGTCAAACAGCAGTCATAACTTGACATTTTTTTTTCATGTTAGAGATTTTCCAAAAGAAGTCTCCTGGGTATCAGCAAATGTAAAAATCAGGGATTTCGCTGTAGGACCAGAGAGGATTAGAGCTGTGGAGGACACAAAGGGAAGAGAAAGCTGGCATATTGAGGACATTACTAAAAGCCAACATATTTTTGACAAATTCCTATTCAGAAAATGTCCCAAACATGTACTGAGAAACACTAGACCCTTTAGAATGAGAAGCAAACTTAATACATCCATATGGTAAGAGTCTAAGATAATAGTTGAAAAGTCATTGTATTTATAACTAAATGTTGCCTTTTAAATCTCTCTATAGACAACAAGAATAACAAAAAAATAAACAAAATAATAATAAAGCAATTCCTTTAATTGGCTCACTGGCCGAAAGTTTGAAAGCTCTGAAATATATCTAGAAGAAAAAAAAATCTACCACCAAATATATTGGGGGAAAATGTTGCTTACTGTATCCAACTTTGAGAGTGACTAACTCCGTAGAGAAACAATCACAGTGATCTAAATATTCTCCCAAAATGTAGCAACCATTTAGAGAGAATGTCCCAAGACCTTTGAAAATCTCTAAGATTTACAAATACTTTTTTTTTAAGGTATGCTTTTTGGTGAGGAAGACTGCCCCTGAGCAAACATCTGTTGCCAATCTTCCTCTTTTTTATTTTTTTCCTCCCCAAAGCCCCAGTACGTAGTTGTATTTCTTAGTTGTAGGTCATTCTAGTTCTTCTATGTGGGACGCCACCACAGCATGGCTTGATGTGCGGTGTGTAGGTCCGTGCCCAGGACCTGAACCAGCAAATCCTGGGCCACCAAAGCAGAACGAGTGAACTTAACCACTCAGCCATGGGGCCTGTCCCTACAAATACTTTTTAAACAACATAATTGGGCTTACCTACTGCAGTGACATCTAAAAAATTTTAGTGACCTCCACCAGACCCTTAAGCATTAAACACTAAATTCAGTAGAGTTGCATAGGGAGACAGATCCTGGCTTGTCTGTTGTGTCCAATTCTTCACGGAGTTCTGTCTGTTCTTCAACCTAAACACTTCTTAGAATCTGTCCACTGCACTCCCTCATCATAACGTCTACACTACTCAGAGTACCATTGCATCTTGCCTGAATCACTGAACTAAGCATGATTATGTGTCCAAGTGTGTAGATTCGAATCTCAGCTTCGCCACTCACTAGTTGTGTGACAGTGGGAAACTCCTATTTAAATAAACTATAAAATGTTTCTCTTATCCATTCCTGACTTTTGCACCTGTCCATATTTGCACTGCATGCAATTAAGGCAATTTCATCTACTGGTTAATAGCCCTCATGCTGCATCCACGGTACCCCCATTCTGAGCCATCCATCCGCCAGCCAGGAATCTTTCCAAATATAAATCTAAAATGTCACCTGCATTCCTTAACCACTTTAATGGCTTCCCATTGCTTTAAGGATTAAGGCTAAATTTTACATTTACAAGGTTCCTTTCCCCTTCTCCAGTTTTGTCTACATCACTTCCCTGCTTTCTGTGCCCTGGTCATGCTGAGTTTTCTTTCAGCTCCTCAAACATTGACTTCATGAGAGCAGAGACCACATCTGGGTTTGCTCATCATTTTATTCCAGCACCCTGTGGAGTAACTGGAAACTGCTGCTACTGACAATAACAGCTGACATTTATTGAGCCCTTCCTCTGCCTCAGATATCATGCTAAAGTGCTTTATTTATATTATCTCACCACAACTCTATGGCATCAGTTCTACAATTATCCACATTTCACAGATGAGGAACTAAGTCTGCCAAATCCAACAAACAGGCTCAAGGTTGTGGAGTTAGTAAGTGACAGCAGGGGTTTGAACGGAGGATAGAGGACTCTGGAGCCTGGGCTCTCAGCCACTTTGAGAGATGCTCTATAAACGTTTGTTCAATGATTAATTGAACAGCTGTCTGTTTCCAGAGTGCCTAATGATTCTTAACTGTGAAAGATCCAAATCAGTGTATCAGCAAAAAGGAATTATCTACCGTTAATGGCCTTTGGGGTTGCTTGAAAATAGTCAAAGTCAAAAAGGTTAAAGCCATGAAAACAAGACTCTTATTATAGGGGAAAGGTCATCTTCCTGATGGAAGATTCAACAAGTTTCTATCTCTTTCACTGAATTTGATGCTTCTTAGAAGAGACCACGCCTCATCCACGTGTGTGAATCCTGAATGATAGTGACACTGGGCCTGTCCCACGGTGAGTGCTCATGTCCAAGTAATCATATGGTCAGGCTCCAGTACCAGGAATATTTCACGAATCTGGATTTTAAAAAGGAAACTGAAGAAACTGGCAAGTTCTTGAGAATTGGCTGACAAATAACCTAAGGGAAAAAGCCAAAATGGGTGTGAGGTATGAATGGTCTCAGGTTCACTTACCATGGAGAAGAGGAGGTTGTGCAAGGAGACGCCAACACAGAGGGAGCACACCCTCTGACCTCCTTCTCCCCTGAGAGGTGGGTAAGACGAGATGGCTTATTATTTGAGTTTTAAATTAGTAATTTTGGGGTTTTAAAAGAATTGCAGTGCCAGACCTCAAATTTTGATAAACTATAAAGTGTTTCTTTTATCCATCCCTGGCTTTTTTATCTGTCCACATTCACACTGAATGCAAAGGGTGCATAGTTGTGATGATTTCATGCACTGAGTCCAGAGCACGGACTTGCACACTGTGTCAACATAATCTACGTTCTTAACTTCGCCACTCCAAGGACAGTTCACTTCAATCCTCTAAGCTTCTGTGTCCTGACTGTGAAAAGGGAATACTTGTTCCTTCCTCATAGAATTGAGAGGAAATGAGAAAATGTAAAGGACTGAGCCCAGTGTCTGGCATTTAATCAAGGTTTGATTAATGATAGTTGCTATTATTTTCATCATCGTCAGTGCTATCGTTCAATTATTTTTCTGGGTTAGTTTATTTGAGGGGATGTGTGTTAATATCAAGCAGCACAAAGTAGTCATGCCGAAAATAAAGAGAGACAGAACAAAAACCACTATCTACAAGAAACATCCTTTCTAAAAGAGCCATCCCATATTGGAATAGTGCATGACAGGACAGAAGCTAAGAGTGGGAGGAACTCTCCAGTCAGACTGCTTGGGTTCATATCCGAGCTCTAACTCATAGCTGTGTGGACAGAAAGTTACTTCAAGTTTCTCCACCTTAGTTTATTCATGTGTAAAATAGGGTAATAAGAGTTCTTACCTCTTAGTTTGTGAGGATTAAATCAGACAATATGTGAAGTGCCTAGCACATGTTGGCGCTCAGTAAATGACAGCTGCTCTTTTGAGGGTCATCAGAAGAGGTTATTCACCTTCTTATGCAAAATATTCAGATTATACAGAATGTGTTCCGAATGCTTAGGAGATAGCTCCAACTTTTGTACTAAAAGTTAATCTAGGCATTTATAGCCACGATCTGCGTTAGAGGTTCTTAAAATAGGATCCTGGCAAAACAGGGTCACGTTATTAATATTTGTGTAAAAATCGATAAAGAACATGCATTTTATTTTATGCCTATATAACAAAAAATGTAGTTCCTAAAATGCATATGCCCTCAAAGTCCCAAATACACGCATGCAAACCTAAAGGACAACATGTGCAAAAGAACGTACATCTTTTCCCAGGTACGGAAAATACATACTTTTGTCAAAAGTTAATTAAAACCTGCCTATCAACATAGGCTAACAAAATAAACTTCTTGAAGTAATATATTCCCCATGGACTTTTGCTGTCTCTTTGCTCCAATATAATTTTATAACATTTAGTTTACAAAAATTGACTAAAGAGATATTTCTTATATTGCTTTGCAATGCAACATTTAATTTTATAGCATGGTTAATGCATTTCTTTTTACAAATGTATCAGTTTCCTGATAGCATCAATAAGCTGCTTCAGTCATTAAACGCTATGTGAGAAACCAGTAAAGCCACAGATTTTGTTACTGAAACACACAGATTAATTTTTCAGCTCATAAAGCTACTACATGGGTTACTCACCCAGTGTCCACAGCCCATACACTGAAGTTTGAAAAGAAAGCTCAGTCAACTTGAACGACAGATTGTACACAACATCAACCTTTCAATGGATTCTCAGTGCCCACCAGATACAGATGAAAATGCCTAATATGCACTCATGGCTCTGCGAGATCTACTCCTTTTACCTCATCAGCCTCCTCTCCTTCCACTCCAACATGCAAAATCCTTCCTGCCTCTGAACCTGTACCCAGGCTGTGATACCGTTCTCTGCTTGGCCGCCACCCTTCCAAACCACCATGATGTCACATTGTGGGAATTTAACATATTTAACCATATGTGGGTTAAATTCCCACAATGTGAAATCAGCTCCACAGGATGATCATATGGAACATCTGCTAATTCCAACACTTTCTTCTTAGTTCAACCTAAGACTATTTCCCTATGATAAGCCTCTGTTGACTCAGAAACTAGGTCAGCTTTACAGTTGCACACTCTCATAATATCCTGTATTACTTCACGGCATGTATCACAACTTTCACTAACTCATTATTTGACTTGATATATGTCTTCCCACTGGGTTAAACAGACCAGGATAGGCACCATGCTTGCTTTCACTTTGCTTTGGATCCATTGCCTATGACAATGCCTGACACATAGCAGTCACTCAACGGATATTTGCTGAGTGAAGTTTATATTATTCCTGAAACAATACTAAATGTCAAGATAGTATTTTAATTATCAGCCTGCCTGGTCAGTAACTCACAGTGAGAGTGAACACTTATACTATTTATTACGATATGAGTAAAAGAAAGTGTATATACTTAAGGCCCGGTTAAATCCGGTTTCAAATCTCAGCTCTCTTACTTACTAGCTTTATATACCTTGACCAAGTAAATGGTTCCTCTGAACCTCACTTTCCTGATATATTTAACTAGATATAATGCCAGTTTTCCTATACAGTTCTTGTGAAGTCAAGAAAAAATGCATATAATACGCTTATCACAACCTCTTACATACCTCAACCATTAAGCAGAAGAGCCTTTATATTAAGAGTAAGAAATCATAGATCCCCTCCCTATCCCGTCTATCATAAATGACATCATTAAGGTCATAAACAACATTAGAATAATGATTGGAATGAACACGAAGTTGGCTCTTTATCTTGAAAGATTAAAAATAACTTACATTTTCTAAAAGTTCCCATCTACTCATCCAATTAGGAAGGGCTAAAGATCAACTTTTCTTAAAGAAATATTTGTTTTCACATGAGCTCTTATCACTGAGGTAGGATTTGATTAGTGAGGAGCAGGAAGGTCAAATACTCTAAAAGTCATTATAAGAAATGATAGAAAGTGTCATTCCCACTCAGGAAATAGACATTTAAAGTGCTCTTTAAGCTTTGAGGGGCAGTATAAAGAGGAAGGGAGATTTGCAGTTTGATCTGGAATCAAAGAGAGGTCATACCACCACTTGCTTGTTATGTGACCTTGAGAACATTACCTTAAGCTTCTGGCTTCAGTTGATTTTTCAGCGAAATGGGGATAATACACTTGACCCTACCTAAAAGTTAACTCCACCTAAGAACTTTGCATTCTTTCAAGACATTTTATAGCCTACTTGCTCTAAAACTCTTTTCCTTTTGATGAAAGTCATATAATGTGATATCAACCCCATGGGATGATCAAAAGGAACATGCTTGACATACAGTGCCTAAGTGGTTCAAGGAGGAAATTAAACATTTACTGTGGGTATAATTAGAAATAGTGTCAGTGGCTTATGATGCTAACACAGGATAATGTCATAAGAAAATGGTTTCCCACTGCTAGATAAACTTCAAAGTAAAGTTGGAGAACTGGCAGCGAGATGGGGAGGAGGGGGAGAAAATGAAAATGGAATTTTGGAGGGATAAAAGAAAGACTAAGATCTTGATGTTCCCTCCAAAAAAAGCTTTCTTCCTGGAAGACACAGTGATCTTGGAAATGGCACCATAAGCTCTATGGTTAGAGAATAAGACAATTACTGATTATTCCTTATAGATATAGTTTATGCTGCTCCATCATATTTCCATACCTATACATTCTTTAGACATATTTCTTCAAAATCTAAGAAATTCAGGGTCTTACAGGCCACAGTCCCCCGATGACCCACTGTCAGCCCTCAAAGGGACAGTTTCGGGAGGTTTAATCTGCCCTCATTCTCAGCATCTTGCTTTCTTGGTTTCCTAGCTCAGAAATTAAATTTTCAAGTCTAGTTAGCTCCTTTAACACAGGTGCTCAATTGCTCATCATTGCTCTAACAACTCCCTACTGTGATACACTATAGCCTCCTGAACATGCATCATCTCCTTTAAGCTTTCCAACCACCTCACGTGGTCTTTACTGTTCAGCCTTATTTCACTGATGAAGATACTGAGACTCTGAGCAGTTGAGTAACTTGCTCCAAGTCCCTCAGTGGTAAGTGGCAAAGCTAAGGTCCCAGCCTAGAGCTGTCCAATTTGACACAACCCATGCTATTTCCTGCACGAGCTTAATAACGCTTGGCATTTGGTGTCTCACAAAATTTTTGTTTAGTTTGGCTCCTATCCTTGACACATAGCCCTGAATCCTTCCGAGGTGAAATAAGAAGAGAACCATACTCACTTAATAATTCTTAAAAAATTAATTCTAAATACAAGGTTTCCTTGTTTCTATTACTCATCAAATAAAATTTGATCTTGGGTTCAACTTGACCATTTGAGACTGCCAGGCTGCTGAACCATGGTTCGATCCACTTGTTTAAGACAGAGCTTCCGATGGACATCTCTTTCGAAAGAATGTAAAAGGCTTTTGGCTTTTGGCTTAGAATTGAAGCTGGGGAGATGTATCACTACACTTTATCACGGCACAGATCACAGAACCAGTGTTTCTGTCCTGAGCCTGTCATTGAGGGATGGGGTTAGATCTCTGCCCTGTAGCTGGATGTTCACAACAGAGAGCCCAGAAAAGAACCGTGCCGGGCTGAGTTGAAATCAATTATAGCTTTACTGTGAGCCATTGCTCTTTCGGGGGAGGTGTTTTCTTGTGTGTGTGTATCTGTAAATATGTATATGTGTGTGTTTGGGAATGAGTATAAAATAATGTTTTTAAAGGAGAAAGGAATTTTTGCTTTTTTCCTGTTATCTGAATTTACTTTTGTTTTATTAAAACACATGTGTATATCTGCCTATATGTATGTATTTGGGGCTAGCTGAAATTGGGTTAAGTAATTGGAATATTTTCATCCATAACAGATCAGATATAATCCTATTAATGCTGCATGGATACTACCAGCACCTTTTAAACTTTAATTAGCCAAAGAGCTGTTGATGTTGACAACCATGACATCTGCCAGGAGAAAATGCTGTCCCCTGATGCAGGGGCATCAAATCTCATTCCAGCAGAAGAGTAATGCAGCAACAATGCAGAGTGTCTGTCCTTAGAGCAAGTACCCAAAGAAACACGGAAATAAATTGCATAGTTGAGAAGGAAATCATGGAAAAAGGTATACTGTTAACACCCTAATTCTTCATAGAATAAACCTGTAGTTAAAGAAGCTAATTCTCCTTCATAGCACAGGATAAGACTAAAAGAACTCAGACCCCTTTTGTGCCTGCTGACCTTGGCTTCTATTGTCCCTAAATGTTCTTACATCTCAGGGTCAAAGTTGGGAGAAACCACTGCTAATAAAAAGCTTCCACGGAGTCAAGCGGAGAGAAATATTCCATTCTTTCACCTCAAGTGTAGTAACCTTGCGCTCATAATTTCGGAGAGTCTCCTATAGTCCCCTTATCTTTGGATCTGGAATGAATCTAATTGCAGATACAACGTATGATAAATGAGGGAATGGGCCTCCTCATTAATTAAATGAAGTCGATGAGAGTTTCATCTGGAGAAGGGTCACCGAAAGGAGAGAATCGAGGCTGTTAATTTCAAGGGGAAGATGGCTCTCAGAACATCCAACCAGAAAGAAGATAAAAACATCAACATCCTGTAATTAGTGCAGAGGCTCCTAGTGTACACGGAGAAATGGATGTCTCCTGAACTTTCCATCATCATTATTATTATACTTCAGAAAGAATCAGAAAGGAGGTGCTCGTGAACTAATGAACAAGTCATGAACTAGTTTGTGCTTTGATTTTCAGTTCTACTTCCTAACATGATTTTTTGGGTGCACTTTATTCCACCAGATGTTCGCTAAATTGATCCACTTGTATAGATGAAATGACCCCTCATGTCAGGAGACTGACCAACTGTTCCAATGAATTGATTAATTGTTTCAGTGTACTGACAGTTTGGCTTCACTGACAGAGTTGATCTTTGCATATGCAGAATTCTGAGTGTGAAATCAAAACGAGAAACACTAGGGTCCAATAGATGAAACACCCAAGGGCATGAGCAGGCATTTCAGATAATAAACATAATTTGAACCTCATTAGTAATTAAAAAAAACATTAACAAGTACCAATTTTCACTAGCGAAATTAGCATACAGAATTGACGGAAAAATAATTCATATCCTTTGACCCATTAATCCTGCTGTGAGTATGGTCTCTTTGGAGAACAATTTTTAATATGGAAAAAAAGAGTACACTAATATAGCCACTGCAGGGTTAGTTACGATTATGAAAATTTGAAAACTGAAATGTCCAAAAATGTGTAAAAGATGAAGAAGATTATTGTAAATGCTCAAAGTAGGATAACATGCAGCTATTTTCTTTAAATGATCTTATGATCTGTTAATAAATGTAACAAATACATAAATCCTATGGTGTCTAGGCCACACAGTGTACACTGTTTGGCAGCCTCTGTTCACCACATGGCTTTGCAGCACGAGTCTTTTGCCCTGCTATTTATCATATTCTTTTCCTATCTTCTGGAAGCATCCTTTTGATAAACACATTGCTGTGTTTTACTTGCTAGAATGGCAATTATGATTAATTTGGATGCATTTTTGCTTGTCACCCATCAGGCATCAAATGATGCTGTAAGTACCCCTGGAATCTATGTGCTTCTCAAGTCTTTTACAGTGTAACAATCCTTTAAATAGCAGATTTTTATTGCTAAATTAAATTTAAAATTCAATTACCATAAATAAGGAATAACACATCTGCATCTGCACATTTTTCTCACTGAGCTCAGTGTATAGCATCACTTCTTATTTCCTTGATGGCTCTTGTCATTTCCCAGGAAAGACTGACCATACATGTGAGCAGAAAGTTAAATGTTATTTCCAAATACAATTCAGCCTCCAGTGTTGTCTCTTGGAACCAACCAGTACACCCCTAGAATTCTGGGGTCCTGACAAGTCTTGGTGATCAAACTGGCTTTCTATCACTTAACAGATAAAATCTGGACTCTTTTGTGTGACAGTGAAGATCCTCTTCATTGTGCATCCTACCCACAGTCCCATCTTCTTTCCTCAATGCTTCCCCACGCAAGTGAAACTCCTCAAAAGACCAAGGTCCCAATGTCTTATTGGTCCTTCTTATGCCATATTCTTCATCCTGGAATGCCTCTTCCTATCTTCCACTCCCATATTCCTTAAAAAAAACAAGTCCACCATATATTTACCGGGGGCCTCCTGCATGCTGGGAAATTCCGGAGGCACTTGTGATGCACCTCTAAGCAAAACAGACAAAGAGCCCTGTCGTCACTGGAGTTTGCAGTCTAGAGCAGGGGAGACAGATAATAACAATAAAAAATAACTAAGTAGATGATATAGAATATTAGAAGGTGACAAATGCTAAGTAAAAAAAAAAGGGAAAAGCAGAGCAGGGTAAGGGAGAGTATGAGTACAGAAGACACAATGTAAGCTGTGAAGAAAGTGTCAGCTCTAAATTAGCACAGAAATAGGGGCTGCCGATGTCTGTGCTGTAGAGAAGAGAGTTAAACTTTTTTCAGGCAAGAGAGGTTGATTTGTCCAAGATCACATAGCTAGTTAGTTCAGCCCTAAGGACTAGAACTCAAGTCTCCTAAAGGCCATTCCAACACTCTTCCCATTGCTACATCAGTGTTATATAGAGGTAAAGGGAATGGGCTCAGGAATCAAAAGGACCAGGGTTCAAGCCTCAGCTCTCCCTCTTGGGGAAGTTATTTCACTCTTTTATCTAAAACTTTCTTGCTATAAAATGAGGACAATTACAGTACCTACATCACAAACATGTACAGAAGTAAAAGGAAATGATACACAGAAGGCACTTAGACAAGTATCTGAAATCACATAAGCACAAGTTAAATGGTATGGTGGCTTTTTGGTCATTTTTAATCTCATGAGAATACCAAACACCTATAATAATGAACAGCAGGTCCTAGCTTGACATTAACATTAATATGCAAAATTTTATATTGCTCAGAGATCTGTCATACATACGATGAATAGATTGGAACATTTCATGCCAGTTGCTTTTTGGGTAATTATTGTTGTGGGGGCTTATTGTTTGTTTGTTTTGTTTCATAAAAAGCTGATTCCTGGAAGGTTTCAATGCAAAAAGAATCAATACTGCTTGGTGACCTAAACCAGTCCGAGATCAAACAAAGCTGGAGGTCATGGTAGCAGATGAAATTCTCCTTCTTCAAACACTGTAGTGACCTGGACACTAGTTTATTGTTGAGAAAAATTGACTTTTCATAATGCCCTCTAATTTTCTGCAAGAATACAAGCTTTAATTTCTATCATGATTAGATAGAAAATCACAGCAACCAGGAGAGAGGCACATATTTTATAAGAAGAACATCTCTCTGAATTTTATCCAGCGCTCCAATAAGAGCAATTTGAAATATATCTTAAGGTATAGATTCTATCCACAAACATGCACCTGTATTTTTTCTGTACTCAACCGGTAGCACAATATTTTCTTCTAGACTCTAACTACCTTGAGGAAAAGGCCCAAGTTCTATCCACTTCTTTTCCCACAGTTCCTAGCACAGTGCTTTACTCATAATAGGACCCTGATAAATGTCTAGGCAACATATGAATTAATACATATCTGGTACATTGTTTCTCCTTCATTGCTGGTAAGAGTGTCATAATATACCACAAAATAGGAAAGTGTTCCCATACGTTTCTGTCTAACGGCAGAAGCTAGGAGACCATTGTCACAGATATTTGTGGCTCCTAATGAACCTACTTCCAATGTGGAGTCTCTTTCCAGGTTAATTTTGGGATCGGCAATATGACTTGCTCTGGAAGCAATGACATCATCAAGTGTAATGCATGCAGAGCTTGATGGCACTTGTACACTGAGGCTTGACTTTCTGGAAGGCTCCCTCTTGGAGCCCATCCACCACGTGGTAAGAAAGCCTGTCTAGCCTAATGATGGTTGAGATGTCACATGGAGGAGAACAGAGACACCTCAGGCAACTAGTACTAATTGCCAGCCATGGAGGTGAGGTCATCTTGGATGTTCCAGGCCCTGATGAACCACCTGACTAGAGTCTCATGAGGGATCCCAGCCAAAAACACATGGACAAGAACCCCTCACTGGGCACAGCCAACCCCCAAATTATGAAAATGAATAAATCATTGCTGTTTTAAGACACCACATTTGAGTTGGTTTGATGTGCATAATAGATAACTGAAACACAGGAGAAGAAGAGAGTTAAAATGAAAAGATCACATACTTGAGAACCAAACTGTACACCTAGACTCCCAGGCCACCTACCAGTTCTAAGACCTTTTGGCCCTTTGCAGAACCTACTAGCATCTTAGTTTCTGTATCTATAGAGTGGATAAAGACACCCACATCATAGAATTGTTGTGAAGTTTAATTGAAATAATGCCACACCTAGCAAGTATCCCCAAAATAGTTGGCTGTCATTGTGAGCATTGCTAAGGTAACATAAATAAGACGAAGCTAATTTTTTGGTAGTATTATTGGTGTAAATCTCCTTCACTAGTCTAACCCGAGCTGAATAACACATCACGATTCCTCACCTTCTCCTTAGCCTCCACCAGATTCACGCATTAAGACAAGTGTTAGAAGAGTAAATGGAAAAACTCTATTCTAGATTAGCTCCCGACCGCCCTGCTGTCCTCCACTCCTGCTCCCCATCACAGTCCCTCATGCACAGAGCAGTCAGTGACCCATCCAAAGACAGAAACCATTTCCCACCACTCTCCAGCTTTGAACACGCCTATGACCTAGCGCTGGAACCTGAACAAATCCCAAAGCCATCCCTCCGGCCGAGTCCTACCTGACCTGTCACTGCATTCCTTTCTGGTTGCATGTCCCTCCGCTTTCCCCTCTGCAGTAGCCCCTCCAGCCAAACCAACGTCTCGCTTCTTCAAAGACCCTGAGCTTATCCTGGCTCAGGGCTCTGCCTGTGCCGTTTCTTTAACTTGGACTAGATGTAGACATGTCTCATTGGCATCACTGAGGAATCAACGCAGTCAGATGCTACCTCAGAGAAGCCTTCCCTGATCAGCTAAAGCCCCCCACATCCTCAGTCCTATCACTTGTTGTTCTCAGTCACAATACTCATGTTTTGTTTGGTTCAGTATTTTCTTTCTTCCTAGCCCTCAGAATTGGACACAATCTTTATTACTTGTGTGGTCACATGCTCATTGTCTATTTTCCTTCCTGGAAAATGAAGTCACATGAGATCAGGGTTTCCATCTTGTTCATTACTTTAGCCCCTTTGCCTAGAACAGGGGTCCACAAATTCCAGGCACATGAGCAAAGAATGGCTTTTACATTTCTTTAATGCTGAAAAAAGTCAAGGGCTGGCCCCATGGCCAAGTGGCTAAAGTTATATGCGGCCTGATTCAGCGGCCGGGGTTCATGGGTCTGGGTCCCGGGTGCAGACCTACTCTACTCATCAGCCCTGCTGTGGAGGCATTCCATATACAAACGGTAGAGGAAGACTGGCACAGATGTTAGCTGAGGGACAATCTTCCTCAAGCGAAAAAAGAGGAGGATGGGCAATGGACGTTAGCTCAGGGCAAATCTTCCCCACAGACACAAAAAAAAGTCAAAAGAAAACTAATATTACATGACAGGTGAGTATTATGTGAATTTTAAATTACAGTGTCCACAAATCAAGTCTTATTAGAACACAGACACATTTATTATCAATGGTTCTCATTGCTTTAAAATGGCAGAGCTGAGTAGTTGAAACAGACCATAAGGCCAGCAAAGCCTAAAATATTTTCTGACCCTTTGCACGTGCACACACACACACACATTGCTGACCCTGGCCTAAAGTAGTGTCATATCACAGGTGACCAACCTATATGGCTCCAGCAAATTTTCTAAAAGGAAAAAGTATCCACGAGTGAAATTTCCCAGGACCCAGACACAGGCAACATCTGACCAGGAATATTTTTCCCCATGATAAGCCAGTTAAGTATAAGTTTCTGACTAGGTTCTTGGAAGTCTTCCAGCTTCTTTACTCTCCTCCAAAGGCACTCTGATCTTGTCCGGAGCAGAATGCAACGTCTGCATTCTCATCGAGTGTTCTAATTGATCCATACACAAAGAAAAGCTAAATGAACAGGACGAGAGATGTTTGGAAAAATTAAATGCAGATTTCTTAATAAAGCTGAAAATAGCTTAATAAAGCTGAAAATAGTCTCCTGGCATCCCAAGGCATGTTTATTTCCGTTTAAATAGATGACTTCCCATAGACTGCTACCAGCCCAGTGGGGATCCTGGGAGAGAAGTACTTTCCTCCTCCTGTGCATTTGAAGCTCTTTTCCAAGGAAATTCAGCCAGCAACTGTGAAAAGCATCTGTCAATCTGGATAAAAACAATAACAATGGTCAAGTAATGCTGGCACCCTCAGCTGCCATATCTGGAGTGCTCTCACCAGACACCAAACAGCCTCACAGGAGAAGGTCGAGTGTGTGACAATCCCTTTTGCTGTAAGGTGTCTTCTTGGAAAAAGAAGATGAAAGTGTCAGGTGTAAGAGTGATACGGTCAATCCCATTAGAAATGTTGTTATTGTGTAGTTTGTTGATTTACCTGAATGTGGTGAATGCTCTGGCCATGGGGAAGTCCTGCCACTGCCAGAGGGAAGGGATAACCAGAACTATGATAGACCCTAGGCAGAAACCGGCCAGTTGGTAGCTTCTCAGGACAATCGGGGGAATAGATGATGCCACTGGCAGTAGAAGGAGTGATAACTGAGAAGGACGATGGGTAAGATTTTAAATGAAACTCCAAGCCCATTTCTAGAAGGAGTGAGAGGTCAAAATGGCATCAGAGCAGGGAGCTCACTCTGGAGGTCAGCACCCAGGAAGGAAAGATGATCTCTTTCTGAGATATATTTCACTATCAAGGAGGCATCTGATTTCTCAAAAATTAAAATTGGAATACCATATGATCTACCTATCCCACTACTGGGTATTTTTCCAAAGAACATGAAATCAACAATACAAAGAGACTTTTTGCACCCCTATGTTCATTGTAGCATTATTCACAGTAGCCAAGATGCGGAAGTAACCCAAGTGCCCATCGACTGATGATTGGATAGAGAAGATGTGGTATGCATATACAGTGGAATACTACTCAGCCATAAAAAAGACAAAATCATCCCTTTTGCAATAACATGGATGGACCTTGAGGGTATGATGTTAAGCAAAATAGGCCAGACAGAGAAAGACAAACACCATATGATTTCACTCATATGTGGAAGACAAACAGACACATGGATAAAGAGAACAGACTAGTGGTTACGAGAGGGGAAGAGGGTTGAGGGACGGGTGAAAGGGGGTAAAGGGGCACACAGGTGATGGATAAAAATTGGGCTATTGGTGGTGAGCACGATGCAGTCTATACAGAAACTGATATATAATAACGTACATCTGAAATTACACAATGTTATAAACTAATATGACCTCAATAAATTAAAAAAATAAATTAAAATCAATCAATAAATATAAAGGGAGTTACAATTCCAATCAAAATGTAGAGGGGAAAAAAGGAGGCATTTGAGAAGAGATAAAGGAAGCAAGAAGGGTTCTGAAAAGAACAAAATGATGAAATGTGCTTGCAGAGAGACTGACAGAGAGAAACATGAAAAAGAACAGAAAGCTTTGAAGAGGCAGCAGCTGGCGTGAGAAGTAGCTAAAGAAAAATATTATATCTTCCTAATGACAAGAATTAGAGCCAACTATGATGAGGTGTCTAATCAGGTTAATTAATCAATGTAAGGAGTTCATCATTCCAAAAAATATCACTTTCTAGAAAAATCACGTTCACCTTAAATTGGAAAATCTCACCTTACAGATAAACATAATCAGGGCAAGGTTTTTGTAGGTAAAATGAGTTCAACAATAATTACATGCAAAATGAAAAATGATGGGGCGAGAAAGGAACAGCTTTGAACATCAGGTAATGGGCAGGTGGTGGATTGTGATGGCTGCTCTCACAGCCCTCAGTGCCTCACTAGAAACTCAGAAGGTCCTCCCCATCTCTCTCTCCTCCATCTCCTTCCCCTCCTCCCCTTATCCCATCTCCCTCCCTCTCTGACTCCTGGAGGCACAACTTGCTCTGGGGAGCTCTCTCTGGCTTCTTTCCCCTCTTGGGTGCTCTCACAGTCGCTGCTTACACCTCTATTTTAATACTTATCAGTCTCCCACTATAATTGCTCAGTGAGAGTGGATTCTCTCAACGCTGCAGCGTTCTTGAGAGAAGACACTGATTCTCAAAGCTGCATCCTCAGCGGCTTGTGTAGCACCCAGCTCAAGGAAAGCACTCAATGGAGGACAAACAACCCATAGAACAACAGAGTAAGTGAAAGAATGAATGGATGAAGTTCCTGTGTAAGCGAGTAGCTTGCTGCTGGCAAGAATAAAATTGGGATCAAAATATCTAATTGCATCACAACGCGAACACCTTGAAAAGGATCAATCCCAGAGACTTTTCTTACCTCAGACAAAATAAGTTCTTTATAAATCAGGACTTTGAACATCTTTTTCTGATGCTTGGCATAAAGTTGAACACCAACCAAAATACCAAAACTAGATGAAGCAACCCTCGGTGTGCTCTAGCCACAGCTTTAAATAGTTAAATATAATTTCACTTTGGATTTAATAAAATTTAATACAATTCCTTTGGATTTCTTTATACTCTCCATATATCCAGAAATCTCGACTCCTTCCTTTGCTACTACAGATTTCTGCACAATAATTTCAAAATCTCCTTTCTTTCCTTTTCCCACAAAATGTTCCATTTAGGAGATAATGGAAAGGTGTAAATAGGAAGCCACTCCAAATATGAGGAGGATGATGGCCTTTTTATCAATGACAAGATCTAAAAAAAAAAAGACAGGGAAGAAAACTATTCTAGGCAAAGTTGAATAATTTTGAGGAATGTATGAAATAAATATCTGTATGATGTTTGATTTATGGATTGAGTTCCTATGCATAGTTGTATTAAATACATTACTTAATACACTATATTAAACAATAGATTGTTTTAGAAATATTAGTTTTTCGTTTACCATGATATCATGGTAAACTATTATAACTAATTTCATTTAATCTCTTCCCATGAATCTTGACTTCAAGGTCTCCCCCAACCCAGAGACACTTTTCAAGTTGGCTAAAGTTTTCCAAACCCATCGTCAACCCATCTGTTTACACTGTCTGAGATAAAGCACTTTTTGGGTCTGTGTTTAATGCTTTCCTTGGAAATGTCTAGTGAAGCCACAAGAATCCAGTTGCATAATATTAAGACTTCTTGTTTCTCCATTTGTCTACTGGGTATATATTTGTGATTTCTACAGTGTGACCCAAAACTCAACTGTGTTATTAAGTGACTTTTAAAGGCATATATGTATACATATAAAACTGCATCTAATACTTGCAATTATAAAAACACACTAATTCTTTGTTGAGCGATTTTTTTGCCTCTTTTTATTCTCGAGATAATTTTTATAAAAATCCCAACTGGCTGATGCCATTTTTCCCTCCTCCAAATGGTTTCTTGTTCAAAATCAAAGAGCTGAGAGAACTCTTGGTAATATGAGAATATTTATAAGGATCTGAATTTAAGGCAACTTCTTTTTTCTGAGGGATGGAAAGAGAACAATTATGACCACCTTCCATTTGGACATACGTGATATTTTCTCTCTCTTTTGTGGCAACATTCATCCAGTTACATCTGTTTTGCATGAACTAAATTTGGCATTAACTGTAGCAAACCAGATGCTTAAACTGATGGAAGCCTGGACTAGGGTTTCCTCAACAGACACTGTTCCTACTCAGCCTGTCTTGGCTGTTAAGCATTTGCAAAATTTGTAACAAGACATTCCAATTTTTTTAATTGCTTTTGTGAAGTTGAGCTTCTTTTTTATCCGTTTCAAATATGTCCCCTTTCTCTTTTCCTTGTGTTTGCTGAAACACTCACAAATGCAATATATGTAGCTTCCCATACCAGCGGAAACAAACTAATTTGGATGTGAAGAACACTTTCCCACATTGAGTATGCAATGTTGCAAACCACGTTATGCAAGTCTGCAGGGAAATTCCAAGGACCAAGTGCCTCCTTTCAAAGAATGTCTAGCTCTGTAATCAGCTTCCTGCAGAAATTATGCATATTTCCAGCTGAACCTTTAGCAACACTGTTGATATTTCGCAACCTCTGTAATGATCCGGAACTGGATACATTTCTTCAAAATTCTCCACCTATTTGCAAAATTCAGCGTTTCTTTGTTTCCATGTCATATCACTATTTTAGTTATTCTTTTGTTTCAATAGCACATCACTTCTAAGTTTTCTCTCTTTTTTCCTACCATTACTCCAAAGAAGTAATTTGACCATTTGATTTACCATTTTTGAAATGTCATGTCTCTTCAATATTTGATGCTTGGTTGAGGCGCCAAATAATCTCATTTATCCGGATATTCCGCCTTTCTCATTCTGGGCTATATAGGTCACCGAAAATTCTGAGAAGCAGCTATAATAGTAGCGTTATACTAGTGCTACTGGCTGGATTCCAACCCTGGCTCCACTATTTACAATCTGACTGACCTGGAACAGTCAGTTGACTTTTCTGTCCTTCCGAGTTTTTTGTCCATGTAATTTGTTCATGTGACGATTAAATGAGTATATGTAAACCATTTAGAAGAGTACCTCACACACATTAAGTTAAATACTCAAAAATGTTAGTAGTTACTTTTCTTGTAAATTACATCGGGATAGAGTTGGTGTGTCAGGAAAAGAGAACTCTGTCTGGAATCAGAGGACTTGGGTCCTCATCCTGGCTCTGCTATGGACTAGCTGTGAAACTCTTGCAACTTTCTTTACCTTCATGGATTACAGCTTCTGCATTTAAATGCGTAAGCTCCCTTGACATTTCTCTAATTCTGTGAATCTTTGGGATTATTTTCATGAGGGAACATTGATCTATGGTGAAACCTAGTCTGCTTTCACATAAAAGTAGGAGAAATTCACAATGTACAAATCTTCATGACCATTTAAACATTTGGGTTCTAGATCAAGACTGCTCGAGTTTGAACCCTGACCTTACCTCCTGTTAGTTGTGTGACCTCAGGCAAATTTCTTAACCTCCCTGTGCCCCACCTTTTTCATCTATAAAATGAAGATTACAATAATAATCATCTAATAGGGTTGATATGAGAATTAAATAAATAAATGCAAAGCATGTAGAACAATGAATGCCACATAATAAACGCAAAACATTATAACAATATTCACTATTTAATCCAATTTGGTGTGTGTTTAATTAGTACCTAGTATATTCAAAGCACTATGCTGAGTAACGCATGACCCAGAACCTTGGCTAAAATATCTTCTCCACCCGGAAGGAGCATACAATTTATTATGGCTCAAGACAAGTAGACAAACAATTAATACAAGACAAACGTGAAATGAAGGAGTTCAAAAGTCCAGTAATACAGTTATGTGTGTTCAGAGAGAATAAAGGAAGTCTCTCTGGATGGGGGTAATCAGAGATGTTTCCATAAAGGAGGCGCTATTTGAACTAGACCCTGAATAACGAGCAGACACGTAATAGGCAGAGATTAAATGGGGAATGCCCTTAAGGAGAGGAATTGCATGAATGGGAGGAAAGGAAAAGGTCCCACTTAGGTAAATGAAAGCGTCTACATCAGCTGGAGCATACAGTGTATCTAAGAAAGTTGGAACCTCTAAGAGTGACAAGATAGTGTGAGCTAAAATTTTGGAGCGCTTGAATACATTCCAAATTGAGGGAACTGCTGAGGGGGATTGAACAGAGTAATGGCAATATAAGCCTTGCTTTAAGGAGATGTGTCTGATGTCAATGTTGAAAATGGACTAGAGTGAAGGGAAAAGAAAGCGAAGAACCTAGTTTTTCCTTTCGTGTTTCTTAACTTGTGATTTAAGTGGCTTATAGTAAATAAAATATAAGAAAATGAAGTTAATAAATCTTTATCGATACTAGAATTTGAGATTAGTTAGACAACATTTTTAATAGTCCTTGAGAAAGTATAAGTGTACATGAAGTGAGATGGAATGAAGAGAATCAACACTGGGTACCTGATAGAGGGAGAATTGGCAGATAGCAAAGCTAGATAAGATGTAGAGTGGAAAGTGTCAAGGATAACGACAGTGGCCATGGATTAAGACATTCCTGTGTGGCAGGTACTATGGTAAGAGTTTTACAATTATTATCACTGTGGTGGGTCATGTTTCCCAAAATGGTCACAATACTTCCCATCTCATGTGCCCTTTGCACTATGACCTTGCCATCCTCCCATTAAGAGGTGGAGTTTATTTCCTGTCCTTGAATCTGGTCTGCACCCAATTGCCTATTTTGACCACTAGAATGTAATAGAGATGGTATTGAGTAACTTCCAAGGCTCGGCCCTAAGAGATCTACAGCCCTGGCCTTTGCTTCTTAGAGCAATTCTTCTTGGAACTAGGTGCCATGCTATCTCCACATGGCTGTGTCAAGGGGAGGAAAATTTAGGCTCCTGACAGCCACCAGCATCAACTGCCAGCCATGTGAGTGAGGCCATTTTGGACCTTCCTGCCTTACCAATACCTCCACTGATGAGGAGAAGTACCACCTGATCAATCTACAGACTCATGACAAATAATCACTTGTTTTAAGTCACTACGTTTTGAAGTGGTTAGCGATGCAGGAATAGACAACCTAAGCAATCTTATTTAACTTTTACAACAATATCTTTATTTTACAGATGAGCAAACTGGAGATCAGAGAGGTTAGGCAACTTATCCAATGGCACACAGCTCCTATGTAGAAGGATCTACGATGAATGTTAGCTAAGCAACCTGAGTGACTGAGTGATTTGTAATGCCATTAACTAAACAGAGCCATAATGAGAAAGGCTTAATTTTGAGAAAAAAATCAGACAATTGGTAGTTGTTCTACTTTACAACATGAGGATTTTAAACAAAGCAGAGTAAACTGATAAAGCCTAAGATAAAATTATCCAATAAACATAGTGTAGAAATCTCAGGAAACAGAGGCAGCCGGCCAACCACCTGTCTTACTCGTTGAGGGCTCTAGTGCTCTTTAGAGAAGAGCGATCTTCTTAAGACAGGTTCATAGACTGAAACCAGACAGGAGTATCTCACAACAGATTAGTTCCTCCAGTCCTCACTCCTGCCTGTGAACGCAGGCCATTCTGTCCTTCCTGCCTATCTTGCCTCTATAAACACTTAGAGTGAGTAGAAACCAAGAGCCTGTCCCTGTCCTAGGTGCTGAGGCTATAGCGATGAATGACTCTGTCACTCCCGTTACCGAGGAAGGCACAGCACAGGAAGGTTAATGGGAAGGAAGGCCCGTATGACACGCAGAGACATAAACACCAGGTAGGATACACAGAGGGCTCTGGGGGAGCTGCGGGAGTTCTCCCCGCAATCTCAGCAGGAAATGGGAAGAGAGTTAGTCAAGGAAGGCTTCCCAAAGGTGGTGATGATTAAGTTTAGTCCTCTAGGATGAGAAGGAGATCATCTCCTGAAGGGGAGAGGAACAAAGACCACGTGCAAAGGCCTGAACCAGCAAGAGCAGATGGCTCTCTAACAATGATCTCTGACTGTGCTCTCTTTGGAGCGCCACACTGTGTTGTTACTGGGTTGGGGAGAAGGGATAGAAATGGTGAACCCGGAGAAGGAAGCAGAGATCAGAACCAAGGAGGTCTTTCATGCTATGCTCTGTTGACTTTCTCTTAAGGCCAAAGAGAAGCCATTGAATGAGGGGTGTTAAGTTGGGAAGTAACATGATCCTACTTTCCTTTCAGAAAGATCATCCTCAGTATATTGTAGAAAATAGATTTAAAAGAACTACAGGCAGGACACAAGCTAGAAGTAACAGAAATTGAGAAGTTACCAATGATGAGAAAGGAGAGGTCAGTGAGGAAGACGAGAGGTGGCTGGATTCAAGAAACGAAAAGGAGATAAGGGTACTTACGAAGAAGCAGATATGATTTGCTCTCCCAGTGGAAAGTCATTTACAAACCCATAATAAAATAATAAGTTAAGCAACTTATCCAATAAGTTCTAATGACAGTTATGAATTAATATAATTCACCCAGTTCTCCTCAGAATTGGCTTTTAGAATGGTATATAGTAGACAATAATGAATACAATAATTTCTAAAATACACCAGGCACTTACCATATGACAGGACAGTGCTACCAGCTTTACGGAGATTTTCTCACTCAATCTTCGCAACAACCCTGTGAGGTGGGTACAGTTATTATCTCACTTTACATAGAAGCAATGTGAGGCAGTATCAGCCATGTAATCCATTTTCTGGGGGAATCAATAAGCATATACTACTTATTTTGTATGTTCCGGTCATTATGTTAGGGGCTACAGAGGACAAGGAAAAACAATACACGGTATTTGCCCTGGAGATGCTCATACCTAACCGGGAAAATCGAATACTGATAAATGGAAAATTCCACTACAGTGCACTAGGTGCCATCACAGCAGTCTGATCCAAAAACGATGGGAAGATTCTGGAGACAACCATCTTTTACTTTTCTTTCTTTTTTTTTTTTTTTTTTTTTTTTGAGGAAGATCAGCCCTGAGCTAACATCTGCCAATCCTCCTCTTTTTGCTGAGGAAGACCAGCCCTGAGCTATCATCCATGTCCATCTTCCTCTATATACGTGGGATGCCTACCACAGCATGGTGTGCCAAGCAGTGCCATGTCCACACCTGCCGAGAAGCGGGATGTGCAAACTTAACTGCTGCGCCACCAGGACAACCCCTGGAGACAACCATCTTTAACTGAGTGGGAAACCTCAGCTCAAATGTACCTATCAGCATAAACTCCCGTTGTCAAATACAAGCCAATATCTGGGCTACTGTCTGCAGTTGGGCTGGTTGCACCATGAATAATCTGCCCTAGCCATGAGAGAAAGGGCTACAGAGTGGGTTAGTGAGGCACTTGAGGTAGGGGGACTTCAAGCCAAAATCCACCCCTTGCTCCACTCATCAAACCATGCCTTTAGTGCAGGTCTAGATCTGTCCAAAGAAGGCACCATATAGGCCAATGGCAGCCCTGGCCAATGACATATCTAATGTCCAACAAAGGGAATACCATGATTATTTTATAATTGACTTATCCCTGCTTGCCTTGTTCTTCAAGAAAGACTTCTAGATAGGGTTGAAGGGAGTCACTTCCTCTTCAAACTAAATGCCCTCAAACTAGCTTTTGGTTTTCCAAACCCTAGCCTGGACTTTATACATAATGAGAATAGAGGAGATCAAGGTAATATGATAAGTCAAAGCGTTTTGGAAACCGCAAGGAACTTTTCAGATCTAAGTCCAATGTCTTTAACTTGTGGTCAGTGAACGATAGCAGGATCCAACAGTTGTAGCTGAGACACAGAGGTTTCCAAAGCATTATTAAGAATTCACTGTTATTCACAATCTTACTTCTATCTGCAGGCCATTCCTACCATTAAAACTGCTGTAGGTTTCTATAATCATTATTTTTATTTCCTTACTTGAGTAATAACAATTTCCGAGCGGTAATAAAATTATCATTTTGTTTGCATGTCTCCCAACCATGACCTTAAAAAATACTGTAAATATAATAAAATGACAGCAAATATTTAAATTAGTTCAGTGCTTTTTGTGTTCATGTATACACTCCTTCTTTGAAAGAGAGATTAAAAGAAAGTAAACCATGAAACCTATGAAGCACTGAGCATGGGGTTTTCAGTCCACGGTTCTATTTGTATAGCAAACAATCGTAGGCCCATTATCTGTTAACTGGGGATTTGACCTCTAGACCCTTGAACCCAACTGGAAGGAGTCCAAGAGGCCCCTTTTCAGAAGAGCTGCAATGTGTGAAAATTATTTCCTAACATAAACAAGACCATGGGAAAAGACAGTCTATCTAAGAGGCAGTGGAAGCATTCTGTACTAGCTCAGCTTTATGGCACCTTATTTATTATTAAGGTTACAATGTATATTTTGTAGGCAAATTTTATTGCACTAATTAACTCATTAGCAACCTCTAGAGAGAAGCCAGACTTCTCTGCAGGCTGGTTTGCTGAATTTTAATGACCCAGATAAAGAGTAAATCAGTGTGCCAGGTTCTAGGAAGGCCTTAGGAGTCTACAAACAGCTCTGATTGATTCAGTGTATCATATCATAGGGAAGCGTGAATTGTGGATTAAAATCGAGAAGAATTCCTCAATACATTTACAACACAATAGGTTTGGCTAATTTAAGCAAGCAATGTTTAGGACACTTACGGTAGTCTAATTTAACAGAAAAAAAAATCAGTTAAGATTCAGTCCTCCCACCTCTTCTGAATTGGAGCAGAAGCTACTTTATTCTGGAGTCCACACTAAACAAGCTGGACAGGGGTTCTGAGTGGGCAGGGTGAGGTCAAATGTGGGACAAAGGACGTTGCAGGATAGCTTAGCCTCCAAGGCACTGGCCATTTAATTGACAGTATCGATGTGGTTGATGATATTTTGAATGAAATCCAATGTGGTACTCTGGCCTCCAATGTCTGGAGTATGGACACTTTTATTCTCCACGGATGCCAAGACTGCAGTACGTATGGAAGTGGCATAGGAGTGAAGCTTGAGGTAATCCAGCATAATACAACTCGACAGCAGCATGGCAGTAGGGTTAGCCATATTCTTATTGGCTATATTCTTGCCAGATTGCTTTGAAGCTGTTTCAAACACTGCATATATGTGTCCATAGTTGGCACCAGGCACAAGCCCTGCTCCTCCAACCAACCCTGTGCAGACATTGTTGACAATGTTGCCATAAAGATTGGGCATCACCATGACATCAAACTGCTGGGGGCGGGATACCAGCTGCATGGTAGTGTTATCGACAATCATGCTTTCAAAGGTGAGCTGAGGATAGTGGGAGGCCACCTCCCTACAGCACTGGAGGAAGAGACCATCTCCCAATTTCATGATGTTGGCCTTGTGCACAGCTGTCACTTTCTTGCGCCCCATGTCCTGGGCCAGCTGGAAGGCACATTCAGCAATGCGCAAAGACTTGGCCTTAGTGATGATCTTTAGGCTCTCTATCACTCCTTTCACACTCTCATGCTCCAGGTTGCTGTATTCACCCTCTGTGTTTTCCCGAACAACTAAGATGTCTACGTTCTTGTGCTGGGTCTCCACACCCGGCAGACTCTGAAAATGGATGACACTGGCATAGAGATCTAGCATGGTGCGAAACAGGCTGTTGCGGGATTTGTGAGATGGTGGCAGACTGTGGTCAGTTTCAATGTTGCCCTTCAAGGCCACACGGTTTCGACGGACTGCCATGATGGCATTATGCACGTCCTCTTCGCAAGAAGTGGAGTTAACCTGCACCTCCTCAAAGTCCACAGGCACACACATACGTCTGAACACAGTCTTGACATGCAGCATAAGTTCAGGCCCGATGCCATCCCCAGGAATCATAGTCACAGTGTGCCGCCCACCATACTTGGCTGATGGAGGAATATTGTGTTTAGAAGAAAAGCTCCTCAGGGAGGTTTCACGGCCAAGTAAGATCTCCCAAGAATGGCCAAGAATGGAAGGTCGGAACATGGCCTTCCCAGAGAAACCGGCAGCTGTCAGCATCTTCAGGGCCACGATCAGTACATGGAGATTTATTTAATAGATGTAAAAATACGTGCTCTTCCTCTCACTTTGAACTAGATTCTTTTGGTGGAATTCTAGATCCATAATTCTTGCTGAGGTCACAATTCTCTCTCCTTCCTTGGATTCTATTTTGGAAAGAGGTTCTACTGCAGTGAGAGAGATGGCTAATCAGGAGATATGATGTGTTATATAGTGGAAGACACACTTTGGAATTAGATTATAATTCATTAGGCACATTCAATGTGCTAAGCTCTGTACGATATATGTCTTAAAAAACAGACTTTATATTTTACAGAAGTTTTAGGTTCACAGCAAAACTGAATGGCAGGTACAGAGATTTCCCATGCACCCCATCCCCCGGATAGGCACAGGCTCCACCACTAACAAAATCCCCCACCAAAGTGGTACATTTGTTACAAGTGATGAGCCTTCATGGATACATCATTATCAACCACACATAGTTTAAATTAGGGTTCATTCCAGGCGTTGTACATTCTACGAGTCTAGACAAACACATAACACCATATATCCATCACTATAGTATCATACAGAGCAGCTGCACAACCCTAAAAATCCTCTCTGCTTTGCCTATTCAACCCTCCCTCTCCGATAACCCCTAGTAACCGCGGATCTTTTGAGTGTCTCCATAGTTCTGCATTTCCCAGAATGTCCTATAGTTTGAATCACACAGTATGGAGACTTTTTAGATTGGCTTCTTTCACTTTAGTCATATGCATTTAAGGTTCCTCCATGTGTTTTCATGGCTTCATAGCTCCTTTTAGCACTGAATAAGTTTCCATTTTCTGGATGTACCAGTTTATTTAACCATACAGCTATTGAAGGATATCTTGCTTGTTTCCAAGTTTTGGCAGTTATGAATAGACCTGCCATCAACATCAGTGTGCAGGTTTTGTGTGGACATAAGTTTTCAGCTCATGTGGGTAAATAACACAGAGCACGACTGTTGGCTCCTATGATAAAGTAAGATTAATATTATCAGAAACTGCTCAACTGTCTTCCAAAGTGGCTGTACCATTTTGCATTCCCACCAGCAATGAATGAGAGTTCCTTTTGTTCCACATCCTTGCCAGTATTTGGCATTGTCAGTGTTCTGGATTTTGGCCATTCTAAAAGGCATGCCATGGGATCTCATTGTTGTTCTAATTTGTATTTCCCTGATGACATATGACGTGGAGCACCTTTAATTATGCTTATTAGCCACCTGTATATCTTCTTTGATGAGGTATCTGTTAAGATCTTTGTCTGATTTCTTAACCTGGCAGTTTGTTTTCTTATTGCTGAGTTTTAAGAGTTCTTTGTACATTTTAGGTAATAGTCATTTATCAGATGTGCCTTTTACAAATATTTTCTCCAAATCTGTGGCTTCTCTTCTCATTCTCCTGACATTGTCTTTTGCAGAGCAAAAGATTTTAATTTTCCTTTTACTCAGGTCAAAATAGTTTATAACGTTGTGAAAATTCAGTTGTATATTATTGTCAGTCACCATATAAATGTGTCCCTTTACCTCTTATGCCTACCCCCCAACCCTCTTCCTCTCTAGCAACTACTAATCTGTTATCTTTGTCCAGGTATTGGTTTATCTTCCACATATAAGTGAAATCATACAGTATTGTCTTCCCCTTTCTGGCTTATTTCGCTTAACATAATACACTCAAGGTCCATCCATGTTGTTTCAAATGGGATGATTTTGTCTTTTTTTATGGCCGAGTAGTATTCCATTGTGTATATATGTACCACATCTTCTTTATCCATTCATCACTTGATGGGCACTTGGGTTGCTTCCACATCTTGGCTATTGTGACCAATGCTGCAATGAACATAGGAGTGCATAAGTCTCTTTGAATTGCTGATTTCAGGTTCTTTGGATAAATACCCAGTGGTGGAAGAGCTGGGTCATACAGTATTTCTATATTTAATTTTTTGAGAAATCTCCATACTGTTTTCCATAGTGTCTCCACCAGTTTGCATTCCCACCAGCAGTGGATGAGGGTTCTCTTTTCTCCACATCCTCTCCAACATTTGTTGTTTTTTGTCTTGGTAATTACAGTCATTCTAACAGGTGTAAGGTGATATCTCACTGTAGTTTTGATGTGCATTTCCCCAGTGATTAGTGATGCTGAGCATCTTTTCATGTGCCCATATGTATATCTTATTTGGAAAAATGTCTGTTCATATTCTCTGCTCATTTTTTCATCAGGTCATTTGTTTTTTTTTTGTTATTGACTTATATGAGTTCTTTATCTATTTTGGAGATTAACTCCTTTCCAGATATATGATTTGAAAATATTTTCTCCAAGTTGGTGGGTTATCTTTTAGCTTTGTTTCTGGTTTCCTTTGACTTGCAGAAGCCCTTTAGTCTGATGAAGTTCCATTTGTTTATTTTTTCTTTTGTTTCTCTTGCCCGAGTACACATGGTAGTCGAAAAGATCCTTCTAAGACTGATGCCAAAGAGTGTACTGCCTATATTTTCTTCTCGGAGTTTTACGGTTTCACGTCTTACCTTCAAATCTTTAATCCACTCTGAGTTAATTTTTTGAGTATGGTGAAAGACAATGGTCTACTTTCATTCTTTTGCATGTGACTGTCCAGTTTTCCCAACACTATTTACTGAAGAGACTTTCCTTTCTCTAGTGTATGTTCTTAGCTCCTTTGTCAAAGATTAGCTGTCCATAGACGTGTGGTTTTATTTCTGAGCTTTAAATTCTGTCCCATTGATCTGTGTGTCTCTTTTTGTACCCATGCCATGCTGTTTTGATTACTATGACTTTGTAGTATGTTTTGAAGTCACGGATTGTGATGCATCCAACTTTGTTCTTTTATGTCAAGACTGCTTTAGCTATTTGGGGTCTTTTGTTGCCCCATATGAATTTTAGGATTTTTTGTTCTATTTCCATGAAGAATGTCATTGGCATTCTGATTTGGTTGCATTGAATTTGTAGATTGCTTTAAGGTAGTACAGACATGTTAACTATGTTTATGCTTCGTATCCATGTGCATGGCATATCATTCCATTTCTACATGTCATCATCGATTTCTTTCAATAATGTCTTACAGTTTTCATTGTATATGTCTTTCATCTTCTAGGTTATATTTACTCCCAGACATTTTATTCTTTTTGTTGCAATCGTAAATGGGATTGTATTCTTGATTTCTCTTTCTGATAGTTATTAGAGTACAGAAATGCAACTGATTTTGTAGGTTGATCTTGTAACCCGCAACTTTGCTGTAGTTGTTGATTATTTTATTGAATAGCTTTCCAATGGGTTCTTTAGAGTTTTCTGTATACAAAATCATGTCTTCTGCAAACAGCGAGAGTTTCACTTCTTCATTGCCAATTTGGATAAATTTTATTTCTTTTTCTTACCTAAATTCTCTGGCCAAAATCTCCAGGACTATGTTGAATAAGAGTGGCAAGAGTGGGTACACTTATGCTGTTCCTGTTCTCATAGGGATGACTTTCCACTTTTCCACACTGAGTATGATGTTGGCTGTGGGTTTGTCATACATGGCCTTTATTATGTTGAGGTACTTACATACCCATTTTTTTGAGAGTTTTTAGCATGAATGGATGCTGGATCTTGTCGACTGCTTTCTGTGCATCTATTAAGATGATCATGAGGCTTTTTTTCTCTCATTTTGTTAATGTGGTGTATCACATTGACTGATTTGCAGATGGTGAACCATCCCTGTGACTCTGGTATAAATCTCACTTGGTCATGGTGTATGATCCTTTCAATGTATTGCTGTATTTGGTTTGTCTATATTATATTGAGGATTTTTGAATCTATGTTCATCAGCAATATTGGCCTGTAATTTTCCTTCTTTCTCTTGTCCTTCTCTGGCTTTGAGATCAGGGTCATGTTGGCCTCATAGAATGTGCTAGGAAGGGTTTCGTCTTCTTCAATCTTTTGGAATAGTTTGAGAAGGATAGGTATTAAATCTTCTTTGAATGTTTGGTAGAATTCTCCAGAGAAGCCATCTTGTCCTGGACTTTTGTTTTTTGGGAGGTTTTTGATTACTGTTTCAATCTCTTTACTTGTGATTGGTCTATTCAGATTCTCTTTCTTCTTGATTCAGTTTTGGGAGGTTGTATGAGACTAAGAATTTATCCATTTCTCCTAGATTGTCCAATTTGTTGGCATATAGTTTTACATAGTATTCTCTTAAAATCCTTTGTATTTCTGTGGTATCCCTTGTAATTTCTCCTCTTTCAGTTCTAATTTTATTTATTTTAGCCTTCTTTTTTTCATAGAGTCTGGCTAATGGTTTGTCAATTTTGTTTATCTTCTCAAAGAAGCAGCTCTTTCTTTCCTTGATCCTTGCTACTGTTTTGTGTTTGTTTGTTTTAATTTCACTTATTTCTGCTCTAATTTTTATTATTTCTCTCCTTCTGCTGATTTGGGGCTTTGTTTGTTCTTCTTTTTCTAGTTCTGTTACGTCTAGGTTAAGTTTGCATATTGAGAGTTTTCTTGTTTGTTAAGGTGGGCCTGTATTGTTATGAATTTCCCTCTTAGGACCACTTTTGCTGCATCCCAGATGAGTTGGTATGGTGTATTGTCATTTTCATTTATCTCCAGACAGTTTTTGATTTCCCCTTTAATTTATTCAACGATCCATTGTTTGTTCAGTAGCATTTTGTTTAGTCTCCACATATTTGTGACTATCCCAGCTTTTTTCTTGTAGTTGATTTCTAGTTTCATAGCACTGTGTTCAGAAAAGATGCTTGATATGATTTCAATCTTCTTAAATTTATTGAGGCTTCCCTTGTTTCCCAGCATATAATCTATCTTTGAGAATGTTCCATGTGCGCTTGAGAAGAATGTATGTTCTTCTCTTTTGGGATGGAATGTTCTATATGTATACCCATTAAGTCCATCTGATCTAGTTTTTCACTTAAGTCCACCATTTCCTTGTTGACTTTCTGTCTGGATGAACTATCAATTGATGTAAGTGGGGAGTTGAGGTCCCCTAGTACTATCATGTTGCTGTTAATTTCTCCTTTTAGGTCAGTTAATAGTTGCTTTATGTACTTTTGTGTTCCTGTGTTAGGGGAATACATATTTATAAGTTTTATGTCCTCTTGGAGATTGTCCCTTTTATCATTGTATACTGCCCCTCTTTGTCTCTCTTTAACTTTCTTTAAGTCTACTTTGTCTGATATAAGTATGGCAACACCTGGTTTCTTTTGTTGGCCATTAGCTTGGAGTATCATCTTCCATCTCTTCACTCTGAGCTGGTGTTTGTCTTTAGAGCTGAGATGTGTTTCCTCGAGGCAATATGTTGTTGGGTCTTGTTATTTAATCCATTGAGCCGCTCTGTGTCTTTTGAATAGAGAACTCAATCCGTTTACATTTAGAATGACTATTAATATATGAAGGCTTAATAATGCCATTTTATCACTTATTTTCTGGTTGTTTTGTAGTTCCCTTGTATCTCATTCTGCATATGTCCAACTGCCAATTCAGTTTGGTGATACTCTATGACGGTTTTTTCAATTTTGTCTTTATTTATCACTTTGACTGTGTTCTGATTTTTTTTTTTTAGTGGTTACTCTGAGGTTTTATAAAAGATCTCATACATGAGATATCCCATTTTCTGATAGCCGTTTATCTCCTTAGTCTAAGTAGGTTCCATCCCTTTCCTCTTCCTCATCTTAATTATTGCTTTCACAATTGATTCCATTTTGTGTTGTGAGTTTGTGATTAAAATGAAGTGATTATAGTTATTTTTGATTATTTCCTTCCCTTTATCTTTACTATTATAATTGTTTGTTAACCTGTTCTGTTAGAGAGCTGCAATTTTCTGATTTTGCCTGTCTACTTATCTCCTTGCTCAAGGCTTTGTAAACCCTTTTTTTCACATATGAGGACCTTCTTTATCATTTCTTGGTGGAGGGGAGGTCTTGTGGTGATGAACTCCCTCAGCTTTAATTTATCTGGGAAAGTTTTTGTCTCTCCATTGTATCTGAAGTATAGTTTCACCTGATAGAGTATTCTTAGCTGAAAGTTTTTGTCTTTCAGAATTTTGAAGATATCATTGCACTCTGTCCTAGCCTATAAAGTTCCTGTGGAGAAATCTGCTGAAAGCCTGATAGGGGTTCCTTTTTAGGTTATTTTCCTCTACCTTTCTGCCTTTAATATTTTTTCTTTGTAATTGACTTTTGCCAGTTTTACTAATATATGACTTGGAGAAGGTCTTTTTACACTGATGTAATTAGGAGTTCTATTAGTTTCATTTACTTGCAATTCCAGCTCCTTCGTCAGGATGGCGAAGTTCTCAGCTATTATTTCTTTGATCAAGCTCTCTGCTCCTTTCTCCCTCGCTTCTCCCTCTGGAATACCTATAATCCTTATGCTGCATTTCCTAATTGAATTGGATATTTCTTGGAGAATTTCTTCATTTCTTTTTTGTCTTAGTTCTCTCTCCTCCTCCATCTGAATAATTTCTATATTTCTATGCTCTAAATTACTAATTCTGTCCTCCATAATATCATCCCTGTTATTTAAAGACTTCAGATTTTTCTTTATCTCATTCATTGTATTTCTCATCTCCAACGTTTCTGATTGGTTTCTCTTTATAGTTTCAATCTCTTTTGTGAAGAATTCTCTCTGTTCCTTAATTTTATTCTTGATTTCATTGAACCATCTTTCTGAGTTTTCTTGTAACTCGTTGAGTGTTTTTTTATGATAGCTATTTTGAATTCTCTACCATTTAGATTGCAAATTTCTGTGACTTCAGAATTTATTTCTGGGTACTTCTCATTTTCCTTCTTGTCTGGAGTCTTAATATACCTCTTCATGCTATTTGATGGGGAGGACTGTGGTGTTGCATAGTGGTAGTTGTTGATCGCAGATTCCACCTGCTGCCACTTGAGGGCAGAGCAGGAGCTGTGTATTCTGAGTCTGCACAATCCCTGGTAGCTGTGCCTGTCCTTTGGAAGCTGTGCTGAGAGGCCCCGTCTGCATTTGCCCACTGGATAACACTGTTTTAGACACATAGGTGCACAGGCACTCTGGTGGGGGTCTCCTGCTCTGGCTGGGCTGATGTGCCAGGCAGTGGGGGCTGCTTTCTTTAGTGTGCACAGTCCTAGGTGCTCTTGCTCTGAATTCACTGTCTGCCTCCTGGAGTGCATGGCTTGGTGAAGACACCCCCATGATTGTTTAGCCTCCTCAGCATGGAGCATTCCCACAGGCTCGGAAGCAACTCCACGAGTGAAGCCTTTCCCACTGAGGGCTGCCCTTTCACCCCCTCCTCTCAGAGTCATGCGCCCTAGATCGCTGCTATTTGGGGAAGGAGAAGAGATCCCCTTACCCCCATCCACTGCCTCCTGGGGGTCTAGACTCTCTACTTTCAGATGTATGGCTGTGGAGGTCTCTCTGACATCTGTTGTGATGTGTGAATGTCCTCTGTTGGTTTATGAATGCCCTTTTCATTGTATATTAGCAGGGAGAGACTAAGAGAACAGCTCACTCCACCATGATGCTGATATCACTCAGAAACTTTTAATTTTAATGAAGTCTAGAGTATTATTTGTTTCAGGGATCCTGCCTCTGGTATCTCAAAAGTCATCGCCATATCCAACGTCATCTAGATTGTCTCCTCTTTTACCCTACATATAAATGTATAACCCATTTTGAGTTAATTTTTGTGAGTGGTTTAAAGTCTGTGTCTAGGTTAATTTTTTTGCATGTTGATGTTCACTTGTTCCAGCACCATTTGTTGAAACGACTTTGTTCCATTGTCTTGTCGTTGCTCCTGTGCCAAAAATCATTGACTATTTATGTGGGTCTATTTCTGGGTTCTCTATTGTCTTCCAATGATTTATTAATCTGCTTTTCTGCCAATAACATACTGTCTTTATTAATGCAGCTTTACAGTGAGTCTTAAAGTGGAGTAATGTCAGTCCTCCAGCTTTGTTTTTCTCCTTCAATATTTTTTTGGTTGCTCTGGGTCTGTTGCTTCTCCATATAAACTTTGGACTCAGTTTGTCAAAATCTACAAAACAATGTTCTGGAATTTTGATTAGTTACAGTGAATCTATGTATCAAGTTGGGAAGAACTGACATCTTGACAATATTAAGTCTTTCTATCCATGAATATGAAATGTCTCTCAACTTACTTAGTTCCTTGTTTTCATTCATCAGAGTTTTGTATTTTTCCTCATATAGGTCCTATATGTATCTTGTCAGATATATAACTATTCCATTTTGGTGGAAGCTAACGTAAATGATTGTGTTTTTAATGTCAAAATCCACTTATTTATTGCTGGTATATAGGAAAGCTATTGACTTTTATACTAAATTTGTATCTTTCAATTATGCTATAATCATTTATTAGTTCCAGGAGATTTGTGTGGATTCTTTCAGATTTTCTACCTAGATGATCTGGTCATCTGCAAACAAAGACAGTTTTGTTTCTTCCTCCCCAATCTGTATACCTTTTATTTTCTTTTCTTGTCTTAAATTGCATTATCTAGAAAGTCTAGTATAACATTAAAAAGTAGTGGCAAAGGGGGACATCCCTGCCTTGTACCTGATCTGAGAGGGAAAGCTATGTGCTTCTCATCACGAAGTCTGTTAATGGTAGGTTACGTGTAGATGTTCTTTATCAAGTTGAAGAAGGTCCCCTCTATTATTAGTTTACTGAAAGCTTTGATCATGAGTATTTAATTTTGTTACATGCTTTCCTGCATCTATTGACATATCGTGTCATATTTTTTAGCCTGTTGAAGTAATGTATTACATTAATTGATTTTCAAATGTTGAACCAGCACATCTGGGATAAATATCAGTCAACTGTAGTGCATAATTTCTTTCTATACATTGTTAAGACTCAATTTGCTAATATTTTGGTGAGGATTTTTGCATCTATGCTTATGAGAAATATTGTCTGTAGTTTTCTTTTCTTGCAACATTTTTCTCTGGTTTTGTTACCAGGATAATGCTGGTCTCATAGAATGTTAGGAAATACTCCCTGTTTCTATCCTCTGGAAGGTATTGCAGAGAACTGGTATAACTTCTTCCCTAAATGTTTGGTAAAATTCACCAGTGAGCCCATCTGGGACTGGTGATTTCTGTTTTGGGGGTTCATCAATTATTGATTCAATTTTGAAAATATACATAGGCCTATTCAGATTGTTTGTTTCTTCGTGTGTGAGTTTTGGCAAATTGTGTCTTTCAAGGAATTGGTCCATTTCAATCTAGGTTGTCAAATTGTGAGCAGAAAGCTCTCCATAGTATTCTTTTACTATCCTTTTAATGTGCATAGGATCTGTAGTGATGTCCCCTCTTTCATTTCTGATATTAGTAATTCATGTCCTTTTTCCTTAATTAGCATTTCTATAGAGCTATCAATTTTATTGATCTTTTCAAAGAACTAGCTTTTGTTTTTGTTGATCTTCTCTTCAATTTCATTGACTTCTGCTCAAATTCTTAATCTTTCTTTTCTTCCACCTACTTTGGATTGAATTTGGTCTTCTTTTTCCAATTTCCTAAGGTAGAAGTTTAGATTACTGATTTTAGATCCTTCTTCATTTCCACTGTATGCATTCATTACTATATATTTCCCTCTAAACACTGTTTTCACTGCATCCCACAAATTTTGATAAGCTGTTGTTTTTATTTTCATTTTGCCAAAAATACTTTTTTAATTTCTCTTGAGATTTCTTCTTTGATCCATGTGTTATCTAGATGTGTGTTGCTTAATCTCCATATTTGTTTTGGGATTTTCCAGCTATCATTTTGTTATTGATTTCTAGTTTAATTCCACTGTGGTCTGAGAACAGACATTGTATGCTTTCTATTTTTTTTAATTTGTTAAGATGTGTATTATGGTCTAGAATGTGGTCTATCTTAGTGAATGTTGCGTGAGAGCTTGAGAAGAATGTGTATTCTGCTGCTGCTGAGTGAGGTAGACAATGGATGTCAATTCTATCCAGTTGATGATGGTGTTCCTGACTTCAGCTGTCTCCTTACAAATTTTCTGCCTGCTGGAATTTGTTCCTTTTTATTGTCATTAAATTTTTAAGAAGCTGTCAAAAACTTTTCAAAATGGTTGTACCATTTTACATCCCCACTGGCAATATAAAAGAATTACAGCTTCATGTCCTCACCAACATTCAGTATTGTGGTATTTCTAATTTTAGCCATTCTATTGGGTTGTGGTAGTATCTCACTGTTTTTTTATTTGAATTTCCCTTCTCACTATGATGTGGAGAATCTTTTAATGTATCTTCCCAGCTCAGAGCTTCAAGCATTATTATATGATACTTCTAGAAATCTACCAGTCAACCCTGAAAAGCAGGCAACCCTTATGCTTCCCAAAGCCATTCCAGTTATGCCATTTAATTGAAAATTAAACATATCTTTAATTATAAACTAGCCACAATCCTGTTCTTATTAAACTTTCAGGCCCCAACTTCCCTGATGCAAGTTAGTGGTTGTTGGGGGAGGTAGGTGACTTGTTTATGAAGATTTCCAAAAGGCTGTTAAAATCCACTAAGATGAAGATGCAGACTTAACAATGCTTACTGTTATAGAACATATGCCACATCTAAGGCGCTGTGCTGGATATTTTACACATATCTTCATAAAAAGATATTTTACAGACATCATCATCTGTCGTGGTAGGCATTACAGTCCCCATTTTACAGATGAAGAAAATGGCTATTGCAGATCCTACAAATTCATATTACTGTAAATGAACAGAGAACGGCAACAGGTGAGGAATGTCTAGGGATCCTAGAGGCCTAGCCCAATGCTTCTCAAACTTAATCACCCTAGCATCTTATTGACATGCAGGTTCTAATTCAGTAGTTCTGTTGGGGGAAGGGTGCAGATTTTGCATTTCTAAGGACTTCCCTAGTGATACAGATTGTACTGGCCCCCTACTACACTTTGAGTAGCAAGGGCCTGTCTTCACCTCCTCAAGAGGTCCAGTCAGGTTGGGCCAGCAGTTGGTGTGGTTGGAGGCACCCTGCTGGGAGTAAAGAAAAGAGGCAGTAATACTCCCCCCTCCTAAAAACTGTTATAAAGGAGCCAATTGGGTACCTGTTTGTCACTTAATATGTCACATAAGACAGCTAATAGCTGCCCACATCCAGGCAGGAGGCCAGAGCAGATAATACCAGGAGAGAAAGCCGACAGACAAATTACCCAGACCCAACCACACAATTTCATTTCCATCAATGGGCCACCCTTATGTAAGCATACAACCCAATCCTCTTCCTAGCACTGGAAGGAGATAAATCTTTTAGAGGCATGGATGAAGAAGAAAGGAAGCTCTGAGACTGGGATTATAAACTGGGTGACAGTTGAGATTTTAATAGTAAGATTAACCTACAAATGTCCCTGGACAATGGAAAAAGTCCTTAAACTCAGTGGAACAAAAATAAGATAGTGCTATGCAGGTGTAAGTATAACAAGAGTGCCATGTTTCACACATTTGAGTGGAAAGAGTTCAACCAAGTCTATTGTAAGTGTGATGCTGAGACAGTAAAAGGGTTTAAGTAAGAGAGAGATATAATAAGACTTGCATTTTAAAAATGATCCTTTGGGAAACAATTTGGAGGATAAACAGTAAGGTGGCTAGGCTGGTGACTGGGAGGCCAATTAATAGTCTATCTCTGTGCATCTCAAAATGTGATCCCTAGACCAGTAGCATCAAGAATACCATGAATTTGATAAAAAGGCAATTTCTTGGTACTATCCCTAGACTTACTGAATCAGGAAGTCTGGAGTTGGGGCCCAATAACCTGTGTTTGAACAATTCTGACGCATACAGAAATTTGAGAACCACTGGGCTATGAAATGGTCCCAACAGGAAAAGATGAGCAGTTGTACTAAAGTGAAGGCAGTAAATGAGAGAAACACTTTCAGAGACATTTAGGAGATAAACAGGTAGAGGTTACTGACCTGGGAGACACTGAATATTACCCTTAATGTTTTTTAAGGGGTTGGGTGAATGATGATATGATTGATGAAAATGTAGACCAAAAACAGGAGCAGTTGGGTTGGGAGTAGAGGATAGAAACTGAGCTTAGTTTCAGATATGACGTGTGGGGGCCTGTAGGACATCCACACAAAGATGCCAAATGAGGGCTGAATAAATGAGTCTGCAGGTCCAGAGAAAGGATTACAGGTGATAGTAGCAATTCAGGGTCATAAACACGTGGGAGAAAACCACACAGGAGTACACAGCATATCCTTGAGCAGTGGTGTTCAACTTTTCTTCCATCATGACAGATGACGAATGGCATTCATATGAGACACACTCCCAGGAGTACACTCAGATGGTAAGGAAAACCAAACACACACGTAAACAAAAGTAGTTGGCCAAATAAGCAAAGAGCTCTCAAACTGTTTTTATAGGACATATTTACAACAGCATTCTATTAGCAAAATCATCTATTTAATGATCTTAAAACATCTCTCTCTTTTTTTATTTTTGTGAGGAAGATTGGCCCTGAGCTAAAATCTACATCAATCTTCCTCTACTTTGTATATGGCATGCCGCCACGGCATGGCTTGATGAGCAGTGTGTAGGTCGTCTCCCACGATCCAGGCCCATGAACCCCAGGCTGCTGAAGCAGAGCATGTGAGACTAATCACCATGCCACCAGGCCAGTCCCAAAACATGTCACTTTTTGAGTAAAAATACATATTTGCCTAATGTAATATAAAAACTATATAAAACTATATTTTAAAGGTTAAATTCAGACCTCCACAGGTAACATAAGAAAAGTAAGCAAGTACTAATAAAGAAAAATATTAATATTTTATGGTTAAAAATAGTAGCACATAATATTTATATTTGTTCATGATGCTAATATAGATACTATTATTACATACATCATTTGGATGATCACATTGCCTTTGATTTGGAAATTGTGACTAGAGCCTCATTCTCATTTCTGTGCTATGAAGACGTGGGTGCAGACACATGCTGTCTGCATCTCTCTTCCTTGTTAAAAATGTATCCATGGGTAAAATCAAGGAAACAAACACATCTATAAAACCACAGTTTACAAATTATAATATTTCAAAAATGATATAACTATCAATGACATATCAATAACCATAGTTTATGAAAATTTTCAGCAAATATAAAATAGGCTATGAATTATGGGTAACTCACTTCCACCTTTCCCCACACAAGAAAGCACACATTATTGAAATGCAAATGAGTGAGCGTGACATCCTTATAATGGTAACTTTGAGATGAGTCTAATTTTTTAAAAAAGGAAACCATTCACAAGTGCTTGTAACAATGCTTATGAATACTGAGTGTTTTTGACACAGGTCATGACTGATTGTGACACTGTAATGTGTCATGTCATTAAGGTCAAGAAATACTAGGCTAGAAAGATGACTTTAGAGAAAGTACAGAAAAATAATTAGCACAAAACTGGAGACCATCAACGTTTGAACTGTCAGAGGACTAGAGAAAAGTGATCTGGAAGGTAGGAGGAGAATGGAGAGAAAAGGATGTCACAGACGCCAAGAGAAGTGAAACACTCAAGGAAGGAGTGGTCAACAGTGTCGATATCCTGTTGAGAGGTTAAGTAAAATTAGACATGGAAATGATGGGGTCATTGACAATTGCCATGAGCTGTGTAGATTCGTGATTGAGAGCAGGGCTCCAGAGTCAAGCTATCTGCCATGTATGACCTCTGTAACCTGCGCAATTTTCATGACCTTTTGTGGAACTTATATTCTAGTGGGAGTAAACAGCAGAAAACACATGACTGACAGATAACAAACAAGTAAGCAACAAATATATAAGTGGATCTTTTAATGTCAGAATGAAGAAATGCTGTGAAATAAATACAAAACTTGCTACCTTCTAGGAGCTTACACTTGGTAGAGGAAAACGGAATGTATCCAGGTAGAATGTGAACTGGCAGTTGAGGCTAAATGGTTCCTAAGTGACCCAGCTGAGACGTGGAAGGGAGGGGTGCACTGACTGTGTAACTGAGCTTGGATGGTGAGGGAACGGGCTTCAGTCTAATCTTAAAGAAGGGCTAGCTGCAAATAACAGAGGAAAGGAGAGGATTTCTGCGATGGAGGCAAAATTGAAAACCCTGTAGGGTACACTAAGCACTCCCATTCAGCTGAAAGGAAGGGTTTAAGTAGGGAAATAGTGGCAGACAAATGGGGAAAGTAAATTGGGGTCAGAGGGTAGAGAACCTTGAATGGCAAACTAAGGAAATTTATGATACCCTGAAGGCAGTAAAGAAACATTTAAGACTTTTGAAATAGAAATAAAAGGTTTTGAGAGATACCACTTTAAAAAGGAAAACATGCTTTTAAAAAAAGAGACAGTAAATTTTCAATGCCCGAGATCACTTTACACCAAAGCTTTGCCTTAATGAAAGCATAAATTTTAAAACATACACACGTACTCTTTAAGAGAACTCTTGAAGTCCATGTCCTGTTGTCCTACAGAACCAACTGATTATGAACGTTGTTTTATCAAGAATTTTTCTAAAAAGATCAATGCACAGAGACTTAATTTGTTTCATTTTCTCTGTTGCACAATTAATGCCATTTCTCACCTGTCATTCCCTCACTATACAATAACCGTAGAAGAGCTGACAGATGCACAGTGCTCACAGAGAACTATGGAGAGCCAGATTTAATGGAATCCAGAAACGGCCTCCTTGCTTTCCAAAAGAGAATACACACTGTGCAATACTAATTCCACCGCAGAAGCCCTTGTTTGTGGAAGAGCTACACTTAATTTTACACGAAGAAAAGCTTTTTAGACATAGTTTTCATTTAGTAAAGGAAAAACGCCCCCACACTCTGCAAAAAAGAGTATTGAGGTGGTGGTGCAGAGTTCACGTTATTCACGTTATTCATGCATGGGATTTTTTCTTTTTTATCTGAAACAGTAGAGTTTATAGTCAAGTCATGAAATTGTTGCTTAAGCAGCAACATTAGCCTTTCTTGAAAAGAAGACAGGTGAAGACTCGAGATTACAGGTAAATTGGAAACAGCTTATCTTTATCTTCCCTTCTAACTAAACTTGACAGCCATGTGAACAACTCTATTAAATACTTTTCTATTACCTAGGGCCTTGACTATGCCCCTCTAAATTCTCTCCCTATCTAGGAGGAGTGTGATCGTGCAAGAACTATTCACTATGTGATTATTATATTTTTCTCCAACTGCCTGACATTTTAGAGGTTTTCCTTTTAACCAGGATGTGGCAAGAGAATCTCTTTGTGCTAATAATGATTGGATGCATGAGTCAACACAGTCCTCTCTGCTACACCTATTTCAGTTCTTAGTTCAAAACACATGCACACACACACACACACATATTCCACAACTGTTGACACTAGCTCAGGCAACCAGACACTGTGGGTTTTCTCAAGAAGTCCCAAGTTCAATTAGCCACAAATCAAAGTCCCTATAAAGCACACTCCACACTTAAACTAGTGTGATCCAATTTTTACAGTAAGGTTATTATAACAGCTACAGAATCAGGAAGTTAGAGGGGGATTTCTGAAGCCAGCATTTTAGCCAACTGGTATATCCCTGGTCAATATTACACAGTATGTGTAATTACACAAATTTTAAAATGTTCTCAGATGGATTCCCTCCAGCCTCCCCATCCCCTGCCTGCAAATGCCCTCCCTTCATTCGAGATGGAAAATGGCCTCTCCTGGGTACCATATCCAAGGCTGTATGTTAGTAACACTTTATCTCAATCTGAAAAATGCAACTATAAGGGAGGTGTTATTCTCACCACTTTATAAATAAGAGATATGCCAAGAGGATTCATAACTCTGGCTAAGTCAGCAGAAGATTCAAACTCAGGTCTGTTCCTCCCAAGGTCGTGTCTTTCCCCTACACCACGCTGCTGTACTTCTGTGCTTTTCTGTGTCTCCATGTGCTACTCTCCCCCGCATCCCTGAGAAGGGAAGGAAGAGTCTCACAGAGAAACCAGATCACCATGGCAGACGTTAAGGCTGATAACTGATAATGGTACACAACTACAAATATCCACAAACAAATGTCCAACTAAGGATAGTTGGTTAAATGCATGCACTTGCATGTGCTCCTTCTTGAAATCCCACTAAAGTTATATTTAAGTTCTAGGTTTTTTAAAAAATTGTATACCTGCAAGGGCAATCAGAATCACAGAGAAGACAACAAAGGTTTGGAAACTGGAAAGCAGGTAAAGGAGTGATGACTGACTTTTCAGATCTGAAAAAGTGGAATCCCAAACACTCAATGAAACAGGCCAAGAAACAACTTGTTTTGCACTACAGAACCCAAAAGGCTCAGGCACTTGCAACACCAGATACCCCTGAGATTGGCAGGTAAAGGTGGGTTGAAGGTCTCTTTAAGAGGTAGGTAGACACCCAGACTGTCTTCCCTATTCTGCTCAGTCACACAACTGCCCCTGTATCCATCTAGGAAAAGACGGGACCTTTGTGCTCTACAGTGGGAACACCGTGCACAGCTGAAAGCATGTTCCATATTGAATTCAGGGGAAATAAGTGAAAGTTATATAGCAAATGGAATGCTGAGAGATGGGCCCAGATTCCCTGGGCAGGAGCTTTGAAGAGGGTTTTCTAAGGAAACCAACAAACTAAAAATAAAAGATTTAAAGATATTGACATCAAGTGTTTCCCAAGATAATGATGCAGATAACCCTATATTGAATTCCATTGTAACCATCACATCCACATTTGCACAGAACTTTCGATCAGTGTTGTATAACCCAGCTCTTAAACATGAGTGAAAAGCTAGGTTCAAAAACGTGGGAAAGCTTTTAGTATAAAAGAAGCCAAAGCAAATGGGTGGACAGAAGCAATGAGGAGGATACAGGGACTCCATTAAGAGACGAACAGCTCAAATAAACTATCATCAATGCCCTAAGAGAAAAATGACACTGCATTCATGAAACAAAAACAATATGCTATGGAAAAACACAGAAAGAGAAAAACTGGTCTTGACGTTCAAAAAGGACAACAGAAAAGAAAAGCTCAGTGTAAAAGGTTTGGAAGGTAAAGTGGAAGAAGTCCCCAGAGATTAGATGAAAAATGACAAATACATGGAAATAGGAAATAAAATAAGAAAATTGGAGAAGCAGAAATTTTCGCAACAAAATAACAGAAGAGCAAGAAAGAAAAAAAGAAGACAAAAAAAGTAGGAGGTGAGAGAGTACTGGACAAGTCACCCAAGATGTAAGTCAGAACATTTACAGACTTAAACGTTATGAATGCCTAGATTGAAAAGGTCCCCTGAGCACCCAGCAGAACGAAGGAAATCTGTACCCACAGCATCATGACATTTAAAATTGTGTATTTCGAAACAGAAGACAAAAAGTCAGAAAAGCATTAGCCCTCTCAAATTCCACATTGGAACCTAGAAGACAATGGCACAATGCCTCCAAAATTCTGAGGAAAAAATTATTTACAGGCTAAAATACAATGCCTTTTCAAATTATCAAAGATGAAGGTAAAATAATTTACTAAACATGTACCTTTTGCTTACTATGTGCCAGATAGTTTCCTAAGCAATTTTTAAAGTACTAACTCATTTAATAAAAGTAAGACAGTTTTCAGAGAAGCAAGGTCTCAGAATTTTTTCTCCCATGAACCGTTTCTCATACAGTTAACGGAGAACATGTTCCATCAAGCCAGAGCAGTAAACCAGGAAAGAGTGCGCATAGCATACAGGAACGGGGGCTACCACCCCAGGGAGAGCCAAAGGCCCCACCCCAGAATCGTGGTGAAGAGATTCCCAGGACATGAGTTATGCAGCGAGCCAAGAAATCAACCAGTCTTTGGGGGAGATTTATTCAACGTAAAACTTGTATTTCATGTTTATAATGTGAAAGGGTTAATGTCTTTGTGGGTATTTATATAACTGGTGAGAGTTTGGTGATAAATTATAATAAATCCATAGTAAACTAAGGAATAAGATGAATAAACTAGATGACTATTAATAACAGGGGAACAAAGAGTTGTTCAAGAAACGAAACCTGTAAGTGCACTCAATAAATCATTTATTAATAGCATACACATAGTCACGAAAACATAAACACAGAAGGTTGATCTAACGAAAAGATGTGTGGTGAGGTGTATGAAAGATAGCCAAATCCCTTAGATGATGGGGAGTCAATAAAAAAATGCCAAAATTGGAAATATGAGGAAGTAGCCAAGAAACATGCTGTTTAGAGATACGGACAAAAATACAAAAAGAATCTGTTGAAAGCATTGAAAGTGGGTGCCTCCAGGGCTAGGAAATGGGGAAAGTTTTCCAGGGGATTAATCTTTTTTATAAAGCTTCCTAGAACCCTTTAGCTCTTTAAATTACATGTATGTATAAATTTGATAGAAATACAATGAATTTTTTAATGTTCATAAGTAGATTTTTCCTTTGAGGCAGTAAAGCATAAGGATTAAAAGTCAGCAGGCTGCTTGGGTTCTAATCCTGGCTCTTTCACTTGTAAGTATTTGACCTTGGGAAAATTGCTTTAAAAAAATCTTTCTTTGCCTCAGTTTCCTCTTGTGCAGATGAGGGTAATATCTTCCTCAAAGAGGTTTGTAAGGATTACATACAGGCAATTTAAACAGTGCCTAGCTCAGTGCATATTTATAACCATTATTATTACTGCAAATGCAATATTGGAGGGTAATTGATATCACTCTAAATAATAAAAGAAATAAAACTAAAACAGTACATCATTTTATTTCAACTCCAAATTACATATATTGGCCCAAAATTATAACTTAAAAAATTCTAAGAATAAATTAACAGTCTAAATAGAAATGATTTATTAAGCAACCCTTTGATAACTGAAAACAGTTCCTTAGTATGGTCACTTGTTAAATGTCTATTTAATAAGATACAGAAGATTCTTTAATATTACATCCACTTAAAGAATATTTACAGCTCTTAATATTCTAACCTTCTTCCACTTAACAATTTGAGAAATTGATGGAAAGTATTAATATGTCTTCCATGGGAAAATGAATTAACTTCCATTTATAATTCTCCATTTACCAAAAAGAAATTATTTTAAAATCTGTCTTCATATTTTGTGAGCACTGACTAATCTTTTAATATTTTTAGGGCCAATATGAGTATGAGTTAAAATTCATTCATTTAAGTATGCCAAGAAAAAGGGAGAGGCTCCTCAATAACCCTCAAGACAGAGTATCGTTTTCCCTCATGCAGACGAAGACTCTATCTGTTGCATATTTATTAGCCTGCTGGGTTGCCAGCTAGAAGACAGACAATTCTCCAGCAACTTAAAACACTTCTTTTCCCTGAGCTACACTTTGGTATGGGATGTCAAAGGATGAGAATGTGCATACACAAGTGGTCAACTGAAGATGAACGTTCCATGTGGTTTTTGTCCCAAACTGCCAGAGACTGCGTTAAAAATGAAATACACCAGGACGCTTTAAGCTACTAATGAGCCATGTTTGAAAATCCACAGTGCCAGCCACATCATCCTGGGTTCCTCGGGCCCTACTGTACCTACTGAAGACATTCTCATGATACTAAAGCAGCCTCCTGGATGGTAATCTTTCTGTTTCCTGAGGCAGCCTGCAAGACGGCTTGTCAGATCTAATTACCAGCAGAAAAACAGAAACCTATCACCTGTCTATTGCCTCATTAATATGTCCCCAATGAGTCAATATGAAATGAATGCAGTAATAATGTAGTCCACTGGAGAAAGCCTGGCAGACATTGTCTATGGTGCTCATCAAGGGCCGGGTGTCAGAAAGAATATTATGTGATAAAACGAAGTAACTATTTTCAGACAAATATATAACATACCAGGTTTGCTGAAATTAAATTTAGTCACATGTAACAGTGTTAATGTTTTCTAACACCTGTGGACTACTTGGGTACTGCTTATACAAATATTTGGGGAGGTTGTAGGTCAGCTCTGAATCTGCATAAACTGTACGGAGATAAGCGAAGTGCCAGCCTGTGTATCTGAAAACTAAGAAAAGCATTTTACTTTCACTCATCTTATCCGGAGAATTACTAGTTTCTCATTTGCAACATCTAACGCAACCATGGCAGTGAGTAGAGAATATCAAGAAAAAAAGCTCAGCTCACAGGAGAGTAATATTTGTGCATTTAATGTTCTGGGCATAGCAGTTGGGGAGAAAATCAGAGAGGAGGAAGAAAGAAAGGAGGGAAGAGAGGGAGGAAGGAAGGAAACATTGGGAGAAATCCTGTAGACTGTAGGTGATTCCTTCTGCCATTCCACTTCACTTCCATGAGGGTTTGCCATGAAATGAGAGTCTGAGATGGAAGATGGGAACCTGTCATTGCCTAAATCACTCTCCATTATTACTGCCTGCCTCTAATAGCATTAGCATTTCACTGAATGTAGCTTTAATGTTTAAAGACACGGTATTTATTTTTGGTTGTCTTCAGTGAGGCTCCAAACACAACACTACCTTCATCTGGTGCGTGACTCAGACTCTTCCAACTCTGCAGAAAAAATCAGTTGTGTGAGACTCGCTGAGTCCAACAGCTGCTCTTCTTGCCGTCTTGTCCATCTCAATAAATAGCTCTTTCCTTTTGGCTCACACCAAAAGCTGGAATCATCACTCTTGACACCTTAGTGTCTCTCATACTCACACCCAATCCATCAACAAATCCTTTTGGTTATAAATTCAAAATATTGCCAAATCTAACCACTCAAACCCTCCAGGGCTACAACCATGGTCCGCCATCAGCTCTCGCGAACTACTGCACTGTCCTCCCATCTGGTCTTCCTGCTTCCACTTTTGCCTCCTTAAGGTCTAAATTCTTCATAGCAGCCAGAGTAATCCTTTCAAAAAGACAAATAGAATCATGTCACTGCCCTTCTAAGAAAAACTCAAATGACTTCCCTTTATACATAGAACAAAATCCAAAGCACACTCCTCCCCAAGACTTGCAAGTCCCTGGTGATCTGGCCCTGAGTCCTCTGAATGCATCTGTTACCATCCTTCTTGATCGCTTGCTCCAGGCACCCAGGTCTACTTGAACCTCCTCCAGCGTCTCCAGCCTCAGGGATTTCACACCAGCTGTTCCCTTTTGATACCTTGCTACGGTAACCCCTTGATAAGAGAGAAGATGCAGGCACATTTGGAGGCAAAGAGGGTCACAGGACAGATTTCTCCAGAAAAATTTTCCTCAAAAAATCTTAAGTCCACTCCTTTGAACTTTCCATGAATCCTCGAAGGGGGTGAGGAGTTCAACAGTCATGAAACTGGCTCGAAAACTTCTAAAACTTAGAAGTGCCCACTTAGAGGTCTGGCATCTCACCTTGAAAGTACACACTGTTTGTATCTTGGGGCCGCATCAGGACAAGAAGAGTCCTATTCTAACATCTTCTTGTAGTGGACACTGTTGGTCCCTCCTCCACATTTCCTTGGGCCTTACGATCTTCCCACACCTGCTTGATTTCCCACTGCCGGCATCTGCATCTTTGAGCCTGAGGGGAAGCTGGCAGAAGACAAGTGCTGGGGAATTCATTTTCTTGGGAGCAGCTATCCACCAATGACTCACCCTGCTGGGTGAGATAACCCTGGGGCACAGCTTTCCAAAGTTTCTGATCAGGACTGAACTCCTGTTGTCACAAGCGTAACTCACTTCTCTCAGGTGAAGCATCCAGCGCTGGCGTTCTCCCTTCCTGTCTGACTCCTCTATCCTCCTTCCTCTGTTTCCTGTGCTGGCCTCCCAAATAAGGTTTATGAACTCAACTCCTTTCCTCATAGTGTGCCTTTGGGGGAACCCAACCTCAGATGCCCTTGTACTCTTAGTCATTCTGCTACATTACTGCTGTTTTGACATACCAGGTCCTTTCCTCCAAGTCTGTACCACGGCCTAGAGCAAGAGCCTGATGAGAACAGTCAAACACCCACTGTGACGGTTCCAGGTTCCACAGTCTAACACAGTGAACGCTTTTAGGTTACGGGCAGTTTGACAGCATGAATGCACCTGACCTCAGGGAGTCAGGTTGAGACTAGCCCCATATTTCAGGCTGGCCAAGCAGTTCAAGCACTATGACGGCTTTAAGCTACTTGTGACCTGAGGCCAAAGTGAAGAGTTACATTGTCTTTGAAAAAAAAATACCAGCGTTAGTAGATTCAAGAGCAGATCTGTCTAACACATCTTAATTGTCACCACTAAGGACAACCCAGTAGGATTTGTTTTCTACCTAGCTTCCAACTCAGATCAGTAGCTCTTCAATTCTTACTGTTAACTACATAGCACAGAAGTAAATCCATTCCCTGCATTTATGTGCTCACGTCAAGTCACACCAATCTGCATATCTATCTTTGGTTCTCAGCAAAAGCAAATATATAGCAAAAGAATGATTGTTTAGGAGAGGTAAAAATTACATATCATATAGATATGAAGTGAAGGAACTTTGGAAAAATAAATGCCACATACATGAACGAGTAGCAATGGACATCCATTCGTGGAATACTCTTTACGCACCAGGTACTGTGGTAGGGAATGAAGATAAGAAAGATGTTAGTTCTAAGGGAATCATATCCTGGTAGGGGAGGCAGCCTCATAAAGAGAAAGCGTGATAAATATGCTAAGTGTTGGTATGGAGGTAAGAACTGCTTGCAATGAAACCCAAAAGGAAGGAGCATGTTTGAATGCTAAGGGAATTGAGAGTCCTCAGCAAGAAGGTAAAGCTTGAATTGACTCTTTAAGGAGGAGAGAAATTGTCCTCAACAATTAAAACCTAGAGAAAAGCCAAGTAGAAATACCAGCAAGTACTAAAGCACGAAAGTAGAGAAAGAATGAGGTATTCCCTGTTAGAAGTGGAGTTGAGAAAGGTCAAAAATGAATCTGGACAGGTGGGCACAAGCAAATGAGACCTGTTGAGAAGGAATTGGGTATGCTTTCAACTTTATTTTGGTGGCATTTTTTGTAAATACAAAAATAGAAAGAATATAATCTGCAATTAGGAAACACAATAATCGGATGGTTTCAGGAAAGGGGAGGGGAGAGGAGACACAGATTGATTACTGCACAAATGCACGGGAAGCAACTTCTTCAACAACGCATCTTCATTTCCAGTTTCCCAGCTATTTTCCTCTCTCGCCCCACCCCCAGATGGTTGCTTGATGTAATCTTAGCAAATTGCCTCCAATTCTCCCTCCAAATCTAGTTCAGAAAGGGTATTTTGCTATAAAACTTTGAGTTTAGTTGTTAGCTCTGTAGTAGATGATCCAAGTAGCAAAGCCTATTTGCCTTATAACATATCCTGGGGGTTTCCCAGGGAGAGCAGCTTTGTTATTCAACCACTAAAAGAACAAGGCAATTTCTTTCCTGGGAGACAGAAAGTCTGATGAGCACAGGTTATCAGCAAACTCAAGAAAGCTGAGGTGTCAGATTTAGAAGTTCAGCTTCTGCGGACAGGCAAGATAAATGTAAACCCTGCTAACCACATGAGGGAAAATGTTGGCACCCAAACCATTCTTCCAAGACCAATCTACCCCCTGCCAAGGATAACCTTACCAGGCTCCAAAAAGGCCTCTGGACAGTCCACGGGCTCTAAGTCTCTTTGTTCTTCATTTGTAGACTTCGTCTCCCCACTCCCCACCCGCCTTGCAAATTAGCTCATTCCATCCAGCGTATCTGTCATTTCAGATCATAACCATTCCCTCTGCTCCTTTCCCATGTCAGAGAAAGGTGAAGGAATGTGCTTCTGGAAAGCAATTCAATGAGTGTTTGAAGACTATGGGGCTTGCTCAGCTGCTCTCAGACGTCCCTGAGCTGCTGGCAGTCACACTGCATCCCCTCCAGTGGCCATCTCAGCACAGCTGGGCTCTTTCAGAAATGGTTGTGAAATGTACTGTGAAAAGAAGGGACGGCGAAACTCCACTTAACAGCAAAGAGGAAGCTCACCAACCAGAAAGCGCAGTTCAGCTTGTTGGTCTTTTCATCAATGATCACCAGCGTGTCTGCCACCTTTACAGTCAAGGAATTAGCAACAAAGACAAGCTTAGTCCGAGATTACTGAAAATGGCTGGTGGGCAAAGATGAACATCCAGGCAGTTCAACAGACTTCAGCTCCCTTGAGCTTGTGCACGCTCCCCTGCTGTTCAATTTCCAAGCTCCCTTGTCACCCACCTGTTCCCCTCCATGCAAAGTCCTTTTTCTATAAACTGAGCAAATGCTACTTTAACATAAACCTTACTCAAGATACTTAATTTATGCATTTGTTTGCCGGGCACTGAATTATTTTAAGCCTTCTATTAATTCATTCTGATGGTGCAATTTCTATAATGTAATTTCTCGGGTATCAAGGAAATGGCTTTTTTCCATCGTTACATTTTCTTCAGGTACCATTATGAGTGTTCCATTTCGTCTTCCAATTAGTCTTATACTTAACATATGCTGACTTCACAGAGACACATTTATTATTTTTATTGCCTATTGCTATGAAAAGAAATTCTCAGCATAGATCAGTGGCCTACAATTCTTAGGCAACTTTGGTATTTGAATGAGCAGGTTTATGGAGAGGGGGTAGCTCCCTATGCGTGCAATGCTCTTCCTTACAACTTATCCGCATTGCTCTTTTCACATGGACATCTTTCTCTTTTCCCCACACCACTCTCTCTACAAACCTCTGCCCTTGTTTATCTTGCTAATGTCTACTCACCCTCATTTGTCAGCTCAAAAACAACTTCTTCAAAGCTTCTCGGACCTTTATAGCCAAACTAAGACTGAGGTTTTGTTTTGTCCATCACACCCTTGATGTTAAATATCTGACACATTCTTGGTTGACCAAGAAGTACAGAGTGAATTATAAGATGACCACATGGTTCCATCCTAGTTTGTCTAATATGGTACTGTTTTATGCCTATTTTATCAGTGAAACCATGAATAGTTCCCTCTTTCACTCTCCAAAGTGTCACAAGTTGGATGATACAGTACAAGGCTGCCTTTAGGATGAAGACATTGGAAGAAGAGTGCATTCTGTACTTGACTGCATTTGACTCAGGTTCTAGCATGTCTTTGTTGCATGACCTTGAGCAAGCTACTTTTCCCCTTTAAACTCAGTTTCATCACCCATAAAACAGAGTTGAAGACAATGTCTCCCTCAAGGATTATCACAGGAACACTGGGAAATAACAGAGTGAAAATTACTTTGATAACAGGCAAATTGCTACGTAAATCATAGTTACCACTCTATCACTATAGTTGTAGTAAATATAGTAGCATATAGAAATAGCTGGGAAACAAAAAAGTCTAGGGAGGTATCATGGAATGATGAAAAGATTTCCAAGAATTAGGAACTTGGATTCTAAGCCTCATGCTGTCATTAGAGGTGACAGGCACATCCTTTCCCCAAGGCATCCTGACCCACAAAAAGGAGATGTGATCCCTAAGAGTGATTCTAGCTCTAGCAGGCCTTGGCTGTCCATCATGGAGGCATCTCTGTTTCTGGTTAATTCCCAACTGTCAACTTACTACAGAAGAAGGAGTTGGCTGCTTTTGATGAACTTTAGTAAGGGCTATCAACATATATCTGGCCTCATTTTGAGGTTCAATCTGCTGCCCTAAACAATAAAACATGCCACAAAGCTTTCAGATGGAAGCACCTTCCTTCATTTGCATCAGAGTTGAGGGAAATTTGGTGCAGGATTACAAGATGCCTCAGGGCCAACTTGGTTGCAAGCCTATGAGCTGGGCCCCTGGATCCCAAATCTAGCTCTACTGTTTATTCCATGGATCAACGCTGACCTAAGGCAGAAGGCATACATGTCCCTCAGAGCAGTATTAGGGAAGTAAAAGTGATTGCATTCCACAGTTCTTATTCAGTGTTTCATCCTTGGTCCCTGTTCCCAAGGTTCTGGTTACCTAACTTCTCTTACATACCAGTGAAAAGAGAATGGACTTTGATGTCAGACAGACTTGGGTTCAAATCTTGGTTTTGCCATTTGCTAACAATGTGATTACAGGTGGTAACCAAGGCTCTGTGATCTCATTTGTAAAAAGAATAAATCACGTGTCTTGGGGATTTGGCAAGGAGTAAATGGAAGAGCACATGTAAATGTCCAGCACAGAGCCTTAAATACGCCACACATGTTCATTAATTTCTGTGTCTGTCTGTGCACATTCAATAAACACAGCCCTATTCACAAATTCTATTCTCGCCCTTGCTCCTCTGATAGACTGAAGCTTCATCCTTGAACTTGTTCCTGAAGTTCATCCTAGAGTCTGGAACCTAGCAACCTAGGTTAAGATAAACCATCTTAACACCAAAAATCTGCTTGTTCACAACCCCTCCTCATCGGGGTTCATCCCATTACCTTGAACCTCCCTGTCTTAGTCTGTTCAGGCTGATATAACAAAATGCCACATACTGGGTGGCTTATAAACAACAGAAGTTTATGTCTCATAGTTCTGGAGGCTAGGAAGCACTGGATTAAGGTGCCAGCACTGTTGTATTCTTCCCCTCACTGTGTCCTCACATGGTGGAAGGGGCTAGGGATTTCTCTGGAGTCTGTTTTATAAGGCACCAATCCCATTCATGAGGGTTCTACCCTCATGACTTATTACCCCTAAAGGCCTCACCTGTTAATACCATCACCTTTGGGGTTTCGGATTTCAACATACGAATTTGAGGGGGGCACAAAAACATTCCTATCATAGCACTCCCTCACACCATTGCCAAATTTTGCCTGGACTATGATTATTAATTGCACCCTGGGTTTACCCACCAGATTGAACACTCCCTGGTGCCATCCGTAGTCTCTTCAACTTCCTTACTCCTTGATCATTTGCCTCTAAATCTCCCTACCTGGTGGATTTGAGCTGCCCTGTCCCACCAAAGTGGTCAGCCCCTGCTCTTGCTGGGTGCTAACAGGCTAATGATTCTGAAATGTCTCTAATTCTATGTGCTAAAGACTTGGCTAAAATGGAATAGGTGGGTTAATAATGTATGGCTTATGCATTTGCATGCTCTTCTTTTAAGCTACTAAAGAACAACTAAGAGTTGGCTCTAAGCATTCTCAATTGCGCACTTGCATGATGCTCTATGTAACTATATTCTGACAATTTTAGGAGAATCTCCTTTTGTATTTGGGAATAAATTATCTCAACTCTTCCTTTTTAGTTCAGAAATTCTCTGAATACTCTCTGAGTGCTTAACCCAGACTCTGACACTGTCCATCATATACTGTCATCTAGGTGTCTTAAATAATGTAGGTAAGACTTTTTTGAAAAAAGAGAATGCTTAGCAGTAATTAAACAGATCTAAGTAATGAGCTTCTTGTTAGTGCTTTCATGCTTAATTCCTCAGTGCATGTCATAAACCTCCATTTATTAGATCTGATAATGCTCCAGATATAGAGAAAATTCCTCACTTAAGATACAGAACTGAGGACCAAAAAGGAAAGGAGAATGTCCCAAGTATATAATGAGGTTTAGTGGCTGAGCTAGGACCAAAATCCAGCCCAACTGGTTTGCAAATCCAGGAGCTTCTTAGAGTGCCAGGAATAGGGTAAGTGTGCTGAACTGCTGAAGCCGCAGCCCAGCCCAGGTACCTTCAGCACTGAGCAGCCTCATCTATTACCCCCATGTGCAGATGAAATAGTGTCACTTCCATGTGTATCATGATATAAAAGAGATTGCAAGTTACTGTTTTTACTCCATGTCCCCACTTCTTATAATCTGCAACGTCAAGGGATAGAGTGTTTTGCTCAAGATAAGACAACTTATGAAATGATCTGAATTAGTCATTGCTTTAATCTTACCCAAAGGGTAACTCTTTTGAGTTTATTTGTGTTCTAATTTCTATCAGCCAGAGACAAAATCCGACAACTTTCTCCATTTATCTGGGTGATTAGGATATGGGCCTTCAAATCAGCTGGCCACTGATGAGGCATCAAACAGCACCATTCTAAAGAAGAGAGAAATGATGTTTTAATTCCAACAGCCAGCAGCAAGGAAGACCCCTGCAGGTTTTGAGGATGGTATGAATGATGCAAAGTGGTGGCTGCTTTATAATCCTGAACTGAAAGTTTCCAGAATATAGAGGAGAAGAATAAGTGTCTACAAAGGCCCACATATGCATTCATACAATAAGTTACTATTTTAGTGAATAAGGAAAAAACTCTCATTCAAGAATATGAAGACTGATAATAATTTGGCCATGCTTGAGGGAAAAATGTATAGGTTTTAGTCAAATCTGCTAATTTTTCTTCCGTCTCTTAATAACAAGAACCTTGACCACCCTGATTCACATAATCTTTACTCTTTACTGTACTTTACTATATTTTCTTCTCATAAAAACATAAAGACTTTCCCATCAGAATGTTAAGGATTGTCACTGCTGTTCTTCACAAAGATGTTGAGTTACCAGACCAACAGTTAGCACTTTGTTAGAAAATGACAGAAAAACCAATTAAACAGGATTAAGCAAAGCAAGGAGTAGTCCTACTTCAGATACAGCTGGATATAGAAGCCCCAGCAACATTATCACGATCTGGTTCAACTTCATCTTTCCACACACGTCTCTGTGCTGACTTTATTCTCAGACAGCTTCTCTCCTGTGGTCACAAAATGGCCACAGCTGCTCCTAGTCGTATCCTTCCAGATTCCCTTCAACAGTAGAAAATTGAGACTCTCTGTCCAATATTACTAGGAAAAAAAAAAAAGCCCACTAATTGGATCTGATTAGGTAACACGTTAAACCCTTGAACCAACCCATGTGACCAGGAAAATGGACTTCTCTAATTGTCCTAAAGAAGGGTTATGGATTCCAATGCTAGGGCCAGTGGACTGAAAGTGAGGTGTGGCTCCCAGAAGGAAATCAATGAATGGTTACCACAAGGGTAAAAGAGTGCTGCGTGGCAAAAACAACCAATGTCCTGTTCTCTACTCTAGCTGTCCTCATTTTCTCTCCTCAATTGCCTGTAGCCCAGTTTCTGCAGCTGTCATTCCTGACTCTACCTCAAGAATCACCATTGGAAGGTTGAGGTGAATTTAATCAGGCCCCACACTCCTCTTCTCTCTGGCTATTACCCACAATGCAATCCTTCCCCGCATCCATCTCAGTTCAAACTCAACGTCAGATCTGGGGATCTCTTTCTCCCTCCTCCTGCTTCTTTTTGTCCCAAAGATTTTGGCTATCATTTGCAGAACTTCAGCTGTTGGGACTCAAATTTCCCTAATTCTCCTCAGAGAATGCTTTCTTCACCACTTAGCAATAATTAGGTCCTTGTTCATGCCCCAAAATTCAGCTTTCCTTATACTCTCTCAAGAGAAGTGTGCTAATCTCAAATGACCCGTGTTCCATGGAAAGGCTTGGCATTCTCCAAGCTCGCCAATGTTGGTATCCACACACATGACAACTCCAGTGTTACATAAAACCCATTCTCCTTACCCAACCTCATCCCTGGCCTAGATACACAGCTAATTGCCTCAATCATCCTTTCTAAGCCTCAGTTGCTTCATGTACACAATGGGGATAATAATTCTGCCTTCTTCATAGAGAACTTGTATGGCTTAAAGGAGATATTTCATATAAAGTCTCAGGAGAGTGTGCGGCTTACAGGTGTTCAATAAATGCTAGCTGTTATTGTTGTCACAGGGGTGGACTTGCGGGTAAATGGTTGTAATCTTCGTCAGAGTTGAATATTGCTCCAACATTCTTTGAGTAAAAGAAAACACACTTTATACTAAATGAAGTAACTTGAATCTGTTGGACCAAACCATTGCAGTCACTATTCTGGTAACCAAAGACACATCCAAATAGAGACCAAATGTCGAATGCTTGTGCTTTGTGCAGGATCCTCATTTACTGACTTTCTTCAGTTTCTCAGAAAAGTGTAAAACCCTTTTCCCACAGGACATGGATACCCAAGAGCGAATTTTAAGGGAAAGGAAATTAGTATTTACTGGGTTCCCACTACTTGCCAAACAGCCAACATAGGTTATTTCACTTAATCCTCACAACTATTGTATTGCTTATTTTCCCCAACAAACATTTATTAAATAACCCCTACGTGTTTAGCTTTAAGGACACAAAGATGACAAGGACATGCTGTCTGCCTTCCCAGGCCAGTGAGGGAGGCAGATTAAGCAAATTAGCAATTAGAGCGCCTTGTGATAAATGCCAAGACAGTGATATGCAGGAACAGAGAGCAGGGGTGAAGGTAGGTGTTTGAAAGAGATAAAACTTGAACTGCGTTTTGAAGGACAAGCAAAAGCCAAATAAAAATGAAGGGAAAGATTTCATTCAAAGCGAGGACATAACAACTAGGAACACACTATGAACAAGAGCTTTATTTAACCCTCAAGTCAGAGAAATTTAAGTAACTTCCAAGGTCATGGAACTACCAAGTGCTAGAGACCAGGTTTGAACCCAGCAGGCTAACTCCAAGAATCCATGCACTTAACCACTGAGCTATTTCACAGCAAGGAAGACTTGGAACACTATAAGTAGTTTGACTGAAGTACAGGTTTTGGGGGGTAAGGGGGAAGTGGCAAGGAATGAGGCTGGAGAGGTAGATGGGAATTTGACCCAGAAAGGCCGGTGTGACACGCAAAAAGGTGCGAATCCCATCCTGAAAGTCATGGGGATGCACGGGAGAATCATCAGCATGGAGTCACAGGGGAGATAGATAGATACTCAATAATACCCACTACATGCCAGGCAGTGCCCTAAGCAGGTACAACCCATTTAACCCAGAAAACAACCCATGGAGGTAGATACAATTATTATCCCCAGTTGTAAAAGTGAGGCCCAGATTGGTTAAGTACCTAGCCCAAGATGGCACAGAGGGCTAAGTAAAAGAGACAGGCTTCCAAGCAGTCCAGCTCCAGAAGCCATGCCCTTCACCACTCTGTCATCCTCCCTGCAGGCAGGCCATAGACAATCACTCTGGCTCTCGATGCGTGCTGGGTGGATTAGAAAGCAGTCCAATGGGAAAAGACAGTGGTGGTGATATCTACCATGAAGTTAGTGTCATTTCTTCCATGTTCCTCAGGCAAGTAAGCAACTCAGAGAAGCTGAGAGACTCAGGCCTGGATCACACAGTATGTGTCGGAGTTTGATTTGACTTCAAAAGTGTCAGATTCAAAAGCCCTTGTATTTACAATGTTTGGGGCTGCCTCTTGCTAATTCAATTTCAACATAATTATCACAAATTCCAAATTATCTGGGTCCAAAATAATGAGGTTTTATTCTCTGTACATTCAGCATTCAAGTACTATCCTACTAAATGACACGTTTAAGCATGCCAGAAAATTACCCACAAATTGCCGTGTTTCCCCATCCTCGAGAATGCGGCTCTCGTCTGGCTAATGGCCGGAACGAGAGACTGCAGAGCACGTCACTATTTAAAGTGGATAAACATCATTGTGGCAAGCAGGTCATTATGAAAAGCATTATGTCTGCTCTCTTATGAATTGTTTTTAATATGAAATTGATCTTGAAATGCAACAAAAGTAAATGCTATAGACTTGTTCTCTTTTTCCTTCTACTCTCTCTTATCTTAGTGTAATTTGAGCTTTAATGAATGCTACTCATTTCTATTCAGTATCTGACTTTACGGTGAAATTCCACCATGAGAAAGGAAATGTTAGGCTATAGAAGGAACTAGATATTCTCAGTCCCTGGTATATGGATTCTGGCCACCTGTCTGCTTAAAAAACACTACAGTTTTGCATTCACCTGAAAGCCAGACCTGGGCTGCTCAGTATAATAAAGAAATGCTGGAAAGCGCCATTTCCTATTTAAGGGTGACATGCTGCCTCTCCAGAGATCTCCCCTGTGTGCTTAGGGGTGTAGATTAAAGAGTGTGCCACATTAATTTCTTATTAAATGAAACCTACCCTGAAAGTTTGAGAGCTGCTGGGGTAGCCTCCAGCCACAGGTGGCTATTGAGCACTGGAAGTGTCTGAATTGAGATGTGTCAAACCTATTTCCTCTTACCTTTGTTAAGGAAGCCTCTAGGAAATTTGAAATAATGTGTGTGCTTTAAATGATATTTCCACTGGACAATGCTAATTCTAGAACCTTTATATCCTCTATTAATTTCAGAGCATACACTTATGCATGTGCATGTGGGTGTTCTGCTTTGTTTTGTTAAACATAAATCAAGTCCTCCTCTGAGATATTTAATACACCCTGCTTTTCTTCTACTTCGTATAGCCTTCAAAGAGATACCTTAAGTGAATAGACCAACCCCAATATCCTCATCTGTGTAAAACTCTGCTTAACAAAGAGTTTGCTCTCTAGACCCCAGAGATCATTTCCTAACTTTAAACACTCTAGGAGGCTGAATCCAAACCACTTTCTAATCTCATCGAGTCACATCTCCAAAAATAGGCTCTGTTTTAGAGGGATATCTGGAAATCGTCCCTCCCCTCTACAGCCATGTATACTAGTAAAATATCTCTTGTATGAAATTTTAATATTCTACCTTCAAGAAAACATATCTTTAATTAGTTCATTATTCCTAAAACAAACTTTAAAGTATAGTTAAACCAGATTTGATTAAATACTTGAATTCTTCCTTCATCCCTGCCCAGTATCCTTCAGAATATGCCACATTAAAAAATGGTATTTTCCCCAGATGACTGGTGATACAAGAACACAGTGCAAGAGAATCAACACACGCTTTCTCTGTTGTAAGTTTAAAAACAGAAGATTCATTGATTTCAGAAGAAACGATCACTACGCACGGGAAGAGAACTCCCATACTAACAAGCAGGAATCGGTTAAGTAACAGAATTACGAGAGGTGCATGGCTTAGTGGAGAGTTACTTTCCTATGGTCTGGCAACTCTGCTCAAGAGATATTTAATGATCCTGAGTTTTCTGCACTACTTTCAAGTGACCCATAAAGCAGTTTTTCAATTTTTCTTAAAACTGACAAGATCAGAAGCTTAGATAAAAAGTGAACTGTCTTTAATTTGATTGAAGCCAGATAGGAGTGGTGATGACATAGTTGGAAGGAATGAGTTCACTCAACTGGAGACATTTCTAAACCCTGGATACTCCTCGTCTTTCGTTACTGGAAGGCCTACAGATGATCTTCACAGTGCATCAGCCAGCATCCATTACAGAACCACACAGAGAGGTTTATTTTCTACAAATAATGATATAGCCACTTTTTTATTTTTTATTTTTTAATAATGTATTCGCTTAGAATTTACAACAGCATGAAAGCAGAGACTATTAGTGCTCACCCACAGCTGTGTCCTCTGCCTTCTTCCCAAGCACACAGATATTCCGCTCTGTTGTTAGGTGTGGCCATGGACTGACTTCTTCCCAATGCCACATGAGCCACCATGATATGTGTCACTTTCAGGTCTGGCCCATAGAAACCTCCCATGTATGGCCTCATGCTCTTTCCCCATCTGCTGATGCAGGGGTGAGAATTCTGAGAAGCAAGAAAAGGTCACAGCCACAAGACGGAAGGTGAGTGGGTTCCTGAATCACTGTGTGGAGCACAACCGCCCCTCACCACCGACTCTCAGTGAACAATGACATGAGCGTAAATAAGAATTTATTGCTGGACCTACTGAAATTTGCAACTTCTGTGTTACACTAGGTACCACTGTTTCTTTATCTTATACAAGCAGTTTCACATGTGTTAGCCATTTTACGCTATAGTCTTCCCATTTAGGAACTGAGGGGGAGAAGAGATTTGAAAATGTCATTACGTCTATTAACAAATGAGGAAATGAGTAACAAGAGGTCACTTTACTGGCTAATTATCACAGGACAAGGTGTAACCCAGATGCCCTAGCAAATAAACATCTAGGTATAAATGAGAAGATTAGGCAAAGGCAATAGAAACAGACATTGAATTCAGTGTGGTTGAGTTGGAAGATGGCTGCATTTTAAAGACTAAGCTTTGAGCAATTGTCAACAGAGCTGAACACATCTAACTTTATTCTAGAAAACAGAGTGGCATGCATGAGGCTGAAATGAAGAAACACATCATGTGTCGGGGATAGGATAAGGCAGAAATGTGAAAGCAGGCAAGCACGAACCCCAACACATTCTACTGGTCAGTACTAGCAAAGCGTCCCACCAACATCCTCTTGAGGAAGGATTGCGGTTAGCTCTGCCCCCAAATTATGGTGACATTTGAACATTATTTTTAAATGTTTTTCAATTTATCCTTTGTTTGCTTAATAAAGATTTGAGTCAAGAGAAGCCGCTTAGCTTCTCTTTATACCACTTTATGACCACTTAGCTCTCTTTATACAATAGTTCATTAAGAGGGGCTAGATACATTTAAGCTAATCTTGCCTTAAAATATATGGCATCCTACTAGGTACTATAGTTTTTTGGTTCTACGTAAGGTATATACTCTTGGCACATATTCTGAGCTGATACTGGCATGTCAAGTATAGCTTGCACCATTCTGTAATAGTACCAGTTGTTAAATACTTGGAATATTTTGCAAATAATTGCCCACTTAAACAGATCACATCCCAGCAGATAGCCTAGAGATTGACTATGACATCTTTCAATAATGTTGCCTAAAGGAAGTCTCCTAGTCCATTGAGAATTGTTACTTAGGAGAGAAAGACAGTCTCATCTTGATTGTTTAACAGAAAGCCAATGTTCAGCAGCCTTTTTTAAAATAAAATTGACTGATATCTATTTATATGGCTCTGCTAATCTCATGAGTCATTTCAGATGTGACAATTACGGATAACAAACAACTATGTAACTTACCAAAGTGCAACCTCAAAATGCACTCAAAAGAATCAGCACTTGTCTAAGTGTCAAATTTCCACTCCCTCTGAGATACAAGCTGGTTTAACATGTTTCCCTTAAGACCCTAGGGATATAGTTACTGTCTACTGGGCCGGAAACTTGAAAAGGTAAGCACTGACTTTGGTAAGTGATGAAAAGTGCTTTAAATGGATGCAACAGACTCTTTTTTACCCAGAAGAAATGCACTTGAAGGAGAAAAGAATATTAAAGGCCAGAACAAGACTATATCAAGTTAAACCAAAATAGCAAAATCAATATATTGTATCTTGTGCCACACAAGCCCCCTTCCCCTGCTCCCGTCTTGTTAACGCATCATCGCTGGTTTCAAGACTGCAACCCAGCTTCTGTCTGCCTGCACTTCTTTATCAGGCTGATCAACATAATGTCTCTTGATAACTTAGTCTATACATTCAGTTTCATTTTCTAGTTTCAGTCACATTTTTCAAAGGAAGCATTATGGAAACTTTAAGCGTAATAATCTTCCCTGAACCTAGAGACTCTTCTCTTAGAATTAAATCAGTACTATAACATTCCCTCCCCTCTTTGGGACTACGACAAACACACCCACATCTAAATTTAATGCCAGTGCTTGTTGGTAAGCATTTGAATGACAGTGAGTTTACAAAAAGGCTTGAAGTTATTTTAATACCACTTAATACTGCACTTGATACTCAAATACTCATGTTAACATTACTACCAATCTACTTTTACTAACAATAATAACAGCGCATCTAAAATAGGTGAGAATTTCTAGGGTGGAGCATGGAGGGTGGGAGAGTTTATTGTGCTATCTCCTCCAGCCCTCAGGAGGGAATGGCAGGTGAATGATTGTTTTGAAGGTTTTTTGTTTTCATATCCAAGAATTCGCTTTTCCCCTTATGAGGAGAAGGGTCTATTTGGCAAGTCTGACGAGGACCGGTTTATGTGTACAGAGACCAGTGCTCCAGCATGACACGAGCTCTCTCTTCTCTCAGACTTCCTGCTCTTGGGCGTCATGAGATCCCCAGAACTTCCCAGCTCTGTTCCTTCAAGGGAACAAAGATCTGACCAGGTCTCTGCATCCCCTCCTCCAGCTTCTCCCCCTACAACTGAGAGAGGATGAGAGGCGAGCCCTGAAGTGGGGTCTGATTGTCCCAGAGAGCCCAAGATCAAGGCAATACTAGGATTCCCACACCGTTCCACATCTATTTTCCACAGATTTGAACCTGTAGGAATGGAAAGGAAAATGGTGACACTCCAAATCTCCTATAGGCAGTGGTAGAGTATTGTTCCACTTTTATGGAACAAAGTGATTCTAACTTTACCTATGGTTGAAAGTTAAATGACCAATAGAGAAATTGATTCCATGCTGTTTTGGACCATAGAGTGGAATACTGATCTGAGTCTCATGAATGTTTCCCATTGGTCACAGTGGAGCCAGGACACAGTATGAAAAGACAATGTCCCACTCAACAGCACATGCCACACTGGGATGAGTGGGCGTCCATGGCAGTCTCTTAGAACACGAAGGGCAGAGTTGTGTGTTTAGCAAGTCATCATGTTTCCCTGTTGCCTTGACTACCCAGAATGTTAAGTGCCTTCCAGCTCCAAACCTAGCCCATGTTAGGATTGCTGAGTAAATAAAAGAATGAGTCTAAGAAGGGGTCAAATAAAGAAGACTTCGAAATAGATGCAAAAAGTAGATGCAAAAAGAAGCCACGCTTGGGCTGCTTATTGTCTGTCAGATTAGACTAAAGGATGTGATCATTTCTGGTATAATTATATTCGGTATCTTTGGGCCTTCCAATACCTATGTGGCATTCAGTACCTATAGGAATGAAACAAAACAGAATAAACAAATTTTCTATGTACAATAGAGGACGTCTTTGAACTTAAATAGTAGGCTCACTGATGATTTTCTAAAACGTTAAAATAGATATTACACAAGCATTTACCTTACAATTTTAATCTTTCTTTGATTTCCTGAATGGTGGTCTAGATTCAGTAATTAATGCATCAAGCCACAAAAGCAGGGTTGAGTTGTGTCAGATGAACTAGCCAGTTCTCATTTGGCATTTCTATATATTCACTGAGCACCCAGGAAAGACAAGGTCTTATGTCAGTGGTAACGGCTGATACGTAAACAGCTAAGTTTAACAAGGCAGAATACATTGAATACTACAAGCAAAATTGAGAGAAACTATTTATCCTGACTGAGAAGATCAATGTAAAATGAGATTTGAGCTGGATCATCATTTAAGAAGGATGAACAGGATTTTAATTGGAAGAGGAGGAGGATGGAAAAAATCCCTGCTGTATAATAAATGATCCCAAGGAGAAGAAAGGGGGCATGAGATCATCTGGCCTGGCCTGTTAGAATAGTTAGTTAACTCTTAAGTGTGACTAATCAGGTAATGGGGATAGATGATATTGCAAGAGATGAGGCTCCAAATACCCAGGTGAGGCCAAGCTGTCACAGGGTCTTGACTCCTTGCAAAAGAGTTTAAACTTCTTCAATTGGAAATAGCTTTTTTTACTAGAAAATTGTGTCATCATTCTGTGTCCTACTCCTTAGTTCTATACATATTTAAGAATGGCATTATGGTTCTGCATATTCTTGACGAACTATTTCTTAACACTGAATGTTAAAATTTGTATCTGTTAAGAACACTTTCCAGCAAGTGGTTGAAATTGACTGAAAGGGATTTTTCATTCTACGCCCACATCAGTCTTGTCTTTATGTTAATGAATTATGATCAAATCATCTAACAGTCCTAGAAAAATTTGAAAGTCACATATCCTATAGTAATCTGACCTGGTCCAATTATTTCAATAGGATCCTAAAAAACATCTTAAACAATGCCAAAGGGATACCCTCCCACATCATCTTCTATAGGTGGAGAATTTTAAGTGGCTCTAATCACTAAAAGTGTAATCCACTTTTGCTACAAAGATTCATCCTATTGACGGAGTCTGATCCTGAGCGACCTCTAATCCACATGCTTTCTGACTTGATAAATGAATCAGGTGTAGGGGAGAGTTTCAAATCCTTCCTTGAAATGTTATGAAACTGCTCTATAACCAGAGGTGCACTCTTAGAAATACACTCACAACCCTTATCTATCTATCAGTACCAAATTGTTTTTACAAACGTGCCTGGCTCTAAATGAGTCAACCCATCCTATAATGTCCGTCAATCTTGTCTCTCGCCAATCTCTCCAGCATTTTGTCCGTACACCTAAAGGCAGAATTTTAGATTGAGAGCTTCCCAAATTCTTCCTCATTACATTAACCCCATTTCAAAACTGTCTAGAGTGCTATAAGTACTTTTGCCAAAGGTTTTCCTATTCCTCTTGCTATTTGCTTCAAAATCCCCAAATATCATCTTCTGTGATTCACAGCCCAGCAGTTTATCAATTTTATTATTTTCAGTGCTATCTTATTAAAACAACTTACCTGTCTCTTCCCCCTCTCTCTTCCTCCCATACCGCCTATAAGTCTCCAAAAGCATCGGTGTGCATGTGAGATACCCAGATATTTAATTTGGGATTTCATTTACATCTTTAGCATGAGCTAAATTTATAAAGTGTGCACTGTCACGTTTATCTTCCTGTCTATATCAAACATTCCCCGGCCCTCTGCTCCTGACTTTCTGCGTCTTTCTTGTACAATTTATCCAGCACCCCATCAAACAGAAATTTCTAGGAACAGTACTTCTGCATATGCACCTCAATGCAAACATGCTCATTAATGAACGACTTTCCAACACTACAGGATTCTAAAGTGCTTTAGCATAAAGAATCTCTTTCGTTCCAGGAACTTCTTCAGTGAATTGAATTTTACTGTAATGATTTTCTTTGAAAGCCGGTCATCTGTTAGCAATGCAGACTCCACCCTGAAGTTGGTTTGCATCTCTACCTTTGAGAGTAGTGGTTTTCCCAGGCTGGGGGTAAGGCTTGAGTGGTTTAAGTACCTCTGTGTCCCAGCAGACTTTTTCTTTCCTGTAAAATCTTCTAGACACACAAGTGCACATTCTATTAGAAAGGAATCTTCATGTGTTCACTCCTTAGGAAACTTTTGACCACTATAACATGCTTAGCTCTGAGCTAAATGGTTAAACGGAGACACATAGCCATGGCCTGCAGGAAACAGACAAATAAATGTCACCCGCAGCATGGGGTCACAGGGACTGAGTAGTGTTTGGAGGGTGTCTCTGGAACACAGAGAGGGTTGTTCACCTAGCCTGAGATGAGGGACAGCTTCCTGGACCTGAAAGGCAAGGAAAAACAAAACTACACTGTCATGAACTGCGAAGCCATTAAAGAGCCCCCTGGCATGGTGTGAAAACAAACACAGGGCAAGGGAAGATCAATCAATCTACCTCTCCAGACAACAGCAGGACATTGAGGAGACACTAGGAGTGTGACACCACCCACTGTCTCCCGAAATGCTGGAGGATTTTGAGCAAGGGCATCACTCTAGCTTTAGAATAGTCTAGAATGACTATTCTTACAGTGGAGATGGTTGAAGCAGGGGAACAGATCCTGAGATGATGAGCCAATAAAACCCCCAGCTGACTCCTTGGCTCTGATTTCTCACTTAAATAATTCTAAATTTTAAAAAATGACTCCCTGTATATATTTCATTTAAGAAAGAAGGTGAAACTACAGACACAAGAATTTGCCTCTTCTAAATAGAAGTTGTCAGTGGATTTAGGAGAGGGAGATTGATGCTTCTTTTCCATTAATCTGGTTTCCCTAAGAGCAATTGGCCCTTGGCCTCTTGGCCCACCCTCTCATTCTTCCCTGGATTTGGTGAGTGGGAGAGAGGAACTGGACAAGTATGGCCCAGCTCTTCCCTCTCTTATGCACTAGGGATCAGAAGGCCACAGGAAACACCCATTCTGCACTGTCCCTTCTGCCCTGAAGAGTACAGGGGAAGCCCCACATGGCGACGCTCCGCGGTTGCCCTAGTCCACCTGTGATTGGCTACAGAAGCCTGTCTAGCTTGGGGGTTCAATATTATGAATTCTATTGTCACGTACAGAAGGCATGTTCTCTAGTATAACCTTTATCAGTATTCATATTGACATTTTGGTCTCCACTTGCTTGATTTCTTTATCTGTCTCTCAATTTATTCTGAATGCAGATGGGGAAAACAAGGGTATCACTTTCAGGCTCTCCTCAAACCACAACAGTTATCATAATAAATTAATATGTGGGTCCTCAAAAGATCGATCATCTCAGGTACCCTGATAAGGCCAAGTTTCTGAACCTACAAAACCGAGGATCTGGCCCTCAACCACATGGACAAACAAAAATCTAGCCTGTAATGAGAAAGAAAGATGAAGTCAATCCACAGAGAAGCAGGAGGAGACAGAAGGAGAGAGTACTGTCAGCACTCCAGCTCCTGGAGCAATGTGCTCCTAAGTCCCAGCCACCTTTTGCCCTTACTTTCTATGACACACCTGGAAAGCTCACTAATGCCAGTAGACACATTCAACTTCATGAGCACATAACCGGTACAGTGGCACAGGGCCCCTCACTCAGAAGGGCCCCACACTTGGGGTTTAATGCTCTGTGGTCACCACCTGGAAGTTCTCAATAATTTCATCTTCCAATTTATGTTTTGTAAGTGAGGTCCAATGGGACAGCAGGGTGTGCACTGGGGGTTTGGAGCCTTAGGGATCCTATATCCTACTGCCTCCCCAACTCCCCAGGATGGGTTCCCAGCTCTCCATTCCCCTGTTCCCTGGAGCCCTGGGTCCCTTACAGCCTCTCCTTCTCCACCTAGTGATAACTGTCTCTTTCTATCCCTAGTAGGGTCCTTGCAGAGACAGAGTGAGGGTCAGGGTTGGGCTCGCATGCTTTGGGTGTTTCTAGGTGGAACATGGCAGTACCATCCCCACTCCAAGCTGGTAGCACCTAGGTGCCTTCCATAGGTGACCCAAGGAATAGGTGGGGAGACTACAGGCCCCTCGGGTGGCCCATCTGCTATAGATTGAGATGAAGGGCTCAAGGGAAGGGGACATACCTGGTTCAACTTCCCTGCCCCATGCCAAGTGACAGCACATTGGTCAGGGTGGAGGCGAGCACTGAGGTCAGCGGGTCATGGTCATGTGCCAAGGTGGGGGATGGGCCTGAAGCTTTTCTGAGAGTCTGTACTCATCCCAAGAGTATCCCCAAGGCCAAGAAAGCAACGTTAAATGCAAATGAAAAACACCATAACAGGTCGAGAGAGACTGCAGAAGAAAGGTAAAAGCTTTATATTTTAGCACCTATAAACAGCAGATTTTTCCTACTTTTTGAACAAGATCCCACACTTTCATTTTACTCTGGGCTCTGCAAATTACATAGCAAGTCTTACCAGTGCATTTCTCTCACTTGCAACCAAAGGAGTCCTACCCCTGCCTTTCACATGGCTCTATACTTTGAGTAATTCTTTGTAAGCCTCTTTCCAACAAGATAACACCATTCTGTAAATTGTTCTATGGGGGTCGAAGCATTTGCTCAAAAAAATAAATGTCAGTATTATCAGTCATTAAAACAAGAATGCTTTCGAGGATCATCGCATCTTATCCAGCTATAATGACAGACAAGAGAGAAGGCTTAGCCTGTGGGCTGCTATGGACAGCTGCCTAGGGAAAGCCCACCTCTGGCTCCAGGTGAGCGCACACCAGGAAAGCAGACAACAAAACTCCTGAGATGACCTCAGCCCTCAGGTCAGGCTGTGCAAATCTGATATGGAACAATTTGCAAGTACTTTCACCATTTAACTCCAAATGCCAAACTATTTAGCAACAGATCTTACATAGTTTCATAAATACTTCAGCCTGGTTATCAAAAATATGAGCAATTTTTAAAAAATTATAGATTGTCATTGCACTCTCTCTTCCCTTTGTGTTTTCTTTACACTCTCTAATTAGAAAAAAATATATATATACATATATGTAATAGATAGTTAAATGATGAACAAGGAGGAAGAGGAAGAAAAAGGAGAATAAAAAGGAAGAAAAACAGAAAAGAAAAGAGAAGCAGGGAGAGGAGGGAAGAAACTAAAAGCAGTCACACTAACTGGGATAAATCAGATCCAATGATGTCTGATGCAAGATTTACCTGTGAAATAGAATAATGCCATCAACCTCCCAGGGTTACCTTGGGAAGTAAATGAGGTAACAGATGTGAACATTCCAGCAAGGTGTCTTGCACATATTCAGTGACTGTTGTTGAGGCTAAATGGGTATTTCCCAACCACATGAGAAGAAAGACCTCCTTACGTGGGCATCAGCCACCAGGAAAGCCCATCTGAGAGAATTCACACCAATTAGTACTGTTTGAGAAACCGTGCCTTGTGTTTTGCTTGTTAAGAGAAGTGTTAACAGTGTTTATTTCTACCCAGATATAGTCAATTCCATGAATAACACCATGTCCAAAAAAGCTGTTATATATTAAAAACAAAACCAGAATTGGTTGAAATCATCTGGTTACCCTTGCCAAACTTTCTCTGTAAATGTTTCAGTTACAGGTGGAAAAGTCAGCTATAAATGTATGGCCTGAAACTGAGACAAATTTGGGTACTTCCACTAAAAGGCTGAAGTTCAAGCAAATTCATGAGCCGCCACTTTCTCCTTTATCCTTGTACCACTAATCATACTATCTTCGCTTTTTATAACATTTGATAGTTTAAAACACATCGATATATGTTCCTTTAGTAATTGTCTGCAATATCATTGTTGGATAAACACAGGAAGTGATATTAACCCAATTTTAATATGTAAAAATACAGAAGTTACAACTCGCCAGTAATGAAATGAGGTATAAATGCCGACTCTCCAAACTTTGTCCAATTTTTCAACCATGCCGCACGCCTCCGCATGCGACCTTCATAAAACCCAGGATTCTCCCTGTCTTACTGAGGTCAACATGATTGACTATAAGGATCGCTTTAAGAAAACTATTTTCCTTAATTCCTAACTTCCAAGGGAAGATGTATATTCACAGTCTGTGGACACCAGAAACATTACTTGAACTTCTATTTTTCACAGTTGGACTTTCAAATTCTGCAAAGGTGAAGCCTCCACTTATCACAATGGCGTGTGAGGGCTGGGCATACACACACTCACCGAACTCGAGCAATCAATCTTATTTTATGAGGTGATATAATCCTGAAGAAATGCATTAAAATCAAATCCCTACATTGCTCCTCAGATTCACAGCATTAGCGTGCACAGACCACCGGCGGGCTTGATAATCCGTGGAACTATATTAATGGTTATGTTTTTTGTTTTGCTTTGGAAATATTTTCAGCCTTCTTTTAAAAGCTGAGCACTAGTGTCTTTATTTGCCTGATGAAACTTAAAAAAAAAAACTACACAAATAGTACATGTATAAATTTCCATTGTAAGAGATGCAAACAAGATTAAATTCATAGCAACAGGTAGATGTTCTTGTCCACACACACACCCACGGATAGTAAGGTGAACCGGGTGCATGTTTCCAGTCTATGCATTTACATAAGTATGTGCACAGACACTGTAAATAATAAATTAGATGTGTGATGATGCTATATGCATTGTCCAGTAACTTGATTTTATTTCTTTCTCTTTTTTCCCTCAAAAATATGTCTTGGAGATCTTTCAGTGTGCCAGTATGTATGCGTGTACAGATGTGTGTGCCAGTATGTATGCGTGTACACATGTGTGTGCATACATACACTTAGAGTTTCAAATCACTGTATTCTATTCCATAAAATGATACACCAAATAAATTTAATCATTCCATTACTGAGGGATATTTTGGTTGTTTCTGGTTTTCGATGAATATTGAAATGTAGCAAATGCAGCAAAAACCTCACTATCTGTGCATTTCCCCCCTTCATGAGCATGTGCTTTTCTAGAACACATTTCAAGAGGTAAAACTGATGGAATCAAGAGAATCTCTGTATTACGCTTCAGATTTACTTTAAATGTGGATAGATTCTGTCAAGTGCTATTAAAAAGTTTCACCATTGTACACTCTCAGCCATCCATGAGGCTGTCTGTTCACCTGAACTCACCAACATGGACTAAAAGCAAACTTTTAACATTTGCCCCTAATCGATTGCATGACTATGGTGACTTAGCCATTGTACATTATTTCTCTCTCAGCAGCAGCATGTTGTCTCTGCAGGTGAGTAGTGATAATGTGCTGTGTCCTTGGGTAAGTTACTTAAGCTTCTCTGTCTCAGTTTTGTCACCTTTAAAATAGGGCTGATAATAATACCTAATTCAAAGGGTTATTTCCTGGTTTATCTCTACTTTTTGCCTCTTTTTCAATGCGATTGCCTATTCAGTCAATTTGGCAGATCCAGTCAGTTCACACATATTTAACGAGTGCCTACAACGTGTCAGGCACCATTCTTGTTGCTGGAGCCGCAGCACTGAGATAAGACCCAGCATCTCTCTCACAGCGCATACATCCCAATGGGGAGGCAGACAACATAGAAATACACACAGAAATGCATCATTTTCTACCAGGTTGTGCTGGGGAAGAAAAAATACAGCAGGGTATGCGGCTAAGAGGTACCAGAGGCACTATTTTAGAAGGAGTGGTCAAAGCCAGTTTCTGTGACAAGGGGATACATGAGTAGAGACCTGAAGGAAATGAGCATCCAGCCTGAGGGGGCAACAAGCACAAAGCCCTGAGATAGGAACGTAGTTGGCGCGTTCGAGGGATAGCGAGGAATGATGTGTTGGTGCAGAGAAAAAAGAGATGGTGGCTAAGAGGAGCCAAGGACTGGATTCTGAATGCCCTCATAAACCAAAAGGAGGAGTTTGAATTTTATTCTAAATGCAGATGGAAGCCAGGGCACTGGCCTCTGAATTGCTGAACTGCTCCAAACACAGAGAGGGGCTGAAATTTAAGCTTCATACCCAAGCAGCTACCTTGAGCGTGGCCATGAGCACTGCCCATCTGCCCTCTGAGCAAAGCTCACAGTGAATAAAAGTGAACATCAGTAATCAGGGCATGCGTCACACACTCAGGCCAAGAGGCAAGGCTGAACAGAGCCATGGTATTGTGGAACAGTACTCCCAACCCCCACTCACACCTTTTCATTCAACCCAAAAGGAAGACTAAAAAAGCATTTTTCTCCTTCTATGGTGCCCAGTGCCCTTGCCAGCTGATAGACCAGGAACAGGAACCCTGGCTATGCGCAAATGGTCGGCTAGATGAGCACCAAGCGCCCAGGCAAGATGGTAGCTCAGAGCCTGCCCCTAAGGCAGCAAGCCTACCTCTGCAGCTGGTCCCATTCCCCACGTAGCCCGGTTTGCAGGTGCAGCTGTGTCCCTGGACAGTGTTGGTGCAGATGGCATTCTCATCACAGTTGTGCTGCCCGCTGCCACATTCGTCATGCTCTGTTTACAGGGTGAGAAAGAGAGACATCTTTTCTTAAGTTGGAGTCATTGGTATTAGAAAAGTTAGCTGGAACTCACCAAATGAGAAAAGTGACTACTGTGTACCGGGACCTTACTGTGTGCCTGGCAGCATCTACGCCTGATATGGTGGAAATCTCAACAACTCTAAAAGATGGAGCTGTTATCCTCACTTTGCAGGTAAAGAAACTGAGTGTCAGAGGAGGCAAGAGACTTATGGAAGTCACAAGACTGGTGAGTGCTGCTCTAAGGTCATTGCTCTTTCATGTTCTCCAAGGGTTTCTGCAGAGGCTCCAAGGCAGCGGTTCTCAACAGGGGGCAGTTTTGCACCCTCTCACCTGGAAACGTCTGCCAATGTCTAACAGTATTTTTGGTTGTCATGATTTGGGATAGGGGATGCTACTGGAACCTAGCAGACAGAGGCCAGGGATGCTCCTCAGCATCTTACAGTGCCCAGGAGAAAGCCAACCACCGCAAAGCATTAACCAGTGCAAAATGTCAACAGTGCCGAGGTTGAGAAACTTTCCCCTCAGGTTAAAAAAAGAAAAAGAAACAAACCCACGTGAGAGATTCCAGGGCCTCTTTAGAACAAAGAAGGTAAAACTGAAGAGGAAGGGCCAGCTAATATCAGCCAGCACAGGAGCATTTACCCACAAGCACTTTCAGGGGAGTCGCCCTGGTCCCAGGGAATGTTGACAAGCATGGGGTTGTGCCCTGAGTAGGAAAGGATTTACTGTCAGGACTCAGTTTTAAGGGGCTTCAGCAGTTTAACTCGTATTTTCCATATACGTCATTTTCATAGGGCTCAGAATTTAGCTCTGGGTTGATGCCTAATGTGTAGGAATACGGTTATATACGTTCAAATAGATGCGGCATCCTTAATCCACAAGACATGGGTGGAAATAGACCTAACGTTACAAAGTAGACTGAATGATTGCAGGTTAGAAGCCAAGATTTCACAGATAACTACACTGTCCATTCCTAATCAGGAAGTTTAAACAGTCCTCCAAATGACCACTCTGAAGATAAACAATACGGGAAAGTTTATACCCATTACTCCCTTTAACATCTGCTGGTATAGGTTCTTAGAAATTTTAAAAAGAAAAATCAAGTAGGATTGTTTAAGTCATAAAAGGTTATAAAATAAGAGTTGAAATACCACCGAGAAACTCCCCCAAAATAACACTAATTGAACAAAAACAAAAATTCAATATAGTTTGTTAACTGAGCTGTTAGATCAATGTATCAATCGATTGAGATATCATCTCTCTTCATTAATTTTTTATTCTAAATTTCCTAACAGGGCCCAGTAATGAGAAAGGTTAAATTCTACAAAGTAGAGCTGTTTTAATCACTGACACACAATTAAAGGAAAGCACACACATGCATATGACTCTTGGTTTAACACCTTGGATTTTTCCAAAGAAAATTTTTCTTTAGGCCTTAAGATCAACCCAGACTGTCAGTGAGAAACGTGCATAGGTTAGCAAGCAGTGAGAAGGGAAGAGAAGATTTATGGGGACAGACTTGTAGTCTGGGCTAAAGGCATCTCCGGCACACTCCAGAAACAGTACAACCTGTGGACTCTGATCAAATTCACAGACCTATCCAGCACCTAGGATGTGCAGGTGCAATACCAGGTGATGTCAGGGACGCACGCACACAAAATAACAGACTTCAAGAGTTTTCAGTGTCCTCATTTAACTTCATTTCATAAATAGTTACTAGAGTCTGTACTGGGGATACATGAGTAGATATGGTCTCTGCTCACATGAACGTTGTAAGAGGGACCACCAGACATCAATATGCAACTAACTGAAATACAAGGTAGAAGTGATATGAGTTATAAGTAGGTGACCTTACATTTTATCATATAAAAAGAACACATTTTCGAGTGAAAGGGGGTCCTGCGAATAATTCCATTGGGATAACAGGCATAACTGAGAATGACTGAGACAAACCATTTGTGGTCATGCTGGGGAAGAGGAATAAAGAGAAACTGGACTGAAAGTTCACTGGAGGGAAGAAGTTCCTTCTAATAGAGAGAAAAGTCTTCTTACAAGAGGCAGTACCTTTTAAAAACGGTTGTGGTTTTCTGAGCCAGAATTGCCCACGAAGGGCACTGCAGGCAAAAGGACAGTGTGGAGAAAGCGATGGTTTTATGCAACATTCCAAAAGTTCAGTCCATCCTTACCCATCTGGTCTTTTTCCCCAGCTTTCTTAAGGTAAAATTGAGAAATAAAATTGTACGATATTTAAAGTGCACAGTGTGATGATTTGATATACATACACACTGTGAAAGGATACCCCGCATCGAGTTCAACAACACATCCATCCGACATGGGCTCATCTCCCAATATTCCTGAAGCCACCCCTCTTCTCTGATGAGGTGGCCTTGTCATTGTCCTGCAAGCGCAGGAGTTCATTCCTACCTCTCTACTTCATCATGTTTCCCTCACTCAAAATACTTTCTTTCTCTGAATGTAGTTGGAACACTTTGCTCCTGCCTGGCTTCAAACACCACTTCAACCCCATACTCTTGTCCTGAGGCCTTCCACACTTGCTTCCAGACCACATGAATTTCACCCATCTTGAGATTTTTATTAAATTTAATATCTTTATCTCTTTGGAGGCAATCATCACAATATATGGTAATGATACTTTCAAGGTGATATAACCATTACATAAATAGAACCTATTTCTTAGAGTTGCAGATAGTTTTAATCATTAACACCTTATTAACTAGTCAGCCTTGAAAAGAGGAATTGTAGCATATTTTCTACAACCCTCACTTTACCCCTCTCTACTTTACATAATGGTATTGAGCCCAGAGATGCCAAGCAATGAGCTAAATACTGTACATATATCATTTAATTCTCCCAACAATTATATGAAGTAATTTTTCTCATTTTACAGTGAAGGAACTGAGACAACATTAAACGAGCTGCCTAAGATCACAACACTAGTATGTGGGAGAGCTCGGATTTGTGATTCTAGACACTGGGGGTGACGACCACAGCACTGAACAGTCGGAAGCAATTTGGATGTGGCTGACACTAAGCCAAGACATAGAGAAGTGACTCCATAAGACCAAAAAGGAAGACTTTTTCTATACTTGCCCCAAATTCCCACTGAAGATCTAACCTATCCCCAAAAGACAAAGGCTGCAAAGCTGCTACACTTCATCAGCTTTAGTCATGTCCACGTTTTCAAAGCAACCAGTACGTCCAAAACTATGTTTGACAGAGATGGCTAAAGATGAAGCGACTCCTTCTAAAAATATCAAATCCCCTTCCAGCTGCTGGAGATGCTGCAAAAGGTCTCAGACGAGTGCCTGTGAGAGATGGCGTGGCATGGAGTCTAGCCACACAGACTCCAGAACCACCCCGCCAAGGTTGGAGGGCCCTGGGTCTGCCGCTCACTAGCTATGTGAAATGGAGTAAGTTACTCAGCCTATCTGTGTCTTAGTTGCCTAAGATGTAAAATGTGGGTAATAACAGAACCTATCTCCTGGGGTTGTGGGAGGATTCAATTAGTTAATACAGGTCATATACTTATAGCACACTGCAAGTAGTAAGTGCTCATAAGTGTAAGCTATTTTATTATCACTGTTGCTACTGCTAGAAGTTACTGCCAGAAGTGCTGCTACTCCAATTACCACTACTACTGCAATTACTTGTGAGCACACTTAACTGCTGGATGGTGGTGAAAATTGGTTATGAAAACTTTCTTCTTCCTTAAAGGCTGGTAGTTCAGGCAGAAAGGCCATGAACAGATAGACATTTGAAGACAATTAAATTAGAACTTCTCTTTGAAGAGCCAAGGAAGTGTTTGCTTAGATTCAACTACGGTCTCCAAGAAACAAGACCATGAATGCAGGAGGGGACGGACGTACATTTAGGACTGTGGATATATGACCTGAGCTTGATTATAGCACATTTGGAGTACGAAACCTCTCAGGACAAACAATAATGATTATGGCAGCAAGCTGTCTTCCTACTGACAATAATAATTACTGTTATGCTGGCTAATATTTATTGAGCACCCATCAAGCACCGTCATGATCACATAGTTCCTTTCTCCCTTCTCTTCTTTCCTCTTCTATGGGAGCTCAGAAGGACTCCAACTAATCCACTTCCATAATATTGTAATCAATAGCCATTATCAATTAACACAATGTTTTCCTTAGCGAACTAGTCAGGACCCAAACAAGCTCCTGAACCAGTCACTTCAGCTGCGGCTGCAAATGCCCCGTGTTTGGGGTCTGGCTGGCTTAGGGCTTTCTTTGTTCAAAGTAATCTCTTTTGCATTTTACAAAATTGTTACAATGGCCTCACTGGGAAATGCCAAGCAGGTCTTCTCAGCCTTGTTTACAGATGAAGAAGCCAGACTTTGGAGCACGTGAGAGGTGCTTCCTATAAGCAAATAGATACTACGTCGTTCGTCTGGAACTCGAACTCCCATCTCCTCATTCCTTCTCCTGAATTCTTTCCCAACCCCCACTTTATTATGTGATCCAAAGGAAGTTCTACAATGTTGGCCACAGTGTAGGTAATTTTTATGTTTTTAAAAAATATAGTTACAGGACTTATACAGGAAGTTGCAAAAGTACAGAGTCGCTTGTGTCCTTCACCCAGCTTCCCTCAATAGTACCATCTCATACAGCTGTAGAACAACATCAAAACCAGAAAAATGACACTGGTATATTCCTGTTAAGTAGTCTATAGACCTAATTTGGTTTCTGCTGTTTTTTAAAACTGCATTCATTGAGCGTCTATATGTAGAGTTCTAAGCAGTACTATCCTATGCATAAATTTGTATAATCGCGACCACCACAGTCAGGTTAAATCTTCATGTTTGCACCCACTCCACACTCCCCCGCACATCACCCCCAAGCCCTGTCTCCTGTCAACTACAAATCAGAACAGATTAGTCTCTGCCTCTATAGTTTTGTCATTTAAAGAATGTTATATAAGTGGAATTACACAGTAAGTAAATTTTGAGATTGACTTTTTTCAGTAAGCATAATGCCCTTGAGTTCCATCCAGATTGTCGTATGCGTCAACAGTTCATTCCTTTTTTATTGCTGAGTAGTATTCCACTGGATAGATGTACCAGTTTGTTCAACCATGCACACATTGAAGGACACTTGGATTATTTCCTATATTTTGCTGTTCTGAATGAAGTTACCATGAACATCTATGTACAGGTCTTTGTGTGAACCTATATTTTCAATAACCTGGGACAAACGCCCAGGGTCATCTGGTAAGTGCACATTTCAGAATAAGAAACTGCCAACAATTTTCCAGAATGGCTGAACCATTTTACATTCCCACAGGCAATGTATGAATGATCAAGTTTCTCAACATCATTGTCAGCATTTGGTATCATCACTTTTTAAATTTTTAGTCTTTCACTTTCACATGTGTGTGTGGTGACACTGCATCAAGCTCCTAATTTGTACTTTGCTAGCAGCTAATGATGTTGAGCATCTTTCCACGGGCTCATTTTTCATCTATATCTTTTCTTTGGTGAAATATCTGTTCCCGTCTTTTGCTCATTTTATAATTGGATTTTTTTTTTTACTGTTGAGTTTTGAGAATTCTTCATATATTCTAGATATAAGGCCTTTATTGGATATGCGATTTGCAAATATTTTCTCACAGTCTATAGCTTGTATTTTCATCCTCATAGCAGTCTTTCACAATGCAAAATGTCCTACTTTTGACAAAATTCAAGTTATCTACTTTTTATTTTATAGATAGTGCTTTTAACGTCATACCTAAGAACTCTCTAGCTAACCCTAGGTCTCAAAGATTTCCTCCTATTTTTTTTTAAGTTTTCCAGTTGTACATTTTAAGTCCATGATCCAATTTTGAGTTAATTTTGTATATTGTATGAAATTTAGGTTTAGGTTAATCTTTTTGTCTCCGCATGTCCAATTGTTCCAGTGTCATTTGTTGAAAATGTTACTTTTCCTCCATTGAACTGCTTCTGTACTTGTGTCGAAAACCAATTGGTTATATTTTTATTGCTCTGTTTTGGGGTTCTCTACTTTGTTCCATTGATCTGTGGGTCTACTCCTCTGCCAATACCACACGGCCTTGATCACTGAAGGTATACAGAAAGACTTCATATCAGATGGGGTGATTATCCTCACTTTATTTTTCTTTTTCAAAAGTGTTTTGATTATTCTAGCTTATAAATTGTAGATTAAGCTTGTCCATTTCTACAAAAAGTCTTGTTGGGATTTTAATAAGAATTGTGCTAAACTTATAGATCAGTTTGTGGAGAATTGACATCTTTACTATATTGAATCTTCCAATCTATGAACACAGTTTGTCTCCCTACTTACTTGTTCTTTGACTTCTTTCACCAATGTTTTACCATTTGTAGCATATAGATACTATACGTGTTTTATTAGATTTATAACTAAGTATTCAATTTTACTCTGGAGCAATTGTATACGATATCGTGTTTTTAATTTTGGTTTCTACATATCTATTGCTAGTATATAACAATACAATGAATTTTGTGTGCTAATCTTGTGGTTTGTGATCTTGAACTCACTTATTAGTTCCACAATATTTTTTGTAGATTCCTCAGGATTTTCTACGCAGACAATGATCTCATCTGTAAATAGGAATAGCTTCCCTTCTTCCTTTCCAACTTGTATGCTTTTTATTTCCTTTTGTCACCTTATTGCGCTGGCTAAGGCTTCCAGTGCTATGTTGCACAGAGTGGTGACAGTGGACATCACTGGTTTATTATCACTCCTAGGGAGAAAGCATTCAGTCTTTCACCATTAAATACAATGTTAGCTCCACCTCATATGGCCTTGTCAATGAGGGTTGGAGGCGGAGGTTCAGCTCCCTGCTGGGCCCACTGACAATGAAGTTGGGAGAGAGTGTAGGGCCGATTAGCCTTGCGTGTCACTGGGCCTTGTTCAGTCTCCACGCTGCTGGGCTCCTCCCAGTGTCATACCGCACTTAGAATAATCTTTTAGGAAGTCAAATGTGATCATCACTTACACATAGGGTGTTTTCCACTGAAACATGGCTAAAGTAGGGCGAGTATTTTCAAAAAAGCTTGTTCTGTTAGGCCCCCCCTTTTCCTAGTTCTTTCCCTAGGAGGAGTGGAGTCAGCTTTTCGTGGAGCTTTTTTCTCTGTGCCTCTTGGTGGTTTTAGGTTGCACGCTTCTTCAGCTCCGCATCCAGGATACATGGGAGGAAAAAGTAAAGGGGGAACCACATCTTGTTGTTCCTCCAGTCCCAAAGTTCCCAAACAGCCCAACTTCTTCTTTTCACCTTTTATGGTCTTCCTGGTATTTGGTGTGTTATATCAAAAGGTTTTTTTAGTTGTAAGAGGAAGGATCTTGGAGGAACGGGGCTGGTTCATCTCATCCAGAACCAAAAGTCTTCACTGTATTTAATTTTTAAAGAAAGTGTTACTTTCCTTCTCTGCTTTTCTAAACAGCACTAATAACTGGGGTTTTTCATAAACATACTATGAGCACATTTATTAAGCACATACTCATACTACGAGCCAGATGATACTCTGTTATAGCATTTATATGAATTAAGGATTATTATCATACCTATTTTTTTAAGTGAAGAAACAGGAACACAGAGGATATAAGTGGCCAAAGGTTTTAGGATGATAGGTTCAAACCACCAAAGTCACTCTCAACCCATTGCAAAAGAATTAGAGTCATGTAGTTATTAGTCATTCTTAAAATGTCTTTCTCCCTTAATCCCTTATAATCAATCTTCTTCCTAAGTGTCTTTCAAATTCATTCCTTTTCTCCATTTCCATTTCTACCCCCCTCATCCAAGCCGCCATCATCATCCAAGCTACTAACAGCTCACCCACATCTAAACTACCATCATTTGGGTTACTCTTGTACCTTACCAATGGATCCTCTCACATTCACTATTGCCCACCTTCAATTTATTCCTCATACTGCATTTAGAATAATCTTTTCAGAATTCAAATGTGATCATCTTGCCATTCCTATTTGCAAACCATATAACTTATAAGTGATTTGAATCCAGAATATATAAATAACCTTTACAACTCAGCAATAAAAAGATAACCCAATTAGAAAATGGGAAAAGTATTTAAATAGACATTTCTCCAAGAAGATACACAAATGGCTAATAAGCACATGAAAAGATGCTCAATATCATTACTAATCAGGGAAATCCAGAGCAAAACCACAGTGAGGTACCATTTCACATCCACTAGAATGGCTGTAATTAGAAAGACCAACAATAACAGGTGTTTACAAGAATGTGGAGAGATTGGATCCCTTGCACGTTCCTAATGGGAATGTAAAATATTTGAAATTACTTTAAACTATTAAACATAAAGTTACCACAGTTCCAATAATTCTACTCCTAGGTATATATCCAAGAGAAATGAAAACAAATGTCTACACAAAGACTTATACTCAATATTCATATCAGAATTATTCATAGTAGCCAAAAGGTGGAAACAATCCAAATATTCACCAGCTTATGAGGACATAAAGTGTGGTATATCTGTATAATGGAACATTATTCAGTAATTAAACAGAAGGAAGCACCACTACAGACTACAGCAGGTATCACGGGTGAACCTCCACGACATTTTGCTAAGCGAAAGAAGTCGATCACAAAGGACCACATGTTATCAAATCCCATTTACATAAAATGTCCAGAACAGGCAAATCTATAGAGACAGAAAGTAGACTAGAGGTTACCTGGGGCTAAGCTGGAGGGAATGAGGAATGACTGTTAATGGTTAACAGTTTTCTCCTCAGGGTGATGAAAATGTTCTAAAATTAGATTATTATAATAATTGCACAACTCTGAAAGTATACTTAAAACCTTTGAATGTACACTTTAAGGAGGTGAACTTTATGATATATAAATTATATCTCAATAAAGCTGTTAAAAAGTATTAAGGAGAAACTTCTAAAATAATTTAACACATTTATCTCTGTGTCCATGTTTTATGATAAGGATATAAAGACTCATCAGTAGTCATTCTTGGGTGAAATAGTTCTTCCACAAATGGAGATTAGGAATGTTAGTTATTTTGCTAATATCCTAGAAATATTCCATATTTCCTTAATTCTAAAACACCATTTATTTGGTAGTAATATTTGAGGGAGAAAAAGAAGTAATTATGTATAAAATATATGCATCAATTACAAGATGATCCCCAGTTTCCTAAATATGAAACTGAAAACCTATGCTTTAGGCTCAAAGACATATGTTATTTATAATCTAACACAGTGCTTGAATTCAAGAAACAATGTTCTAAGTCAAAATAAATACAACTCAAAGTCCCCTATAGGCCAGAATGGACAACTAAATCTCATTCTTTATTGGCTCTTTCCACCCACACTTTGCCCTCAGCAGGACCCCACCATGGTCATGGGGTGGGGGAGGCTCTTAGACAAAAGCTTGTGAGGGGGTTGTCTGATTTTTACACTGATTATTATCCTCGCCCATAAAAAGGAGGTTTGAAGCCCTGCTAATTCTCTGCTAAATTCAGGGGCTGAGATCTTTGCCAAAAGCGGGTACCCTAGTTATCAGTGGCCTGAATCTTTGGTGTACCCCAAATCCATTCTCCCCCACTCTAGGGGATACCACTTTAAGAACTTACAGGTCTCCAGCTTCCCTCTCCTGGGTCTAAACTACTTTAGCTGAGACCAGTGGTACCTTCCCAAACACCAAACCCTGCAGTCCTAGCTCCCTCTGGGTCAAGTGTTCTCTTAGAAAATGTGTACTAACTCTTTCCATTGACAAAGAGGCTTTGGGTCTCCAGGACTGGAAGCTGTCCTTGACTGAAAGCCTTCAACAGGGTTATGGGCAGAATAGATATGGCAGTAGGGTTGCAGAGAAGAAGGTAGAGACGAGGAGTGGAAGGGAACTAATTCCCATACTTTCTTTTCTGTGTGTGATATGCACAAACTAGTCTTTTATTTCAACTTTTTGTTAATATACATCCTTTATAATTCTTCCACAGCAGTAAGAAACAAAACACAAAGTAATAACTCAATCAAGTGCTTTTCTACTTGGATATATAGTATTATATATTAAATATGGCAGGTCATATATAATATATGTTAATTATTATATATGATACTTGTACATACATAGAAAGTCTATAAAAATGTATAGTAAACTATTAACAGTGATTTACACTGGAGGGTTGGAAAGAGGATAAATGGGAGGCACTTATACTATTTATTTCATTCACTTTGTACTTTTAAATGTTTTACAACCAACATGTATCATTTATTACTAAACAATAGTTTTTTTTTTAAGAAGATAGAAAATGTTTTCCAGATATATCCAAGTTTGTATGGAAAAGACAAACCTTTGGAGGCTGACAGAGCTGGATGCAAACTCCAGAGAGATCTGACAAAGTCTCTGTGCCCCAGCTGTGTGTGTGTAAAATGCGGACAATGATTCTATCATTAAAGAGTAGAAAACTTGGTTGGGTCTCTGTTTCCTGATTCAAACAGATTCTGCTACAGAGGAGATGCATAAGAAACATTTATATAATGCATGTCCATGGGAAGAAAGTTTGTAAAGCACCTGGAATCATTTTTTGGCACATAGTAGGTGCTCCAAAAATGGCAGAGGCCATCACCACCATCACCACCACCACCACCACCATCATCACAGCGTGGTGTTGGCCTGCATTCTCCATGAACCCTCCCTCGATAATCCCAGGAAGATTTTACTGGGAGCTTTATTACTCTTCTTTATGTCCCCAAGGCTAAGAGTCCATAGCCAGGTTTGTCACTTCCTCATTCTGTGAGCTAAGCAAATATACTTAGCATCTCTGAGCCTCAGTGTTGTCACCAGAAAATGGAAGCAATAAGATCCACCGCACAGAGCTGTTGGGAAGACTAACTGAGAGAGCATGGAAAAAGCACCTAGCAGTACACCAGCCAAGTCATAGGGATTCAGTCAATGTTAGTTTTGTTCCACAGGGATAATTTAGAAATGCATCATTAAACGACAAAATTAATGAAGAGCTGAGCTGTAGTCCAATGTTTCTGGGGTTTTTTTTAAAAACGCCTAGTCCAGTAGGACTACCCAAAACAAGAAAAAACAGAGAAACTGTTGTTTGACTTTGGTTTAGCTAATGGTTACGTCTGCATCCCCAAAGCGACCCTTTTTCGGAGGCCCTTTATCTCTCTCCGTGAAGTGGCTGGCTTGTCATTCTTTTGGTTCCACAACTACCCAAAAGAACTCTGAGGAAAACTGTCTAAATATGAAACACGGTAAGAAAAATAACGCTGCACTGACGTTTTTCTTTATTACAAGTTTGCCTTCTCCTTCGGGGATTCATGGTATGAATGTGGTATTCCTTCTCCTTCTGACTTTTTATTCAACCGCAGTGAGTTGAATAGTGTCCCCCCGAAACTCACGTCCACCAGAACCTCAGAATTCATCTTATTTGGAAAGAGAGTCTGTGCGGATGTAATTAGTTAAGATGAGGCCATACTGGATTAAGGTGGGATCTAAATCCAACGAGTGGCATCCTTACAGGAAGAGGAGAAGACACACAAACACACAAAGGAAAGAAGGCCGTGTGCAGACAGAGGCAGAGACTGGAGTTCTGCAGCCACAAGTCAAGGAACACCAGGCACCACCAGAATCTGGAAGAGGCAAGGAAGGGTTCCCCTTTGGGGCCTTTGGGGAGAGCGTGGCCCTGCTGACTCCTGGATTTTGATTCTGACCTCCAATCCTCCGAAAGTCTAAGAGAAAAATTTCCATTGTTTGAAGCCACACAGTGTGTGGCAATTTGTTACAATAGTGCTAGAAAACTAATATACCAACCTTACGTATAATTTTTTACACCATAAGGTGCTGAGGACAGTGAGGGGCCAAGCCCTGGTGCCCTTCACTGTTTCCTAGAAAAGAGATTCTAGAGGATCAAGGGAAAGAGGCCTGGAGATCCATGTCCAAAATGAAATCATCTAACTGTGTCTGAGGGGCTGACGAAGAGAGGGTTTTCGAGACAGACACATTGAGTTTGAACCCTAGACCCATACAAAGCAGCTCTAAGATATCAGTAAGTCTCTAAACCCTTCTGAGACTGAACCTTCCCATCCTTAAAGCAGAGAGAATACCACCTACACCTTGCTGTGGAGTTGTGAGTATTAAGAAAAATATAATTAGAAAGGTTTGCACAGTGCTCAATATATAGTAGATGCTCAAGAATTTTTAGCTTTTTTTTTTCCTTTCTTTCTTATTAGCTAGGCTTGGACTATGAAAATTAGAATACTTAAAACTACATGCCAGGCCAACCAAAGGAAATGCCACCCTGGAAATATTAAAATATATATTTATTGAGATTGAAAGAGGCTTAGAATCCGTCTCTGCCACCTCAGCTCTCTGAGGCATGTCCCCGGGAAGCTGTATTAACAGCAGGGTCCCTGCAGCACAGGAAGACACTGAGTTTCTCAGCCTTGTGGCCTGGGGGCACACTGTCTTCGTTGACCCCCCCCCATTAAGTTGCTGCCCTCTTTCTTCTTTGGTGCTGGCAGAGTCCACCCAGCACAGAGGGGGAAACGCCAGATCCGTGCCTGCTGCCCTTACTGCAGAGCTGAGCGGGGGCCCAGTGGCTACAGGGAGGTGTGCTGGAAGCTTTCTCTGACTGAACTCCCCCATGAGTGCAGAGGGAGGAGGAGGAGGGGCAGGAGGAAGCGAGGAAGGAGGACAAAGAGAAATATACCATGAGAACGTGTGTCCCTCTCCCTGCCCTCAGTTGTCTTTTTTTCCCTCAGGCCAGACATGTGCAAGAAAAGATGTAAAAAGCAACTTTCTTCAATAGTAGCAAGTAGACAACACCTGTTACATACTAATAATGTACTGGGTGCAGAGGACACAAGAGCAAAAATGGACACTGGTCCTGCCCCCATAGAGCCTACCATCTAGAGACAAGCGGGCCTTCTAATCCCAGATGATAAGTGCTAGACATAATGATATACAGCAGGAGAACATAATCCAGGCAAAGGGTCGGGAAGACTTCCTGGAGGAAGTGACATAATGAAAGGATTGAATGGGAGTTAGCCAGGAAAAATGAGGCAGGAGGTCAACTTTAAAAATAAATGTAAAGAAATAAACAAATACAGTGAGTCCAAGCTCCACAGCCACACCAGAACTCACACAGTGAGTCATTACAGCAAGGTGATAGATCCGTAAAAATCGCCCCAATGAACAGAGAGATGGAAACACAAGGCAGAGCAGATAACCCCGCTGATACACATAACGTGCCTGCCATGGGTCAGTTTGCTTTCCAAAGGAAAACAAAGCCACCTGGTATGAGCCTGATGTGCCTGTCCCTCCACCAGTGGTTAACTCCTGGTGCTCACAGGCAGCCACAAAGAGCACTTTCTTCTCTGTGTCTGTGGCAGATTTTCCAAGAATGGCCAAAACAGTATCTCCCACCCCACATGCTATTCTGCATTGTAACCTCGCCTTTTCTCATCAAGAGGTCCAGTCTAACTATCCCCTCTCTGAATCTGGGCCGGCCTTAGAAATGTGTTTGTAACCAAGGGAATGTGGTAGAAAATATGTTGCATGACTCCCAAGGCCTGGTCAGAAGAAGGCTACCAGCTTCTGGAATGTTTCTTCTCCAGATGCCCCATCTCAGGACATTACCTCTTAGAACCCAGCTGCAGTGCTGGGAACAGCTCAAGACACATGGCCAGACACGTGCACATGCTCCAGTCAATGGTCCCAGCAGAGTCCAGCCTTTGAGGAATATCAACCCAGGCACCAGACGTGTGAAGAAAGAAGCCTTTAGAAGATTCCATTTCTCAGTTGTTTGAGTCTCCCTAGCCCTTGAAATCTTCCCAGCTGAGGCCCAGATATCAAGGAGGTACAAGCCATCCTTGCTGGGCGCTGTCTGGATGATTCACCCACAGGATTTATGAGCATAGTAAAATGGTGGCTGTTTTACACCACTAAGTGTGAGGTGGCCATTGTACAGCAATAGATAACCAGGACAGCCTCCTTGGCTCTGCGCCCAGGGCATGGTGTGAAACAGGAGCTCAACGAGGTTTTGTGAAAAAGCACCTGGAAAGACTGTGTCTGTTCCTCGGAGACAGACGTCCACGTTCAAAGGGAGCTGTATTGAAAGATGACTCACTATCTGTCAGGTCCACATTGTCTTGACGCTGCAAAGTCTTCAGTTATCACCTAACACAGACCCTAAAATGAACCCCAAGAAGGGCAAGTTTGCAGCAATCAAAATATATTTTCATCAACATCAGCTAAATGATTGCCCTGGGAAGCTCAATGCCTATGTTGACAGCACTGTAGAAACCTGCCACCAAATTCTGCAGTCAGTTCCTCTGCTTGATGCTAACAATGTATTAACAGAGGAGCAACTAGAAAATCATACCAACAAAGCCAAAGGTTTTTCCAGAGAGTTTACCGGAGGCCAGAAGCACAGCTAAAGGTCACAGCCAAGGTTCCGTCCTCCAGAGGTAGGAAAGTGCGGTGATTAGAGTCTTAGGATAAAGTCTCAGCCCAGCTACTTAATGACTGGGTGAGCTTCCACACGTGATATGTTATCTCTCACACTGTTTCTCCCTCAGTGAAAAAGGCTGGCTACGGATTAAATGAGATAATATGAATGAGATGTTATTCAAATATTTATCATGCCCCTCAAATGTGCTTGCACCATTCTAAGCACGGAAAACAAATTGGTGAGCAAAGATAACTTCCCTGCCATGATAGAAATGACACACCAGTGGGGGAGACAACCAACAAAGAAATATGTAATATAATTTGGGGTGGTAATAACTAATATGAGGAAAAACAAAGCAGAGCAAGGGGATGCAGAGTGATGAGGGTGCTAAATTAGATGGAGAGGCCTGGAGAGGCTTCTCTGACAACAGTTTACAAAGACCTGGATGAAGCGAAGGACTGAACCATACGCTTATCCTGGGGAACAGCATCCTAGACAGACAGAATGAGAAGAAAAAGGCTTGAGGTGGGAAAAAGAGCCAGGAGGCCCGGATGGCAGCAGAGGGGTGAGGAAATGGGATGAGGGTAGGTGATCAGGTCTTTCAGAGAGTCCTGGGTCACAGCAGCAGGTCCCTTGAATCCATCAGGATGTATTCTAAGTGTGGTGGGCTCCCCGTCACCCTCGACATGAACTGCTCAGCACAGCGCCTGGCCTCTTACAGCACAAGCTCAGCAAGCAGCTGGGCTGTCATGTTACTATGGACTAATGTCCAGGCAGGACGGCAGAAACACAGTCCTCAGCAGCACTGAGTTGAACCCCCACTCCAAGCAAGCCATGAGGTCGGAGAGGGTAGGGCCTGCAGGCTCCAGTTGGGGCTGAGATTTCTGGTCAGTCAGGCAAGATGTGGAAACAAGAAAACGAAAGGAAGCCTTAACAAATGTCAGGCATTCTGCTCTCAGACAGACTCCATTACTCTGTTTTTCAAGAAGATCCAAGTTGGGAGGGAACAACACTTTGTACAAGAAAACAGTATCATTTGCTTGTGACTGAGTCACTGAATGAAGTGTGAGCTTGTTCAGGCTCTGACAAGGCCTTGTTTCTGTTCCTTATCTGAGGTCCTAGAGGTTCATGGTCCAATATGGCAGCCACTCGTCACATAAAATATGGCTAGGCTGGATTGAGATGTGTTCTAAGTGTAATACAAACTGGATTTCAAGACTTAGTTCCTTAAATAAGAATGTGAAATACATTATTAATAATTTTTATATTGATTACATATTGAAATAATAATATTTTGGATATATTTCATTACATTTAAAATTTAAAATTTTATTTCACTTGTTTCTTCATATTTCCTTAATGTGGCTACCAGAAAATTTTAAAATATACATATGGATGGCATTATATATCTTCTGGACACTGCCATATCAGGTGCCCTTTTTTTTGTTTTTTTTTTTTGAGGAAGATTAGCCCTGAGCTAACTGCTGCCAATCCTCCTCTTTTCGCTGAGGAAGACTGTCTCTGAGCTAACATCCGTGCCCATCTTCCTCTACTTTATGTGTGGGACACCTACCACAGCATGGCTTGCCAAGCAGTGCCACGTCCGCACCCGGGATCAGAACCGGCGAACCCCGGGCCGCCAAACAGACCATGCACACTGAACTGCTGCGCCACCAGGCCGGTCCCTCAGGTGCTCTTTAAACGTGGGCAGGAAAGAAAGGGAGGAAGTGGAATATCTCTAAGATCTTTGCATTCTTAACAGGGGTGACAGATGGAGTTTATCTTGAAAGCCAGCTCCGATTGTCTGATTGTGGTTGCCTGGAGTGCTATGTTAGAAAGCAGTCAAGGTCCTGGCTCACTGGGAAGATTGCTGGGGTTAATTTATAACATTTACCATGGATACAGGGGAGAATAGGACAGCCCATGTGCAATCTAATGATTATTCTTGTACAGAAATAAGAATATCAATAATATCTTGAGAATGCATTTTGCACTGGGCATGAGGTAGACATTTACTCTTGCTGGATATTTTGCATTCACAATTTTATTCTATTTTTCACAACAACCTTGAAAGGTAGTAATTAAAATCCTTGTCTTACCTATGTGAAAAATGAAATTCAGAGAGGTTAGATTCCCAAGCCAATAAGAAAAGGCCAGGATTTGAACCCAGTACAGCAACTCTCCAAAGCTCACACTCTAATCACAGGTTGCTGGGATGGGCACTGCTTCCTGACAAGAGAACCCCCTGGGGTGCTGGGCTGTCAGCCTGGGACTCTGTATTCTGCTTGCTCCCCCAAGATTGGTGTCTGATTGATTCCTCAACTTGGGTCTGTGCTGACTCCCTTTTGGATATAATCTAATGGTATCAGTGGAGTGCATCCTTAAGTCCTTTCCCACCTTAGAATATTAGGGCAGTGGTTCTCAAACTTTAGCATGCAGCAGAATATGAAGGGCTTGTCAAAACACAGATTGCTGGACCCTACGCCTAAAAAGGTTTACATTCAATTGACCGTGGGTAGGGCCTGAGGATTTGGATTTCTAATACATTCCCAAGTGGTGCTGATGTTGCTGGTCCAGGAATCACACTTTAAGAATTGCAGTCTGGATCCAGCTCCCAGGTCTTCTTGGGCACACATTAAATCATCTGAGGAATTTTTTAAATGAACCTACATCCAGCCCTAGACCAGCCCAAATGAATCAGAATCTCGATGGTGGGATCCAGACACAAGCATTTTTTCAATTTCCTGAAGATAGACATGAAGGTTGAGAACCACTGAGTTATCTGCTCCTTCTGTGAGACAAAATTAGCAGGAAATAACCAAGCCTACTCCAGCGAAGGGGCCAAGCCTTAACTGATTCACTGTGGATCAGCGCAACTTCAGAGTGGAGCTCCAGCCTGGGGGTTGAGGGTGGGAGGTAGGGTGGGTGGTATGGCTTCTGGAGGCCACAGGAAAGGCACACCAGCAGGGGACAGAGCCCCTAGAAATGCCACCCGGTAACTGACATTAATCTGCCCCATAGAGATATTTTAACAGCGATTAAAAGTCAATATGTGCTCTGTCTCTGTCCTTTGCTTCATGGCTGGCAAATCTTCCAATGTGAAGGACACTGACATTATAATTATCACCTGGCTCAACGGGAATGAAATTGGATGGAATGGAAATGATCCACATCAGTGAGGCTCCCCAAAGAGGAGAACCAGTGCGGCTAGCATCTAATCCTGCAAAATCTACAAAGCTAAGAATTTCACGTATAAACATCATGAGGGTTTTTTTTCATCAAAGTAGGACAAATCCCAGAAATCTAAAAATCTGATACTGACTTCTCCCTTGGCTGTGCCAAAGTGCAAGCAGCAGAAAGTCTCTAAAACCTTCCCTTTATCCCTGTCACCAAAAAAAGATATCAGGGACATGAAATGAAATGACTTCTTATCTGAGAAATTTTCTGGGGTTTGGTAACTTTGCAGAAGTGCAACTCAAAAGTACCCAGCATCTGCTGGACACAAAGTTCCTGAAACACTGTCATTTTAGGTTTACTTACAGAAAAACGTTTTTCCCTCTCTAAAGACATTTTTCTCTCTTTGTAAATGTTTCTTTATTGCCACGTGGCTATGTCAAAGATGCTGACTAGCTCTAAAACACAAACACATTTTCAAATATTGATTGATTTGATTTTTCAAGATTTCTGTAACTAAATGCCTTTTATTTAATGCCACTCCCTCTGAAGGGTCTGTATTTAGACCCAACCCTGATCCAGTTCTTGAAAAATGACCCAATTCCCACCCATTTGCCACCTAACATCAGGAGATACCTTCATCCTTTATTTCTGATTGACTTGAGAATGTCAAATTTCAAATTTACATTTTTAAGATTTAAACTGCAAAACATTTCAAATTCAAGTTTGTCTGTCCTTCACCCTCTTTGAAAAGGAATCCTGTTCTTGTAGGAGGAAATCAACTACTTGCCACGTTAAAAATTACTCCATTTGCCTATTCAATTTTAACTTTTGGATTTCTACATGTTAGTACTCAAATAACCAGATTTTTTTTCCCCTGTGCTTCACATTTAGAAGAAGAGAAGAAATAAACTGTCAGGGTATGCGTGAGTCATATTCATTTTAACTGCTTAAATATTACAAATGGCTATCACTCCTCAGTGATAAATGGTTTAAAACCAATGCCGGAAAGTCCTCCGAAAACCCCAGACATTCAAGACTCCGAGATGTCTGCCTGGCTCTTTCTCTTTGGACCGGAAAAAGGGGGAATACATTTTGTGATAATTTTGCCCTAAGAGGGAGCTGAAACAGCTCAAAGCCTGGGCCTGATGTAATTCTGTCAACTAGACTATTTAATTATCCCTTCTTTGGCATTCTGTTTGTCTGATACGCTTCTGGTATAGAGTCTAAACAAACCTCTATTTCATAAAATCTCCACAGAAAACATTCTTTTTCAAAATCTGCCACTACAAAATGTGTCTTGTAACTGTGCCCCTCATTCAACTGAAAACAACCTGAAGACAGTCTACCTATAACAGTATTTATTGCCATATTGGTTTTGAAAATGTAAATAGTGATACTTATTATAATCATAGTCTCACATTCACTATCCGTTCCGTATACACACACGCCCGATGGACTACTGACCTCATAAAGGAATGATTTCAAAAGCAAACAAGACAAATAAGTTAATTTTATCTGCCCGAATTTACCTACTTAACTCTATATTCAATCGAAGCTCACCATTAATATTTGTGAAATGTTTAATCATTAGCAAACAGTATAACGAGAACTTTGCCATTCCACTTAGGAAAATTAATGCGTCTTTTAAAACACTCAAAATGTGTCTTAGAGGAGGTATGGTAGATATATCCTGGCCACATATGTGATTCTCCCACTTCATACTCAGTCAAATTAGATAAACATCACTGTGCTTACATGGAGACATTAAAAGCAAAGGTTGCAATTAAAAGATAACACACATCTCTGGGATTTGGAAGAAAGAACCACAATTATTGCCACATAAATAGGAAATGGAAAATGCTATAAACATAAATATCTAAAAGAAAAAAACATATTACTCACCACCAATCATTGGAATTAATATCACCTATTACTCCAACACTATTGCCTGGAATAAAATGGTGGTTCGTGTGTAAAATGTTATCTTTTCGCATATCTTTGGCATACCATCTAATAAGTCCATTTGAAATGTGTAAGTTAAATTATAACAAGAAGTTACATGTAACTAGTACTTTAGTCAAAAAATGAAAGTTAAGACACAATTTCATTTGCTTCTCACATCAATTCTACCAGAAAAGCAGGAAATTACTATTGTCCTCATTTTGCCTGGGACCATCACCCAAGTCTCGACCTCTAGTCCAAGGATTGCGTCTTACCAAGAGTAAGGACAACACCCTGCGCAAGCACTTACATCTCCCAATCACCGTCAGAGGAAAGCTCTGTCATAACCATCATTTTACAAAACTAGAAACTGAAGTAGAGAGAGGTAAAGGGCACGGTTTTAGTTTCTTATTGCCATTATAAATTACCAAAAACTTAGCATCTTAAAATAATACAAATTTATTACCTTTCAGTTCTGGAGGTTAGAAGTCCAAAATGGGTCTCATTGGGCTAAAATCAAGGTGTTGGTAGGGCTGCGTTCCTCTTGGGGGACTCAAAAGAAGAATTTGTTTCTTTGCCTTTTCCAGCCTCTAGAGGCTGCCTGCGTTCTTTGGCTCATGGCCTCAATCATGCATCTTCACAAGCAGCCATGTGAGCCAAGTCCTTCTCAGGCTGCCATCTGTCTGGTTCTCTCTCTTTGGCCTACCTTTTCTACTTATAAGGACCCTTGTGATTACATCGATTACATTGGGACCACCCAGATAACCCAGGATAATGCACATAGCTCAGAGTCAATTGATTAGCAATCTTAACCCCATCTGCAACCTTAATCCTCCTTTGCATTTTAACCTAAGACAGTAACAGGTTCCAGGCATTAGGATCCGGATACCTTCACAGGAACCATTATCTGCCTGCCACAGTGACACATAGCAAGGATGTGGTACAGCCAGGACTTGAACACGGACTTGCTTGACTCCAAAGCCCAATCACACTCAAGCCACTCTATTATATTGCTACCCTATAGGCCCAATACGATATGCAAAGTCTTCCTGCCAGGGAGGTGGAAAGCACCATCTCTACTATGTTACCTCTCCCGTCATCTACCTGAATTGCTGAGGCTTAGTCAACGGAAGCAACACAACAGAGAGGAGTTTACACCTGGGCTAGAATCTCTCCCTCCAGCCTCAGGGTAAGCCTGAGAATATCTGACCCCTGCTTGCACTTTTTGCAACATCAAGTGAGGAAATAAAATCCTTAGAGATAAACGAGGGTCTTAGTAGGTTTGCCATGTCCTGATTACAGACCAAGGCTGCCCCTGGGCATGCTGTATTGAGTTGTGAGAACATGCAGTTATTTACACCCGCAGCTGCGCCTCAGAATGGAAACTAGGCGTGTTCCCCTCCATAGGCGTGTTCCCCTCCACGCACTAAGGGACACTCAAGATTTTTAAAGTGAAGGACCATATGCCCTGCAGCTTCCCTCTGCCAATGTGACTCAGACTAGAGTCAGTTCCCATCCCTCGGAAGCAAAACTAATCCCATACTGTCATTGGAGACCAGAAGCTGTGTCTGGATGTCTGAGGCCTCTAATATCTGCTGGTGTACATGCGGCAGTATTCCCTGTTTTATCTCCTTTCTTAAAGCTAAGCAAACTTGCTGCTGGGTAAAACTACTACGTCTTGTGAATTTGATTGACAACACAATCTGAAAACAAGACCTGTTGTCTTGTTCAACCAGTGACTGAGCATCCTTCCACAATCCACACGAGAGCCATTCAGTTTCAGTACTGCTAAATATGACAAGCGTGCATTTATATTCAACTCAGACAACAACAGAAAGTCTTCTTTCTTTTTCTTGTAATAGTTACAACATTCTGTACAGCTAAGCAATATAACCAAAGGACTCTGACTAAAACCAAGGCAAATTTAATAAAAACTAAAATATACCTATATCCAAAGTACTATTTATTTGTTATAACACTGGAAGCTTTCCAAGTAAAAATGTGAAAAATGACAGAAAACCTAAAGATTTTTTTAAAGTAATTTGCTTCCACCAAACTTAGAAAGGTGGTGTTAGTAAATTACTAAAGCCCAAAGGACTGAATAGACGTTCTTACTATTATATATGATAATAATTATATGTGCTTATGGTTTGTCTACAGTATAGGATTTGTTTCCGCCAGGTCATCACGTCTTTCTGATCTGTGTATTTAGCGCAGTACACTGCCAATAGAATGCACAATGTGCGTTAAATGAACTAAGATAGTGAACTTGGGATTCTTAATAGTTGCTAGAGTTACCAAGTAATTACAAAATAAATAAACCTAGAAATAAGCAATTGGAACAATGGTGTTCTAATCTTTAGAAGCAATTTGACAGTATCAAGGCAAGTTAAAGATGCACAGAATAGAAGACTTATACCAGTGTACAAATTCCAGCATTGTTTGTCATTTTAGAAACTACTCAACAGGAAAAAGAATACAGCAACTGTGGACTATCCATGTAATGGATTACTATGTAGCAATTAATATGAATAAACTAGAGTTACATATGTGAACATGGGTAAATCTCAAAAACATTACGTTGAGTTACAAGAGCAAATGCCAATTGAATATACACAGTATGATATCATTTTTATAAAATTAAAAACATGCCAAACAATACTACATATTGTCTACAGACACATGGATAGACATACATAGTAGTATGAAAACATTCATGAAAATGCTAAGTAACAAATTCAAGAAAAAGAAGAAGAAAAGTGAGATCCAAGAGAGGTAGACAGACACTTAATGCTAGCTTTACCTTTTCTTAAAGAAGTATACGTATGGCAAGCTGGCAACAAGTTAAACTTTGATAGGATTCAATGGTGGGTACAAGATTGTTCATTACATTATACTCTACATTTTTCTATATGTTTGTAATAGTTTGCAAAAGTATTATTAAAAGAATATGCTTATCGTGTCACAAAAAGTTTATGCTGGAATGGACCCTAGAAATATTCAAGATCAGATGGCCATGATCACACGGACAGAGACCTCAGAGCAGATGATGGAAACTCTGAAACTTAAACCTAGTTTCTCCAATTTGCACATCTGTTCTCTATCCACTGTGCCTTACAGTATATTATAATTTGCTTTTGTTGCTGGTTCTTTTTGGTTAAATGAATTTTTATTTAAGTTTTTAATTAGAGAAAAAAAAAATCCCAGTTCAGCAATTCCTTCCGTTCTTGATAACAGCCTTTGTAGCCTTAGGGGCTGTAAATTTCCAGACTGCGAGAATAAGTAAAGGTGAGAGAAAATAGCTGCAGGGCCATCCGGAAGTCTTCCCATGTCCCCCGAGCTGGAAGAAATCATTCTGCCGAAATTGCCAACACATAAACTTTCTATGGGAGAAAAACACATCTGCAGAGCTGTGGCTCAAGGGCTAGGGCGCCGTTACTCCTAATGGAGATGACAGTCATCTGTCTCACCCCTCACATGTCAACCTGAATTTCTACCAGAATCCTGAGAAGTGTCCCAGCCCAGGCTCAGTGACCAGGAGGAAATGCTGTTTCTCTCCTTCCCCAAAAAGATACTGACTGCGGAAAAAGACAGAATCAAAAAACAGTCCTTCTGTGATTTTACCTTTTTTCTTAGCGTTCCTCCCTTAACGGATAGCACAACCCTTTCCTTAAAGTCCAGAATATGAATCAATTCCAAAAGGAAGGGAAAGGGGACCAACATTTATTGAGCTTTTCTGCCAAGTGTTCCCTTATTTGAGTCTCACAATCACCCTTTGAGGCAGGTACTGGTGACCTTATCATACAGAGGAGAAATCGGGGTTCCACAGGTCAGATAACATTCAAATTCATGCATTTAGTACGGGCAAGAAGTCTACCTAAAATCCATAGTTTTTCTATACAATCCTTCCTAAAGTCTATAATCTTTGGCACTTCATGTCCTCTCTCAGATATTCAGTTTTTTCATCTGAAAACTGGGTGGACTATAGGAAGCTATCTTGAACATTTTATGACTGAATTAAGTGACCCTGGGGCCAACACAGAGTTATAATCCACATAGACAACCTGCAGGAAGAGGTTAGAATAGAGCCTGTGACAAGTAATAGAGTCACTACCGTTTATCAGAGATATTGTATGAAATTTAAAAATAAATAGGCAAAAAATTGAAAGTATTCATTCCTTGATAGACCAGTCAATCTCCTCCTTGAGCTGGCCCAGGCCATCGTGGATGAATTTATTGTCCTAAGTGTTACCTTGATTTGATGCCTCCTGGGCACAGAAACCTCCCAAATCAAACCTCATCTCCTCAGCAGGGATATGACCACAATCTTCCATCCTTTCCTAACCAGCTACCCTGATAACCAGAAGGAAAACTGGTTGATCTTCCTGACTTCCAGTTTTCAGATCTGTTGACTCTGTTCTGCTCAGATTCTCACTTCCTCTTTCCATGAAGTCATATCACTTCTCTCCTGCAAAGACCACTGCCAGGCTCACCTCTTTCTTATACTATTCCCTTGACTAATTCAAGAGGATCCAGTGAGTTCCATTATTTCAGACTCTCTCATCTCTTTGTTGCAAGGTGAAGAGAAAATGAGACTTTTAAATTCTATTTCTACCACATGCTAAAGCTTTAATAAACATAATTGTTTACATAAAGCCTTAATAAACATATTAAACATAATTGACCTAATCTTGTCAAGCTCAGTATTATTAATCTCACCTCACTGAGGACAAAACCAAAAGTGGGCAAGACTAAAGTGACTTGTCCAAGGACACACGTATGGAAAACCAGAATTGACAACCAAATCAACATGGATCTAAACCCCAAACCAAAGGGTTTCTGCACTCAAAGAACAGACTGTAGAAATTTGGATCTTTGTTTATTTTTTTCTCCTTCTCCCAAGTAGTGTCAAATGACTGTATTCTTTATTCATATTCTTCTCTTTCTAAAAGGCTAGGTCTCCCCAGTGCCAACAAGTCTTACATTGCTGGATTCCCAAGTGATATAAAAATGAAACTTCTTGTCCTCCAATAAATAACATTAATGTTGACCAAGGATATTGGACATAACTCCAAACACATTATCCTCTCCTTGAAACCAATCATACTACATCAGCACGCAGAATGCCATGTAGCTCTGGTTGCCACAGCTCAATAAAGACTTAACAAAACTTGGAGAAGCTCCAGAGACAAGCAATTAAAATATCCTAGGAGATGGAAAAGGCTGTCTTAGGCGAACGAACTAAAATCAATGAAGACCCTGAAGTCTACCAAGATAAAGACTGAGAACTGATGGATTCAGTCTGTAAAAATATATCCAGATAGATAGTGTGAGCACCCATATGCTTGATGTCATTGACATTTGCTACTTTTTGGCCATCCAGCATCCATTTCCCCTTCCCACTGGTATCTGGAGTTTCCTTATGGAGAGCGTCACATCCTTCGCCACCAGTGTGTGTATTCTGGTGGAAGAGCAACTCGAGGAACTTCCCTCCTATTACAGATCTGAGGGAATGGGGCCTCCCTTTCAACATGCCCAATAAAGCCAAGAGAAGTCATCTGACCTAAGTTTAGCCATTCAGACTTCTCCTCTCCTTTGACTTTGAATCTTGAGAGACAGCAGAATAAGAGGCCAGAAGAAGTGGGGGCAGGGTTTATCCATTCAACCATTCCTACGGGGGGACTATTCCTCCCTTCCTGTATCCTGGCCACTAGGAACCTCCTTGATCCCAGTATCTTTCAACATGAGTTTCTCCATCCGACTAAGCACATCTATGAGCTCTTGATAACCTTGCCATAAGTCCTTTTTTGTTTACGCTAGTCAGAGTTAGTTTCAAATACTTCTAAGGAACACATATACTCATCAAAGCCCAGGTACTGTGCTACAAGACAACCCCTCTTTCACGAATAATTCTAAGAAAGGAGCAGGTTAAAAACTAGAGGGAAGAAACTGATGCAACCCAGACACTGCTAAGTAGTGTTTACCTACTAAGTGTTTACTAAGACCTGTTTACCTACTATTGCTGGATGTCTCGCAACAATCCTGTGAGGGGGGAAACAGGACTTCAATTTCACAGACTAACACTGAGGTTCAGGAAGGTTGAGTAGCTTTCCCAGGGTAAGCGGTAAGAAATGAAAGAGCCTGGAATGAAACAAAAGTATGCCCCTAGTCAAATTACAAAGAATTGTAAATTGAAACAAGTGATATTTGGACTGTTTGTTTATAATCTTAGGGAATTGACATCAAGAGAGAAAACACTTCTTTACAACACCTCCAGGGAATTCTGTCAGATACAAGCCCTCAGGGTAGATGGATAGATGGACCAAAACATGACAGACTATTCGTCTGGCTCAAGAGAAGACAATTCTTGTGCGATTAGCTTTAAAGCACAAGTCACAATTGGTGCTAATACCAAAACAGAACAAAATGTTTTATCTGAGGTTGCCATTTGAAGATGTCAGACATATTTTACTTTATATTGCACACAGAGTTTTGAACATTACAGGCAGAACGGTGAAGAAATTCACAAGTCACTACACTACTAAACAGCTTCCAACTTTCCATCTCAACAATTAGAACCTAAGGCAAAAATCCACATGACTCAGAAAATACATGAGTTCACTTCAATCAAAACCTCCTCATCAGCAGGACTGGGGACCTACACTGTAGTAAAATATATCACAAAGTAAATCATTTTGTAGAAAAACTAGAACTCTCTTGAGGATGGCAAGTGCTTTTTCTCAGAGACGTTTTTTACACACATCTTGAAAAAGAGAGGGTCTCTTCTCAATTGACTCAATGTCAGATGAAAGGGTACACATTAGCATGTCCAGGAAAATAAGACAAAGAAGAGGCTGTAGGAATGCAGGAGGAATGTGGCATGTTATTATGACCAATCTTTTCATTCTACAAAAGATAAAATTGAAGACTAGTGAAGTCAAGTGACTTATCCAAACTCCCACAGCAGTTCCTGGCCAACTTGGGGCTCAAGCTCGAGCACCCTGGTTCAGGATGGTGCTACTGCCTCTATCGCACCTTGCCCACGCTAAACTCACACACCGTACCGTGGCCAACATGCAAGAAGACACAGAAAATTATCCTTTCCATCTGTGATTCTCAAGAAAGAATCATAGTAACAGCAATAGAGCTGTTTTTCTTCTTCTGTTTCAGATAGAGTTACTTCTTTTTACCTTCCCTCACACCCATTTTTTGCTGGTGTTGTTCAAAGACATGACTGATTTCCCAATCCTGTTCAACTTGGCACCACAAACCTGTTTCCAATCACATTATTAAAATGAAAGAATAGCTACTGGGTCAGTATTGTTCCCACCAGCGACATCCATTATCCTTTGACAAGTAACATGGGGGATCGGAATGCTGCCATCCATTTGCCATCTGTGTTTCAGGGATGTTTCCTGAATGAAAATCTCAACCCACCTTTTTACAGCCCATGGCTCTGCTGATGGAATGCCACCAAACAGATCGATGTCCCCATTTCCTTAATTAATGATCATCTCACCAGGCAAGAGAGAGTGGATATTGTCGCAATCTTCATAAACTTTTCTGCAAACACTGGAGCTCTCTTGAGCATTCACGGGGACGTAACAGGCTCTTATCCTGAATAATGTACTCACTCCCAAGCTTTATTTGCTCAGCCGACCCTATAAACAGATGTCCTGAAGCCTATAAAAATGATTTTTAAAAGGTACTGAAAACCACCTCTCTACCTTACCCACTACTTGCGGACGGGCTCTGCCCACAAGGGCGCACGAGGAGGACTGCAAGGCTGTGGAATGCAGGAGGGACTTCATCCTCTTTTTTGTTTTCTTTTGACTTCCTTTCTATCAGCACCATCCTAGCAATGATTCTTCAATCCAACAGCAGCAATGGTCTGCCAGTAGCAGCATTTAGTTCCCGTTTGCAGTTTGTCCGATCCTTGAAGAACTACCATTATGGCGCCCCAGATACTAACACCAGCCGGCCAGCACCTCCTCTTTAGACATCCACCACCAGTCCCATGGTATACTTCTCCACTCTCAGAGACACTAAAACCAGCTAAGCAATGTCCTCTCCTCGGATGTCTGAGTTTCAGCTCCGTGAACCCTTCTCCAAACTTCTAAATGTTAGTAATTCCAACGTCACCCTTTTGTTCCCCTAGCCCAAGGCGCCTCCTAAAGATGCTCCATCTGTGATAACTTCATGTTTTCTTTTTGCCTTTTTAATTCTTTAATATATAGTTACCATTAATTATATTACCCCTGTGTTTTAAAATAACTGGTATAGTTTCTGTATCCTGGATGGATCCTGACTGATTACAAAGTTCAGTGGAGCCTACTTCCTTAAGAGCACAGACCCTGGGGCCTGACTGTCAGGGTTTCAACCTCAGCTCCACCATTAGCAGTTGTATGAAGCTAGTTGCGAAGTTAGTTCAGCTCTTTGTGTTTTTATCTGCTACCTTGGCATAACGGTAGTACCTACCTTATAAGGTTGTTGTGAGAATTAAGTGAGTGAATAGATGTAAAGTAGTAGAATAATGTCTAACCCACAGATGCACTATTAAAAAGTTGGCTACTATTCTCACAGAATGAACCGCATGTGCTCAGAAACCACTGTCTCCCCTGTGGTACATTAGAAGGAAAGAGGCAGTGATGATCATTTAAGGTGTTGTATTTTCTGCATTTAAATGCAGATCTGAGGTTTCTGCGGTTTTGCTGTGGTCCAGTCAGGAAAGTGAGAACACGTAGCTTGCTACAATTGAGAAAAAACGAAGGAGCAAATATCATCAAAATTAAGTGGAAACATTTTCTCTCTCTTATAAAGTTTCAAACTTCTTACTGAGTACGGAGGTCAGAGACAGTAAAAGAAGAGGTATAACTTCCCAGTTGTCTTCTTAAATCAAGATTTACCACTCATGTGATGCTGTGAGGTAGGCACAGAAAATAAGCTTTGGAGTCAGAACTGGGTTCCAGCTGCAGCCCCGCTTTTTCCAGCTCTGAGACTGACAAGTTACTAACTCCATGGCCTCAGATTCCTCAGAGCCACTGGGCCCTGGCGCTGAGCAGACACGCAAGGATTAGCAGCTGCTCGTCTCCTTTCAAGAAATATTCCCTGAATAAGTTCATTTGCCTAATTTCACTTTCTGCTGTTTCTTCTGCTTTTCCCCATAAATACAATAAAAAATCATGGCTTATTCCCACACATCAGTCAAACGAAGGCCAGAATAATCTCAATGATGACTAACAAATTGGGTAAAAGGGTCTAAAATTGGTCCAGCTCCTGCAACGCTACTTTGAAGAGAGAGAGTATTCAGCTCGCCAAAGATTTGAGGACTTAAATTTGGGAAGTGCAGGTGCTTAGGAACGTCTTCACTTTCGAAGAAACTTCTCTGATGTGGTGCTTACTTGACCCACTGCATAAATGATGAGATGGGAAGAAAGGGGATGGGATTCAGGATTCACCTAGAAAGTGCCGTGTTCTAAGCAGAGAACATTTTTTGAAATAAGATGTTTGATTATTAGGGGAATCCACAGAGGAGGGTTTCTTTAAAAGAGTTGGAAACTTAGACAAACGATTGCAATAGGGCTTCCATAGGACCTGAGCAAGATGGTGATGCCTATACCTTGGACCAGAGAAGACACAGAAAACACACTAGAGACGAACAGAAGCCAGTGGAGAAGTCACAGCCAAAGAGCTTCGGAGACAAAGCTTCTGAGTCCTTCAGAGGAAGGACTGGGCCAATGTGTTTGCTGCTCAACCAGAGGAGGAACAAAAATCTCCCTCCTAAACTGAACCTCAAACAGCCCCCAGCTGTAAATAAATAGAAATGGATGATTTATTTCTACATTATTTGCCAACTCATTTGTCTTCCACGGAAAGGAAAATTGTCTACTCTTGATCTTAAAGAGTTTCTGATTGCTCATAAATCAAGTCAGAAGGCAAAAGAAGATCTCCATGTAAATACTCTGATAAGAATCATGAGCAGCAGCATGGCAACAGAATCAGGCACAAATCAGTAATTCCAGATCAGAACACGTTTCAGTCATCTAAAAATTTGTTTCCCAATTAACACTCGCTAATTTGCACAACAAAAAGCATCTACTATAAACTCAGCTTTGGAAACAACCACAGATTGTGTTTTTCTTCCAGATGATACGCAGTACAAGTTGATTTAATTCTATAAGGAAAGCAAAATGATGTTGCCCAACGCATATGTACCCAGCCTTGTCTCCTAGTCATTTGTCTGCAAACCATGAGCTGGGGGCAAAATCTGGTCCCTGGGCTAAATCCAGCCTTCCAGTCAGCTACCTCTTTTTGTAAATAAAGTTTTATTGGAACACAGCTACATCCATTTCTTTACATACAATCTATGGCTGCTTTCCTACAATGCCAGACTTGAGTGGTCACTACTCAGACCACATGTGGCCTAGAAAGCCTAAATTATTTACTATCTGGTCCTTTCCAGAAAAAGTTTGTTTACTCCTGTCCTAAACTACTGTGCAAATACTGTCCTATATTTCATCTGCAAAGGGAGATGGAATAAGATCACTCCCAAGTTAAACTATACACAAAATTGGCTCGTAGATGCAAAGAAAAAGCTACTCGTTCAGTCTTGAAGTCATGTGCTAGTGCAGTCACGCTGTGTCTAGGAACTTGGGTGGATGGTAACTATGGCTCCTAGATAGATATACGTTACAGGAGCCCAAAAACCAATTTGGTCCTAAATACATAAATAAAGATTATTCTTCATTTATCCAAAATCAGTAATGGAAAAAAAATAATGAAAATGTTCTGTCATTATTCAACGTACTGCAAATAGACACTGAATTCACACACAAAAGCGTGGTTTTTCTGTCTCTCCCCGCTAAGCACAATCTATAGTATTCTTCATGGAAACTTGTGATTTATTCCATAGAAACTCCTACAAAGATCTCTACCTTCATAATATCCAGTATTCAAACATTCACAAACTTAGCTACTTAAATAATTTCTCAGTATTTTAAGGCAGCAGGATGAGATTCTTTCTTTTATTCTTGTTTTTTATTGTTGATTTTTCAAAAAACTCCTGGAAAGGGGGCCAGCCCAGTGGTCTGGTGGTTAAGTCTGGCGCACTCAGCTCGGTGGCCCTGGTTCAGTTCCCAGGCACGAACCTGCACCAATTGTCAGTGGCTGTGCTGTGGCAGCAACTCACATACAAAATAGAGGAAGTCTGGCACAGATGTGAGCTCAGGGTGAGTCTTCCTTAGGGAAAACAAAACAAAAAACAACTCCTGGAAGAACAGAAAAGTGGGAGATGGTGAGAAATAGCTTACTCGTCAAATTTGGGTTCCTTTTCTAGGAGATATTGGTCAAATCGTGTTACTTAGATAAGGGACCCTTAATAGTTGTTTATCGTGAATTTTCACATTTAAACAATTTGCCAAATTGTCTTCTTCCATCCTTCTGCAAAAAAAAAAAAAATGCTAGAAAATAGTAATACATTGATCAAAACTGAGCATCCTTTCAAAAAAGATTATATGCTACTCCATGAAACAGGGACAGATAATATAAAGAAATGAATTTACGAAATAGCCACACAGTATGTTTAATCAGAGAGGTATAAATACTTATTAAATGTACCGGAAATTAAACTTTCACCAAAATATACACGAAACTTTGATGAAGCTGAAGAGTATAATCTGATTGATCAAAAAGTCAAAATATAAAGCCAGCAATTTCAAAAAAATCTTAAAATCAGCAAGATTTAGGGCATAATCCCCAAGAGATCCACCCTGGTTCTACCTTTATTTCTAAATGTTGGTGGAGCAACAAGGAATGAGCAGCAGGTCCCTGTATGTAGGCAAGGTGGGGGGTGGGGGCATGAGAATTCAAGAAGTTTTTCTCAACAACTGAGAGGCAGAGGAAAACAATGAGTCAGAAAAAAAAAAAGCAAAATTATAAAACATGAATGCCAAAAAAAGGGCGGTAGCATATTATAAAAGCATGCATCGATAGAAGCTACATCCTGCACCTAGTAACAGCATGTTTGCAAACATATGAATACATAAACACCAAAAACTAATAAATAAGGGCAAGAACTAAAGGAGCGTAAGGAACAACAGTAGAAGAGCAGCAGAATTCGCTGTGGACGAGGGAGCTCAGAGTGTGTGATGCGTAAGAAAGAGCAGCTGGCTCACTGCAGTGGAAGTGGGCCATTCATGAGATAGATGGGTACCAAACTCACTTTTCAAAAATACTCTTTTCTTCACATAATTCTTATGGTCAAGAAGCTACACTGGAAACCACTGTTAATCACGTTAAATCTAAAATCATTGACTCCCAGTTCTTTCATCTGTACACATTCATGTAACATCCACTTACTAAACATCCATTATCACTTGTAGAACACTTGTGGTTATTTACTAAACATTAGCCATAACAGATATTCATCATCATTCTAATTTTACATCCCATTACTTCCACATGTCTAAGTCTATCATAGATTGCATTATGGGTCGCAATTCTTCATGCCTCTCTGTATCCACACCCTGTGCCAAGTAGCTTTTCAGTTCCTCCTGCTAAAAAAGAGTGTATTTCCTTGCCCTTTTCTTTTGTTGTCAGCCACGTGAATTGCTTTGGCCAGTGGATGTTAACAGATATGACATAAGCAGAGGCTTAAATGTGGGCGTATGTATGTCTGCACTTGTCTTGCACTTTCCTTTGCCATAGAAATGCCATGCCTCTGCTCACCTGCTGTCCCAGGGAAGATGAGACCCCCTTGGAGTAGACACACACTAGCAGACCCACATTATGAAGCCGAGCTTCCCCAGCCAACCCACACGTCCTTGAGAAGAAATTTTTCTTAAGCCACTGAGTTTTGAGTTTTGGGGTGGTTTGTGATGTACCATTATGGTGGCAACAGCTAAACAGAACATAATCAAACCACTCTCCCTCATTGTACTTTAAAACTCTCCAAATACATGATTTTCTCTATGCCTATATTTCTGCTCATCTCCTGCCTGAAACAGCCTCTCTTTACCTCTCTCATATTTAAAATAGTGTATATTTTCAGGACCTAGCTCCAGTCCAACTTCTCCAAGGAGATGTCTTCAGCTATTGATCTGGTGACGAGCAAGATTATCGCTGAACTCCTGTGCCACTTGAAGGCTAGAACCCAGACAATAAGTAAATGCTCTATAAATCAGTGCTTCTCAGTCTGGAAGAAGCTGGGCAGTTTGAAAAATGTGCTCAGGCGCCTGTGACATGATGCCCTTTTCCTATTCTTTGCCCAGTTAGAACACAACTCCCCAGCATTTCGCCAGTCTCAGTCCTTCAAAATATCACAGTCATTCTTTCCCATCTCAGAGCTAGCACAGGCTACTTTCCAATGTTTGCCTTATAACCATAAAAGCCTCTACTCTCATTTGCTTAATATTTTCCTTTAAAATTATTTTTTTAACAGCTAAATGTACTAATAGGAAAACTTGAGCATGGAAAAAGAAATTATTTTCTCATTATTCTATTCACGGTAATAGTATTAATTAACGCCCTAGCAAAGTGCCTTTAAAATAACCTGATGCACCACTTGCACTTTTGTTCAGAGTGGGGAGGGGAGGGGAAGTGCTCTGAGTGATTCCCTAGTTACTGCCATCTGTTCAACTAGATTGCAAACTCCTTGAGGATGAGGATCAAGTCTCATTAAATACTTGTTGGCCTTGTCTGAGGCTACCAATTACCAAGATAGAGAAACATTGTGAAAAGAGGGAATCCTTATTTGAGAAGTAGGGCCCCCCAAAAACTAGCAGTACTTGCTTTCCTAGTTCACTAACAATTTGAGGTCACTCTTATTAGTGTCTAAGAAAGAACTCAATTTGACCACACACCATGTTATCACTCCTTAAACCTGGGGTCCATTGATGTCCCCGTAGTCCATTAACATGACTTTGGGTGCAGAGGGTAAGGGTGCAGGAAGAGGAAGGTAAATACTCTGATATGTTATACATTCTTTGCCACTGAAATGGCATGGGCTTTAGAAAAGCCCATTTGGATCTGAATCCTGATTCTATGATTCATCATTCGGGTGACATTGGAAAAAGCCATGACCTCTATGCGTTTGTTCTCTGATCTATAAAACAGAAATGGCAGTACTTGTTTCATGGTGCTGCAGTGAGCATTAATTGAATTAAATAAATAGCGTATGTAAAATCATAGTACAGAGTCAGATCCATACTACAAGTTCAGTAAAGATCCATAGCCCCCTCCCTCTGCATTTCTAAAAACGCAAACCATGAAGGGATTCTGGAGGCCACAGGGTCAGAAGTTCTCAGACAAGATGGAGGCACCAGAGTTTATGCAGTTTATAAGAGTCAGGGAAGAAATTGATTAAAGTGAATCAAGTAAGAGAAGCACACACCTTTGTGCATCCCACACTCAAAGACCAAAAATGCTACAGAGTCCTTGGTGCAGTCATTTTCAAAGTGTAGAGAACTTACATCAAAACACTAGGGGATCTTTAAAATGCAGATTTCTGGGTCCCACCAGCAGGCTATTAAATCTAAACCTCTGAGATGGACGCTCCAGAATCAGCACTTTCAACAAGGTCTCCGGGTATAATTATGCAACTTGAAGTCTGTGCATCACTGACATAGTGACCTATTAACATAACTCTCTCTTTGCATTCGCCAAAGCACATGGACTACAGGTGATGCCTCTTGGCTTTAGGGAAAAGGTAATGTCAGGCAAGTCTGTCACCTACAAGGGGTCTCTTACTGCATCTGAAGTCAATAACTCTACCACAAAGGGAAAAAACATATTTAGATAATTAGGATCAGGAAAACTGAGTCTTAGTGCTACTTTCACTACTAGTCTATTAGTTTAACTTCAGGCAAATTATATTTTATTCCCACCTAGGAGCTCATTATGCCTGGATTTACTGTTACACTTCTCAATCCTGGGAATTCCTCGTTCCTACTGTCAATCTTTATTGGAGTTTGTAAACACATACAGAAACATAAGAGTCTAAGAAGTCTCGATCAGGATCCACATTATCAGAAAATTCACCTTTGTGCTACTAACTAAACTTTGGATTGATGACAACACAGAGTAGAGAGGGCTCATGCTTGCTCTGCATCGATTGGATGTGAAACCCATAAAGGCAAAGTGCATAAGGATGTTAGGCTCATCTCTTTCTCATAAGTAAAGAATCCTTGATTGTTCCTTAATTTCACAAGATGATTTCAGTGGAATCAAATTTAAAGGCCTAAAAATGCTATAATGACTATTCCAATTCCACAGCAATTACTAATTGGTTCAAGCATACTAGTATAAGACCTGGAAGAAAGCTGCTGCACAGTAACTGCGCATGCTTAAAACCTCAGGCAAGCCAGATTTGGCTCACAAGCAGATTTTTATTGTCCCTCCTGTGATTTACAAATGTATCTGTTATCGCATTTCCAGCATCCCACATGAGAAAAACAAAGAGACTCTCGAGACAAGCGTCTTCTCAGTCACTACAATCCCACAACCTTGGGAATGATTCTCTTCTCCTCATGGGAGAAACAAATTTTGCTAAAATTAAAAAGCTAAGGGAGAATTCAAAATACATTGGAGGTATTGGAATTCTGAACTGGATGGTGCAGAAAGTTCACAAAGACAGAAAACCTTCATGATATCTCCATTTAGGTAGCACTTTCTAGGTGCCAGGCCCTGCACTAAAGTGCTTTAGATGCATTCGCTTATTTAATCCTCACAACAACCCATGGAGAAGATATAGAAACCTTAATCTTTTCGTCTATTCCCTTTCAATGCAAATATGGAAACCCAGCATAGCAAACCTAGTATTCTAATGGGAGAATCAGGGAGCTTACTGGCAAAGACCTCGAAGCTAGAGTAAATATGGTGGAGAAGGTAAAGATTATGGAATGGAATGGAAGATGTGCAAGCAAACATAGGAATTCAGGTTGGATCAGCACAAAGGATCAATTGACTGATGATCTTGAATGCCAACCACGTAAGCAAGAATTAGAGTACACAAAGCTTGGATTTTTCCATTGGCTATGACAGCAGTCACCCCAAGAAGGAGATATTTTAAAACTAGCTTCCAACATTTAAATGTGTTCAAAGACAAAATATCATTGTTAAAAGAAATAAGTGACAATCTCATTGTCAAGATAAACTGAAACTTCTCCATTGTAACATCAGAGTGGCCACAATCATTTAATCATTCTGTTTGTGGAGAAGCTAAATGGAGAAAGACTGATATCTATCTAGCAACCTACTTTTCACCTTAAAGATGAGAAATGCATAAATTTAAAACTAGCACTGTCACACATTATTTCAATGGATTATTTTTGAATTCTAAATTGGACCAATTAAGGACATTTTCCACCTGATTAAAATTCATCATAAATTCCAGTAACAACAGGAAATATTTACAGTGATTAAATATGCTTTGCCTAAAATCCCTTCTCTTATCTCTTTGTATCAGGCTGTAACGTATGTGCATTCACAATAAAATCAAGCTCTAACATCGACTCTGAAGTTAGAGAAAAAGAGAGAGAGAGAGTAAACATGAAATTGAAGACCGGTTAGAAATGAAAATCCAGTCATGCAGAAATGCCCAGAAACCAAACAAATAAGAAGATGTCATCTACAGGTGCTAATGGGGCTACTGGCTCGCAAACCCACCCAGGATGCAGAATTAATAGGAAAGGACTAAGTAAACAGGATATTTCTTCTGGAAATGAAAGAAGGCCTGGTACCACTGCTTCCAATTTGAGACAGCAATTCAGTAAACTTGAACTTTTTACAAGATATTCTATTTGCAGCCTGGAGCAGGATTTTCAAACATGGCCCCAGAACATACTTGTCCTGGCACTACCTGTTTGTATGGGAGATGAATGGCAGGTGATTTTCAATTTCTCATAATTAAGGTACAGAAATTTAAAACGATTTACTTTTTATTTTTTTTTATTTCAGTTTTTCACGGAAGATTCATTCTAAGCTAATATCTATTGCCAATCTTCCTTCTTTTTTCTTCCTCTGCACCACCTCCCCCAAAGCCCCAGTACATAGCTGTGAATAGTTGTGAATTCTTCTGGTTCTTCTATCTGAGCCGCAGACACAACATGGCTACTGACAGACAAGGGGTGTGGTTCTGCACCCGGGAACCAAACCCAGACTGCTGAAGCAGAGCCCATGGAAATTTAACTGCCAGGCCAACAGGGCTACCTCAGAATGATTTACTTCTTGAATGTCACTAAGAATGGATTCAAGTTTATGCTAATTATAAGTTCCCTCTCATTCACCTGCATTTCATTTCCAGAGAGGGAGTGATGCAAGAAGTGGAGCTAGATTACAGGGATTAATTACACACAACATGCTGCCTTTCTTATCTATTCTGCAGCTCATATTGAGGAATCATAATGATGTGGGGTTACAGTTAATAGCTAATCTGAGCCCATCCAGCAAATGTATGCATCATGTGAGCTGTAACACAAAAAAAGACTAAAAATGGCAGGTCTAAAGCAGTCTCCAGACTTGAAACGATAGGATGAATTGCCACTGCTTCTTTCTCCTTCCCTCCTCCAAACTCCCCCATGCTCCCACATGCGTTCCCACGACTGTAGCAAGTTTTCTCCTTCCTTCCACCCAACTGTCTGTCCTTCATTTCTATTGTGTGAGACAGAGAAGACATTGAGCCAACTATATTATAATTTGAGGAGACAAACCGTGGTCTTGACCACCTGATCCCTTCAATTTGGCATCAAGGTCAGAGGCTAAATTTCAGTTACCTGCTGTGTATGCTACTCACCACTCACAGTGGTACTAGAGGCTATGCAGGATGGGAAGGAAGAAGTGTGAATGCTGTAAGACATCATTTTGGCAAGCCACCATAAACATTTTTGTGGGAAATGTGGAGTTTAGAAAGCAGGGACTGTTTGGTAGGGTGGCCAAACAATCCAGTTTGCCTGGGACAGTGTCAGTTACCACCTGTCATCCTGGCTTAGTGATTTCATAGCACCCTCCTCCACTCTCAGGAGTGACTCAGTTTGGATGAAAAATATACTCTGTGCAGTAATGAGGGTGGTGTCTCTTGGATTCAAATCTCAGCTCCAGACATTTTGACCAGAAGACCCTGGGCATGTTTCTTAGCCACTGAGAGCTCCAGTTTCCTTGTCTGTAAAGTAGGGAGAACAAGAGTACTTGTTTCCTTGGACTCATTGTAAGGATTAAATAAATAAATGTATGTAAAGCATTTAGAAGAGTAGCTGGCATGTAGCACCAGCCATAATTATTACTATCATTTAAGATATAGATCACATATTATCTACTTTAAGAACCTTTCTTGAATTGGCTCTGAAGCCAAACACATACTTCCAGACTGGGCCAGGTTCCCTTCTACTGCATTCCTATTGCAACACACACACACACACACACACAGACCTTTCTCTAGGTATCAAGGCAACAATCGAGTCAATAAATACTTATTGAATGCCGCCAACCATATATCAGGTACAGTAGCAGCACTATTTATGGGACTGCCTCTTCTTGAAGACAGAGAATGTGCCTTATTCATCTTATTATCCATATTGCCTGGCTCATAGTTTCCTCACAAATATCTGTTGAACTGAATTGAAGGGAAGAAAGCAGAGGGGTATCATTGCCTTTGCCTGGCATAATAGGAAATATTTCAGGAAGAAAGTGGAACTTACATTGAGTATTAAAGTATGGGAGGGTTTTGAAGGCAAGAGAGACAAAGTGTTATTCTCCATGTGACAAAGTACATAAGCTGTTAAACTAGAAAAATAATGTGAAAGTGCCTTGTAAATCTGAGAGCACTGAACATACCTAATTATAAGCAAAATAGAGAACTGGGAGTTAGGTTGATATTTCAGAAAATCTGACAAAGAGCCTATAATTTACCTTTTCCCTCACTGGTCTCTACAGCGAAGCTTAAAATTTACCCCATTTGCCTCTCACTGTCAAATAACTCATCTAAACGAGGATGCCTGGAACAGTGTGCATCTCATATCAGAGACTTGTTCTGGACACGTCTTTCTGAGAAGTTGCAGGTAAATCAAATTTTTGCAAGCCTAATCAAATTTGAAATGCATGGGGATAGCTAGCTATTTAGGGATATCCCATAGAAAGTTCTATTGTAAAGTGAATTTAATATATTAACAGAGAAAATTACACTCTTTAATCCCTATTGTTTCTAAATCTGAACTTGTTTTCAGAGAGATAAAATCAAGGCAAAGTAGTATCACACACACACCTGTCAATGAGTCAAGTCTGATAAGCCCCATGAACCGCCAACATCAAAAAATACCCAGTTTTCGGGGCTGGCCCCGTGGCAGAGTGGTTAAGTTTGCGCGCTCCGCTGCAGGCGGCCCAGTGTTTTGTTAGTTGGAATCCTGGGCGCGGACATGGCACCGCTCATCAGACCACGCTGAGGCAGTGTCCCACATGCCACAACTAGAAGCACCCACGCGAAGAATACACAACTATGTACCGGGGGGCTTTGGGGAGAAAAAGGAAAAAATAAAATCTTTTAAAAAAAAAAAATACCCAGTTTTCCCCACCCTTTTTACCCAGAAATATCTAGGTTTAGCTGCAAGCTGTCTTTAAAAATTATATAACAGTTACATTTCTGAAAGTGTGCAGAAATAGCCTCAGCCTTAAACATATACATAAAGTATTTGGCACAGCATGTGGTATATACTAACTATTCCAGAAATGCTCTTCTTTGTAGTAATATCATTATTAAATAAAGAGAACAGAAAAAAGGGATTAACAAATAGACCCTGAGACTAATCCCTGAGGAAAGGCAGAGGTGCACACCCAGGATAGGATAGGTAAACAAAACTCTCTGGGGACAATACCTGAAATAATAGCTATTTTCTCAAAGCCAGGAAAGCAGAAGACAGTGGGTTTAGAGTTCGGATCAAGCATATGATCATGGAGAAGGAACACATTATCCACTGCAAAATCATCTTCTGTCATCGTACCTTGGACCTGGCTGATTGAGATGTGGCTTTGTCCACATATGATGTAGGAAACTAGAAACCATAAAGAAATCTACTGTGAGCTAACAAGCTTGGGCTGAAACTTAGCCATCCCACGGTCTACTGATCTGGTACTATCCTAGGGAATTGCTACTAGTTAAAATCTAATAACAAGGAGTCCAGAATTTTAGATTTTGGAAGGAGCTGTGGAGACATATAAGCTAGATTAGACCTTAGTGACGCTATGGTGTTCAATAGGTAGGTCTAAAAACTAGCCTTTGGGGTATAATTTTAAAACACCCTTCTTGGATTTTCACAGCTACTTTCACGGTCATGATGGTTGGAAACAAATTTGAAACATAATTGTTTGGGTCTTTGAAAACCAGATCATCATAAAGTACATTTCACCAGGTTCAAAGGAAGTTCAGAAGCATGCAAATGTAATTTCAACTGCCAAAGTCATAAGAAAAATACTTTATTTTCATTGTAATAAAATATCTTACCAAAAAAAGATCAGTGCAAATGCAATAGCAAAGCATTAAGAGGGATTGATCTAATTTAGAGAAAAATTGGGAGAGGAGACTAAGGGAGAAGCATCTTCCGATCCAAATGCATACCCTACAGCCCCGGAAGAGGACTGTAGTGTTGAATTTGATCCAGGGAACTTAGATTTTGGACCCTAAGAAATACCCTGCAGTAATGAGGTAAGTTTCTTGAGGAAAATGTTACAGCAGCATATATATCCTGATTCAGAAACACAAAGAAGCCCAGATCTCAGTGGCTTTAGGTTGTAAACAAAAGTTAGAATAAGAAAACTGCTTGTTCAAGAGTTGCAAGCAGCTTTTATAAATACCCCAAACTAGAGAAAATCCATATGGCATTAAAAATACTAATAAGGCATAGAAGTGCTCACATTTTGTTAAGTGAAAAAAGCTGTTTATAATAGGGTCCATCATTGTTTTCTTTGAAAAATACCTTTGTATTTCACTTTGTGCCTAGAAAGAATAAAAGTGTACATGCCAAAAAGTTAATAATTATCTCTGGGATAACTTAATAATTTTCTCCGTGTATATGAGTCTACGTACCAAAAAGTTACTGTATTCGAAAGTACTATATACATAACAGGCGCTGCATATGTAAAAGTATATGTACTGAAATGATAATAGCTCTCTCTGGGTGGGGTTATAGGTCAATTTTGTTTTCTTCTTCATATATATTACACACAAGTTTCACACTAGGCATATATTTCTTTTATGATCAGAAAAACAAATCTAAAACAGTGGGTCTAAAGAAAACTCTACTGGCGAGGAGTTCTACAAGAACTGATATCAAAGTCTAGTAAGATGGTTCTGTTAGGAGGAGGAGGAAAGGTGGAAAACATGATGTTTCAGGATATCAGGAAACCCTTTAGAGACAGGCACAAGGTCAAGGCTGGCTATGTTTGGATTCACTGATGAAAAATAACCTAACCCAAATCCTGATAAGAGGCTGGACCTACCTGCAGAGTGATCTCTAAAAAGCGTGTATGTGCCCAGATCTGCTATGTTTATCATTTTGGTCAATGATTTACATGAACATCTTTGCTACATTGATCAGATATACAGATGACAGATAACATGTTAGTAAGGAGAAGAGGTATTGGATTATAGAATTTAAATCCAAAAGGATCATAGCAGGACAAGAAGTTGGGGACAAATGCCACAAAATGCAATTATATAGAGATAAATGTAAATTTTTCCATTTCTGTCTTTAAGAAGCAGTTGCACATACACTATACATATACATACACATACACACACACACACACACACACACACACACACACGGACACTCATTCAACAAAGTATTTAAAGGAGCTTTCAAGAATGGATATAGTAAATTTAAAAAGACAATATTATATATTAGGTCAATATGACAGAAATCAGATCCACTTTGTTTGGAGGAAAAATAGGAATATATTGTGACATAGAACTGTGACATGTAAGGGTAGATCTGCCTTCAGACCTGGTTGGATTTCAAGTTATGACTTCAAGGTGTTCTCTCTCCTGGATGTCTGTCTCTCTCTCTCATCTTTGTTTACCTCTGTTTCTGTTTGCATATCAGCCTAATTCTCTTATCACAGCATCATAGACAAATGATGTGGAGAGAGCCATGTGGAAGGAAATATGGGCTCCAGGGGTTCTCAGCCCATACCCTTGCAGTTATGAACCCAAAGGACAAGCATAACTCATCACATAATAGAAAATTACAAACTAAATCTCATATTTTAATGTTAACAGAAATATGCGTACGAGAATGGTCCACAGTAAGATCAGCAATAGAAATGCACACCTTACGGCCCTGCATAGTTACTACATGTGAGCCAAAATGCAGCTCTAAGCTTCCTAACAGTCAAATGAAAGGGAGAAACACAGACAGTTCCCAGGTATACAGCATGATAAAATAAGCACAAGCCATTCTTTCAAGAGAGCTTCAACTTTTCTTCATTTTGATATTGAAACATAAGAAAAATTTCTCCTAGATCTTCATAATAAAAAAGGAGAGTATCCTGTATGATACTCTAAACAACATCCTTACCAACATCGCCATCACAGAAACAGCAAATTTCACTTGGTCATTCCCGTTACATTCCTCAGTGTTGGTTACTGGTACGAGCCCAAATACTACTTGACAAAAGCAGTTTCATAAGGGGAAAAATAAGCACCAACTTCTCAATAGACGTTGCTCCAATGATCTGGCAAGATGAAAAGGTATAATTTAGAGCATTTGGAATGATGGATGGACTGAATATCCTTCAGGCAATCCCAAGTTTTCGATAAGAATTATCTAATAGTAGTGTCAAGGTTTTATCTCTCGTCAGAATTCGGACAGCACATATACTGCATCACGAATAGAGAGTGAATCATATGCTCAGACGAATATCTGAAAAGATGGCAGCAATGAAGTCCTCCGGCAGGACCCAAGGAGTTTAACCAACGCAAGTGCCCAAATGGCCACCTGACCTCCTCAGAAAACCTTCCTCAGCAAACAAGTTTATGCCTATTTCAACAGAAAGAAAGATGAGCCATTGAATAATATGCATAATTTTACAAGTTCATGGCCAGGAGGCTTGACGGCAACACTTGAGGAAAAGTACTTAGCAGTTTTAACTGACTATAGATTCAATCGCAATCAGTTGCTCAGAGATTTTAGTAGGATTCAAGAGAATCACAGTATCTAAAACAAAGCAGGGAAAGGTCCTTTTCAATGGACAATGGAGAACATTGTGAGTACCACTGAGCACAGCTGAAAATAGACAAACTGGAGCATGTTAATGCATGAGTCACCAGGATGATAAAGACAGTTAAAGCTTGTTAGATAACAAATGGATGAAAAAATTAGGAAAATCTAAATTTAAGGAAAACAGGACAGAGGAAGGGAGGAGGACGTGCCAGCTATCTTCAGCAACTTAAAAGAATACCATATAGAAACTGGACTCCAAGGAATAGAACCAGCATCAGCACATGTGGGTCAGATGAAATGATATTTTTTAACTTAATATAAAACGAAAGAGAGTTCTTTTTAAAGCATTCCTGGTCAGAGATATCCAAAGGTGGAGTGAAATGCCTGGGGAGGTAGGAAATTCCATGTCACCAGGATTATGAAAGCAGAGACTGGATGGCCACTTGTCAGAGATGAGCTTTCCATTTCCTTCCAACACAGAGATTTGTATGGCTTCAGAAACCCATTCATTTATTACTTTATAAATACATATTAAACACAAATTAGGTTCTTAGACATTTTTCCACATGCTAAGATCTAGCATAGAATAAGACTGATTGGATCTTTCTCTCCACTGAGTTTAAAATATAATAAGGAAATAGACAATAAATATTAAGTAAGCAAGTAAATGAGCTAGACTATTACAGATTTTGATGAATACTGTAACGGAAATAAATAGGTTAATGTAGAGTAAGTAGGTGAGGTGAGAGGATGGGTAGAACATACCATTTGTTCTATTCTAGAAAAGTGATCAAAAGAAGGGTATTTTAAGAAGATGACTTTAAGCTGGGATCTAAAGGATGAGAAGGAGCCAGCCATGTGAAATGTTGGGGGAAGAGGCTTCCAGGTAGAGGGACCAGTTAGCACAAATGCCCTAAAGCAATAAAGAGCCCAGCACATCCAAAAAATAAAAAGGAAACCAATATAACTGGGGAATACTGGGCCACGGAGAAGACTGGTACCCAAGAGGGTCAGAGGCAGGAAGGGACACGTATCTTTGAGAATATCTGTGATGAGTATTTGTCAATTGCCAACTTCACAACCAAGCCTTCCCTCTTTTCCAACAGTATCCTAAATTTTGTGTTCTTAGTGTCTGGGAAGAATTGACCCAATATCCATTCTAGGCATGGGCCTTAACTGGCTTAAGCCAACCAATGCTCCAACCAATGCTCCATCCCATTGACTACAGTTACTGTGGAAAAGAACAGGACCCAAGTCAGGTCAATTCAGGCCAGCACAACTTAATTCTAGCACTTTTGTTCGAATTGTACCAGGAGTAAAGACTCTCTTTCCTCTTAGGATTTAAAACCAAAAAACACGTGGCTGCTCACAGACATTCTCAGACCACTAAGGGAGGTTTTGCCTCAGATTGGCGCAATACCATGTAACCGAAGCCAAAAATGAAGGAGAAAACTTGTCATAAGAATATCCTTGATTCGCTAGGTCAACCCTCTCTCAAAATCAGCCTATGTCTGGACTTTTCAGTTGCTGGAGTTAATACATTTCCTTTGTTGTTTAAGTCAGTTTAAGTTGTTTTCTCCTACTCAATATACAAAGGTTCCTAATTAATATACAAGGTAAGATGTTTCAACTTTATCCTGTGAACAAGGGAAGCTATTGAAGACTTTGAAGCTTGCTACAGAAATTATTTTATTAACATTTTTGTTTTTTGAACTACTCTAAAAGTCCTTGTCTTTTAATAAGAGAATTTCATCATTTTTCACTCAGTGGTCATTTGATACATTTTATTTGTTTCTTCATCTGTACATGTATTATTTTATTTTAGATTGCCACATTCTTTTTACTTTTTTTTCTATTTGATCAAAAGTTTTGGCTTAAAATCCTAGATGGCTTATGGTCCTATTCATAGAAATAGGAAAGACTGGAAAAGAAACAGGTTTGGGGGAACTCAAGAGTTCATTTATGGACAAGATAATTCTGAAATGCTTATTTGATATTCAGGCAGAATTGTCAGTTTGGCTCTTGGATTTAGAAGATTACATCCTAAGGGAGAGTTCAAGACTGGAGGAGAAATTTTGAAGTCATCAGCAGATAAAAAGGATTTAAAGATGTTGGACTATATGAGATCACCAGGGCAAGGAAGTTCCCACTATTAATCTAAGGAATGGACATATCCCAAGCCATTGACTTCCGAGGTTTGGAACGGAGAACAGAAAACCACACGACCCACCATAGGCAGCCAGAGAGCAGATCACTACAGGGGAAGGGTCTGCTTCTGATAGCGGCACCAAGAGGCCATTAGCTGGAAAATACTGTAATGCTTTCTGCAGTCAACCTGTGAAAATCGTAACAAATCGACACAAATAGTTAGACTTGCTTTATCTACGGGATGCTAGAAATCAAAAGAACTTTGATGGTAAATTATTTGAAACAAATAACCAGAGATCTATGAGAAGTCAGGGAGAAAATAACTGAGGTGAATGGAAATAAGAAGAAAACAAAAAGATTCCAGTGAGGAATGCTTGCTAAAAAGGAAATCATCTAGAGAAGCACCAAGCGGTAAGTCATAGGTATGATTCCTCTTGTAGTCCTTGAAGTGGAAGCATAATGGAAATGAGTAAAACTCTTTAAAATGAGGATTCTATTTCTCCTTCCGTCCTCTGACAAGAAGGCATCACAGCAGAAGATTCTGAATGCTCTGAAGAAGAATTGTACTTTTGACTTTGCTCTATTTTTAAACGCCAAAATGACTAATGTATTTCTATAGTACCATGATTTCTTTCAGAAATGGAGCCAGTGGGGCACTTTGGATAAGAGAGAAGTGTAGTATCTAGCGTATGCAGCAGAATATTTAAGAGAAAACAGGACTTGGCCAATGCAGGTGACTTTGACTAACCATGTTGATGAAGAAACAAACATGCCCGCAGTTATCTAGGTACCTGAGGTGGGCATTCAAAGTCCCAGATTAGCTTGTTGAGGCTGAGTAGAAAAGGTGTGTGTAGAATTCTGAGACTCACACAGTTGCCCTGGTATCCAATTACCCCTTTAGCCATTTTATACTCTCAAATTCCACAAGGTATTTAAACAACCTTGTTTCTCAGGCTTCTTATGAAGTAGAGTGCAGAGAAAACAATGAAAACCCCCATAAATGAAAACTATTTACCATTCACATCTACTTGAAATCAGCCACTGATTGGTCTGCTAGGGCCGCCATAACAAAATACCACAGACTAGGTAGCTAAAATGACAGAAATTTCTTTTCTCATAGTTCTGGAGGCTGGAAGTCCAAGATGAGGGTGCTTGCAGGTTTGGTTTCTCCTGCGGCCTCTCTCCTTGGCTTGCAGACAGCCCCCTTCTCTCCATGTCCTCACATAACTGTTCTCTCATGAGCACGCACTCCTGTTGTCTCTTCCATCTCTTATAAGGACATCAGTCCCATTTGATCAGGACCTCATCCTTATGACCTTGTTAAACTTAGTTACTTCCCTAAAGGAACTATCTCCAAATAAAGCAACACTGGGGGTAAGGGCTTCATCCTATAAGTTTTGGGGGTGATACAATTCAGTCCGTAACAGTACCAAGTCCTAAATTTCTCTGTTCTAAATAGTAGCTCACAAACCCATCTTCACTACCGTTGATTGATTTCTGGCCATCACTGTCTTTCATCCAGACTATCCCAAAAGCTTTTAAAACCATCTGTCTTTAGACAGCCTTCCCTCCATTCATCCTCAACAAGACTGTCAAAGCATTGCATTTTAAACTAAATTCTACAGGATGAGGTTTGAGCTCCCAGCCCAATGAGTAAGGCCCATACTGAGCTGAGTCCTCCCGTCTCCCCATCTTCATTTCCTGCCACTCCTTTCCGACACTGTATACTCCTCTGACGCCAACTTATTGCCCTCACATTCCCAGCCTGACTCCTCCGCCAAGACAACCTTCCCTATCTCTCGAGCCCCTGGTCTTTTTTCAAAACTAGGCAAGAGCATCATTAACTTTGTACGGTCTCACTGTCCCCTAGACAAGTTTAATTCCTCCTTGCTCAGTACAATCCCTTTAAATCATACCAATTGCCAATATTGTACTTTCACAGTTTGACATGTTTCCTTTCCTGGACTGTAAACATCTTGGGTTATACAGCAGCTGTGATTTAGCAGCTTTCTGCATCCTCATGTCTCAATTAAATTGTTAAACTGAATTATTTAAAACATACAATTATACTGACGAAAAGTATATATTGCGCAAATTCTTAAACTAGTGGCTGTTGTCCACAGTACTCAAAAAGTGGCAAATCTATAAACAGTCTGATTCTGCTCAGTCTCTGTAGGAGCCCACCCACCACCCCCACCAATGATTCTGTAATGTCTGATGGGCTCAAGATCTTGAAGATCAGACTCTACCAATTTCATTTAGAAACAAATCCTAAGCCCAGTGCATTCTTAGGGGCATAGCTTCATGCTTTTTCCCATAGCATAGAAATTTTCCAGAATTGTAAAACTTGGTTATATGTAGAAAAAGATAAATGTACAAACATATTATACTACTCTAAGACAACCAACCAAGCAGTAAGATCTATCTGGAAGGGCTATATATTTAATTATGTTAATATAGCCATCCTTAGCAAATTCCCTTCCTCCTTCATTTCTCTCACATTGAGAAGCATCTCAGCCCCCGATCCACAATCTACACTCCACGCAGCCCCACCTCCTCTCCATCCAGCTCACATCAAAGCACAAAAACGAAACAAGCCAAATCTCTGACCTAAGTGTGAGATAAAGGCTCTCTTGCGAGAGGCTAGCTTAGAGAGGGAAATTTTACTCCTTGGAGCTGCGCTGTCCAACACGCAGCCAAATACAACCATTCGAAAATTGAGATGGGCCGCCAGAGCAAGCTACATACCAACTTCAAGACTTAGTGCAAGAAAAAGGACATAAAATATTTTGTTAATATTTCCACATTAACTACATGTTGAAATCACAATATTTGGGATATAGTAGACAAAGTAAAATGTATTATTAAAATTGATTGCAGCTATCTTTTCATATTTTTTTAATTTGGCTAATAAAAATTTTAAATTATATATATACGACTCTCATTATACTTGGACAGTACTGTCCTGTGGAACCCGACGGAGAGGAGAGAGAAGGTGGTGGCAGTTCTGAAGAAGAGAGGGAGGTTGATCAGGAGAAATAAACACGAACCTACATGGGAGGGAAGTGGTCCTTCCATTACAGAAGGTCAGGGAGCAGAGCAGAAGGGTCTCTGAGATGAGCTGTTCATCCTATTATTTCCAATACCTTTTAATTTATCTTAAATACTTCTAAATAATTTTTTAAATAAAAAATGCTATCAATAAAAACCAATGTGTGTGTGTGTGTGTGAAGGGTAGCAAGAGGCTAAAATTGTAGTTAAAGTAGCAAATCCTTAAAAATGATACATCTTTAAACTGAATAATGATTTATTTAAAATCAGTAATAGGGATAAAAGGACATTATGTCCCACAGAGGTGGCAGTAATTCATGCAGGGAGAAGAAGACGACCCTTCCATGTGCAGCAGAGCTAAAACAACATGAATGGGCTAACAAATATTCAGAAATAGTCATGGATAAGTTTCCTTTGTTTCTGTGAAAACACACTATTAGTCTAGTTTCCTTTGCCTTGAAACAAAATATCCATTGCTCAAAACTTGCTAACACATTCATAAATAAATTACTTCCCTGAAAGCGCCATTTGTTTCTTTTAAACAAAAGAAGGAGACTTCAAATATTACGATTACACACACGAAGATAAAAGCGCCGGTTGTGGAATATCAGAAAAATACAAGTTGCTAACGGATTCTAGAGTCTAGTGGAGCTGGGAAAATCTGGTTCCTTTTTAACTATTGCTCAGGAACAAAAGAGCACAGGATAAAACTAAAACACACCACAAGCTGAAAAGGGGTGTGAAAGAAAAACTCCTTTCCATGCTGAATAATTAACCCAGAGAACAACACGTCAGAAATATTTACAAACAGCAGACATTTCAAACGATACCCAGGTGTTTGCGACAGGGTCTAAAGAAATATTAGCTGAGAAAAGTGTCCTCAGACCACAAAGAGAAAATAGTCCCCAGCTGAGGACACTCAGCACTTTCCACATGGTACAATACTGCAGCTTGATATTTTAAATTAACCCGTGAAGATTTCACCTGTCCTCAATTTAAGGCGGGAGCAGACTTACATATGCATGCCTTGAATTCTTGAAAAAGATAAATGTGTTACTAAATAAAATCCAAATGCAGTTTTCTTTGGGAAAAAAGAAAGCAAGCATTGTTCTTTGGGTTGCATGCAGATTAGCTAGCAGGACAAAAGGGGCCTGGGGGAGCTGCTCAAAGCATTAGGAATAATCGGGTTCTGGTTGTTAGGTCTTGGGACATGATTCAGTCCTGAGAGGTGACCGCAGCTGAACAGAGCAGAGCAAGAGGGGCTGAGTCCTAAACCTGGACACAGTAGGCGGCTCAGGTAGGGGAGATATGGAGGCACTAACAAGCAAGGGGAGAATGAATAGTTGGTGGTATGCTTAACTTTTGTGTTTAATGTCCAGCAACCAAGCATCCGTACATTTTGACAGTTATCTCAAGATTGGTTGTGAGTAAAGCCGCACCTAGCATCACAGATGCCACAGAGGACAGATATTTCCCCTCCTCATACCTGGATAGCCAGAGCATGGACGTGCGACTTCAGCAGAGACAATTAGCTGCCCTCCCTCAGGGCCTTAGGCTCTTGGGAAGTGATGCACAGGCCAATTAGAATTGTGGACCCACTGAAGAAGAAATTTAGATTTGAGACTTCAGTGACATGATGCTGAGTCTCCAGGGTTGGAAAAACCAGACACATAGTCACAAGTATTCACGTGCAACAGCACCATCCACGGCATCCTAATCAGACCATTCCCAAAGCAAGATCTTGGATGTGCATTTATTCCTGGCATTCATGTCTCCCATCTACCTACTCCCATATCCTTCCAGTACATTTCTTTACTGCTTAAATTAATCACAGTCATGACTATTAATTTAACCCTAGTGGAGAACTGAGAAGCAGATATGACGTGGAGATATAAGTAGGCAGCTTCAGGGAAGGTGGTCAACAGGCAAAGGGGTTCAAACCCTAAGTCAAAATCTAAGGACTTGGAATGGCTGGTAAGAATAAGGCAGGGGCTCGATTCTACAGGACAAAGAGTAACAGACACGTTATTGAGATAGGGGCTCTGGCAGAGAAACCAGGACCCAGCTCCAACATAGGTGTGAGAGAGCCAGGATCTTGGTCTCAAGAATAAGAAAGACACTAGAACCGAGGCATGAGATCAAAGCCAGACCAGGAGCATTCTGCATGCTGTGCTGAGTACAGAAAACATGATCATTATGTGAGCTTGGACAAGTCAAGCAACCTCTCAATGCCTCCATTTCTTAATCTACCAACAATGTTACTAACATATGCCCAAATTCAGAAAAGAAAAGAGATCATATACATAAAAACGCAAAGCTTTCTGGAAGAAAAAACACAGCTTGATAGAAAGGTAAGAATTTATTACTACTTAGTAACTAATTGTGAATTTAATAGAGTCATCTAAACCAAAAACTGCCCACTCAGTCCCATCATACTTATAGGAAGTTTGAATGAAATGGAGATAGGAAGACTGAAAAAATATTTTACATAAACTATGCCATAGTAAGATGTGTTCATCTACTATGGAGATATGTTTATCTACTGTGGAGACTCTAAGATGCCCCTGATGAGACAAAGAACTCAGGTCAAAATCTGGAATATCAAGGAGGATGAATCACATCTAGTATTCGAGTGATTATGTATTTATATAAAGTATAATTGAAAAATAATAGGTAATACTTATAGGATGGCCAGGCACTATTTTAAGTACGAATTTAGTCCTCACAACTATATCATGTGGTGGGACTATTGACATACTCATTTCTCCCATAAGAAACTGAGGCACAGAGAGGATAAACTAATTGTCTAAGACCACAAAGCTTTGAGGGGTTGCCGGTAGGATTTGTACCCCAGAAGCCTGACTCCGGAGTTGATGTTCCACACTACTCTATCACCCTACTTCTCAAAGAAGAAAAAATGTTACTGAAGAGCAAGGACGTCAGAAACGAATTCAAAGCGGAACAGCCAACATATATAATCAATTGAAGACTGCGGTTTTCATTTGAGGCTGAGACAATTTGCTTTCTCATGTCTCAGCACGAACTGTTCTACCAAAAAGTATAAAGATAAATGCATGTACTCTGTCAATCTTTAGTGTGTAATTCTCAAAAATGCACAGAAGTTGATGATAAACATTTTAATTCATTCAACAAATATCAAATACTTACTTTCATACACAATGCTGGCTGTAATTTGCTTGTATAATTTTCCATTACAAATAAATACATCTAACACTGCATGTTCTATTTATGCGAGGAGGAAAATGAAATAGTGTCGAGATATTTAGATTGAATGAGTCAGCAAGGACAAGCACAATATCAGTCAAAGGCAAATATTTTAAAGAGGTTAGGAGTTTTCATTTTTTAAATTTGGTGTGTATTAATAGCTGTCCCAGTGATTTTACCCCAACACTCAGCATTATCCTAAGTCATTTCAAGGTCCCTATGGATGACACACTGACTACAGTATTTTCAAAGTTCTTGATCTTTTCAAATCCAGTAATCTTTATCTCCTATCCACTTCAGTGTCTTCCTCTCATAATCACCTCTTGGGTACTGCCATGACCTTGAAGTGATCCATATTAGAAATCTTAAACTTCAGTACCCTGGTCCCTCACTACAACCTTCTCTCCTTCAAGGTCTCCCACTCTCTTACTACACTCGCTCTTCAAACTATGGACCCTGGTCCCACTCGTTTTTTCCCTTGTTTTCTGACCATTTAGCCTAGATAAGCTCCATAGCCCATTGCTTCAACTCCTGTCTGTCCCACTGACACCCGCCGTTGCCCCCAGCCAAGGCTCAGTCCTACAGTCGGCCTCCTCTACTTTGGCAAAGGCAACCGAGCACCGCTGGAGAAAGATCACGTCCTCAGGCAGACTGGCTTTGCTCCAAATGCACTCTTTCCAATTCCATCTGGACCTTCAACACATCAAATTAATCTTTCTTTTTTTTTACTTCCTTCTGGGAAGCTCCCTTTCCCACACCTTCAGTCACATTCTCCTCTCCTCAAATTCACCCTCTTTAAACTCAACAAATGCCCTCAGCTCCAGTGTGCCCCATAAATAAGTAGCAGTAGCAGTAAACTCCCTCAGTCTCCTGCCCTCTGTCTCAACTACGAAATTCCATGGCTTTGGGATGCCCGCAATTTCCTCCTTCCCTACTCACTCCCAGGGTGAAGTCTTGTTCTATTCAACGCCGCACTCTCTTTGTGGGCTTATTCATCTAGGTGCTATTCAAGTCTGTCCTCTGTCTTCAGTCTCTGGATTGTTACTGAAACCTTGCCTCCATCTAAAGGTAGGCTCAAGTCTCTCCCTATCTGATCAACCTCAACCTCTCCTCCCAAGGCCCCTGCATCCCTCTCTTGCAACCATCCATTCTCTTGTTTCCTTCTACCCAAGCTCTTTGTACCATTGCTTTACACTTGCTGTCTTCACTTCCTAGTCACCCATCCATCCTTTAACATATAGCCCTCTGGCTTCTGCCCTCTGTCCCCAGCACTTCCCTGCAAGGGTCACAATGCGCTCCTAAATGTTAACTCAACAACGTTACTTGACCTCTCAGTTCCCTGTTCTCTCCTCCTTGAAACTCTTGCCTCCTTCATCCCAAGGACAACACTTTCCTGGTGTTTCTCCTACCTCTTTACTACTTCTCAGTTTTCTTAGCTATATTCCCCTCCTCCTTAAGTTCTTTAAGTGCTGATTTTCCTAGAGTTCTGCTCTGTGTTCTCTCCAAAGGCAAGTTCATATATTTCCACATTGTACAATGCCACTCTTGTCTTGACAACACCCAAAAAATCTCCATGTCCAGTGACTTAGAGTTCCAGACATCCATTTATCCCACCCCTATTCACCTCCATACGACTTTCTAAAATTCCCTTTTCCCAACCTGTCCAAACTGAACAAATGATCCCATTTTCAAACTTTCTCTTTCCTAGATATCTTCCTTAGTTAGTAGCACCATCATCCACACAGTCCCTAGAGTCAGAACCTAAACATAATTTCCTGCTGACTTTTCACTCATATGCTTCCAAATTCCAACAATCTCCAGGAACCACAACTTTTACCTCAGGCCAAATCTCTACTTTCTTTCCTAATTGCTTTAATTCAGGGCACTATCCCTTACCTGCAATCATGCAATGGCCTTTCACGTGAGTTTTCTGCCCCCAACTTCACCCTCAAGACATCCACAGACCAGTTGTGTACAACCCAGTCCTATAAGTACTACACAATCCAGTACAAGGTTCTTTCTGACATGGCCTTCATTAACTTCCATCGCCTACCTTCACCACTTGCCTCTTTCACATTTTATGCACTAACAACGTAGAAGTCCACACATTCCCCAAACTTATTTCTTAGAGGCCTCCATTTCAAATCCATCTCCACTGCTTGGAATACTTCCTCACCTCCCCCATGATTTCCTGGCTTATTTCTTGTCATTCTCCAAAACCCTCCCTCCAGGAAGGTTATATATTCTCGTGCCTCCAGGAAGCCTTTCTTCAGTTCCTTCTCTCTCCCTATATTAATCTCCCCCTCCTCTTGACTACTTAAGACATTTGAATACTTTTATATTTTTGCCCTAATGACCTTGAAAGAGAATCTATATTCTTACCTGCATGCCTCACCCATTGGACATGTGCTCCCTAAGGGAAGGAGCTGTGGCTTATTCACCTCTGTATCCTCAGAATTTAGCATAAAGTTGGCAAATAATAATCACTCAATAAATGTTTGATGGATTGAATTGAATTAGATTTCACAGTTCAGTTTTGCTTTTCAGAGATTGCTGCAAAGATAGATTTCCCTTGCCGCGTCAAGTCCTAGACCAATCATCTTTCAACCCAGATTCAATGTCACCATCCCCCAGGGTGAGCAAATATTCTCTGAGATGCATGTATTTGTTCTTGATGATCAAAGATTTCAGCAGATCTAGAAATGGGGTCTTGAAAACAACCATCCCTCACCTCCCCTGGTAAAGAGAGAGAGCAGTTCATTAAACAGCCTTTAAAAAAGACGAGCATTTCACCCACAACAGGTCTCAGCTCAATCAAACCTTTCACACAAGCCACAGAGCCATATGGCTTATTACTTGGGCAATCTAATCCCATTTTCACAGCTCTTTTCATCTTGTCCACTAAATGGGAAGATAGAAAGAGCCATGAGTTTTGTCACACATGAGCTCTTTAATGTCACCCATAGCCTGGTTCTCAATTCTAGTAAAAAGACTTTATAAATCAATGGCTGCCTCCAGGAGTTGGAAGTAGGATTTCTACAGGGTAAGAACGCTTTCTCAACTTCTAAAGAGAAATAGCACAGTGTGGGAGAAAAGGTACAGACTGTGGAGTCAGACAATCCTAGACCCACCTCTTATTAGTGGTGTAACCTTGGGCAATTGACATTCATCTCTGAACCTCAATTTGCCTCACTGGTAAAATAGGGATAAGCTCTACCTCACTGACTTCTGATATTATTCATCACTATGAGAAAGAAGGTGATACGATGTATTCAATTGTCTAGCAGAGCATCAAGTATGTTTTGGGCACTAAATAAGTGATTTCATTTCTTTTCCTTTAGTTCTCTCTCCCAAAAGCCCCACTGAGGATGGATTACCTGAGGGCAGACAGACTGTCTGTCTTGTTCACTGCTGTATCCCCATTGCCCAGCAGAGTACCTGGGATATAGCGTGTGCTCAATTACTATTTATTTAATGAAATGAACTTTCTCACAACTCTGTTCTACCTAACCCCACCAAAACAAATCTTAGGTTATTCCCAGCCACACTGATGCACTCTCTCTCCCTCTCTCTCTTTCACACACACAGAGACAATACACACACACACCATTAACTCATATGCAAAACTCCAAACCGAGCTTCTCATTTTTGAGAGCCTGTCTGTCGACCTCAGATGGGCTTAATGAATGATCCATCTGGTTAAATCAGAAACATCTATTGAACACACTAGCAATTTTATGATTTATAAAATACCTGACAAAACCACAATTGTATTTTCTGTGCCTGGACTAAAATCCATCTTCTCTAAGAAGGTTAAGGGGAACATAAAAAGCCCCGACCATCTATGTGCCATCTGCAGCAACAGGAAAAAGGCAACTCATGAATTTCAGAAAAATAATTTAGAAAAGTCATTCTAAGGTGCTAAGAGGGGACATAAATGAAAATTAAAGAAGGCAAATCTGAACCGAAATCAGACTTTTCTGTGAGAAAGTCTATGTAAATACAGAAAGTCAGAGAAGCTGCTGAGGCCAAATCAGTGAAATCACTCAGGGTATAATTAGGGGACAGCCCGTGGGAATAGACAGCTGAAAAAAAGAACACAAAGAAATGAAGTACTTTGTGCCTGAAATATTTCATCTCATGCTCATTCCTGGAAGGTAAAAAAAAAAAAAAATCCCTATAATTTCCTATTTGCATATTTTTGTTTAATTAAACAGAAACTCATTTGAGGGAATTCTAATTTTAAGGACCATCTTTGCAACTGTCAATTGCACAAAAAGAAGGGGAAGTTTGAGACTTCAGAGAAATAAAATGTTAGTAACTTTATGTCTAAGAGTCCACACTATTATCACAGTTCATGAAGGCCAATATTACTACAAGTCCCAGTTTTGTCCTTTCTTTCCTCCACCCCAACACGCCCAGAACCTTTCCAAAAGAAAACAGACGGAGACTGAATTTTTCAAAAGCATATTTGAGGGCCGGCCCGGTGGTGCAGAGGTTAAGTACACACGTTCCGCTTTGGCAGCCTGGTGTTCGCCGGTTGGGATCCCGGGTACAGACATGGCACTGCTTGGCAAACGCCATGCTGTGGTAGGCATCCCACATATAAAGTAGAGGAAGATGGGCATGGATGTTAGCTCAGGGCCAGTCTTCCTCAAAAAAAAACCAAAAAACAAAAAAAAACATATTTGAAACAAGGTCTCTCGGCCAACACTGCAGTCCTCTCTGCTGGGTCAATGTTCAGCGGGCAGTTGGTTGTGAGCAATGGAGTTGGAACTTTAATCAATGTCAAGCGAAAACACACCACCTGCCAAATGGCTACACTGGGAAAAGTAGACACAGATGAGAGGTGGCGAGGGAAGAATTGGAATCAGGAAATAGATTAAAAGTATAAATTCTCTCAATCACAATGATGCTACCATTGCTGGACAACAAATGTTTTGTGCAAACAAAGAGCTATCAGTACCAGCCCCCCACTTTCCTTTGCTGGAAAACATACATAACTGTGACAATTCATAGCAGAGCGTTAGAAATGGATTTGCCCATGTCCCTCAGGAGTGGTCTAAATGCTCTGATGTTCCAGGCTCATTAAAGCAAGCACTTCACCTTCAGGGAGCACTGGTGCCCAAGCTTCCTTCTGTGTTGTTAGCCAACATTACAGTCAAGATCGGAAAGGGCCAACAGACCTGTTTCTTTGGAACAAAGAAACCAGACAGGCCGAATGGGTGGAGGAAGATGTTTCAGTGAAGTGAGACTTGCAGACATACCTCCCTTTGTGTACTTCTTTAACTTGGAGTGGATGTTTGAGGATAGCAACTCATTGGATTTTTGCCAAACCACTGTTTGTTAGTAATAGTTATTCCCATTTAACCAATACAAAAAGTAGGACTCAGAAAGGTTTAGCAAATTCATCAAGATTTCATCTCCATCATATAAATTTTTTATTGAAGTATAATTGACATACATTACTATATTAGTTTCAGGGGTACAACATAGTGAGTGATTCAATATTTATACACACCACAGAATGCTCACCATGATAAGTCTAGTTACCTTCTGTCACCTATAAACTTATTACAACGTTGTTGACTATATTCCTCATGCTGTATATCACATCCCCATGTCTTATTTATTTTATAACTGGAAGCTTGTACCTCTTAATCCCCTTCATCTATTTCACCCACCTCCAACCTCCACATTGGTACCTCCAGTTTGTTTTCTGAATCTATAAGTCTGTTCATGGTTTGTTTTGTGTGTTCATTTGTTTGGTATTTTAGATTCCACATATAACTGAAATCATATGGTATTTGTCTTTCTCTCTCTCTTTTCACTAATAAACGAATTCAGTGAAGTTTCAGGATACAAAATTAATATATAGAAATCTGTTGCATTTCTATGCAGTAATAATGCAATATAAGAGAAATTAAGAAAACAATCCTATTTACAACTGCATCAAAAAGGATAAAATACCTAGGAATAAATTTAGCCCAGGAGGTGAAAGACCTATACACTGAAAACTATAAGACATTGATGAAAGAAATTGAAGATGACACAAATAAATGGAAAGATATATTGTGCTCATGGATTGGGAGAATTAATATCGTTAAAATGTCCATACTACCCAAAGCAATCTACATATTCAGTCCATCATATAACTTTTATTGAGGGCTTACTCCATGCTAGGTACCATACTAAGGAATTTTATGTGCATTATCTCATGTAATCCTTAAAGCAAGTATATGAGGCAGAGATACGATTGACATTTCAAATTTCAGATGTGAAAATCAGCGCTGAGAGAGATAAAGTAATTTAACCAAGGTCATTACATATGATGAATGGCTGAAATTGTCTGCAAGATCTACTTGAAATTCACACACATTATGCACCATCAACACACAGAAACGCGCACATCACTCATACCACTCACACTCCAGGGACACACACCACATGCACCAGACAATCTACATGTACCATGCACACACTCCAACTACACGTACCACACACACTCTCCATGCCACACACACCCCACACACATGTCCCACATAGAGCATACAAGCACACCATGAACACATACACACACAGTACATACCATATACACATACCACACACAACTTATATATGTACTGCATGCACATCCTTGCACCACACATATGTGCACTGTATACATGTATGTTCATGCATACTACACCACACACACACACACCAAATGTACACATACACACACTTCTTTGCAGGTTGCTATCAGGAGCCCCTGAGACGCCACCTCCACTCTACTTTATGAGAAGCAGGTCTTTGTAACTTGGTAAAAGACCCTAGTTCTCATGTCAAAGAAATGGAGAAATGTGTTAGGAAAAATAAAGAAATAAAGAAACAAATGACAAACACAGCAGCCATGTATGTCCCTCTAGACCAGTACACAACCTGGCTGCACGGCCGGCCACATGGTATTCCAAATGGTGCTTTGGGAAAAATGTCTAACTCCAGGTCTCATTCTAGATCACTTAAATCAGAAATCCTTGGGTGGGAAGGTAGAGCCCTGGTCCTCAGCATTTTAAAAAGCACTCATTCCTTGGGGCCAGCCTGGGGGCACAGCAGTTAAGTGTGCACGTTCCGCTTCCGCAGCCCGGGGTTCACTGGTTTGGATCCTGGGTGTAGACATGGCACCACTTGTCAAGCCATGCTGTGGCAGGCGCCCCACATATAAAGTAGAGGAAGATGAGCATGGATGTTAGCTCAGGGCCAGTCTTCCTCAGCAAAAAGAGGAGGATTGGCAGCAGATGTTAGCTCAGGGCCAATCTTCCTCAAAAAATTAATAAAAAATAAAAAGCACCCGCTCCAGATGATTCAAATGTGAGCCATGGTTGAGGATGACGTCTTCTGCTCTCCCAGGTAGACTTGAATCTCGATGTCCTACTGCCCAGGCCACAAGTGAGGCCCATTACCAACCAGTAGGGAAAAGGAAAAAGTCAGGCCCTACACACCCCTGCTGCCTCCAGGCCGCCAGTCCCTCACACCCCTCTCGTGGCTCCTCAGTGACTAGAGATCATTGAGAACATGGCCAGGGGACTCTCTGAGTGGCAGCCTTCCAGCTTGCCTAAAGCCTTAAAACCAAACCAAATCAAGAAGCTGTTGCAGTCACCAGGTCAGAGCCTGAGGCCCCTCTGCCCCAACGCCAGCCTGGGAAGTCCCTTTTGTGGCTGAATTTTGAGTAGGAGGTACTAGATGCTTGACAACTGTGCAGCCATGGCTAGATGAGAGCAGGACAAGGCCCGCCCCTGATGGTGCATGGACCCATCTTCGCTGACCACAGCTTTCCTGTTTTTTGTTCAAAGGGGCTCCCACGGCACCTCTCCAGCCTGAGCACCCACCAAGGGACCTCATTATACTCCAGCGACCGTCAGTCCCACTGCCACAGCATCCTTATAACCGCTCTCCCCTCTGCCTGAAATACTCTCCTCCTCCCAGGTCTTTCCACGGCTGATTCTTTCTGATTCTTCAGCTCAAAAGCCACCTCCTCAGAGAGGCCTTCCCTGACCAGTTGATCTAACGAGGTCCTCCCCCCAACCCTAGTCACTTGTTAGCTTTACCCTACTTTATTTTCATAGCACATATCACTAGCTGGTATTTTTAAACTTATCATTGTCTGAAATCATCATATATGCAGTAAACAAGTAAGGCACCTGGTAGGTAGATGCTCAATAAATATTTGACTAAATGAAAAAAACAAGGAATAAATGAAGGACAGGACTGTTCCTCTAGGTTTTAGAGAATCCGAGACAGGAAATACATGCCTCCATGACAGTGGGAAGGGATGTGTCTAATGCTAAGCTATACACTTAAAATTCCTTAGCAGCCAGGCCACCAACGGGAGAGGGTCAAACTCAGGGCCACAGGATGACGAAGCCAGTGCTCGTAACCACACAGCATATAGTGTCCCTTCATGAGTAGAACCTAAGTCACATGAAACTGTCACAAAAGTCTCCTGATGATCCCCCGCGCTCTCTTCTCTGTGCTGCGGCTGGTGTTTGAAAGAGACGAGATGGAAGAGAACTAGCAAAGGCGGAGAGAGAAACTCAGTATCCCTGAGTTGTTATTTCCCCATGTGCAGGATTTATGTTCCAGGACTGCAATGTGGTCCCTAAGCTAATGTAACATAAGCATAGGATTCTATCATTCATACCAATTTGAAAAAGGAAAACTTTCTGTTCCAATTCGGAAACTCAGAAGGCTTCTATTTTGGCAATTTCTCTGCAGAAAGAAAATACCTCCAGTGAAATTCACCTTGATCCCCAATCCAATTTACTAGCTGCTTACAGATGAATCAATGTGAAAGGTGTGCAGGGGGCACTTCCTCTAATTAACTTCCAGTGGGTGACAACCACACTGATGGCCCACAGGGAGAAGCTGAGCCCACATGGTTCATCAGCAACTCAGGGCACTGAATGAAGGCAGGCGCATGACCCCCCTACGTGAAATCCACCAAGAGCACAGTCTGTTTGGCTTCAGAAGTGAAATAGTCAGAGCCTGGGCCTTCCCTTGTATGACTCTACCAGCCGAAGGAAGACAGACTCTGCCTGCTAAAACCCTACCACTCCATTCCTGCAGCCTCCCCTGTCCGAGATGCCACGCTCTCTCAACCTCTCTATTAAATTCTTCCCCCGCTCCCCCACCGTGAGGCCCAGGTGAGGCCGTGCAACCTCTGAGAAGCCACAGCACAACCAGGTATTGAATATCCTTGGATCTACAATAGGTTTTGGCACTTGATCAAGGGCGATCTGGAATTCTTTTCTGAGTGGTTTATGTGTTTACATCCCTTTACAACAATATTTTGAATTCCTTGGCCACAGAGAGTGTCAAGCCCTTTCTGTATTGCTCAGCGTCATACACACTTAAGACACTTTCAAGTGATACCAGAAATGTGAACAGAGCTGGCTTGCCCTGAGGAGGCCCAACAGGGATAAATCCTTGTCAGTAGAGGCCACAGCTTGAGGACCACTATTTGGATGGCTTAACTCTCCACTAGGATGTCCCTGGCTAATGCCAAACTAATCCAAGGCCACTACCTTTCTCAGGGATCAGAGAGGTGGAAAGGATATCTTACACAAAGGCATTCATCACCAAATGCTGATCCACTTATGGAAACTGGGGGTATTGACCCAGGAATCTGGGCCCCAGCTTGCATCTGAGAAGCCGACGTAAGATGATCATGAACTTCGCCTATGCTCTAACTCCTCGGTCAGAATTTCCTTCAGTATTTTCCAAGGGGTATTTATCCATGAAATGCTCCAAGAAAACAGATTTGGAGAATGCTATATATCTCCCACAGAGAGATTCAAAATGCTCCTCAGTTAGCAAAGGCTCTGAGAAACCTTTCAATAAATAAATCTATTTAATTTTGTCCGACTCAGCATTTCCCACGTTCATTTAAGCACGGAAACTATTTTTTCAAATAACAGCTATTAAAGTCTCATGGAACTGCTGTTCCTCTAACTAAAAGGTGTTCTAAGTAAATTCCTCCAGTACCACTTCGAGAAGCCCAAGGCATCAGGATCTCTAAGTGCCGTGAAGCAGGAAATGATGCTTTTCTGGATGATTAAAAGTGAGCTGTATCTTTTTTTTCCTTATTATCTTTCTTTACTTTTCGCTATGGGTACTGGTGAGTCTCCATTTTCCACCCCCACATCTATTCTCATCCTTCTCTTCTGGGTACTGTGTTGCCCTGGATGCCCCCTGCTGGCTGACTGCCAGTTGGGGGGCAGAAGGAGAGAGAGGTAGGGGTAATTCTTCCCACTTCCTTCTCTGTTTTGGTGCCACTTCTTCTGCCACCAGCTTCATGCCTCCAGGACAGCTCCCGCTGGGCAGCCGCAGCCCCCTGATTCCGGTTCTTCTTTGCCTCTGGACCCCTGTTCCCTGCCCCTCATCCCTCAGACCTAAGATGGCAAAGGCTTCCAGCTGCTGCTAGCGCTGACTGTTTCTCTTTGCTTTGTTATACCCTTAACCCGCCCCCCTCAGGCCTCTATAAGTAGCCCCATCATTCCTCTCTATTTGAACCATTTGGGGATGCGTTCTTCTGTTTCCTTTTGTCGGACCCCCATTTACAGAGCAGGCAGGGAAGAGAATGGATATCTACCAGTACCTCTGTGTACCAAACACTACCCAGGAGAATTTTATACGTATTATGTAACTGTACAAGCATTATTACCCCCATTTTACAAAGGAGTAAAAATGAAAGAGAGAGGCATGAAACAGCATGCCTTAGCTTCTACAGCCCAAGACTGGCAGAAGCAGAGTCAGTCTGCAGGCTCTCAGTCTGTCAGTAAACACTTTCTGTGAACCTACTTTCTCCTGGGCCCTGGGCTCAGCTCTGGAATAGAGTGAGGAAGAGACAGAAAAAGGAGTAGAAAAGAAGCAGAGGCAGACCCCTGATATTGCAAAGGAAATTCTTTCACCCTTGAAATTCAATGTTGGAAAATAAGAATTGACTCACATCATACTCCTGAGACATCTAGCCCAAACCCTGATGCTGACATTGCTCCCAAGGAGCACAGTGCAGAGGACAAGTCCACCACCAAGGTCAGGGAGGGACCCCCACAGCCATCTGGAGCCGTCATATTCAAACATCTAAAACACCTGGCCAAGACCCAGTTTATGTGGCTGGTGAATTGGATCTCTTATGTAATTGGATAATTAAGAGAGAACAGCAGCACCATCAATCTGTGTATTATAAATCTCAAATATTAATTTTGACTTTCTCTTCTGCATCTGACCTCTGATTGGTATTAAGTATTATCAGCCCACATCTTTGTATCTCAATTGCTTGGATTAACTCTTTCCCTCTACCCCACACCAATTCTATTTCAAGTGATTATAGTAGTGGCTATTATTTGCCAACCCATCAGTGTGTGTGTGGGACCCAACCACTTTATGGAGTTAAGCATTGGGACTCTACATGTGGCTTGTCTAAATTTAAAACCCAATTCCGTCACTTACCATTTGAACAAATTATTTAACCAAAGTCTCAGCTTCTTCATTTATAAAATGGGGATAATAGTAATACGTCTGTTGAATTGCTACGTCAATTAAATAAGATATTCCGTATTAACCTCTGTGCCTAGCACATAAGAAATGATGAGAAAAATAATAATAAACACATACATATAACCATACAGCACTTACTATGTACCTGGCATTCTTCCAAGTGCTTCACACGTCCCAATACATTTAATCATCATAAAAACTCTATAGAGTAGGTATTGTTGTTGTCATTGTTTATTTAAGCTTTGTGACTGAGAAAACCTAAGCTCAAAGAGATTGAAATGATTTGCCCAAATGTGCCTCCCAATTTGCAATGGAGCAGGCCTTCCTATCAGGACCACCTGATTCCAGAGCATAAGATGGAGAACGATATGGAAAAGCATTTTAGGGACGTTGTCATGGGAAACCCTCACTCATCTCTGGGTCTCAGAGCCTGTCGGATCCTTCCGTCCTTTGCTCTGCAGTTACAGCATGTTCTGCTCCTGCAACTGCTCTTCACACTTAGCATTCTATTTAGGCCGATTCTCCAGTGACTGTCTCTCAGCCTTTGGATAGAGTTTAGTTCTTGAAATAGACATTAGGGCCTTGCACACACTGTGACTGCTACCTTCACTGTCGTCCTGCTCCGGAGTCAGCCACACTAAGCGCAGCAGACTTGTGGGGTGCAGATACCCACTCCTCCTTGTACCTAGGAGCTTTCCTCTGGGAATAAGCCCCCAGTGACACAATAGGAAGGAAAAACACAGCATGAGAGAGAGGACGCTCCTGCTACCACACGAAACCTGTATGCCTTCTCTCTCTCTTTATATTGTTGACAAATTTGAAAACCTAAAGCTTCACATGGCTTGTTTCGTAAGAGCTTATTTTCCCAGTTGTAGTCTCCAATACAAAAACAGATGCGGGGATGTGAGCATGAATGCATATTACACGTTATCTCAAATTATTTAACTCAGTCATCATGTAACTCTCCTTAGATACAAATGTGCACGAAAAACCGTGGTCTACTTCTAATTTCCATCTGGCAGCTTGTCCCAAGGTGTTCCCTTCATCTTCCACAGCATCACTCCCTCAGCACATCACACAGCCCACCTAAAGCTTCCTGCAAAACAATTATGCTGCTGGGCATGGGTCATGCTGTCTCCCGTACAGATTCCCATTCCTTAAACTCACATATCCTCCCCCAACGCGCCCCAGCAGGCTCTGCTGTCTACCCTTTCTCACTGTTTTGAGATACCATTTTGAGATGTGATGCATATTCTCCCTTTGAAACCAAACATTATACCTAACACTTTCCTGCTTTTCTGGGTCTATTCCTTATTTTATCTGCTCTTCCCCCACTTTCTGTTACTGGTGGCCCCATGGTCCATCTCCTTGCTCTCTGTCCTTATGTTGGTCTTTCACAGACTTCTTTTACCTGGTCAGTGGAGCATCTCTTTTACCTTTCCAAGCTGCACCCTCTGCTCCACGTTGAAACACTGACAGACATTTCAGTCTCCCGGAGACTTTATAATGGAGAACGTGTCTACGAACAGAGAGCCCCTTGGAACGAAACATAGCCTAATTGTCAGCTTGGGATTCCCTGACCTTTCAGACCAGTCCACGGTTCTATTGCACAACTGTAGGCATATGTGTTAGATTGATGCAAATTTCGACAGGTTGGGGCTGAGGGCTATAATTTGAATGAATTCATTAAGCCTTAAGATAGTTTGACCATTTGAGGTGTGCTACTTTTGTTTCCTATGAAATAAATTTAGAAGTGAAACTCAGTCCCTCCTTTAATTTCTGAAAGAGTGAAATAAAGAAAAAAAGAAAAAGTACCCTCATAATATGTATTTGAAGGAGTAGATATATTTATTTTGTAAGAGGGGGGCCTTACATCCCAGCTATGCAAACTTAACACACAGAACATGAGATATCCTTTCTCCTTGTTCTTACACATCCTTTGGCCACTCCACCACTGAGGACACATCACGCCAATGGCTAACCCCTCCCCTCCCCTCCCCTCCGCTCTCCTTTCTCATTCTCCATCAACTTCAAATCCTTGTTTATTTCTATGGCAGCGTACTCCAACTATCCCTTCCATTCTCTCCATTCCAGCTACTGAGCTTACCAAATTATTTTCCTAAGCAAAAATCCTTCTCTAAGAGGAATTCTCTTGCCAGCTATTAAGGTAATAAAAATGTTGTTCTGCGACAGTTTATCCAAATCTGTCCTCAAGCTCCAGTAAACGAGGGCAAAGTAATCTCTGACTCTCGTGCTTGATAGCTGAACACAGACTCAAGAAGGCAGGTGGTCAAGACCTAAGGAGGGAGTGTGGCCGGGAGACACAGGCATCCAGTCATTCCATAAATCCTTTCCCAGATCCTCCTCTCCCGCCCACAGCCCACGCAGGCTGCCCTTCAGAGACTGCGTGCTCACTGGTACATATTTCAACCTCATTTTGCTTACACAGAACTCAGCACCCAGAAGGAACCACACTCAGCCCCCAGATTCAGCCTGGGAACAGTCTTATTTGTGCCATACTGTGCTCTTTTTCCATGAGGCCTACATATCAGTTAGGATTAGGTTTAGCAACAAGAAACAGTGGCTTGACTACAAGGCCTTAAATATTGTAGTTTATTTCTCTCTCCGATAAAACAATTCTGAAGGCAGGCAGTTCAAGAATGACATGCCGGCTCCACGGTCAGCAGGATCCTAGCTCCTTCATTGTATCCTATTGCAGGTGAGAAGGAGGCAAGAAGAAAAGGCTAAACAGACTCCAGGCTGAACTTCCAGGAGCAATTCTCCAAACCACACCACAGAACTGCGACACCAAGGAGGACGCCACTTCTGCCACAATCAGGAGGCTGCAGAATCAGAAAGCTGCCACCACTCCAGAACCACCCCAGCTCTGCCAGGATCAGGAAGTTGTCAAATCAGAAAGGCACCTGAAAAAGCAGGAAGCTGACACCATGCCTCCACCATGGTTTAAGCCAGCACAATGGAAACCTCCATCACTTCCTTTCTTCCCACATAACTCAGTTCCTGATCAAAGCCTCCAAGAATTATCTGTTTGGCCCATCTTGTCATACTTGGTCATGCTTGGGACCCTGATAACAAGGGACTTTGGGAAATGTAGATTCTCCATTCCAGCCAATATAGAACAGGAAGGCATGTCTGCAAGGGTTGGAACAAGTGTGGAGTGAGGCAGTCCACTACCGACTGTCTATATTCCATTACCACTCAATGCACTTTTCAGAGAGGAATGGAAAGACTCATTCTAACAGGAGAGCTGCTGCTGACCAGCACACATCCTCAGCTGGAAGCACTTGATAGGAAAGGAAAAGTGTAACAGAACTGGAATCTGGTTTCAGAACATTTGACCTTTGAGTCATGGCTCTATTCGAGTGATGGGAGAGCTACAAACAGAAAGAAGAGAGAGGAGAAGGCACAGAATGGTGTTCCCACCATTGCTTTCTGCATTGCTAGATGCTTGGAGTTTGTCATTCCTCCTTGGATTTATAAGGCTCAAACACTGCCATCCATTTGTCTTCACAGATTTCTTATTCAAAATTCACTGAAGCATAATTTATCTTTACCACCTCTATGCGGTAGAGAGGGACTGGGTTTTATTATCTGAGGCACAGAGAGGTTAACTGGCTGACTCAGCGTCATACAATGAGGCAGAAGGATAAAGCACCGTCAGGAAAGGGCAACCCAACGGCATGTGACTGCCAAGGAAACTCTCCAGTTCTAAATGCTTAAAGAAAACCTACAGAGCTGAGGGGGGCAGCTTGCTGCGCACTGTGTCCTGGAGGAATAATTAACTGCATATTGAGGATTAAAAGTTTTCTAGTGAGATTCTTTTCTGTTTTCTTTCCTTTGAGCTTTGAGATCTCAAATTTGATTTTTTAGATCAGTTTCATCAAACAAGATTTTTCTCTGCAAATGCATTGTGTGTGTGCAAAGGATGTGTGTGTGCACAAAATGGAATAAAACTGAGTCTCAAATTTCTCAAAACAATAAAATCAACCATTTTTCATCTGTGAAAACTAAATCTTCTAGAGCACTTAGCTTCTTGCTCTCTTGGGACATAGGTAGACCACTTTGCAGGATCTATAAAAATAGTCATTTGTGTATTTTCCCCAATGTCAATAACAGAGAAAATGCTGACACATAATCTGGAAAAAACTCAATCAGCGTCTGATGATCTGGGTTCAAATACCAGTTTTGTCACTACCTATGTAACCTTGGAGCAAATTAATTTCTTTGGGCCTCAGTTTTTCAATCATAAAATAAGGATGATAGCTCTGTGACCACCAATCTCCCTTCTAACTTAAAAGTCTCCAATTCAATACTTACATAACTGTGAAGGAAAGGTGTTCACTAAAGAGCTGGCAGTATATTATAAATCTGATCTAAATAATTTAAGTTCTCATTGCTCTTTTTCACAATAATGACCTAAATAGGAAATAAATAATTGGATAAATGTCACCACGTGAGAGTTTTCTAAGCTAAAAGCAAATGCCTTAGGGTTAATTAATGCCAGACTTTCAGCCCTGAGGCTCAAAGCTGGAGAGGGTCAAGGGAGATCACAATCAGAATACCCTTGCAAGGCTTCTATTTAAATAATAACAATAAAAGCAATTTTAACAGCAGTTATTAAACTCCAATGTGCCCAACAGTCCCAAGTGCTTTACATACGTGCTCTCATTAAACCCTCACACCCTGTCCCCACCTCACAGCACACAGCACATGAGTCTAATTACGTACTAATTCCTTCAGGAGATCTTAGGCTCTGTGAACCAAGTCATCTTGTCTGTCTTGGGGGGATCTGTAGTTCTCTCTCTATTACCCATGTGCTCTCCTTTTTATCAGTATCTTGATTTCCATTAGGGTACCCACCCCACCCCATCCCCACTCCCCCCCACAGGTGCTTTGGGAGACATCAACTCCAACCCAGGCTCTCGAGATGGAGCACGTGACTAAAGCCAAGCTAATCACCATAATCGCTGGCCACAGGGTTTGGTTCAAAAGTGGACACATGAGCTTCTGGGAAAGAAGCTTTCTAGCATTTCTGATCGAGTTTCTCAGAAACAATCCTCTATCTTTCTCCCCAGATATGAAAGATAGTGTCGCTGTCGGCGCCCATCTTGGAATTACAATGAGATCCCAAGATCTCATTAGCACGAAGTTGAAACCACAGAAGTTGGAGCAAAGAGACAGAAAGAAAGGAAAGGAACCAGGTCTTCGAGGACATCCCTGTGTTGCTGCATCAAACCAGCCCTTAAAACTGCTTGACCTCTGGACTTATGTGTACATGAGCCAATAACTCCCCCTTATTGCTTAGTTTGAGTTGAATTTTCTGTTACTTGCAACTGAATGTATCTTTACCATCTACCACAGTGCCCAGTTCATAGATTATTTATTGGTCATATTTATGGATCACCTACAATGTGAATATTTGGTTAAGTACCTACTATGTACCAGGCACTATTCTATGTGCTAGGATATGGCATTGAAGAAAACTAACAAAAATCCCCGCCTCATGAAGCTCACATTCTAGTGGGAGAACCAGACCAGAAATAAGGCAATGGAGTGAATATACAGCATGGTGGAGAGTGACACGTTCCGAGGAGGAAAAATACAAGAGAGAAGAGAGAAAGGAAGTGTCAGCAGAGACTGAAACTTTAGGAAGGCGGCCAGGGAAGCCCCACCATGATGGAGTCTTTTGTTAGAGGCCGATGGAAGTGAGGGAGTGAACCAGGCAGAGGAAAGAGCAAGTGCAATGGCCCTGAGTCAGGATGGGGACTGCACGGATGGAACCATTTCAGCCCATTTAGAAAATAGCAACTGAAAGAATGTCTGAAAAAGAACCAAACCAGTGCTTTATGAAGAAGTTCCTCTCTCCCACTTTAAGATAGCATTTTAGAGGGTGGAGGGAGGATGGACTTGTTCTGTTCTGATTTAATCCATGCCACTTCCTCATTACCTAGATGATATCACTCACTGAGCCTCCATTAGAAACACAAGCCCTCCACATATCCCACTTCTAATATTCTTACAAAAGTACCCCAGTGAGGACATCTCATGACAAACTGCCTCATCGCTAGTTGACTCACTTGAAAGAGAGTCCTGTATTTCCTAGAATAGGATGGGCCACATGCTGAGATCCCTAGAAATCCAAGAACCTTGACCCAAGACCACACAAAGAGAGCTCCTTGCAGTGATGTGCTGCAAAGAGGAAAGGACCCCCCCATCGGCCACTTTCAAACAGACGCTATCATACCTTCCTAATTACGCTTCATAACATTCTTGACTTCATTGCTGTTTGAATGTGATCTTAAAAGTCTCTAAGCATTCATTGATAAATCATGTCTCCTCACAGTTGGATCTCAAATTTCATATGTCGACATCTCAAACCCAGCATGTCCCAAGAAGCATGCACATCTCATGATGTTTTAAATATTTTGGTAGGAAGGTAGGGGGCAGATTTTTGTTTTCAAGAGAGAAGTCTACAACAGGCTCTACACCCAAAACAACATTTAGGTCAAAACAAGCCATATATTCAGTTTTTGTTTTCTTGCCAATGTGTCTCCGGGTGATAGATGCCCCATCTCTGTTTTTGCCCTCACGGAGAAAGCATAATCTCTTTACAAATGCACAGGCTATTGCCATGGAAATGAACATGAGGTCATAAATATATCATTACGAGTGCCATCATATCTAGTAGGTGGGTAATGATAGCACTTCACATTTAGCATCTTCTCGGTGATTTAGAAAACATTAACTTAGTAATCCCCCTAATGCCCTAGGGAGGAGAAGGGTGGTGTTATACCAGTTTTGCAGATGGGGAGACTGGGAGAGCAATTATGAGACTTCCCCAAGAGCACTGAGGGAATAAGAATTAAATGCCATTCATGCAGAGCTTTCAACCCTAGATTTCATTGCTTAACAATGCCATCAGGTTCAACCCATCTTTAGACAGCAAAACACTTCACAAAACCAAGTGCTGTGAATGTGATAGAGCAATAAAATGTATATTATATTTCAAAGGTCCCTCCGGGGGGAATACTCTACATGTCTACTTACACGACGTAGAACTGGTTTTCATGGTTTGTGAAAGATAGAGGAAGGAAAATATGTTGCAGAAAATGTACTGAAGGAAGAGACGGAGTTAATGCATGGCCGGGCATGGCTCTGCACAAGTATCCATGGCGTTCACCACAGACCCTGCCTCCATCCTCTAACGCTTCCTTCCAGGCCTAGAATAAAAGGTCCCCAACCTCTTCCACAAAGCCAGCTCCTCAGTCTACACCCTGCCTTCCCACAATGATGCCTTCCTCTTAAGATCTCAAGCCACTTCTCCCATAGAGCCTTCAAATATTCTTCATCTTAAAAGTTGGCTCGAGGTGGACAAAATATCTTTCACTTGACCTTGCTGTCCCTTCCAGGTTTCTCTAGAATTCTTTCTAGCCACTTAAGTGCCAAAATCATCCAAATTCTAACCACTGTCCAATTTTCTATCAAAATATCTTTTTAAATCCTATTATTGGAGACAGTAATGATTCTACTCATTGGAATATTGCCAATGGTTCTCTTCTTGTCCAATACAATGGGATTTTCTGTCTTCACCCTCCCGAGCCTCTGTATGATCCTCTTGCATTACTGCCAACACCAACTCTTCCCTCTTTTTTATTTTTATAATCTCTTAATTTTATTGCCACTTTTAATGTTGCATCTTCTCCCAAGGCCTCCATATGGGGTTCTCCCCCAGGACACTGTTCTTATGCACTTTTCTCTATACACTTTTTTATCCTTATTCACATACCTGTATCAGGATGACTCACATCTCTATCTCAAATATCTAATTCTCACACATAATCCAGTTCAATATTTATCCACTTATAAGATGAGTTCACCTTATAAGGAGGGAGGAGATCGTCACTGCTTTCTTTACTCTATGCCTCACTCCTGTCTCCTCTCCAAGAGTAGGGCATAGCAATCAGACTGAGCCATATTCCAAGGTATTAATTGGGCCATGTTAATTGCATGTAGAACTATTGCATCCAAAGATAGGTCCAGCCAACTTGCTTTCTTCCCTTTGCTTCTTTACTGGTGAGCACTGGGCATTTTGGTCCATAAATGAGAATTGGTGATACAATTTGGACTTGACTGGTTAAGAAGATGTCTCCACTTAAACTTGTGATTAAATTGCCTGTTGCAGACTATATTGCACAACAACTTTGTACTCGAGAAAATAGACCCAAATGATGATAATGATGATGGTGATGATGGTGATGATGATGATGCTAAGTAGTAGTAGTTGTCATTGTCATTGTCATCACATTTGGCTTTGCCTTTGCCACTCCTGGATCATCTGGTTAAATACCATCTAATATGATTTCACTTTAGTAAACCTCACTGATTCGGCATGCTTGAATAAATATCCCATTGTCACTACAAATATGACCCATACTGTTCTACTTCAAAATGACTCATTTTCCCCAATAATGCCATTTCCATTCATGGAAATACCATCTTTCTAGTCTCACAAAGTACAAACATTAGAATTTTTATTTTTATATTTCCCTTTCTTTAATCTCCTCTACCCAACCTGCCATAAGGCCACCAGTTCCGTCCAGGCTTTGATGAACAAGTTTATTGTGCAATCCACAGACTAGTTTCTGGGCATTTAACCTGTCTTCTTCCAAAGCATATGACTGCCAGACCAATCATCTAAAGACCCAGTTCAGGAGTTTATAACGGTTCCTGACTACTTATCCATGTCTAATCTAATCTGGGAGCCTCATATGCTCTCCATACCTGGTTCTCAAAACCTCCCAGACATTCTTTATAAATTGATCCAAATCATAAGGCCCCTTCCCTCTTTTAGCTTCTTTTGTACTTAGAGATAATACCACAGTTTAGAGCATTGCTTTCAAATTGTTCTATGTACAGCAGGGTTGTCTCCCCAGTTCTATATTAAGTTCCTTGTGGACAGAGGCACTTCCTGTACTACCTCTCTGCACTCACTAATATCCCACAACACCGACCTCCAACACACTGCCAAAAAGAGAGAAAATGCTACACAAATGCATATGGATTGACCAACAGAGGATAACCTCTGCTGTGGTCAGTAGTGGCTATCAACCCATGCTCACTATAGTTGGGTAAACTTTCAATGGCTTCCCATAACATTTAAAATTAAATCTGAACTCCTCACCAGGGTCCACATGGCCCTACATGACCTGATCTCCCCTTATTGATCTAACCTTATCACCAACCTCTCTCACACCCGGCAGGACAGCCTGCTCTCTGTGCCTCAAACACACGAAGCTCAACCTCCTTTTAGGAACTTAGCACTCAGCATCCCCTCTGGATGGAATGTTCTCACAGAACCTGCCATGGCTTATCCTGACCCTTATTCACACTTTGGTTCAAACAGGCCAGTGCCTCAATAGGCCTTTACCTCCTGTCCTTTATAAAATACCTCTCCTGGTCACACCAATCATGTCCTAATCCTTTACCCTCATTTTTTTTCCTCACAGCACTTAGAACCGAAATAGCAAGTAGTTGGGATGTTTTTTACAATCACCGTTTCCCTGTCTGGAAAATAAGCTCTGTGATGGCAGCGATTCAGTCTGTCCTGTACCTGCCGGGCACCCGACACCAAGAACAAAGCCCAGCATGCAGCAGACACTTAAATATTTGCTGAGTAAATATTGACATTAAAATCTGTTTTGCAACTCCTTAAATTCACCTGCTGATAATGAGGCACTAAACGTCTTTGTTTCAGGTCACGTGGGTAAAGGACAACCCACAATCTATCCATGGCTGTGGAGAGGGGCTCAGCTGTCAGAATCTGAAAACAGTTTGCAAGGATTCAGGAATGAGAATGAAACACCAAGTGTAGGGACTAAAACTGAGAAATATTCTCAAAAGGTAAAAGCCAATGCTTCATATATGTTTACATCAAATTTGCACTGCCAAATTGAAGTCCATAAACTAATTGAAGGAAAAGAGGAGCCAAATATTTATTGAGCAACTAGTATGTTACAGGTATTGTGGGACATCCAGGGAAATGTTTTATTTGCTGAGTCTACGTGCCATACTTCCACTAAAGGTTTTACACTTATTAGCTCACTTAACTCTCATATTATGACGTGATGAAAAGTCCTGCAATTGTTATCATTTCTATTTTGCAAATAAGGGTACAAGTTCAGATGGGTTAAAGGGATGCTGCAGGCCACATGTGTTGTGGAGCCGAGATGCAAATTCAGGTCTTTCTGGCTGCAAAGCCTGGGCTCAACTCTGCACCAGGCACCCTCCATCCCGTTGGTGAATCTGGTCATATGAACAAATGCTTCCTGAATCATCTTCATCTGGTCTTTGATTATCGGGACTACACAGACACACTTCTCTGGTTTGGTCCTTCACAGGTTAATACTCATAGGCCCTGCCTATCGATTCCCAAGATATACAACCACCATCATACTTAGGAAGAGAGAAATAATTTCCTTTCCTTCTTACCACTCAAGGAATCTACGAAGAGATGCTTTTTTAAAAAACTAGAAATAGACTGCTCATCTGATTCACATTCTCCCAACAGCCAAAGAGCTCTCTAATTTGAACAGAAAACAAGAAAGGTGAGAGTGCGTTTTTCCCCTCTTTTAAAGGTAATGTGATTACATGTTAAATATTAAGTGGAAAACAAAAACAATAAAATTTATAACGACAGTAACACCTGACATGTATTGATTGCATATCCTGTGCTAGGCGTTAAAGTGTTTTATATTGACATTTTATATAATCCTCAAAACCACTCTATGACATAAATACTAATATTCTGCACATAATCTAGATGAGAGACCAAACTTTAGGGAAGTTAAGAAACTGACACAAGCTCATTTAGTTAGGCAATCTAGTCCTGCTAGCTCCCAGCACTACAGTCATATCTCCAACACTCATGAACTTGGACTTTGAGTTGAAAGCATACTCTCTAAATACGTTACTGTAGCCTGTAAGTACTACATGTCTCTCAAATGACGCTTAAATTTGTGCCAAAACGCTTCTTCTGCCCATGGCAATTCCATAGAGCAGAGGTCCTAACTAAGCACAAAGGTAGCTGACGTCCCCACACAGTTTCTTGCATAAGAGCAGGGACTATCTCCTCCACCACTTTATCCTCAGCACATAAAAAAGGATGTGGAACACAGCTGACACTCAACAGATATTTGCTGTTGAATGATTTTCAGAACTGTCAAAATCAGTGGCTTGAAAGCAAAGCAGCGAGAGGCACACGGAAGGCTTTGGGTGTCCCAACCTTTGAAGAGCTCTCACTGCCAGGGAGGTGAGACCACTCTCTACTGCCTGACCAGGCCGGGGGCCTTCCTGCATCCTGCAAAGCATGGGCTTTGACTCCTGCCAGGCCCTCCAGTGGGCAAGTGTGTCCCCACAGCTCCAACAAAAACAAAATCCTGTTTCACAGCTCCAAAGCTACGAAGTCAAAGGAGCGTTCTTCGGTCATGCCAGCCTGACATGCTGCCTTCCCTCTGCCCTTCTTGATCACTCATAGCACATAGAATCATAGATTTGCCGAGACCTTAAAATAGAAGTCTCCACTCTCATGTCACAAAAGAAGAAAGAAGACAGCCATGGAAAGCTTTTCATCCAAAGTCATAAAACTAGTAAAAGTCAAAGCTGTGATGTGAAGGTAGGTTTTCTGATACTGAGTTCCTACTCTTTTTGTGATCCTCTACCATCTCTTCTTCCCGCCCCCCAAGGCAGGCCAATCCTGGAGGAAAGCACAACTGGCCCCATTGTCATGACACCACGAGCAGTGGTGTTCTGCTTTGGATCTGTGGGCACCTGTTTAAACAAAGAAGCAGGGGGAGTGCCAGAGGAGTTACATTTGCCAACAAGTGTTCAAAAGCATCTACAAAAATCAGCATGAAAAGGATGTTAAAGGGGAGACCAGCTGTCCGTCCTGACCCTGTGTCTCTAGTTCCCCCTCACAGAAAGCTCCCGATGTGCAAGGTTCTTTGATCACTCGTCTGAGAATTCCAAGTCACAAGTCAATAGTGCTTAATAAAACATCATTACGGCCTGAATGGCCTGAGTCAACACGCAAAAGTTACTTCAAATATTCAGTGAAACAACCACCAAAGAAAGAGTGTATCAGTAAGATGTTCACACATTCTTCTAAAACGTCTGTTAAAAAGTTTTAAATGTAAAATCAAAGGCATCCTTAAAAACAAAGTTCTACAAATCAAACAAAATTCTAGTTGCAATGCTCCAAATGACTGTAGACATGCATTTAGGGAAAAAAAAACAAAGGGAATAAAAACTGGCTATCCTTATGGCAAGCACTGTTGATAAAGAGATGAAAGGCCAGGATTCTGGGCTTCAAAGAGATAAGAGCTTAATAGGGCCACTGAAAGTCAATTTATAACCTAATATTCTCCTGTTATAGATGGTGAAACTGAGGCCCAAAGAGGTAAAATGACTTGCCCAAGGGCATGTAGTGTGTTAATCTGGATTCAATTAAGGCTCTCTACTAACCAATACCAAATTCTTTCCTCTCTATCCCATTCCCTTTAGCAAACTAATCATCAGCATTCATTGTGAATGTTGACCCAAATTAATTGCTACATATATAGACGGCAGTGCTGTTTCTAAACATAAATCATCCAAAGTTATATTCACAGAAGCCAGCTTCTGACTTTATTATTATATTACAAATATATTATATATTTTACATCATTAATATTATCCTTATAGTAGAAATAATTTTCAGAAGTGAGTAAATGGGCACCATAGTTGGTGAGCATGCACATCCTAGTTGCAAGAGGGAAAAGCTCCACCGTGAGGCATCCTGACACCCCTCCCTGCCAGGGTGCACTGGGCCCCAGATGCTCAGTGTGTATTGTAGCCCATGTCCACTCAGGTTTTGAAACAATTATCTGATGTCATCAGATGTCCTCAGATAATCTTTCCTTGCAAGCCAAGCTGCATAGCCCACCAATGCCCACCTGTTGCTGACCCGCCCACTTAGGAACCATGACAACACGGCAGGATTAGTTCTGCGCATTTCACACACGCGGTCCTCACCTTTCCTCTACCTACAAGAACAGAGCCAACTGATTGCAAAGCCCCAAAGAACACACTGCCAACCAATAAATACAAAATACTGACCTTCTTGCAAAAGCCTGTGGGCGTCTGGGGACCAATTGCATAATGTATTTGTGCTCTGCATTAAAAAGTCGGGGCTGTAACATTCTTTTCTTTTCTGAATTATTTAACAACAGCAGGGAAAATGGACAACCACAGATGTAAAAATAAAGAATAAAGCAAGGTTCTTTCAGCTGCCTGGTTGCTTAGAGATATTTTCTGGCCCTGACTCTGGAGTTCCCACGTTTACCCCGTGGAACTGAATGTCGAGGCCTTGTTAACAATAACGGGACATGGGCACTGAATGCCCTACATGTTGTGTGCCCCTTCCTGAATTCTGCTCTTCTAGAAGAGCTATTGTTCTAGTAATAGTTAAGCTATTAAAGCTTTGCTTTCCATTTAAAGGAAAAATACCGTAATGTCCCGTTCATCCAATGGCCGACTTATATCATCTTCAACTCTTCGGAAGACAGCCATGGCCCAGATTCTAGGAAAAGAGTCTCTGAGGCATATAACAGTCATGAACCCATGTACTTCATTCCACCAGAGAATGCCAGACACACTCGTAAGCCAGAGAAGGGATGACTGGAGTTTACTGATTTAGCAAGCGGTCTGATCAAATCCTGAGTCAGTGAGTAGATGACTATTCTGTCCGCTTGCTGCTCCCACACCTAGAACACCGCTATTCCAGGTATCAGCACAGCTTCCTCCTCCCTTCTCTCTGTCTCTGTTTATACGCCCCTTATCAGTGAGACCTCTCGAGACCAACCCAAACAAAAGTGAAACACTGCCCACCCAGTACACCCATCTCCCCTCCATCGCTTTATTTCTTGCCACAGTTTTTCTCACCTTCTGGCATATCTTATATTCACCTGCTTACTGTTGACTCCCTCAACTAAAACCTAAGCTCCATGAAACAAATCAGCCCACCAAAAGCAAAGTTCTGTCTGTTTTATTCACTGATGCATTCCTGACATCTACAATAATACCTGATGCATAGGTTTCTCAATTGATATTTGTTTAATGAATGAACAAACAGAATGAATACAACACTCTGAGCTATAACAGAAGCTGATGCCCAATATGTGTTAGGGAAGCCAGGAAAACTCTGGTAAACGTTATTTCTAGAGTTGACCCAGTAACATGAAGAGATATCTCCCTGAAGGCAATTTTTTTTTATTGTGGTCAAATACATATAACATAAAATTTACCATCTTAACCATATTTAATTGTACAGTTCAATTCTATTCATATCGTTGTGAAACTATCACCAATACCCATCTCCAAAACGTTTTTTTTTTTTGAGGAAGATTAGCCCTGAGTTAACATCTGCTGCCAATCCTCTTCTTTTTGCTGAGGAAGACTGGCCCTGAGCTAACATCTTCCTCTACTTTATATGCGGGATGCCTATCACAGCATGCCTTGCCCAGCAGTGCCATGTCCACACCCGGGATCCAAACCCGTGAACCCCAGGCCACCGAAGCAGAATGTGTGCACATAACCCTTGCACCACCAGGCCAGCCCCTCCAGAACTCTTTTTATCTTGTAAAATTGAAGCTGTATACCCACTAAATAATAACTCCCCTCCCCTCAGCCGGTGGCAACTGCCATTCTGCTTTCTGTCTCTGTGAACTTGACTACTCTAGTACCATATCTAAGTAGAATCATATAGTATTTGTCTTTTTGTGACTGACATTTCACTTAGCATAATGCTGTCTATGGTTCATCCACGTTGCATCATATTTCAATATTTCCTTCTCTTGTAAGGCTGAACAGCATTCCATTGCATGCATATACTGCATTTTATTTATCCACTTAACTTTCAAAGGACACTTAGGTTGCTTCCACATTTTAGCTATTGTAAAATAATGCTGCTATCAACATGTGTGTTCAAATATCTCTTCAAAACCCTGCTTTCAATTATTTGCAGTATATATCCAGAAGTGGAATTGCTGAATCATATGATTTTTTATCTATTTTTACTTTTTTGAGAAACCGCCAAACTTTTGCACAATAGCTATACCATTTTGCATTCCCACCAACAGTGCACAAGGGTTCCAAATTTCTCCACATCCTTGCCAGCACTTGTAATTTTCGTTTTGTGGCATTTTTGACCCTCACTCTCTCATTTAAACCACCACTTGTCAGGTTCAGTCATAAATAATCATGCACACACATTAATGAAGTAAATATTAAAGGTCAAGAAAATAAGATTCAAGGACAAAAGCTATAATAACGTATCCAAGCATAGAGTCAAGAGGAAAAAAGAGATAGAAAAGAGATGAAATAAAATACATCATGTCCAAACAGTAGTGAATTCAAAACTCCAGCAGCTGTGAGAGGTAAGCATGATAACATGTGAGTGCTATTTTGTGACATGTTGGTTTTCTAAATCCTAAAAATAGATAGAGGGCACAGCTCTCTGGCCTCCTTCATGGGCTTGGCGCCAAAGCTGTGAGCTGCTCCAACCTGTCCTAAAAAATAAATGGTTTGCTTGAGGCCAAGAAAAGCATCACAAGACACATCTTCACTTGATTTCCTCCCCTGTGAGGTAAGCCGCTCAGCCTGGGTGGCTGTGACCTAAGAGTTATTGAGTACCACACTCTCTGGCTTAGACAGGAACTGGACCTCACCCCTCCTCACACTGATGGGCAGGGTCGCTGTCTGCTGCCTCTGGTCAATGCCACATTTTTAATATAACCAAGTCAAATGGATCACCTGCTTGGGGAAAAAAAGGCAGCTCTCTTAATGAGAAAATACTCCAAGGTTTTGGAGAATCCACAAGCAAGAGCCCTCTGTGCCCAGTTCTTCAATAGTTCATCGAAATTCAGAATCGAGTGACTGTAATTTGCAGGTGTTTTCTGATGCCTTCTATGTCTCCAACATCCAGCAATTTCAAACCCCTGATACTCGAATGCTTTTCCTCCATTCAATTCATCAACCAGAATGGGAAATCAGTGCCAAAAGGGGGGGAAATTGCTAGCTGATCTAGCATAATACTCTTTGAATTTTAAAGGGCAAAGAACCCAATGAGAAAACATAAATATGGGAAACACACCATATAAAGGAGGCAGGAGCTCACCGGAGCACCTCCGTCTAATTTCAAAGGGTTCTTATTTAAAAGAATCATGCAGGTCCTCACACTGCCAAGATATGTGTTAACATTACATGGTTCCCTAGGGCCCTACTTTTCCTTAAAATGCCCTTTGATGAATAACACCTGAGAAACTCTGTGTCCTCCTCCTCGGTGACTCCCTAGGCATGTGTATTTCCTGCTTGGGGCTGGTCCGAGCTTTGCTCTGTGACTCACTCTTCATCCAAACGGAGGCGAAACAGTGATCACCAGCCACCCTAATAGAGGAAGAATAAATCCATGCATATGATAAAGCCAGATGAAGACAGAGGGGCAACTGGATGGTAAGACCTCTCCAGTGAGGTAGAAGCTGTAATAAGGCATCCACAGGAGAGAATATTTTGCAGCCATGAACAGTTACATTTTTGAAGTAATTTTATTAATTTGGGCAATGCTCATGAAACAAGTGGAAAAAATTTAAATACTGCCTGGTAGCTACAGTGTGATTTCCACAATGTAGAAGGAAGAAATACTCGAAACAGGGTTGAATTATGGATAGTTTTTATTTTCTTCTTATTCTTCTGAATTTCTCAATGTTCCTATAATATACATATATTACTTTTATAAATAGAGTCTCTTTTATAATTTTATTAAACTTGCTGTTTTCTTTCCATGGCTCTGTGTGCTGCAAATTCCTTCTAAGGACATTTCCCAGCTGCCAAAGACCCCATCCTGGAGTCCTACCCTGGACCAAGTTTCTGACCCTCCATCCTTCTCCTGAAAGCAATTTGTCCTACAGCCTCTCCCAAGGGCTAACCAGATGCCAGCAGGCAGAGCTGATAAATGCCAAAGGTGTTCACGGTTTAAGGGGCTTCCTTTCTCAGGGAACAAACTTAAATTTGTCAAGGGAGCTTTGTGGAACATATTCCAAAGCTCTGGTTACAACAACTCACAAACTAATGCCTCTAGAAGGCGATATTTTCTTTACATAAAGGACTGTACTCCTTGCTAGTTACAAACCATTGTGAAATCCACTTTTCGCTGGTCTCCTTCTTAACCCGTCAGCCTAAAGCCTCTGACTGCAGGCTCGTGTTCCCAGAGAACCCGGACACTGTCTACAGAGACTGAATTTCTCAAGGCAAGAGCCTTTCCAAATGTATTTAAACATGTTGTGGAGTCCTGTGAAGTACTTCAGGAGCCACTCGGTGAGAAGAGAGGAGGAAAAGAAATTTGGTGAATAGGTTTTAGGGCTTCAACACTGAGCACCATCTAAGAGTCAGTCATTGGGTTGGGCTTGTTCATATGTTTAAACCTTAAAACGCAACCCTCTCTCTTGGTGTCATAAACTGAGGCATTTTGGGAATCTCCCCAACATCCCAAAGCCTGGAAGTGGCAGAGCTGTGAGTTAAATAGGATTCTCTTTGCCCCAAGTCCCGGGCTCTGTCATTCTAATAATGTCTGTTGTTCACAGAGCATCTGCAGACCGCACGGCCTCAGCATTTCAAAGGCATCTTCAGAAGAGCTCTGATGGAGGTTGCATTTGAGTCTCTGGAGCTAGAAGGCCAACGTTTCCTATTTCTGCTCAACTACTATCTAGCCTGGGGCTATGGACAATTCCTTAATCTCCCTGCATCTCAAGTCAGACTCCTCACCTGTGAAAGAGAGAGAGCGATGGCTAACATTCACTGAGCATGCGCTCTGTGCTCAGCCCTCTTCCAAGCACTTTATAAATAGTATCTCACTTATTCCTTGGAAGATTCTGGGAGAAAGGCATGTCCATTTTTCAGAAGACGATTCAAGCTGATGCTGCTACAAATGCCTGGAGTTGGGCAGGAGCCAGGCCTGCTGCTTCAGAGCCTTCTGTTTTTCCACCTCTACTCAGGTCACCTGCAGGTCACATTGCAGGTCAACAAACGTGGAGACAATCTATTTCTAAAGCTCCAGGCACCCCATTACTTCTCAATTCTGTTGCCATCTCCCACTCAACACTAAAATCAACCTCCTTCAGACTCTCTCCCGTGGAAAACACATTCTCTCTACCATGTAGCAATTAATGCCTTTCTTCTCCCAGCACCTACACTCTTCCTGATGCGGGCTGGGTGAGCCAAGGAGTCAAAAGAAAGATTTCTTGGACTCTCAAGGTCTGGCAGTAGTGCTCTTTTATTCAGAGAATAGCATGGAGTAGCATGGGGACAGGACCCATGGGCAGTGAAGAACCACAATGGGTTGAGGGCAGGGCTAAATTTATAAGGCGTAGGTATGTGAGTTATTTCTTTACAAGACAAAGGACAGATCATGTAAAAAAAGTTTTTAAAATGGTATCAGTGCAGGTGGAGTCTAGTTATCGGGTGATCCTATAACTTTGGCTAGGAATCAGGTCGAATCAGGTCAGGACATCCTATACTTCCCGGAGGATGATATAGAGCCATATGGAGGCCAGGACACCTTGGGCTTCTCTCCCTGGGGCAGCCTGGATCCTCATCATTCCCTCATCAATATGGGGATTGATTGCCCATACCTCACAATTTAGCATTCAGTTATCCGTCCTATAAAATTATTCTCCTTAAATGTAAATTTTATGTCCCTCAAAGAGACTATAACCTCGTAGGGGTCAGGAACCATACCTTACAGAATCACGGAACTGGAAAAGTAGCAGTTCGCAAGGTTATGTTTTTTAAAGATGCTGAACTCTTTTCAAAAGAAAATTTATTTGGAATCCCGGTCCTTCTGACTGAAAACTACTGAGCCAATTAACCTTAGTCTTTCAAGGTCCAAAGGGAAATGCTGAGTTAGCGACACTCATTCTGGGAGCTGGCAGCAGGGCAGGACCAGATCTATGTTGACAGTCTCATCCAGGAGTTGCTTTGCTATGGAAATCCTGGGTCTTTTCTGTGTCCCCTCAGTTACTCTCTTTGTCTTGACCACAGTCCAGAAAAAAACTGGACCAACTGCCTCGAGTCTGGAAGCCCTACCAGAGGGTTTATAAACAACAGGGCAGGTGGGACGTGGCTATCATATCACCTTCCAGGATCCTCAAAGCAGGAAAAGAGCACCATAATTGCAAGTGTCCTTCAACTGTCATGTTGGCCAATCAAATTCTCCAGGAATATGCTGAAGCAAAGCCACTGATTTTAACCTCTTTAATTCAGACCCAGAATCTATGTCACTAAGGATGAAAGGCATTAGCATTACCAAGTGATAAATATTTTTTAAAAATTTAATTTAGTAGGATGACTCAGGAGATTTTGGAGGAATAAACTCAATGTCAACTTGGTCTATCATTTTCTGCTTTCTAAAATTTTAATAACATTTTTCTGATATTAAAACATAATGCAGATTCATAGCATTGTATTCCATTTCGTAGAAAAGTTGGAAAATGCATAAAATGTAAAGAAAAAATAACATGTATAAACATACACTCACAGATACTCTCTGTTACCTATTTATTTAGGGGAATACTCCCTGCCTGTGTTTCTATGTATCCATGAACGCGTGTGTGTGTGTGGCCATACATAATTTTTATTTGTTTATCATTTTAATTTGAAAACAGTATACATACTGGTTTGAATCTCATCATACTATACAGTGAGAATTTTCCATTGACACTCAAAGTCTTCTAAACATTTTAATATTCACTGTATTCCAATATATGGATATATTGTAACTTATTTAATCATACTTCCATTAGTTCATATTTAGGCTGCTTCCAGTTTCTTTTCTTATAAATAACAAATGGAATAAATGGCCACAATGAAAATCTTCTCAAGTAAGTAATTGCGACTGATTCTTTCCTTGGAATAACTTGCTATAAATAAATATTTCTAGGCCTTTTGATATATACTGCCAAATTACCCTTAAGAAAGTTTGTATCAATTTACATTCCTATCAGCAACTATGAAGGTGCCTATTTCCTGAACCATCTCCAGAAACAGGTGATCAACATATATATAAATATCTATCCATCTATATATCTACACACAGTCACATACATAAATTTAGTATAATTAGTATCTAATTGCATTTCTTTTAATTACTCCTAAGCTTGAAACAATATTTTCAAAACTTTGAATATACTCTAATACATGCTGTCCACTGCCTGTACAGTTGAGAATCTACACACAGAGATCTTCTTTGTTGACAATGGAACCCAAATTTTGTTTAGATGGAAGTTAGCCAAGTACTATAAAGGAAGCTGTGACCTACCCCGGCCTCAAGGATAAATCTTGATTCAAAGTAATTCTATTTACCTTTGTAAGATATATTTTATTAATAGGTATATTAAACAATTTTGGCCATTGAGACATGAAAACAAATCTGCTTGAGATGGACTTCTGATAACTATCCTTAGTCTTAAAAAAGGACCCTAGGAAGGGAATCCTCTTTTCCCTTCCGACTTTGGAACACAGGTAAGTCAGGATGTGGTCCCTGGAGTTGCTTTGGCCATTTTGAGATCCTGAAGACAGCCACGTCAAGTTTCAAACCATCATGCTGAAAATAACAAGCAAAGAGCTGGAAACTACCTCTGGCACTGATGATGTCACGGAGAAGCTGAATTAACTAATTCTGGAAACAATGTCCCTCTAGACTTTTTGTAATGAGAAAATAAATTTCGCATTTAAGCCAGTGGAGTTAGGTTAGTTTTTTTTTTAATTCTTTCCGCTAAAATCATCTGAACTGATATACCCACCCTGTCTCACTTTTTCCTTCACAACTCTGTGAGGACGTATAGAGGATACTGATGAAGAAGCAGGGAACTTAAGTGGTTTTCCAATTCATAAAGTAAATAAGTGGCATAGCCAAAGCCTGCAACCAGTAGAATTTATACACTAATTTATACAACAGATTTTAACTAGGAGAATTTAGAGCTTTCATTCTGGCCCAAGAATATTTATGTATATTCCCAACTATCTCAGATAAAGGAAACATAATCCAAAGGTGCCTCACTATACTTTTAAAAAGTACGGAAATAGCTGTACATATGCATTTACGAAGACTTTGATATGGAAATAAAGAATATAACATAGCTCGCAGGGTTATTAAAGAGAAACGTCCACTCACGGTATCGACCCAAATGTGGACATAAGCAGACCTGCAAGACTTCCCTCACCAATGTTGCCAGTGCTAAAGCATCCTCAATCAAACTCCTTCATGTGAAAGCTTAATTGTGATTCTGAATGCACAACTCCCAAAACAGAGTATACAGAAATATTAACAGGCCTTTTATGATGAATTTGGGTCAAGGGCAACACAGCACTTAATAGGTTTGTGCACAAAGACCCTGGGGGCAAGCTCCATCATTTATCCTAGTTGTTCTGCAGCAGCCAATGTGGTTGAGACTCTATAATACATGCTAGTAGAAAAAGAACTCCCACTTAAACCCAACGAAGAAGCCAAACGCTGGACAAACCCTTCACACTTATTTTCGCCCTGAAATATCAAGGGAAATGCCCTTTGATATCCAAAGACACATTTGCTGGCTTTAACAAATCTTAGCATTATTTTAACACTACTATTACGAAACGCAAAAAACATTTGGTCTTTGGCTTTTCCAGGACTACATATGAAAAACTAAAATGGCCCTGGAAAATCAAACGTTCCATGAATTTTCACCCCACAACCCTTGTTTAGAGGAGCCTCTTAATTTTTTCCTGGTTTCTCCTTTTGTTGACTTTGTTTCTTTCATATGTGATGGGTAGTGAAGCCGAGTCACAAATACGTATGTGCAAGTAATGTAGCTTTCTATTTCTTCAACTGAATGCAACGAATGGTTCTGTGCTCCTATTCTTCTGGGTAGTGGAATCATTATCTCACTCATTTTGAGGGTTCCCTGCTTGCATCAAGCTGTGTCATGGCTCTAGGGGATTCCCAATGACCAAGACATTGGCAGAGAGGAGACAGTCCGGTCCTTGGCCCATGGAACACACATGTCACTGTAGAGATGCTGCATCTATCTTTAGGGTCATTTGAGCCATCACAGCAGTCATGTCACAGTTGAAGACTCAGGATCTCTCCACGAGGCCCCACCTATAGAGACATCCCACATCCTTTCTCTCTCTAGAATCTTAAACATTCCAGACTGAAGCCTTGGAGGAAGGGTCCTTCCTCCAGAAACTGTCCAAGTTTTTGCTTTCATTACCTCCTGACCCCATACCACCCACCACCAGTTCAAGGGGAATCCTTTTCTAGTCTACAATATAGAGGGCAATTCTTTTTTATCTGAGGAAGACTGGCCCTGAGCTAACATCCATGCCCATCTTCCTCTACTTTATATTTGGGACGCCTACCACAGCATGGCTTGTCAAGCGGTGCCACATCTGCACCCAGGATCTGAACCGGCAAACCCTGGGCTGCCAAAGCAGAACATGCGAAATTAACTGCTGCGCCACCAGGCCAGCCCCGAGGGCAATTGTTTTGCCTCCTGATTCTCCTCTGACATTCTCTCTGACTCCAACCCTCTCCATTCTATGAAAGCAGGAGCTCTCAACCTTGAGAGCTTGCATGCTAGAATCACCTGGACATTTAAACAAAAACACCGAAGCCAGGTTAATGCAAGTAGTTTTGCATTCTAAAGCATGTGATATAGCATTTTTCACTCAAGTAAAAGTAGTCTACAGACCCATGATGGGAATTTCATTCTTATAGCTGTGTCACCTCTTCTGAGACTGAGAGCCAAGTAATTAGTAACTTGTCCTTTTAATGCTGTCAGATAGTCAGAAGTAAATAAGAACATGGATGTCCAAAACAAGCACGTGCTATAGGCTTCAAAGATAAGGATAAGCAGTGGATAGTTTACTACTGTGCTCTATCAAGTTGGAGAATGTTCTATTTTAGCCCCATTTCACATGGTTCTGCCCAATGAGAAAACACCAGGTATCTCACATTTGAAAGTGTGCTATATTTCATCAACCTTAGGAGGAAAGCATGAGAACGAGTCTAAAATTTCTAACAGTTAACTTCTACCCCTAAGTCTATTAAAGTGTTGCCTAACCTCTTCATTATAGGATACTCAATTTAAACCATTAAATTATTAGACGATTATTTCTAACTTTAAGCAAGCTTACTTGAAGTATTTCAAACATATACTTCCTTCAAGCTTTCTTCCACACCATTATCAAGAAAATAAAAATCTTTTCAGAAAGGTAATGGAACCTTCAGGGATACTTGTTATTTCACTTATTCCCTTTACTTCTTACCTTCACGGGAACTTTTTGGCATAAAAATGAATGCTTACGCATCACCGTCAAGTGCTGTCTCACTGCTGCGAGCTTTCGTCGTACATCACCAGGATCCTCCTGTAAAGCTGCCTGAGTAGCTCATGACCACATCTTAGCAAGACACCTACAGGCCAGCCCAGTGACACAGTAGTTAAGTTTATGCCCTCCGCTTCAGTGGCCTGGGGTTCACAGGTTTGGATCCCGGACCACTCACACTGCCCTCATTAAGCCATGGTGTGGCAGCATCCCACATATAAAATAGAGGAAGATGGGCAACAGATGTTAGCTCAGGACCAATCTTTCTCACACACACACACACACACACACACAAAACACCTAAACACAGGGAGTTTAACTGGGATAAATGAAAATCAGAGACCAACAAAGCAAGCAGGCTGGCCATTTCAAAAATCAGAGGCCACTTCAAAAATCAGAGGCCATTTCAAAAATCAGAGGCTACAAAGAAAAGCCCCCTCCAACCTCAATGCCAGGGACTCCTCCAGTTTCAAAACTCATAAAACAGGAAGGGCAACTCAGGGTCTTTATAGGAAAGAAAGTGATTTAGACTCACACCCAAACTCCAAGGCCCAAATCTCCCCATGTCCAAGGTCAAATGTTTTAGATTTCAGCCTTTCAAAGGCCAAGGAAGCTTTCCGAGAAAAGAGTACTGGGGTCTCATATATAATTCATGGGCATGTCAGGGAATCCCCAGTCCCTAGGGATTTTTCAAGTTCTAGGTCATTATTCCCAATGTTGAACCCTCAGAACTTTATTATCCCATGAGACACAATTTTTGCACTTAAGAAAAAAAGTAAGAAAGAGGTAAAGTTTCTTCTCTGTTTAATACATAGCCTTTTGGCTAAGCTCAAATGTAAATCTTGCTTGCTTATAGGTCCAAAAGAGCTTTGCCCATTAAATTGTTTAGCTCTCAGCATTAATTGTTTAGGTAATCTCTTTTTTGTCCAGGAATTTTAGTTATAATATGTAAAAGAAAGGTAAATAAGATTTGGCCTCCTTTAACTCTAGGTTCACTAATTTTTGGTCGAGTGGAATTTTCAACATGACTACTGACTTCTAAAAAGTTACTGACAGACTAAATGATTTACTAAAACAAAGGAAAAAAATGTCATCTACTTACTTGGAAAACCAACTGAACAGTGGCAGTGGATGCTAATTGATTTGGGACAGAGACTAGAATGGTCTTTGGAAATAAGGAATGTCAATATTGAGAAATGCTGTGTCAGGAACTCAGAACAAACAGAGGATGCCTCCAGGCCTGTCAATCTCTCCCAGCAAACTGTCTTCTGGAAATGAATCATCTGAAAAAACACCTCACAGCAGCAGCCATCTGTGACACGCCGCATTCATTACACAGGCAAGCAACCACTTGGGGGAAGAAGTCTTCTTCGCCAATAAAGAAATGACAGAGATTAGAGGTGGGGACCTGCTACATCGTGGATGGTAAAGAGTACATTTGACCTAACAGGCTTCTTTTCAGGACACCAAGGGAAATGTCAGGGTTCCAGCTGACTATGCAAGCATCTACTGGAGGCCCTTGAATCTGGCCTAGAGGAGAAATGACCATCAGGGAGAATGCCTGTCTCTCAGCTCTCCTCATTGCCATCCATACCCCACCGTGAGATCCTAACGCGACCAGTCCCCGCACGCTAACATGCCTCAGTAAACTCCTACAGTTCCTCCGGGTGAAAGCATTCCAAACACTTCAGCCTGGCAATCAAGCACCTTTGTCTTATTGCATTTTGCTTGTACTTCCATCAGAGTTCTTAGCACAATGTGTTTAATACAGTAATTATTCCTTAAGACTACTTTCCCCATCACATTGTGAACTGCTATTGAAAAAAGGTTACAACAGCTCCTCCTGTCAAAGGAAACAAATTTGTTGTGAATCTGTTAAGGGTTGGTCACTGTGGTATTCAATAGCACCATTCACTGAATAGTTTTGGTTCTCTACCCTCCTGGACGTAAGGCAGAAGTGAATTCCCTGTTCCCATGGTTGGCAGGGGACTAGTAATGAGTTCTAGTCAATGAGCTCTGGGGGGAAGGGATACGTGTCACTCCCTGGTAACAACATTTAATGGCTGATGTGGGAAACTCCAGGCTCTCTTTTCCCCGTCTTGGTGACCAGCAATGTTCCCAATGGTGACTATTCCATCAGTTCGTGTCCCAAAGTAATTACAATGAGCAGAACCCCCCAGTGATAGACATTGCATGAACAGGAAATAAAACCCCGTTATTTTAAGTCATTCATATTTGGGGTTATTTATTACTGTAGAACATCCTATCCTGACTGATAAAGCGCCATGATAAATATTTTCATATATGTAATTTGATGTTCACAATAACCTATAAGTATCACAGATGTGAGCAATATTTTACAAATGAAATTTAGAGCAGTAAATACTTAGGCCAAGGGCAAGTAGTTTAATTCATTCCTTCATTCAATAAATATTTATTGAGCACTGCTCTGTGCTAGGCTAGGTTCTAAGCAGCCGAGAGTCATAAAAAGACAGGGAAGAGGACCCCGCCCACAGAGCTCACATTCTAATAGAAAGAGACAAATTTCTATAAATCATATATAAATAACAAAAACTTCAGATGGCGGTAAGTGATATTCAGAGACTTAAAATCAGGTGATACGGCAGAAAAATGGTGGCTAATTATATAAATAGGAAAAAACTTCTGAGATGATCATTTTTAGGCTGAGATCAAAATGACAAGAAAGAGCCATTTATGCAGACACCAAGAGGAAAAGGCTTCTAAGAAGGAGGAACAGCTCATGCAAAGGTCCCAAGGCAGAACAAGCTTGTTGAACGAAAAAAAGTCAAAGGTCAGGGTGTCCACCTCCTAGCGGACAAGAATGGAAATGGCACAAGATAAAGTCAGAGAGGTAGAAAAGAGAAAAGCCATAGAGGGTTTCATAGCAAAACAAGGAGTATGGATTTGATTTTCTGGGTAATGGAAAAACTCCATGAGAGTTTTCAGCAGATTTGTATGATTTCTGCTTTAAAAAGCCTGCTTTAGCTGCTATGTGGAGAGGGAGTTATGGTGGAGCAAGGCCGGAGCAGAAAGTGCAGTGTGGGGTCCCCTGCAGAAGTCTCCCCATTTGGCAGTAGAGGATACGGACATACACGGACACACCCAAGACAGGGTGTGGAGGGTAGAGTCAGCGAAACTGGTGTGTGGACTGAGTGGAGGGCAAGGGAATGCCAGCAATCAAGTAGGACCCCTAGCTTTCTGGGCAGACGGTGTTTTCCTTTGCTGAGATGGAGAAAACTGGAAGAGGACGTGGTTTGCAGAGGTGGGAGGAAATCACGAGCTCTGTCTCACACACGTTAATATGAAATGCCTAGTAAACATCTGTGGGTAGATGTCAAGTGAACATATGTATCAGAAGCTCAGGAGAAAGACCGGAACTGGGTAGAAATGTAGGAGTTATTGACATAGGGATGCTGCAAAAGTCAGAAGATTGAATGAACCATCTAAAAAGAATATATATGTGAACAGGAGAAAGCGGGCCAGGGCAGAGCTCTGTGGCCATCTGATTTTTACAGTGTCAGCAGAGGAAGAACAGCTAGGGACATGGGGCAGGAGTGGCCAGTGAGAGAGAACGAAAATCAGGAAATATGATGTCTCAAATGTCAAGAAAAAAATGTGTCTAAAAGACGAAGGTGGAGCAAGCTCGGCTAAATGCTGCCGAGAGGTCACGGAAGATAAGAACACCAGATTTAGCAAAATGTTGCTGACCTTGATAAAGGTAGTCTCTGTGGAATGGTGAGTATGGAAGCCTTATTGGAGGGGGTTGAGGAGGGCAGGTGAGGTGAGTGCACGTAAATGAGAAGAACAGCCACAGACAATGAAATTAAGAAGCTCTGCTGTGAACAGAAGCAGAAAAATGGAGCAGTAAGTGGGAAGGAATCTGGGACCAAAGGAAGATTTTTTTAAGGAAAAAAAGCTTGCTCACAATTCTACGACCTGTGGAAGTCCAAAGCCCTCATGGAGACTTCTGACATCCCTGGGAGGAGGCTGTGTGACAGCGATGCACGTGTGTTTAAGTGTATGTTGGGGGGCAGGATAAGGGATAGGAATGGTTACTTTGCAATGGTTACCTCCACCTCCGAGGTCTCAACGCCCTATACACACGTGCACCATTTCTGTCGTCCACCATGTTAACACACCACTGGATTGGGGGCGGGGGAGGGTCTCACCCAGCATTCACGATGGGTAGACTTTGCAAAGGTTTGAGGGTCACGAGGAAGACTTGCAATGCCCACTGCATAGCAAAACAACGAAAACACCTATGTTAAAGATTCCCACCCTTCAAAGTCCTCTCAGCCACCCTTCCCCTGGGGGGTTTTCACCGGCCCTCTGTCCTCCACAGTACCCAGCCTTCTCTTCTCTGGCTGGTTCCTCTCTCATCCCTCTTGCTTTTCTCTCTTTTCTTCTCTCTAACTTTTCTGTTCCCTCTCAGACAAAATACAAACACACAAGCAAAACACAAGGTTTGTGTGTGCATGTGTGAGCGTGTGTGTGTGCAGATTTTTTCCTGTAGAGCTACACCGTCTGTTTTGGGGGTGGAGAGGAGCACTTGGGGGCCCACTGATACCCGTACCCTTGCCTTTCAGTCCAAACAACACAGTGGTCTTTCTAAAAGTAATTCTGGAGCCAGTTCTTAAAATCATACATCTTCTGTTTTGTTCCATATATAAACCACCAGGCCAAGCATCTGAACTCAACATGCTGTCAGCAAACACCAGCTCTTGCCTCCCCGCTCAGGGAAAGAGTAAGAGCAGAGGCGGGATTCTGATATAATTCCAACACAGCAGGACGGTCATCAAGGTTTACTGAGTTGCATGATACGGCGCTGTTGTTTTGGGAGGATATTCACTGGTTTCTTCTAATCTTAGGGTCAAAGTAGTCAAGACCTGGATTTACTATTAAGGACAAATAGTCATCTGTAACATCACAGATTTTTAAATCGTGCTTGTTTATAGTTCCAAAGGAGTTCTGCCCCCTTAAAATGTCTAGATCTCAGCATGCTATGTTTATGCAATCTCTCTCTTTTTTCTCTAAGAATTTTAATTACAATATGCAAAAGATATATAAATGAGATTTGGCCTTCTGTGGCCGCCAGAACCTTGCATCAGTCTGAGATTGCCATCCCCTTAGTTGAAGAACAGTAACGTAGAAACATACAATAATCGATGGCAAAGGTATTGGACATACGACCATGCATTCCTAACTTTTGCAACTTTCTGCACTTCTAAAAAGGTCATTCAGAATAAAATACCTCTTCAAAAGAGTCGCATTCCATTCTGAGTGAAGAATTCACTTTTTACATGCCAATGTTACTAAGACAAAGAGAAATACACAGGCATCAGAGAAAGGTACAACATGACCGAAATCTTGTGTTCAAGGGGCTTTTTTCTTACAGGTTTCACGTTGGTCATTTAAACACATTTGATGAAGAGGAGAAAGACTCAGAATCTTCTACTATCCTTAACCAATTTACCATTCATGTCTCCATATACTTCAGTGGAAGTATATTAGAATCCCAAACCAAAGGCCCCCTCAAAGCCAGCACTGATCACAGGAAGGCACCGAGTGCAGTCCCTGGAGCTTCAGTTTAGTACTGATAGCCCCGTGATACAGGAGAAGTGGGGGGAACTGACACTCAGCATCTTTCAATCACAAGTCTTGACTGGCTCCCATACACCCAATCCCTGTCCACCAGGTAACCCTGCTCTCCCCTCAAATTTAATCCTTGTCTTTCCCATTAGGAACAAAGCCCATTTTCTTATATACAAAAACATTTCATCATGATGGAAGGAAAGTAGTTTGATACTTTTCTATTTTTGGAACTGATGTCTCTAAGTCCCCCAGTGTTACTATAGGCAACTGGGACTTCAATGTCAAATCATACACCCATGCATGCATGCACGCACACACACATGGGCAGAAATACTGGGAGTGGAAATAAATTATGCAGACAAAATTTCTTTTATGACCACTTTCTTCTCAAAAGGTGAGCATAAAATAATGCAACAGCAGCACTAGTTAGGTAAAAATAGTACTTCGTGCACTTCAAGCTAAACATAACAACACAGATATGGGGCAGAGAAGGGTTGAGTCAGAAAAACAACATTGCTTCTTAATACTCACCTGTACAAGAGAAATCATCCACGCGAATGTATCCCGGGACACAGTCACACCGATATAACCCAGGCAGGTTGACACACACAGTATTGGCACGACAGTAATGCATCTTAGCAGCACACTCATCGATATCTGAAGGAGGAAAAAGAAGCAATATCACGGTTAGTGGAGTGATTGAACCAGAGTGTAATCATCTCACAACGGCATTAGAAAAGGTGAATGCCCATTGAAGCCAAGAGGAAAAGCAAGAGGCAGTCAACACAAAAGCTTAAGAGCAAGTTCATCTGGTGCATTAGATCCCACCTTGAGCTGAAAGTATTTCTAGAAAGATGCATAGTGAGACACAACAGTTAAGAACCTAAGGAGTGTAAAGACTGAATCTATTATTATTAACTTCTCACCAAGGAGGATGCTTGACTTAAACGTCCAAAATCAAGGAGTTTTGAGTCCAGTGAGTTGATACCAATTAATATTTATTAGGTGTCCACTGTGCATGGTGTAGCTTTTATCAGAGAGATCAAGGGAAGCCAGCCCTTTCTGCTTGTGTATCTTACTAAGACAAGCTTTAATCCATCTGTCACAAAATGGTGGTGCAGCCAGTTTCTCGCATGTTCTACTGTGAATACAGGCAGCAGCTGTTGTCTAATGCAAATTAATGTCTTTTATCTCTTGACCTGGAGATCCATCCTATGTGGTAGAATGGGCTGACTCAACAAAAAGATCTTATTCTCTCTAGCAGGGAAGTCAGAGAATTACCTGCTTTCTCATAAGAGTTCATGATAAGAATTAAAATAACCTACAAACTAAAGTACAGAGTTTGGTCTTTTCTGGAGGTGACGTTCTCAAAAATGGCTTTATGTTCATTTACTCAGACTGCTTATGTGTGACAGCCAGGGAGAGGAATGGATATAAGCACAGCATGGGAATCCAAGATAGGAAATAGAGTTCTAATTCCGGTTGTGCTAGTCACTAGCCTATGGCTTGCATTTAACTACTCTGAGTCCCAGAATCCTCATCAGTTTGTCACAAAAGTCAGTTCTGAATGTACTGCTTTAAATCTTTAAACAACTATCTAATTTAATCTATATGCAATTCCACGGGTGAAGTAAAGCACTGCACTCATTTTAAAGTCTAGAAAATTGAGGCTTAGGGAAGTTAAATATCAGGCACAAGTCATCCTGTTAGGACATGCCACACCCAGGATTTGAACTCAGACGTCAATCTCTTTCTTGCTGTGATATGTCATGAAAGCACCTTGAAATGATAATTAATCAAATATAGTGTTACAGCTTAACATATTTAGTGAAATATAGCATTACGGTTACATATTTAACACAAATACAGTCTTAGAGTTTAATTATGATCATCATTAAAATCCTAATAGCCTTCATATGCAGAAACTGAAGATAGAAACAGCTATATTGGGTCACAAGAAATCTCATTTATCTATTGCTCTGAAAAGTAAAAGCAGATTGATTTATTTCCTAATAAAACACCTTGTAATAACATCAGATTCTTTTTAGTGCTAAAGATCTGTCAGCTTGTAAATAAAAGTTATTGTGCAGTAACTGAGGTCCCAGAAGGAGACGTGCATTTAGCAAGACTTCCATAACTATGATACAAGAACAAAACACCAGAAATTAGTGAGATAATTCAGGCAATCAACAAAGGGTTCTACCTGCACAATACCACGTGCATTCAAAAATGATCCAAGACAATGCGTAATAAAAATAAATGAACAACAGGAACAGAAAATCTATATAACATGATTACATCAAGCCAGAGTGTGGAGGGAACTCTTCCAGGAATTTGAGATAGAACAGTAACTGCACATGAGCATGAGGTGTAATTCAGATCTTTCTGGCAGTCAGGGCATTAGAATTCTTTAACAAGTTGGGTCCCAGCATCACTTAATCATTTTGCTTCACAGAATAGTGGATATCATGAAAGTCAAGAGGAAAAGTGCTTCAGGAAAAAAGTAATGATCACTTGTGTCACTTGCAATTAACAAGTTGAACAAGGGGCCGGCCTGGTGGCACAGTGGTTAAGTGCGCACGTTCCGCTTTGGCGGCCCGGGGTTCGCCAGTTTGGATCCCGGGTGAGGACGTGGCACCACTTGGCAAGCCATGCTGTGGTAGGCGTCCCACATATAAAGTAGAGGAAGATGGGCACGGATGTTAGCTCAGGGCCAGTCTTCCTCAGCAAAAAGAGGAGGATTGGCAGCAGATGTTAGCTCAGGGCTAAACTTCCTCAAAAAAAAAAAAAGAAGTTGAACAAGATAAAGACAGAACTAACCACTGGATTTGGTAAGAATAAGTTCACTGCTGACCTTGACTTCATAAGGGTAATTTTGGGAAAGTGGTACAGCAAAGACTCACTGGAATCAATTAAAGAGAGAATGGAAGACAAGGGAGCAGAGACACGAAAACAAGGCAAATCTTTTGAGATATTTTCCCACAAAGAAAAATGGGTTAATAGCTCCAGCGAAATTTGGTGTTGAGAGCCTTGTTTAAAGATGGAAAAGAGATCACAGCATGTCTGTATGCTGCTGGGAAGGATCCAATATGAGTGAAAAAATGATCATGTAGAAGAGAGAGCAGATCAGGGCAGGAACAGAGGCCTGGAGAGGGCAAGAGGAGCTGAGCTCCAGCACACAAATGGAGGGAATCATCTTCACAAGAATGAAGCCAAGGGATAAGGCACGAGGTGGAGATCGGTTGGCACATCTGGTGGTGGGAAGATGAAGTGGTTCTCCTTCGCTTGCTTCTATTTTCTCAGTGAAATGAGAGAGAGTAACACTTGAGGAGGAGGAGAGGCGGGAGCATCGGATGTTTAAGGAGAGGGAGAAGGTATTAAATAGTCATGTTAGGAAGAGGGCAAGAATTGACTAGGGCAAGTAGTAGGGTGGCTGAGAAGTCACTTGTGATTTGTGGTCCTAAATGTTAAGTGAAAGCAATCAGCATGGCTATGTGTTTGTCTCCAGTCTCGGTCAGCTACTGGAGGCAAGTACCATTTGGGGTAATTGGGAAGTTAGGTGTAACCAGAGTTGAGTTTTTAGATGAATAAAATGGGCAAAAAGAGATACAAGGGAACTGAGGAGTAAGGAAAGAGGTGATAACAATGACGTGCCAGGGAACCTCAGCTCTTCAGGAGAGAAGGGAGGACACGAAGAGGGAGGTGGATGGTGGAAATGGATTGGACATCATGGTGGACACTGTGCTGCACTGCCCAGATCTCTCTTCAGAACTAAAGGACCTAATCCCCCAGCTAATGAGAGTACTACCTGCTAAGGATCTTCAGCTGTTAGCCTTTTAGGGCAATCGTCCTTGGCTGAAGAGAGATGCCTCACCCATAGTCACACTCCCATCCTAAGGGCAACCTACAATGAAGACTGGCTCTGCTTTATTCTAGGTTCAGAGCACTCAATGGGATTGACCTGACTTCTCCCTCTGCCCAAACTGGCATGCTTTCCTTCCCCGAGAGGCGTTCATCCCCATAGCACTCCCTAATAAAACTTCCTGCATGCCTGTGTCCATCTCAGAGTTTGCTTCCTGGGGAAACTAAGCTGCAGCAGGAATCCTGGTGGAGGCAAGGAATCATTACCAGGAGGGTACTAGAGTGTGAGCTGGAAAGCTTGGAGATGGAGTTATAGAGTGGTGGGCTTGACATTAAGATTTTGGAGGTGATTCAGTTATTGTTGATTACAAGGTCCTGCATATGATTGTGAAAGAGTGGAAGAATAGACCCTTGTAAGTGAGAGGTTGGGAACACCACGAGAAGCCAGGCATTGGAGGGGGTTAGTTGGCATTAGCGTTGTTCATCAAATATTACCAGTTTTCCTCCTCCTGGGCCCATAACACAATTGTACTTCCCCATCCTGTTCAAAGTCAGGCGTGGCCATATGACTGACCAAGAAACCTGAGCAGAAGAGTATACCCCTAGGTGGAAAGATTAAGAGCCAGCATCTGGCTTAACACCTTTTCTTCTTCCTGCCGTGGAAATCCTGGAAGCACAGAGATGGAGACTCTTTAAGCCTGGGTCCCTGAGTGAAGACCAGGCCACCAGACAAGCATAATGAACATTTGCATGAGCTGGAGATACACTTTTATTAATTGACGCCATTGAGCCTACGTGACTAGCACAGAGGGTGACTATGAAGCATCTGAGAGGAGGAAATTAAGCTGGATCTTGAATAGGAATTCACCAGGAGAGAACGCAGGTGGGGCAACAGAAGGAAAATGATAGAGGCTAAACTTTCTTTTCTCGGCAGAGTTAGGAAGGGAGAGAATCATTTAGTTGTGTACATTCAAAGAACACTAATTAGCCCTTTACTAACCCCTGAGGCAGAGTGATGAACAAAATGCCATCATGGACCTCACAGCCTGGCAAGACATTGAGCGAAACTTCTAAGTTCTACCAAGAACGTGAGATCTTTTACCAGGGGATCTGACCTAGTCTGAGAGGGCCAGAGGAGGATTCCCTATGGAAGCGATGTTTCATCCGAGACATGAAATAGAAGTGAAACAGGTAAAGGGGAGAGGAACAACATCCCAGACAGAGATGAATGTTTGGGAAGACTTAGTTAGAAGAAGGCAATAAGCTCAGGCCACATCCCGCTGGGCCTTGCAGGCCATGTGAAGGAGTCTGGACTTTAATCAGGGTAGTGACCAGAAATCCAATTCCTGATTTCAAAATATCACTCAGCTGTACTGAAGAGAATGGATTGGAGCACGGCAAGCTGAAGGCTAAATCACGTTGGTGTTTTACTCACAGAGATGCAGCCACACTGACTCCATCTCATTCTGCTAGGATGCTCGGCCATTCTTTAAGATGAGAAACTAGTTAGGACTTGCCTTAGAGGCAGTTCAATCTTCAGCCGATGGGCCACAGCTGCCACCCAGGCTGTTGACTACAAGGAATGTTTCCCTGTCATGGACCCTTGTCAGCTCCTCCCAGAGAGAACCTCCTGGCTCATTTCTCTTAGGCGACCGGATAACTGCTGAGAGGTATCTGCCGCATCTAGATTTGAAGGCGTTACTTGGCTATGACAAGCTTACTTTCATTCAAACAGTCAAGCCATCTCCTTGGTTCTAGGATTCCGAGGACCTGAATAAAAATATTTTCAAAAAACCCCGCTGAGAATTTCCCTATACATAGGTTTATCCAGCGCTACACGAGTCACCCAGGACCCCATGGCCAGACATCCCTGCTGCTCTGCTGATGTGTCTTTGAGTAGGTTTTGTTTTCAATTCGTATCATTGGTCATTTCAGCTCTTGCATATCTAATAATTTCCTGGTACCAGTCCAGAAAAAGACAGCACCAAAATAAAGCAGAAAAGTTGACAAATGTACCACAAAATTAAACTGTCACAATCTTATCTTTGTTGTCAACCTCCAGATATAAAAATTACTCCCTGGTATAAATAAGGGGGAGGGGAGGAACGAAAGTAAGGTGTCTGGAGTCATCCAGGGGGGTTTCTTGAGACAAGGCAATGGAAGAAAGGAAGGAATTGACAGCTCCCCAGTTTCAGGATGGGAATGGGGGATGGAGTGGCAACTCATGTGCCAAAGAACGATTGCCTCTCCAACCTCAGAGAAAAGCACAACCCTGCACACAGTTTCAATAGGACTCAAGACTGCTTCAAAAGCAACCTGATTATAGGGGCTGGCCCCGTGGCCGAGTGGTTAAGTTCGCGCGCTCTACTGCAGGCGGCCCAGTGTTTTGTTGGTTCGAATCCTGGGCCCGGACATGGCACTGCTCATCAGACCACGCTGAGGCAGCATCCCACATGCCACAACTAGAAGGACCCACAACGAAGAATATACAACTATGTACCGGGGGGCTTTGGGGAGAAAAAGGAAAAAATAAAAAAATCTTTAAAAAAAAAAAAAAAAGCAACCTGATTATAGAGGGGACCAAAACAGAATTAACGTCTTCAGAGAACTGGGATATCCTGAGACAACAGTCCTGAGAGAGAGTGAACAACTGAGATTTTTAAAACGAGTCTAGGACAAAGGCTGCTTTTTGTTCACAGATAAAAAATTCTGAAAGGCAATGAATAATTACCAAAAAAACCAGAACTCCCTAATGAAAGAAGGAATTGATGCTCAGAAGAAACTGAGCGGGCCCAAAGCAGTGCGGATTCCAATCACAGCCCTGAAAAGCCATCTGACCTCTGCCCAGCTGGTACCAGTGCTCTGCCTGAAGCAGCCCCCTCTCAAACAATGGGCTCTTCCAAGGTGACATTCACCCAAAAGCCGGGAGGCAAGAAGAGGCTACGCCTGAGGCTCAGCCACAAGGTGGAAGGTGAACACACTCAAGAGTCCAGGCTCAAGCTGACCGTCTGAATCAGTCTCAGAAGCTTTCCTAAGAAGAACCACAGTTAACCTGACTACTGGAAGGATGACTCGATAAAAAAAATACACCATTAGGCACAGGGTGATACCAAGATGCATAAGAGACTAATGATATGCAACCTCTAGGGTAAATTAGGAACAGCCCCTGGTTAATACTCAGCAAGTATCTGCCATTTCTACATATCAGACATGATTCTAGGTACTCTCCGGGCAGCATCTCACCACTCCATTTATTCCTCCTGACTACTGTAGGAGGTAGGTATCCCCAGGTCATGAGGAGGAAACTGAGGCTTAGAGATTATTAGGTCACTTGCCCCAGGCATAAAGTCAGTAAGCCTAAAAGCCTGGGTTTGACTCCACACAGTCTGGCTTCAGGGTTGGCACTGTTCTCTCTGTGCCAGATCAATAACATTTCACTCCTCTGACTACGTTAGGTACGTCTGATGCTGCCTCGAAGTGCATGGAAACAAGCAGAGCTCCAGATTCCACGTCCATGTGCTATGCTGTTCAGGCATTTGTTCTGGTATTACACTGTCTGTAAAAATAGCAATGCTACACTGTGCATCACTGCTTCTCTGGCTCTTTTAAATCAATCCTAACACTTTCACACTTTAGGCGCCAGTGACCTGGGACCCCAAAATAAGTAGCAGAATTCTGCACCCAGCTGGAACCCCCAGCTTGATACAGTCTCTACTCCAGTTGCTTAAGACTATCGAGTGCCTCCTATAGGATTAGAAACTAGAGACAAAAAGGCCTGGGTTTTTTATTAAATATTGTTAGAGAAACATCTCTAAACCCCACTGCAGTATATATCAGCTGCAGCATAATGGGGCTCAAATTGCGATTCATTCGTATAGATTGCTTGTCACCTATGAAATATTAGAGCTCATCTTCTGGTGGTCTTTTGAGGTAATAAAAATACATGATTTATGTCCCTCCCCAGGATGGTGAATTAGTTTGTTTTCATTCTAAAAGGTATACTGATAGACTTTAAAATGAAACTTGATGTGGCACAATGATTCTTCATGTATCACCAGCCTCCGCCTGCATACGAGAGCTCCGAGCAGACACATACCCGACTGTGGCATCATCGTCATGAAATGAGAGTGCAGGGTCTGGGGAGTGGAGAGAGAAGCAAAGGCAAAGAATTCTCATAAAATGATGTGACCTCCTCAGACTTGTTCATAGAATTTCCTAGATAAAGGCAACCCAGGGAGGGCTAGACCCGGGGGTTGGGGCAGAAATTATGCCCCACTTCCTGTGCACATTGAAAAAGGAAACAGGGGAAAGAATGCCAATATTTATGGAGACTGTGCTCTGTGCCAAGCACTGTGGGCATCTCCTCATTCCCAACCATCCCATGGACTGGCATCAGAAACTAAATGTAGGGTACCTGGGATTCCAACCCAGATCTCTGTGACTCCAAGGAGCATATGTCTTCCACTGACTGCTGGACCAACAGCACTGGATTGGCAGTCATGAGTCAAGCTCTATTCCTGCTTTTCCAGTTAGCTAACTGTAGTACTGGGCAAGTCACTTTTCTTCTCTAAACCTCAGTTTTCCCATCTATAAAATGTGTGGGTTGGACCAGAGAGCATCTAACGACCCCCTTCGTTCTAAAGCTCTTGACACATTCAACTGTGTCTGTCCACTCATCGTAAAAACCTGCCCCTGAGACAGTTTCTCTTGGGCCACCCCCCGGTCCTCCAGTTTTGAGGAGCTTGCAGATGTCCCACATGCCTTTTCCCCCTAAGACAAAAGTCCTGGAAAATACTGTTAAGATGACCTGAGCCTTCACACTGTTCCTTGATACTTATGTCAACTGAGATGGCATCTCCCCCGAAGCTGAAGAGCAGCTAGGACTAGCCAACAGATACTCACACAAAATTGTGTCTCTAGGCAGGTTCTCCATGGACTAGTATGATAATTTGCAGAGCAATTCTACCAGACTTTACTCTTGAATTTTCAGAAATCATGATTTATAAAATATATGGTGGCACTGGCCAGTCATTTGTTACATTAGAGCTATCAGTACTCTCCATCTGTGTCACACTGGATATTTTTTAAAAGTGAAGGCCTATGTGATCTCTGATTTAAACTTAGAAAAATCTAGTGAGGCAGACAAGATGTGAATTATTACGCTCTTTTTCAGATGAGAAAATAAAAGCCCAGAAAAGAAGTCTGACTTGCCAAAAGGCACACAGATACTCATGGAGTTGGTAACAAAATCATGGTCTTCTAGCTCTGGAATTAGTGTTTCATCCAATGTCTGTGCTTCTCTCTAATTACAGTTTTCTTCCTAAAGCAAGGGGAGAAAAATCAAACGCCCACAGAATCTAGGAATATAAACCAAATGCCTATAGAAGCCAGGGAGAAGATATACATGCAAAATATGTCCCGTCCACAAAGAAATAAGGTGTCTCTTATTTTTCTTAAAACATAAACATCTCTCTCTCTCACCTTCGCTCCCTCCTCTTCTCTCTCCCTCTCTCTCCCTCTCCCTGCCTCACCCTCTCCTTCCCTCACTCTCTCTCTCTTTCATTTTCCTATTTCCAAGGACAAGAAATGGTTTTCTCTTATAAGGGAAAAACCACAGAGCAAGGGCAATGATACCTGGACAGTGACACTGAACCTCAGTGATAGAAAGACAATAGGAAGAGTATGAATTGTGGAAAATTAGAGTTCTAGTCAAATAATCCATGAGAGAGTAATAAGAGACATCATTTATGTAGCACTTCCTATGTGCTGGGCACAGTTTTAAGCACTTTACATGCACTAACTCATTTAATACAAAAGCTCTATGAGGTATACACTGTAATCATCCTCACATTACAGATGAGAAATAAGAGGCATAGAAATGCACAGTGCATGATCGAGGGTCACACCACCAGGCGAAGGACCTAGACTTCCAGGATACAAATTCAGGCAGCACAGCTCCAGAGTCTGCACTCTCCACTCTGCGGTACTGCCTCTCAGGGTCTGTGGGCTAGATCTCTGATCTTTCTAGAGAAGTTTCATATCCTAGCACTAATTTAATTTTTTTAAAGTATTGGCTCCATTTTCTTCCAAACATTTTGAACCAAGTAACATATACCTACCTACTGGATCCAATCCATGGATGTCTGTGCCTTAAAGCATGCTATCATATGGAGCTTTAGTGGGCAGAGGGAGAGAGGAAAGGATGGAAGGGAGAAAGGAAGGAAGGAGGAGAATAAGGGAAGAGGGAAGGAGGGAGGGAGGGAGGGAGGTGGAGGAGGAAGGAAGACAGACAAGAAGGAAGGAAGAAAAGAAGGGAGAGGAGGAAAGGGAAGGGAGAGGACAGGAAGGGAAGAGAATTGAAGGCAAAGAAAAGACAAAGACGAGAAAAGAGAAAAAGGAAAGACAGCCTAAGAAGGTGCCCAGATAATGTCTATGGACTGAATTGGGTCCCTCAGCCCCAAATTCACATATCGAAGCTCTAACCCCTGAGTCCGATGCTGTTGAGAGATGGCGCCTTTGGGGGATAACTAAGATAAGGTCACAAGAGTGGTGCCCTCATGATGAGACTAGTGCCCTTACAGAAAGAGCCATGAAAGAGCTTGCTCACTCTCTCCACCACATGAGGACTGAGGGAGAAGGCAGCCTTCCGCAAGCCAGGAAGAGAGCCTCCACCAGAACTCCGTCACGCTGGCACCCTGACCCCAGACTTCCCGTCTCCAGAATTCTGAGTAAATAAATTCCTGTTGTTTAAGCCACCTAGTCTACTGTATTTTGTAATGGCAGCCCCAGCTGACTAATACAATAACCCTGTAAATTTCTCCCTTGCCTGGTGAAACGGATTTTTACATCAGCTTCCAAGATAAGTGTCAAACAAACATGTTGCCTGCCAGATCAAATATTTGCAGATGAAAAAGACAAATAAGCTTTCGGTCATTCCATGCATAGTAAAGACATCTTCTTAGACAGGGTTAAACACATCATAAGGTAGAAGTTAGATTGCTGGATTTCTGACATTTTAAAAGTACTTCCCTATATAGCTATGCCGGATATTTGGAAATTCATGCTAAGATGTTTTTTCCCTGCTAGCTGAATTTCAGAATCAAATACTGTCACAAAGTACCACATCTCTTTGTGCCCTTGGGACTCACAGCAGACCGATTTTTTGCTGACATTGAAAAGCACTGTGAGACACCACCCTATCACTTTTTCCCCAGCCTGGCATTTCTCACCTTCAAGAGTGTCCATAAACTGATGCTGAGTGTCTGCCAGGAAAGAAACACACTGAGTGATGGGTGATTAATTCAGTTTTGACTTCAGGCTGTGCCCCAGCCTATCTGAAACTATCAGTGTCTGCACTCTACTTCAGCCAACGTACCAACAAAATCAATGAGTGCTTCTAGAAAAGTCCAAGAGTTCCTCATGATTGTGAGTCAGTTGGACTAACCAAAGAACACACTGGAAATGTAGAAGCTACAAAGGTCTCTTGTCTTCCCTACAAGTAGGAAAGGAAACTCAAGATGTATGGAAAGACTGCTGGACTCCATAGGCAGTAAAGATCCCAAAGGTCAGTGGGATGTGGTCCCTGTCTTCTGGCTTTTATGCTAAGTGAAAAAAGCCAGACCGTACAGAACCTGTCCTAATCCAGGAGAGGAGCAGTCCCATGAACACGAACCCTGTTAGTGCAATCCAAGTTCTATCAGAAAATGAAGTGGCTAATTCCACCAAAGGGGACTGGGGAAGGATTCACCCGGATGATACTTGTTTTGAGTCTTGAGAAGCCAAGCAGATGCCTTCATAACATGCTGATGGCCTTCCCTTATCACGCTGATTGAATTGAGTAGCAATTCTTTTTTTTTTCCCCAAGCTTTACTGAGATATAATCGACATATAATACTGTATAAATTTAAAGTGTACATGTAAATTTGATACAATTTGATACAATTATATATTGAAAAATGATTACCACCATAGCCTCCGCTAACACCTCCATCGCGTCACATATCTAACACCGTCTCTTTTTTGTGATGCAAACATTTAAGATCTACTCTCTCAGCAACTTCTAAATATATAATACAGTATTAATGGCTATAATCACTGTGCTGTACAGTAGATCCCCAGAAATTATTCATCTTGTAACTGGAAGTTTGTACTCTTTGACCATCAGCAAATTTATGGATAAAAATGTGATACACACACACACGCACACACATATACACACAATTTTATATCATTCAGCCACAAGAAAGAAATCCTACCATCTGTGACGACATGAATGGACACTGAGGGCATCCTGCTAAGTGAGATGAGTCAGACAGAGAAAGACTAATACTGTATGATATCACTTATATGTGGAATCTAAACAAGCCAAACTCATAGACATGGAGACTAGAATGGTGGTCACCAAGGGCTGAGGGGTGTGGGAAATGGGGAGATGCTGGGCTGATATTCTTTTGTTTTACAAAGATAAAGGAAAGTCAGCAGAAAGTGCATGAGATGGGAGAGTACAATACCACCAGTGAGGCTGTCTACAGCATCTACCTCTGACTGCAACTATTCTTTATAATACCAGGTAGCACGTACTGATCACTCCTTTGTGCCAAGCAGAGTTTCAAGCACTTTGGATGTATTAATTCATTTCATCTACACAAGTACCATATAGGGATATATACATTAACATTTTTATTTTATGGAGGCACAAGAGGTGAATCAGATGGAAGATCACTTCAGGCAATCTGACCCCTGGCATCTACTCTCTTCTGCCTCTCTACAAGGCTACCTTAGCTTCCCCCTTCTCAATAAGAATACCCACCTTCCTTGGTTAACTAAATAGCAATTTCCTGCAGTCACCTGGTCAAATTATTCATTCACCGCTTTCCGCACTCAGTCAAAATAAAGTGCACAGGTTATAATCTTTTAAAAATAAGTGTTTTGGTGCCAGAGATTTAGATCTGATTCACTACAGCGTCAGATTAAACACCAGACTCTGAATTACACAAACAAACAGGGGCCTGTGGACCTAGGAGCAAGTAGTTAATGAACACAACCCGGGTTCCATAAAACCAGTCCCTGTGTGCCACCACCTGTATGATGAATGATCATCAGCTGCATGTGCTCGAGAAGGGAGCTACTTCACTGGGTATTTCCCCACATGGAGAGACTCCTCAGATAAAATAATCTTCCTGAACTGAAATCAACATTATTCCCAATTCCAAATTCTTACACATCTGACTAAATCCATGTATTCTAATATGAAAACCAAAACCATAAAATGTTTAAGTTAGTCCTTAAAAATCACCAAGTCCAGACTCCCATGCACTGTGATTGTTGAAAAATTATAAAAATTAATGAATGGCGAGAAAAGAGAAAAAATAAATACAGAATAATGACTAATAATCCACTTTCCTCTGAAAATACAATCCAAAGGTGGAACGGAAAACATTGTTCAACAGGTGGGAAATGGAAGAGACTCTGGTTTCCACACCGTCCATCGGATTTTAAACTATTTTTTAAATGGAAAGACCCTTTTAAAAATAACTTAAAGCTAGCATTTATATAGTACTTAACTAAGTGCCAGATACTGCCAACATACATTAACCCATTTAATCCCGATAACCCTTCGAAGTAGGTACTGTGTTTTAGCGCCTCAAGTCTACAGATGAGGAAATCGAGGCAGCAAGGAGAGACTAAGCAACTTGCCCAAGGTCACACACCGAGAAAGATGCAGAGCTAGAAGTCAAGGCCAGGCAGGCCCGGCTCCCAGGGTGGAGCTTTAATCTCCATGCCACACACTCCCAACCAGAGTAGTATCACCTGCAATGGGGTGAAAAACTGGCACTTGGGAGAGGTAAAAAGTCTTAGATATTACAAAAGTTTGTGATGCTCCAAAGGGCCACAGTACATGAACAGATATATATATATAGAGAGAGAATATCTGTGGTATTAAAATTTCATGGGAGCGTGATTAGGAAGAAAATGTCTAAAAGATATCTTAGGAGGTTGATAAAGAAAAAATGGTTAAGAAACATTGCTTTATACTGAACTGCCTGCATTTGGAATAACATCTAACTTAGAAGCCCAATATATAAAATAAAGTACTACATCAAACTTAAAAGCTTTTGTACAGCAACGGAAACCATCAATAAAATGAAAAGGCAACCTACAGAAGGAATAAAATATTCACAAATCATATAGCTGATAAAGGGTTAATACCCAAAATACGTAAAGAACTCAACATCTCAATAGAAAAAAAATCCCGTTAAAAAATGGGCAGAGGATCTGAATAGATATTCTTCCAAAGACGACATACAAATGGCCAACAGGTACAGGAAAAGATGTTCAACATCATTAATCATAAGGGAAATGCAAATCAAAACCACAATAAGATATCATCTCACACCTGTCAGAATGGCTATTATCAAAAATATGAGAAATAAGTGTTGGTGAGGAGGTGGAGAAAAGAGAACACTTGTGTACTGTTGGTGGGAATGTAAATTGGTGTAATCACTATGGAAAACAGTATGAAGTTTCCTAAAAAAATTAAAAATAGAAGTACCATATGATCCAGCAATTCCACTTCTGGGTACTTACAAAAAGAAAACAAAAACACTAACTCAGAAAGGTATATGCACCCCCATGTTCATTGTAGGATTATTTACAATAGCCAAGACATAGAAACAACCTAAGTATCCAGTGACAAATGAATGGATAAAGAAAATGTGCTATATATACCCAAGGGAATATTATTCAGCCCTAAAAAGAAGGAAATCCTGCCATTTACAACAACTTGGATGACCTTTTTGGGTCATTATGCTGAGAGAAGTCAGTCAGAAAAAAAAACAACTCATAGATAGAGCAGATTGGCAGGTGCCAGAAGCAGAGGGTGGGCAAAATAGGTAAACGTGGTCAAAAGGTACAAACACCCAGTTATAAGACTAATAACTCCTGAAGATGTAATGTACAGCATGGTGACTACAGTTAATAATATTGCATTGCAAAAAAAAAAAGAAAAAAAAGAATTAAGCAGAGCCACTGTGGTAAAGAACCACTGCACTCATGTGGTTGGGAGGAAAAGGAAAAAGAAGAACCTGCCTTTTAGCTACTGTGAACAATGCTGCAATGGACACTGGTGTACAAGCATCTCTCCAAGTCTCTGCTTTCAGTTCCATTAGGTAGGTATCTAGGGATGGAACTGTGGGGCCATATGGTAATTTGATGCTCAGGTTTTTGAGGAACTACCAAACCATTTTCCACTGTGGGTGTACCGTAGATTAGAGGTTTCCAGGGGCTGGAAAGAGGGAGGAGGGGGGACGGAGGAGGGAGGAGGGGGAAGGGAGGAAAGGGCAGTTACTGCTTAATGATTACAGGGTTTCTGTGGGGCCATAAAAAAGTTTTGAAAATAGAAAGTGATGCTGGTTACACGACGTCATGAATGTAACTAATGCCACTGAATACACACTTCAAAATGGCTAAAATGGCATATTTTATGTTACATACATACTTTACCACAATTTGTAAAGTAATGTGATACATCAAAAACCACTTATTTGTACACTTTAAATCAGTGAATTGTCTGGTATGTGAGTTATATCTCAATAAAGCTGTTTATATAAAAGGAGGGGGAACAATCTCCAGCCTGTATTTCTCCTTTCTCAGAGGAGAAGAAACAGGTATCCCCCTGAGCAGCTGAATGTCACACAGCTAGAGAGGAAAAAGTGGGGCCGAGCTCAGTAACTTCTCAGCTTTACTACTACTGCTCAGTGTTACCCTGGGAAAGCGACCTGAGGCCTCTGAGTGTGGGTTGCCACGTCCGAGAAACCCAGGATGGTTGTGAAGATGCAAGGAGACAGCTTGCATTACCTCAGGGCCACTCTTCTTCTCCAAAGAAAAGAAAAAAACCAGCACCAGTAGAATGAGGGTAGAAGTCTGGCTGCAGTGGGTTAATAAGTGGAGTGGGAGTGCGTGCGAGCTTGTGGCTGAAAGATCCTAGCTAGAAATGGGAGTCTATGATTTTAAGCGTGGAAGAGTTAAGTGATGGCAAAGTCAAGAGCATCATAAAGTGGTATGAGAGTGAAGATGACTGTGCTCCCAAGGATAAAAGTCCTCAGGGCTGGACTTTTGCCCAGAATGATGGCACGGCTGAGCGTGGAGATGAAGCCTGAGCAGTTAGATACCAAGACCTCAACGAACGACAGGGACTGTCCGGGAGATTTGTCACTGACAGCAGCTAGAAGGGATAACAGGTGTTATGAGCAGATGGCTGGGACTTCAAAAGAGAAAAGTTTTGTATGAGGAAGGAAGAAATTACTCTAGATGCAGCAAAGCTGTCTTTGGAGAAGTCAATACCATCTCTGGGCTCCAAGGGACATTGGGTGTTCGAGAAAATGCAGTCTTCAATCAGAGAGCTGTAAGAGAGCTGCATCCCCAGAGGAATTCAAGGAGGAGAAGAGATGAAGAAGCATTCTACAAAGAGTCGTTTATAAGGCCGCAAGAGTTCTGGAGAACACAACACAGTGGGAGGGAAAAGAAGTCAGAAAGAAGAATCAGCTCAAAGGACACACAAAATAGGATTAGATGCATAGTCTAGAAGAAGACAAGTGATAAGAAGGTCGCCAGTTTAGGTAGTGAGTTAAGCCGACAGAAATGGGAGGCAGTGTGGCTCCAGCAGGCCCAGGGGATCATCCCAGGCAAGACCAAAGATCTGATGAAGCTGCTCAGTTGACAAATACAGCCTTTGCTGGGGGACCAAACTGAATGCTAGAGAGTTCTTTTTTGGCTAAAGAAGAGGCAGAACTAGTGGTGACTGCATCATCATAACTAAATCAACCCCCAAGAGAACCCTGCCCAGGTAGTGAAAGATAGCATTTGTGGGTTACAGGGATAACCACGACCATTTGTCATCTGGAGTCTCAAGCTGGCGCCCTGCCTTCAGTGGTGGCTGCCGCTGGCTTGAACAGGCTCATGAGAGCTGACTGTGCACATACCTTCCCCAACGTCTGTGACTTCACCCCAGCTGCTTGGTGGGAGTATTTAAACCATGGGAATCAACAAACTCTACAAATCAGGCCTCCTGCTCCCCTAATCCCCAAACCAACATTAAACATTTACCAGCACAGCACTGCCTGCCTTGCCCTTGTTACTGCATCTCATGGCAAACAAGAAGAATGCCTCAGACTCCAGGCTGCCTCTTCTCTACTCTGAGCCCAGAGACCACCCTGAAAGAACTACCTTCCTGCCAGCGCTTCAGCACTGGGTCTGCCCCTCGCTCCTCCTTCACTTTTAGGTACCCTCACCCCAACCTATCCCTGGGCCTCCCAGGTCCCAATTCTCCCAGTGACTCCCCACCACCACGCTCTCCAGCAATCAGGTCTCTGCATGATCTGTATTAAGAGTAGATGAGTAGAGATGGATGCAGACTCTCCTTCTGGACCTTGCTATGTACATGACCTTGGACATAGTCATTTTGTCTGTTTCCTTGTCTACAAAATGGCTGTTTTGCAGAAATACCCTCATTGGATTGTTTGTGAGAATTAACTGATCAAGTATGTAAGGTGCCTACAGCTCTGCCTGAAATGCAGAAGAGCCTCCATTTTTCTCATTCTTTCTAGGAGGCAGATATTATTCTTATCATCATCATCATCATAAGTACACAGTACTTCTGTGTGTACTAAGACACTGTTCTAAGTTCTTTACACATACAAACTCATTTAATCTCACTAGAACTTTATGCAGTAGTACCACTGTAAATCCCATTTTTTAGATGGGGAAAACTAAGGCACAGAATAGTTAAGTAACTTGTCTGAGATTATATAGCTAACACCTACTGGAGCCAGGATCCAAAGCCAGGCTGTCAGCTTCAGAGTGCTCCTCTTAACTGCTGAGCTCTCTTCCCAGTCATCCCTACTCCCTACTCTCCCCCATATGGATATTTCTAGTCTGCCTAACTTGCCAATCCAACACAAGTCACCACTGACCAAATCTTGACCTACTGAATCCTAGCAACAGGCTTGAACCAAGAGAATGATAAACCTATCCAGTAAACATTATGCTTAAACAAACAAAAACACAGACAAGCCACATCTCCTTGGAGGACTCAATGTCACTCCTCCTGCTGTCCCTTTCCCCAGGGGTGCTCTACTCACCTGTCCTTTTAGCAAATATATACTCATCACTCAGAGCCCATCCTAAGTTTCATTCCACAAAAAACCCCTGCCTTTCCACCCTCTACCCTTCCACTGGGCCCCCATGGCGCCCTATACATATTCCTGACTTAGGACCTATCCTGATAGAAGAACCGCCCCACTCCTTGACTTCCATACAGTGAACTCCTGCAAAGCTAACTCATATCATCACTGATTGTGCATCTGTCTACTTCGCCACTGGCCTGAGTTTTTCAAATGCAGGAGCTGTCTTACATTTCTGTGTCCTTAATACCCATTACACACAGCACCTAACATCAAAAAAAAACAATTGAAAACAAGTGACTGAGGAGAATCATTGGATGGATGGAGAGCTGGGTGGATGAAGGACAAACACAATAATGGATAAGACCTATGAGGACATCTTAGCATGGTCAGGTAAGAGTTGGTCTCACAATGATCGCTTTTTCTACTGCCTAGTTCCTTACTTGGAAACTAATAAAAAGTGTTTAAAAAATATTTGTCTTCTAAAATTGAAAACGAACCTCCACAAATTATCACCCGCTCCTATCCATGCTCCTGTGCACTTGCTATCAGCTTTAGAAACAACCTCATTTATTCCCTAAGTCCGCTTTCTCACATAACTGGGTTATTTAAACAGAGGTATATGAAGGTCACTTTTAAACTAGCTGGAAATTCCTCTAGGTAGATTTTACAATGCTAAGAAAATGTTCTGAGGTCTTCATCTAAGCTTTTAAAATAGTGGGTAAAATCTATTGAGTAACGTGATGTATTTCCCAGCTCCAGAGGAGAAAAGGGTATTCATCCGTGAGAAGATATTTATCCACAAACGAAACATATGACATTGGCCGAGGCAAAATATATGTCATAGAAAAATAGCTACAGTTTATCAAACAGTTATTATAAGGCACCTATCACATTCACTGGCTTTAATGCACGTGATTCTGCAAGATATTATCTTTCCATTTTACAGAAAAGAAGCTTAAGTTTTCTGAGATCACATGATTAGCAAGTGGCAGAAGCAGGGTTGAAATCCGACTTATTTTCTAACAGATTGTACCTCATAATAGGACAGTTGGTTGGGAGAGAACATACACCTGTGATCGTCCCACCAGAGCCAAAATATCCTAGATCTGGGTGAGAAGCTGTCATTTGTCTCCCAAGGAGCTGGAAGTTCCACCTCACACCCCAATCTGACAGATAGGATCCCCCCTCAGACACACTCATAAAGATGTTTATTAAGGTCCACATGAAATTAAATTCCTTTCTTTTAGCCGAGCCCAAAGCTCAGATACCCTGACCCCAAGGTTCACTGTTGCTTGTCAGAAATATGCCATCACACCATCAACCAAAATGCCTGTTGGACCTGGAGAGACAAGCACTGAGCAAGCAAACAGGAAGGAGCCCAACGCCCTGTTCCACTATTTGTGATCCACAGAGTGGCTGTCCTTTGCTTACCCTCCTGGAGAGGTGTGCTCACCATCATTTTGTGGCTAACACCCACCCCATCAACCATGACAAACGATGCTGTTGAATACTGGGAAGATGAACTAGCCTTTATAAACCCAGCTGAGACCAAATGTTTCTGGGCCATTTAATGCCCATTCTTGGGCCATTTCTCTTCTTTGTGGACTCCTTTTTATTTTCTGTATCATTGTATATCTCAAACTATAGGAAGAGCAGAATGGAAGTTAAACTAGAATAAGAGATGAAGATAGTTGGCTCATATATACACCATACTCCATGAGAAGCCCTGCCTCCCTTCTCTACCACAGCCAGAGAAAAATCAGCATCGAGAAACTTCCTGCCACAGAAGCTCCCTCCCCCCAATTAAGAACCATTATCACAGTCTGAGTGCTAAAGAACACCTCTTCAGCCCACGTTTGTTCCAAGAAATGGCCAGCCATAGAACGCCTTCCATCCTTAATACTGAACAATCCTTCCTCTTTTGAGATACCCCTAACCTGCGCTCTTGCTCCCTCACAGTCAACCAGGGACAGCCAATGTTCCTGAACAGCAATTAGAAGCTCTCTTCCACTTCCAAAAATCCTACCTAGATAGAATGCTTGACCATCAGAGACTACCTCAGCCTTCTTTCCTTTTACTCTATAAAACTGACTCTCCTTTGTAATAGCTTCGAACCCTGCAGAACTAAAAGTAATGGCCGATGGATTCCCTGGCCACAAGTTAATGAATAAAGAGCTTTGTTAATTTTGCCTCAGACTTGATTTCTGACAGAATTTATATAGTTAGCCATACCAATATGCATCCTAAATGAGGAGTTCGATGCATTATTTATAACCCACTCCTTCTGTCCATGAGAAGAGGCCATTAAAAGAGGGATGACAGGTCCTGAGGTGAGAAGAGATTCATCCACAATTATTTTTCTTTCTAAGTGATAATTTTATTTAATACTATTCAAATTTTTAGAGGAATTTCAAGGGATTACCACCTTGGTTACTTTTATACATGCCTCTCAACTACCTTAAAGATGAGAATAGAAAGTGATACGTATTAATATAATTAAACCAATTTCCATATGTTTAATACATATTTTACTTTGAAATCCATTAGACCTGGTTCTGCTATTGGTCCAGGATGAACACTAGATTATTATACTCAGAAATGAATAATTCTTGCCTTAGCACTGCTTTACTCGGAACAATTATGTTAAAACAGCTGCCATTCTCAGCATTTCTATCTATTTCCCATCCCCCATCCATTCGGGGGGCTTCACTTCTCCCTTCTTTATCTCTAATACTCTTACACTGGCTGTGTCTTATCTTCGTGCCGTGATATTGACTAGGCTCCCTTTAAATTCACATAGATGCTATCTTCAAAAGATAAATCATAGCAGGCTACTCATATAACTGATCTTGAACTCCCTGTGCCCCCAACAACCTTTCGCTAAAGCATTTTGAAGGACTTTGCACCTCTTTGAAAAATTAAATGCTGATGAGATTTCTGAAGGGAGAATGTCTCTGTCTAAAAAGCCTTACAAATTTCCCAAGTGTAAACGTTGACCTCTGTAATCATTTCGAAGACATGCTTTTTAAAAATTAGACGTGAGCTATGAATAGCAGTCTGCGGTAAGAAACTAATACTCTCTCACTTTGCAACGAGAAAAAAATTGTATTTACTTGACCTGTACATGCAGCATAAGATAGTGTGAAGTTAAGGAAAAATGACTTGCTGCTATCAGTAGAGATCTGTTGAATCTGTCTGGCTCATGTATACAGCTTTCTCAGGAAGAGGCAATGACATGTTAAAAAGGACATATGGACTTTGGGGTCAAATTCAGGTTTGAGTCTGGGCTTACTCACCAGATTTGTTGACTTAAGCAAATAACTTCTCTGGCCTCAGTTTCCTTAGGTGAAATCCCAACTCTGTTTTGCAGGGTAATTGTGATAGTTAATGAGAGAAAATAATCGTAAATATAGACCCAGACATGCAGAAGCACTCTGTCAACATTAGTTTACTTTCATAAAGATTATTATTTTACCCAGACTACTGCTATGTATCTTTTGAAGCACTGACTCTGAGTCATGTCCCTTGAGCCATGGCTGTGGTCATCTATAAACTCCTACAGCCAGGTATATAATCAGCAACACACACACACACACACAAACAGTCACTGTGACTCACAGAAAACAAGCTGTCAGCCTGGAAGCCTGATGGACAATTCGCTTTCAATTTTTTTTATTAAGATGATTTTTATTAGAGAAGTTTTAGGTTCACAGCAAAATTGAGGGAAAAGTACAGAGATTTCCCACATACTTCTTACTTTGAAACGAAACACACATAGCCTCCCCAATTATGAACATCCCTCACCAGAGTGCTACATTTGTTACAATTGATGAACCTACATTGATACATATAATCACCCAAAGTCCATAGTTTACATGATGGTTCACTCTTGGTGCTGCACATTCTATGGGTTTGGATAAATGTATGATGACATGTATCCATCATTATGGCATCACACAGAGTACTTCCACTACCCTAAAAATCCTCTGTGCTCCACTATTTACTCCCCCCAACTCCTGATAATCACTAACCTTTTTACAGAATGTCATATAGTTGGAATCACACGGACTGGATTCTTTCATTTAGTAATATGCATTTACGGTCCTCCATGCCTTTTCACGGCTTGACATCTCATTTCTTCTTAGCACTGAATACTCCATATTCCATTGTCCAGATGCACCACACTTTATTCATCTATTTACCTCCCAAAAGATATCTTGTTTGCTTCCAAGTTTTAGCAATTATGAATAGAGCTGTTATAAACATCCATGTGCAGGTTTTTGTGTGGATACAAATTTTCGACTCCTTTGGGTAAATACCAAGGAGCACCAATTTGCTTTTGGAATTAAACACATCAAATTATAAAACCTTTTTTACCCCTGTGAAAAAGCAGGGGTTGGTAAGCTTTTTCTATAAAGGGCCAGATAGTAAATAGCCTTTCTGGGTCACATCTCTCTCACGATTGCCCAACTCTGCTCCTGCAGAATGAAAGCAGTTATACACAATGCATAAACAAATGACTGTGGCCGTGTTTCAATAAAACTTTATTTACAAAAACAAACTGTGGGCCAGATTGGCAAAAGAATTATAATCTGCTGACTCCTGATCTAAAAGAAAGCAGTGTAATCAGCATCTTTTTTACTCTTTCCTTCCTGCTGTGTTCCAGCTAACAATGGTATTTAAAGCACTTTCACATCCAAACAATTTCACAAGACATCAGGCTCAGAACACTTACAAATAATATTAAGGCAAGACAGAGAGTTCTTATTGGTCAGAAAAGAATCATTTCTCACTCACACATAATGATAACATTTGTCAGTATGATCATGAAAAATAGAGAATAGATATCTCTTTCAATTAATTTTGGCAATTTGCTATAATACATAATGCTAATAACTAGGGAATTATTTTCATTTGTTTTTTCCTATCCAGATCACATAGGCACTAAATTCCTTAGGCATAACCTAAGGTGACTCAAACAGAAAAAGATTTTTTTTTTTAAATTCCAGGATATGAACATAAAATTCTCTCACCCTTCCTTGTTCCACGCTTAAAGCTTACTGAAAATTTTGATTCCAACCATTTTGCTCCTGGCTATGACATAAAACTAGTATTTTCATTCTGCTGCCTCCAGTGTCAATCCAAGCTTTATCTTTAGTTAAAAACCATTCCATTAAGGTTCAATAGTCCATTGCTTACTCATTCTTTTTTCTCTCATAGTCAAGATTTTTTTTCTATCTACCTTTAAAACTGGAGCTTTTCATCTTAAAGTCATGCAGAGTTTTATCTGGATTTTGAACCTATTTTAGGGTAAAGGCTGATAAAGGATTAATGGATTATTATGAAAGTGAGTGAAAGATTCTAGGATTGACGATGATGAAGTAAGAATTTCCCAGATGCACTGGAGAACATCAGTTTAATGTTATCCAGATGACAGAAGTGGATGGGCGGTCGCTGTGCACTGTGGGTGTAGACTGCAACCTCAGACTCAGCTCAGATTTCATCTACTAGCTGCAGGAATGACGACTTAGGAAGTCTCTCAATTCTCTGCCTGCTCCATACTTAAAGGCAACATTTAGTTAAAGGAAAATACTGGTGCTTTTAGTGGACTACAAAAGCAAAATCTTATTTCAAAACAGTCCAAGTACCCAAATAGAAAGCACAACTGTTTAATGCCACAAAGTTCATTGCTTGAAAATATAGAGGCTGAAAAAAAAAAGAAACAGAGCACTCTGTTCCTTCTTTCTAAATTATTTGCCCTTTTTTGTGTGTGACCTTGGGAACATTCACTAGGCTCACATTACTGAGAACAAAAGAACCAGGTTTAGTCCTGTGCTAGGATATATGACATAGCCCCTGCCTGTAAGGAACGGGGAACAAGGTGCTTCCCAAACATAGAACTTACAGAGGTTCCTGGTTCATTCCATCATTGCCTCCTCCAACAAGCATTTACTAAGTGACTATTGCATTTAAAACACAGAGAACAGGCTGCTGAGGCAGCTGCCCTTCAGGACTCACAGGTATGAAAACATAAACTACAACAGCTTCTTGGGGTTCCCACTCCAACCTCCCTCCTTCCAAGTCCCCCTCCCAAAGCAGCCTGAGCTATTTTCAAAGAACAGAGATCAGACTGGACACTTCTCTTGCTGAAAACTCTCCTTTTCTTTCCCCTGATGTTTAGAATAAAATCCAATTGTTTTCCTCTGGTCCTTATGTGACCTGACTCCTACCTGTTTGTCTACCACCCTCCCTGTCCCCAATTCTACTCTAACACCACCAAATCTCTATCTGTTCTTTGAACATATCAAGCTCATTCCCGCCTTGGGGCATTTCTTGTTCTCTCTGAATAAAAGAATTTATCTAGAATAATCTTTGCCCAAAGCTGGTCCCTTCTCCTTCGGATCTAGACTCAAAGGGCACCTCCTCAGACTTGGCCTCTCTGAAGAACCGGATAAACTAACACTTCTCCCAGTGACACGCCATCCTTTCCATCATCCTGCAGTACAGTTTCCTTTGTTTTCTTGTTTGATGCCCCTCTCTCCTGGAGCATGTAGGTTCCATGAGAGTCAGCATCTTGTCTGTCCTGTTCACCACTGCACTCCCAATATTTAGAATAATATCTAACGTAATAGGCACTAAAATATTTTAATGAATAAATGAATGTATATATACAAGTAAGAATAATTGCTGTCCTTTATTGAATTTTATGTGCCACTCTTATAAGCATTTATATAAATGAACTCCTTTAATCTCCACACCACAAGAGGTATAAGCACTCTTCTACCCATTGTATAGCCAAGGAAACTGAAGTACAGCATCACCAAGTTCCAGGCCAAGGTCACACAGCCGACAAAGGGCAGAGGTAGGATTCAATAGCAGATAGTCTAACTTTGGAGCATGTTGTCTTAACCATCACCACACTGAGAAAAAATCCTCGATGGTGTTGTTAACCTCTCTGGGTCTATGCATGTCCTGCCCTCAAGCCCTCCCGACTATAGTATTATGAGAAGGATTAGAGAGAGGAGACACAAATGCACTGTGCTTCTACCATCAGGACAAAGGGAATCAAGCACAGCAAGATGATGGGCAGTCTCTTGTACTTCTAAACCACTGGCTAACAAATGGTACCTATCTGGAAATGACCACAGTATCTGTGCCCACTTGCTATCCCAGCCAACTAGCATCCCATCTCGGGCCAGAGAAGTCCTTGATCCTAATATGGAGAGCCAGATTCTCATCTTTGGACTACTCAGGCCAGAGCCAGTTTCGTTAACCAATCAATCAATCAACTGATACAACATCCAACATATACTGAACCAAATACCATGTTTAGAATGTATTCGTCATCCTGTTTTCTCCTCCCAACATTTATATGCAACAGGGACTATTCCAATCACTTTGTCACTAGAGGAGGAAATTGTTGGTTGAATGGCACATTGATCCATTTGACACCAATGAAACAGCCTGAAGGTCAAGGAAATAGAGGTGATGGATAAACAATTATCCTTGACTCTAACCTTGACACATATACCCAGGACCCCAGAGCTCAAGAGAATTTCAGAACACAGCCCCATTGCTAGCTACAATCGCAGTCTTGTACAGAAAAGGGAGACAAAGGCATCTCTTGCTCAAGACACTTCAATGCCATCTGCCTGAAAACTGTCATAATAATGATACACACCCACAGTAGATACGACGAGAACAGCATTCCCTGGAGTTGGGCAAAGTGCGGCCGACACTACCATGAGCATTGCTCCCACCAAGCCATTGCCATTTTTTAAGGTTCTTGGTATAGTTTTTAAAAATAAAACTCCAAAGTAGGATTATAAAAAGTATAATAATGTTTACCTTATACAAAATAACACTTTTAATGTAACAGTGCATTTTCATTGTGTGATTGGCAAGATAATTATTTTAAAATTTTTAACGTACGTTAATTTATAGTATACTATATAGCAGTGAGGTCTGGTGGTAAGGCTCGAGTTTAAAGTTGAATGATAAACTCATGATTCCAACACGGTCAGAATGTCTCTGTCACTGCAGGTTCATCCTTACAGGGAGATGTCTACAGTCTAAATTGGTGCCCCACGTGGATGGACTTCTACTCTGCCTGTGATAGGTCCTCACTCCCATCACAGTTCACAACACAACTGCCAGCAAGAGGTGTTCTGAGGAGTGGCATATGCCCTGGCAACACTGGCACCACAAGAGATACAACTAGCAGTGTGACCTGAGCAAGTTATCTTCTCTAAGCCACTTTTTCTTCCAGAAGCCTCTTATAAAAGAAAATTCAGGGGGTAGCCCAGTGGCATAGTGGTTCGTATGCTCCGATTTGGTGGCCCAGGGTTTGTGGTTTCAGATCCCAGGCACGGACCAACATACACTCATTAAGCCATGCTGAGGCGGCGTTCCACATACACAATAGAGGAAGATTGGCAGCAAAACACGTCTTATAGCTTCTGACCTCAGGCCACCTGCTGCCTCACACAGTAACTCTCCCAGAAATCTGTTGTTTGCCGTCATTTGTTCACCACACTCCTAACCATTTTCTTCTAACATGCCCATAGTCCTCACCTCTGATATTTTGGACCTTACCAGTGGCCCCATAAAAAAAGATACTGACTTAACTCCCATCTATAAACTTGCTCCTTTCTCTCTACCTCACCTGGGAGCTGGCCACATGCCTACCCTTGTTGGCCAGTCTGGTTATTCAAAGATCCCCACCTGAATATCCATTCTCCAAGCCTGAGGCTCTAGCTACCCAACATTGTCCAGCCCTGCTCTCTCCAACCCCACCACCCACACTGTCCCAAAGACTCTGAAATTCTCCAGCTATGTCTTGCTCTCCACTTTTCTGAGCTTCTCTTCCAGTAAAAGTCATACTGTAAGAAAATCAAGAGTATCAAACAGTAACAATAATCTAATATGTACCTAAGACTATGCCACATGCTGTCACACCTTAAATAAGGATTTTTAAATGCAGACAACAGGGAGTTCAAAGCATTTTAGGTTGAAGCAGCTAAAAGAACAAAGAAATGAAGTGAAAAGATAGCAGTTTGTGTAGGGAAAATCAATTAGCTCATTGTTGAGAGCATAATATACATTAAGGGAATAGGCAGAGATAAGTCAGGGGAAAAACAGCCCTGGAACCAGATCCCAGGGGGTCTTGAATGCCAAAGTGAGAGAGCCTGGCCTTTGTTCAGCAGGCAGTGGGGAACCGTAGAGGTTTAAACCATGAACCTGCTGAATGTGGGCTGTATTTTAGAAAGATGAATTTGGCAGCCCAGGGAGGATGGATTGAGGGAAACAACTGAAGATGCTTGTTTTTATGCAGATCTGTGGGGAAACTGTCCTGTGATGACAGCTATCTGTCCCCGCATCCTTGATCACTATGATTAACTGATAAGAGATCAGCGGGTACTCTGCAGTTGCAGTGAAAGAGTATACACATATGTTATTTCTACACGATCACCTTGGAGCTTTTCTAAATCAATCTGTACTTTCAAAGAAAAAACTTTTTTGCCATACTGTATCCACATCAACAGCCTCATAAAATAGAGTGTAAAAAACTCTGCTCACCTAAAAGGAGCCGTCCAGCTCAGGATGAAGCCTCAATAAGCTTATCCTACTTCCGCTGCCTAACACAAGGCTCCCTTTGACGTTGAGTGCCAGAAAAACAAATGATCACCATTGTAAAGAATTCAGCTGTAATTTTCCAGGTCCCCAGAGGCAGCACAGGTGAAGTATTAAGCTACAAGAGTTCAAGCTGCTGTTAGGAGAAAAATGGCACATTTCTGTGAAAGAGCATTCACTGCCTGGTGGTTCAGACGGTGGGCCAATGAGTCAAGCGGCCTAGGTTTCATCTCAGTCCCCTCACCTGCTATCCACGTGACCTTGAGTAAACTACTTAACCTCTCTAAGGGCAATGGTGATCACTTGAAGAATAAATGAGATAATCATGTAAATCACTTAACACGTAGTTGGTGCTCATATGATTTCGTTTCTATTTTTCACAAAAATCACTCCACTCCACTGGGTGTAGACTAGATGGGATAGGGAGAAAGGGGAAATGTGGAGGGCAGAAAGGAAGGTATCTCACTAGTCCACAAAAGAGATCATGGCAGCCTGAACATGGGGAGAAGTAGATGGATCTGAGACACATTTTCCAGGTAAGCTGGATGGAACTTGCTCACGGAGACTTTCTTGATGAAGTCAAGAATGACTCTCACGCTTCTAGCATTAGAATCGGATGGGAAAGACTGTCAGGGACATGTTTACAGCAGGAAGTCAGGGGTTCAGCTTAGGACATATATCATGAGTCAAAATAGTAATTGAGTAGTTGGACACAAACTCAGAGCTCAGAAAAAATCTAGACTGAAGATATTAATCTAAATCACCTAACGTGAATTTATAGGGGGAAAAAGAAGGAAAAATAACATACCAAGTCTCTTGGAAAATATAAAAATCTTGAGTTTCATGAATGAGAAGACTGCAAAGATAATTAAGAAAGAATAACCAGAGGGAGGGGAGGGAAATAGGTGAACATGTTATCAGAGAAGAACAGAGAAGAAAGTGTCCCAAGAAGAGGGGTGGTGACTAACCAAGGTCAAACGATGCTGAGAGATCAAATAAGGGGAAGACAAGGAGACACACCCTGGATCTGGCAACATGGAGGTTAGAGCAGAGGGGCAGGGCTGGAAATGGGATTGGAATGGGTTATAGAGCGGATATGAGTAAAGAATTGGAAACAAGCTATGGAGACAATTCTGAGAAGTGGCCTTGAAAGAACATATGCATAGAAGCAAGGGCTGTTAGAGATTGTGGACAAAGAAGGAATGTTTTTGTAGGATGAAAGATAATGACAGTACTCTGATTGAAATAATTCAGGAGAGAAGGTGAAATTCATGATGCAGAAGAAAGAGGTCTCTGGAAAGTAGAGATGGCAGGGGCGGCAGAGCATAGGAAAGGACTAGCCTTTGACCAGCTAAGAGGCACTTGTTGAGGCAGGAAAGAGGGCCATGTGGGTGCTGACGTGTGGATCTGAGGGTTGGACTATGAGGTAGTTCTCTTTTGAGATTTCTATTTTTCTCAGTGACATATGAAGTACGTTCACAAACTAAGAGTGGGAGTGACAGCATAGGAGAGCAGGTTGAGAGTTTGAGGAGTAAGAGAAAGCACTAGTAATAGCAAGCTTAGTAGTAAAACATTAGACGCTTGCTGAGTAATGCTGAATTTCTAAGTGAAATTTTGTGATTCTGAGCATAAAATGCAATCAGGTCACCTGGCTGCATTACGTTCTCTGGTAAGGTTCAGCTCCTCGTGAACAATATGGAGAAGCTGGGTAATTTGGTTCATCCAAGGTTAAGGTAAGTACACCGTAGAAGAGAAGGGCAAGGGCATTGAGATATATTTTCAAGAAAGTGATTATAGTGATGGGCCATGGAATTTAACCTGTACCAAGAAGGAAATGAAAAACATGAGAGGACCTAAGAATCATGAAAAAGAGGTGAAAGCAATGGATTAAACATTTTAAGGAGGTAATACAATTTTGGGCTATGGGAGTAGTTGAGCAAGTAAGGTGGAGGGACGGAATTTTCTGCCTAAAGAATGGAATGTTTGACCAGATTTCAAAAGTGCTGCCATTTCTGATGATGACAAATCCTTGGGCGGGATCATGGAAGTCATAAGCATAAAAATATCATTTAAACCCTGGGAAGAGGGGGATGGACAGCTATGGTCAAGTGGAGATAAGAAGTTCACGGAAGTTGGATATCAACATGCTGGATAGGTTCATCCATGTAGACGTCGAAGTAATCAAGATTAGCGACAGGAATTGGCACAAAGAGAAAGACGAAAGACGGTGAATCAGAAGCTACATGGACAAGGGGAAATGATATCAGAGGACAGTAGCAAGAGCAGGGAGAGGCTGGTATAGTCAGATGGTGTAGATTCCAACAATGAGAGAGATTTTTCATACAAATCCTTTGGAAAGCAAGTTGGCAATATCCACCAAAATTTGAAATGCACATACCTTTGAAATAGTAATCCACTTACGTTTTTTTCCTACAGATGAACATAACTGTGTTCCACATGCACAAAGAAATAAGTTCAAGGATATTCATTGAAACATTTTTTGTAGAAGCAAACCTGGAAACAACTGAAATATTCACCAGTAGTGGTCTGGTTAAATAAATCATGCCAGAGCTGCACAAAGGAACGTAATGAAGTCAAATACAAGAATAAGATGATTCCATATGTTGCTAACATGGGACTATATCCAACATATACAGTAAAGTGGAAAAAGAGGCACTTAACAATATGTATAATATGCTTCTATTTGTGTAAATAAAAAGGGATATATGCACAAATGTATATGTACGTATTTTCCTACATATGCATTTCATATCACTAAAAGGACACCTGAGAACAGGAAAAGTGGTTATTTCTAAGGAGGGCTGCTGGGGATCTAAGAGAGGCAAGAGGGAGAGTTACATTTCACTCACAAATTTCTTACAAAGGTTAAATGTTTAGTGATGTATTGCTTTTTAAAAATAAAATCATTACATTAAAAAGAAGAGATAAGATCAACAAAATTACCCACTTTTTAGCTATAGGAATATGATGAGGATTAATCCAGGTAACATTTGTAAATCATTTAGCACAGTGTCTAGCACATTCTAAGCTTGTAATAAAAATATTTACTATTATTGTTGTTATTATTTCCTCTTACATTGTAATGAATCAGAAGCCAATATACCCAAAGCCAAGGTCATGATTTTCTCCACCAATCATCTTTACCTCTGCTCATCCAGAAATCCCTTTCAAAAGGTGCCGCCCCAACTATTTAAGAACCTCTAATACCTCCCTTCTCTAACCCACATTCATAGCTTCTCGGCCATTGACAACCCTCCATTCAACTTTCCTTATCTTTCTTTCCCATGGCACATCTTCTGCTCTAATCAGTCTTAGAAGCTACCTTTCCTAGAACAACATAGTATGTAAAGTGTGAATTTACTTCACAATACAGGTTTGACCACAAATTTGGCATGCAGTGCTGTGTGTATTCTACACGTTCTAAATAATTTGTTGCTGTGTTTTCACTCTTCTTTGAACAAATATTTACTTAGCAGATTATTTTAATGTACGTTTCTGAATAGTTGAGGTTTTTAAGTTTTGCAAAACTATTACCCTTTCAGAGTTTTACTGTGCCAAATGGCAAAAAGTACAGCCTGACTAATTTCTGCTTTAAGGATTCTACCAATGTTTTTCTATTATAATCATTGGTAACGTTCTGTGAACATTTGAAAAATAGGTCTATTCTCTATAGGGTACAACTTTTGATACAATAATTATATCTATTAATTTACTTTTTTTTTTTTAAAGATTTTATTTTTCCTTTTTCTCCCAAAGCTGCCCGGGATACAGTTGTGTATTTTTAGTTGTGGGTCCTTCCAGTTGTGGCATGTGGGATGCCGCCTCAGCACGGCTTGATGAGAGGCGCCAGGTCCGCACCCAGGATTCGAACCAGCGAAACCCTGGGCCCCCGAAGCAGAGCACACGAACCCAACCACTCAGTCATGGGGCCAGCCCCCTATTAATTTACTTTTATTAATTGTTTAATCCTTATGCTTATTTATTTTCTGTTTTGTCACAGACTGACAATAGTATGTTAAAATCTACCACTGTAATTATGTTTCTGTCAATTCCCCCTTGCTTGTCTGACATATTTTGCTTTACATGTTTTAATGTTTTATTGATAAATGCAGATTCATATCTACGATGTCTTTATTACAGATTTTACTGTTCAATATTAAGTGTCTATTTTCATTTCTCTTAATGTTTCTTTCCTCAAATTTTACTTCAATAGATATTAATATTGCCTTCCCTGCATTCTTTCTGTTCAGATTTGCTTGTTAAGCCTTGGCCCAATTCTGGAATTTTGGTTTTTCAGTTATAGCTCTTACAACCTGAGTATAGTTGACTTTTTAAATACAAGAGCAGATTTTTGCCTTAACCATTTGTTTAATGTATACCATATGCTTCCTCTTTTGTTATGTTTGACTTTTCATGTTTCAGGCTCTCTGGCCATTAATGTGTCTGTTTATTTGCTCATTTTATTAAGAGGACTGTGATTAGTTTGCTCGTACTTTCTCTGGTGATTTGGAAGACTGACCTCCCATCTTTACTTCTATTAGTATTGATCTTTAAGATTTTCAAAACCAGAATCACGTCCCTCCCCACCTCTCTTGTTCTCTAATGTATGTGTGTGTGTGTGTGTGTGTGTGTGTGTGGAGAGAGATACAGATAGATGGAACAATGTACCTCTTCAGAGTCACATGCGAAATATGAAATTCAGTATGCTTCCAAGTTCATTTCCTATGGAACATTTTTCTCTTTAGGTTTACATTTTCTTTTAATGCATTTTTTCTTAGCAATTAATTTCATGAAAAATGATTTAAGTTTCATTCTAAGAGTAGTCAACTTTGATATTCATTTCTGTCTTCTTTTATAAAATGATTACTCCATTCTTGAGCTCTTTATTTTAATTACTTCCTGGTTACGTGCAGTGCCTCTTCCAGTATATGACTGTTGAGCCCTTTGACTTTCTGGTGTCATCATATAGAGAGAACAATTGGCTGGATAGGCGTTTCTTGGATCACGTAATTTTCTCCAGCAAAACTCAGCATAATTTTTCTTTTAACTTTTGATACCTTGTTTTGCAGAGGAAAAGTCTGGGGCCCACCCAATTTTGTTTCTTTGATGCTATACTTTTATTTTCATTTTTATATCCTCTTTTGTGGGATTTCGTAGAATTTTTAAATTCTTTATCTTTGAAAAAAATCATCAGAATACATTGAGGTGTAGGACTCTTTCTGTTCTTGTTGCCTGGAGTCTTTTGTCCTATAGATGAGTATATGTTTTAGTTTTATAAATTTTTATTGTATAATTTTCTAATCTATGCTATTTTCAAGTTTCCATTTGAGAAGCCGTCCTACGGCTGCATCCTATCTACTGCCTTCGGACCCAGCTTATCGTTTGTTCTTTCCCTCTGCTTTCTAAGACAACTTCTCAAATCTGAAATACCTACCATTGATTCTATTTTCTACCATGTTATTTATTTATGCTATCGTATGGGGATTGTAATTTTGCTCTTAAATTTTCAATATTCTTGCAGTTGTTTGCCCTCTCAGTTAGTACGTCTATTTGTCATCCTGGATTGCATGTCAGCTTATGGGCTTTTAATAGCATTCTGATATCTCCTTGTGATTCTATACTTTTATTTCCTATCTTAAGGAGATATCATCTAAAATTGGTTTTTATTTCCTATGGAGCGTCTTTTACAAGAGTGTGCATTTCTTATACAGCTTTAGAATAATATTGTCTAATGTCATTCTGGTCAATTTTTAAGCATGCTCATTTACTTTCCTTTTTATACATCTTCAAATGAACAGACAACAAATCAGAACTAGTGATTACTGGGTGCAAATGACCCTTTCCATCACCACTTTTATTCTCTTGGGTACTTGTTATTTTTGTCCCTCCATATTTAAAATTGGGAGGTGGGTTGCCACAGACAAAGCTGGTCCAGCATCTGCTAACACTCACAAATAAAGTTCTGCGGCCTGAGGCAGTGTCTTCTCTTGCCTCTCCTGCCTGGCTCTGTAATTCTGAAAAAGATTTTTGTCCTAGGAAGCTGAGATGGTTTGTAGCCTTTCGTTAATGTAATTTGGCCTATGAAAAACCATAATTCCTAGCAAATATCCTATTTCCAGGTCATTTTCTGCATCAGCCCCTGCTTACAGCAGTGTATGTGAAATAACTACAGATGCCAGCAATGTCCCAAACCACGCTTACGGGTATAGTTATAGATTCTAGCAGAGAAGAGTGAGGAGCCAATGAAGGGCAGCTGTGAGAAAACTGCAGCTCTGTCCAGCTCAGAACACGATATCAACATCATACTGAGGCAGCCCCGTTTCTGACTGAAGCAGACTCTACATCCACACTAGACACTGATGGTGGAGACGGGTTGAGACTACTTTCAGTCTTTCTCCTACTCACTGTGCTGATCACACATGGAGAGTAAAAGACCATTTCTACAGCTGTGTTTCTTGATCCAACTCATAAACATGAGTCAGCAAAATTTCCTCCAGACTCTGGAAAAATGCTTAGTCATTTTTAGTTAACAGTTTAAGAGTTCAGTTATTTATATGTTCACAAAAATTCATCCAGAATCAATAAGAACCCGAGAGACAAAATCAGAGATTCTAATAGATTCTAACTTGTTCTAGAACCAGCCTTCTCTCTTTATTGTTCTCAATAACCATGTTTCTTCTGAACTTTGTGCCACATGACCCATTATAGAAAAACTGGAAAGATAAGGAGAACACAGCAGGAAATTTACATTCTTAGAGTTTAAGAACGAAGTCAGCTAAAAACACTGTAGAGCTGAGATCTTGGCAAAGACTGATCTGAGCATGTCCTGCTGTGGCTATGACGAGCATGAAGCTCCCTCCTCTTACTCACGACAAAATAACGAAAACAGTCACGTGCAAATAAAGAGTATTCAAAGCGGAGCAACACATGCACTTGTTATCCTAATTCACCTTTCAGGAAGGCGCAGGGAGGTACTTGAAAGGTCTTGTGCAACAGACAATGGACAGAAGGATGAGGAGATTATCTTTAATTGCGGATTTCAGAGGTATAAGCTCACGTGTTCAGGAATTTCTTTGGTATGGTATAGCTGTCATTGCTCCTGTCGAATTTGGGCACACTGTAGATAACCTGAAGTTCTAAATATTTTCTGTATCATGCTGTCTTTCTAATTTCTGTATGAAAAGAAACCCCATATAGGAAAGAGGTAGGAGAGTCCACAGGTGTCACTACCCACCCAGTCCATAAAATGAAACTGACATAATTCTAGACTCCTGAATTACTTCTCTACCACATGCAAAACTAATCATTAAATCCTGTTAATTCAGCCTTAGAGAATTCTCTGAATTCCTCCCTACATGACTGCCTCATACATCCACACAACCCTTCATTCACTGACACTATGCAAATTCAAATCCTCTTGTGCCTTCTATCTAGAAAGGATAATAGCCTCTTGCTAGTCTTCTTGCAGGTGTTCTCAAGCTTCTCTGCAAGTTAGAATCATTTGGAATGCTTTAAAAATATACTCATGTCTGGAAGAAGTTTGTGGTATGTAAATTATATCTGAATAAGGCTGTTACAAAAATACTCACATGTAAACTCCACCCAGTCCAATTAAATCACCGTCTCTGGAGGTCTGGTCCCAGCACTGGGATTTTTTTAAAACACCGTAAGTGATTCAAGTGAGCATTCAGGGTTAAGAATCACCACTGTGGTTTCATACATCAGTAGCTTCCAAACCAGGATTATCAGAACGTCTGGGGTAGCTTTTTCTTTTTGGTGGGGGGGGTGGGGAAGGAACCTGTCCACAATCTCTACGACCTCCCCATACCCCAGCCCCCGACTTCTAATTCATAAGATCTGAGTTACTGCTTTAAAAAATGCTCCATGGGTGACTCTGATTCTGACGATGGTCAGTTGGCGATTGCTGCATTACCACGGGCTGCCCACCTAAGGAGGCTGCTCCTTCCTACAGCAGTGCTTCTCAAATACTGAAGCGCCTACAAGTGACCTGGGAGTCTCGTTAATATGCAGAATCTGATTCAGCACATCTTGGAGGGTCCCAAGATTCTGCATTTCTAATAAACTCCCAGATGCTGCTGATGCTATTAGCCCTAAACCACACTTTGAGTAGCAAGGTCCTTGATCTCCTAGAAATGCCGTTTACCACAAAAACTCATCCTCAGCTACTAAGCCTTAAAGACTGGCTTGCACAGCCTTGTTCTAGTTCTCTACCGTATGAGTCCAAAGGTTTGCTTTTTTTCATCTCTGACTATGTCATGTTCAACAGCTATTGGAAGGAGGTAGTTCCCCATTTCTCTCCAGCTTAAAGTTTATTGTGTTCTTCCTAAAAGAAGCCTCTTTCAAATTACTTCCACTCTCTTTTCACATTTCTCAACAGATAATGGAAAAGATTACTTATGCCTTATTTATAGCACTTTAATTAATTGGTTGAACCTAACTACAGAGACAATTTTTAGAAATATATTACTAAAATGTGAAGTCAAACAACTGGACTATTTTTACTCTTTTCATTTTACTTCCTTCAAATCTCAGATTAAATGCTGCTTCCCCCAGGAAGCCTTCCATGACTGTGCTTGCTCATAATAACCCTTGTTTCTGTGAGCTGGTGTACTACCTTCAGAGACAACCAGGTAGCTCTTGATGGTACATAGCTGTGACACCATGCATTGGCTTTATGCATCAAGGTCTTAGCATATCGACTAAAACTTGCAGATCTGAGGGGCTGGCATCTCCTTTAGCTCAACACAGAACAGTTACACAAGGACTCAACCTGAAAATCATCAACTCATTCACAAGATAAATTGTGCTTACTGACATCCATGTATATCCAACCACAGATTCCCAAAATTGTCAGACCGCAATGGACCAAAAATTGGTTTACATCTATACTTATCTCTCTTTCATTCAGGAAACAGACACAAGCCATCCTGGAAATTGCATCGACTGATTCGTAAAATCTCTAGGCACTGAGACTCCAGATCGATCCTAAGTAATCTATTGAAAGGTGGCCCAGGATGGTCACCAAAGATTATTTGCAAAATGCTAGAGCTGATTAAGGGTTGCTGTCTTGCCTCCAAGGTGAAGACCAGAGAGACATTCAACAGAACTTCCAGGTGCTGGGAGGCTCCGCTCCAGTCATCTCCTGCCACACTGGAAGTGAGCAGCCTACAAGGTCAACAGCCCAGAGAAAAATGGAGGGAGGTCAGCTGGGAAGAGAGGGTCAGGGAGCTTTGGTGTTATAAATGATGGGGAAATGAAGGAACAAAGAGCACACTAGATTCAAAAGGCAGGGGCATATTTCTGGGCATTGGGGATTTGAGCAGGAAGTAGAACACGTGTTAATGAAATGTATTGCTGACTAAAGAGGTACACATATGGCTAATGGCACATATTCTGAATAATCAACAGAAAAAGAAATGTTTTGCTTCTAAGACAACAAAATTGGGGCATGTTATTCCTTACTGATGTTGCCTGAGGCGGCCATGTCTCATTACAGCTTAGAAGCATCCGTTCTTCATTCCTCTTTCAGTTCTTCTTACTGATTGCTCTGGCATGAGCAGCGGCTCTGTTTCTCTGTATAAATCTCTGCCAAGCTTTATGTGCTGGGTTTTGTTACAACTTAACCACCTATCTTTAGTCTGTCATTTTTTATATCTCCCATCCATATAAAGAATTGTTACTGTGCTATATTCCTCATAGGAAGCGCCAGGAATTTGCAGGCCAAAGAATGCTCTTACGCAATGAACTATTGATGTTTAAAATGAAAATAGAATTCAAGTCAGAGTTCTGCAGCTGGGGGGAGAAAACAACTTAGCTGAGAATTATAAATAAAATCTAGAGATCCCCCTGTATGGGAGAATAATACCAAAAGAACTGTGATGTATGAAGTTTCAATATTTCAACTTGTATTGTTCTTTCTTTCAAATAACAATGGAGTAATTTACAAGCATTCAGTGTTTCTATTCCAGGACACTACACTTGTGTCTAAAAATTCCCACGTTTATTGACTTGATTATTATATGCCATTTGGCTATTAGCCGCATCAACTATTCAGAAGTTCACCTGCCAAGTCAGAGGCTCTAATGGCTTCCAGTACAAAGCTAAACAAGTTAATAGACCAAGGCTTGATAACGATACCTTAGCTGCTAGCTTAAATTCATTCTCTTCTGCATATATTGGTGACAAGGCAATTCTGTTCCTCTGATAACGAAAAAACTGTGGCTTCCAATTTTCTTTGCTTCTCATGGGCTTCTGGTATCCAATTGGGCAGCATGACGAAGACCTGATCATTGTGGTGAAACAAACTGAGCCATCCGAGATGAAAGAAACCCCACAGAGACATCAAAGATGCCAGGCCTGAAAGAGGGCTAAATACTTTCATTCAAAGATACTCACTCTTTAAGGAAGGAAGTGGAAAGCTTTCCAGAGTCATCATCCCATTAAGTCAACTTAAAGGACTCCAAGAGCTTTCCATCTTCTCACCTCTTAGAGTCAAGCTTTGAGTCCAGATGTCTGAGTTCATGAGGCACCTGCTGCTTCCAAGAGCCACCCTCAACAGTCGGGAAACACAACGCTAAAGAGAGAGAGATTATACGTCAGGTTATCCTCAAGCTTTGGCCTGATGAAAGAACAGGTGGCCAGAGACCTGTCCGAAGCCACACTGATGATAGGAAAAGGGATATATGATAGGAGGCTGCTTTGGGAGATGCCACTTTAAAGGTATCCAGTCCTCCTTCCAGCTACAAAATGTCCTTTGTAGTGTTTTTATTTCTGCAGATGCAGTAACTTAATGCTAATGATATAGCAACTACTATTGTTGCTGCCATCCTTACCATTTACTGAGAAACCAGTACATGTCAGATATATTGCTAAATGCTTAACATACCTTATCCATTAAATCCTTTAAGTAATACTGAGTATCTACTATGCCACTGGGGTTATAGCAATGTTTAAATCAAACTCCATCCCTTCCTCAGAGAGAGCATACCTTCTGATTTATTAATTTACTTACTTAATCTTCACAACAAACTCACTAGACAGGTACTATTATTTATATTTTGCAAATGATGAAATTGAGGCTCAAAACTTGCCCAGGATTATGTAGTGAATAAGTGATGGGGCAGGATTTAAAACCAAGGCATCCTGAAGCCAGACCCATGGTGTAGTGGTTGAGTTCAGCGCACTCCACTTTTGTGGCCCAGGTTTGCGGATTCGGATCCCAGGAGCGGACCTACACCATTCATCAGCCATGCTGTGGTGCTGACTCACATATAAAGTAGAGGGAGACTGGCACAGATGATTCCAAAGCCAGGCTCTTAATCTCTTAACTATGCTGATGTTCTGAGATTCCGAGGTACACCTAGACTGTAAAATGTGGGAGGGCTGAAAGCAAGGTTAGCTCTTAGAGCACTTGGTGCCTTTACCATGCACACATATTTGTCGGTTTTTAAGCACACAGGATAAGTAGGGTTTCCAGCTGTCAGAATGAGAGAGGGAAAAAAATGCCTGATATTATCCATCTGGCAAGAGGGATAGTTGACTTGGCTAAAAATCTTTCCCTCTTAGACATGCTGTTTAAAGCATCTTCAGGCTTAGATATTGGACAATGATTCTCAGATTTCTTCAGATGCAAACATTGATGTCCTGGGGCTCTTTGCAACTCATCACAAACTACTGAGATATTATATTCAAATCACACTGTGCTGAACTGTGTACGTTCAGCACACGCCAGGCTCTACGAGAAATAAGAAATAGCAGGTGCCAAAGTTAAGAAATAGCATGGAAGTAAACTTTTCAAATAAGCACATTCTGTGTATTAATGGACTTGTATGCAAATTAGAAAAAGATCAATATTGTTCCATTTTAGCAGCAGAACGCTCGCGGAACCCCTGGCCCAGCACTAACAGACTCACTGCTCTTGGATCAGCCCCATTGTCTGGTTTTCTAGTTCTTTTGCCTCTCACTGCAGCTTCTGAGAACCCAACCTCACAGCACCATTTGGGGAGAATAAAGAACTCTGGTTCAAAGTTCATTCAGGATCCTCAGACACCAAGTCTACCAGTTCCTGAAACTTCCTCTGTTTACAAGGGCTTCTTGACTCCTGAAACTTTCTATCTCTATTAAACAGGAAATCCCCAGAGGAGACAGGATATGTATAAATATTAGTTCATAGCCAGCTTCCTTCGAGTTTTCCTCTCATTTAATTTAGCACATGGGCATCACAATCGGCATAGCCTTGGCATCAGGCTACATCAATAAAACAGCCTTGGAGTGACCAGGTAAGTCAGCTGCTTGGGGTGTGTGATGAATAAACATGCCATTTGGGGCACGAAAACTATTTTGTTTCTTCAATTAAACTGACCACGTGATGCCTGGCAGCACCACAATTGCCTATGAGTAGCTATACAGGTGAGAGAAGGGAAGAAATGAAGACAGGAGATGTATAGAAAATATCTACTGTGTGTTAGGCATTGTGCCTACATACTTTGCCTTTTTTAAAGCTTGTAATGACCTGAAAGAATCTCAGAGAGGTCAAAGAAAATTTCCCAAATAGGGTCACACACACAGTAAGTAATGAAGTTGAGATGAAAGCCTGACTTTCTTCCTCCAAAGTCCATATTTTTCCATAGAGTCCTTCAGCCCTTAATTGGTGATTTCCAGCCTATAGTATCACAATGACTTCAAGAAAGAGTCTAAAATTCCCCCAAATAATACTACAAACCAAAAATCAATCTAATGTTAAAACCTTTAGTAATAAATATATGCCACACAACGGTTTGTGTGGAAGAATGGGCCTAATTAGATAACATCAGGTTACACATCTTCACAAAAGGTTGGGACTTACTGGACTAAATGTACAGATTTTACTCTCCATGCTGCCTCCCCTCCTGGCCCCCTCCTCCTAGAGAAGCATCATTAAGCAGGGTGTCAGCACGTATGCTCCAAAATTCCACTTCTTTGTTTTTTTTTTTTTGAGGAAGATTAGCCCTCAGCTAACATCCGCCAATCCTCCTCTTTTTGCTGAGGAAGACTGGCCCTGACCTAACAGCCATGAACATCTTCCTCTACTTTGTATGTGGGACGCCTACTACAGCATGGCGTGCCAAGTGGTGCATGTCCGCACCCAGGATCCAAACCGGCAAACCCCAGGCCGCAGAGAAGCAGAACATGTGAACTTAACTGCTGTGCCACCAGGATGGCCCCAAGCTCCACTTCTTGAGATCTTTAAGTAGTGGTGACAACTTCCAGAAGCCCTCCCCATAAATGGAAGGTACAGTGTAATAATTCTCCATGCAATGAACCATTCAAAGGGCTTGAAAAACTAACACAGCTGTGGACAGAGACACTCACTGCTTTCAACTCCACAATCTAAGAGCCAAACAGAATGTTTCTACAAGAAAGGCAATTCTGAATAAAAGGCCACGTCTGGCTCTGTTCTGTAGTATCAGGTCCCTTAGGACTCCAGGGGAACGCGTGACTCCTCTGCAAACACACGTTAGAGCTAAGCCATCCCCTCTGCCACTGCCTCCGTTCAGGGGCTCACCAGGCACCCAAGGCCTTATTTATTAAATAAACATTAGGCACTTTATGAGACCCTGGGGATTTTCCTTCAGGAAACTTAAAGTATTCTAAGTTCTGTACAATCACTCCAGCCCCAAGATCGATTTATTCATCCAGCTTCAGCCAACTGCCCAGCTATTGTAGACACTTGGACTCCTGAAGCTGCTGGTCAATAGCAGGGTCTCGAGTACCAGCAGAGTGGCCTTTTGTTTTTCCTTCTTTTGACTCTTCAAAGTTGAGATACTGACTGTACCCTCAGCAGCCCCACCCACTGGCTGTGTCCATTTATCTTCTGCTGACAAGTAACCAAACCTCTCGAAAACGTCTGTTTGAATGTATGTGTGTTTCTGTGTGTGCGTGTGCGTGTGTGTTGAAAGGCAAAGAGAATGAGAGTAAGCCCCATATAGAGGGTTACAGCTCAATTTCTGTATTTATTCTAGGCCAGTCAGTGGATCCTAATCCTTATAGAATTATACATTGCTTCCCCAATGAAGTGGAAAAGAGTAGACTCTGGACTTGGATGGCCCTGCTTTAAATCCTGACACTCTTAATTAACTCAATGACCTTGGACAAATTAGTTAACCTCTCCATGTCTGTGTGTAAGATGGGGAGAAAATTTATTGTGAGGATTAAATGAGGTAATACCTATAAAAGGTATAAAACATACTTCATGGTAAGCGCACCAGAAACACTAGCCATTGTTCACAGCATCACTCTGCTCCCTGAAGCAGAGCCCTTCCTCCATGGGGACTTGCATTCATCCTGATAAAGGGTGTGGGACACACCCAAAGTTCCCCAGACACCAGAATGAACACATCAGCCTCTATAAGGACTCACTTAAAACAAGGAAAGCGAGAAATCTGGGAGGAAAAGAATATAGACTACAGAGTTTCAGAAATATATCTCAGTCTCGGTATATACCAAGCCAATGCTCCCTCAAGCATTTTGCATTTGCCTCTGGCTCATTGCCAGACTCCTTTGTTAAGGTGATTTTCCTCAATGGAGAGAAAACTTCCTCTGTAAAACTTCTTTGTCACTTTTTCCCTTGGTCAAAGACATTCCTGAAGATGTTCCTCTGAGCATTGGGAATGGTCTTCCTCCAGTCCATGGAAGGTCTCAGCGGAGCAAGCCTCACTCCAATTAAAGACAGTGTTTTGTCCCAGGCAGGGCTGGCGAGACTGAACACCACTTCAAAATGCAAGACTTTCAGAAAAGATCATGTCTGCAAATTCAGAAGCTTTCACCACTCGCGAGCAGTCAGACTGCAGGCCATCTGACTTAATGTGCTGTCCAGAATCTCCCTTGCTCATTTGCATTCCTTGTACTTTTTAAGGACTCTCATGTTCAAAAACTATGACTGCACCACGAATTCCCCTTTCAGGTTTGAAAGCAAACCAACAGAAATGAAACAACAAAAAAATTAAAAATGCACTGCACTAAGCTAATCCCTTACTGTGAAGAGCGGGAAGGTGAAGGAAGCGGCACTGCATTTAGGGATTATGACATGTCAGACAGTCCCTTAATGTAAAAGCAAGATCCGAGAGGGCCGGAATTCTTTTATTCAGGATTATATACCCAGTGCCTAGAACACTGCCTGGCACATAGGAATTCTCAATAAATACACACTGAATGAGTGAGTGATAGCAAATATCATTTCACAGATCAGTAAGCTGATGAACACCAAGAGAAATCAATTAACTTTCCCAAAGTACCCAGAGGAGGGAAAAGCTACAGACTGCAAATTCAAATCCACAAATTCTACATCTGCAGCCTGTATTTTTCCCACTATTTCTTATTGTAAATGTTCATGGTATATTAAAAACAAAGCAAAAGCAAAAAATATCCCATTACCAACCCCGCTACAACAGTCAGAGAAGAAAGCAGAACATTTGTTATGGACAACTGTCAATAAAAATGGTGAGACGAACACCCAATGATGACCAACGCAGTTCCAGGGCTGCCAGTGAAGGCTTTCTATCATAGTGACGAAAGTGGTGTGCCCAGAATTGGGAGACATGATGTCTTTATGAAGAGACTGGCAGCTCCAAGTAAGGTAAAGGGGAAGAGGTGTCATCATTTGTCACTCAGATATCCAGCTGAAAGCCTCTTGTTTCCTTACTAGCAAGGACTCCAGAGCAAGTGACCACAAGAGAACCATCAGAGTTGATGAACTCGATTCATTTCAAACTGGAACAAGGAATCCCACTCAGGAGATGCTACAAATCAGATGAATTCAATATTCAAAATTAGAAATGAATTAAGGATACCTAGGGCAGACATGGATGCGCTCCCCTACAAAGGAATAAAGTGTTTATAAATGGTCCTAGCCAGAGCATTCTGACAATAAGAGAAAAATACTTGATTTTTAAAAACTGCTAGTTTGATTTTTTAACTGATATTTTCTCTTGCTTCTGTAGCACATACAATATCAGAACATTTAATCACACAAACACTTATTCAGCTCAATGGGGAAAAGACATTTCTTCCCAGATTCATGGCAAAAGCTTTTGCCCTGTTTTATAATAACTGGAAGTGAATTCAGAGTTGAAACGAGCAGTGTCCCTTTAGAATTATGTGCTCCATAGTTAAATCTAGCCCTCCATATGACAGCTAGGACTAGATAGCTCTCTGAATGCAATACATGGAATCCAATGCCAGGTCACCAGGAAAATAAAAAGGGAATCCATTACCAAGGGTGGTAAAAACAAAATCAATGTTTTATATATATTTTTAAGCCTCTTAATAATTCTCTAGACTTCCTCACCGAATCAGGGTAGAAAATACTTCCACAGTGACATGAATAGACCCTATTATGGAAAATTGAGTCAAGGAGCAGAATCATCACCTTATTCTAGCAAATCCAAGATCAGTGTGTCCAAAAGACACAAGGTGACTTCTGAAGAAGAAGTGTAGAAATTATATAACAAAGGCTAGGACACCGGATACACTTGGACTTCCCTAAAACCCTGCCTTCGTGAAGCCAGTGGGAACCACATCCTTTTAAAAGGTCTCTCTCAGCTTCCTGACTGTTCTGATATCCAGGGTCATTTAATCCATTAGGTTTATGAGCCTATAAGCTTTTTTGGAGCCTACAAAAAAACTGAGACCTGTAAAAGAAAAAAGTAATGTGTTCAAAATATAGAAAGAAAACTACAAAATCAATATTAATATGTGTTGATTTGTCTACAAGATGTACCATTATATCAATTTCACAAATTGTTAAATTCTGCGTTTGCAAAATATCTTTACATCTAAAAACAATTTGTAGGTTAGATTTTTCTCACTCATCCTGAGTATGCAGAATGATTGCTGAGAAATCAAAGCCATTCATGAATTAAATGTGTGACCCAGGTCAAACAATTTCAAAAGCAAAATTCTTACACTCCTGTAATTTGTTTACACTAAGAATTGCTATTTAATAGAGGATGTGTGTGTGTTTTAATATGTTTAACATGAAACGGGTTGAGTCCTCTAAGTTATGAGTGCTTAACACCTACAAGGAATTTAAATGCCACCCCGCCCCCAGCATCCTCCAACTCTTTTCCCCTTTCCCTTCCTTCCTCCACAGACCCTCAAGAGCAATGTTTGTAAAATACTAGCGCAATCAGGGAACTCCTCTGCATACACTCTTGAATGGCTTCCTATTGCACTTGGGATAAAATCCAAGCTCCTTACCACGGCCGAGAAGACACCCAGTGCCCAGTCTCACCTTGGACCACTCAATCCCTCACTTTCCATTTTTTGAGGAAATCCTATTAATTCTACCTTCAAAATATTTCCAGAATCTGACCATTCCCACCACCTCCTCTGCTATCACCCTTTTCTTAGCTACCACCATCTCCTTCCTGGATAATGACAATTGCCTCAAAGCAAGTCTCTCTTCCTCTATTCTTGCTCAATTCTTACCAGAACAGCCTGAGAGAACATGTTTAAACAGAAGTCAGTTCATGTTACTCCTCTGCCCAGAATTCTCCAGGAGAAGAGTTCAGTCAGAATAAAATCTGAAGTCCTCACAATGGTCTCTCAGGCCCTACACCATCCGGCCCTGCCACTTCCACCTTCTCATCTCCTCCATCTTCCCTTGCTCTTGCTGCTCTGTTCATACTGGCCTTCTGGCTGTTTCCTGACCTTACCAGGAACATTTCTGCCCTCGGGCCTTTGCACTGGCTGTTTCCTTGGTCTGGAACATACTTCCTTAAGATTTCTGCAGGGCTAAAATCCCTCGCCTCCTCCAAATCTTTTATTCAATAACACCCTCTTGAAAGACCTAATGTTAAAGACCACCATATTGTAAATTACAACCCATCATTGCCATTCCCACCACATCAATCTCTGTTCTACTTTTGCTTTCTCCCATTGTACCACCTTCTAATATCCTCTATAACTGATACATTTAATAGGGTTTTTTGTTTGTTTATTGTCTGTCTCCCTCTGCTAGAATATAAGTTCCAAGAAGGCATGGATGTTTGATGTTCATGATATATTTCAAGTTTCTAGAACAGCGCCCAGCAGCTCAAGAAACATTAGCGGAATGATGAATCAGTCTCTTTGCTCTTTCCACACTGGACTTTTCAGTCTGTTGTATAATAAAGAATTTGTCTGGTTTTTGTCCCAGGTTCCTGGCACAGAGCTTCTAAAACTCTTGGAGTTTCCCAAGTGAGAGAAGTGTCTGTTATTCCTGAGCCCCCTGGATCATGCCTAAGTTTACCCTAATGAGGTGGCTCTTGGTGGGCCCCCAGACAACTTCAGGATGGGGGCTGGTCACCAGAAAGCTCAACCATGTGATTAGAGGGTTGGAACTTTAAGCCAGCCTGACTTCCAAGGAGAGGAGGGGGTTTGGAGATTGAATTCAACCACAGCCATTGATTCAATCAATCAAGCCTACATAATAAAATCCCAATAAAAACATTAGACACCAAAGATCAGTGGACCTTCCTGGAGGTGAATATGGTGATATGCCAGGAGGGTGACACTCTGACTCCATGCGGACAGGGCATGGAAGCTCTGTGTTCAAGACCCTCCCAGACCTCCCCCATGCGTCTCTTCATTAGGTTGTTCCTGATTTGTATCCTTTATAACGAAAAAGTAACATAATGACAGAACTTGCCTGAGCTCTGTGATTTGGTCTAGTGAATTACTGAACCTGAGAAAGGCAGTGATCATGCCCTGATTTGTAGCTACTTGGTGTGAAGTGAGGGCACTCTGTTGTGAACTGTGTCCTTCAGCTGGTAGGTCTGCTAACTGCACGTGATTGGTGCCAGAATTGAAATGCAGTAGACTTCTTGATGTAGGAATATAGTCCCTCAAACATATCGGAGACCAGCAGCCTAGAGTTCACTCTACCTTTTGGTTTTTAACTAGCTTGTAAAACAGAGAAGGAGCACTAACCAAAAGGGATCAAATTAACAGATTTATTAAGAACTGGATTGAAAGACCATAGCTTAGATCTAAGGGTGAAAGGAGGCTCCCAGTCTCCTCATACTTATAGACCAGCATTATCCAAAGGAAACATAGCGTGAACCACAAATCTGAGATGCCCATGTAATTTTTTCAGTAACCACTTTTTAAAAACTGAAAAGAAAGGGTAAAATTCATTCTAATTATATATTTTGTTTAACTCATTATGCCCAAAGTGTCATTCCAAAATGTAATCAATATAAAAAATTACTGGGATATTTTTACCTTTTCCCACATTAATTCATCAAAATCTGCTGTGTAGTTTACACTTACGCACATCTCAAAGCAGACTCATTGTATTTCAAGTGCTATTTCAATAGCCACATGGGGCTAACAGCTATCACTTTGAACAGCTTAGTTCTAGGTATCAGAAACTGCCTTGAAAAGAACAGACCAACCAGTTTCAAGTAGAAAAACTGGAGAATGCGTGACCTGAAGCAGGTCTTGCCTCACTGACTTTGAGCAGGAGTCTGAGGCTAGGAGTTTGGGGGTGGGGGGATGGGGGTGTTGGCAAATTCAAACCTGCAGAGCCCATCCCTGCAGAACAGAGAACAGATTCACCCTCTTCTAGTGAAACAAGGCCTAGGGAATGTGAACACCTTGGATGCTAACTAGTCACATCGGAGGGGTGAGTGGGAAGCAGCAGAAATGCCAGGCCCTCCCTTTCTACAGAGGGGAGGCAAAGGAAACTGCTTCTCTGCTGTTGGCAGCAAAATCAAGAGCAGAGCAGACTGTCTCCTGTTTCCCCTTCTTTCAGGGAAAGCCTTTGCAAATGTTAACGACAGCTAATGTTTCCTGAGTAAGGCACCATATCAAGCAATTTAAGAACTAGATTTCATTCCATCTTTACAACAAATCTCTTTTTCAGAGAAGTAGACTAAGGGATATGAGGTTAAATACCTTGTCCAAGGCCAGTTGGTGAGAAGTGGATTTGGAAACCAAATCTTTGACCCTGAAGTCTAACTTCTTAACTAAAATTCTACAATGTAACAGCTTTCCCCTTTCTTTTCACCTGGCCAACTTTTGTGCATGCTTCAAAGCTCAACTGAAACATCACTTCCTCCGTGAAGCCTTTCCTGACCTCCTTGTTAAAGTTGATACTACTCTAGTCATTTCTCTCTCATCACTCTGGTTGAATTTTTTTTTTCTTTTCTTTTTTTTTTTTTGCTAAAGAAGGTTCGCCCTGAGCTAACATCCCTGCAAATCTTCCTCTATTTTTTAGAATGTGGGCCACCAACACAGCACAGCCACTAACAGAGCAGTGTAGGTCCATGCCTGGGAACCAAACCCAGGCCACTGAAGCAGAGTGTGCTGACCTTAACTACTAGGGCACTGGGGTTGGCCCCTACTCTGGTTGATTTTGTTTGTGTCTTATTATGACTCAAAATTTTTATACACACAGGTTTCACATATTTGTTTGCTCACTGTCTGTCTCCACTAGAATATAAGTCCCATGAGAGCAAAGACCCTCTCTGTCCTGCTAACTGTTTTATCCCCAAAGTCTAAATGAGTGATTCATGTATACAGGCGGAAGAACTAACAAACCTACCAGCAGCATTAGGCTGGTTATAGATTTGTGATGCCAAAGGCCCTTTAAGCATAAAAAAGAGGGGATGTCCACAAACTCAACCACTTTTAGTAGAGATAATGGAGGTGGTCCTAAACAATTCAAGAATTTTCTTCTTTTGTATTTTACTCTTTCCTATACTCTGTTTCATTATTTGGTACATAATAGGATTCTGAAATCAATAATATAACATTTTACGAGATGTCAGCAAGTATAATGAGAAGTAGGTTGAAAACATTAAATAAAATGCTGAATAAAACCACGTATGCATGCAAAGGCCATCCCCCATAATAACGATGGCATAGCTAAACCACATATTCACAGGAAACCAAATGACATAACTTGTTAATTATGAATAACAGCTAATATTTTTAGCTATGCTTATAATTCCCAAGGTTTCAACATGTATTATATAATTTAATTTCATCTTCATAAAATTCCTAAGAAGTAAATAATATTATCATTTCTATTAGACCGAAGGTATATTAGGGTCCTCCAGAGAAACAGAACCAATAAAGATATAGATAGATAGATAGATAGATAGATAGATAAATAGACAGACAGATAGACAGACAGCCAGCCAGCCAGATATAAGAGGAGATTATAGGAGTTGGCTCACACCATTACGGAGGCCGAGAAGTCCCACAATCTGCCATCTGCAAGCTGGAGGAAGAGGAAAGCCTGTGGGATAATTCAGTCTGAGTCCTGAAGGCCTGAGAACCAATGTGGGGAGCCAACGGTGTAGCTCCCAGTCAAAGGCTGAAAGCCTTAGTACCAATGGGAGCTCACTCGGGTAAGTCCTGGAGTCCAAAGACGTGAAAACCAGAAGCGCCAATGTCCAAGGCAGGAGAAGACAGATATCCCAGCTCAAGAAGAGACAGAGAATCCACCCTCCCTCTACCTTTTTTTCTGTGCCAGCCCTCAACAGATTAGATGATGCCCACTCACACTGGTGATGGCGAGCTTCTTTACTCAGTCTACTGATTCAAATACTCTCACAGACACACCCAGAAACAACGTTTTACCAGCTACCTGGGCATCCCTTGGCCCAGTCAAGTTGACACATACATCAACCACCACACAAGGGGAAATTGAGACTCAGAGAGGTTAAGTGACTTGCTCAAGATCCCAAAGCTAATAAGAAGCAGAGTTAAGATTCAAATTGAGGGCTACACGAGTCCAGTGCCACAGCTAGGCTAGGTGAGGCTGGGACAACGGAAATGGCTGGAGGAAATGAATAGTGACAACGTGGCCTTCACAGGAGAAGCACAAGCAGGGAGTGACACTAGGGTCCTAGTCATCGAGTTAACATGCCTAACACCACGCAATTCATCAGCATAAAACGTTCTTCACTATGGCTGGCCTCCTGGGCCATGCAGAGGGACTCTTGAAGATGTCATAAAATAAGAATGAATTTTTTAATTCCAGTGGCAGCAATGGTGGAGGCACCAGCGGAAAGCAGACCTTTTTATTCATTCTCAGGCCCTGTCATTCCCTGGGTCTCATAGGGCAGAGAACAGGTGACAACTGTCCTCGAGAGTGCGGGAAGTCAGCCATATCATGTCAATGACTTTCAGATCCTGGTGTATTTCAGAAAGCAAGAAGCTCTTAATTTCTCTGAGTTGGTAAAATATCAATCTACCTTTTACTTGGTGAAATAAAATATTACATCAGAATAATTAAGAATTTCTTGTTGGGATGCCCTTTGGTATCATCAGGACTAAAAGCCAGGAGAACAGGCAAGATTCCTCTTGGGGAGTGAAGATGAGGGGTGCATCTGAGAAACATTCTTGTGGATAGGTTCAGAAAGCAGTACCAAAAGCAGACTGAGAAATCCTCAAGGTTCATTCAACAGATGTAGCAAATAGCATTGAGTATAGGTTAAGCACGGCAGATAAAAATTTCAATAAAATTTGGTCTGTGCCCTCAAGAAGCTCAGAAACTCATGGTACAGATGGAAAATTAAGACAAATTAACTGTCATGCAAGGTGAAAAGCATGTAAAAAGAGGTCTGTTTAGAATATTACCAGAACAAAGATCAGGGAAACTTTTGTTCTACCATGGAGAAGCATAACATTTGCACTGAGCCCTGAAGGATAAGCAGGATTTCGCAATTCATCATGTGTCTAATACAGCATTAGGCGCTGGGGATGCAAAGGCCAACAGGACACAACCAGAGGACACCAGGTAAAATGGTGATTGTCTGGCCATTGCCCCGCCGAACGGTGGCTCAAGGTTGATATCCAATGGAATTTAATTTTCTCCCTGCAGAGAAATCATGAATCTCATTCTGGAACTGTCCACAAAAACAAAGACATGTCACAACAAGGAAAGGGTGGGAGGAAAGGAATTCGGTCCTCCAAGTCTTTTGGAAGCCCCATAGCTCATAGTCCCTCTGATGCTTCCATGTAAGACCAAGCACCTTCATCAAAATGAGATGTCACATTTCCATCAGAGCTTTAAAGCCATGCTTATACAACAATCCATAGCTATAGCTGAGTTAATTACACCTCCCCAAAACCAACAGAAAACGCACTTGGCACTGAGGATGAAGAAAGAGTAAAGTTCATGTCAGATCTTGGAGATCACCTGGCTTTATTAGTGCAGGATAAACACAAATATCACCATTAGGATTTCAGCAATTAGAGGCTAAGTGTCACCAGGAGAGCAGGGTAGGAGCTGAGAAGTCTCCCCGCCCGCTTCCAAAACAAATCTCCACACACAGTGCAGGGAAGCAGGAAAGGACATGGAGAGCGTTGTAATAAAAGCCCAAGAAAACAACAATTTAATTTAAACAAGCTAATCCAAACATTTGCCTCACTTAAAGCTTGGAACGTGCCATTTCATTAAACCATGTTTTCATTTCAGAAGATGATTGCCAGATCCAAACTATTTTATTATACTAGAAGACAGGAACATATAAAGATAATATATTTTTAGATTAAGTAAATCAAAATATATTTGAGTTCTTTTTTAGAAAATTTTTATAATGAACTTATGAATCTATAAACCTAAACCAGACAGCACCTTGTACAAATTTGCTTTACATAACATCCGTGGACCCATACCCTCTACCGACAAGTCCATCAGTTACATCTTCTGGGAGCTATGCCCATGGGTGAGTGTTAAGATGTCCTGAGAGAGAGGACTTAGCCTCAGACACAATGGTGTTGTTTATACTCTGCGATCTTCTGCAGCCTAGATTTTGAGCTCAAATTCGATCTCCTTTGGTTGGAAGATGGCAAACAATTGACAGAGAAGGTTTTAATCAATAAACTGAATAAAAGAGAAGGTATAAGGAAAACTAATTATAGTTTCTTTAAACCATTTAAATTTAAATGCCTTTGGAAATAATTCAAGTACTTAATTTTTTCCTGGTTATGAAGATAATTTTATGGTCATTATAGAAAATAAAGAAATATAGAGAGGTAAAAATCTAAAAATCATTTATAATCTATAGCCAATTTAAAATTGGGAGGTTAAATCTCCAAATATTGATATAATTTTTCAAAAGAGGGATGTCATTTAACACCCTATTTTCAGCTTGCTTTTTGAAAACAGAATATATCAAGTATTTCTCTACTATTGCATATTTTCTACAATATTATTTCAAACTCTACTTTTTTTTTATTATATGAATATACACTAATGAAATGTGACCAGTTTCTTGTTACTGGACATTGATTGTTTTGATCTTTATTTTAAACAACAGATGGATAAACATTCATATATTGACATATTTATGCACAACTATAATCATATCCTAAAGATAAATTGCTAGGAGTGAAATAGCTGGCTCAGAGGATATGTAAAATTTTAAGACTTTTGATGAACACCGCCAAATTGCTATGTTGAAAAAGTTTGACTTTGGGAAATTAGCAAATAAGGTCATGTTATTGTCCAATATCATGTCATATTGCCATGACCAATATGACGGCATATTACTCACTGGAAGGGACTTTCATGAGGAGAACCCAGGAATCAATGTAACTCAGCTCAGCATTCAGGGCAAGGGCTATGGCCCTGCACTGCCCAGCTTCAAAGTCTGGCAAAGTCTCTATGCCTAGCACCACTGTGATCTGGGCAAACTACTGGACCTCTCTCACTTCAGCCTTCTATACTCGAAATGGAGACAACAAAGTACCTCCCTTACAAGTGTGTGGAGGAGAGGAAATGCATTCATGCATTCTCAGTGCTTGGCCTGATGCCTAGGCAGGTGAGAGTGCTCACTAAATGTTAGGGGTTAGTGATACATTGACTTAGATATTACAATATTCTAAAGCGTACAGAGTGGAAATCAGTATTTTTCTCTGTCCTTCCTTTCTCAATCTCACTATTAGCAGAAGTCAAAAAGGATTATTTGAATAACCAAAAAGTACTTTTTACGAAAGATTTTTACTGAGTTTGTGTGGTGTGTCAGAATGATGCTGAGCTGTATGAGGAATAGAAGATGAAAGAGAAGCAATCCACATCCAGGTGTTTCCTCTTACGGGAGGCATCCCCACCCACCGCTCCCATCTGGGCCACGTTTAAACAATCCTTCCTCCATGTTTCCTCCACTCAGTATAAACCAGTCAAAACATAAAGCCATAGATCAATATCCTTCCTCAACAGGACCAACAGTCAGTCTTCTATTTATAATCGTGAACCATATGGTTAAATACACAGTAATAGATTTATAAAGAAATGGATAAGACCTACAAGAAGAAAATAAACTTAAAAAGTTTATTCAGGGGCTGGCCCCGTGGCCGAGTGGTTAAGTTCGCGCGCTCCGCTGCAGGCGGCCCAGTGTTTCGTTGGTTTGAATCCTGGGCGCTGACATGGCACTGCTCATCAGACCACGCTGAGGGAGCGTCCCGCATGCCACAACTAGAAGGACCCACAACGAAGAATATGCAACTATGTACTGGGGGGCTTTGGGGAGAAAAAGGAAAAAATAAAATCTTTAAAAAAAAAAAAGTTTATTCAGGGATATGGAAGTTGACTTACAAAAGAGAGAGATTATATTCCCGTAAAGATGTCAATGCTCTCAAAATTACTTATAAATATAATGCAATTCCAATGCAAATACATCTTTGAAATTTGGTACAACTATTAGAAACACATTCTGGAAAAATCAATAAGGAAGAAGAGTCAAACAAGTTTTAACAAAAAAAAAAAACAGTGTAAAACTATAAAAATTGAAATACTGACTTAAGAACTATATTGGTAATTTTTTATATGATGAAATATATTTTAAATGAGCAATAAAATGAGGATTACTTAGTAAACAGTTCTGGTACATTTGATCAACTATTTAAGGAAAAAGTAATGCTAGACCCCTACCTCACACCACAAGGAAAGGTAAAGTACAAATAAATCATTAATTGTTTAAAATTAAACTCTAAAATAATATAGAAATTAAAATAGTCCACTAGTGAGGAATACCTTTCTAATCATAAAAGCAAAGAAAGAAGCGATAATGATGAAGATTTTAAAGATTTGAGGTAAATCAGAAATTTCTGTCAACCCAGGAACACCATAAACAAAATTAAAAGGCAAATGACAAGCTTGGAAAATAACTGAAGTTATTGTTAAGCCATAAAAACAAAAAAGACAAAGATGAACACACCAATGGAAACATGGACAAAGAGCATAAATAAACAATGCAGAAAAGAAATGCGCATGCACAATATTCCTATGAAAAAATATTTGGCACATTAGTAATCAGAATAACATCAATTAAAACAACAGAGAGCTGTCACTTTACCTATCAAATTAGGTATCAAAAGTACATATAAAATTGCCCGTCAAAAGCTATAATATTTCAGCGAAGATGACCTGGTTGGGGCAAAAGCATGATATGAGACATGATATCAGTCACACACTTTTTTGAAGACAATTTAGCAATATCTCACAAGGACCTTAAAACAGTAGAATCTATTTTTTTAACCATTGTGTAAGTTTTAAGGAAAAAATAGAGATAGTCACAAAAATGTGTGTAAAAAGTCACCATAACACTTGTTTAAAAAATATAAACTTTAGAGAATTATAGTACACAGAAGATATAACCCAAGAAGCCATTTAAAATTCTGGTCTGGAATATTTGTGGTTGAAAATATATTATTAAATGGAAAAGCATTTTACCACATCTTAAGTACAATATGACACTAACTTTATAAAAAAGAAAATATTCACATTAAAGAGAGAGAGGGAAAGATGGAGATAGAAAAAAAGAAAAAAATAGAGGCAGAAACTAGAAGAACTCATATCAAAATATTAACTGTGGTTTATCTTGAGTTAATAGCATAACGGATGGTTTTATTTTGTCCGTTGAGCTTTTTCTATATTCCAACTTTTCTGCAATGAAAATGCACTACTTCTGAAACCAGGAAAAGCAATCATCTTTTGAGAGATATATAGGAAGAATCTACAAAATAGTTAATGGGGAAAAAAAACCACACCACGTTTTTTGCTGCCGTTGATATTCCTATTGTTTAGATTTCATATAAACAGAAATTGATTTTGACCAAGAACCTGGTGTATCAGAGAGACGCATTCACTCAAGTAAGGCGCCCTGCAGCCTGACGGAAACCTACTGCAAACATGGACACATGTACAAAGAAAAGCAATTTTGCCAAACAATTATGTTTTAGGGGAAGCTTCCCAGGCCTGACAATTTCTCCAACTGCCTCTGTTTATGACTGATGGAGACGGTGGCAGGAGGCTCTTGAAAGTGATAGAAACGACTGAGAGAAGGGCTGATGGACTTTTCCCCTTACCTGTGCGGGCCTCGAGGCAGTTTATCCTGAACCTTCTGCTCCTTGTAAGCTCACACTGAGTATATAGTGCTGAGTGTACCCCACTGAGCTCCCTGGGGAGAGCCCGCACTCTGAACTCTGGAAGGTTCTCCAGGAAGGTCTCAGAAGTGAGCATGCGCTTATGCTCAGAAGGGGCCATGCTGACGCAGGGCATCCCGCTGTAACCGATCCATAGTCCAGCTTCCCTCACTGGTCGGTTGGGGTGGGAGCCCTCTAGGGACAGCTAGCATTCAGCCTCAGTGATGTGCTTCTGTATCAGACACACAATGCCTGTCTTCTCCCTTCAAGCTGTCCGGTGTCTCTACACCAGCAAGCCTCAGCAATCCAAACGCCCTCCCTCACTGATCTACGATCCCCCACCTCATGTGGCCCTGACTACCTTGCCAACTTCATCCTCTATCTCCACCTCCCACTCCTTCAACTCACCCACGCACACTGGACTCCTCATTTCTTCAAACAGGCCAAGTTTGTACCTGCCTTAGGGCCTTTGCATCTGCTGTCCCCCCGGCAGCGGAACGCTCTACTGCAAAGTTTTACGTGGTGGCTCCTCCTCATTCAGCTCTCGGCTACCTCTGCAGTGACAGAACTAAATGAACTAGTGCTCTCACCCACTCACTCTCTACCGTCCAAGCTATAAACCACTTTTGTTTTCTTCACAGCACGACTGGAGATTCCCTCACTCTATATCTCCATGCCTGAAACTGTAGCTGGTGTATTGAAGACCACTCAATAAATATTTGTGATTGATTCACTAGATTAACAAATTTCTGGCTATACTCCCCAAATATATGCAGAATGTTACCATTCCGAGCATCTCCACTGTGACCATTGTGGTCCAGGATACCATCATCTCTTCCCGGATTTTTTGAATAGCCTCCTAAGTAATCTGCCTGCCTCCACCCTTGTCACATTTGTCCCCCATCCCCAAAAGCAATTCTCAATGTAGCAGCCACAGTGACCATGTTTAAACATGTCAGGTCATGTGACTCTTTGGCTCAAACTCCTCTGTGATCGCAATTTCACCCAGAGCAAAAGCAAAAGTTCTTACAATGACGTCCAAGAGACCCACTCACCAAGACCTCCCGCCCATCACCTCCTACTTCTCCTCTCCTCACTGCACTCCAGCCACACTGGCCTCCTGGCTGCTCTGTGCCCAGGCCAAGAACATGCCTGCCTTGGGGCATTTGCACTGGCTGCTTCCTCAGCCTGGAACTCTCTTCTCCAGATACCCACATGGCTCATTCATTCTCCTCAAGGGTGTTCAACTGCCATCTTCTCAGTGAGGACCACCCTGACGACCCCGCTGAAAACTGCACACTGTCCATGACCAGCATTGCCTACCCACCTGACTGCTGGATTTTTCTCCCTGACACTCCCCATATTCTAATTTATTATGTTTATTTTCTGTTTTCTCTTGCTAGGATGTAAGCCCTACAGAAGCAGACATTTTTGTCAGTTTTGTCCACTGCTATTCCACCCCCCAGCTCCTAGAACAATGCCTGGTGCACGGTAGGCTCTTCATAAATATCCGTTGAGTGAATGAAAGAACAAGCCATGAGAAGAGAGACTAGAGCACGAACATGTGGTGAAGACTGCTTCCTTCACCATCTCTCTCACTCCAGCGCCGGAATCTACAAATGAAGTGTCATGTCCCATAGAAGGAAACCCATTGGTAAACCGATGCTAATAAAATGCAACCACTACATTTTATCGGGTGCAGAGTCCAGAAGTGAGAAGTGCTCCTCTATGAGGCTCTTGTCACTGGGATCCCTTTCCATTAACAGGACTTCGGCCTCAGCAGCTGTGACACCCTTGGGGAACCAGCAGGCTGGTGGAGAATTGTTAGCAATGGCCCCCTCAACCCCAAACCCACAGAGGCACAGCCGCTTGGCTGTCTGGAGCACATCTTAGGATCACAGAGGGTCAAGGTCAGAGGGAATCTTTGTGGTCTCAGAGGCCAACCCCCTCACTTTACGGATAAGAAAATAAAGTCCCAGAGAGCTGAGTGACTCTGAGGTCGCCCTGGGGTCTCCTTATCCCAGTTCAGGAAGAGAACAAACATTAAAACATAAAACTTTTTACAAAGCATTTATCTCAGAAGGAGCCTCCTGCTGACCCTCGCCGGAGCCTTGTAGGCTGAGCCAGGATGTACGTCTGCATATTTATGTGTCACCCAGATTCAGAAATAATCCCTCTCGTCTGTGTCAGATAACACTGCATATTTTAATTCCACCAGTTGTTTCAAGCCTGTGCTATCTAACACGCAAGTGACACCTTATTAAAGCAACGTCCTTAAAAAAAAATTGAAACAGACTGTCTCAAAATTTATATTTACATAATTGATGAATTTTAAGTAATCCCTATTTAGATTGTCACTTCCAAAAATCTGATTAAAATTATTAGTTTACAGAAGAAAGATTGAAGTAAGCTGTAAAAGAAAAAAGAAAACCTTGCAGCCTTTTCTTCTGGTTCCCTCACCTACGCCTGACATTGCAACACTAAACAAAACCATACATATCATCTCATGCGCTGGGAGTGGGTGGGGCAAGCCAAGTGAACAACACTGCGACAAAGGCAGACAATTCTTATTTTTCCTCATCGGCTCGGAGAGTGTTTAAATGCAACAGAGCCATCGCCAGTGACTGACATCTACATCTGTGTTTGCTTGTGGCATCAGTTGTCAAATGAACATTTCATTAATATCTGGTTTTTTTTTCAATTTAACTTTTAAAGCATTGAGAATTCAGGGCTGCAACAGGGAGCTGCCATGAATTACTGAGCTGGGAGGGTCTTCAAAAGATTTAGCTTCTTGCAGCCACACAAAGCTGAGATCTTGGCAGGGGATGGATCTGCATGTTCTAAGACCTACTACGCTGCAGGGCAGGCCTTACAGCGATGTCTGTGAGAGGGCATCCAGTCTTAAATAGTTTTCCCTCTTCCCTCGTGGCTTAGCAGGAAAACACTTAGGAAGGGTTGTATGGATAGCATGGCCTAAAAATGCAGCTCAGAAAATTTAAACACAGTTCACTTTAGTGCGAAAGGAGGGAATGTGAAGGAGCTAGGGGACAAGAGGACATCAGACACGGATCTATAATGTGGTCCCAGGCCACCCATATTGCACAACTGCAGAGGGCGCCACTCACACGATTCTCCATGTGAATAGCGCTCCCTGGAGTTAAGCAATGACCCTGCCTTTCTACCAGTTAATCTCCCTCCCTCCTTCTCTATTTTCTATCTGTTCTCAGTACCGAGATACTGACATTTTTAAAACAATGGGATCATGCCCAAGGGACAAGACCAAGGACGTTGCCCTTTACTATAAAAAACAAGTACTGCCATCTGTCAGTAATTCCCTTCATCCACTCATCCATTCCACATTGACTGACAGCTTACATGTTGTTTTTTTTTTTTTGAGGAAGATTAGCGTTGAGCTAACATCTGCTACCAATCCTCCTCTTTTCTTTTTTTGCTGAGGATGATTAGTCCTGAGCTAACATCTGTGCCCATCTTCCTCTATTTTATATGTGGGACACCTGCCACAACATGACTGGATAAGCAGTATATAGGTCCATGCCCAGGATCTGAACCAGTGAACCCTGGGCCGCCGAAGCAGAGTACCAGAACTTAACCTCTGCACCACCAAGCCGGCCCCTTGACAGCTTACATTTTGTTCTGCATTGGAGAATCAGAGAATAAAACTGAGTTGAGACAGAGTTCTATATAAGGACAAAGAAATCATATCTAATGTGCAGAACCACCTCAGATACCATGGAGTAAGAGGATGGACCACCAGGTTTCCTATTGGCATAAGGAAAAAATAACAAAGGGGACTCAGGGCCTTATAAGTTGACTCCAGGACTGCAATTCCAGATTCTTGAACAAAGATGGAAGAAGTTTGTCCCGTCCTCTGAGGACAGTGCCTGTGGCAGATTGTTGGCAAAAATGCCTGTAATAATTCCCCACCCCCACCCCCATATCCAAGCCCTTGGGTAGTCCCCTACAACACGAAATGTGGCTAATAGGACAATAGCAACCTTCACAATAATAGAGACATAAAACATGCCAGTGCACTAGGGCTTGCCCTCTCTTTCTGTTCTTGGGAACTCTGAAAGAACCACCATGTGACGGAGCCCGAGCCAGTGCACTGGAGAACGGCAGATATGTGGTTAATTCACCCCAGTACCCCAGTGGACATTAAACCAACTTCCAGCCATGTAAGCAGGGCCTTCCTAGACCATCCAGCTCTGGCTGACCTGAGGAAACATAGGAAATTATACACATTTTTGTTATGACAGTAGGTTTTAGGGTGGTTTGTTATTCAGCAAAAGTCATTGAGTCAGCACGTCACTCTAAGCCAGTAGAAACTCCAAAGATACATCCTATGACAGTGGCCCTGGTTAGCAAAGAACGTATTTATGTGTAATCCTAGGCATTTTAATCAAATGCTATCTACCTAGCTCAGATCTTGGGAAGAATTCGCTTTATGTTGCTTGAATCATGAACATTTCAAGTCACTACAGTTTCTGGCACCATCTAGAAGCCAAATCAATGAAGCGGGTTGAAATTGATGTAATTTGAGTGGATGGGTGGAGGGGGTAAAACCTGAAAACACTTGAAAGCAGGGATGGCTGGTCAGAAGTTTCACCATCAAAAGCAAATGCTGAGAAGGGTACCGGTGAGGCTTCCCAGAGTGGCTGTAGGGGCCACGCTGCCAACTCCCTTTTCAGGACTGAAGCACTGGTTCCCTCAGAGTCTGGGAGCATTGGCAGCTGATGGCTCTTAGCTGAATCTCTCTCTAGGAGTTTCCCTCAGCTGAGGAGGGCTGCCTTGCCCAAAGTCATATCCCCTTCCTTGCCTTGCCCAAAGTCACACCCAATGATGGTCCCTGCCAGGTTGATGCAATCCTTTGATGTCAATGCAGGAAAACTCTTCCAAGCCATCCCAGCTCCACAGCTTCCCATGGGACTGGCTGAGGTCTTTATCGTGACTGCATGGCAGCTCAGCTTCTTCCTTTTTCCAGTCTTGTTTCCTTCATTTCTTCCCAAGTATTGATCCCGAGAGCACTCCCCAATGAAATCCCCGCATGCTGGTCTCCAAGTCAGAGTATGCTTTCTGGGGAACTGGATCTAAGGCACTCCCAGAAGCACGGCTTTGCCACATGGCAATACTAAAGGGCAGCAGTTACAGAAGGAAGCCATCATGTGACAGGATAACAGCCACAGAGAACAACAACAACAAGCCACCAGAAGCATGAACATTCCTTATGTTTACATAAAGGAAGAGAAGGAAGTAGCCCAAGGGGAAAAAAACTAGTTGGTAAACAGTGCTAGATACCCTGTGACTGTGTCCCCATGGTTTGTGGAGCCCTGAGAAAGCAAAAATCATGTTTGTCCACAACATTGGAAAGGCCAATCCTAAGTCATAGGAGCCAGACAATTAAAAAGAATGAGGTAGGTGAAAAACTCCTGTCCCGGAAGAGAGAGGACAAGAAGCAGGAGGATGTGGTCATCTTATTCAAGAGAGAATTGTAAGAGGCAGGAAGACATCAACCGACCGAAAGAGGCAGACACAGATCTTCATGGTCAGGAGCACAAATGAGAATCTAACTTAGAGAAATACCTTGACTTTTTTGTTAATGAATATGAAACTTTTGAAGAAACAGACTGCTTTCTAGGAAACATATGACCACAGATTGATTCAGAAGAACTATAAAACTTGACTAGATCAAAAAGTACATAAGAAACGAACAGACATCCAATAAATATGTTCAAAAAAGCTTCTAGACCTACTTTCACTAGAAAGTTGTCTCAAACTTCAAAGTCGCCAATAAGCCATATGCTATATAGTTTCTCAAGTGAAAAAAAAAATAATAGATGCTCCTTGTGGAGCCATAGCCAGGCCTGCTCTAGGCTGATGACAGTAAGAAACGGAACACTGAAGTACCCAAATGGGGCAGAGCAAGCCTTGTATGGTAAGACACGGGCTCTTCAATGCGGATATGAGCTCTCTTTTAGTCCAAGGGTATGAAGTCATCCCTCAGCGCTGAGCTTCTCTGACTTGGAAGACTCACCTTCTTCGCGGGTTGTGTTGGTGTCACCCCGCCTTTGGCATGCTTCCCTAGAGAACTAGGGAGGTATTGGGAAGCTGTCTCCATTCACCTCCTTCCTCAGCTGTTGCATACCCTTTAGACTACATATTAGCTGGTTCAGCAGACAAACTAAGCCAAAGCAACCTTGAACTGAGTGTGAGTTATCATTCCTGAACCTAAACCAGCCCTCAGTGTCTACGGAACTCTCTTCCTAACCTATTTTGTTATGTCAGCAAAGCTTGATACCAAAACCTAATATAACACCACAAAACAATCAGAAAAACAGTTCTAAGATAAAAGCCAATTTCACTAAAGTATAGAATTTTAAAATCCTAGGAAATGGTATTTTAGAAATTCTAGAAATTTTAAACACGAAATATTAAATTATATACTACTACTAAATATGTGTCCATTTAGTAACACAAGAATGGCTTAATATTAGAAAATCTATTAACATACTATATGATATCATGAATTCTTCTACTAATAACCAATAGGATCAACTAATAAATGTCTAAAATGAATGTGATAAAATTTGACACAGATTATCATGAAGACTAGAGAAATTCCCATTAAAACACAAACAAAAACAGAACACCTGTCATTTTTAAAACATAGTTACCATCAGAAAGTTCTGCCTGTAAACTAACAGAGAATAACTGAAAAGGAAAAGATAAAATTGGTAGCTTTTTGCACAAGATACATAAGTTGTTTCGTTTTGTTTTACCTAGATTCCCCAAGAGCAACATTTCTTACACTTGGGTTCACGGGTAGGTTTTCAGGGGTTCTCCAGTTCTCAATAGTGATTTTATATTTATATTTTTATTTCTCTGATCATCTGAACTATAAACATAAGCTTTTTAAAAACCTGCAGTAAATGAACGGGCAGAGCTATATTTGGCCTGCAGCTCATGCGTAATCCTAACTGTGAATGGCCACATGATTTGGTCACAACTGTCCCCAAGTATTACTGTTGTAATTGTTGAGTGCTGATAAGGAAAGAACAAAGTTGGAGATAACATACAAATTTTGCATTTTCATCAAGGGATGACATGAATGCAGGCTTTCCAGTGATGGGAAAAATGAAAGCCAGGGAGAGAACTGAGCCTTCCCAAAGGACATGATATCTGAGATGTACAGAACTCAGTGACCCTGATCTGGAGCGATCAGTACACAGTCACCTCGCAAGCATTGGTTTGAAACAGCAAAATAATATTATTAAACACATATAATGAATGCTGTCAATTTGATGTTTATTACTTTCGTGGTTGCTAATTAAGAGCTACCAGAATAAAAAGCATATTCTTGGTTACAAGTTTTTATATTTTAGGAACGTTATTCTAGTTATCTCCAAAAATAATTTAAGTCATCACAAATTGTTCAAAATATTTTTTCCTTTAAAAACTGGTCTACACCTTATGGAGACTTAAGAAACACAGCCTTAGAGAATCAATTAAAATGCTATTAACACTAATAAGAGTTCAGTGATAGAGATAGATAAAAAGTAAATATAAAAAATCAATAGCATTTTTAAACACCAGCAATAAAAAGGTATAAAATATAATGGAAAAAGATAATCACCATATTAGCAGCACAACAAAAGATAACCAGAAATTAACAAGAAATATCCAGGAAGGACATATGTTAGAGAAAACAACTATAAAACTGTATCTAGAGACTTAAGAATACTTGAATAAATAGAAAGGCAGTTGTGATAAAACTAAATGATGTTTAAAAGGTGATTATTCTGCAATTTAATTATATGTTTAATTCAATTTCAATTAAAGTCCACACAGGATTATTACAGAAATGTGACCATGTTGGTCTGGAAGAGTAAAATAGCAGAAATAGTCAAGAAAGTTTAGCAAAAGCTAAGAAATGAGGATGTGGTCATACAAAAAGCTAGAAAATAAAATTAAAGCTAATGAATTTAATTTAACAGATATTTTTCTATCAGAACTTCTTGGTGGCTTCTATATGCAAATATGATCTGTGTCTGAGGAAGAGGAGTGATAGAAAGGTACGCGGTATTTACCAAGTGTATAAAACAGGACACCCTTCTTTATAAAATGGTCCCGACACTTATCTCCTGCGCAGTTTGAGAAGTGCTCAAAATACTACACGTGAAACAGTCTCCTGGACGCTCAGTTTCTTGACCTCTTCACCTCCAACGCTCTTTTCCCTCAATCCACTGCAGCCATTCACACCGTTACTCACACCATATACGTCCTCATCATCAGAAATCGTACTACCTCCAGCAGTTTCCTTTCACGTGTCTTACATTCAAAGCCAACCCTGGTGATCTAGTGGTTCAGATTCAGCACTGTCACCTCCATAGTCCAGGTTCGTTTCCCGGTCAGGAAACCATACCACCCATCTGTCAGTTGTCATACTGTGGCGGCTGCGCATTGCTGAGATGCTAAAAGCTCTGCCACCAATATATCAAACACCAGCAGGGTCACCTATGGTGGACAGGTTTCAGCAGAGCTTCCAGACTAAGAAAGATGAGGAAGAAGAACCTGGCCACCAACTTCCAAAAAAATTGTCCATGAAAACCCTGTGAACAGCAGAGAAGCATTGGCTGATACGGTTCTGGAAGGCAAGAGGATGGCGAAAAGACCAGGCAGAGTTCTGCTTTTCTGTACACAGGGGCACTAGGAGTCAGAATCGACTCGACGGCACTAACAACGTTCAAACCACTATCTCAGCTTTCGGCGCACTTGCATTGCTTCGCCTCTGCCACAACTCTTCTACCTCATGGAGGCTGCCGATACACTCATCTACTATTTACTTCCTCACTGTTCAGCCTCCTCCCGTCTTCACTTGCCCTGTATAACAGACTCCATATCTTTCTTTTTAATCATTCCCTTAGCCTCAACCTCCTTGGCCATCTGTTTTTCTATATACTTACCTAGGCAAAACCCTACACCTTGTTGAATCCATCTCTACACTTTTCTCTGCCTTGAAATGACCAATTGGAAGTTTCAAAAACTAATTCACACAATCAGCTTTATGGAGTGTCCAGTGGACATGGCTACACCTTCCTCTAACCTCTCTTGCCCATCTCTGAGAAGACAGTCAAACCTCCTCTTACCTCCACACTCCCACCAATGTGTACTCTGCAGCTCTCGCCTGATGACTCCACTTCACACTCCACAGAGAAAACAAACTGCCTAATACAGAAACTCTCATCTTCCCACCATCACATTAACACTCCTACTCTCAGCCATCTTTTACTTCTTGTTAAGAAAAAAAGAACATCTATGCCTCATCAACGGGCAGTTTCTCCACTTGTCCTATAGATGCCACACTATTTGCCCCCTAAATGACCCCATCTCTCTGGCATCACAATCTCTCCTTTATTTGGGTCTTTCTCATCCACATTTATATTTATATGCTCTGATATCTCTCATCTTAAAACAATAAAAACACAACAACCAAACAACAAGAATAAATTTCAACTTGTCTCCTGATCCGTCCTCTGCTACTGACCGATTTTTCTGTTACCCTTCAAAAGTCTCACAAGAGTTGCCTACACATGCTTCTCCACATTCTTACTTTTAATTCACTCCTCAACCTAGCCCCACCTGGTAGCCTTCTGCCCCAACTACTCCCATGGAACTGTCCATCAAAATCACCAGCCGACCTCTAGCTAAATCAAATCGATATCTTTCTGATCTCCCGATGTTTCTCAGCAGCATTGGACAGAATGAACTCCTCTTTAAAACCCTTTCTTATGCTTCTGCCTTCTCAGTGAAGGTAGCTTCTATCTCACTGGGCAGAATTTCTCAGTCCCCTTGGCGGATTCCTCCAACTCCACCCAAAGTCTAACATTAACAGTCCTCAGGATTTGGTCTGAGCCCACATCATTCTCTCTTAATGATCAACCATTTTTATGATTTTAAATATCACTTACATTCTGATAACAACTCCAAAATTTATATTTCCAGTGCAGACTTCTCCTCTGAACTTGAGACTCATATGTCCAATCTCCTACTGCTCATCTCCACTTGAATATTTCACAGATACCTCAAATAGAACATGTCCCAACCAGAATTCTTGAATTTCTCCCTCTCAAAGTGACACCGTCATCTGCACGATTACTAAAGCCACAAACTTTGTGGTTGTCCTTGCCTCCTCCTTTTCTTTTACTCCATGATATTCACTCCATCTGCCAGTATTATCTATTTAAATATATCTCAACAAATACATCTCAAATCCATCCACTTTCTTCCATCTTCACTGCTACCATCCAATCACCATCCTTTCTCCCTGGAGAAGGCCTTCTGGAATCCTTGCTCCCACTGTGGCTTCCTCCAAGGCATTCTTCATAAAGCAGTCATTGGATCATATAAAAATCTAAACCACGTGTTCTGCCTCTGCTTAGAATCTTTTAGCAATGAATCCTGACACAGACAAAAAACTAAAAATTCCTTAACATAGCCCCACACCCTTCAAAATATGGACTCTGCCAGCCTCAACTTCACAGTGTACCTCTTTCCCCCTATTTCTCTAAGCAAAAGCCACACTTCCTAGAACACACCACACTTCCTAGTACACACCACACTCTTCCCAAACTTAAGGCCCTGATTCCTGGAATTTATTAAAATCTATAGTTATTTTATTCATTTTCTCAATCAGTATCCATCTTCCATACTAGAATATAACTTTCACAAGTTCAGAGCCAGGCCTGGTCAGTCTCTTCAGCATAGATGCTTTGTCACTGCAGGTTCACAATAAATGTTTCTTAAGTTAGTGAATGAAGAGAAGTACTCTCCTTGTCCCTTCGCCCCTTTCACCCTGAATAGGGCTACCAAATGTTCTTGCGACTGTCTTGGTTGCTTTGAAAAGATAATTTCGTTCATAGTCATGTCCTATTTCCACCTTTGTGTGTTATTAATAGTACCATAAGCAATTCCCATTGTGCTTATGACAATTTCAAAACCTGCTTCAATACACTGGCCCATAATTACCACTCATTCTGGGTCCTCAATTTACCAAAAGACACGTTGATTCACTAAAAATGGGGGAAAAAAGGCATTTCAATGAAATGAAATCTTGCAAAGCATCTTCTGTATCATGTAGCTCCAGCTACAGTGATAAACCAAACACTGTAAAATTCATTTCCAATGGTTCTAGAACACAGGCTTGGAATTTACATCAGGAACAGTTCCCTGACCTCCCATTCACCTCTCATCAGATATTTTCAAGCATCAGCCCCTGCGAGTCCCCAGGCCAGCACAGCAAGGACTGGCTGTCACCAACAAGAGAGGAAAAGACAGCCTCAGGGAGACAGCCACCAACTCCAGAGCGGGTTTCCATGTCAGGCACCTGGTGCTGAGACTTCGGACTTCCCTGTGTCTGGGTTAAACTTTAGGCGTAGGTTACATACTTCTTGGACTAGCACCATTGTTGACTCTCTCAAAGGCTATTGCTCCCTAGCATTACGAAGCTCAATAATACCTGTGAATATTTATATTTCTAGCCCCTGTTACTTCCCAGACCCTGTCTTCCCTGTGGGCTCATGAGCAGAGCAGTATGCCCATGTCCTGAACATGGGTCCATGGGACACAGGGCTACATGAATACATTCAGGGGCCTATGAGTCCTAGCCAATACAAAATATTTGGACAATAATCCTAACATTTTCATGTCATTATATTTGGGGTTATTTGGATGAACCTTTATAAGTGAGCAGTGCCATGCAATTTTTGTGCCCATTTTTGGTTTTATTAACAATGGATTGTCCTAAGAGGTTATACTTTAAATACTGTTAGCAAATGAGAAAAGAGGTGGACATGATTGATAAAAAATGTGTTCAAGCCCAAAGCCAAATGGTATTTGCAGCATTCTTTTCAAAAGAAGACTTAATGGTTCAAATGTAAAAAGTGGAGAAAAATGAGAGATTTGCCACAGCTGATGCGCATGTGCCAAATCCGAAGCAGCAGTACCTTAGAATCCTTGCTGCCTACCTGATGCCAGTGCTGATTTAATCTCAGTGAAACACCATCCTTGGTGATGTGGCATCACTGTAATTAATTTGAATTTTATTGGCCTGTGGTTTTGTTTATACTTAACTAGTAAATTGGTTTGCCTTTGTAGTTGTATAAGAGCTATAATTATTGGGAGTATATACCTAATTTTATGTTTGTACATTTGTAAGAACTATTAGAATAAAAATGTTTAAATCAAGGCCTATGGGTTCTTTTGTTTAGAATCAGACCAATCTAAGCTCAAATCCCAGCTCTGCCAGCAACTAGTGCTATGGTCTACGGACCAATTTACACATTCTCTTTGAACCACAGTTGCTCCAGAGTGGCTTTAAGCGTTACGAAGGGTGATACGTGCAACCACCAGCCTCCAGCGGGAGAAATAAAGCTGTTTCCCTTGACTCCCTGACTTACTGCTTACTTAAAAATTTAACTCAGTGTTCAGAGTGCTCACCCATCAATGCCATGATTTTATATTAGTATTAACCCTTTATAGTTTTACAACAGTTAACTGTGTTCAATGTTAACTCATAACAACCATAAAAGCTACGTAATTAAGGGATTATTAGCCCAATCTTGTTGACGTGGAACACAAATTTTAAGCAGTTATGAGACTTACTGAGAGACTGGCATGGATTCATGATCAGTGGTATCCTTCGGACTCAGCTCCTCTGTTCCCTCCAGTGCCACTATTCTTTGCATTAGACTATGTCCAGATTACGATCAAAGGGGTCCTTCTCTAACTGCATTCAATGTCATATTATATTGTGGTTTGCTAATAGGTACAGGAAGGGGTCTGGCTACTTCAAAATAATGTATATAGGATATTTATAAAACAACAGAAAGATGAAAAAGAAAGCTGGACAGTCATGGCAGGCAACACTGGTCTTAAAGCCAAGACGCTGATCACTGTCCTTGACAATTCCATGTCTCCCCCTCTCTCTTTTAATCATTCTACTCGCAGCTCTATCCTTTTAGATATTAAATTCTATTACCAATTCACACTGCAAAGGGGTTGTATAATGGCATCAGAAATTACATTAGGTCAGAGAACAGGTTTTTTTTTTTCTAGTGACCCAAGATAATAAGAGTGATAAGTGGTTTAAGTTTTCACGATGAAAATACAGGCACAGGCGAATTTCCACTGAAATTAGGACAACTGCTCACTCTTGTCTTTTTATCCAAGATTGGCTAGGAGGGCCAAAGAAGGTGAAGACTGACTAGCACTATTGGCAGAGAAAATTCCAGTATCCAAGCAGACATAACAATTCGCTATCAAGAGAATACCAGATCCTTCTCTGCGCTCATGTCGGAAAGGGCCCAAGCAAGCACAATGGACAAGTCCATGGCTTCACAAGCTCAAAGGGACAGAAGCAGGAACATGGGGCAGTGGAGAGATTAGAAGGCCACAAGGCTTTGGCACAAGATGTCACATTTGCGAATACGCACTTATTTAATATAATTCCTTCAAAATGTATACAGAGATGAGTCAAAAGCTATTTACCAACTCTTACATATAATAGGGAAAACAATCAAAGGAACTTAAATGTCCAAAAAGTGTAGTGATCATATAACTTGCTCTGTCCTTATGATAGGATATTCTTCAGCCATTAAACTGATGTTTACAAAAAATTATAAAGACACAGAGAAGTGCTTTCAACATGATGCCTAGTATTAAAAAAAATGTATAAACATTCAGTGTGATCTCTAGTGTGTTAAAAAAAGCATATGGGTGCACAGAAAAAAGCTAGAAGGGAATACATGAGAATATTAGTGCTCATTTTAGGCTGATGAGATTTGGAGGAAATATTTTTTCTTCATATTTTATCTGTATTTTCCATCATGTTTGAAGTAATCGCCTTACTCTAGTATCAGTGAAAATGTTCAACAACACAATTTTTACAAAACTATTAAGATTTCTGGAATCCATTGCAACAGGGCTGAGCTCGCCTCAAAAGAAGCTTTTGTAGCACTAAAAGCCAAAGAAAGGTGTGTGTCAACAGGAAATGTGCACTGAAGAACTACGCAGGCACAGAAACGACCCCAGACTGCCCTGGGGGATTTTCACCCTTCAACATCACAGATTTGAGAGAAGGACTTTCCTCTCCACTAGCCCCTGCATGGGGACTCATACACCCAGCCCACTATGCATCTTTCCATTTTACACGATGAAAACTGAACCAGTTGGCAATGATGACGTTGGAGATTTTTAAAAGAGATCTTCCCCAGAATACTGAATTTTTCCAGCAGTGGTAATTCTTTCTTTATATAGAACTTCTCTAAAAGCAGAGTAAATATGTGCTTTAAAAAGAGAAATCCCTGGAGTTTCTCTCATCTAGAACTCTCCCCCTTTCTCGTAAACATAGCACCCTCCACCACCTCTGACCAGCCACCTCTCTCCCGTCTAGTCTCACTCCAGCCCCTTCTTACCTCCCTGATCCCTCAACTCTTCCTCATCCTCTAACCCAGGTTACTCAAAATGGTTACTCTGAGAATGTTTTGTTCCAGTTAAGGAACAAGTTAAGGAGTTTATACCAGAATGTAAACCAGCATACTACTTCCTTCAGAGACAAAGTCTTGCCGCAAACAACACAATACAGAGAAAGAGACAAAAATGTCATCTAAGCAGCATACTTGGTGACTTTGTTGATTCACGACAAGGAAGCTCCTCATCTCATAGACGAGTAACAAACATCTGCAGAGCAGCATTACTCTGCATACCACAGTGTGAGTGGCACTGCTCTACCTCATCCCACTCTCTCCAAAACTTTACTACAGTGTGTTCAGACAGTGACAAACGCATTGGATAAGACAACACAGGGCAACAGACCAGAGAGAGTGGTGAGGACCTAGGATGGTCACGAAAGAAATGAGTTAGAAAGTGACATATGAGTTGGTAAGAAAAAGCCAGGCAAGAAAAGAGATGGAGAAAGAATTTCCACATATAGGAAATAGCTGGTTCAAAGGTCCTGAGGTGGAATATAAAAGTTAAGTAGAAATATGATAGAATTATTAAGTGCTAAATGGATTTTGGAAGTCACTTAGGCCAGAGCTTCCCAAAGAGGGTGCTATAGAACACAAGCTCCACAGGACGTTAAATGGTATTTCATTTTAAAAATGTTCCCCAGTCAAACAAGTTTAGGAAAACTGGAATTAAGCTTAAAGTGTTAAAAAAAAAAAACAGGGGCTGCACAGTATCATAGTGGTTAAGTTCACATGCTCTGCTCCAGTGGCTCAAGGTTTGCCCATTTGAATCCTGGACACGGGCCTACACACCACTCATCAAGCCACGGTGTGGCAGCATCCCACGCAGAAAATAGAGGAAGACTGACACAGATGTTAGCTCAGTGGCAATCTCCCTCAAGCAAAAAGAGGAGGATTGGCAACAGATGTTAGCTCAGGGCCAGTCTTCTCACTAGAAAGAAAAATAAAAGAACACTTCAGCTGCTAATACACATTGTGAATCTCCAAGTGGTTCTTGGAGCCCAAGCTGAGACGTGCTGGCCAATACCTTAATTTTACAAATGAGGATCCTAAGGTTCAAAGAAGTTTGGTGACTTGAACAACACCCAGTGGTGTGCTGGTCAATGTTTAACAACCACCTCTCCTCCCTCACCCCCGTCCCCCAAATGCATACATCCCATGATGGGCACAGTCTAAGGTGGCCCTCATGATCCCACTCTTTTGGTGTTCATAACTTTTGTGTATGCTCTTCCCCTTGAATGTGGGTAGAAGCTGTGACTTGCAAGAGTGATGGGACATCACCTCTGTGATTAACTTACACTATATAAGACTTCATCTTGCTAGTAGACTCTCACTGGAGACTCCTTTCTCCCTATCTGGCTTTTAAGAAGGAAGGTGCCATGTGGGAGGCCTCCATGGCAGGGAGCTGGGGGTGGCCTCTAGGAACTGAGGGCAACCGTTAGCTGACATCCAGAAAGAAGCAGGACCTTCCATCTGACACCCCGAGGAAACGAATTCTGCCAACAATCTGAGGGAGCTTGGGAGCAGACTCTTCCCCTGTTGAGCCACCGGAAAAGAACACAGCCCAGACGACATCTTGATTGCAACCTTGGGAGACCCTGAGCAGAGAAGCCAGCTGATCTGTGCCAGATCCATTACCCACAGAAACTGTGAGATAATAAATGGACGCTGGTTAAACCAGTAACTCTACGGTAATTAATCCTGTAGCAATCTATACCTAACATACACACATATATATGTACACACTTTTATTCTAGTTTTACTGCTATACGGGATGTGTACAACAAATAATTATAAAATATGCAGTAGCCTTTATCATAAATTCCGTATAGCCAGTTGATTCTCACACAATACTTTTGTTGATTTTTGCTGAATTCTTGTATCCTCAGCCAACCTTTGATTGCAACTGATGAACAAGTGAAGTTCCACCATGAATGCGGTGGAGATTTTTATTTTCACTAATGAGAAAGATGAAAAGTGAGGCAAAAAAGACACGTTGCAGAACTTCATTGATTTGCCAGTGCTGAGAGACGTCTTTGCCGAATTGGAAAACAGTTTTTGAGTCCCAGAAGACTATTTCCTCCATTTTTTTGTACTATTCACAATATAACTACTGCAGACAAGAAAAGCCTTTAGGTTTGCTCTGTATCATTAACACTTTCTCCATCACTTTCTTTAGTCTAGGCAAAGAGTCAATCAACTTTTTCTGTAAACAGCCAGACAGTGAATATCTTAGGCTTTGCAGGCCACATATGTGTGTGTCATATATTCTTCTTTGTGTATTTTTTTTATTTGTTTGTTGTTATAACCTTTTACAAATGTAAAACTCACGTCCAGCTCTTTGGCTGTATAAAAGCAATCCTGGGCTGGGTTGGTTCCATGGAACATAATTTGTCAAACCTTGGTCTAGACAATCAACAAAACAGTAAATCAAATAAACTCTGATTTGTAGCTTTTGCCAATTTCTGTGATGTAAATACTTCTACCATGGCCAATTTCAAGCTACTGACATGATGTCAGTAACCGTGGAGCTGGCAAGAACCGCAGAGCAGCACACCATTTGTCTCACTCTGCTCAGCTGCCGTAACAAAACACGAAAGACTGGGCGGCTGAAACAACAGAAATGCATTTGCTCACAGTTCTGGAGTCGGAGAAGTCTAAGACCAAGGCGGGGGCTGATTGGTTTCCGGTGGGAGCTCTCTTCTCCGCTTGCAGGCAACCACCTTCTCTCTGTGACCTCCCACGGCAGAAAGGGAAAGAGCACCACTTCTCCAGTGGCTCTTCTTATAAGGACACGAATCCTATCATATTAGGACCCCATCTGATGATTTCATTTAGCCTTAATTACCTTACTTATCTCCAAATATACTTACATGGAGGGTTAGGGCTTCAGCGTATGAATTTTAGAACACGATTCAGTCCACAGAACCATTACATAGCATTTCTACCACACAGATACAATAAAGAGCATAAATAACAATAGTAAAATATAGAAAAATAATTAGAAAGTGATGAGTTTTTAGTACTTATTACCTTTGTTTTTAATATAATTTATTTCATTATAAATATATAATTTAATTTTTAATATGAGCTGTGTTAATTTGCTCTCAAGATTCCTGAGCATTTCATAATTGGCTCTCACGAGCCAGTTTCCGCGCAACACAGGGATGGCAAGTTGGTGCAGATGCTGGTACGAGAAGCCATATTTTAATCTAGTGTTCTTTCCTTCTCCTTCAGTGAGTTGCCAAGACAACACTGTTAGTATTAGTACATGTGTCCCTAATATCAAAAACCAACGCAACCAAACTCCAGCTTTTGTAACAACTCATTTCTTTATTTCCCCAGGTTTTAAAAGTATGAAGACTAATAGATTTTATCCCTCAGCCTATACACAGTTGGCTGATTCATTAAATGCATGATTCCTGTGCTGGTTTACTCATTGCTTGCCTGCCTCTCCAGAATTTCCTTGGCAAGACTTTGATAAAGCATCATCAAAGAAATATCATAAACCAGCTTCCCAAACGTCTATGCACTGGAATCCACAGAGGAAGCTTTCTAGAACTATACACATGCAAATTTAGCAGGATATCAGAATTGGGGGGGATGGGCCCCAGGAATCTCTATTTTTGACAAGTACTGATGGTGATTCCAGTAAAACTAGGCCAGCATCTGTTGTCAGATAAATATTTGAGAACTAATAGCATAAATGATAAGATTAAAGAACAAGCCATTCAGAAGCACAATATTTCTTGTTCCTTCATCTACCTTTCTGGGGGCCCTTTTCAGTCTTACCTGGATCAATCTTTATAGGAATGCTTTGTTTCAGTCCTGCAGATAATATGAATAGGATACAATTTCACTAGCTTTCTCATAAAAGTTAATAAGGCAAAACTATAATCATATAATGTTTCTCTGAAATGTCCCCAACCCTTCCTTTGTTTCCTTTTCATTTCCCTGAATTCTCTATGCTCCTTTATCAAATTTGCTCTCAAGAAGGGATTAGACATGCTTACTCACACTAACATGTAAATGATTAATATGGAATCGACCTCAATTTTACTCTTTCTCACACTTTATATCCAATCTCATCAACAAATGCTATCAGCCTCCTGATATATCTATCCAGGAGCCAACTACTTCTTACCACTTTTTCCACTAGAACTCTACAGGCGACTATCCTTGTGTGCTATTCTATTGCAATAGCATCATGATTTTCCTGCTTCTACCTTTGTCTCCCATCAGTCTATTCTCAACACACAGTCAGAATGATACTTCTATGGTATAAACAAGATATGTCATTCCTCTGCTGGAAACTCTCCAATGGCTTCCCTTCTTACTCAGAGCGAAACCAAACTCCTCACTGCCATGGCCTACAAGGACCCACACGACCATTTCTCTGCGTGTTCATCTCCCACCACCATCCCCTCTTTCATCATCTACACGGCCACACCTTCCCTGACCAGTCCCCGTAAAACAGCACACACCCACTCCATTTCCCCATCATCGTCTCCTCCTACCCTACTGCATCACTCTTTCAGAACACTTATCACCACTTGACATGTTACTGTCAGTGTCTGTCTCCCCCACTAGAAAGGAGGCTCCATGAGAGCAGGGATCTCTTTTGTTCACTGGTTTTGTTCACTACAGTTTCCCAGTACCTGGCACAGTGTCTAACATGAGTAGTAGTTATTGAATATTAGTTAAATATAAATGATTGAATAAAAGGTAATCATTGTCACCTTTCCAAAGGTATTTTTCTTTTCACAAACTACCTACTTCTTCTCCGTCTACTCTGATAGCCACCCTCCAGCTTACAGTCACGCATCATTCAATGACAGTGACGCGTTCTGAGAAAGGCACCATTAGGAGATTTCGTCATTGTGTGAGCATGATAGACTGTACTTATACAAACCTAGATGGCACAGCCTACTACGTACCTAGGCTGCACAGTACGAACCTTATGGGACCACCGTCATCTATGTGGTCTGTTCTTGACTGAAACATCATTATACGGCACGTGACCATATTGGATTCCTCTCAATCAGGACTGGCTTCAATTTGTGGGGCCTGGAGCAAAATGAAAATGTCGGGCCTCTTGTTCAAAAATTATTAAGAATTTCAAATGGCAACAGCAGAGCATGAAACCAAGGGTAAGGCCTTTCTCAGTGCAGGCCTGAACTTACCACACTTGCCCTTGTGCTGGCCCTGTATGCTGCTTGATCCTCTTTCCCCCTCCTCCCTTACCCTCAGCTCCCTGGGCTAGATTAGACCCCCTCGCACGCCCCCTACGTATTACCCCTTTCATAAAACCTTCACCCTGTGATCACTGTGTTGATTTTGGTCTTCTCTGCTGGGCTATAATGTGGACAGTAACATATTATGTAGCTGTATTCCCACTACAGGACCAGAACTGGCAAGGTGCCAATAACTCCTTGTGAAGTTGGCTAAAATGAGGAACAACCTGCTGTTGTGGGATTTTAGACACCAGAAAGCAGAATGGAAAGGTATTTGGATAGTCAAGGAACTCTCAGGCTATGGCAAAATTGGCTACCATGGAAGAGACTAAATGAGTCTGGGCAGCTCTGCCTCAGGCCTGGGAAGCTGTGGACATAGGACAGCTTCAGTCCTAAACATGGACACAGCTTGGGCAGCCGTGGCAGCGAAGCACGTAACAGGAGGAAGGGTAAGAAAGTCAGGAAAGGGTAAGCCTGAGAAGAGGGCAAGGAAAACAAGCAGCATTCCCAAGTCATGCTGAGCCTGAGACCGCCCTGTCGGCGGCTTGCTTTACTCCACGGGGGGACCCGTGAGGGCCAGCCAAGCGGCAGGAGCTTCTCAGCAGGGATGGTGTCATGAGTCAATGAACAGCACCAAGGGGAGGGGCCTGCATAAAACTAGTCCAAGTGTCCTAACCTCAGCCCAGCATGTGGGGATGCCAAGGAGGGTCTGAAATACAGTCAAGAAATCAAGGCTGAACACCAGCCGTAGGAACTACAGAAATGCTTTAGCACTAAAAGAATACAGAACACTCAAAAAACAGGTGGAAGCTAGTGTCTCAACCAGACATTCCAGAAGCCTGGTGTCAAGACAACAAGATTAATTCCAGATCTCAGCCATCAGCTGGTGCACACAGGCTTGGCTCTGGGAGTGAATGGGGCTGGGGCTGCAGCTGAAAGTCCTCAGGGCCTACAAGGCAGAGCTGATGCAAGTGGGCCTTCTTGGCCCCCATGTTGTAACTTTCTCAGTCAAGTGAGATCCAGAAAATTCATCTCACCAAATAGATTCCATCCAATCTAAGTTCCCAGCACACCACTGTAGCAGGCGTTGTTATTTATTGTTATGGAGTGGGTGAGAGGCACCACCCACTCCCAACTCCTTCCTTGCCTCCCTTCTACTAGAGAAGCTGAAAAAAGTGAGACACACAACTTCCCAACATCCCTTACAGCCAGGGATGGCCAGGTGACACAACACCATCCAATGAGACAGAAGAGGTTGCCTCTGTGGGAGCTTTAGGGAAAGTCTTTTCTCTCCTGATTAAAGGGACAGACATAACTCCCACTACTTTTCCCTTCCTCCTACCTTGAAGAGGAATGTGATGTCTGAAGTACAAAAGCCATCTTGCAACCATGAGGCAAGCCTGAGGATGAAAACAAACATGCTAAAAATGGAAGGAAGAAAAATAAAAGAGCCTGGATCCTTGACAGCATCATTGAACCAGCATCCACGTGAGAGAAAAAAAAAACCCTTCTTGTAGCAGAAAGCACAACTAAAACGTTCACTCGTACCATTGGTTCTGTAATTACAGAAATCAACATGTGCAATGTTAGAGAGTATTTCTAAAATAACGTACAGTGGTTAAGAGGCAGGCATTGGAGTCTGCGTTCAAATCCCAGCCCTATCGCCTATCAGTTGTACGAACTTGAGCGAGTTTCTCAATCTCTCTGTGCTTATGTCCTCCACTGAAAATGAGATTATAATGGAACCTACATTATATAGTATTTGAAGCATTCAAAAAAAAAGCTAATAAGCTTTTAGAGCAGTATCTTGAATATGGTAAGTGTTCAGTGAATATTGGCAATTACGATGATGGTTCTTATAGAATAAAATTAAAAGATTCAGAAAGTGAGCCATCACTGCCAGCCTTTGCCTGTTTTTATTCGCTAAAGTGTCCTCCTACACTTCTCTTTCTAGTACAAATTACCCTCGGCCTTCTCTTTTCGTATTATTTAATTGTTTTTCCTGTGTTCACATCTAATTTACATATACATTTTAACATGGAGGAATAGAAAATATATTGACTATTTATCACCAATAGACTCAGCCAACCAAGATCATCTCTCAAAACACCCAAATACAAAAAAAAAAATACAAGTATTTACAAACCTATTGGCTCGCTGACTGAACCTCACAATTACCTTCCAGGTTTCTTGTACAGCTGTAATAAGGTAATTTGACCTTCCCAACAGGGACTCCTGGCACACATATCAATAATCCCATGTGCCTTGAGGCAGCTGGGAGAATAGGACGATTGCACTTTGCTGGTAAACCAGGTATGTTAAACCCTAACTATAAACAAGTAAATAGTATTCCCAATACAAAGCATTATGTTTCGTCTATTTTATTCATGAACTTAATGGCCCATGAAAAAGACCTATTTACATTCTGTTGTGTTATTTAACTACCAACAAATACCTCTCTCCATGCCCAGCAAGAAAGGCTCACATTATGTGTCCACTACAAACAAATTAGTCAGTCAAAAAAAACTGGAGATGCATTCACTTCTAGCAATAAGGCAGAATAAATCTCCTGATAACTACCTATTTTCTATCAGTTAATAATGTTGGACAAAATATCACAAACTCTCCTCCAAATGACTCTGAGTTGGCAAAAATCTAGGGGAAATTTGCAGGGGCCAAAAAAGAAGAGGGAGCTAAAAGCCAGAGATATAAGTCATCTCAGACCAAATGACTGTCAGGTTTCGTTGTTCAGGAAAGGAGATAAGGATTTAGATTTTCCCAGGATGAGAAACAAAGTCCTTTAACAAAGCCAGGACTCCTAAAGACATGCTCATGCACTGGGGAAAGAGCGGGCTGATAATCATCCCACCAGAAAAGGGAGATGGGCAAGGACTGTGCCTCTCTTGTATATACTAACATCCCCCTGAATTTGTATAATCACAGGGACAGACCTGTGGTTTCAGGATCTAATTTATTTATCTGTGTAGTATGGAATACCCCAGGCCAAAAAACTAACCTAAAGTAGCCCTAAATTAGTAGTTCTCCAGTGCCCCTGGAAGAAGCAAAAATCAAACACTGTCTAGCCCTGTGCTGGCCAATAAACTGGCCACTAGCCATATATGACTAGATTAAATTTTTAATTGATTAAAATTAAAACCCAGTTCCCAACATTAGCCACATTTCAAATGCTCAAAAGTCACGTGTGACTAGTAGCTACCATACTGGACAGCAGAGAAATAAAACATTTCCATCATGGCAGAAATTTCTATTGAACAGACACACTCTTAATCCATGCTTCACAGGATTCCCATAGCTAATTGCTGCTGAAAATGAGTTCACAATCCACAACTACTAAACAAGGAGACATGGCACTAACAGTGAGAGTAAGTCGAAAAAGAACAAATAGTGGAATGAGACTAATAATAACTTTAAATAATAGAATTTTCCAATACTTACTACAAAATATCTATGTTTTAAATGTTTTTTAAAATTGAAGATGGACTCAAAAATATAACAAAGGAAAAAGATACTATCAAAAGGGACCAGGTAGATTTGAAAAAGAACAGAACTTCTAGAAATATCTGTGTGTGCGTGTATACATATATGCAACGTGTGTATGTGTGTAATGACTGAAATTACAAATTCAGTGACTAAAAGAGTTCATTAACTGGCAGATACATCTAAATAAATTACTACCAAGGATGCAGCACAGCAATCTCCATGGGAAGTATGGAAACATGGGTAAAGAGACACGGAAGGCAGCTCTAAGAGAGAGAGGACAGAGAGGATGGAGAAGAGACAAGCTGAAGATTTCCCAGATTTTATGACAGTCACCAATCCTCAAATTCAGGAAATTAATACCAAACAGGATAAATATAAAGATCCTGGATTATACATAATTCATACCTGGATAAATCACAATAAAACTGCAGATGACCAAACAAAAAGAGAGGATTATACAAATAGATTAAGCATCACCTACAAAAGAAAACTGATGTGCACAGCAGCCGACTTCTCCACACCAACAGAGGGATGCCAGAGATGAAGGGATGACGCCTTAAAATGCAGACTGAAAATAACTGACAACCTAGAATTAAATTTTGAGATACATTATTATTTAAGAGCAAAAGTGGAAATAGTTATTCTCAAACAGATAAAAACTAACATGTTTATCACTAATAGTTCTCAGTGAAGAAACTTCTCAGAGATACGCTTCGGCCAAAGGAAAGTAAGACAGAACAAAAGACTGACAGGTAGGAAGGGATGGGGAGTGAGGACCACGTGGAGAAATCACACCAATAATGGCCATACAAGATAATAATATAAATAACAACTAATTTGGGTAGTAACAAAACAAAATAGAACTAAAATTCTGAAAAAAGTAATATGAAAGAAATAAATGTTTGGACTTAAAGCATTCCAAGAAAAGGCTGTTCAGGAGGATGAAAATATTAACTTTAGATTTTGTTATGCTAAGTCTGAATGCTAAAATTTTAAGGGCAAACACCAGAAACAGAGAAATAAACTCTGAAATGAACTCAAAGCCAGTGAAGCTACAAAGACACACTGGGAATGATAAAGACCTAACGCTGCAGAGTAACTTCTTCGGGGAGGGAAGGGCAAGGCAATGGGAGTGGGGTACAACGCCCCAATTAGATTAGTAATGAGTGCACGAGGAAATGTTTTATTTCTTAAAATAGATGGTAGCCACATGGAGGGTTTTTTTGTATCTTTGTATTTTTGTACTATTTTTCATATCTTTCCATTTGTCCAAAATTATTAATAATAAATTAAAACAAAGAAAAGATATGTCCCACTTGAAAAATACATGCTTCCAAAGAAGTATCCAGAAAAACCTCCTGAGAACAAAGTGCTTTAAAGTCTACAAAGTGTTTGTTATACTGCCTCATTTGATCCTCACAACAACTGGAAAAAGAAAGCAAGATGCGTTTCATGTTCCCCATTATGCAAACAAGACAGGAGAAATGACCAGCGCGGTGAGCTGCCCTCCTCAAGTCACACAGCTAAGAAGTGACAGAACTTGTCCTCGATCTAAGTCTTCTAACTCGCATTCACTTTCTTCCCAGAACACAGTGTTACCTTGCAACTGTCAACACATTTAAAGAATATACTACAGAATTAGCAAGCCCCATAGAAATGGTATTTTACCTGAAAAAAATTCTGAGTATTAACCTAAGACAATACTCAAAGGGAAGAGTCAAGGATTTAAACAAGATTTATATACAAGGATGTTCACTGAAGCATTATTTATAAAAGTGAAAACTGAAAATGATGTAAATATCTAATAGTAGGGAAGTGCAAAGAATGATGTATCTATGCGATGCAATGTTACACAGTCATCCATCATTTTCTAAGAGAATATTTACAGCTTAGGAAAATGCTAATGATATAACAATAAAGGGAAATATGGTATTAAAAGTATGATATTCATTTTATTCAACCACAGATGTTGATGCAAAAACTGACAACGGTGATAGATATATGCATATTGAAAGCCTAGAAGTAAATGTGCAACACACGAATAGGAATTATATCTGGGGCGGAGGAATTGAAATCATCAGTGATTCTCTCTTCATTCTCTAACATGAACACGTTTCTGCTTTAATCTAAACAAAACAAAATTAACAAGTTTTAGAACTTCTTCTTTACAAAAGCACCAGCAACTTTAAATATCTTACTCCCCCACTGAGTTAAACAGGTAAAAATTAACATGCTAGAAGAAAATAGAATCCAAAGAAAATAAAGAATCAAAGATGAAGATAAAACACCTCTGAAATTGAACTGTATGAGGTCACAGCCTGGTTCTCATCATCACTGGGCCCTAATGAAGTAGGTTAACTGGCCTCAGATACATAACTGACGACCAAACACAGAAGGACTCTAGTCTCCCAAGATTCTGGTTTAACAGCATTAGCCAAATATCAAAAAGGCATTCCAGCCAAGACAATTCACCCACAACAGTCTGTGCAATGAAAGGTTGCATGATGTCTCAACAAGTGCAGACCACCCACCCACAGAGATACAGCATGCCCTCTAACCGTGAGAAGGCTTAGCCTGACCCAGGATGAATCAGGGACCCTTCCCACCCATCCATAGTTCCCAAACCCTGACATGCAAGGGCAGTAACAATTTTCTTACAGAAGATACCCATTCCACCGAGTCTCTTCTGCTCATCCCTAAGGAAATATCTGATGTAATTTTAAAGTTCAGTTCACAAGCCAGCAGCCAATACTATAGGCTGTCACTTTCCCCAACTTGTGCGTGCCTATGGACTAATATATTGCAATTGCCTCCGATCACCTCGTGGACTTCTGTGCTGGCAATCTCTCAAGTACCTATTCAGCAGGTCACCAGAAGTCTTGCTGAGGTTGGAGAAATTTTAAGATCTTCAATCTTATTTTCAGGTATAATGTACCTGCCATCAAAATAAAAGTGGTTAATGGTTTTTCCATTTCTTTTCCGTTAGAGAAATGGATGAATGCAGAAGGGACTGAAAGCTGGAAGCTAACTCGTTAGGTGATTCTTCCTTTATTTAAGTCAAATGTTCTTCCATGCCCTTTATATAACCCCTCTCCTGCTCTCTTCTTCCTCTCATGCTCCCCCGGGACTGAGAGCCTGAATCCAAGATGCATGGCAGCGAGCAGTACCGGAAAAAATAAGTTTGGAACTCCAAAAATCAGATTAAGCTATTTGAAGTCATTAAAACAGAGTTTTCCGAAACCACCCTGGTAGGTCAGGCTCTTGCACAGGGACTCAGATCTCAATTATGTTTTCCAAGGGCCTTTGGGTAGTGACAGTAATGGTGACAGTGGAGATGATGGTGTGATGATGATGACAGGATGGTGAGCAGAAGGAGGAAGATGTCGAGGAAGAAGTGATAGGGGCTGGGAAATTCAGCAAATATAAACCTACGAACAAAACAAAACAAATTTGTTACACAAACACCAAATTGACAAAAAACATAAGTCAAAGGAAGACAGTACAGACTAATTATGATGTGAAGTTTAAACTACGCTTAACTTTGCCATTTATTGAAGACAAACCCCTGTGTCTTCCGCCCTCGGTGAACGTCAGTAAGGTAACAGAACACGCACATCTCTGACATCCAAATGAGAGCTTACAGGGAAGAAAATAATTCTGTGATTCACTTAATCTCTTTATTTCCAAAGAAAAGTGGAAAATCCGTGTTCTTCTGTCTCAGTTTCTGAAACATTAAAGTTAACGTTTACAAACCCACAATACAGAGCATGAGAAAGGAGCATCGCCAGCTCAGATGGTTCCAATTTAACTTGCGTGGCGCTAACCCAGAGAGGGAATCTATTTCTATTAGGTTCCAACAACTCACAAGAGGGGACGGCGGACTCTGGGAGGCAAACTTTTCAGGACAAGATATAAATAAAAAATAATAAGCTGAGGGCTTTGCTAAATGAAGAGAAATATAAATAGTCCAACTAATTTGCTTTTAAAATAAATCACTGAAGACATACACACTTCTTCAATAAACATCGTAGACAATACAAAATATACCTCATCTCGTACTCTGGCTAAATAGATAAATAAGAAAAATAGAGGGAAAAGTGGGGAAATATAAATCAAAGAAGAAAGCTAAAGAAGAGATAAAGAAGCAGAGAGTGTGGATACAAATGAGAGAGAAGGGGAGAGAAGTACAAAAAGGAAAAAAGATGACTAGAACAAAATCAGACTGGGAGAGCGACTCAGGAGACGGTCGGGTAAATATATTAATTAATTACAGTGGTTTCTTCAATCCAGCTTCTCATTTCATCAGCGGGCACTACCTGTTATCAGTGCCCTTTGAAATGCTGATTAGGTCTTCAGCATGGAGTCATTAATTTAAAGGCCTTGTGTTTCCTAAATGTTCCTTTAGCTCTGAATGGGTCATATTTTCTCCAGCCTAAGCACTCACTACCTTATGTCTGCAGGAGGAAATGGTTCTCCAGCATCAAGACCAGAGATTGCTTAAAGCAGCAGTTTTCAGTCCTGGCTGAATCACAGGGAGACCTTTAAATGAAAACACTGATGTCCTAAATAAAATACAGATGTCCCATCTAGCCTGGACTATTAAATGAGAATCTCAGAGGAACAGCCCCAAACACGGAAATTCTCGGTGCTGGGTGAAAACCATTCTTATATTCCCTCAAAACATAGAATGGTCTAGACTGTGGGTACCTGAGATTTTTATACTTTGTTTTTTTTCTATTTTCAGCAACATTCTGCAGGGAACAAATGAGTTTCTAAGAACCAAGTTCAGACATATGTTCTCCCACAGACCTGAATCCACTGGACTTCTTGTAAGGCGTGCAAGAGGAGCGAGACGCGGAGAAGAGGGGCGGCAGCAGGAAAGGGCCCCTGCCCGACAGCTGGGCTCCTCGCTCCTCCACACCGGGTCTGCCCCAGCAGGGCACCTCCTCTGATGCCTTTTAACTGCTCACCTTTGACCAACAAATGAACTGTTCCAGAGCGAGTGCTAAGGTTTCAGGGAAACTAAATTGCTTCTTGCTAAAAATCAAAACAAAACAGAAAAAAAAAAGGCTTTTAAGAACTGTAAGCCGTAAAAAGATTCTCTTTAAAACTGACGCTCTGTCTTCAGGTCCCACTAGAAGAAGCTCAGAACCTGAGAGGAGATTATTGCTGAAACAACCCAATTCTGAGAGAACCAAAGCATTACTTGCACATCATGCCATTGACAACTTTGACAGTTAACACAGTGGAGGGATAAACAGGCAAGAAGATGGGTATCAAGTCTAGGCCTGATGTGAAGACTCTCAAAGAGAGTCGGGTGAGGAGCGAACTTCATGCAGTCATGTATTCCTTTATTCTGCCAGTTGAGAACTTAGTTTTAACTTTTGTCAACAGTCACTAGCGCTCCACCGTCTGCTAAGAGAAGACGTGGTTCCCTGCCCAGCAAGAGCCTAAAAACGAGGTAGAAAAACCAGAAATACAGGCGAAACAGCTAAGTCAGGCTTTCCCCAAATTGACCATGGGAGCCGCCCTTTGAGCTCCAGTCCGAGGTATCCCGTGAGACGGGCTGGCACTCTCGGATACGGCGGGTTATTGCCTTGTGAGAACTAAAATAGCGTTTCACACTTTTCCTACAAATGTCATTTGAAATAAATTTTGATCCTAAACCTTCCCCCCACCTTATGCTCAGTGACAGAAAAATAATCACTGGTATTGGTTCTCCTTTCTTCCCCGAAAGAATGCTTGTTAACCCTTCACAGGACACGGAGAAACGCCATGTTACAGCCCACCAGAAGGAAATGTCCCAGGAGGGCTAAAATGCTTGTGTTTCTAAGAAAAGGAGGGCCAGGGATCTGGGCTGGCATACAAAACCCAGAAGAAAGTATTGTTGGAGCAGGCGTTTTTGAGGTTAAGCAAACCCATGTCTACACTTAGCTGTGTGACCCTGAGCAAGACTTCCTATCTCCAAGCTCAGCTTTCTCATCTGTAAAGTATGTATAATACAATTACTTAATTCAGAGGATCATGGTGAATATTTTCCAGTTTAACAATGAATGCAAAATGCTCAGCACAGTGCCTTGCACAAAGTAAAAGCACAATTTATTCATTCACTCAACTAATATTTAACATGTGTATAGAATGTGCCAGGCAATGTGCTAGGGACTGGGACAATGACAAGAGACAAGAATCCCCGCCTCCATACTGCTTACCATCTACTGTTAAGTAAATTGTTTAGATGACGATGATTGCTTGTGGAGAATGTAGAGGGGAGAAAGGGGACAGGAAGTGGGGACGATATGCAATTTTAAATAGACCTTACTGATTTGGTGACATGTAAGAAACTGAAGAGGTGAGGGAATGAGCCATGCAGAGGAAAAAGTCACTGCAACGGCCCAGAGGGAGAAGCTTGTCTGGTGTGTTTGCAGATCAGCAAGGAGGTCAGTGCGGCAGGGAGAGGCCAGGAATCAGAAAGATTAGGAGGAGACGCGATCTGGGAGGCGAGACACAGCAGATGAGGTATGGCTCTGAAGCCTGGCTTTTATACTGAGTGAATCAGGAAGCTGCTGAAGAGGTCTGGGAAGATGAGTGACATGATCTGATTTACACTTTAACAGGATCACTCTAGCAGTGGTGTGCAGAAGAGACGTGGAGGGAGTGTGCAAGAGCAGAAACAGAGAGAGGAGTTAAGACACTATTGCGATAATAGAGGTGAGAGTTCATGATGGCTTAAACCAGAATAATGGCAATAAAGATGACGAGATGTGGTCAGATAGATTCCGGATATATTTTGAAGGTTGAGTTGCTAGGATCTGCTGATGAATTAAATGTGCGATATGAGCAATAGGAATCAAGGATGACTCCATCCTTGGAGCCTGGAATGACTGCCTTTAATTGATGGGAAAGCCTGAAGGAGAAGCAGGTTGGGGAGGACAGGCTGAAGGAGTGGGGAATATAAGGAGTTCTGTTTTGAATATGTAAGTTTCACATGGCTTCTGCACATCAAGTAGAGAGAGAAAGTAAGGAGAAGGATGGAGGGGTCGCGTCCAGCCTCAGATGTAAACATGGGCATCACTCGTACCTAGATGCTGTTTAAAACTATGATACTGGATGAGATCACCAAGGCAGGGAGTAAAAACTGAAAGAAAAACTGAAAGAGAAGTCCATGAAGAGAGCCCTGGGGCTTCAATGTTTAGAACTCAGGAAGGTGAGGAGGAACAGCCAAGAAGACTGAGAAGTAGCCAAAATGAAAGCCAGAGGAAAACCAGGGGCTACATATGTAATCTAAACTTCCTTTAGATTAAATTCATTCACCCAATTATGCGCGGACCCATGCCTCTATCCATCAAGTATAGCAAAACAGCTCAGAACATAGACTTTAAAGTGAGATAAATCTGGATTCAAATCCAGATTCTTCCACTAACCAGGTCTGGGACCCTGGGAAGTTATTTAACATTACTGAGTCTATAAAACGGGGAGAATAACACCCATACCTCATAGGTTTGCAAGGATTAAACGAGACTTTGTATATAATAAGCACAGAGCTGGGCACAGCAAATGCTCAATGAAGAACGACTACAGCTTCTATAGCTATTACTCATCAAGTACTTTTTGAGCACCTACAACGGATGCAAAAAGTACCATGTCAGGCACTGGGCAGAGAATAAAATCTAGCAGAGGAGAAAGATGATACATGGACATTTCAAAAACATTATATAGACCACGGTCCCCAAGACAAGCTCTTTGAGGGCAGTGATTTATGCAGTCTCCTTTTTCTGTCTGATTTATAGTTTCCTTAGCAAGTGAGACAAGCATGGTCCTCAAGTGTGTCATGAATGAATGAATGAATGAATGAGAGACTGACATGAAGAAACATTTGAGTTTGTGGCAGAGAGATCACTGAGAGTGGAAATGGACAGAGGATGCTTCATCAATGAGACGGGAGGAAAAGTTTTAGGTGAATTTTTCCTATTGAATGAACCACAATTAACATAAACAGGCAAGATGAAAGGGAAAAATAGTCTGGATTATTAAAACCATGGCATTTGGGATTAGTGAATAAACCTTGGAACCCAAACAGAGGGAGGACCCTATTGCCTTGCTAAGTCTGGTTTCAGGGAAGTTTGTTTCATGTTTGTCACCCCCAGAATAGTCTTCTTCACGAAGGACAATAAAAGTAAAAGTGAACAGTCACTGAGTTGAAAGCTGTGCCAGGTACCCTTGTAAGCAATCTATCGGCAGCAACTCCTCAAAACAATCCTACAAGATAGGTACTATCATTTCCTCTTGATCGAGGAAGGAGTTGGGACAAGTCCATTTTAACTAAGACTACTAAGTGATGGAGCTAGGACTTGCGGCTCTCCTCCAGAACTGAGCCCTTAACTACCACAGTGTGTCCTGTAGAGAACATATGAGTCCATAGGTCAAAATACTGACAACTTCCAAAGGCACTGTTAGGTAAAGAAAGCCACAAAACAGGGAATTTGGCCAAGTTAATGATAAAGATGATAATCAGTATCATTCCCCTGCCTTGAGTTTAAGTAAACCCGTTTTTCTAAGTTGGTGTCAAAGTTCAGATATTTGAGAATGAATGAAATATAACAACACATTCCTCAAGTTTCTGAATTTCTGAGTGAAGCTGAATGTGTCTGTTCCCACACTCCAGACCACAAAAACATCTCTAGATCTTTTTCCACCAAGGATGGGAATTGTTACTACTTTTGAGAACTAAATAGCCATCTTTATTTGTAAGAAGGATTTAGAACATTTGCACCTGTTTGGTAGAACAGCCTCTCTGCAATGCTGCACTGCCTTAGAACAGCGCTTAGTGGTTATTAATATATGTACAAAATGAAAAAAAATAAAATGTGGTACACTAAAACCCATCAAAGCAACTGAGCAAAAAGCTATACACGTCTGTTTTCCCCAGAGTGATGGGCCAGAACAGAGAAGGCACGCCAGCCACCTGTGCACGTGCAGCTGGGAGTTGGGGCTTAGAGCGGGAAGTATATGCATTGTCTTTATTAGCATGTTGCATGGGACATTCTCTCTCAGGTAATGATCCACAGGCCCCACAGGGGTGACCTGCCTGAATTTCAAGTCTTAAGACTCATAGGAAGTTTTTTCTGGGTGGGGAGTATTTTTCCCAACTGGCCTACTCAATTTGCAGGCTCACAGACTTAAAAATGAGTAGCATTCAATATTTTCTGATTTGAAAACTGATACACATGCACGATAGAACATTTGGAAAATACAAACACACGCATAAAGATAAAATAAAAGTCACCCATATTGCCACTGCCCGAGAGTCACATCCTAGATTCACAGAATTTAAAAATGAAAGTACAAAGGACACTGGCGTCAGTGATCTCGAGGGATGACAGAGTTGTGGCTGACCATATAATCTCTTTTAGCGTTCTTTTAACAGTGCCATAAAGTCATTTTGTGAGTCTTGTTTTTTACGGGAAGGAAAGTATTAAGGCTTAGTCCCAATTCTTCTTACAGTGAGAAAACGAAGATTCAAAGGAGGGGGCAGATTGCTCAAGACCAGGCAGCTGCTTGTCTGGGAAGAGAACTGGAGGCTGGTTTTGAATGGCAGGCTTAGCGCTCTCTCTATACTAACCATCCCAGGCGAAATCCCACGCTCAGACATTCGGGACATTGCATCTTTATGGTATTTTGCTTTTCAGCAGTTCCTTATAGATTTGAAATATCCTAGGAAGGGAGTAAGAGCTTAAGCTTTGGGGTACGAGATTTCAGTGAGTATTCGTTCCAGACGCAGGCCCCTCGAGGGAGCCAGGACCCCCTCAGCTCAGGACCCTCCTTGCCTAGCACAGCCCTAGGATTCTGCCTGCTTTCCTCTCTATCTTGAAATCTAATCATCAACAATCTACTGAGTGCTGAACAGATGCCAGAACTATACACACCTTACCTAATTTAATCCTTATCACAGCCTTGGGTTCAGTTTATCACCTCGATTTTACAGAGGCAGAAATAGAGGAGGCGTATTCCCAGGGCTAAGGAAAGTAGATGCTGAAGCTCAGGCTTGAATTTCAGACTGTGCAACTCTAAACTCGCTCTCCTCCCTCTGGATACTGAGAAGGATGACCTCTTCCAGCATTTTGCCACCATGGCTGTTCTTGAAACCCTTTTACTGGGAAAAGCTACTGGAGATCACCATGGGGAAATCAGACAGAAAAATCAAAACAATCAATAGGATTTTGGACGCAAATAGTCCTGATTTCAAGGTTTAGCAACCCAATTTAGTAGCTGTGCATCCTGATCTTTGGCAAGTCACTTGAATTTCTGAGCCTAATTTCCTCTTCTGCAATTATGAGGATTTGAATATCTTCCTCAAAACTAGGTTCTGTAAACTTGATCATTTAAACCTGTATGCTTCTGAAAGTGAAAGGGGACGCTAATAATAATTTTGGTGGGACAACAGGTATAAAACAGGACGTGCCTGGTCAAATCAGTGCAAATAGTCCTCCATAGATAACCATGTCAAAGAACATAGCGCATTTGCCCAGCATAAAATTGAGAGTCACGGTGTAATAGATTCCTTTCCTCTCTGTATAAATGAAGCATCAAACAACACAGTGGTTTTCAACCAGGTGCAATTTTTCCTCCAAGGAAACATCTGGCAATGTCTGGAGACATTTTTGGTTGTCACAGCTGGGGCGGGGGATGCTACTGGCATCTAGTGGGTGGAAATCAGGTATGATGTCAAACACCCCACGATGCACAGGACAGACCTCCCCCCCAAAAAATAACAATCATGCCAAGGTTGAGAAACCCTGAAATTCATTAAGACAGTAGAAGAGAGGATAAAGAAGGCCAGATATCAAGGATGGAAGTTCACTTTGCTTCTCACAGTTTTATCCTGGGTCAGCCCAACATGGCGCTAATGAAATCAGGTCCTTTAGAATTCAAATGAAACGGTACATTCTTTTGCTGGTTTAACTACTATAAACAAATTTACAGATGGGCCTGTCACGGCTCCAAAAGTACCATCTCACGTCTCAGAGGCAACTTGCTATGCAAGAAAACAAGAGGCCAAGTACCATGTACATAATGCAATTTGCATGCATTCAAAGAACCGCAGTTCGCGTGCAATCAACACAGGTGCTGCTCTAAAGGTAAGAAATGCTAATTAGCCATAATAAAGGCTTCATCTGACTTGCCTTCCCTAAGACATGCTCTGATGATAAAAATAAGTTTAGTTTTTAAGCCCCATGCCTAAAATGCCACAACTATTTGGGGAACCAAAGTTCTTTGAAAGAGAATGAGCAATTATCCACAACTGTATGGGCCATAATTAATTGATCATTCACTCACATTTTCACTCTCAGATAAACATGAAAGAGATATTAAAGTTTTAAAAGACCTCTTCAGATTCATACCCCACCCCACCCCCCCCCCACCCCCCAGCCCGGCCCCAGCCACATCCAGCCAAGCTTCAATATTCAATGTTGCATTCGGAGTATACGGCTCTGCTCAAGACTGGCTGTAAGACTGGGTATGCAAACACATTTATCTCTACTCTTAAAGCAAATGTAGCTCATTAAAATACACTTACAAGTAAAATATAATCCCTGTTTCTCCGTAGAAAGGGCACTTTGTAGTTTGGGTACCCTTCCAAAGATTTAAAATCTCCGGGAATGAGATTTCCTCTTTCTTTTTTCTTTTTTTAAGTCCTAAGTTTCCCTCCGCACTATCAGCCAGCCGATCCCTCCCAGGAAGGACTTTTTCCCTGATCCTCACAAGGGTGGACCAGTTCAAATAGCCCCACAGATTGCTGCTGTTTTGATACCATGTCCAGCTGGTCTACTGTGTGGGCTCCCCAAATTAATGATCGTTTTTGGGCTTCCTATAGTGGCATCTCTTCCAAGCAGGAAAGGGATGAAAGGAGCGTGTTCAGAGGCCGTCCCGCACAAAGATATCTTTTCTGACACAAGTCTATTTATCAAGGCAGAAAAAGTGGAGCGAGACAAGGAGGAGTGCTGACTTCCTGCTACTGTGGATCAGGAAGATGAATTCAAAGCGAGGCCCATCAGGGAGACCAAGAGCTTAGATGTGGAGAAGGTTCAAGAGAGAAACCATCTTGGGCTGAGACAATAAGAAGTTTCTGCTTTCTATCTGAAAAGCCCTCCTCCCCATCCACTTTGCCATTTTTTAAAAATTAACCTTCCAAAAAGAAAAAGAACTTTCTTTCGAGACCACCTCAGATAGAATTAACCACTTCCAATTTGGAGCTGCCATAGTTGAGCATGTATAGTTCTATCATACTCACTGGACTATGCGATAATAAATTTACTTACATGCCTATGAGTTCGTTTAGGGAAAGTTTTATTTCCCACTGCTCAGCACTATGCTTGGCACAAAGTAAGGCAGGAAATCAAGTTCTGACCAGTTGAATTGAAATGATATGGGAACCACATAGTGACGTTATATTGGCATGTACTGGCTCTGGAGGACAGTCAGGTACATAATGGTTAACATCTAGTGAGTACTTACTAAGTGCCAACCAGCATTCTAGGCGCTTATTAATTGGCCTATAATGTTTCTTCCACATATTAATTGGACTGCAACCATATAAGATAAGTACTAACATCTCCAATCTATAATCAAGTGAGTGAAGGCACAGAGAGTTGTCTGTGGTCACATGACCAATAAATGACAGGCCAAGATTCAAAGTAGGCATTCTCTCTGTAAAGTCCATATTCTTAACTATTAGGTTATACTGATGCAGGAGACTATTCCAGGGTGAACAAAGGACAGAGAAGAGTCTAATGCAAGTTCATGTCATAAGCAAGTATTAGGCTCATTAGGTTGAAAACCTGGAGCAGAAGTCAGGAGTTGGGTCCAGAGCAAAACCAAGAAATGGTCCTCAGGCAGGCCACTCCTCTGGGTTCTCTGCCTCCTGATGCAGCCCGTCCTGATTAGTCCTGGACCTCTGGGACTAACTAGGATACATCACTGCTTCTGAACCACAGCACTATTGGTCTTTGGGACCAAATAATTCTTTGTTGTGGTGGCTTGTCCTGTGCACAGGATGTCTAGCAGCATCCCTGGCCTCTACCCACTAGATGCCAGTAGCACACCCTCCCTCTTCCGTGGCTCTATCAACAAAAAATGTCTTCAGACACTGCAAACGTCCCCTGGGAGGCAGAATCACCCCCAGTTGAGAATCACTAAAATAGCCCCTAACCAGACACAAAGGCCCCACAGAATGGACCCTGACTCTGCTCTCCTTTCCGTCATCAGAGTAAACCATACTCAGCCTGGAGTGATGGGGAAGCCTAACCATCAAACCTCCTTTTGGGCCACATATACTCTCCCTTTCTCCCCACACTAGATGCTGGCAGGAGGAGGTGGTGGTAAAGTTCACCGCTTGGGAGTCTATGTCCCCTCTGTAATGGCTCACTTATTTAGGGGAAAAGAAGTACTAGTTCCAGTTTTGCCCCAGACCTAGAATGCCCTTAACCAGACTAATATACCCTATGGGGTAAGAAGAGCATTTATAACCATCCCTATTTAAAAGAGCATGAACATGAGACTCAGAAAGGTTAAGCCATTTATCCAAACTCACAATGCTAGTTTGTGCTAGAGCTAGGGCTCGAGCCCAGACCTCTTATGTCAAACTCTGTTAGAGCTCTCAATTAGCAGCCATTTAGTCTGGTCGAAAATGTCCATCAGACATTTGGTCCACACCAAAAGGTCCTTGATATTTGGTCCATATTTGGGATGGACCAAATATGTTCATGGATGTTTTAGATAGGACCAAATCTCCTGGAAGATAGCTTCCTGCCACCCCCAGAGGAGTAAAGCTTTCAAAAGACCAAATTAAATAAGAAAGAAAAGTGAAAACTTCCCAACGGCATTCTGATGACTAAGTCAACTTGAGTAGAGAATGGGAGATGTTCAAACACTAGGACTACTTAAAATGAAGTAGAATACAAGAGCTAAATGGGAAGCAGCATGTGCAGATGAGAAATTGAAACCAGCAAACAGCCATTAATGATTAAGTATCTAGGTACTAAAGCTTTTTCCTTTTTGCAACTACAGATGATAGCTTTTAGCTGTTTAACCCACCCATTGTTAACTGTGCTGCTTAGGCAATATGCTCTCTGACTCCCACTAGGCTCCTCTAGACAACATTTCCCTGGAGCCTGGGTCACCATGGTAATGGGCCTGAGCTGTTTTTCAGGAATTAGAACTCCTTGTCCACTTCAGGCCGGTTGAGACCACCAACTCATCAACTGGGCCCGCATAGATGTCCAATAGGCAAACTTTTGACGTGAAGAGGCTAAAAACTCCATCCTCAGCTCATGCTAACACTGCCATTTTGTGAACATACGTCCTGTGTAGAGGCGTGAAGTTTGACCACGCTTGCACAGATCATCAATTACCTCACCTCTCCTCACCTCCAATCACCTCTCTCCACATTTCAGACTACATTGCGCCCTATCGCATAAATATCCCTGAGTCCCTATTTTCGGGGAAGCGAATTGGAGGCTCATGCTCTCACTGCCTTGTATGGCTGCCTTGTGAGTAAACTCTCTCTCTGCTGCAATCTCACCATCTCACTGTTTGGCTTTCTGGGCGGCGGGAAAAAATGAACCTAGTTCGGTAACAAAATGAAGAAGGATTCTGCCACATCGTATCCATCTCTAACTTGTACCATTTGATAAATAATAGATCTAAGCATTCCGACAGTAAACCCACTCACTAAAAGTTTCCAAAGGATAGCTGAAGAGTCACTGAAAATATCCATCTCCTCTAGCACCAGCTTGTGGGGAAATAACAGCATATTACACGCTGGCTTCAACTTTGTATCAGGAGCCAAGGACCACGTTTGCTACCAGGCAGTCATGATCTGATGTGCCTGCCACACTGAAACAGCCAGTGACAACAGCCAGGCCGACAGAGAGGAAAACAGCATCCCCTGAAGAATGAGATATTCCCCTAATCAGGAAGATCAAACCCAAACACCTGACACCACTGGAGCCACGACAGCAGGAGCAGTTTGTAGCCAGTCGCTATCAGTTTAACACATCAGTCTTCGTGCCCACAGGCCAAAATATTTCCTGTTGTTCCGCAAACTCCACACGGCTTTCACAGGACAACAGAATCTGTAACACTATGGCCACCAACCCCCGCGGCCAAGTGTACTCCTTTGGAAGTTGTAAGGCCTATCTAAGTATGAAAGTGCTCGATCATTCCATTGTTGAATATGTATAACTGAAACCTATTCAACCCTAGTCCCTGGGCTACAGATACCAAGAAAAATGAGCAAAGGTTCTTGACCCAAATATCTTACAGAATTAAGGAAAAGATAAACATGCAAATATTTAAGTTGAATAATAAATTAAGATCAAAATACAACAGGACTAAGGAAAAATAAGTTATCAACTGTGCCTAGGATCTCAGAAGAGATGATGTTTAAGCAAAGTACTTAAGATAGAGACGTTAACAAGGTGGACAAAAGAGGGAAGGACCTCCCCTGCAGATGGAGCAGAGTGTGCAAAGGCACAGATGTATGAGACACTAGAGAAAGTGCTGGGATGCTCAAGAAGTTCAGTAGGGCGACAGCACAGGCTCTGAGTGGGTAAGTGATCAACCATGGCCAACTTTATCTTCCACTTCATGGGACTAGTTTCCACCTCACCTCATGGATAATGGGGAGCCATTGATGCTTAGGAGAAGAGAGACATGATCAAATTTGCATTTAGAAATATCAATCTAAGGAAATGGATGGAAATATAAGGAATAACTATACTATACAAAGACAGAAAGCAGAGAAGGCTTCCAACAAGGGTGTCTAGAATAAAGTGGAGCTGATATTCCAGTAGGGGATGGGGCAGACACATAAAAAACTAATAAACAAATATGTAATATGCTCAAAGAGCTTCAAGTATATACACATATCTTTTCATTTAATCCTATGAAGTAGGTACTATTATTATCTACACTTAATTCATGAAAATACCGTTATCAGTTGGGGTTTGGTTGGGAAAACAGAAGCCACTCTACAGATTCCAGTTACGGAAAAGAGAGAATTAATTGGAGGTGTTCACAATGTTTGGAAGGACTAGGAGAGTAAAAGCTGGGAAGTAACCACCAATGATCTCAGACTGTAGCAATGAAGTCAGTTATTCCAAGAGCTCACCAGGAAGCCACTAAAAATCTAAAGAATCCCTCGGAAACTTCCACCACTGCTTGGGGCTGCACAAGCAAACCCGTCATTCTCAAGAGATCACTGGGCAACAGCCGTGGCTCACACATCTGCCCAGGTGTCTGGCCGCATGTGCTTCTGCGGAACAGTGGCTTCTCCTCTTCTGCCTCCCAACACACGTCCAAGTCCCTGTCATTGGCTGCCTTGCACCCGAAATCACAGAAGGAAGGGGAATCTGGGAAAAGTTTTCCTGATTGCCTGTAATATGATGCAGATGGCGCCTTTAGAAGGAGATAGTGGTGGTGGTGCCGCCAGGCTGACAACACAGAATCCAGCACAGAAACTGAGGCACAGAAAGTCTAGGTGACTTTCCCCAAAACATCTAGGAGTCAAGACCAGAGAGGTTAAGTAACTTGCCCAGGGTCACATAGCTTGTAACAAGTAGAGCCAGGATTTGGGACTTCGGCAGTCATATTACAAGGCTCACCCGTTTAACCACTACACTGATACGAGAAATTAGGAAAAAGACAAGGTCAAAAATAATTTGCAGGTTTCAGATTGGATAGCAACTTTAGATGCTGCTAAATTAAAACTATTCTAACCTACTCTTTTGCCCAAATAAGCCATGTGAACAAGGAGAGAACAAGAAAAAAATGCTTAAAGACTACAACCTTCACTTTACTGGGACACCACAAAGCTCTTGATTAATGGTATCTGGACCTCGAAATTGTGCAGCATGCCTGTGACTTCAGCGGCCTGGACGGAGTGCCAAGACAAACCAACAGGAGAGCTCCCCTGCTTCCTGCGTGGGAAGGTACAGTGCAGGCAAGGGGTCGGGTCCTCGAAGCTGCTCTTCCCAATCTCAAGAGAATGTCACCGTATTAGTTCCAGGATAAGATGGATTTCCAATAAGATTTCAGTAAAACATTACTACTACTAATAATAATAAATTGAACAGGCAATATTCCTACCTTTCAGAATAATGTGGCTTTTCCATTTCATAGTCCTTTACTCAAAGCTTTCACCTTGATCAAATTGCTAAGGGACATGAATTTTAAATGTCTCAAGGCTCAAGTAAAAATGACTCAAATAGATTGTTTCAAAACCTGTAAAAAGCCTACAACAATCTATCATAAATAAAGCCAATATTTATACTCAACAGGGATCCTGCAAAATGCCTCATTCATTCATTCAGGGACTGCTCTGCACTACACACTGTGGCAGGGGCCAAAGCTACAAAGACGACAAAGTCACATTCACAGAGACCAAGGGCCAGCAAAGCTTTTCTGTCAAGGGTCAGAGAGCAAATATTTTTGGCTTTACAAGTCATCCGATCTCTACTGCAACCACTCAGCTCAGTCACTGTGGTGTGAAAGCAGCCATAGACGATGTAAATGAATGGGTAGGCTGTTCCCAAAAAACGCGTTCAAAGACGGGTCGCTGGTTAATTTAACCTAAAGGCTGTAATTTGTCACCATTGCTCTACATCACTCGTTTTCAAAGTATGAAGCCCCAATCAGAAATATCAGCACCACCCGGAGACTTGTTAGAAATGCACATTCTCAGGTTCTTCCCCAGACCCACAGAAGCAGAAGCTCTGGGAGTGGGTCCTAGAAGTCTGCGTCTTAATAAGGCCTCCAGGTGATTCTGATACACACTGAAGTTTGAAAGGCATTGGTCTAGATCCATACTGTCCAACATGGTAGCAGCAACCAACTATATGAATTTAATTTAATTTAAAAGTTTCAGTTCCTCACTTGCATTTACCATAGTTCAAATGTTCAACAGCCACATGTGGCTGCTAGCTACCATATTGGACATATTCCCTTTATTGCAGAAAGTTCCACTGGACAGCTGGTCTAGACAGACACATAGATCAAAAATTACCAGGTATCATGACAGGTAGAACAATGTGCAAAGTACAAGTGTGGCATGAAGGCGGGAATCGTCAGTTTCACAGTCAGCGTCCTGGAAGCAGCACAGGAGTTTAGCTGCTGGTGGTACGAGCAGGAGACGGCAGCAAGACAGGTACCTTCAGGCAGGAGCAGAGCGTGTGCAAAGTTTGTTTCAGGAACTGGGGTCTCTTTACTATGTTAGAAAGAAGAGTGCGTGCAGCTGAAAATGGAGACAGGAAGGTAGAAAGATGGTGGACCTAAATCATGGCGTACCTATGTGCTTTCTTAGGGATCTGGGGACCTGCTGGTTGTTCAAAGTATGACTGGTTTCTGTTTACAAAGATCACCCAACCAAATGCTTCCAAGGCCTAAGAAAGAGTAAACCATAGGTTACTTATCTGATTTATCCCCAGGCTTCTCTAGGTAATTTGTTTATTTTTTTGCTATAGGAAGGGAGAAAGTGGGTAACTTGTCATTAAAAAGAAAGCTTTTTAGTTACACTCACCCTGCCTTGAATGGTCCCGTGTATCCTAACATGTGGAAGCAGAAAGGTGGAGCTTCTGGTAGAGCCACTGTCTAGGATCCATCTTTTAGTGTCCAACAACACGGAGAAGCATCACCACGGAAGAGCTCTTCCCACTGCGGGGTCTGCAGGGCATAGTTACTTTCCGCCAATATCGGGAGCACAAAAGGCTAATGCTACAGGATCCTGCAGCGCAGTGTTCAGACACAAAAGCTCTGTACACTGTATCCACACAAACCAGGCCTAAACGGCCATTTATGTAGAAAAACAGTCACCCAGGAGGTTTGTGGGAATGGAGAACACACTGTGTTTCCAACATGACGTGCCTGCTTTAAAAGGGTGCGACGTGGTGTTTTACTTAAATGCCATGTTAACACCTGTAAAGAAGAACCATTTAGAGGAAAAAACACAGATGGGGCTCTGGAATGGATTCTTGGTGGAAGGGGAAGGAGAGAGGTGGAGGGGGGGATTTGAAAATGGGTCTTACGTTCCATTACAAAGGCCTTCGAGAAGCTGACCTTTCCACAACTGCATTGATTTGGCCACAGGACAAAAAAGCCGTGAAGCAAATAAAGTCACCTCAGGGTAACAGGTTCAAGCAAATCATGAAAAGAAGAAAGAAACTTGACCTTCAAGGCTAATGTATTGTCAGGTGAACAGGACCGGGACAGGCATTTATCACCAAGGTCACTCTCAAGTGGGAACTGTTATCACCACAGGGAAGCAGGCGCTGATTTGCAGAGCAAGTCCCGAGCCCGCGATCTGCTCAAATCAAGTAACCACGGCAGTCGTTTCAACAGCAAGAATGGGTCTCTTCCCCTCCTCCCTCTTCCAGGCCCTTCATTGGCAACCTTGCTTCATTCACACATCGGTCTCAAGAGGCTTGTTCCTTCTTCATACAGGCATCCAAGAATAAAGAGTTAATATATTCATCGAACTCCTTGATGTCAAAGCTTGAAGGAAATTGAGCAGCACACTCTCAGAGTAAGAAAAAAAAGGGAAAAGAAATCGAACTGGTAAACAGAAAGAAAATTTGTCAAAAGGTAGTACCTTAAGAAAAACAGTTGACATAACAAGAAAAGGTACAGAAAGTTGAAAAAAATGGACCAAGTTCAAGTCAGGAAACAAGTCTGTTCAGGTGAGTGAGACTCAAGCGGAAAAACGTCTGACAAAGGCAGCGGGAACAATCAGCTAAGGAAACCAAGAGCCAAAATCAAGGCTATTTTCAAAAGTGCTTTAAGACTAAGGTTGATAATAAAACAAGCACAATGGTGGTGGGCCGGGGGTAATCTATGACTTTCCTTAAATATTAATCTTATGATATAAGTTGATTGCAAGATTTTAGGTTCACCAAGTTAGGTAAACTAATTAATTACTTTCCCAGTCCTGTGTTCTTCATTTATTTAACCAATATCATTACGTCTCTAATACAGCACTCTACTAGACAATGGATTCACAAATACGTGTAAAATATAGTCTCTGCCCCCAGGAGTTCTCAGTGTCCTGCGATCAAAGCAATCTGCAAACAAATAATTACAGAAATTAATGCTCAAACCAGGAGTTATACATACATTAAACTATGGGTTCATCAGCCCCATGAACGTAAAACTTACGGAGATATAAGCCTATCTAGGGCTTGCTTTGAAAAAGTTCAGACTCTGAGAATGCCAGCATTGCAGGGCTGAGGAAATGGGATATTCACCTCCACTTCTTCACTCAGCTGTCCTGGGGAGGATCTTTCCCAGTTGTTCAAACAGACTGACAGTGTGAACAGGGAGAGAAGATAAGGAAACAACGATCAAGCTTGACTCCACTCCAAGAGCTGCCATTGTAGAGGCTGGGAGACCTGCAGGAGACATGGCTTGACACATCCTGGCAACTGGAGGCGTGTAACCACCGTCAAAGGCAGTGAGGGCACAGGTGACCCCTGCTCGGAACCCCAGCTGCTACTGTATCAAACCCAACAAAGCCACTGAGCTGACAAAGTTGAATCAAACTTCACATCCCTGTCACAGGAGCCAACTGAAAGAGCTCCCGTTTGAGCACATGGGCCAGCTAGAGCAAGAGAATAAAGAAGGACTGGATTGTAGCCCAAAGTATAAAATAAACATGCAGGAGTCTTCCTCACCAAAACACACGACCCCAGTCTAACAATGGGGAGCACATCAGACAAATCCCAACTCAGGGACATTCTACAAAGTGCCTGACCCGTCCTCCTCATAAAGGCCAAGGTCATCAAACACAAGGAAACTGCCACAAGGAGGGGAGCCTAAGGCGAGAGGATGACTAAACATGAGTGGTGTCCTGGATGGGATACGGTAGCTGATACAGAAGGTTAGGTGAAAGCTAAGGAAATGTGAATAAAGGCATGGACTTTAATCACAACGTATCCATATTGGTTCATTAATTGTAACAAATGCACCATGTTAACATAAGATGCTAATAGTAAGGGAAACTCAGAACTCCGTGCTGTCTTTGCAATCTTTCTGCCAATCTAGAACTGCTCTAAAATTAAAAGTTCATTTAAAGAACAAAAGAAAGAGGAAAACATCCTTGGCAGATAATGTAGGAGCCACTAATCCTCACAGCAACCCACTGAGGTAGCTGCCATAATTACCCCAATTGACAAAGGAGAAAACTAAGACAGAGAGTCATTAAGTAACTTGCTCAGGGTCACACAGCTAGGGGTGTGTGGGTTCAGATCCAGACAGTCTGACTTCAGAGACCGTGCTTTTAGTCACCATGCTGCACTGGCCCGTCCACTACACAGAAAGTGCTTCCTCACCCGCACGGTCTGTGTCTCATTGTCCCCTTCCACGGACGGGACTGTCTCCCCCGGCCGGACGGCTGCTGCCAAGCTCTCCTGCCACAGGCTCTGAGACTTCCTCCTGACAGGTGGCCTCCTTTGATGCCTCGTCCCCAGCCCAGGCCTCCAGCCATCTATTTTCACCGCTTGCCTCAGGTTTAGAAACCAGCTTGGCCCCTTCCTAGGCCTTCCTGACCAACTCCGGGTTTCGCTAACCCTTCTGGCACCAATATCCTCAGTACTGCTTTCTATAGCCTGGGCCCAGGGGGAGGGTCTTGATCAAGCAGGTATCCCCTCAACATGGGGCACAAGCCAGCAGCCCCAGGGAGAACCAGGGTTCTCCCTGTATGAGGGCACAAGGAGGCTCATGGGAGAGACCAAGAGCGACAGGTGGGTCCTACAAGATGCCAGCCAAAGCACTTATGCAGAATAAGGGGGTGAGTGAGCTTCCAGTGCCCTTGCCTCCAAGACAATGCCTGGGTAGGGCAGACAGGAAGGATACCTAGGGGCAATTCTGTGGTCTTGACTGGAAGGCTGGCAGGGAGAAAAGCTCTGACCACGGCACACAGGCAGTATCTGGGATATGCTCTCACAATTGGAACAGACAGAAAGAGCTAAGCATGTGAAGATTTGCAGGCCCATGATGCTCGCTGTAAGAAACAGAGCATTCTGGTTGGAGGAGAGCACTCTTCTTACCTTAGTGTGGCAGCAACTGAAAAGCAGAGCAGCTACAGTGGTACTCAACTTGGGGGTGGCCTATGTCCTTTGAGTTCGAAACTCAATGTGAAAGCCAGAGATGACACAGATCCTAACCCAGAGGTGCTCTCGGCATGGTGCCTGGAAGCCCAGCCTCACCAGCAGTGGTGGCGTGGTGACCGAGGAAACTATAAGATCCTTGAGTCAGAGAGTCACCCAACATGTCAGAGCTGCATCTCTTCAACTGTAAAGGGGGAGCAAGAACCTTTACCTCACAAAGTGGTTGCAAAGATGAAATTAGTTTGCAAATGGAAAGCTCTTAGCACAGTGGTTGACACCCAAGAGGGGCTCAGGAAATATGTTAGTTTCTGCCCTTCAGATTACAGTGATGACTGTAGTGGTAGAAACAACTCTAAAAGTTGAACTTGAAGATAAAGCCTGGTTTTAGGACTACTTAGTGCATGCCCGTTATGAGCTAAGTGCTGGGGATGATGAGAAAAAGCAGACACAACTCCTGAGTTTAGAGAGTCCACAGGCCTGGGGGGAAGGTGGACAATAATCAATGAACTACACAGACGAGAGCGTTCACTAAGAAGCAGCCGTCAGTACTCTGCATATGTGACAGACATGAAGATGGGCACCTCAGATCTCCCCCAGAGGACCGGCTGCCCAGCTACAGAGTGTGATCAGTTGAGAGCCTCCAGCTGTCGGCTCCTTCAGATGCACCTCAGCTGCAGAGAGAAGCCTGGTCTGAGCACTTGCCCTTCCCAGGGCAGCCCGCATCAGGGGTGGGACGAAGTGGAGAAACAAAAGCCTGGCCATCTTGGTCTAACGTGGAACAACTCTGACACACAGGATGCGCTCTAGATCTTTGTCATGTTAGCATTACAACTTCTCCCTCCGCCCAATCCTGCTTCCTCCTCTTTCCTTTCATAAATGTTGAGCCTTAATAAAAATTTTTACCCCAAACTCCATCTTGGCAGCATCTGCTTCCAGAGAACCCAACTTGTAACACAAAGAACGGGGACTGGTCCATACAATGAAGAGCAAAAACGTTGACTTGACTGGGAGGTCCAAAGAGTCTTCAGTAAAAAGAAATTCTTAAGTTGATTTCTGCAGGGTGATTAGATCTTAAGGAAACAAAGAGAAGGGAAATAAGGTTGCCACCTGAGAATTAAACTCATAAAATCCACCTACAGTGGCTGAGATTAGCCATCTGTGGAAATACAGCTCAAGAACGTCTGGCAATGTGTGCCCGAGGAATTCGGGAGCACTGAAAACCCCAATCAAGGTGATTTGGGAGTAATTTCAGGGAATGAGAACTGCAGTGTGATTGTAATTGACTAAGCAGAAGGAAGTCTAATCAATGGCATTGTACCTTATTCAGAGAAAGACTGAACAGAACGGGGGCAGGGCAGCCAAAGGTGGAGAAGTCTTCCAGAGGGGACCAGCTCGGCACTGAGCAAGCCAAGGACGGTTTGCTGTTATGGTTTTTTAAATGACCTGGGGCAGGAGAGGAGGGGGTTATTTTCACACGTTTTAAAAATTCTCCAGTAAACAATGTTTCTCATCAAGCTTTATGGCTCCTCACTATTCAAAAGGGCCCCTCGGGTCTACCCTCGGTTCAGCCTATTTTGAAGGCGTACAGGCCTGGGCACTTTACATACCTTGTATTATATTATTCACTGTCACTTTCTAGATGGCAAGTAGGACCACCTTGCTTTTGAGAAGGAGGAAAGCAGGATCTTAAATCTTAAATGACTTGTGCGCAGTCTTAGCCATTAGGTCAGAACATGGGATTTGAACCCTGGTCTGCTGTGCCCCGGGGTTTGGGGATTACAAGTGCATGCTCTGCATAGCTCAGCCCTTTCCAACCTCACCGGAGGTTTCCTGTCATGCCTAGGCTCCATGGGAAAGGTGGGAAGAGGAGAAGATGCACGCAAGGCAGGGGGAGTAGTTAGCAAACTGAATTCTCATCTACTATCAGAGAAAGGCAACAAACAATGAATAAGATTGTAAAAAAGATAGCAGACAAGCACATCATTAAGAAACAATGGAAGCAAACAGTGGAAGAAACTTAGGGAAAGAGTGGGAAGGGGTGAGCAGTAGATTGCCATTTTTCATCATAAGCCATGTAACATTATGTCACTCTAAAATGTACAAATGCTTTTATTTTGATAAAAACAAAATTAGTGTGAGATACTATGCTCTACTAAGAGCAAAAATATTTGTGTAGCACACTCTGAAAGACAAGCAGTCAACCCATTCCTCTAAATACTTTACCCTCCATTCCTGGATGAAGCCAGGACACCAACAGCCACATCCCCAGAGCACAAGAGGGGAACTGGCAACTTGGCAGGGCCCACCCTGGGGAGACGGAGCTCTGGTGGTCACTCAAGAACAGCCACCCCTGAGAGGGTATGTGTATTGTCCAGGTGGACTGGCCAGCCTACCAGAGCCCGCTACTAATACAACCTTCCTCTGAGCACATGCTCATTAAGGAACCCTCTGACCATTTTTCTTTCCCTTGAAGGTGAGATTATCCTAGACTGTCTGAGATGAACGTCTGACCTGACAGTTCCTGTAAATTATTGAACTGACATTCTGAGATATCACATATAATCAAGTTCTATGAGCATGTCAAATATAAGCCTATCCCTAAGAGATGGAAGTCTTCTCAGCAAACCAGAAAAGTCAGATTTTTGAGGCAGCAAGATGCAGACCCTAGGAGGTAATGACCTGCACCAGAGGAAGTGCCACCTTGCCTGTGATCTCTGGGTAACCCATCCCGCATCTTTCTGCTCACTAAACCCTCTGCTTCACTGTGAACCACAGGCTTGTCATATGAGATATTAGGAGGCCAGTTTAAGGCTGGGGGTCTTATTTTACTCTTTGCACCACACAGTGAGCACCACGAACATAGGCAGTGTGTCTTCATCTTCATATTCTCAGCTCTTTGCACACCAGCTAATAAATATAAGAGCTTCAATAAATGTTAGTTGAATGAATGAACGGATGAGTGATGCTAAATGCCATGAGGCTACTTAGAAGTTGACATGAGACAACTGTGGGGATCAATGCTAAGGAGAATGCTGAATCAGGTGAAGTGAGCTTCCAGGAAGTCTGCTGTGGCAGCTGCGAGTCAGTGGACCATTCCTGGGACCCATCGTAAGTGCCTGTAATGATTCCAACAGTAACCTCAAGTTCAATGGTTTTGGAATCTATCAAACAGACACAGGCCCAAGGACATCAGAGTGTTTACGAATATTCACCTGCACCAACCCAACTGCCACATGTACCCTCTATCCGATGAACCTGTTTGCAGCCTGTTGATGTCACCTTCCTTGAAATCTTGAATTGCCTCAGTTGATGGCACCTTGAGAGTGACAATATTTTAGGAGCTTCATCTTCCCTTCCATGTTAAATTCTATCTTCCTTCTCAAGCGCCCAAGGTTAGTGAGTTAGTAGAAGAGCTGGCTCTACAATGCAACAGAAAGTGACCATGGGCCCAGGCTCCCACTCTGGAGTTGCCCTGTCTCACATTCTGGCCTAGGATACATTTGAAGACGAACAAGGGCATCCTGACAAGCCAGGCTTCCCTGGTAAACTTGCCCCTCTCCCCACCCTTCTGCCCATAGCTTTTTTCCTTATTAGTTCTCTACCCACATTTTCATTTATTCAACATTTTTTTCAGCACCTATCATGTACCAGGCACCATGAATCTAAAAATTACTGTAAGGCAGCCTTTGCCTCAAGACACAGTATGGATCCCATATATCAGAAGGAATCTAAAACGTTCAGATATTTTTTTAAAATTTCCTAGTATCCTCTTATTTGGAATCATGTAGACAAAATACCTGGATATTTCAATCAATCAATGAATATTTACTGAATCTTTCGATTAAATGATTAGCGTCAATCTAGGCTTCACAAGAGAAAAGCTTTAAGATGCAGCTCTTAACCTCAACAATTTTCAGTGAAGTAGGTTAGTCAAGCCTGCACATACGAAACAATAAGAAGCAATGTAAGAAATTCCAAAATGTGTGATCCAATCTCTAATTACTTGGGGATTCAGAGCCGTGGTTACTGTAGGAGTTGAGAGAAGGGGAGGGGGAGTTGGTGAGTTCAGCCTCTTCCACTCTGGAGCTTGAGGCAAGTTACTGCACCTCTCTGGGCATCTATTTCCCCTACCGCAAAATGAGAGGGTTGGCTTCCATAATTTATAGTTACTTCCAGCTCTGACATCCTTGCTCCGTCTCTAGGACAAGTCACAGAGGCTTCACGTTGGGACAAGAACTTCATCTAAGCCTTTGCAAAGAAACAAATGTGGATATTTCTATTTCTATTTACATCTTTAGCTATAAATACACCAAGTGTTACAGAAATCATCTTAGATAGTAGGCCACATCTTAATTTTAACAGTTGCTTGCTTTTAAGTGGGCATCTACATCCTATTATCACTGTTCTTTAATTTGAGAATTGGATGATGTGATAAAATTACTCACTGTTAAATCATAATCGCACAGCCCCTAACAATTGCAAATGAGTGTGAACAAACATGCATCCCTCCCACACAAACCCAGCATGGAGTCGCCAAGAGGATGGAATCTGGCTGCCTTGTTTCTAACCAAACAGAAATCTCCAAGAGAGGGAAGAGGATGCCAGTGAGGAAGATTGGCAGGGGTGTAAAATTCGCAAGCAAAAAACTCCAAACAAGAGTTGCAGCCATTCCAGCAGAGAGCAGCCCCAGGCTAGCAATAGCTTTCATCCCAATCATTTCTGCAGTTTCTCACCCCATGCGTGATATACACACACTGGTTGTGAATGCCCCAATCATATCAATATGCCACACGTTATTATGTTTCTGGGGAGAATATGTCACAAAGAACTGACATTTGTAACAAGTTTAAAGGTTCTAGTAATTTCAAAAATGCCTGTCCCCACCCCAAATTTGGAAAACAAAATGTAACCAGACAATAAGAGGATAAGGGAAAGATGCTAGATGAGTTGACCGCTTCTCCCGTTTCCCTATGATGGGACAGGATGGAGGAGTAGATCTGGAATACAATGCTGTCATGTTGAAGAGATCTGTGAACTTCTGCCCTGGTCCCAAGAATAAAGCAGGGTCAGTCAAACTTCATCTAGCATTGTTTTACGTAAATATATCACCTGCTACCCCAACAACAGGTAGATATCCATAAAAAGTTGAAGCTGATCTTAATTTTGCGTTTTACTGTCCTAGTGATTCAAAGTGTTACAGGCTGCTAGAGATGTTTATTTCACTCCAAGACCAAGGAATTTACTTTGTCCCAGCCTGCCCACCTCCCTTTGAAGTTGCCAGAGAGAAATAGTCATGTAAATGGTAATGAGAAATGGGAAGTAATATACGACCATGGCCAAAACCTCAGTGCAAACCTCTCAGATGAGTGAGATGTAGTGGATGGCTTCAACCCTAAGAGATAAGAGACCATGTCACTGAGAACCTATAAACACTGATGAGAGGAGACGAAAGAGAGGAGAGAGGACCAGAGATGGCTGGACCTGTTCAGGGCAAGGCCCAACTCACTCACCACATGGAGGAAAGATGAACAAGAGTGAAAGTCATGTGCGGTGACCCCACTCATGAGAAGACGCCGCTTAATCACTAAAGTTCAAAATGATCCAGTCATAGTAATGGTTTCGCTTCTTGAGAAAGAGTAAGAAGGAATTTGGAGAGAGGGATCAAGACCTCCATATCCTGTATCCCCACAAAGAGTGGAGATTCTGCCTTGAGAGACCATACTGAGGGAGCTGGAAGGCTTCTGATGGTCCACCCTTGCTGCCATTCTGAGTCTTAGCAATCCCAGACAAAGCATTTGACTAAAAGGAGTTGAGTGCCACCAGGAAGATAGCACACAGGATGGACTCCATCCTAGTACTTTGCTAGATACTAGATATATATTTTTTCTTATTTACTCTTCCCCTGAAATCTATGAAATTAGTACAATTACATCTACTTTATAGATAAAGAAACTGTGACTCAAGGTTGAGTTGCCCGAGGCCACCGGCAACTGACACAGGTGGGATTCAAACCCAGGTCAGTCTAAGTCCAAAGCTTGCTTTATTGCCACTTTGTTATCCCAGTGTCACATGATATGTTCCTAACATTAGGAAAACTGTTAGTCAAGAATAAGCTCACCAAGGTGGCACCCGCCACTTTGGTTTTTCTCGCTAAAGCATCCATCGCTGCTAAGTTTGCCTCTGCAAATTAAAGTCATTTGAACTGTGATGATTCAAGCAAGAGTGCATACACAATATTAAAAATGAAATGCCATTGTGAGTTAATGAGACATCGGAAAGCTTTTAACCTCGGGGCTGCAAAACTGTGCCGTTAATGCCGATGCTCGTAAACACCGTCTTTATCAAGAAGAGAAGAGATTGGAAATACATGCTACTCATTCATAAAGACAAAGACTGAGAGGCAGCAAAATGTCAGTGATCATGCAGCGGCACCCCTGTGCCATGCGGTGGGCTCCAAGTGTCACCAGGCTGATGACCCATCAACGTCCCTTCCCCAGCAAAAGCTCTGGCAGAGTCCAGGTCAACAGCCGCATGGGGGGACGCAGCCTGGGACAAAACACACTCACCCTGTTGGGAACAGACCTTCTGCTCCCAGTATCAGCTTCTGGGTCAAAGAGGGGGGAAATCTGTGATGCTCCCTAATTTGTAAACAGAGAAAAAGTAATTGTCCAGAATGTTCTAGAAATAACAGAATATTAAATTAAGGAGAGTCTTAAATGAGAAGTAGCAACAAGCCTCGTTTTAAATCTTACCGTGGAAAATCATCATACACATGTTTTAAACCACCCCTAAGCATCAGTAAACACTGTAATAATAAAATATAAGCTCATAAGAAAAACGTGACTACAGTTATTATTCTGAATATGAGCTCTCACTTTCTAGCCAAAGCAAATATGAGAAATTAGATTTGGTATATTCAGATGCCAGGACACACCCTAGATAGTTTTCAGATGGATGTCGTCTTAATTAAATTTCTGATATAAGCTTGTTTTCTCATCATTTGCTTCCAAAAGGCAAGTGTAGAAAAATTAACTAGTTAAGGTATTCCACCAGGGTAGCTGTGGTTCCTAAGCTTCATGGTTTAGCAGACTAGTAACACTTCCAAAAAATAATTTCAATTATGTACGTCTTATAAGTTGTACCAATATTCTTTTAGGACAGTAAAGAATTTTTAATTTACCATATGTTACCACTATCATTTTATTTTTAAAATGATATTTTAAACTACAAATATAAAGGATGGTCCTATATTTTAAATTCTGCATCATAAAATACTCACTTACTACTTTTATTTTTCTCATTTAATCATGGACATGTGAAACCTATCAAACTGGTCTGGTCCATGCCTGGTATTTGAAAACCACCATGGATAGGTTAGAGCACTGTGGTCTGGAGTCAGGATTCCTAGGTTGGAATCTCAATTTTCCCGTTAAATAACAGTAAATCACACTCTGGCTCCTCTGATTCCACGCCTTCCAATAACAATGGAGACAACAATATCCCCTTCACGGGGTTGATATGAGAATCAAGCAAGGTGGCAAAGAGACTTGATAACCAAAGAAGGGTCTGCACCAATGTTTATTACTACATGTTATTATGTAAACTTACCCCATCATTCTAATTAATTAGATTTTATTATCCATTATTTCAGTTAATATATACTGATCACCTGCTATGTACCAGTATCTGTGATTGGCTTTAAAGATACAGACACGAATATGGCTATTCCCTGCCACTCAAACTCACAGCCCAGCCAGGGAGTAGGACAGAGAAATGGGTAACTAACCTTCAGTGTCACAAATGCTATAATGAGCATCACAAAGTGCAGTGGGGACACAGACAGGAAAACAATCGGTTCTGAAGGTTTGGGATCACATGGCACTGGTAATAGACAAAGGAATAGAAGGTTTCTAGGCAGAGAAGCAGAGGAAGGGATTTCAAGGCAAAGGAAATGCAAGAGAATATGCCTGGGTCTTTCTATTTTTCTCATATCCATCACTCCACAAATATGCAGGAGAAATATTCATCTGTATTTTATATTTAAACACTTCTCTACTTTAAGAATTCAGGCCTACAAAGTTTAGAGGCACTTAATTTAATAATTTATTAAGATGCAAAAGGGAATTTGGCATTAGTCCTCCCAGTTTGTTTCTTAGAGTCAGATACACTTAGAGCGGAGGATCCTGTACCTGACCCACCCTGCACGGACACAGCAGCAAATCTCTCTCAGCTTCCTTGGCACAAGGTCCATTGGTCTCTGCACCCACACATCAGAACAAAACAGAGAGTGTGGAGAAGAGACCAGAGTCCCAGGTCTCTCATTTGTGGGATCCATGGCCTTGGCAAGTCACTTCCCCTCTCTAAACTTCGGTCTCCAAACCATAAAACAAAGGCTATATGACCTTGAGTGTTCCTGCCAGCCTCAACTTTCCAGGCTATCCAACGCATGAGATTAATGTGACAACAGAAAAATAGCATTTCAGTAACCATTGTATTGTTGATGCTCTTTGGGCTTATTCCTTGCATTTCATATCTTGATGCCAGGTTAAGTGGCCCACCAAATACATCCCCACTCTGTCCAAGAACCAGGGATTTATCAATAAAGCTAAAAGAAAAAAAGACCCTACATTTTTCTGGAAAAAAAACCCGTTATATGTTTATGGGCATGATTTATAGGAAAATGTAAAGACTGCGAGCTCCCTGAAGTCCTGAATAAATTACTTTATGCCCAAACTTACTGCAGCGCAGAGCCCAGAATACAGGGGATGCTCAGCAAACGTTTGTTCAATTAACTATCAATTCGTTAATTAATGAGAATGGATAGTACATTTAAAAATACCAACATTATCAATTCCATTACATGAAATATTAATTTAATATTCATTCTATTAGTGGTTAAAAATTACAAGCACACTTTGAAGAATTCAGGAAAGAATTAGGGGTAGAGGAATTTGGGGGCATTAGGAGAAATTCTTGGCATTCACGATTACTCCCAGTAGCACCAATGGTTGCAGAAGAGAATGTAGCTGCAGGAGGAAAAGGATTGGGAGAAGAGCAAGTTGAAGGACAGTGTGTCTCACCAAGGTGACAGCAGAGGAAGAAAGTCTTCCACTGGCTGACAGCCACCAGGTTGGGCAGCCCTCCCGGGTAGGCAGCCGCCGGGCAACACCCCTTCTTCTGCCACGCTGAATGCCATGCCTTTTGGATGGCACAGGATGCAGGGCTGTGGGCGGAACGTGGGAGGCAGCTTTGGTGCAGGTCCACAAAGACCCTTCTGATGAAAAAGTTCCAGACAAAGTGTAGCTACCCCTTGCTCTGCAGCATCCCGTTACTCTCTACTTATTAAGATTAAAACTTTCTAGTAAAATAGACTGGAGTAGACCGTCCAGACAAGCAGGGAGATTTTCCACTCCACCTGTCCCTCACCCTCAGCATTTCCTGCAACTGCTACAGATACAACATTTATCCAACACAGAATGGTCAGAATTCCCAACGGTCTGCACTGACTCTTCTGTTCATTAATTAATGTAGGTAATTGTTAAAGAATCTGTCTGATCAGCCTCCATATTCTTCTAGCCTAAAGCCTTTGATGGCCCTAATAGGTGCCTAGATCCTCAGAAATGTTCACTGCGGGGATGCTGGAACGCATGGGAAATGTCTGGAGAAATCAGTTCGCCATTCCCAGTGGCCGCAGAGACGTGCCGCTCGGATCTCTGAAGAGAGACCTTCTATTCAGTTATGAAAGCAGTTAGCTGGCCCCTGTCTGCATCACCCCGCTGCGCAGCTTCAGGGCTGAGGCCACGCTGTTCCCAGGCAGCCCCAACCTGTGACTGAGCACCGCAGAAGTCCTAAAGCCAAGCTATTTCTACCCAACATGGGACTCCTCTGAAGACACTCTTTATTCTGGAGCTCCCCACTGACTGGGCAAGACATTGTCAGGCCTGCATGTGGTCTGGGGCTTTCCTTGCCCGGTGCTGCTTTCTCCCACTTCATTTTTCACAGGCGTTCCCCTTTTCCCCAATAAATCATTTGCCCTTCTAACTCTATTTCAGCATCTGCTTCCCAGAGAATCCAAATGGCACACCAGGGACATTTGAAATGTAACTCCGGGGAGACTGCAGGTCCTTTTAATTGGAGCCCCTTACCCTGCTGCCCAGGGCTGCTCCAGCCAGCTCTCACTCTTCAGATTCGCAAGGTGGGAGTCAGACACCAGGCTACAGCCTTCCCCAACCTACCAGAAAGACACAAATTCTCCAGCGGTATCCTTGAAACTCTTCTCACCAGGCTGAAGGGGAGGAGGGAATTCTCCTCTCCCTTTCCCTATGGTGGGAAGAGTTTAACTATGCTGTCCAAAGAAATGCTCTTTCCCATCTTCAATTCCTCTCTTCCCTCCCCAACCTTTTTAATAGGATCAACTGGGTGATCAGAGTTCTCAGGCGCGTCTTTCCAAGTCCTGCTTAACTGGCCCAGCGCCTCGCTTTAGAATGAGAGAGTTCTTGCCACCTGTCGGTTGCCTGTGAGCTTCCGTCCATGAGACGGACAGTGGTCCTTTAACATCCTGCCACATAAAGAACATTTAAGTCCAGAAGTAATGGCTATCAAAGGTTCACCTTCTGTTGTAGCTTGCGCAAAAGCACTTGATCTGATCTATGCAAACCTCCATCAAACATCCTCAGCTGGGATGACTTGGAGGCATTACACTGTTTTCCTCTATGGAGTCTCTTGACTTCAAGAGTGTAAGCTTTTGAAAGTTACTAAGAGCTGGCTTTGTCTTTCCTAAATGTTCATTCACTTTTTTTTTCTTTTTATGTATATATGCCCATAACTGCTGGGAGAAGGATATTAAGAACCTAACAGCTTCAGAAGATTCTTGTTGAAAATGAACGGCCAACAACAACACTAAAGTTCTAACTCTGGGCCCCAAAGGCATGACTGGAATGACTGGACTGCCCGAGACAGGGCTCTAAAGTATGTTATACTCAAACATTCACAATGATCTTGAATCCCACCACCCTGAGTGACACAGGAAACTGGGTTAAGGTTTTTATTCAAGGTCAAACCACGATGAGTGTCAGTGGATTAGAAAAATTTCCCAAAGCCAGATCCACATCTCTTACTGTGATTCAGTCAATCACTGCCAACACCTTGTGTCCAGCCCCATCTATTTGCCTTTTGGGCATCTGAGGGACATCATCCATCAACACTCTGATTTAAACGCCCCTCCCAAAGACACACACTCAAAACCTTCATACGACCTTTCAAGTAATCAAATATAATTAGCAAATGCACCCTGGAGTATTGATGTTCTTTACAGAGCAGGTGGCAGATGAGAAGCTAAAACTTAGACACCATAATGAAAAAAAGAACAACAGAAGCCACCTTATTTGAAACTGAGACACATTTCCAGTTAAAACAGCTTAAAACTCAAATTAAGGAAAGCCCATGCCCTCAAAGTTAAACGAAAACCTCAAGTAAGCAAAGTCGGGGCTTTCTGCAGGGGTTTCAAAGTTTTTATCAATGAGTTCTTTTAGAACATAGGCCCAGAGGAAGAATATTAGTAAGTGTATGATGCTGTAAAAAGTCACCTGTCTTCAATGCCACCATTAATGTTAGACTTGGAGTCTTAGTACCAAGTCAGCCACCAGGGTAGGGAGCACCAATTTCGGAAAGTGAATCAGTGGATGCTCCTCAGCTTCCCTTAAAGGCTTCACACTCTTGCCTTGGAATTAAAAATAGCATGAAACCGAAGGAAACTCAAACTAGGGTATGAATTTTTAGGATGGAAAGTCTAAAGAACCAGTTGACTATTTTGGGTCATGTGTTTTCACCACTGAAAGTCTCATATACCGGATAGAGAGCTGCCAGGATCCCAAGAACTAGCATATAGAACAAAATCCAACCTGTGGACAGACTGCCATCAGGACGAGACAGTGGCATCATGTTAAAGCCTGATGGAGCCCCAACTCTTAGAAAAGAGCCAACAGCGACGGGCAAGGAAGCAAACTATAGACAGAAAGAACCAAACAGAAGATTGCAGTACATTTTTTATGTACAATATTCTACCACGACAGTTTCCGCCAGTCTTGCAGACATGGCACCCTAACCCTGGCATTGACGTCCATCGTTGACTAGGTAGCGACATGGCATATACTGTTAAATATTACAAACCACCACATATTCCACACTTGGACACCATGAGTCTTTTTGTAAACCTGAGTGTAGCCCAACATACAATAGGAATCTCATTTAATTTGATTTATCAGGTTACATTTGTCAATTGTCAAGTGATGGTAGGCGTCATCTTTTGTCTGGTTCCTTTTGAAAATGTTGATTTCATTTTAAGAAAAGCTAAGTTTACAAAAAGAAGGAAGAGTTCCATAAAAGCAGCCTTTAGAGGAAAGTAAGAAAACATGCAATTTTCACCATCCCTTGGCGTTATATAGATTGAATTTAATACAATCTCCTCTTACACAGAGGCATACACGGATGGCAATTTTCAAGCGCACTCATTAGACCGCAGAGTTGATAATGCTGACCAGCAGGAGGATGGAAGACAGTCGACGTTCTCCTACTGGTCAACATATTGACCAAGCCAAAGCTGTTAAATTAGCTGCTGCTTCGGCTCAGTAGCTCACAAGATGCATTTTGTGCCGAGGTACTTACACGCCTAAGAAAGAAGATTAATTTTGATAATAACAGGACTGGAGATACATAAAAATGGTGAAAGTCAATGTGTGAGATGCTTAATGAAAATTGTCACCATCGTCATTGTGTAAAAAAAAATTGTAAACTGAGAGTGCAAAAAATATATCCTTACAAAAGAAACTTTAGAACAACAACAAAGAAAACAAAACCCAGCTCCAGCTAAAAGAAAATGGAAAGAAATGTATGTAATCTGAACTAAATAACTTAAATACAGGACGGCTTGTGTTCTCATGGAGGATCAATCTATCAAAAGTGTTGGAAGAGAGGCATCTCTTTTTTTGTAAAACTAAATGGCTATTTATTGAAAACAACACATGTAAATAAAACAATGTACATAATGTATATATGCATATATCCCAAGAAAAAATATATATATCCAAAGAAAGAAATAAGAATCTCTAATTGCATAACACTCATATAATTTTTTAAAATATTCTAAAAATATTAAAGGACAGAAAATGTTAAAACACTGTAAAAATGAATACAACAGCTTGTATTTTCCTTCTTACTTTCCGGCTTTGTCCATAGGAACAAGTAATTTATTTTCAATCAACTTTCTGTTGTGGAATAATTTTAAATTCACAAAAAGATTTTCAGAGATAGTACAGAGAGCTCCCGAATGCCCCTAATCCACTTTCCTCTAATGTTAACATCCTATATTACTATGGGTCATTTGTCAAAACTAAGAAACAAATAGTACATTACTATTAACTAAACTCCAGACTTTATTCGTATTTCACTGCTTTTTCTACTAATGCCCTTTTTCTATTCTGTGGTTCCATCAAGGGTAATGTTGCATTTAGCATTATTCTCTTTTTCAGGCTGGTTGGGGAGATGGACTCCAAATCTGATCCCACTTCTCTGGGTTGTAAAGTACAAAGGAACCCCTGAGCCCTCGGGTCTCATCCTTTAGCTTTCTGATGATGCCCAGCATCTAGTCTTGTCATGTCTCAGCATGTCCCATGACTGACTTGGTGTCAGGGAACTTAAAACCTTAAATCCAAACGAGTTACCACCTTTCACTATTTCTTTGAATCATAAACCAGAGGAACATTCTTGGACCCATTTGGTCATACATTGTATTTATTAGCAGATAGATTTTGTGAAAGACTTCTGCACATAGCTTTCCTCTTGATAATCTAATTGTCCTGGTGGTGGTTTTTCTTCTCCTATAGCTTTTCTCATCATTAAGGATGAGGGTTTTTTGCCAAAGCAAAATGGGAGGTGTGCCCACAGGGTAGGCAAAAAGGAGAATATGATGCAGGGGAAATTTCTACTAGATTGAAAGAAGAATTGAAGCCTTTTCAGTGGGGGCCGGTGGGGGAGATAGAGAGAGGATATGCACAGAAGGAAGGTGTTAAGGACCTACCGCCCCAGCTCTTTAGCTTTATGGGGGTGGAGGCATCAAGAAGATAAAATCCACCATAGAGAGGGCAGAGAAAGTGAAAGAACAAAGAATGTGCTGCTCAGTTTACCATTTGGAAGTCTGGAAGGAGATCCTCCAATGGTGTGCTCCCATGTCAGCGGGAGAAGTTGCAGTTGAACAGAAGTGGTGGTGTGGGATATTTACACAGAGAGAAGATGTATGAGAAAGAAAGGACCCAGACTTTCCTGGGTCCCCCCAGGAGAAGGTTACTGAGCATGCTAGTTGGTGAGGTCACCACAGAGAGGACACAGGAGTGGAGTGCAGAATGATCCCTAGGTGGACTGCCCAGGCAGATGAGCAAATGGGAGCTGTAATTAGGTCTCAGAGACTCAGCAGCCCCAGTGACAGCAGAGGTGGGAGCACTAGGCACCAAGATGACAAGGTTCCCTAGGAGCACTCATCATGCATGGAAACCCCCACTAGGATACAGCCAGAACAGAGACTATCACCCAAAGACTGGGTAAAATGAATGACATCTCACCCAAGAGTAGGTCAGAGCAAAGCAGCAGGGAAGAGTAACACTCAGACCAGCACCGCAGCCCCTCTGCCAAAGGACGCATGAGCATCATCTGGAGAAGATGAAGGAAAGGGGAAATCTCCAAAAGCTGTGAGGGAGCTTTAATCCTTGAATAGACTGTACCTAAATGAGACTGCGCTCATCCAAATAATAGATTTAGAGTAAGGGAGACCCAAGGACCTCCAATCAGACACTCCCCCCATCTTTTATCAAGAATAGTGCATGTGAATTAGACCTGAAGAAAATAAATTCTTATATCCTGAATTGTAGGGTATTGATTTCAACCCTGATGCCTGAAGATTAATATATTAAAGTAAAAATAAACCTTTGTAGAATAAGCATAAAATGTTTCTCTTCTGTCCTTCCATCCAAATCCTGTTCATTCTTCAACTCTCACCTTCTTCATGAAACTCCATCTAGCTCAGCCCACAGTGACCTAACATTTCTCTGAATCCCTCCTCCACTTAAATTCTGTAGCATTCCAGTGAGCACAGACAGCTCCAAGGAGGAGATTTATAGAAGAGAGAGACCTTGTCTTATTCTTTCGATGTCCCACCCTGCCCAGCGTCAAACAGGGCAGCACAAAAATACATGATAATTGACACACAGTGATGCAAAGAAAGCTGGGCGTAGGGATGACAAAGGGAGAAGCGAGAGAAGAGATGGAGATTCTGCTCTTCTGGGACATGGAAAGGGAAACTATTTATGGAAGCTGGGTTGGTTTGTGTGTGGTTTTTTTTTTTTTTTTTTTTTTTGGCTCTCTCTGACTCTGTTATTCACAGCTACTGGAATTAATAACTGTTAATCACAGGAAAAGGATGCGCCAAGTTAATTCCTCTGGACAATTCACACACACTGTCCCTAATGCGACCAATTTTCTTTGCAGAAATTAGGAGTGAAAAAAATAACATGAAGTCTGTGGGAGACCTGCCTCCTTTGTGGAACTTGCAACTCTGAAACAGAATAACATTATGTAAGTGAGGAGAAAGTAGGAAGAAAACAGCTTCCACCAGGGCAACTCTCCTGTGGCTATTTCAAGATTCCGAGGAAATTGTGGCGGAAATACGGAAAAGGCTAAAATCCATGTCTAACATGGGTTGTTAAAATAAGATCTGATCGTCACCAGGTTGAATTTGTTAGAAACAATAATTATTTGTAACACTTTATGCAACGCCCTCCAAAGCATATGGTTACCTTATTAGAAACTAAAATTCATTTTCATACAGATCTCAGCAGGCTATTACACCAAAATAACTAGAGCAACTCCAGGGGACAACGAATAATTCTACTTTAGCACTGCTAAGGCCTGGCACTTGTAATATAAAATTTAAACTAATTCACTTGTAAGTACAGTTATGCATCGCTTAAGGATGGAGATATATTCTGAGAAATGTGTCATTAGCTGATTTCGTCGTTGTGTGAACCTCATAGAGTGCACTTACACAAACCTAGATGGCATAGCCCACTCCACACCTTGGCTATCTGATACTAATCTTATGGGACCACCATCACATACACAGTCCATTGTTGACCAAAACATCATTATGCGGCACATGGCTATACAATGGCAGATTTAGAAAATGTGGATAATCCATCTTCTACAAGCATGGGCATAAATATCACTTACCACTTTGGAGACAAGTATAATTTACATATTCCCCACAAATTTCCACCTTTTTTTTTTTTTTTTTTTACATTTTTCAATGGAAAAAACTTTCTGTTCATTAGTAATACATTTGCCCTCCTTTCTTACTTATAATTATAGATGTTTAGAAAGCATAGTTTTTAGCTGACTGGCTTTCTGCTCTTTCAACCACAGTGAACAACATATCGGATCACAAAAACAAGAGTGCTATTGTGAGCCTGTCCAGGCACTGATGTACTCTAGATATTTCTAACTGTTAGATCTCACATATGTTTCATCAAATTTCTTTCATTACAGCATTTGGCTGCTCAGGGAATCTTCATGTTTTTTCATGACAATGCTCAGTGCTTATTTTCAAAATTGGCCTGCTGAGTTTGTGTCATGATTGTTTCTGACAGTGTGCTATATGTGGGGGAAATGGGTATATGTGGCTCCAAGCCCAGCATCCAAATCCTAAACAACAGTGACTTAACAGCTATGAAATATGAGGCCCCAAACCGGTATATGCTGCAAAAATAATCAAAGGTAACTTAGACTCCTTAAAAGTTGTTTCAATTAACCAGGACATTATTTGCAAGCTAGATAGGGATTATATGATGATCACGGTTTGTCTTTATATTATTGTCTTTGAAGATATGAAAGAACTCAGAAATCCCATTTATTTTTTTATCAAATTTCATTAAGGGAGCAGAAAATGGCGATGCCTGGCTAAAAGAAAAACTCTAACCAAAGGAAAACCCCTCTCGTTTCCTCTACTCACAAAATACTTTTGACACCCAATGTGTGGATTTTTTCCCACATGGACCAATTCTCTAGACACCAGCTGGTGTCCTACATGTCAATCCAATTCTGACATTATCTAGATGGAGTTACTGTCAGATCCCACAAGTTAAGGACTCAGTCCCACAAGACCGTCCCTGCTTCAGACGCCAATCCAAGTCTGGGTCACTCACAATTCTGACGGGCTATATATAAATCAAGGATTCCCATGACCCTTTTCTCAATTTACATTATTTGCTAGAATGGCTCACAGAACTCAAGAAAACACTTTACTTACTATCACCAGTTTATTACAAAGGACATTTTAAAGGATACAGATGAATAGCCAGATGAAGAGAGACATAGGGTGAGGTCTGGAAGGCTCCCACACACAGGAGCTGCTGTCTCCATGGAATTTGGGGTGTGTCACTCTCCTAGCACATGGATGTGTTCTTGTTCACCAACTCAGAAGCTCTCTGAACCCCTTCAGTTAGGGTTTTCATGGAGGCTCCAACCACCAGCCCCTCTTCTCTCCTTCGAAGTCAGGGGAGGACTAACTCTTTAATGACATGATTGGCTCACCTGGTAACCAGTCCCCAGCCAAAGACCATCCAGAAGGCCCCAGGCATGAATCATCTCATTAGCATACAAAAGACATTCATCACTGCAGAAGATTCCAAGGGTTTTAGGAACTATGTGCCAAGTGTGCCAGAAAAGGGGCTGGGGGCAGAGACCAAATATATATTTTTCTTATTCTGTACACTGGCCCATACAGATTTTTTCTTTTTTTTTTTCTTTGGCTTTTGCTGGCCAAGCTAATGGACACTAGCCAAAAGCAGTCCAACTTAGCCATGTATAAGTAGGAAGTGATGACAAGATCCCTCGCTTCCTGTAGCCAAATCGTCACCAACGTACTTGCCACAGACCAGTGCTGCTGTGCATTCATTTAGTCAGTCAACAAGCAGGTGCAAAGTACCAACTCTAGGCTAGCACCTGCTCTCAAAATATTCACAGTCCACTGCAGGGAATAATGTGTCACTCATCAGTCACAACATCAGGATTACTATAAATGGAATTATAATGAGTACAACATATAAAATGGAAATTCAGTAGAAAGAATATCTAAGTCTGACTGAGGGAGTCAAGGAAAGCTTCATGTAAGTAGCATCTAAAAGTAGCCAGGAACATCATATGAGAGTTTGCCAGGCACTGAAGCAAGAGGAGGGCCTTCTAAGTAGACAGAAACCCACTTGCTAAGAGCTGAAAGCATGGTGAGGAGGGATGAGCACCCTGCCACTAACCGGAAGTTTCCAGGAAATGGCCAAAAATGACACTTCAGGGTGAGGGAGTAGCAGTCATCATGATCCAGTGGAAGAGCCCCAGATGTGGGTCAGAAGATGGAGGTTCTGCCCCAGGCTGTACCATCACTACTCACCTGACCTTGACCCAGGCCAGGCCAGAGAGGCCACTGACTTGTGATAGAAACTACACCTAGAATCCAGGTTCTTAAATTCTTCAGATCTCCTTTCCCAATCTATAAGATGTGCAGGTTGAGCCAAATAATTTCCATAGATCTAAATTTCCAGAAAGCGTTCAACCCTCCAGCAGATGGCAAACACTAGCCTCCAGCACCATGGACAGCAATGAACTAGGCAAAGAATCCAACTTAAAGGAAAGGCCAGAAATTCCAACAGACTGAGCAAGAAATCCAGAAACCATCTTATTTGTTAGGTATGCATGTAGTAATTGAGATCACATTTCAGTAGCAGCAGTCTCCCGCCCCGCCTTCTCATCTGCGAAGCCCTGTTCACAGAGCTGCCCCAGGAACTGTTCTTACATATTCAGTAGCCTGCAAATCTGAATTAATGACCTTGCATGTAAATATCTTTGTCTTCATAAGAATGTTATTGGGTTAAATAAAAATATTTTCAGGATTTTTTTTTTTATAGCCTACACAGGCTTTGAGGGAAAAAGGAAGGAGAGGGTTTGCCGTGCCCTTTCTGCACAATACCTGTCACCTTGGGAATGTGATTCTCCTCAAGTACAACACTTCTGGGGGAATGGAGAATAAGAGACGAGTTTAATTTCCTTCTGCCAAATTAACTTCCTCTGCTGCCGCGAGTAATGTGCATAATGATAAGCCTGGAGAATGGGAAGCTGGTGTGGACTAGCACGCATCTCTCCCCAGAGCGGGTTCCAGTGCAAGTGCAGCCACTCCTCAGGCCAGGAACTGACCATTCATGCCCTCCCAGGAGGTCAGCACCAGAGCCAAGAGGTGTTTACTGAAATCTGTGCCAGTTTATGCAAACAACCACCCCGAGGCAGGTGCCAATGAGCTGGCCTGGCCAGGAATGCCTCCTCCTCTTTCTTTTCATTGTTATGTAGGGGAAAGAGCTAAGGATTTTGGAATCAGACCAATCAGGATTTTAATTTTAGCCCAGGATCTAGCCAGATTGGGCATGTGACTTACTTTTCTCTGGGTTTCAATTTACATCTCCTGAAAATGGGAACAAGGTCATCTACCTCACAAAGTTGCTGGGAAAAGTAAATAAGAGCATGCGTATGAAGTTCAGAAGGCACACACTAAGGGTTAATTTACTTTGCCTTTCCCTAGTTGAAAATACACCTTAGAAATCTCAGAGCAGTTAAGCAGTGGATTTATACAGTCAGCCCAGCCCACTGATCTACAGGAACAAAGACGACGTATTACAACAAAACCATTAGTTGCCAGAAATGTTGGTATCAGAGACAGAAATAGGGAGACAGGGGAAGACATTCTAGGGCATGCAAAATGCATGCAGATCCCTCAGGAGACAAGACTTCCCTCCCCTGGTGACGGCATATGACTCTAGGCTTTCTCACCAGGCCATGGTGGCCACTCTGACCATCCCTGGATAGCTCCTTAGGATAAGCCCCTCTCCTAGGAGTTGGAAGACACTTAAGAACCTGGACCTGTTGGGCAAATGCCAGAGCTGGTTTTCAGCAAGAGCGAGTTGAAAAATTTAGGAGTGAAAGGCACAAGACAAGCATCACAAGGCATGGCCAGGGATGCAGCTGGGGTTGAGACACAAAGAAGTACATGCCATAGGATGTTGACTCGGACTTCTCCTCATAGCCAGACTCGGTCTCACAGCTGAGAGCAGAAGGGAGTCAAGTACAAAATTCTAAAGAAAGTTAAGAACGATTGGGTGCCAGACACCCTCTTCAGCTTCTATTACCCAAATCACGACAATGCCATTCCCCTCCCCTGTCTATAGAAGCAAAAGATTATGGAGCAGGCAGACAGGATAATGTGTCCTGAGTCATTAGCTTGGGAGGAGTGCCTTGGTCACTGAAGGATGGTTCCAAGAAATTGGGGATGCCAGCAAGAAGGGGAAACTAGGATGTTATTCAGCTGGTTATCTGCTTATGCGATGAACCTATTGATCTCTGTGTCCGAACAGGGGGAGAAGAGTATTAGAGGGAAAGCCAGGTTAGCAGAGGAGTGGCCCGCACTCCTAGTATTAGCATGTCAAGAAGGCATGTTCCCTAGGTGTCAAGTGAACACTGTGAAAGGGAATCAGTCTTGAGCCATTGATCCAGGGCCCCATTCAAAACAGTTGTCAGTTGAGTAAGGAGAGGCTACTGGAGTGTACTGTGAAAGAGGGAGAGAAAAAGGAGGGGTGGTTAGATATGGAGGGCAGGTGGGAGTGCATCTCCATGCTAGGGATATTTGCAATGGGAGGTCCCACAGGACCTCCACAAACCTTACACACTGACCCATGAAAGGACTTGTATCTGGATGTCCAGGGAGAGGTGGAATTGGAAGACCAGACTGTACCCTCTCCCCCCTGCAAGCCCTCAGGCCAAAGCTCAGCCTGTGCTAAAAGGGAAGGGAAAAGAAGATCATTAAATTGGACAGGAGATCGAAGTCTCAAACCAGACTGGGCTTTTTATACACAGAAGTCACTAGAAAGTTATGGAATCTGCCCAGGATACTGTTAAGGAAACAATTGAGGGCAGTGACTAGAGAAGAATAAAACTGCTTCTTGCTTTATACCTCAACTGATTTCAGACTGTTCAACTGACCAGTCACATCAAATTCTGCCATGCAATGCTGGATACATTTAAGGCCCAGAAAGAAGGTAAAAGTCAAGAAGATAAGGAAGGCAGTGGAACAGAGAGGATAGTAAGAGTAAAGTAGGGGAACCAAAACAATAAAAACGGTTCAATGCCCAGGCCTTGTTTTACTGAGCACCCTTTTCATAATGAGTGATGAGGCGGCAGGCTGGATCTTCCAGCACAGAGCGGGGAAGATGCCCTTACCAGGGAGGGGGCCCTCCCAGCCTCTCTGCTACAGCCAAACTACTGGGTGAAAGCTCCTGTTCGGGGAGCCTCATTCATCCCACAGAGGATCAGGACCAGAGACCACAAACCATCATCCTCTTCCAAAATTGAAGAAAACAATAGAGAGGATTGTGTGTCACTCAGCCTGGATTGGTGCCCAGCCCTGAGACATGTTGGCTGTATGCGTGAAGGCAAGCAGCTCAACCCTGATGTCCTTCACCCACATCTGAAGGGGCACTGCTGTCACAGATGGAAAAACTGAGGCTCAGAGAGTTTACCCACTTTGCCTGAGGCTAAATAGCCAGTGGGGGAGTCAACTGGAGAACTTAGGTCCCTTGGACTCCAAAGCCTTCTGTGGTGGGGACTGAGAAAATAAGAATCTTCCCTGAGGGATTCTGACAACCCACTAAGAAAAAGCTTTGGAAAAGATATAAGTATTACGAGCATAAGATGCTGCCATTATTATCTACAAGCAGATGATAATAGGGCTTGTGGGATGGAACTCACAGCGATCATTTACCACGATAGGTCGTTCAGTTCTGACTCAGATGACTAACGTGTGCTCAGAAGAAGGGCTCCTGAGTCTGAAGTGCAGCCCATCCCTATGTGATACAACGGCAGGGGGAGCAAGGGGAATTTATTAAGCTAAGAAAACACTATTTCCTTAAACAACAGGGGATTCCAACTACCAAGAGCAGACGGAAGACGCCACATCATCTTTATGTTCTCCAAGGGAAGTCGCAAGTGCAGCCCGACCCAGAAGGCTGAGCGGGTTGCAGTTACTCGTCTCTGCAAGCACAGACAAACCCCGATCTCTTTTGCACCTTAGCTTTCTCTTTTTTAAAGTGGGAAACAAAATATCACAGTTTTCAGAATCAAAACTCATTTCCACAGAATACTCTGTCCTGGAGAAAGGAAGAATCCATTATTATATTAAAATAGGTGTTAAGCATTGCTCCAAACTTTACCTCTATTATCAATTATCCTCAGAGCAATGGTATGAGGTAAGCATTGTTATTTTCCCATTATTCAGAAGCAAAATGAGGCACAGAGAAGTTAAGTAACTTGTCCAACATGCACAGCCTCTGGCGGAGGAGGGGTTTAAACCTGGGCAGTCTCTCTCGAGAGCACATGTCGCATACATTTTTATTAGATTAAAAAGAAGTACACCTGAGGTCAAATGAGTTGAGCAGAGTTACAGAGGGAGAATAATAAATTAAGTAGGATGTGTCTAGAGCAAAATCTACCCTGGTTAAAACGGCTTTGGCCTTTTTCATTAGAATTAGGCCATGTTTCAGCCCGATGGGGTTTCTTTCTTATCTAGTACAAAAGCCATTTTGACTATTGCATACCATATGCCCCAGATTGTACCAGGCAAATATTGCATTATATGCTCTGCAGCTTTCTCCTGGGTTAATCCTTTAAAATACTTAACTCTTCAATCCAGTTAAATAATACATATTTTTGAAGTTTATTTACATAGAAAAATGCTTTTTTACATAATTCCATGTAAGTGAAGGTTACAAAATCAGGGGCAGAAAAGAAAAGGCAGCTGGCCATCCCCGCATCCTCTGATTACCCTAGAGAGGGCCAGACCTCCCCCTCATCATAGTCTGAGGCATATATGATGTATGCTGTCATTTGTTTTATTGATGTGGGCTTAAGAAAGGTAAAAAGGTGCCCCAATTCTAGAAGAGCGGTTCTCAAAGCATGTTCATGCCATCAGGAATGAGGAAGGACACCACATCATCTGGGAATGTGTGAAAATGCCAAATTATCAAGCCCTACCACAGACCTAATGAAGCAGAAACTCTGGGAGTGGGACCCAGCCACCTGGCTCCAAGTGATTCTGATGCAGGATGAAGTATGTGAGCCATTAGCACCTGGTAAAACCTGATCCTTCAGGGTCCCTGAGGAGGTGCTGAAGATTACAGCTGTAGAATAAGCATCTCTAAATTAGGGGTGATGGTGACAGCGGCCAGCTGACAAATGTCATTTTTCCTGATACTCTCTCCTTCATCCCCATCTGGGATGTGGGCAATGTTGTGGGAGAGAAGCGGACCTGGGACAGGACTGTAAAATGATAGAATGTGAAAGGACGGTCCTGGGACCCTGAAAGTCCTGATCTAGCATCTACTCCTTTGAGACTATCTGGAGGTGTCACGTGATCTGCTCTCTCCCCGGGGGCTTCCCGGCTTCCATAGAAGAGGGCCAAGCGCATCACAAAAGGGAGCAGAGGGGAAAGTGGCAAACTGGAGGTCTGCACACTGTGCCAAGAGGCATCAAATTAAAGTTATCCAAAGTGCCCTGTAAGCCAGAGAGAAATGTCTGTGGACCAAATATGGCCCAAAGGATGCCACCTTGCGCTTCTGATGCTTACTTCCTCATGCGAAAGAAGCCAACAGAGGTCAAAGAGGTGAACTTCCTCAGTAAAGCCTCACAAGACAATGGCAGCAAGCAGCCTGGTCCTGAATCCAAAAGGCTCCTTCTGCCAAGGAAATGCCATTATTTTTGTGCATGGATGATGTTTTTTGCAACCAATCAGGGCTCCTCTTTTGCTTAGTAAAATATGTGCCGCCCAGTCTTACTAACTATATAAGGCTTACGGCCAAGACATTCAGGGATAAAATTTCCTATCTTATTTTTCTATTCTAGCTATACTTTCACTGCCTAGTGAGATTTTAGTTTAAAATTCAGTTCTATTATTTTACTGTACTTTTATACTCTTGTAAGCCGCCTCAAACTCCTTATGGAATGAAGCAGGATATAGCTCATGAAAATTAACTTTACTTGACCTCATCCTCCTCTGACGGTACATCTATTCTTCTCATTCCTGTGTACTCAAGGCTACTAGTTTAATCATTCTTGTGAGTTGGCCAGGTAAATCAGATAAAAGACATATTTTACTAATATTTTTCAGCAAATGGAGCTGATCTAGTGAACCCAGAACCTTGAGGGAATCAGCATAACTGGGAGGAAACCACTAACTCGGTCAACACAACATGGGTTTTTTAATTCATTGAAATCAAAGAGGGTCCTAGCAGAGATATTATTTGGGGACTCTGAGAAAAAATTTAATCATTGAGTCTCAGTGACCAAAGAAAGTTAATGTACCTTCAAAACTAAGCAAATTACTCCCATCTCCCTGCAAATGGCCCATCACCATAAATGTTGGCCATTAAGGTGTCATGTGATTCTGCACGGACCAAGAGAGGACGCAGGATGGTGACGGCTCATCACTAGTGAACTGAGCAGCATCCAGTAGCTGTCAGGCAGATGCCCAGCACAGGCTACCAAAGGAGATGGCTGCAAAGACTAAAACAATGTAAAGAGACAAGCTTCCCAACGTTTGGGAAACAAAACCTATCATATTCTAAGGAGAGCTGGAGGGGAGAAGGTGGGGAAGGAATTTTTTAAAATTTCTACCATGCATCAGGCCCCATGCTAGGTGGTTTACTGCATTATCTCATTTGATTCCAATCTATGCATTAGAACTACTAGCACATTTTGCGGATGAGAGAACTGAGAACCCAGAGAATTCAAGTAATTCACTCAAGTCAGATAACACAACACGAAGCAAAGCCCAGATATAAATCCAGATCTGTCTGGCTTCAGAGATCATGCTTTTTCACTAAAATAAGAGATTCAAATATTCGTTACTCGCCTAACACATCAAACACTTTACTAGGTGTTAGGGATACAATGTCCAAGGGGAAAATAACTGGAATAATCAAGAAATCATCAAACAAATATAAAATTAGCATTAGGAGAGTACAACAAATGAGAGACATTTGGTCCCAAGAGGGTGTACACTGAAAATTTGAGCCAGGTGGTGAAGCCAACCAAGAAGGTGGTAAGTGATCTGAGATCTGAAGAAAGAGTAGAAGATGATTAAGTGAAAAGTTATAAGGAATGGGAAAAGGATGCCTCAGGAAGAGGGACTGGCAGACTGATAGACAGCAAGTGTGAATCAAGAAAAAGAGGCAGCATGGTGCAAAGTGAGACCAGAGGAGAGACCCTAAAGGTCCTTGTGGCTTGTGATAAGAATGCCTCTTTTTCCATAGAGCAACGGGAATCCATGCACTAAGGCTAGGGGGATGGCATGATCCATTTTGAAAAGATTACTCCATGTGCAGCATGCAAAACCAATTAGAGAAAGCCAGAGTGAACAAGTTAAGAGGCCACTACTGTCGAGACGAGAGACAAGGAAAGCTGAGACTAAAGGCAATCAGGGAATGTGGATAGAAGTGGATAGATTGAAAAGATACTCAGCAGATAAAATCAAGTGAACTTGGTGATGGATCAGACAGTGGGGTGAAGCAGAGGAGAGCATTAAGGATGTCTCATAAATCTATGGCTTGTGTAACAGGACACTTGGTGCTATCGCTTGGATAAAAGAAAACTGGAAGAAGAGCAGGTGTTGCAGGAGAAGAAAATACATCTGTTTTGGCCACACTGCATTTGAGGTGCCTTTGAGACATCCAAGTAGAGCTGCCAAATACTCAATCAGGCATGCAGGCATGGAGTTCAGACGAGAGGTCTGGGCTGTGGGTCCAGCGTAGAGGTGATAGCCTTTCACCTATCAGAGCTAAGCGAAGACTGTTGTAGATGGGGTGGTGAGGAGGGAATAGGGAGTGAGCAGAGATGACATCTAGGATCCAGCCTCAAGGAGCTTCATCATTTAATGGCTAGAGAATGGCAAAGAGGGAGCAAGGATTCCAGCGTCATGTCACAGCTGGAATGTGTTATAGAAGGTGCAGGTGGGGTGGGACCTGAATGGCTGAGAATACTGCTGAGGGCAGTAACAGAAAACTACAAAGGATGAAGACCTGTAGGTTCCCAGGGGCTCGATGACTTGCCCACAGTCACAAAGCTTAACAGCAGCCAAACCAGAATTGAAGGCCAAGTCTTTCTGATCCCCAAGTTCTTCTCTTCCACTACATTACACTAAAAACAATGAAAATCAAGATTTCCTATTAAAATAACATAATAGTAGATCTGACCTTACTCTAAGTAAAGGTGGTATCTGAAAAATATTTACCAAAACAAAGGTAAATTGGTTGGAGTTTTTTCACTTAACAAAGAGATTCTAAATGATTAACCATACAACTCTTTTAAGCAGTAAGCCCTGCCATTTAAATTATTTAGTTAACAAAAATTACATATACAAGTGACTTTTTAGAAATAGCAAATTACATTGGCATAATTCTTAAAATCTTCCAGAGCACTTTCATAATTGCTGTTACAATTCTGGCTTTAATGCTGGGAGACAAAGACTCCACTTCCGGTTCTGCTCTTAGTGTCCACATGACCTTAGCCAAGTCACTTAACTCTCCTCATCTGCCAAAGAAGGGCCCAGATAATCCCAGAAGATACCACATGGGTAATATCCTGTCATCTTACTGCCTGCAGAGCAGCATCTTGCACAGAGGGCGCATCATCCTGCCCCTTCAACAGGTGGGGCAGCTAAGACACCTGGGGATTGGGTCACACAGCCAGACACTGGGAAATGAGGATTTAAATCTCCTAAATCTCAGTTCACTGCTTTCTCCACAGAATCACTATCAACCATATCATCATTTTAACAGTTCCCTCATCTACAAAATTGAAAGACATCCCAGTAGAAGATAGCTCTTGTCTTGTCCTACCCAGTGTCCATCCTCTCACTTTTTCTGATATGACACCTTGAGTTTCCTTTGAGGAACCACCTCTCCCCTACTCTCAGTCCACATGGATTGAGTGGAGGTAACCTCCGCTGTCACTTCCCAGGCATGGAACTACGCCCCAGGATTGGATAATCAGTATGTCATATTTTCCTGCATATCATGAGTGGTTCAGGGCCAACTACTGGACCCAAACCAGACTAATGAGACTCAATTCTCTGACTCTTGCTAAAATGACTGGGATTACTTAGTTAGGAAGAGAAGCTTGAAGCTGGTGGTAGCAGTGGAATAGATCTACCTGTGAATAAAACCAACAAAAGCTGGAGATAAAGAGATAGAAAAGTCCTGGTGACATTGTTTGAGCCTTGGATCCAGCCTCGCCTGAAGTCTGTCCCTGAATTTTCAGTTGAGTCCATAAATTTTCTCTGCTTAAGGCATTTTGAGTTTAGATTTCTGCCACTTGCATATCAAAGAAACCTAATCAGTACAATCAGTGCACTTATATACCACTACTGGTTTCCCTTATTTCATTGGTTTTTCGGGGAGATATTTTCTGGCTGGCAACTCTGAATATACCACATATCTACATTCTCTTAGCTTACTGAACAAGGGAAACCAGAGGTGAGAAATAGGAATAGGGCCAAGGCAAACGTTTTAGGTTTAATTGAGTTTGTCAAAGGTCTAATGATTTTTGCAAACTATTCACAAAATTAAGACAATCGGCCTAATGTGGCGCTGCTCAGCTCAGTTGAGGATGCCCACCAAGCACTGCTAAGAACCATCGTTAAGAACCTGAATTGCTTCATCTCCTACTGCCCCCCACCTATAGTTCACATTCTAGGTACAATAAACTGCTCAACGGTATTTGACCATGACAGTGCACCCTTATTATCAGCCTATTTCTGTCACACCCATATGCCTTTGATGGGTCCTGAGATACCCACAGGTAAGTAATTCATGGGCCATACTAAAATTCTTTCCTCAATTTTTACACACTCCCCTAAAATCACTTCTAAATGGAAAAAAGTAAGAATTTGATAACTAAAGGTGTCAAAATACATACCACTTTCCTTCTGTCTGACATCCTTTTCCCTCCCTATCTGCCTGGCAAAATACTGCTCAGCCTCAACCTCAGTTTCAAGTGCCCGGTATGACGCAGGATGATGGTGTCCACATCACAGTTTTGCTGGGATAACAAAGAATCCTGATATCTCAGCAGCTTAAAATGACAAAAGTTCATTTAATTCACATTACATGTCCACCACAGATCAGCAAGGGGGCCCAGATCACTGTAACCCTCAGGGACGCAGGCTGACGAAACAGCCCTTATCTGGGATTGCTGGTTGCTGTTGCCAAAGGGAAGGCGTTTTGGGGGCCCTTGCCCAGAAATTAGAAACTCTGGCTTGGAAGCAACACACATCACTTCTGTTTTTAACTCCTTGGCCACAACTACACGTCCCATGGCAAACATTTATTGCCTAGAAGGGGGCAGAACCAGAAATATCTGAGAAACTGCTCAATGGCTGTGCTTCAGAATCCCAAGATCTGGGAATTGCTGAGTTATCCAAAACTCAGACTCTGGGGAAGGGCATCAGTAAAGCAAAGGGGGAGAAAGAGAAAAAGAAGAGAGATAAGGAAGAGAGGGGCAGGAGAGAGAGAGAAATTTGAAGAGAAAGTGATATGTACTGTTTTTAAAGTTCTAAAGTAGTTGTCCTGAGAAAAGTTAAGAACTTCTAAGTTAAGATTTCTTTATGCTTATTTCATAATTTTATTTTCAAAAATGTTGAATTATCTATGGGAAGAATACATCACAAACTTCTCAGTGGTCTGGGTCTCTAAAGATTTTATTCTAACTCTGGGTTGGGGAAGGGTCCCAGGAAACCAAATCTTCACAGAACTTCCCAGGAGATTCTGCTCTCAGCCACATTCAGGAATCACAGGGATAAAAGAATAGGTATATATGGGCTGACCTTATGTGTCAATCCCAGCCAAAACCCTTCTGAGATTTATACCCTCATCTTTAAAAATGAAGATTGTAAAATCTACTGCATAGTGTATTGTGACCATCGGATAAAGATGAAATATGTAAAAACACAGTGTCTGCTATGTGAGAGGGAGTCAGGAAATGTCAGTCTCCTCCTTTCTTGGTAATGTCAGCATCTACCAGAGTACCTGAGAATATGAAGTGCTCCAGAAACTCAGAGAAAAAAGGAAGGGAGGAAGAGAGATCAACTATCCAAAATATTTAAAATCTCAATGACTCAAATACGTCTATCTTAAATCATCGAATATTTAAAAAAACACTTTTGAACGAATGTGCCGTGAACAGTACTAGGTGTTAGAGATGCAACAGTGAATAAGACTTGTTGAAGTCAGACCTGAAGAAGACCCCATTCTTCCTCTCCTGTGTGTCACTCGGGGGAGAAAAACCCAAATGATAAATCGGTCACAAAAATAACCTCCAAACTGTGTCCTCAAGTCCACACAGCCAGAGGCAAAGAGCCTCACCCTGGCCATACACCCCTAGTATCATGAATCACCTAGTACCATGAATAGTCCCATAGGCATCCTTAGTCACCAAGCAGACAGCCACCAACGAACACAGCCACATGCACTCGAAGGGCAAAAATGGGATTCAGCAATTTAAAGATTTTTCAACAAAAAAGGGGCGCATGAGGATGCCAAGACTTTCTCCTCAGATAATCAAAAATTCCAGTTAACCAGAACAAGCTATTCTCCAAGCACGTCATTCATCAGCTCGACCATGTTTCTATTATTTCCAAGTTTAAGGTGCCTGGCTTAAAGCAGATATTACTTCAGAACAAAGATTATTTCATTCCCTTGGGAAACATGGTAAAATATGCTATTTAGCTGGAAGGTGATAAAAGCAAGACCAACGGTATGATCTTTTCTAACACAAAACATATTTATGAGTGTGTGTATGTTTGTGTACACACACACATACATGCATCTTCCAGTCAGGCAGTTGGCCCCTATAGTTTCTCATAGTTTTAGCAGAACATGTTTCCTTTTTGGTAACATGGTTTGTTTTTCTTTTTCTAAAAGAAAGTCACGGATTTATGATGTTCGGCCTCGTACTAAATGAGCTGAAGGGAGATTTACAAAGCAAATAAACAGAAAGATTTACGGGCCCTTTCTCAGAGCAGCTAAAAATTATGGAAAAACTCATTGACCTTCCAAGAGAAGAACTTGGTTCAGTCGACCAGAAACTAAGTGCACCTAAGAGGCTTCCAATTAATCCTTTAATTTAAATCCTTTGTCTTTCTCCAGCAAATATGCTGGGGGCCTGCTGAATCCCATTCACTCCTTTGAAGTGTAACTACCTGTGGCCATTATAAGCAGCATGTCCTATCACACTAAGCACTAAGCATCAGTAATGCTGATAATAATTAGAAAATGAGGGAATTAGGATTAGAAAGAGAAGGGAAATGGAGCAAACAGCTAAGCAGAGTAGCTGACTTTGCAGGGTAAGCTAGGGAAAGTGGAAACAAGCCAAGGTGGAGGCCTCCTGGGTCTTGGAGGAGGAGGAAAGACTTAGGGAAGGTAGACAGTCCATATATTCAGCCAGGATCTTCCACGAGGTTCTCCACAGGGGAGTGACTAGCAAAAGGGAAGGAGGAAACACACCTGAATCTAAGAGGGCATTCCTTAGCTGTGTGGACTAAGACTGTGACATAAGAGTTGGCCAAAACGTTTCCCATCTCAGGTCTCCAAATTACACTCCCAGGACCCACTACAAGAAGAGAAAGGAAAACACAAAACATTAAAACAACACTCATTAAACTCATTAAGTTTCTTTGATACCTGCTCTTCCTTTTTGTTCTGCTCTGTGCTTTCATGGAGACAAACACAGTCTGGGATTAGGGATGTGGGCACACCATTTATTAACAGTGTAACCTTGGGTGAGTCATTTATCCTTTCCAAGCCTTAGTTTTACGGAAATAACAGTAGGACTAGCTCGTATAGTTGTGAGAATTAAATGAAACAATGCCTGTAACATGCCAAGCACTCTATTATTGAGTAGATATGGTTAGCCTGGTGGGCCTGTGAGCACCCTCAGTCACCAAGCAGAGATTCAACATGAACAAGGCCCTGTGCATTGTTCTATTACTGAACAGTGGCAGTATCGTCATCATTTGTTTACCTTGGGGCTGAATTAGATCTCCAGAAATGATGTGGTTTGCTATAGCCACAGCTGAATTAGGTATTAAAAGATACAGGTTTAAGTATAACATCTGAGCCTCAATTCCCTCTAGCAGAGACGAGAACGAGGATTTCAGAATCAGAGAGATGTAATTCCACTATTTAACTAGCCAGGTAGTTAAGCCACTTGACTTTTCTGGCAAGCCACTCGACTTTTCCTAGCCTCAGTCCCTCATCTATAAAATACCAATATTTTTATTAGCGTATAACATGAAAAAGATGAAAAAACACATAAAGTTTTTGACACATAAATCTATCAAATGTATTAATAACATTAGCAGCAATAATTACTAAGATTCATTCATTCATTTATGCACTCAACAATTAGAATCAAAGAGCTGCTCTGTGCCAGGTGAGGCTTGATGTTAGCGATCCCGCAGGGAAGGAAGCAGACAAGAGTCCCTGACCTCTGGGGCAGACCCGCCATGCCAACAAGAGTGCCTTGTGGACTGTGAGTATTCAGTAAACAACTTGAGTATGTTTTAAGAGAGAACAATATGAAAAAAAAGCCCTAAACCTGGATTAAGATTTAATTTAAGTGGGTTCAATATCTGGCTCTGGATTTTGGGCTGCCACTCCACCTCCCTGAACCTTAGTTCACTCAGCCACAAAATATTCTAAGAACAAGAATCCGTACCTTATGAGAGATCCTAGGAGATTAAGGAAATAATACATTTCAAAGTACATCACAAACTATAATGCACTATACAAATATTTGTTATTATCTGATTTACTCTGTCATACACATGCTTAATGGTGACATATTCAGCAACATCACACCCGAACTTTATCAATCGAGGGAAAAACAACAAGATGAAGCTTTCTCTTCTTAATTATTATTCAAACAAATTTAATTTGTACATGAATAATTCAGGCAAATAATGAAAAAGAAACAACAAATTTTACAGGAGCTCGCATTAAAGAAAGTTTCTTAAACTTTTACAACTCATTATAGTCATGATAGAAAATCCCGATGGTTGCAATATAAATATCCAGAGATTTCTAGGAATCCCCAGATTTGTAAATATTACCAGAGCCTATAATTATATACTAAAACACATTAAGGACCATTTTCAAAAATGTGTTACACAGAGCACTAGTTTCATGGAACGGTAATAGGTTTCACATGTTAATTAAGATAATTCCATGTACAAATAAGTTAAACAGATACTAGGTTAAATGCAGTTTTTTAAGGCCTTTTCAGAACCATTATATGCAATTTTGATATCTGATATACAAAATATTCTAAACATATATTTGAGCAAGGAATATCTTTCCCTCCTTTCTTAGGACAAGTGGAACAAACTTTAAGAAGTCTACAGCAAGTACGGCTGCAACATTTAAGTGATCCCTCTAGATTTTCAACAACCGGGGCTCAATAGTCTGTGACCAGCGAATAACCACAAAGCTGAGTGGGGCTGTAGATACCAAACGGCCTGCCCATCACTCAGCAGCCAGTTAAATTTCAGTGAGCTTTGTTAATGACTACACATGTTGTGGACATTCATTGACTGTACTAAAATATATTACAAACTATGTTCGAAAAGCCCAACCTATCCATTAACAACAAGAAAAGTCTATTTTTGGAGCTATACCACAATTAATCACACAATAAGCAGTGGATTTCAGTTTCATCCTCAGGGGAGGCCAACATCTTACCCCCGGATTGAGGAAGAAGGATGGTAACGCGCTTAGGTATATCTAGGCCCCTGATTTTTATCACCTATGGGAATAGCATTAGTGAACAACAGTGAATAATCATTCACTACAAATAAGCTGCAATTCATCAAAGCAGATTTGGAAAAACACTCACTTTTTGGAAGTAGATTGAGATACCAGGTACATAGAAGGTACTAAAGTCATTTATTTTTTTTAAATTGAAGCATTTCAAACTTTACAGCAGACGCCCTTTGACTGCCTACACCCCAGACCAACATGAGGTGTTGAAGCCTTGATGTGCGAGACATCACCCAGTCTCCTGTGGATTCCCAGGCAAGGAGAGCTAACTGAAGATTCTCGAGGATCCTGAAAATTGCTGTTTATCACAGCTTGTATGCAACTGAGAAAGGAGGCTCTGTTTATTCTGTCCCCGTAAAATGCTGCACTGACAAATATAGATTCAGAAAACAATATTACTTCTGTCTAAGAAATTTGCCATAGACTAGAACTGGAGAAAATGGACACCTCGTCAGATGTATCCTGGCAAATGAAAAAAAAAGTATAACAGGAATCAGCTGGAGTTATTTTCCCTCTGAATCATTCCACCAGACTATGAATTACTCTTTGTGTCAGGAGGACCTGAGATTAAATCCTAGCTCTGTCATTGACCACCTGTGTGATGTTGGGTTTCTTTATTGACCAAGTAGAGACAGTCAGGATTAAATAAGATAGCACGCATAAAGACCTACTTAGCACACGTTAGTTTTCCTTTGTCCAGAAAAACTTATCAAATACCTAAGAGTGTCCCACATCTTACCACCAATCACTCATTTATCCGATAAATACTTAACTGAGAAGCCACTCTGTTCCAGGCACTGCACAGGATGCCAGGGATACACCAGTGAACAAAACAAGCAACAACCCCAGCCCTCATGAAGCTTACGTTCTGGTGCTTGTAAAGAGAATGCTCATTTCCATTCTTTTCTCCCAACCCTAAACGAATAAATTTACTAATTTGTCAGTCAAACACAAAACATGTTTGCACAATGCTGGAAGCATCGATGAACTATAATCTATCTGATACATCAATTTTTTTAGCTAGGCTCAGAAAAGTTCCCATTAGAGTTTCGAGGAGCCAGGTGTCAGCATCAAGAGACAAAATTCAGCATTCAGCAGCAGAAACAAAAGCGAAAAATATCCAGAAACGAACGGGAAGAAGTCCTGAATGTCTACAGCAGCTCCTTAGAAGCTGTTAGCTAGCATGGGGCTTTCTGCAAACCCTCTCAATACGAAGGAGGAGGAGAAGGTTCTTACAAAGATATGCAAGCCATAATTGGAACACATTTCAAGGTGGCTTTTCCACTTTAAAATTGGAAAAGAAATTAATGGGATCGCTCTACAAGATGCTAAATGTCTTAGTGGAAAGAAATCATAGAGCACTAGAGTTTATTCAAGGAATCAGGCCTTCGTTTATTTGTCAGTTCATTCAGAAAGTATTCCCTGTGTGTCTACTATGTTCCAGGCCCTAGGCTGGGTCTTGGGGATACAAAGATGAATCAAACGCAGCCCTGGCCTTTGAACAGCTCCTAACCTAGAAAATATGTTTTACAAAAAGAAAAAAGTAAGATCCTGGGTGACGGGCACTCTAATAAAGGTTTGAACAAAGTATTATCAGAACCCAGAGGAGGAAGCCACAAAGTCGGCCATTAGAGTTTGATGTGGTACAGATGAAATAGCCAGAGAATTGACTCTAATTCACTTTTCATATAATAGCCAAGCCACCTCCAAGACCACCACTACCTCTTGCCTACGTTACTGCAACAGACTGGCAAAGTTCTTGCCTTCCTTTATAATCTGTCCTCCACTGCAGCCAGAATGATTTTTCAGAAATAGAAATTGGACCTTATCACATCTTTTCTAAACCCTTCAACAACTTCCCATTGCCCTTAGGGGAGACTCCAACTCCATAAAGCCTCCAAGGCCTTCTAATTCTGCCTCCCTCTGCACTCACCGCTCTGCATCTCCCACCCTGGTTTCCAAAGGAAATGCTCCTTTGCTTTCTTGTAGCTCCAGGTCTTCAGAGATGCTCCTCTCAACTCCTGCGTTCTTCTCCTTCTCACCCTCCCTTGGTTTCGCTAACTCCATCTGATCCTTTGGTCTCAGCCTGAGTCTCTCACAGCACCCCATACTTCCCCATCAAATATTTGTTATCCCTCACAGCAACTGTTGTCCTAATATTTCAAGACCCCTTTCTTATGGCATCTTTCCTGCTAATTCCAGGAATTAGCCCTCCCCTTCCTTACTACTCATTGACACACATCCTGGACCATATATCGTGTGACTTAATTATGTCTAATTGAGCATTTATCATACCCAAACTTAGCTAACACTTATTAAAATCCTATTTTGTACTAGGTCCTGCCTTAGACCTGTTTGCTTCCTTAAAGCAATTGTTAAAAAAGACTACTAAGTGTTAGCGCACAATTTTACAAAGGGGAAATGCTGAGTGATGTAGTTCCCTGCTTAAGTTCACCAAATAATGGTAGAGCCAGGAATTCCAACCCAGGGACCCCAAACCTATGTCAAATCTTTCCACTATACCTCTGCTATTTTTCCCTCATATTTGGAGTGCACAACTCTTGTTTGCCCAGACAAGCTTCACCAAGAAGCAGAAGCCACAGCAGGCACTATAGCAGACACGACGGCAAGGGTGTAATAAAAACTCACTGAGTTGAATTCGTCCGAATCCTGTCTAGTTATTAGGCACCTTAGAGATAGTCGAGAGGTATTTATTTTTTAAATAACCAGAAAAAATTTAAATCTACTAAATTTCCATTTCAAGCTTGGACTTGTCCCTGAAAATTGAGTGGGGACTTTTTTCCCTTCCTTTATTCTTTTTCCTTCTTTTTGCTACACAAAAATGCTAAGTACTGTACATAAGATAATATATGCATAATGTCTTTCAAGGAGCTACTTTAAAGTCCTAAAATACTGTACAGTGAGCCGGAAGATGCCTCAGTGTGATTCCTTAGGGTGAAAGTACATCACTGGACAACAGTGGAAGGCCATCCTCACAGTCTTGGCCTCTGGGTACCATCCAACCCCTCTGACAGATTCAAAGAGCAAGGCAAGAAAGATTCACCTGGGAAAATGCTGGTTATGGAGCGGTCAGCTTTCAGAGGGAAGTCACGGTCAAGAATTAGATGTAACATGACTGCAAGGATTTGGGGAAAATCACTAAGCAAGTCCAGACAAGCTTATCTTGATGATTTCAACATGTTTTTCTCCTCAGCACCCACCTTGGCCAAGCCTGAGAACCCATGAAGACACCAATTATTTACGCAGTGTTACCTAAACCTGGCTCCCTTCACCTCCAGCATCTCCCCAGCCAATGTTGCCTCCATGTGGCCATGAGAATGACTTTCCTAACATACCAATCCGATAACGTCCTCCTCACCTCAGCTTCTCCACTAGATACTCTGCGGCCTACACCAGTGATCTCTGTTTTTGACCATGCATCCTTCTTGACAACAGTTTGGGGCATGCTCTTCCTATATGAAAATATTTATCTATTTAATAAAATATATACACATACTATGATACTAATATAGCATGTACATTATAAAACTTAAACCAAAATGGAAATGAAAAGGATGAGATGGAAATAAACCTAAATTAAAGTTCTAATGTTCTTTCCAATTTATGGAAAAATAGATCCAATTTCTCACCTACTGTGATGGCTGCATGTTGGCCTACATGATAAAACTGAAACTCCTTAGCATGCTTATAATGCTCTTTACCATCTGACCACCAGTCATGTCCACGTTCTCATCTCCACCGAACTCCTTGTGTTCCATCCACGCTAAACTTCTCATTTTGTAATTTAGTCTATGCTGATGCTTCTGCTGAGGATGGTCTTCCTTCATACCTCCTCCTGAAGACTGTCTCATTCTTAAGGACTCAGCTCAAATGTCACCTCCTCTGGGCAGCCTGTGCAGACTCCCATTGGCAGAATGCATTGCTCCCACCAGTGTACTCCTAAGACACTATTCAAATCCTAGGATGGAACAAATCCTATTGTATTTTCATTATCTGATCACAGGCTCTCTCTTCCTTTAGACTGTGAACTCCTTAAAGATATGATCTATGGCTTAATCATCTTTGGATTCCCGGAATCCAACACAGAACTCAGCCACAGTGGGTGCTCAATCAATGTTTGCAGAAAGAATGAGACAAGACTCTAGATCTGACTCTTTTCTTTAGGCCCGTGGTAGAGCCACTATGTACAACCTTGCAGACTTTATACTGCATAATTCTAGCAGGTGCCTTTCACATGAAACCCCACTTCTATAAATTCTAGAATGATTAGCAAAGGGCTTAACACAGGATGGTAGAATTCTGGTGGTATAATTCAGTCCAAGTCCAAAGACCTGAGAATCAGGAGACACTGGTAAGTCTCAAGGCCTGAGAACCAGGAGCTCCAATGTCCTGGAGCATCCTCGCTCAAGAAGAGAAAGAAGGAATTCACCCTTCCTTTGTTTTTTGTTCTATTTGGATCCCAAATGGATGGGATGATGCCAGGCCACGTTGGAGAGGGCAGATCTCAGTCTACTGAATCAAATGCTAATCTCTTCCAGAAACACTCTCACAGATAGACCCAGAAACAAGGTTTTACTGACTATCTGAGCATCTCTTAGCCAAGTCAAGCTGACACACAAAATTAACCATCACAGTAGATATACATCCAGAGTGTGTGTATGTGTGTGTATATATACATACACACATATATACACACATATTTATGTATATATACTTACATATATACATATACATATATATACACACACACAAACACTCTGGAGATATATATCAACCCTGAATATCTGAAGGCCAAGTTCTAGTCCAAGCACTGCCAATGATGAAAATACTTATTGTTATTGTGATGATGTATAATTATGTAATGCATAATTATAAAACACAACCATAAATAATGTTATAGCACAGAGCTCGGCTGCTTTAGCCTTTACAAAATGATTTCACATTCAATATCCTATTTAACCTTCACAACCAACTGCTGCTATTAAGGCCTTGTTTAAAAGGTCTATTTGGCCATGAGAAAATCGGGACACAGAAGAATTGGGTGACTTCCCAAGGTCACCCGGCTGGTAAGTGGTAGAGCCAGGATCAATCAAGATCTCCTTATCCCAGTTCAATGTTCTTTCACTACATCACTGCCCAGGAGCTGTCAAGAAAAAAAAAAAAAAAAAGGAGAGGCGGGGAAAGTGCTACAAAGCAGGAACATTCGATTCGAGGACATTCGAGGACTGACTCCCACGGCTAAGTCCCCAGCAGGGACCATCTACTCAGTCCCCTACTGGGAGCTCCCTCTTTCACATTCACATAACTTTAATTTTTCACTTTTTTTTTGCTATGCTACTTGAAGTTTAACAGTTTTGGAATTTTCTTAATTAACAAGCATCCTCTTTTAAGAACACATTTGCCTCTGGGAACGTGACGTGGATATCAGTCATTTACAACTGTGTGTACGCTTGTTCCATGAACTGCTCTCTTCCTAGCATAAAACTCAGAACTGCAGCACACGAGAGGCTGCGAATTTTGTCTGGAAGGAAGAAGAGATGGGTCCTTTGGGGACACGGGTATATTGGGATAGAACAAATCCAGATGAGGTGACACAGTGGGGGCCACAGAGAAGCCTCAAGATAATGCCAACAAGAAAGTGGGAGCGAGAAAGTTGAGCTAAACCCTACCTAGTTTCCATGTGAGCAAGTTTTAATACAATCAATTGAAGCCAGAGGCCCATTTGGTGAAATACAGGAAATAAAAAATAAAAGGCATAAAATTAATGAAGGAGAGTTTTTCATTCAGTAATTGTGGCAAGACTGGAAAACTATCTACCAAGACAGATTCCTTTTCCTCCTGGGCACAGAGCTAGATATTTACCAGCCACTCTTGCAGTAGGTGTGGCCAGTGACTAAGTTCTGGCCAGTGAAATGTGACCAGCCTTGGCCCATAAAAACTTCCCACTCATCGTCTTCCATGGTGACCTTGGAAGCCACATACTGCACATGGCGGAGCCAAAGAGGGAAGGAGCCTGGGTGTTTGAATCACAGCTTTAAAGAAAGCCATCTGCCAACCAAGAGCATCCATTTGAAAGTCTATATGAATGGAAACACAAGCTTCTACTGTGTTAAGCCCCAGAGATTTGGGGGTGTTTTTTTTCTATAGGCAGATGACCAAAACAATTTTAAAAAGTGATTCTCTTCTTCTCAAAATTGAGGGAGAGCTCCAATTTCTTTCCTGTCACATGGTGAAGAAAACGCATTCTGGAGCAAATAATGGCATTGCAGTCTACATGCAGTAAAGTGAGCAGGCAGCATTTCACCATTACGTGAACTAGACATTAGCAAAAATGAGCAGAATCCACCCCTGAATTACAAACTCGGCACTTAGAAAGCCACCCTTGAACAACACGAACAAGACAAACCAGACACAGAAAACAACGTCAGATATAGAAGAGCATGAATCAGCTTGGGACTTTCATCCATTCGTTAAGTATTTTCGTGTGTCTATAGTACACTATGCACTTTTCTAGGTGCAGGAGATACAGCAAATAAGATAAGATGGCTGCCCTCATGCAGCGTATATCCTAAAGGCAAAAGTCAGATCATAAACCTTCAAACAAGAAAACAACACAATTTTAAATAATAAATGCTATGAAGAAAATAAAATAAATTAAGTAAATTAAGTAAAAATGTTCTAGACAGTAGCTGAGGGTAGTAGCAGAGCTAACTCCATGAGGGTGGTTAGGAGAGACCTTTCTAAAGAGGTGACGTTTGAGCTGCAATTTCCATGATGACTAAAAAGCAGATTTGCAAAGATCTGAATGCAGTGCATCCCAAGCTAAGGAAAGAACTATTTCAGGTCTATTCGAGGAACACAAAGAATTACACTGTGGTGAGAGAAGAGTGAACACAGGAAGGGGCGGTAAAAAACGAACACAGAGAAGCACGCAGATTCCACTTCACATAGGACCCTGTGTGACCAGGACCTAGCTTGGATATTATTCTAAGAGACATGGGAGCTGTCAGATGATTTCAAACAGAAGATAGGCATAACATGACTTACATTTTAAAAAGCTTACCCTGATCAGTGTTTGGAGAATGGATTGTTGGGGGCAAGGGTGGACACCATTGCGATCACTTAGTGAAGAGATAAAGGAGGCTTACACTAGTCAAACCAACACATGGGTGAACTTGTGATTTATCTGGAGGTAATGCCAACCAAGACTTCCTGATGTAGCAGATGTTGGGGGTGATGGGAAGAAGGCCATTGATGATGACTTCTGCATCCTGTGACCTGAGCACAGTGTGGATGGAAGTATCATTAACTGAGACTGGGAGAAAAGTCATAGTCCTCTGTTCTCAGGAGTCTGGAACTCAGGAGAGCTTCGTAATACAACAGCTCAGCCACGTGATGAGTTAACTAGACTGCCATGTGCTAGCCTGGAAACCTAATCAACACTTGTAACATTTTTAGCACAAAGAAATAATTAAAACTTCCAAGCAATATCTTACAAATGATCTTTTGAAACACAGTAAAAAATACCACTACTACTTTAACGTTCAGTCCTGACCAGTGCCCCAGCTGGTTTTACTGGGGCTCCTTCTGGAGCACAGAGCTTAACAATTAACCCCTTGGTTTGACCCAAGTGCAATAACCAAGATTTGGACTTGAGCTTTGTTTTTTTTTTTTTTTGTTCTTATAATTCCAAGAAGAAAGTTAATGGGGAGGGCGTGGGTAATAAGAGGCAAGAATTTAAGTGGGTGGGAGAGCAAGAGCAGATGCTTTTGCAAATGAACCTGGAGAATAAAGCAGCAGAGGCAGAGAAAAGCCAGGGATTGGAAGAAGGCTCATCTATATCTGCCGCTGGGAGGAAGGGGACATGGGGGTTATTATGAACAAAGCAAAGACTAGAGAGCTCTGAGTCTTGGAAAGGTTGCGATGGGAGGGTTGACAGATATCTGGGTACCAGAAGATCTCTCCGTTAGTCATGGAGGCTAAATAGAAGAAGGGAAAAAAAGGATACCCCAAGGTATTCTTACCCCCAGCATTCTGAATGCTGGGAAATAAAGGCGAGTAGGAGCTTAGAGTCAAGGTTGTGCTAACATGAATGATCAGAAAAGATTTTTGATCCCTGTGTTGTCCAAAAGCAGGACTTGAGGAGACTGATGCCCAGATTTGAGCATAAACTGAGCTACGTGGATGCTCAGGCATTTTGTAAAAATTCAAAACAGTAAGAGTTACAATCAATCCTTGGAAAATCAGAAGTGTAATTAAGCTTGCTAGTCATTTTCCCACACATTCGCTTAATCAGGAATTTACAGGGTCTTATTTATTGACTGAACCTTCTCAGAAACATCTACCCCCTTGGCGACTCTGAGGCTGCTTTCTGTTTGAACTCTGCCCTCTCTGCCACCTTCCCAGCCTCCTTATACTCAAAGGGTCTGACCCCTCATCGTCACCTCCGGTCACACAAAAGTTATAAATCACCTTGTTAATCTGTGGCTGTGTTTCAGACATTTCAGTATTTTTGTTACATGAAATTATTAAATTCATACCAATTCAGGTCATTTTGCTCCACAATATTTCCTTAAATACTGCTCCGCTCGTGTTTTTCCGAGGAAGGGAGGAGTTCATCATAATTTATAATTATTAGGCTTGGTGTCCCACTGCCAACAATATGCTCCTGGCAGAACTGATCAAATCTGGTGCTTCCATCTAAGAACACTCCCCTGCTACCTGCCAATTCTCCCAAAACGTGCAGATGTACAAAATCCTCTTTCTCAAAATACTGGCCTCCATAAGGACACACACCTTCAACTCCAAGAAAGATCCTCATAAATGTTAACGATATAAGTTAATGACAATGATGATGATAACTCTTGTGATCGTTAAATGTTTAGTGAATACCAGACAATTTAAGATTTGACACGCACCGTCTCATTATCATCTTAATTGGGAAAGCCAATTTCCCAAGTTGGATTTGGCCATAACGAAATCGCTAATTTACAACTTGTGGTCTGCAAAAAAATCTAGTGCTTGACAGCAGAGCCAGAGCAGACTATTAATGCTCTCCACAGTTTGTACTTTTTCCAGTTAACTCTCAATGCCTGCGATAGAAAAAACTACTTCCAGTTGTGAGCACTGAGCTGAGGGCATCCTTCTGAACCCACAAGATTTGGATCAACGAATTCAGGCAGGTATACGAGTAGGCTTAGGCTAATTTATGCAAAGGTAACAGACAACTCCACCCTCCAAAATTTCAGTGATTTACGTAATTTCTCACTCATGCCACATGTCCGTCACCTGTCAGTTGTCACTCTACTCCATGTCATCTTCAGTCTGGGACTCCAAGTAAAGGAGAAGTCCTGCTCTGGAACGTCACCAGTTTTGTGTTAAAGAAAAAAGAGAATGAGGTGGAACTCCACAATAGCTCGTAGAGCTTCTCCTCTGAAATGGTACACATCACGTCTACTCATATTTCACTGGATCAAGGAAGTAGCAAATATTTTGAACAACACTACAGCACTGGGCCAGGGTGGGGGTGGGGAGGTAGGGAGCAGAACCAGTCAAGGCATAAAGCCCAGGAGTAGAAAGGAGTTGAGTATTATCTTTACTTCACTTCTCTGAGTCTTAGTGTCTGCACGTGTAAAATGGAGCTAATGTGGCCAACGCTGCCACTTCCCTCCCAGATTTACTGTGAGGTTCCAAGGGTACAATATATACAAAAAGAGTCTCAAAAATTCAGAGCACTCTATAAGTAGAAGGCATTATCATTTAACACTAATTGTAGTACTTTCCATGCCTGGCAGATTGTATGATGCACGTGATATCACATTCTTTATTCTTCTAAATAACTTTTTACTACAGGAAGAAAAAGGTTATTAGATTCTATTTATGTAGACCCCAAATTCAAGAAGATCGTAAGTAGAATTCCTATTGCTGTACTTTCCTTAGACACTACCTCTAATTTAAACTAATGTATCAGCAACTATTTAAGACCAACCCACTGAAAATGTCATCACAAAGGTAAACAGCCTCAGCAGACCATTTTCATAAAAGACCAAAATCCAACTAAAGCACTTTTCAAATGGAGAATGTTCCTGCTTGAGTCAGACGAAGCAAAATGAAACGACCTCTTGAGAATTGTATCATAGCTGACAAAGGTCTTATTATCTTCTATTGATTGGCTGGGAGTTCTGATATCTTCTCTTTGGCAGTTTCTACAGCAATCTCTGCAAAGCAGGAGTCCTTAATACACCATATGTCTGCTGCTACCCTAGGAAGTTAAGAAAAGTGAAAGCCTTTGCGGTTCTCTTTTCACTGAGAGCCTGAATAGGCTTTTCAAGATAGCCTGGACAACGTGTGTAACATTTTGTTTTAATTTGCAAGCCAGTCTTGTTCATTGTGGTTTGTACAATATGGGTCATTTTCACTCCATTTACTCAGAGTGAGAAATAACTTTCCTGAAGCAGTTCCTAAGAATCTAGTTCTCTCTGGGCTATGGTGAGACAATGAAATCAGCTTCTGAGAGTCTCTGGTACCCAGGCAGGTGCTTGGCAACATCTAATCTTGTCTATCAGACCACCCAGAGGACAATTCTTAGGAAAGAGCTTGGGGAACGGCCATGAACTAAATTTAACCACAAAAGAATGGCATAGACATAGCTTTTTCCCCACCCAAAACCACCCCAACCCTCTTCCTTTTGCCACAGCCCTAATTAGTTCAGGGGAAGGGGAGGATCATCTGGCCTCAGGGAAAGCGCACTCCTACTCCAGCTCCAGAAGATGGACACCATTAGCCCAAATCAGCGACAGTCATCTCATTCCCCTTTCCCAAACACTGGTCTAGGGGTGGGGAGGACGTAACCCAGCTCTAAAAAATAAGACAGTGGACGTCTCCTACATGAAGGAAGGGGCAGAAGGGTTAGGGGGGACCTCCTAGGAAGGACTTTATTTATTTATTTTTTTTTTTTGAGGAAGATTAGCCCTGAGCTAACTACTGCCAATCCTCCTCTTTTTGCTGAGGAAGCCTGGCCCTGAGCTAACATCCGTGCCCATATTCCTCTACTTTATATGTGGGACGCCTACCACAGCATGGCATGCCAAGCGGTGCCATGTCCACACCCAGGATCCAAACTGGTGAACCCCAGGCCACTGAGAAGAGGAGTGTAGAACTTAACCGCTGCGCCGCTGGGCCGGCCCTCAGGAAGGACTTTCTTTAGACATAAAAAGACAGAACCTCACTCAGGGTTTTTTAACCCCTGTCCCTTCCTTCCTTGTTTGCTTGGGGTGCTGGCTGGTGTGAGGACACCATGCTTGAGGCCATGGCAGCAACCATGCAACCAAAGGAAAATAAGCCCAAAGTCCAACATGCTGAAGATGGCAGAACGGAAAGAGAGAAAGACATTTGCTCCAAATGCTCATAATCGTTCTACTGGGTTCTCAGAGCCTCCCTCCGGATGCCCAGTATTTCACCCTGCTTTACCCCCTGAGCTCCATTCTTACACCCTAAATGGGCTCGAATATTTAGTCATTTCTTCTTAGGTGCTATCATCTCTGTGAACAAGCCTTCTGGAACTCTGGAAAGTCTCCATGATAACAGAGAAACAACTGAAGCCCGAGCGCATCACCATTACCCAGGGTGGCACCACAGTGCACCCTGGCCCGTGGCCAGGCACCTGCACTGAGCTGAGAAATATGTCCAAGAAAACCATGATTCAGACCCGAAATCACTCAACATAACCAATAAAATGAGGCCTCACACACAAAAGGCAGATTTAGCATCACAAATGGTTCCTCACAGAATGGATTTCATGTAAGAAAAAAGGGGCTCAATGAGGAGAGAATCAAAGAGTCTCAAATAGTATTTGGCCAGCAGTTTTCTCCCGGATTCTGCCAGGTCTCGATCGCTCAGGACAGCTGGGGACGGTGGGCGTACTGGTTCGAATGCACAACTGAAAGTTCTGCCAGTGGCAGAATCGGGACTCAAATTATTTTGAGGCCCCTTCTGTCATTTTTATAATTGTTTATAGTCTATCCCCACAGACAGTAGAAGGTAAAAAAGTAAATTTTTAGACCATTACCTAGATTATAGGATTTCCACATGGTAAATGGGGAAGAGAACTTTCACATTTTTAATTTTTATAGTTACACAAATTTTCTGACAACAAATAAAAAACAGCATAAGATACAAAGAATAAATATTAATATGAAGTATTAAAATTAATAGTCCGCTTCTCCAAACCTGATAATAAGTAACAAGACATTAAAGGGTAGATGAAAAGGTTCATAACCAAAGGGGCAACTTCATCCTCCTCCCAAGTGGCATGTCTCCCTAATCAAGTTCAGATCTATAAAGGTAAGCAAAAGAAAAACAAAGGTGAAAAGGAGAGAGAAAAAAACACACTAGTTAGACTATTTTGCTAATAAGAAGCAAAGGAATAATGAAGAAAGTCTTCCAGCAGAAACGAAAACCAGGCTGCCTCCCAGGTACCGAGCGCTGGGGGTGATTACACACCTTTCCCGAACAACCGAAGAGATCTTCGGTCAAAGCCAAAACGTTAGGCAGGGGTCAATGATATAAACAGCAGAATGGAAAGGAATTTACTGTTATCGTCATCAATTGTCTTTACCTTTAGCATTCCTGACCCACTTGAGGACCAAACCAATTGGAAGAGTGACTGAGAGTTCACAGCCATTCAAGACATCGCCTTCCTGATTAACAGATTACTAAGGTTCAATATATTGTTACTGAAGATGGCAGGAATGATTGGGTCCAACTGGGATAGAGAAACAGCTGAGCCATCACTTTTCCTATTGGAACTTCTCTAAACTGACAGGAGGGAGCCAGTGAGCGCCTGAAAAATGGATGGACTCAGATATTACTTGTAGACCAGGGTCAGAGCTCCTGCAGAGCAGAGCTAACCCCTGCTCCTCCAGTATGTTAAAGGAGCAGGAGTGTGTAATGGTCATTGCCAGCAAGGTGGAGTGCTGAGCTTGGAAAGAGGCATTCATACAAGACAATGGAGTTGTTCTGTTATCTAGAATGTAAATGGGGGTCACTGATACTTGAGGCCACCAACACACTAAAATGGCATCCATCCACGTGTCAAAGTTATGAGCCCATCCATCACTGTGACTTTTAGTAGAGTCTGGGAATTAGCAAGCCATGAATCAGTCATTAAGAAACCCAACTGAAAAAAAATTCTGACTTTGGCAGGTGAAGAAGATGGTAGTTGGGTATAAGCTAGCATCAAAGTATCACTCAAAAAGAGCATCCACCACATAACATTTCATTGAACTTAGAGATGACAAACTACTCAAATAAGACAACAGAAAATGATGTGTTTCTGGTTTTGCTGGTGATTATTACAGTAACAGCAGAACATGGGATGTGATAGTGCTTTTGTTGCTTTGCTGTGTTTCATAAGTACCTTCAAAGATCTTGCTTTCATATGCTCCTAAGCAGCCTGGATAAACCAGGAAAATAGAGTACCCTAGGTAGTTGATATCATTTCTTGTAGGATCCCATAGGACCAGAGCCAAGTGATGGTTTTCAATCTTCAACCATGTCTATCAAGAAGACATTTCTCACAAGTGATTTCATTAAATAACTTGCTTACCTTCACAGTAGGCGGAGTCCCCCTGGACAGAGATATAACCATTCTTGCACTCGCAAGTAGCTTTTGTATTCCAGTTTTTGCACTCTGAATTTTCACCACATTTAGGTCCTTCCGCACAAAAGTTATGACCTAGAGGAAACACATAAAATTTTACATCAGAAAAGAAGAGAATAAAAGACTTTCAAGTAATAAAGCATGAAACATTTTTACTATATGTCACTAAGCACGAAAACATAGCTTGGCAATATGCAAGAGTGAGCTGGGAAGGGATGGGAGAGTAGGAATATGAAACTTTGGATGGCCCCATGCTTGAGATTTTTTTCCCAAATACTCAAATTGGTTAAAGTTGTTCCTTCCTGAAGGCGTTTCTCTATGCTGATCCTGAATCCTCTTCATACCACCTTCTTACAGAATTAGTCCTTTTATAATTGTTTTAATGTAAAATTTATGGTACATAGGAAATAATACATAAAATGAACGTATATGAATCTACAAAATAAAAATGAATACAACCAGAATGTTATCAGTCACCCTTGATTATACTTCTCCAATGAATCTCCCTCCCAGCCATCAGAGAGAACTAGCCTGAATTTTGTGTTAATCATTCCCTTGCATATTTTTTATAGTTTTGCCCAATAGGTGCTTATGTCCAAATAATAGATTACTTAGTTTTGTCCATTTTGAACTTCACATGAATAAAAACATACTATACATATCCTCTATGGTGTATTTTTACTATTCGCCCATGTTAACGCCAGTAGCTTTAGTTCAATATATGTCAATGCTGTTATGATATTCCATAGAATGAATATTCCACATTTTCTCTATTATACTCCAGATGGGCATTTGCATTATTTGCAGGTTTTGAATTACAAACAATGCTGCAAGAAACATTCTTGAACATGTTTTCTGGAGCACACTTTTTCAACCAACTGTCTCATATTTCTTTGTACAACATTGCTTCTTGAATCTCAGGTGTTCCTTCTAGACTAATTATTTTTCTTCCTAAAGCATCCTTTAGAACTTCCTTTAGTGAAGATATTTTGATAGCAACTGTGTCTAAATATGTCCTTAGACCACCCTTATACTTGAAAAATTGCTTTACTGGGTATACAGTTACTTTCTCTCAACATTTTGAAGATATTATTCCAATGTTTTCTGGATTTTAATGTTTCTATTGAGAAGCCAGTTGTTAACCTCATAGTCATTCCTTTGTATTTGACAAACCCTTTCTCTATGGCTGCTTTTAAGATCATTTTCTTTCTTTGGTTGATGGGTTTTGTTTTCCATTTTTTCATTTTACTCTAAGGTACCCAGGTGTGCATTTATTTTTATTTATCCTTCCTAGGATTCCTTGAGATTCCTGAACCTAAAGATTGATCTAATCTTTCAGTAATTTGGAAAATTCTCAGGTATTATCTCTTCAAACATTCTCTCTTTGCCATTTTCTCTATTCTTTTTCCAAACTTGTAATTCAATCAATGCTGTTTCTTCTCAAGCTCTCTTCCATGTAACTTAGACTTTCATATTTCCATCTCTACACTGAACTGTGTGTAACTTCCAGATGTATCTTTTAGCTTATTAATTCTCTCTTGAACTATGTCATATTCTGTTTCAGTCATCCACATCATTTTTAATTTCACTTTTTTTTCTAGAATTCTATTCGAATCTCTTTCAGTCTCCTTGGTCAAATCTGACAGTTTCTTATTCTTCGAGCTTTTAATTTCCTTTTTCTTTTTTAAACACTTTAGACATGTATGTTTCATATTGATAATTCCAACATCTTCAGTCTTTGTGCATCTGATTTTACAGTTTGTTGTTTCACTAAGAATCAAGGAAGATGACTTATTTTACTGTGTTTTGAGTGATTCTTTTGAGAGCCCATATTTTTTGGAATTTAATCTGTGGGAATTATTTGAGGTTTCAGTTTTAAAATTGCGTTTCTTCAGAGAGGCTTTGTGTTTGCTTCTGTCAGGTGCCTGAGGGAACTATCAACCCAAGATCACTTGAAACTGCATTCTGCCCCGGGGCATGAGGGTTGAGTCACACAGGTAGAATAAATTCAGGTCCTAAGCTTTCAGGAATGCAAACTTTTCTCCTCCATGCCTCGTACCTAGACTCAAGGCTGACAGGCAAGTCTCCTTCCGCAGAGTGGCTGTTTCCTAGTCACCCACTGAGGATTCACCCTTCCAGTTTCTTGATTTCTGCATCTCACACCAGCCCCAGGCTTCGCCTCTGTCTCCTCACACAGTGCTCATTAGAAGCCAGAGTCTAGCACTAGGGATCAGAAATTGCCCTCTGGGCAAACGCCAACTCCAGTGAGCTTGTTTACCTCAATGAAATCATCCTGTTTCCTTATTTTCTAGTCTGATTTTTTTTCCTCTTACTCTATTACCAGCTCCACCAAATTTTCAACAAAAAAATTATATATTATGCAGCATTTTTAGGTGACCCAGGAAGCATAGTTTATACCTAGCACAAAAGTTGTTAAGTTCAAATGTGATAAAGTATATGAATAATTATTATACTGCTATATCATGTATTGTGGTCTCATAAAAAACAATGAGTCTTGGGGGACAGGAGATCTAATTTCTAATCCAGGGTCTGCAGCTAACAAACACAATAAATCACTTTGCCTGTCTAGGTATGTGTACGAGGAACGGGCAACAGCAGCGATTTTCAAACTATTCCTCAGAGTCTTGGGCACAGACGAGTTTTCAGGCAGAGCTCAAGTCCCCCACCCATGACTCAAATAGAACAGCTCTGCTTTGATATCTTTGACCTACTGATCCTGTGAACAACAGTTTCTGGCTTTAAAAAGTACAGAAATCGCTGAACTCTATAAACTCTAATTCCTTTCAGTCACGACATTCTAGAACTTTTTTCTCTGAAATAGCATTTTAAAACCAACAGTATTTAGGCTGCACTTGGTCTAAGAGATGAGTATTATTAAGTAATAATAAAATGCATGCACCTATAATATGCCTGGCATTACACTAGATGTTTTAAATGGGGATAATAAAATTATATATCTTATTAATATGTGTAGAAAGAGTGAAACAGGCTAAACCATGTAAAGCACTTAGAACAACTCTGGATACCTACTGAGGGTCAATAAACTTAGCCACCATGATGAATGATTATGATAGTGACAACGTTGACAACAATGACTAAAGTTCAGAACAACCTGATAGTGCTGTTATCCTCAACTTCAAGATAAGAAAAGATAAGCTCAGACTCACTAACACCTAGCTAACAAGTGGGGCTGTCAGGGCTCTAAATTACTTCTGGTGAATGCCAAAGCCCATGGACTTTTCACTCCATCAGATGGCCTCTCAGATAGCAAAACCTAGGGGTACAAAGTGAAAGAAGGCTCGGGACACTAGGGAGTGGATCCACGGGACTAGATGAGCACAGTATCATGTCCAGCCTCACTCCCTGCGACCTGTTAAGTGGCAATTGCCCCAATCAAAACTTAACTTGTTGGAAATGTGATGGCCCCCTCAGTCAAGAACATTTCTACAAGGGCTTAGAAGGCTTGTCACAACCACTACAACTAAAAGTCCTTGAGGACTTGCTACCAAAGGGACAATTTTTAGGCATCATACTTCTCTTTGAAGAGGAAGTGCCCAGACCTCCCTCCCCACGCCAGAATTGGTGAGGAATTAAGTTGTCACGTTTCCTTTCATTATGAAGCTTGACTCACGTCATATGTGCATCCATTATTACACGTATTCTTTGTCTATGTTTCTTTTGTCTTTCTTTCCAGGAGACTGCAACTGTCCTTTTCCTTCCACATGCATTTGACAGGCTGGAACACGGCCCCTCAAACACTGGTGATTTCCCAGTGCCTCTCTATCAGGCACATGCCACGTCAACTCACAATGCAGGGAGTTGGGTAAATTGTATTTCAAGGACAGTGAAGGGCCCAGGGAACAAACCAACCTTAATGGCAAATATGCCAAAAGTGTGTGTTTTTTAATTAATCCAGGCCCTCATTCAAGCAAAATTTACTCACTGCTCACTTGCCTTTCTGCACCAGTGAATAATCATTCACTCGATATTTATGGGGCACCAACTCTGTGAACTGAAGCACCATGCAAGCTTCTGGGAGCAAAGCAAAGATGTTTGAGACATACTCTCTGCCCACGAGGAAATTACAAACTCTGAGGGGAGATAAGGCAAATACAGGGGTAGCATAAAAAAAGCAATCTACATTAAATGAGTTGTGAACAGTACAAATTATCATAGTGTTTCAGAGAAGGAGACATCACTGCTAAATGATACAAAACTTGACCTTGGGCTCATCATAGGCAGAAATGTGAAAAGGGGTGAGACGCAAATCCTAGTTGGAGGGAGAAGGCTAAGTTTGGGGAAGCTCAAATAATCTGGCACAGATGTAAGGACAACGATAACATTTACTGAGCACATGCTATATGCTAGGCACTCAGCTAAGTGTTTACGTGCATTATCCCGTTTAATTCTATGGACAATCCTATGAAACTGGATTATCTCTATTTTACAGATGTGGCAACTGAAGCTTGGAGAAGTGAGTGCACTTGTGGGAGGTACACAGAGCCAGAACCCAGGTCTGACTGAGGCCAGGGTTCTTTCTTTTTTATTTTTTTATTGCGGTAACATTGGTTGATAACATTATATGAATTTCAGGTGTACATCATAACATATTTCGAATTCTGTGTAGATTACATCATGTTCACCAGCCAAAGCCTATTACAATCCATCACCACACACACGTGCCTAACCAGCCCTTTCGAGGCCAGTGTTCTTATTCACTGTATTCTTCTACGGTCCTCCCAAGAACAACAAATTCCTAAGCATTCTACGGTCCAAAGGACAAAGAAGGCGTTCTTTTTGTATGTGTCGATTCAGACAGACTACAATTTAGGTTTCTTCTCATTCTCAAAATATATATATTTTTGCTAGGTAATTCCAAACATTCTTAACAAAGAATCCTAACTTTAATCACTCCAACTTCTTTAAATCAGGGTCTAGGTCTCACCCATTTCTCTGAACCAAGAGCTTCCCACATGAGAACAGGTGGATAGATGGCTTATAGATGGATGGACAAATGGTCAGATAGAAATATGGGAGGGTGAATTAGTGAGAAAACGAATAGATGAACGAATCTCTAGTGGCATTTAACGCCCCCTTCTCAACCAACTGGAAGGCAAATGTGACTCGTTTGACAGTCATCATTTTTCTTCTTTCAAACATTTTTACTGAGGTATAATTTACACACCAAAAAATTTACCTATTGCGAAGATATACTTTGATGACTTCTAGCAAATTTACACGGTTGTGCAGCCCTCACCACAATCCAGTTTTAGGATACTTCCATCACCCCAGTTAGTCAGCTTCAATCTTAAAACCCCACCTCAGCATCTGAGTTGGCTGCCAAGTCATAAATCCTCAATTACTTCTCCACATTTCAGAATCCTGGGCTTTGTCCTTCTTATCTGATGTGTCTGAATAGCATGAGACTTAAGATACAGGTCCTTCCCTTCCAGATATTCGTCTTCAGTTGCTACCTACAGGCTCTTTCTCGAGTCCTCTGGCTTGCTCTTAGTACAATTTTTTCTTCAGCTGGGTGATCAGCACAGTCTGATGCATGAGTCTTCTCAAAGTCACCCTCTTTCTTAAATCAATTTTTTTTTTCAGAACCAGAATTAGAAGCTGTGATCAGAGTAGAATACACACACACACACACACACACAACCCAATATTCAAGTTCTTTTACTTGGCTATTTTTAACATGTGACTCTAGAGTCTCTGGAATTATTTTCCTATAATTTGAAGCACATAGTGACATCTTTTAACTAGCACTGGCCCAAATTCAGAGAACACATTATAAAAGCAGCTACTTATTGACTTCTTCCAACATGCCAGGCATAGTGTTAAGCATGCCACACTCCTCATCTCATGAAACCCTCACAAAAACCCTCAAGATTACTATTATTCTCACTTTACAAATTACGAAAATGTGGCTGAGATTGTTAGCAACTTATCCAAGGTAACATAGCCAGGAAGTGTCAGAGTCATGATTTAACTCTAAAGTTCTTGTTAAAACCACTAAGGAAATAATTCTTCCGTGATGTAAATACTTGGGAGCAAAGATAACTACTAACGCTTACTCTCTGATGATGCTTGTGGACCTCAAACCTTCTATGTCCTGTAAAAGTTTTTAAGTAGGTCCATTTAGGACCCAACTGAAGGTTTTGCCCATCTGTTCTTAGCAGAAATTGACAGTAGGACAATGCTCGCCCCCAATCATTTCAGGCCTCTGATTGAAGACATCCACCCTTTTCTAGAAGCAATAATAAATATTAAGTAAAAATAATAAATAAAGGCTCAAAGTCCTCTCTAAGAGAACAGGAAATAACACTGACTGTTTAGCATCCCACTTTACGTATGTTATGTCACTACAGCCAATAGCCACTTGACACTCCATCGGGGCGTCCTCACAGACATCTGACAGCTCACCGAGCCAAAACAGCTTTGATGTGAGTTCCTAGATCCGCGTTCACCCAGATCTTCACATCCTTCCCCAGTGCCTTTATCCCCCTAAACCAGAAAACTGGCAGTTATCTTTGCCCTGACTCCTCAAATACTGGCCCTTTCCAATTCCTAACATGATGAGTATAAGACACTTCAACATTTAAATACATATCAGATCAAAGTAAACACGACACGCTATAAAGGAATCCATAAATGCGTAGAGACCCACACTACGTTTCTCTAGAGGCAAACATATAGCCAATTCCTCTCACACAATTCAACCTTTATTGTTAGATACAGAGTTGTGCAATTATTAATACAAATATATGGTAATGTTACATTGAGTTTTTCATGTTTAATTAATATGGAATATAAAAGTTGGAAATACTGTGTAAATTTTACATCAGCATCATTTATATAAAAAGTCATATAATACATCCATGGAGGTATTCAGTCGTGAAAATATTTCCTTTTGTAAGTTTATACTTGTTCAGAGTTGCATCTTTTATTCTTAAACCAGAAACCTACCAGCCCAGGCCTGAGTTGCTGATGATCAAAGTCATCGCAACTTCCTTACTCCAAAATAATAAAGACTAAAGAAAAACCAGCAGAAGCAACCTGGAATGGAATTTTTGAGGAGCTTTCCAATAGTTCTACATTTAGTAAATATCCATAATTGGGGAAAATGTTAAAAATGCCATGCCAATGAGAACCTGACACTTCTAGGCAGCGGTGGGGGGTGGAGAGAAGGAATACAAGCTGCCCACTCAGGTCAGGTTACAATTTCCTACAACTGTACATAACTGGGCAGAGACTCAGTGCCCGAAAACTGGCCTGGTGCGTCAATTTTACCTCGTAAATCTCCCTTTCTTCTCCACTGCACAGCAACAAGGAAAACCCACCTTATGCCGAACTGCTATCATCTCTCAGGTGGTCGTCGCCTCATCTGCCCTCCTGTGTCTCCTCCTGTCTTGTCTCTACTCTATTTTCTACACAAAGGGATCCTTTTGAAACATAGATTGGCTCATGTCACTCTCCTCAAAAATCTTCCAAGGGCTACCATTTTATTTAAGAAAAACACAAAATCCTTAACTTTGATTTGAGGGAATAAACAAGACCCCCTCTCTCCCTCCATCATTCCCTCTGGCCACAGCAGCCTTTCCTGTAATTCCCCTGGATTCCAATCTCTCTGATTCAGAGTCTTTGCAAGCTTATTCCACCAACTCAGAGCATCCTCATCCATCCCTGCCAGAATAATTTCCACTCAGTCTTCAAGTCCCAGCTTAAATATAATCTATTCAGAGATGGCTTCCTTGTCTCCCAAGTCTAAATATAGCCCCATTAGTCTCTCTCACACCACCCTATTCTTGCTTATAGCAGTTATCACATTACTGACATGTTTATTTCTGTGTTTATTTACTGAGTGTCTATCTTCCTGTTAGAGGGTGACTTGTTCAAGGGAAAGGGTTGTGCAAGTTTGGTCAGCTTGCACCTAACACAATATCCAACACATTATAGGCACTCAATAAATATGTGTTGAGTTAATGACTAAATCATAACAGTTCTCCAAAATAAGAATTAAAGAGTGTTCTAAAGACAAATAAACCAAGGCTCAAAGATGTTAACTACATTCCCAGTAGTTATACAGCCAGTAGGTGATGGGTAAATATGATGATTCTTTTTCTTTTTCTTTTTCTTTTTGGTGAGGAAGATTGGCCCCAAGCTAACATCTGTGGCAATCTTCCTCTATTTCGCATGTGGGACACTGCCACAGCATGGCTTGACGAGCTGTGTATAGGTCCACACAGGGGATCCGAACCCACAACCCCCAGGCTGCCGAAGCAGAGCATGCAAACTCAACCACTACACCACCGGGCTGGCCCCCCTAAATGTGATTCTAATCCCCAGCCTCTCTACACCACCCTTCATGACTTCTCAGTCATGATTTTAAACATCCAAGCACACTCAAGGAATGCTGACCCTGGCCTCAGGAGACCAGGACTCTGTTAGCCATTAGCATTTTCTAGTGCATGACATTCCTTACATCTTTCCAAAGGAACAAACCTTGTTTTTTTCCTCCAGGACACACTCCATGATTACTAGCTGCTGGGGGACTCAAAGTCAGAAGAAAAATAACATCACACAACAGACCACCACCCATGGATGAGATACCAAGATGAGTGAGACCCCCTGGGAGCTCACACTCGAGTGGTTAAAATGAGCAGATGCTCAGAGGAAGACACATAATCTGCTGAAATGAGGTTCCAGGTTTTACTCAAACCACCTCCTTAACTTTAGTTCCTAGCAGAAATAGTATTCACTTATTTGACAAGTATTTTTTAAGCACCTATCATGTGCCCAGGCACTGAGCTAGGCAATAGGGATAGAACAAAAATATGCAGTAAACATGCCCCCATTCATCTCACCCTCTAGCAGGGAAGACTGACATTGAGTATCAGATTACAAGGAGCTACTGTGATGGTGAGGAATGTGACACAGAGAAGGGTCCTAACACAGGTACTAAAGAGGAGATTTGAAGGATGAGTGAGGTGGGCTGGACAAAGGGTGGGAGTTCCAAACACAGGGAGCAGCACGCGTCCATGACAAGTTCAAGGAAATTCATGAAGAAACATAAATGCTGGGGTCACACTTTTTCTCCTCTAATTGGGAGCACTCTAAAATCTGGACTCCCCCTAGTGGTCCTGTATGTAGAGCTCTGTTGCCAGTGAGAGACCAATAACACTCGTAAAAGGATTTGCTGTCTTCAACTTCATTGGTCTAATCTGCATATAATAAACCTCACCTATGATTAGGCCCCCTAAAATGCCATTCTCCAGATCCCACTCTGTACCCTTTATAATTATAGCCAAAACATCCACCCATCTGGCTTCTACAGCCAATGATGAACGAGCATCTTTATGATTTACTACTGTGACCTCTTGCACAACAAAGGAATGAATAGGCCACTGACTTTGGGCAAGACTTGGCCTCTCTCAGATAGTTAAACTTTGATTACACATAGAGCACCATTGCTTGTCCTCAATCTCCTAACCCTAATGTAACCCCCGGCAGGTCAGGCAGGTTACCTTTGAAATGATGCACCTCGACAATCTGAAAATGCACTGCAGAGTCCTCTACCCTAATTCAAATCCTGCGAGTCAGTACCTCTCATGTCACTGCTGCTGCCCAATCTTGAACGTCACATATGGAGCAAAGGTGTACTAAGGACAGGATATTCCGTGTGCCTCATTGGTATGGTGACAGCTACACCCTGGAGTGGCTAAGAGGGATATGGCCAAAAAATCCTTTATGAGGACTAGACACCCTCATGTACTCCACAACCAACACACATACCACAGAAGCCTGGGCCCTTGGGGGTGAGGACATTCCTTTAGCTCCTGGTGGCACGGGGTGGGCCATCAGGATGGGCCTGCTGGAGACTGAGCTCTGGACTCTCACATTCTATCCTAGAAAGCAATGGGTTTCTTATACAAGAGTCAACAGTTAAAGGTCCTCGTGTCCAAGGCAGCCTGGCCTTAGTTCCAGGTCTTCTCTCTGGGGCAAGGATCCATAGTGGCACTTTCAGGGCCACAGGCATCATGGACTCCCTGAGACTGTACTCTCCTTCAAACGCCCTGCTTTCCCAGCCTCTACAGTTGGATGGATAGCCCTGTCTTTCCAGTCCGCTTTAGCCCAGGGCTACAGGAATTTCGATCAGATTCCATCTATCAGTAGGCAGAGGACATGACCCATCTGCAAACACCAGTCCCTCCATGTAGACACTAGCTTACATTCTCAATAAGCGCCTCTTTTCTGGGTCTCTTCTCACCTCAAATACCCTGAAACCCTCTCTCTAAAACCATTTCAATTACAAATTCACCTAAAATGATGAGGAAGACTAGAAAAGACAATCATGTGATACCAAGAGTCCCTGGGAGGATTTAATTGAAGGGCATAAAATCCTAAATAGGACAAATAATCTCAACTCATTTCAGCCCAGGCCAGATGACAAGGCAAGTGAGCATGAATTAGAATTACCGATAAACACATTGGGAACAGATGTCAGAACGAACTTTTTCCCCAACACCGAAAGTCTTAAACGTGCAGCAAAACCCTCCAAAGTCATTGGCAACATTGAAAATACAATTAGAGTCAATTATGAGGAGAATAAAACCCTGAAGAGTGTGTCAAGAATTCTGGGGCGGGCCAGATGATGGGTGCGTGTTCCCAGAGCAATCCTGAGAATGCACGATCAAGATTAGCGGCCTTTTTTTTTCCCCTTTAACCAAGAGCACTGGTGATTCACGAGCAATCTTTTTCTGCTGGGGCTACATTCATGCCTTTATTATTCCTTCCCAGACAGCGCGTAGATGTCACTCTGGTGCCCGCTCCCCCTTCTCCACCTCATGGCTTCACACTTCGAGTGGACAGGTTCCTGCTTTAGCCGTTACCTTAAGGTAATGAAGAGGGTAAACAAATTTCATGCACTGGCACCAACTGTCTTGAGTGTCAGAGAGAAACCAGAGCGATGATTAGGGCTGTTCTGGGTGGTGCAGCTGGTGACGAGTCTTGGACTCCAACAATTGCAAAGTGTCCTCTCCCTGCCAATGTCCATCACCTTGATTCTTTCTGCATGTGTCTTCCCTAACTGTTCCGTGGTTCTTTCCTTAGGGCATCCTGGCTGCACCAGTAGCCCTGTGGATTTAACCACCCGTTCAGCTGATTACCTCCATTTTCCTCTAAAAGGTGGGGAAATTAGTTACAGCATTTGGCATGACCCAAGATTTGAAGAGGCGAGGCGTGTGAATCCCTAGTCTGGATATCAGTTCTGTTGATACCATGAGCACCATGAGTCAGTCAGAGCCTGTTGCTCTTAACTCTAAGGTCTTAGGTGTAATTCTCACGAAGAGAAAAACTCAGTGTAAAGCTATAGTCTGCACCTCTCTCCCTGATTAGTCAGTGGCGGGGTGGGTGGCAAAGTGTGTAACCAGTTATGAAACTAGGCATGACTCAATAAAAAAATTAGCTTCAGAATCAAGTCAACAAGTTATAACTTGAGGAAACAAGGCATAACTCAGCAAAATGAATTTTAACATTATTTCATATATGAAATATATAAAGTCTATCAGCTGGCACCGAAAATAATTTCAAAGTCACTGACATGAAAATGATAGAAATATTCCGTATGGGAGGAACAAATCTTTATCTACCTTGTCTCCTACATTTACAGCATCAATTCATAAAATGTGATCATTAAAACAAACATTATAAGAAACAGTTGGAGAGCTTTATGGTAATTATATAATTGGTTAATTGGGATCAGAAAACAAAATCCCTCTCTGTGCTTTCTCAAATCGCCAGTCTAACCCTCCTCAACTAGGGCAGCTCATCTGAGTCCCAGGGAAAAGAAACCTCAGAGAATCTCAGTTCCCCAAGCAGGCGAGAGAATGGTTTTGAGGTACCCATCCGAGGAAAGATACTCTGCTGGGGTGACTTCCCCTCAGACTAACGACATTCACAGGAAGATGGAGAGAGACGATAAATATGCTAATTGAAAGGTCTTCAGCACAGGTATTGGAAGAGGCTACAACCACTTCCGTTTCTGTAATCAATAACATCAAGGAGGCAGAAACCACAGCCCTGTGCTCATCCCTGAAAAACACATTTCAGGTCACTGGAGCCCCATCTGCTCACTTGCTGCCCGCCAGTCAGTAGATAATCTCAACCCACAAAGCAAATGGTACAGCCTTTCCACAAGCAGGATAAAAATTACTTTACATAGAAATTGAGTGTCTCTCACCTTTTCATTGCTTTCTGTTTGAGAGAGGGGAAAGGAGGAGGGGAGAGAAGAACTGAATAATTTGCCTTCGAGGAGACCCACTGGGCTTTCCCAGTCTTGTCAGAATAGTAATAGTCCAACCCTTTCCTCCTCTTGCAAGACTCCACTCAGAAAACAGGAACCCAGAGGATAAGGTAGAAGATATAATGTAAAAGACAAATAGAGGTCAAAGGGGAAAAATATCTCCCACAACATTGTGAGAGACTATTATGTTACTTCTAAAGACGCTCTTGGGAAATAAATGGGAATTAAGAGACACGGAGTAAAATTCATGGAGAGCACAGTTTGAGACAACAGACTTTTGAGCTCATCTGGATTGATTTTTTGTTAATTGCCATATAAATTTTATGTTTTCATGAAAAAGAGAAGACTCTACTGCCCAGACAAACATGCCTTTCATTGTCTGATTGTCTGATGTGCAGAGCCAGCCCCAGCCTGTGGACAAGTGGGACGGATGTTCCGGGCTCCTGTCTGCTACAGGCACCAGAGGAGATAACGACAGTAAGTGGTGCTAAAAGGGGCCCTACTCAAAAATGATGTTTTCTCCATTCCAGTGTCTCGATTCTGAGATGAGCGTATAGGAGAAAGCCAAGAGAACCGATATACCCAAATGGTTTAATTCGACCCACTCCCCACGAGCAGTCCTTCCCCATAATTTCTTTTCCAAAGACATGCTCTGGTTCCTGTCAAAATGTAAAGTCGTCAAGAAGTACAAATAATTCTTACACATGCACCTACAAAAAAAAAAAAAAATCAGCTGCCAAATAAAAGAATTAATAGTTTCCTGGCTGAGAAGGAAGCCGGTAAGGAAGAAGGAAAAAATCCTCAATGTCACAGATTGGCCCTGGCTACAATCTAATCTATGAAGTCTTATTCCTGCCTCCCACTTTTTGGTAAAAGCAACCAGGTTGCTAGCAATGGGAGCCCTGAACAAGTCTACTTTTCAATGAGACATCACATCTCTCAGCATCTTCATTGGTAAAGAAGTGTATGCATCCAGAGAAGTGCTAGCAGAAGCAGTGGCACCTGGTTTATTGTAAATTGGGTCAGAGTAATGAAATTCCTCTTGAATTTCTGTGGGATAATCAATGACTCTGCTCTAATGAAACCATAAATCAGAAAGGATTTACATAAACTGAGTCCCACACTTGGCACCTCAACAAATGGCGAATGATAGATTTTGCATTAAATTATAAGACCTACCTAATAACCCTATCAGTTACCAAGAAATGCATCCCTCTGAAAATCCCAATCAATCTTTAGGTCTTTCTAAAGTATGCCCGCTGCAAACAGGCTTATAGCCATGAAAGCAGATAAGTCAAGGAAGATATTCTGATGGCCTGGTCCACATGACACTGTTTCTAAGAGCCCTTCTCGGCTATCAACACACTGTCTTCCTAGGAATTTTACCAAAATATAGTGCTCTCATGACCAGCCACAGAAAGAAATCTCAGCCTAAGCCAAAAACTCTCCGTGATAAAATATACAACATTTTTATATATAAGAAGGTGCTAGAGGAGCGGTCAGCAAATGAAAGGCTATCACCTGGACTTGTAAATAGAATTTTATTGGAAGACAGCCACATCCATTCATCCATCTACCTATTGCCTATGCTGCTTTTGCAATACAATAGCAGACTTGAGTAGCTGCAACAGAAACCTTCTGGCCCCTCAAAGCCTAGAATATTTGGTTTGGGTGCCTTTACAGAAAATATTTGCCAGTCCCTGTGCTAGAGAAGACAGAAAAAAGTACACTATGAGGTCATCTGAGCTGAACTGCTATGCTGCTGGAGTCTTTCTCCCTCTACAAGCTTCACGGGGTATTTGAGAAGGTGGAGAAGGATTTGTGGTGGGTCTACGCTCAAAACAAAGGCTATCGGCTTAACTGGATTGGTTTTTTAAGATTTTGAATAAATTTCAGGTTCTCCTAATCCATCTAATTCTGCCTGAGTGAGAAGTTTCAGAGCAGAAGTGATGTTTGAGCTGGGGTTTGAAGAAATAAGAACAAATTTGGGGAAGAAGGGAATTCCAGGAAGTGAGAGCAAAACAACTTCTGCCCAAGAATTAATTAGCAATTACGTATGACTTATGTGAAGTTTTTTCCTTGAAGGAAGTAAAAAAGTTTCATATCAATCTATGAGTTAAGGGTTCACTACAAGTCATCCTCTGTCAGGATAAAAATTACTTTGCACAGAACTTGACTGTTTCTCACCTTCATTACTTTCTGTTTTAGAGACAGAAAAGGGGGAGTGGAGAGAAGAACTGAATAATTTGCCTTAAAAGAGGCCCACTGGGCTTTCCCAGTCTCGTCAGAATCATAACTATCCAACACTTTCCTCTTGCAAGACTCCACTCAGAAAACAGGAACCCAGAGGACAGGGGAAAAGACAAATGGAAGTCAAAGGGGAAAAATATTCCCCACAATATCGTGAGAGACTATGATGCTACTTCTACAGACGCTCTTGGGAAATAAATGGGAATTAAGAGAGACAGAGTAAAATTCATGGAGAGCACAGTTCGAGACAACAGACCTCTGAGCTCATCTGAATTGATTTTTCCTTAATCATCATATAAATCTTATGATTTCATGAAAAAAAGAACACCCTACTGCCCAGAAAAGTATGCCTTTCATTTTCTGATTGTCCAATGGGCAGAGCAAGCCTCAGCATGTGGACAAGCAGCATGGATGTTCTGGGCTCCTTTCTGCCATGCGTCAGCAGGGGCAGGATGCTAGGAGGCTGCGTTACCCCATTTAATCTTCACAGCAGCCCTATGAAATATGTGCTATTATCCTCATTTTACAATTGACAAAACTATAACAGAGAAAAATAAACAAGATATTACTTTTTTTTAGGATTTAGGGTTGTTTTTTTTTTTTTTTTTTTAGCAAATGCAAGTTTCTAAGGAGCAGAGCCTGGATCCATGTTTATCATCACATTTATTCATTCAACCCTCACACCCCCAGGAGCCCCCACCAAGACCGCTCACCTCTGCAGACGCTGCAGCACTGATTCTCTGGGAGAATGTGATCCTTGTCTGAGCAGTTCAAAGGAGGGCACGCTTCTGTAATTTTCACTAAAACTCCACCCTGGAAGCCAAATAATAGGGAAACAAAAAATGTTCAGATTTTTAGTCAATGATACAAATGACTAATGCTCATTGTTAACAGGCCGCAGGGTTAACAACCTACAATAGGTAACGGTGCTCCCAGGAATTGCATGATAATGACAAAGTCACAAATTAAATTGGTGAGACTCCTGGAAGAGAAGGTAAATTTCCCTTTCTATATCAAAAGAGCCTCAATTGCAACAAATGCATTTGAGTATCTACTATGTAGCAGAAGGTCGCTAAAAACGGTGTGCTGGTAAGTTATTAACAGTTGACTGTTGAATGTGGGAGTCCTAATTTGGAACATTTGCTGATTTCTGTGATGTAAATACCCCAACGATGACTGATTCTGAACTACCAACATGATATCATTGACCCGACTTGGGAAGTTACGTAAAATGAGCTCTCACAAGCCTCTCACGAGCTTCTATGAGCTAATTTTGACACTCCCCTGGGACCACAAGCACTGCGAACCTAGAGATAAATAAGACATCTCCCTCACCCTTGATGACCTCACAGTTTGGATGGAGAGAGAAAAAAAATCTCTGTAACTAGAAACCATAATATATACAGTAAGTCCTAATAAATGTACTCTAAAGTATGAGGTGGCATGGGAGAATAATTAATTCCACCCAGGTGGGGAGAAATTATGAAGAAAATGCCTATGCCTTATTTGAAGGGACTTAAATCATGGAATAAGATAAGGAAGAAGAGATTTTCCTGGCAGAGGAAACAGACAAGAACCAAGGTGCACAGGTGCGAATGCACTAAGAGGGTTAGTTAGATGAGCACTGGATTTTCTCTAGACATCAATAAGATCTCTTACAATAAAATTTTAGGGGCCGGCCCGGTGGCACAGCGGTTAAGTTTGCACGTTCTGCTTCTCGGCGGCCCGGGGTTCACCGGTTCGAATCCCCGGTGCAGACATGGCACCACTTGGCACGCCATGCTGTGGTAGGTGTCCCATGTATAAAGTAGAGGAAGATGGGCATGGATGTTAGCTCAGGGCCAGTCTTCCTCAGCAAAAAGAGGATGATTGGCAGTAGTTAGCTCAGGGCTAATCGTCCTCAAAAAAAAAAGAATAATACATAAAATAAAATTTTAAATATTCAGCAGGTGAACCTTTATGTCCCTACTTCACCAAAGGTCCTCTTTGTTGACATTACTAGAGTCTGTATTTAGTTCCATTCTGAATTTTAAAAATTAGTCTATTAAGTACTATTAAAAAAGGGTTTAAGGGGCCAGCCCAGTGGCACACTGGTCAAGTTCTTGCACTCCACTTAGGCAGCCCAGGGTTCACTGGTTCAAATCCCAGGCGTGGACCTACACAGCACTTATTAAGCCATGCTGTGGCAGGTGTCCCACATATAAAATAGAGGAAGATGGGCACAGATGTTAGCTCAGGGCCTATCTTCCTCAGGAAAAAAAAAAAGAGGACAATTGGCAGCAGATGTTAGCTCAGGGCTAATCTTCCTCAATAAAGAAAAGGGGGGCGTGGTTTAAGATGCTTCTATTTTACCTAAAATGTTAAGTTTTTCTCTCCCATTCTTAAGAAGTTGGTTAAGTCACCCAAGAAGCAAGCTCATGAAGGGGAGTCTCATTTAAGGCCAAAAGGTAATTCTCAGCATAGATGGGAGAATAGGATGGAGCTGGGCAACTAAGAGGGTTGGGCGAGATATTGGTTTTCCATCTTCAACAGACTATCATTCCAGTGGCCCCATCTTCCTCTGGTTTGGCAGGAACTCCCATATATCAGGCACATCCATTCTTAAATATGAGCATGAACATAACTTTAAATGTCAAACTTCATTTCCAACTACTCATCTTTTGGATTATTTACACCATGGCTTCTTCTCCTTTCCCACAATTCTGAGCCCAGACAGTCCAGCCCCTAACACAGTCTTATCTTTTTTCCTTCCCCGTTGCTTTTCATTTCCCCATCTATCCCAAGGTATCTAGGTCTCTCGCTTTTCTCCTGACTCTGGCCTCAAGGTCTAAGAGCTGATTCTGCTCCTCACCCTCAGCCCCCCTTTCAGCAACATTCCATTCTCACTCCTCAATCCAGGCCTCGCTGGGGGGCACCCAGCCTCAGGAGTTAGCACCAGTCCTGAGGCTCGTGTGCCTCTCAGCTGGACCTTCGTTTCTGCAACAGGGAATCAAACCAGTTATTACAAACCGATAGATATTAATAACCTCGCTATCAGCAGCGTAAGCTAAATGCAAATGCAAACCTCCTGGGGTAGACTCTGGCCAAAGAGAGAGAAGAGACAGGAAACAGCCTTCCATCCCCACAAGCCTCCCATAAAGAACTGGATTCAAGCACCTTGAGAGCTTCTGTAGGTCTCTAAATGCCCCATTCTCCTCAATCTCTACAATACACTGCTTTCTTTTCCCCAGAGATGTGATGAAAAGCAAATGAGATACTGTAGGTCCGAGTACTTGCAAAGATGGTCTATTCTGAGCCACAGTGGTCCAGTCTTCTCTCTGGAGATGCCTCGCAAAGCCAGCTGTGTTTAGTGATCCACCACTTCACATTTCTCTCCCTCCTCTCCTTCCTTCCCTGTTTCTCACTCTTGCAGTTCTGGGAGGGCGCCTCACCCAACCAAGTGCATGGCTGGCTCTCACCCTTTATCCAGCACTTTGTTCAAATATTACCTCCTCAGAGAGGCCTTCCCAGATCACCCATCCCCACCAAAAGCTCTCTATCCTTTCAGCCTGCTTTGTATTTTTTATAGACTTCAACATCATAGGGTATATTTATTTGTTTATTTTCTTCTAGTATTGTCTCCCCCACTAGACTGCAAGTTCTGTAAAGATGGGGGCTTTGTTTTGGTCACTGCTGTATACCCAGAATCTAGTGCAATGCTGGTATGCAGCAGGTGCTCAATGCAGGTTTGTTGAGTGATTACTGAATGAGATCTATGGTTCTACCTATCTTATTTCAAGAAACACATGGGAGGGGGAAGGCAGGAGCATTTTCTGACCTTATATCAAACCCTTGGGGGTAGAGATGTCCACAGCTGGAATCATAGACTGATTCCCCCAACACCAACTCAAAACCCTTTTCCAGGGCCACCTGCCAACCTCCCTGGCTCACAGTAGCTGCCAGCTGCCTTCCCCTCCTCAGAGCCTTCCTTCAACAGCCTTTCCAAGGTCACCTGGTCCAGAGCTGATGGCAAGCTAACCACGCAACGACAGTGGCTGGGCCCTCCCATTCTGGACTCCCGCCCACCACAGAGGGTCCTTCCCCCTCAGGGATCCACTCAGGCCAAAATGCTCCACTCCAGAACCCTGTATAAAGCCCACAAATCTATCTGTTAATTAGCCACAAGTGTTGTGGATCATAAGGTTGAAACTCACTCGGCATTCCCGACAGCTCTTGGTTAAAATCCGCTGGCCTTCTGCAAGGACTTTCCCTCCGTAGATACATTTTGCTATAATAAAACAGAAAAGTGGGTCAGATATTTATGCTATGCAACAAAATGACCTCAGAGGTGCCATCCAACTCCCACAGATTCCACAGAACATAAATTCTCTGATTCTAAACAATATAAATCTCCTCATCTAGAGGAAGACATTGGAAGAGCGAGGAGATAACTGTTGAATCCCCAATCAGACTGCCATCTTGATTGTTTGCCATGGGTCCTTCATACCAAGGATATACAATTATTTCAATGTTGCAGTTGCCAAAGGAACTAGAGAATGAATCGATGTGGTGAGGAGGTAAAAGGAAGGAAGGAGTGGTTGTCATGTCCATGGAGCGCAATAGCAGTAGCTCTGATTCAAACACTCCAGCCATAAAATGAATGACCAGGTGAAAGGGGACTCGTTCTGTTCATCAGAACCTCAACCACAATGCAGAAGGATGCCATTTTTTGACCTGCAATCATGCGAAGTGCATATCCTTAACCTATCTGTTCCCTGGGAGCTCAAAGACAACCAAGAAATACAAGCCATGCCAGTATAATGCTATATCAATGCAGGAGAGACCGCCTTTGGAAAGGTGAGCTTAACTGGCTGATAGGGAGGCCATAGAGTAGAGACAGGCCTTGTAGAAAAGTTCAAAGAGAAGCATAAATGGAGCTCCCACCACTCAGTTTAGATTCCACTGGGACTCAGTCCTCACTCAATTTAGATTCCAACTTGGTGACCCACTTTTAAGCAAGCACAGAATATGTTAATGTGATATGACTCTAATGTGTCTCCACCAAATTCTCCAGCCACATCAACAGGAACAGAGCAGCAAGGGCCTGATGGCTCCCTGTCCTGCCCAGATGAGGATCCTTCCTGCCCTCGTCCTCAGGAGAAGCAGAAGTGAAGACATGCACTCTAAGAGCTAAAACCACCTCACCCCTCTGAGTGTCCATTTCTGAATCTCTTAGAAAGAGGTTAACTAAATTTGGTAGTTTCCTAGTTCTACAATTTTCTGACTCTCACGCAATGTTCAAGTACGTCAGGACCTTAGGGGTCAACTTGCCCCACTTCCTCTTGTTAGCCACAGGAAGAGAACAAGCCAGAGTCACTGGTTTACTTAACAGCACAATCTGAAAGTGGATGCTGTGGTGTGCTACCCAGATCCCCCTCCAAGCCCAAAGGACACACTCCTGCAGCTGCTGAGACAGTTGATGACCAACAGCTCTCAGCTGAACAGTGATCTAGGACTTGTCCTTGGTTGAAGAGAGCACCTTGCCCAAGGGCAAGTCCCCTTCCTGAGCAGCCCACATCCAAAGAGTGGTCGATGAACATAGTACAAAGTCCCGGCCCTTTGCCCCAACTCAGGACAAATCTTAAAGGTCACCCCAGGTCCGGATCTCCCTATAGCAGGGACTGAGCTATTTGTGGTAACTGCATTGCAGTTCAGCCTCTCCTTCTGCCCAGTTCTGCTTCTTTCACTGTCTCACTCCCACCCCAGAACTGATCCTCACAGAACCTCCTAATAAAGCACTAGCTAATCTCCATTTCTGACTGTTTCCCCTCAGAACCTGCAACAGCCCACACCTGACTCAAATCTGTTCCACTCCATCCACTCTCGGGGAATGGTGCCAGCATCCACCCCACCACCCAGGATCCTTCTAACCTCTCCCTCATCTCACCCCCATCCTGATCAGCACCCAAATGCTAGCAATGCTCCCTCCTTAAGTTTCTCAAATGAATCTAGTTTCTCCACTCCCCACCACCTACCCCAGATACTAAGTTTGTTCAGGCCACCACCATCCCTACATTTTAGTCTACCAGAACTTCCTAACTTGTCTCCATGTTCTGGTCTCAATCCTATCCAGTCCTTCCCCATACAACAGTCAGACATGTTTTATTATGTGCAAATATGAGGCCCTGCTTTAAAACCATTATGGCTCGCTAATGCCCTCAGAACATAGTCCAAAGTCCTTAATTCAGCACACAAGGCCATGCATGTGGCCCCTTCCTTATCTCTCCGGCTTCGAACTCACCAATTCCTGTGCATTCACTCCCCCTCCCGAACATTCCCACCTCCACATATACTCTAGCCATGCTTTCTCTCTTGCTTCCGGGATTTGCATATACTCTTCTCCTCTCCAGGATCACTCAGCCACTCCTTTCCCCGGCAATCTCCCACCCTATATACCCATCAGTCTCAAGTTGGGCCTGACTTCCCCCAAAAAAGTTGTTCGTGACCTCTAACACTGGTGAACTTCCCTCATTGTGTCTGTCGTACCCCGGACCCAGCCCTGACTGAGTACAAATCACATTTTATCTCAGTTGCTCATTTCATGACACATCTCTCCTGCTGTAACCTCCATAAGGGTAGGGACTATGTCTATTCACAATTTTATCTCCAGCCCCAAGCTCAGTGCCTCTCTGGGCTTATTGTTAGGAACAACAAATTATTCTAGAATTAATGAGCCTCCAGCTGTAGCAAAAACTAATCAAATTTCTTGTGTCCCAGATAGGAGTTCTTTTTGCTATTCAATACAATTTCAAACATTAAAAGCAGATAACAACGCAATCAGAATAAAAACAGCAACAATAACAAAAGAATAGAGAATCAATACAATTTTCTAGATAGATCCCCTTTCTCCCTCCACTTAAAAAAAATTATCCCTGATCATCTTTTAGGCCTCAATTTTCTCGATAAATCAGTTGACCATGACTCATTGGTCCTAATGATGTGGATTCCCCAAGTCACTTGTACGGGGAGACTACACCTCCAAGGGCCTGGAATTCCTATCTAATAAACTCCCAAACGCAGCTGCCGCCAACTTGGCAAGACGGCTTGCTCCAGAGTGACAGTTCTGCTAAATGCGCTGCCATCAAATCTGCCATCTGCTTCCCGGCCCAGGCTTGGAAGCAAAGAAATAGACTTTTCTCCCTCATTTTGCCCCTTGCCACCCCTGTCATGGTACGAGCACACTTGCTACCCTGTCCTCAGATGTTACCTGACTCCTCTCTTCCTCTGCCTGACTCCCCAGCACTCCTAAGTGGAGACAGGAACGTCTTCTTGTTTACCTTCACACCACACACGGGGACACAGCCATCTCTCAAAGCCACCTGTCTGGTATAAAATTAAATGTCCACTGAACTTTATGCCCTCACATAGCAGGCTGTTTAAGGGGCTGTGAATGATGTCAACATGGTGCCACATGCCTCAGCCATTGGCAGTTCGGCCCTGACGCAGGACACGTATATGATTACAATAACAGTATCAATGAAACTATCTTAGGACAGCTTTTAGGATCTCCACTGGAGGTCCCAAGAATTCCCCCTGCTTTCTCATATTCACCCTGCTTCTCTGAGAGTGGCCCCCGTCCCCTGTCACTACCCTCCATATGCCTAACATCAGTCCTCATTATCCAACCTCTTGATCTACAGCCAAAAGGCTTTTTGTGATGTCTGAGGAAATTCAAGCATAAGGTGAGTCAGGCTCCAGTGCCTTTGGCTGGGGCATTTGGGACTCCATTCCAACAGCTTTCGGTAGGAGTAGAAATGTAAATGGATACCTGAAGCCCTTCATGCCACACTGGAGACATGCAAACCAGAATCTTTCACAGTGTCCAACCATGAAATTGAAACCCAGCACCAACACACACTTCTCCACGATGTCAGAAACAAATGTACTGGGATTTACAGAAACAGTTATGCGGTTCTATGTTTTTGCACCCGCAGACATCTGGCCCTCCAAATTTGGACCTGATTTCTCTATTGCAATGATCGGACGCTTTGCCATTTGGGTGCACACTGAATAAACAATTGACAGGTATGCGTTGCCCCCCCGCCCCCCACGTCAGATGTGGACGCGAGGTCACTCTGTCTTTATTTAGGTATTTGTACCCTGCACACACGCCAGCCATCCCTGGGCACTCAGCAGCTTAGAATATCTAAATCAGCACTCGTATTGGGCTTAAGGAAAGTGGCAGATCAGGAAGGCTGAACGCCCAAGCATCCTTCCTCCCTCGGTGAGTTCATTCACAGATCTGGTTTCAGATACCACCTCTCTGAGCAAGGCGCCCACATCAGACTGGTTGTCCCTCAGGCATCTCCAACTCACGTACTGCAAACAGAATGCATCGCTCCCTGAACTACTTCTTCCACCTGCTTCATTTCTGTTAATCACGCTGTGAGTCTCCCCGGGCTCTTGTTCAAAACTTGGCAACTCCTCCCTTACAGACGCTCTGTTCCTGATTCATCTGTCTCATGCAAAAACGTGCTTATGGAGTACCCACCATGAGCCAGGTATTTTGGCTGTCACTCACATCTATCCCTTCCTTTTCATCTCCCCAGGCAGTGCCTGCCTGCCTGCCAGCCTCCTCACCTCCACCTGGAATATGCCTGAATTCCATACCCGGGCCCTGCTGCCAGCTCCTGTGGTGCAGTGGCCTATGGAAAAGCACTTCTTTGATTATGCCACCACCCTGCTTTAAAATCTTACTTTTCCATACCCAAACTAATGCTGTGTTTACTTCCATGATTCTGCAAGAGCAATTCCCTTTGGCAGGCGTGTTCTTACCCACTTTGTACACATGGCAAGCTCCTATTCATTTGTCAACACCCTACTCAGCTGTTATTTCCCCTATGAAGTTTTCCTAACACACACATGCACACATTTCTGATGGAGTCATCACTCCCTTCTCCCTGCTACTCTGCATCTGATGTAGTGCACATGTTACATGACCCTCTCTGCCCTAACAAGACGGTGCACGCTCCTCCCTGGACAGTGGGTGCAGAAGAGACAGGTTAAGAGGATGGGCTCTGGAGCCAGACTACATGGGTTTTATTTTGGCTCCACCTAGGCTGGGAGACCTTGGACAAGTTACTTCTCTTCTCTGTGCTTCACTTCCTCATCAGTGAAACGGGGAAAGCAGTGGGGCCTACAACTTTGGGTTGTTGGAGGAACTAAATGAATTAATACACATAAAAGGGCTTAACGTAGTGCCTGACACAGAATGAATGATGTATATGCGTCCACTGTTGTATGCAGAGGTAAGGACAGTGTTTGGGAGAGGAGCTCAGTAGGGATGACTGGATGAATTTTATGGAATACGATTGTCATCATCCATCCTCAAGCCACCTATGCCTTTATTTCTATTTCTAACCCACAAAAACCCTCTGGTACCATCAAACAGACCATTTCCCTTTCTCTCTGCCACCTCTATTCCTTTGTAAATGCTGCTGGGCATAGCTAAAGATCCCCTCTCCATCCTCCTCCCTCTCCCCCTTCTCTGATAGTTCTCGAATCTGTCCACCAAAAGAATGCAGATTCCAGGACACCTCTGTCTGATTTAGGAGGTCGGAGTGGAGCCCTGGAAATCTCTAGTTTAAGAGGTTCACCAGGTGATTCTAAGAGGCAACTCGGTATGTCCGATGCCTTGAATAGAGCAGACACTCAACAAATGTTTGAGGAATGAAACTCCAGCATGCCCACAACCAGGGAATCTAGAAGTCCTCCTGAGCTTCCCCTGACGCCTCCCAGAGAGAACCTCCTACTATCAGGCCCTGTTACCTCCACCGTGAAAACCCCCCAAACTCCCTTGCTCCCGGAGACGGCCTGAGTGTTCGGGCCTTTCAATCAGAATAGGACCAAGCACTTTTCACAGGCAATGAACCGAGAACACAGACTCTAGACAAAGTTCTTTCCTATTTCAAAACAGATACTTCATCCTTAAGTGCTACGGCTCCTGAGGCCATGACAAGCGCATGAACACTCAAGAAGTCAGCAACAAAACAATCTGCTTTTTCATATCGGCTCCTTTTGTCTGAGTCAGGTCAATACCTTTCCTGCAAGTCCCTACAATACTGCCCCACCCACCCCAGAGAGTAGCGTAGGAGATTGTACCTGAAAGGGACAACCAAAGTGAATAGTCTCCATCCTTTCTCTGATGTGAAGATACCTGAAAATTTCTAGAAATTCTACAAACTAATATTAGAACTTTGCTTTAGCAAATCTCATTCTCCTCTCCTCCACCCCACTGTTCAACCTGCCATGGTCATCTTGCAGAAGGCTAGAAATATGTAGCTTGGCTCCACTTCCTCCAGGAGCACCCAGGCCTACCACCAATGTCCTCCCCTGCTCTCACAGCTGTTCTTCTGTTCTAACAGTGCCCCATCCATACGCCTAATGTGACCACACTCACAACTCTGGATGCTGGAAATCACATCTCTAACTTGAAAGTGAGCCCTCTGAAGAAGAGAGCGCTCTTTATCACTCTCCCAGCCACCAGCACTCAGTGACTGCCTACCGCATATTTCTATGAAGAACTAGTGAGAAATGAAAACCCTCCAGGCCAGAGGTTCTCAACCTTTTAATGACCATTGGTGACTTGTATCATTTCTTTTTAAGTTATTTTTTGAGTTAGTGGTCTTAATAATTTATTTGTATTACCACTTTATTGAACTATAAACTTATCAAACTACCAATCAGAGCTGCTGAGAAAATTAGTGCTACCTACCTAAATTGCTAGGAATTCCAAACAAACACAAAAACAAACTGATGTTTTAGTTAGCTTGTATATCAGTATCTTGGTAAAATTGGGTAATTTTCTGAAATACTTATAAAATTTAAGATTCTCAAGTGAATTATAATAAAGAAAAATGACTATCCCATACACTTTTAATGAGAGGACAATTTGATGATATGTATCAGGGTCTTGAAAATGTCAGTGTACTGGCCCAGTAATTCTACTCTGGAGAATTCTATCTTAAGAAAATACAAAATACAAAAACATGTTTTCTCTATAAAACATGTTATTGAAGAGTAACTTTTAATAGTGAAATTTGATCATTGGGGAATGATCAAATAAGTTATGCAACAGTCAAAGAATAAAATTCTATGAAGCTCATTAAAATGAGGTTTACACAGAGTTTTTAAAAACACAGTAATACTTGGGGCCAGCCTGGTGGCCAAGTGGTTAAGTTTGCACACTCTGCTTTGGCGGCCTGGGGTTCTTGGGTTCGGATCCCAGGTGTGGACCTACACACCACTCATCAAGCCATGCTGTGGTGGCATCCCACACACAAAACAGAGGAAGATTGGCACAGATGTTAGCTCAGGGCCAATCTTTCTCACGAAAAGCAAAAACAAAAACAAAACCACCACAGTAATACACTTAAGTGATAATGGTAAGTCAACAAAGCAGGGTAAAAATTATTTGTACAATAAAATCTCAACTGTAGACAAAATATAAATTAAAGGAATGAAATCTACTAAAATTTCAAGACTGGTTGTTTCCAAGTGGTGGTATTTCCAACAACGGTACCCTTCTCTGTGTTTTCAAATGTCACACAATAAGCACAATGTTTTTATAATTAGAGAAAATCAAAAGGTTAAAACACGAAGCAGGTGAAGGACTCATCTAGCCCCACGTCCAAATAACAACTTCCAAGAGACAGCATTCACAGATCTGACCAGGGAACTCAAAACAATGCATTAAAAATCTCATATTTTGTAAACAAATTCCAATTCGTTTTTCAACTTTTTTCCTCTGCTATTATATAGAATATCAAGATTGGAAAAAATTAATGTGTACCTACTTGCAACTATCTTTCCATCAGGAAATCAAACTATCATGTCAACACTGGGGCACTTAAACTATCCATATTGCCAGACATGACTTCCAAACGCTCTTGGGAAAGAAACAAGAAAATTTCTCTTTTTAGATCAACTCCAAGCACATTCTCTTGAGTAATGGGTGTAGTGTGCTAACCTTGAAAAGAAGGAATATTCCAAAGTTCCCTTTGAAAGAGTTCAAAGGTCTGAGCAGGTGTGACCAGACCAACTAGCCCCTCTTCCACTGCCATATCAGGTAACATGCTGTTCTTGGCAAAAAGCTAGAACACTGTGTTTTGAAAACCTAATGATGTTGGCAGTTTTTGGAGGAGAAATTATCTTGAAAATTATCTGTAGGATATCACGTTTCTAACCTAAGCTCTCCTTTCCTACAGAAGATCATACGGTTTGATGAAAAGACTACAGGCTTTGTAGTCAGACGGGACTAGTTTTAGATCTCACCTTTGCCACTCACCAGTCTTGGTAAGTTAACTTCCCTAAGCCTAAGCTGCCTGTAAAATAGAGATAATAATCATCCCCAGCTACCGGATTGCGGTGCGGAGTCAATCAGCTAACAGAATTAAAGCACCAAGCATGGCACCCAGCACTGACCGAGCATTCTAATGACATCTCTGACTCTTACTGCTTGTCTCAAGGTTCATTTCACTATTTCATTTGAAATAGCGCCCTTTGCAATGCAGAGGAAAAAGGATTTTTAAATCATTATATAACCTGGAAAAGCCAACTTTGAAAGAATTACTTCAGTATTTTTGCAGAAGTTTATCCTGAAATTCCTAACAAGGCCTTTTAACAGTGGGAAATCTGGCCAAGACCTTAGAAAGCCAAAACACAGGATTTGGCCCTTAATTTGATCATTGAGAATGAGGGGGCCAAAGCATGCGGAGCTTTGGGGTCATGACTTTACAGGTCAATCCCCCATTACCAGTTGTTTGACCCTAGAGAAGTGACATAATCCCTGTGAACACCAGTTTCTTCTACACAGAATAGGAAGAAGAATAGTAATTAGGGTTGATGTGGGGATTATTTTTTTAAGTAGCAGCCTATGTAAAGCGTCTGCCACATCACAGGTGATTAAAATACAGCAGCTCTTCAGGGCGGAGCAAAATGGCGGGGTGAGCTGACCCAGGATTCTCTCCCTTCCAAAATACAACAAAAGATTGGAAGAACTGAATTTCAGAGAACAAACATAATGCCAGCTCGTTAGAGACCTACAATACCAAGAAGGCGGAGATCATAAACCTAGCTTTACACCTTCAGAGGCGCGGGAACGGTAGGAGAGAACATCGCTCCCTCCCCTAGAGTCTGCGATCGCTGCGGCGGGTCGGGAAGGAGCGGGGTAGGGGCCGGGCGACCGGGGGATCATCCAGGACTCCTGCCGCTGATTCAGTGGAGACCCGCCGACAGGGGGAAAGCTTCCGTCCATGGGGACCCCATAAATCAAGGGCCTTGGGAGACCAGAGAACAGAACTGATCTGAACCCAGACCGGCGCGTGTGAGTAACAGCCCCTCCCCCCCAACAAAGCCAGTGGGTGCAGCCATCTTGCCGCGAAGGCAGAGAGCCAACACGCTGCTCTCAACCCCCATCTAGTGGCGACAGGCTGTAACTGCAACTGAATTCTACCACCATGAGAAAAAACCACTCCTCTACCATCCAGCAATTTATAAAAGCCCCAGACCAGAAGGAAAACAATAAAAACACAGAATTAAGTCCGGAGGACTTGAAATTAGGTAAACTAAGCGATAATGAATTCAGAGCAGCTATAATCAAAAAACTCAATGAGGTAGAGAGAAAGATAGAGAAACAAGCCGAGTTCTGGAATTACTTCACAAAAGAGATTGAAATCATAAAGAAGAATCAAACAGAATTACTTGAGATGAAAAACACAATGGACCAGATAAAACAGAATACGGATTCCCTGAATGCCCGTGTAGACGACATAGAGGAGAAAATTAGCATAATCGAGGCTGAATGGCGCCAGACAGAAGAAGAAAGAGAACTAAGAATTTTAAAAAATGAGGAAAATCTCCGAGAGATAATGGATTCAATGAGGAGTAAGAACATAAGGATCATAGGAATTCCCGAGAATATGGAAAAGGAAAATGGAGCAGAAAGTGTGCTTAACGAAATTATTGAAGAGAACTTCCCAAATCTAGGGATCAATGGAGAAATGTGTGTAGAGGAGGGTTTTAGATCTCCTAGATTTGTCAATGTAAAAAGACCTACTGCAAGGCACATAGTAGTAAAGTTGGCAAATAGGAATGATAAGGAGAGAATACTCAGGGAAGTAAGGAAAAAAAAGAGAATAACCTATAAAGGAGCCCCTATCAGACTGTCAGCGAATTTCTCTACAGAAACCCTACAAGCTAGGAGAGAATGGAGTAATCTATTCAAAGCTTTAAAGGATAAAAACCTTCAGCCAAGAATACTCTATCCAGCAAGAATTTCCTTCGGATATGAGGGAGAAATTAAATCTTTTCCAGACAAACAAAAGTTAAGGGAATTTGTAACTAAAAGCCCTCCATTACAAGAAATCCTCAAGAAGGCTCTCATACTTGAAAAAAGGAAAAAGGGAGAAAGGGGACACAATCCGCAGACTAGGGAGACCGATGGATAGAACCAGAACAGGATAGCAAATATTCAATTATAGCGTTAGGGTAAAGGTAAGGAAACTACCAAAACAAGGATGATCTTAGCACTCTAACTACAAATGAATAAGACGAGCTGGAATAAAAAATGAAAATAATTATTTAGGAGGGGAAGAGCAAAGGGTCTAAATCAGTATTGGTCAAATAGGTAAGAGACCACCAGAGAATAGACTATATTATACACGAGATTCTAAATACAAACTTCAAGGTAGACACTAAAATAAAGTACAGAACAGAGTCACAAATCATAAATAAGGAAAAATCTAAGAAACCCAGCATAAGAAATTGCAGTATTAAATGGGTAGTCTAAAGCAAACAGGAAAAGAAACGCAAGAAAACAAGATAATGAGCGAAAGATTAACAGCATTAAGTCCACATGCATCAATAATCACTCTCAATGTGAACAGATTGAACTCTCCAATAAAAAGACACAGAGTGGCAAAATGGATTAAAGAACACGATCCAACAATTTGTTGCCTCCAGGAAACACACCTCAGCCCCAAGGACAAACACAGACTCAGGGTGAAGGGGTGGAGGACAATACTTCAAGCAAATAGCAGGGAAAAAAAGGCAGGTGTAGCAATTCTCATATCAGACCAAGTGGATTTCAAAATAAGACAGGTAAAGAGAGACACAGAGGGACAATATATAATGATCAAAGGGACACTTCATCAAGAAGAAATAACGCTTATAAATATCTACACACCCAACACAGGAGCACCAAGATTCATAAAGCAACTATTAACAGACCTAAAGGAAGATGTTAAAAACAACACAATAACAGTAGGGGACCTCAACACCCCACTCACATCAATGGACAGATCATCCAGACAGAAAATCAACAAGGAAATAGTGGAGCTGAATGAAAAACTAAAACAATTGGACTTAATAGACATATATTGATCACTCCACCCTGAAAGAGCTGAATACACATTCTTCTCAAATGCACATGGAACATTCTCTAGGATAGACCATATGTTGGGAAACAAGGCAAACCTCTACAAATTTTAAAAAATTGAAATAATAACAAGCATCTTCTCAGATCATAGTGCTATAAGGCTAGAAATTAATTGCAAGAAAAAAGCTGAGAAAGGCACAAAGATGTGGAGACTAAACAACACACTACTGAACAAGCAATGGATCATTGAAGAAATTAAAGAAGAAATAAAAAAGTACCTGGAAACAAATGAAAATGATAGCATGCCATACCAACTCATATGGGATACAGCAAAAGCTGTATTAAGAGGAAAATTCATCACAATACAGGCACATCTTAACGAACAAGAAAAATCCCAAATAAGCAACCTTAAAGCACACCTAACTGAACTAGAGAAAAAAGAACAAATGAAGCCCAAAGTCAGCAGAAGGAGCGAAATAATAAAAATCAGAGCAGAAATAAATACTATTGAAACGAAAAAGGCAGTAGAAAGGATCAATGAGACAAAGAGCTGGTTTTTTGAGAAGATAAATAAAACTGACAAACCACTAGCCAGACTTACAAAGAAAAAAAGGGAGAAAGCTCAAATAAACAAAATCAGAAATGAAAGAGGATAAATAACAACAGACTCTGCAGAAATAGAACAGATTACAAAAGAATACTACAAACAACTATATGCCAACAGAGTGGATAACCTAGAGGAAATGGATAAATTCTTGGACTCCTACAATCTCCCAAAGCTCACTCAAGAAGAGGCAGACAATTTGAACAGACCAATCACAAGGAAAGAGATTGAAACAGCAATCAAAAACATCCCAAAGAATAAAACCCCAGGACCAGATGGCTTTCCTGGGGAATTCTACCAAACTTTCAGAGAGGATTTAATACCTATCCTTTTCAAGCTATTCCAAAAAATTAGGGAAGATGGAACACTTCCTAACACATTCTATGAGGCCAACATCACACTGATACCAAAACCTAACAAGGACACCACGAAAAAAGAGAACTACAGGCCAATATCACTGATGAACATAGATGCAAAAATTCTAAACAAAATTTTGGCAACCAGAATTCAGCAATTCATCAAAAGAATCATACATCAGGATCAGGTGGGATTCATACCAGGGACACAGGGATGGTTCAACATCCACAAATCAATCAACGTGATACACCACATCAACAAACTGAGGAATAAAAACCACATGATCATCTCAATAGATGCAGAGAAGGCATTTGACAAGATCCAACAGCCATTTATGATAAAAACCCTGAACAAAACGGGCATAGAAGGAAACTACCTCAACATAATAAAGGCCATATATGACAAACCCATAGCCAACATCATACTCAATGGGCAAAAACTGAACCCCATCCCCCTGAAAACAGGAACAAGACTAGGATGCCCTCTATCACCACTCTTATTTAACATAGTACTGGAGGTCCTGGCCAGTGCAATCAGGCAAGAAAAAGGAATAAAAGGAATCCAAATAGGGAGGGAAGAAGTGAAACTCTTGCTGTTTGCAGACGACATGATCTTATATATAGAAAACCCCAAAGAATCCATTGGAAAACTGTTAGAAGTAATCAACAACTACAGCAAAGTTGCAGGGTATAAAATCAATTTGCATAAATCAGTAGCATTTCTATACTCCAGTAATGAACCAACAGAAAAAGAACTCAAGAATACAATACCATTCACAATTGCAACAAAAAGAATAAAATACTTTGGGGTAAATTTAACTAAGGAAGTGAAGGACCTATATAATGAAAATTACAAGGCCTTTCTGAGAGAATTGGATGACGACATAAGGAGATGGAAAGACATTCCATGTACATGGATTGGAAGAATAAACATAGTTAAAATGTCCATTCTACCTAAAGCAATCTACAGATTCAACGCCATCCCAATCAGAATCCCAATGACATTCTTTACAGAATTAGAACAAAGAATCCTAAAATTCATATGGGGCAACAAAAGACCCCGAATTGCTAAAGCAATCCTGAGAAAAAAGAACAAAACGGGAGGCATCACAATCCCTGACTTCAAAACATACTACAAAGCTACAGTCATCAAAACAGCATGGTACTGGTACAAAAACAGGTGCACAGATCAATGGAACAGAATTGAAAGCCCAGAAATAAAACCACACATCTATGGACAGCTTATCTTTGACAAAGGAGCTGAGGGCATACAATGGAGAAAAGAAAGTCTTTTCAACAAATGGTGCTGGGAAAACTGGAAAGCCACATGTAAAAGAATGAAAATTGACCATTCTTTTTCACCATTCACCAAAATAAACTCAAAATGGATTAAAGACCTAAAGGTGAGACCTGAAACCATAAGGCTTCTGGAAGAAAACGTAGGCAGTACACTCTTTGACATCAGTATTAAAAGGATCTTTTCGGACACCATGCCTTCTCAGAGAAGGGAAACAATAGAAAGAATAAACAAATGGGACTTCATCAGATTAAAGAGCTTCTTCAAGGCAAATGAAAACAGGATTGAAACAAAAAAACAACCCACTAACTGGGAAAAAATATTTGCAAGTCATATATCTGACAAAGGCTTAATATCCTTAATATATAAAGAACTCTCGCAACTCAACCACAAAACATCAAACAACCCAATCAAAAAATGGGCTGGAGACATGAACAGACATTTCTCCAAAGAAGATATACTGATGGCCAATAGGCACATGAAAAGATGCTCATCATCGCTGATCATCAGGGAAATGCAAATCAAAACTACACTAAGATATCACCTTACACCTGTTAGAATGACAAAAATATCTAAAACTAATAGCAACAGATGTTGGAGAGGTTGCAAAGAAAAAGGAACCCTCATACACTGCTGGTGGGAATGCAAACTGGTGCAGCCACTATGGAAAACAGTATGGAGATTCCTCAAAAAATTAAAAATAGAACTACCATACGATCCAGCCATCCCACTACTGGGTATTTATCCAAAGAGCTTGAAGTCAGCAATCCCAAAGGCCCTATGCACCCCAATGTTTATTGCAGCACTGTTTACCATAGCCAAGACGTGGAAGCAACCTAAGTGCCCATCAACAGACGAATGGATAAAGAAGATGTGGTACATATATACAATGGAATACTACTCAGCTGCAAAACAGAACAAAATCATTCCATTTGCAATAACATGGATGGACCTTGAGAGAATTATGTTAAGTGAAATAAGCCAGCAAGAGAAGGATAATCTGTGTATGACTCCACTCATATGAGGAATTTAAAATTATGGACTAGGAACAGTTTAGTGGATACCAGGGGAAAGGTGGGGTGGGGGGTGGGCACAAAGGGTGAAGTGGTGCACCTACAACATGACTGACAAACATTAATGTACAACTGAAATTTCACAAGATTGTAACCTATCATTAACTCAATAAAAAAAAAGAATCAAAAAAAATTACAGCAGCTCTTATCATACATTTAATATTACATCAACTGCTGGTGCTTTATTTCATCAATGTTAATCAGTTGGGGCCTGAAAAACAGAGCGGGAAAATAAATCTCAAAGCACAGAGGGCCACTCTGACCCTCAGTCAGTACTTACGTCGGCAGACCTTACAGCACTGGCCGGCAACGTGCACAGGGAGGGAGTCTGGGGAGCAATTGAGAGGGGGACAAGACATCCTCCGACATTCCACAGCGCCGCTCTGAGGAAGGAAGGACAGGGAACGGAATCTCACAGGTGCCCTTGGAAAGTTCCTGTTGTAGAGAAAGCTCCCATCGCATCCCAGAAACCGCATCAGGGAAACAGAAGCAGTGTGAGGAATTCCCCGTCCACTCCAGGACCACAAATCATGTCTTCTCTCCAGCCCGAATGAACCCGTGCCACCTCAATTACTTTTCTGATATACATCACTGGCTTCATTCCACCTGCCCATGCGGGCTAAGAAGATTAGGCAGAAAACAAAAAGCCTATTTTTACAAGAACATAAATAACCCCTCTTGCAGGCCCTGTCAATCATTGTTGAGGCTCTAACAATCCATTTTGTATTTTCCCAGACAAACAATGGCACTCTTCAGATATTTATCAAATAATTTCAACTGGACAGGGTCTACTAATTTGGGGTGGGGGGAGGCTCTTAGAATTCTCTGAAAAAGATGAAGGAGTATACAAAAGATGGATACCCTTCGTGGGGAGGGGAGGTGCCTTGTAATTCTCTGAAACAGATGATGGATACCTTGTGAAACACTATGAAAGCACCCCAAAGCTAGTTAAAGCCCTTTTAAAATTTATTTTAGCAGAGCGAAGTTGTGAATGAAGCTAACCATTAGGTTGTGTGAAAACTGAAGGAGTCACTCCCTCCCTCTAGTACTCCAACCTCCAACCTCCAAACAGTAAGCTTCTTCATAATAATATTAGATATTAGACTGTGCTGTCCTGGGAAAGCAGAATTTAATTTCCAAGTGCTTATGTATGAAATGACGCTTTTCCAGCTTCCTTCTCAATTGTGCAGATTACTAAGTAGGCACTTAGTAAAAGGGGAATCCTTTTCGGAGGGGGCCTTTTATATTAAAGAGCCAGATGACACGATAACTAGAGAAACCACGCCCCTAGAACTGGCTTTGTTGCATTCATTTATAAAGAGCCTTACTTTGCACGTGCAGTTCCTACAGTGATCGCCATCAACCCAGGAGTCCTGGTCTCTATAGAGCAGTCCACTCACTTGACAGGTCTTCTCGCAGTGGCAGTTTTCCAATTGACTAAGTCGTGTCTCTGCATAATTTAGCTGCAAACAAGAGTTACTAGATGTAATTTCTGTAATTCAATTGCATTGTCCTAACAAAGCTAATAGCAACAAGAAAAAAAAATCCAAGTAGGAGGAGAAAAAAACGCTCAGAGCAGCTGACTCTTAGCCAGATCTGTTTTGTGTGTTTTGGGTTTTTTGTCTTTTTTTTTCCAACACGAGGTAGAATCATTCTAAATTGAAGACATATTGGTTCCCATGGCATAATGAGCACCAAATGAGACATTAAACTGTATCCAGGGACCTCATGGGTGTTCATAAACGTGTGTGCTTTCAGCTCAAGCCACACAGAAACACTCGTGATGAATGGTATTCTCAAGGACTCATTACAATGCTTACAGGAGATCTAATCAGGAACTCCAGCGCACTTACATTTATCTCCCACCATCCTCTCCATGCTCTTCACACACTAACCAGAGAGCCATGGTTTACAAGCTGGGAAGTTCCCACTTCCTCTCTTATGAAAAATTCTGGGGAGCTGGGGCCAGAAAAAGTCAGAGGAGGATCTGATTTTTCCCCAGCTCATGATCCCGTAAACACAAGGCCCCAGGAATCTACTTTGGTGTCCAGACAACAGTCAGAAGAGGCAACCAAAGCCCCAGGGGAGATCAGGATTTTGTAAAAGAAACTTTTTCACTTTTCTAGGTCACCCAACTGTCATCCTTGATCACAGAATCTTAGAATCTGATTTGAAAGGGGTTATCAAGTTGGAACGTTCTCACAAGTAACCCCTTCAAGTGATGATCCAGCCTCTGTTCTCACATCTGCAGTGGTGAGACCCTCATTACTATCCAAGGAAAGCCACTTTTTTTTTTGCTAGCTCTGGACGTTTGAAACGTCTTTCTTGGCTTGAGCTGTGCAATCTCCCTCCCTCTTTCCTATGAGATCTAGTTTTGCCTTGTAACCCATCCCAAGCAAGTCCAACGCCTCTTCAAACATTTGAGGTCATTCTGTCCTCAGGCCTGCTCCTGACCACCTGCAGCACCACCAGGTTCCCCCATAGCTCCCTCATGGTAGCCTTCCCATCCCCTCTCCTGATCACTTTCCAAGCAGCCAACTCCGGTTCACCTTCAAAAACGTGGTGCAGAAAAAATGAACTTTGGTATGACCTCTCTATTGTCACATACATACTAAGGAGTAAGTCAACCCAATAGTGATATTATGCTTCTCCCCTTTTCCTTACTTAGGGACTGCCATGATTGAAAAACAAATACCACTTCGTTAAAAATCATCAAACAGTTTCTCTTCTTCTTAATCATACTTATACCTGCATGTCTTCAGTATTTTCCCCACATAGGAGATCAAGTCAATTTCTAATCCAACTAAGACCATTTCAAGCCAATATTTTAGATACAATGATTGAACCTGGATAATGACGACTCTCCTCGTCTTTCTACATTGACTACAGTTCTATTCCATACATGCTCCTCTCGATTATTCGTAAGAGTGCTACTCTCTAGAAATGGAATCCATATGTAATTCCAACCTTGCTTGTGTCACTTATTCCATCCTCTTCCTCTAAACTTTTGGAATTTCTCAAGAAAATTTGTTCCTTGTCTGCCTTTTGTGGATGGTACCAATGGGCAGGGAAAGAACAAATAGGATCCCAGATAAACCATATGCACCATAAGAAGCCCTGAAGAAACAGAGTTGACTATGCCTGAAATATTAGCTTCCTGTGACTTCTCTAGTACACCTGATCTTTCAAAAATTCAGGTTACATTTAAATCTCCAGTCTGATCAAAGAGCTTCTAGAATCTATGGTAATTAAGTTCTTTGGGAATTCATTGGGAAACAGATAAAGTACACTTCAAAGAGTTCAGTAAGGTCAAATGACCAAAACTATATATAGGTGAGATCAAAGGGAGTGACAACTGAGCCCCTATCACCTAGACTTCATGTCTATAGCCCCATCAGTTCCTGCGTAAGGTAGTGATTGACATATGACCTTGGATTGAACAAGAACAAGTTGAACTTGATCCGCATCCTTCCCAAAAGTGGCTCAGAAGCGGGTATCAGCTTGTGAGAGCAAACGTGCCTGTCTCACTCTGAAAATCTGGAACAATTCTGGGGTCTGTATTATTCTAATAAGGGAACTTCTTAGGGACTAAATGACCCAAAAGGCAATCCTGTCTCTATCCAAGTTTCTTGAAAACTCAGGAGGGTGCCTAAGGGTGATATTGGCCATTTCAAGTACTGTCCAACAAGGCTGAGCTATGCTTACCTACAAACTCAATTCCAAGGAAACGATTCAGTTTGAATATAATGGAAGCTATTCTCAGGGCTGATTTTGTTTCTCTTCTGAACTTTGTTTTTATTTTTCAATATATTTAGCCTTTTCTGACAACATTGAAAAGCTCTAATCTCTGTAATAATAGGAGTGCATCAGACAGACACAAAGGCAAAGGGATATTAAGGCAAAAAGCTAATTTTTCAAAGGCACTTAATATGTAATCTTGCCTCTGACTCTCCCCCTGCTAAATCCTATAGCAACAATAAAGGAGAAAAATAACTCTGAATCGAAAAATGAATTACATTTTCTGTCACTGGTATTAGCATGCTGAATTTACACAAATTCATTTTCAACAGCTATTCCTACACTACCTGCCATTTTCTCCAAAAACGCCTGCAGATCCAAAATAGATACGGTATCAAATCTACATCCCTATTCTGTCCTACCTCGGTGCGTGCATTTATCTAAGCAACCAGAGACCAAATCATTTATTCTTAGCCCTACACATTCAAAGATAGACAGCAGAGGCCTTTTGCACAGTAAGAGGTCAACGAATGGATCTGAGTACATTAGTCGTGTGGTGGATTGCCTTTTTTTTCCCCTTTGAAATACTATTTATTTGGCATTTTCTATATGGAAGGGAAAAGAAATCTTCTATTGTGTTAAACCTTTAAACTTAATTGAAAAATCACTATTGAGCTCCTCGAAACAATGAAAGTCTCAAAATTAAATATGTTACAAGCTGAAATGCCATTTCGAGTGCTGCTTGATTTGCATAAATAGATTTGTCAAAGATTTACACAGAAGTAATCAAGAAATTCCCAGTCTCCAGCATCTCTTCTTCCTGAGCTTGAAGGCAGAATGTGATTACAGCACAGGTGGGACGTGAGAGCAGTACAGAGCCTGATCCTACAGCCCTGGCTCAACAGGTGGGCGGCGCCCACAATGTCAGGACTGCCTGGGAAAACTTCCAGAGTAAGCCAGAGGCTTGGTGGTCTCTAGTGGGCCATTTAGGAGAAGCAGCAGGGGACAGCCTCCCTGCGCCTTCTCCACCTTGAAAAGGTATGGTTTCACCAGGATGCTTCAAGAGAGCTCTTATGTACCCTGACCTCTGTCACCTGAAGGTGCGTGTAAGCTACTGCCATGATCTGTCCTGCACCAAGAAAGAGCTGAGTCACTCCCCATCTCACCCTGAAAGGAGAAAAAGAGCACTGAGCCCTCCTCAGCAGACCCCCAGGCTGATCTGACGTCTGCATCTGTTGGGTTTGATCTGATTTTGACTACTGACTCCTGTCCAGCTCATGCACTGGGCTTGCTCTCTGGTAGGATTCCATGGCTTCCACATGACCAAAGTGTGAGGACTCCCTGCTGCTTTCCAAGACCCCCTAGCACCTAGCTCCAGCCCAGGGCCCTGACAGCAACTCTCATGGAATCTTTATAAAAACCAAGAATAACTATCACCATTTTACATAAGGGGAAACTGCACTGGACTTGTTCCAGGCTACAAACAATCAAGGAAGTGATAAAAATTGGATTTAGAATCAGCTCATTCTGACTCCAAAGCCCACTCTCTTTCTCCACCATGATCTATATGACTAATGCCTATTTTAATCATAGCTGCTGGGCTACTCCAACCAAACCCCCAAATCCATGAGGTCAGTCTTTCCACCATAGGCATATTTAACTAGGGGCAAAGCCTGAGTCCAGATGGACCTGACGCCACAGAATCCCCTTACACACAGGAACCATATTTGCCTTCCTGTTTGGCTCATCTCTCCACACCCACCTCCTTCACTCTGCCAAGGGTGAATTACACTCTGCTTCTATGAAGATGGCAGACTCGACAACCCGAAAGACTTCACCAATTGAACCAACTAAAATGCTGATAAAATATATAAAAACTTTTAAAAATCACAGAGCTGACACAAAAGGAAGAAAGCCACAGTGGCCAAAACAAAGTGCCAGCTAGGGATCCAGGGAGGCAGGTGAGCACTAAAGCCGACCTGCAGGCTGAAGGTTTCTGCTGAAGCAGGGGGCCCTCGAGCTCCCACCCTGATGGCTGCACAGTGTGCAACAGGGAGCAGTTAGAGAGCAGGGTCTGGCCAAGATCAGGTGTCTTAAAGGAAACTCCTACATAAAGCTGGGGTCCCAAAGGGCTGGACTCTTAGTTCAAGAGTGAGCAAAAAGGAAAAAGACTTACACAAAGCACAGAACGATCTTCCTATTCAGGCTTTGGTACCAGCCAGGGGAAACCTCTTCCATGAGAACTCAAAGAATTCTTTCCTGAGAATTCCCCTGTCCTCTCCTAGGTCTGTAGTCTGATTCTGAGCAGTCTCTGTGGTCTGAAAACCCTTATGGAGATAATTTCATATAAGATGGCCCTGCCTGGTCCCGACAGAAGCACACGCTATGTGAACCAGGACTCAGAAAATCCCCACGCTCCAAGGAAAACAGCAGCTATAACCAAAAGGGTGACTAAGAGGCCTTGCTCCCCACTGAGCTTCTGCGTGCAAAAGCTGCTGGAAGCTCCGTGCTCACGTTTCCCTCCACCAGGCGCCATCTGGACACGCATTCCTCTTTTCCTCTCCTTTGATCTTCTCCTTATTCTTCTTGCTGATATCTCCCTCCCCCTGCTGGTAGCATCCACCTCCCCCTCTCCTTCAGTCATTCCTTCTTTACAGCTTTTCTCTCTCTAATTCTCTCTTCTCCAACTACAACCTGTCAGTCATGATTCGACTTTCAGAATCTGAGTTTTAGTCCCAGCTCTGCCATCTACTATCTTGGGAAAAGTTTCATAACCTTCTTGGAATTCAGTCTTCTCATCTGGAAAGTGGGCTAATAACAAGCTCACAGGATTGTTGTGAGGATTAAAAAGTGGCAGTGAGTATGAGGAGTTTAAGCACTGTAACCAGTAAATGCTCAATAAGTATTACCTGGTATGAGCGACTTGCCAGCTTCTTCTAGATCAGAGGTTCACAAAGTAAGGCCCAGAGACCAAATCTGGCCCGCCGCTTGTTTTTATATGGCCTGTGAGCTAAGAATGACTTTTACGTTTTTAGCGGTTATATTTTAAATGATTATATTTAAATGAAGTATATACATAATAGTCTCAATTTAGCTTCTTGGCCTCAAAAGACTAAAATTTACTAACTGGCCCTTTACAGAAAAAGTTTGCCAACTCCCATCCTAGATCATCACAGAATCCAAACTGTGCAGTGAAAATGGAAGCACTCAGTTTTCTAATTATAATTCTATTCACGAGCTGGAAGACACAGACTTATAAATCTTCCCAAGTGCCAGAGGGGGGGTTAGAAGGTGGATTAAACCATTTTCTGCTTGCAATTGCCCACAATTAAATATCTTCTGCCTCACAAATGCCCATTTTACATAATAATGTTTTGAGGACAGAGCTCAATGTGGCTCCTAGATAATGTGTGACTAAAAAGAGAAAAATGTCATTCTCTGCAAGAGGAAAGAAAGAGAAAGGAAAGGGCATCCTGGAAGCCAGGGAACGGAGAACTGTGATCATCTAAGGCTGACTGAGTGGCATGTTTCTTGTTCCAAAAATTTGGTAGCAAGCTAAAATATAATTAACAGTATTGAGATCAAGCTGCTCCAGACAAGATGAAATAAAAACCTCTTATGTGCCACAAGCTGGGAAGGCAAATCATTGCCCGCGTTTCACATTTCCACTGTCCTCTGAAGAGGAAAGCTAGTGTTACAGCTCTCCAGTCTCAGATTCTCTCTGACTAAAATGTTCCGTCTCTACTTCCCAGAAAAACGGGACTTGGCCAAAACCCTCGTTTGAAATAGAAACGTTATCTTCAGCAGCACAATCTAAGGTCCAAAATACAGCTCTGCCTCCCAAACACTTACCTATCCACCTATTGTCTTCCACATGCCAAGGCTGATGGCAAGGAGCATTCATAGCCGCAGGTGGAATAGGATTAATGTATCATTTTCACTGTTATTAAAATCCTTCCTTTCACAAACTATAACGTCTCTTAGGCCCAACCTAATTCTTTCTTCGCCCTAGGCTGGAACTCATGTCCATGACTGACTGGTATCATAACAACAGCATTAGCCACACCTTCTATTTATTCGGTAGCTTTCTTTACAAGGCTCAGGGATCTCCTTTATGAACATATATCAAAGCCCCTAATTGTTTACATTTCTGGCTCTGCCACTCGACATGAACAGCTCTGGGATGGAGCATCACGTCTTGTCCATCATTGCCTCCTTTGTGCCTGACACAGTGCCTGGCAAATAGCAGGTCCTCAGAGGATTCTTGTTAAGAGGATGAAAGAGAGGAGAAAAAGATGCAGAATCATAAAACTGAAGGTGTTCAAAGGCAGACTTTGCCTCCTTCACTACTCAACTCAGGATCAGTCCTGAAATGAATCATATATTAGAAATATGATCTAATGCCTTCCTATGACAGTAATCTGTTCCTAACAATAGCTATTTTGCCACTTCTGATTATTCCCAATTATTCTTACATCCAAATGCATTAGCTTATAAGCAGCAGTGGCTCTGACCATACATCATCTCAGTGTTACTAGTTTCATAGCCAATGGGCAAATTCCTTTTCCACTCGAAGGGAATCTACAGAGACATATATTGCCTCTTCCACACATTTTTCAAGTAAACATTCTGATATAGCCTAATAGTATCAAAGACGAAAATGGTTATGTTTACTATAGGCAGTCCTATTCCAAGTAAGAATAAACCATTTTATAGTAACAGATTGCAAATGCCAAGGCTAAAAATGTTTCCATTATAGCATATCACTCTAAATTCCAGACAGGACAGAGACAGAAATGAAACATCACACGTGAAATTTAGATACCTACTTTCGCAGTCATCTTGGCCAGAAGCTCTTGTAAATCCATGATTCCTTGCACCAGGCTTAAGAAATCACTGCACGTTGGGCAAGCTCAACAAAGAAAATATAAAATAGATGTTGATAGAGTGCTAATATAAGAAAGACATTTTTCAAACACTACTTGTTCGTCTATGTAGAAGGGTTTCTGCTTTCCTGGTTAAGGATTACTTTGAAATTAGAGTGAAGGCACAGAGGATTTCAGGGGTAGAGTTTCCCTTTTATTAGTAAGCAAAAAAGAAACCAACAGGAAGAAAGGACTGTTAACTGAAAAGAAAGACAACCTGACATTTTTAAATTAAAATTAAACCTTCGTTTTTATTGAGAGGTGGCTAAAGAAATGTGAATTATTATAGAAGAGGAAAAAGTAAATTCACATCCAAGTTAAGAAGTGTAAAGAATAGTGTGTATGTATATATGCGTGTACCTATAGTTATCTTAAACATATCTTTCTGTATCAATTTGTAGAAAACTGCCAATGTAATCTTTTTTACCTTCATATTTTAATTCTATAAATAATATATAAGCTTTTTAAAAGTTCAAAGACACAGAAGAATACAGTATAAATATAAGTTTTCTCATTATTCCCCACCACCTTAGAAGTCAACACACAGAAGTCTGCATGTATCTTTCCTGACGTTTCTCTAATATTATCAATAAGTTATATAAATTAAAAATTCACAAATGCTTTAAGTTGCTACTTACTGCGATTCAGGTTCGGACACTGTGTTATGTATCCATTCGGCATGAAGATGATTTTTCCATCTTGGATGATTCCCTTCATAACAGAAGAGAGAGGCAGGAATCAAGATTATAGTTTCCAGTCCAAATGGCTCTTGTGAAGTCACATGCTCTCTACAAGGTAGATTATTTTTTAACAAGACTGATAGCCTCATTCAAAAGTTGAGTTGGAGGGCCAGCCTGGTAGTATAGCAATGAAGTTTGTGCACTCTGCTTCAGCGACCTGGGGTTTGCTGGTTTGGATCCCAGGCACAGACCTATGCACTGGTTATCAAGCCACATTGTGGTGGGCATCCCACATATAAAACAGAGGAAGATGGACACAGATGTCAGCTCGGGGCCAATCTTCCTCAACAAAAAAAGGAGGATTGGCAGCAGATGTTAGCTTGGGGCTAATCTTCCTCAAAAAAGAAAAGGAAAAAAGTTGAGTTGGCCTTAAATCCACACTGAACTACTCCAAACCATCCTCTTCTAGAAATCTTGAAATGTACCTTCTTCTTAAGAAAGCTATAATTAGTTACCACTGGTTGATGCTAACAACATCATAGCACTAAGTAAACATCAGTAAATGGTCTTAAACTTTCAAACTAAAAAGGCAGTAACAATTCTCCTCAATTCCCTGGTCATCCCAGAACATTAAATATTACTGATTCACAGGATTTTTTTAAGTGGGAGAAAGAGACAATAGAAACACATTAGACTAAAATGTTTTATTGATTCATTTAGTTAAGGAAATAAAATTAGACATGGGAAAAATTTCATAACAATCTTTGCTCTCAGCTAATTGAGTAACATGAGTCTTTGCTGGTGAGTCTTAAGACTAGCTCAAAATTTCACTGTGAGTAAAAAGTGGTCTTTTAATTCTGTAACAGTCTAGAAGAACAGCCCTAATTTAAGAACATCAATGGGGCTGCCATCTCTCAATGAAAATATTGACTTGGCTTTTGGATTTTTCAAGTTAAATTTCAAGATTCTGTTTTTAGGGGCTTTTTTCCCCCCTGATTTGATGGAAATTACAAAACAGACGGAAGATGTGGAAGCTGGTCCAGAATATTGAGCTCAATTTATAAATAAAATATAGGCTTAAGATAGTGCTGCAAGTCTTTCAGAGGGAGTAGCATTTAACATTTATGTGCTCATCTTCTAAACAGCAGAAAGTCATCAGCAAATGCTGTTTCTGCTTATTATTTCAAGATAAAATATTAATTGGAAATATTAATAGAAATAACGGGATCACAGGACTTCTTCCTCAGAATTAGATACATTCATTAACCTCTTCCTCTTTGAGGATGACGCAGCGCTTGTGATTACAAGAGGAGACAGCCTCACTGTGGGGAGCAAGCCCCCGCCACTGCTCCTTAATATGAATTCATAATCTCTTACAGGGAATTCCAGGGAGCAATTAATGGAGCACAATCTACGTGAATCAGCTTCTTCCTGGTATGAAAAGTTGCTCAGTTTTTCAAAGCAAATTAACTCCTTTGAGAGGCCAGGACACCTTTCAAGCACATGTGAGAAATTTGAGAAAAGCCTGGGATTGGAAGTCAGGGGACCTGGGCTCAAGTTCTTTTCCATTTCTAGCTAGAAATTAGACAATAAGTCAACCACCTTTCCCGAGCTTCAGTTGCTTCATCTGGAAAAAGAAGCACCGTATGCAAAAGCTAAGGATCCCCCCAGCACTTAAGTGCTGGGTCAACAAAACAGGTGTCCACACTGAAATTGGCACAGTTTTGATCTCTGGGCTTTTGCTATCTCTCAAGTTAAAAGAACAAATTCAATCAAGGACAAAGTTATAGATTTCAACCAAAGAAAGACCATCATAGAAAACTGAATATCACGTTAGAAAACATCTAATCAGGTTGAATATGGATGAATTTAGAGTGACCAACTATCCAAGTTTGCCCAGGACTTAGGGATTTCAGTGGGAAAAGTGAGAGACTCCAGGCAAACCAGGACAGCCAGTCATCCCAGGTGATGCAGATGTGATGAAAGCACATGGACCAGGAAGGGATCAGGTCCATCTACTGCCTGTTTATCAGAAGACCCTGAATCATTGTTATTTTTTTATCAGCCATGGAAAGAGCACTCAGAAGTGCCCTCAGGTAGATTTGTTGTAGAATTAATTACTTTTCCAAAAACAGATGGAAAACCCATTTGAAATGGATATCTCATCCACTCATCATGTAGAAACACAACATAATGCACAGCAGTTTTCCTTTTGCTTCTTTTCTTTTTTAAGGGACTCCGATTTTGTTATGTTATCAATTACAAATTGCCTCTCTCACACCTTTCTCCTACCTGCCTCCTTCCTCACTTCTCTGTCTTTCCGCTTTTAATCTCTGGCACATACATGTGTGTTACACAGATCATTAGATGAAGGTCAATGATGTTGACTTGAACAAAAACAGAAATAAGAGCTGAGAGCTTCTTGATGGCTATTAATACAAAAACTCAAAACACTTGGTATTTTTCTAAGGAAAGGTCACAAGGGTCAGCCCACATGCTGGCATGAAAACTTGTTCTTGCCAAATGAATCAAGATGGGAATGTTAATTTACTTGAATGGATGTAATTCCATGCTAGATTAAAAGAAGGGTGGCAATATACTGTACCAAAGCTCAGTGTAACCCAAAGAAGTCTGAGCGTATGTGACTATACACGTAAATACATACACGTGTATATATCCAGCACGCTTCCCAGAGCAAAAACCAGAAGGTCTTGCATTGAATTGCCATATGGACTATTTGGTGCCCAGACATTTGTCAATAAAAGAAGCTTTTACTAAGCATGTAGTTTTCTTTAGAAAGTTTCATACTCTATATAAAGTATAAAACTAGAAAATACAAAGAAGCTTGATCAGCCTTATTTCTCCTAGAAAAATCATCCATGAGGATTTCTATAGATGAAAATGTGCCTTCAAGCACTGCAACTTCCCCCAAAGGAGATGAAATAAGGGATAAAAAGATAGAATTTCTATTATTTCTCCTCATTTAACTTTAAAGGAATCTACACTTAACTGAAAAATGTGACTTTAGCTGGGTCTATGCTAGCTGATGGCATTTTATCTCATTTTTTCAGACCTATGCTTTATTTTTTATCATTCATTGTGGCAGTTTCTCAAACTTCGAGTTTCTTAAGAATCCCCTCGAGTATCTGTTTAAGATTCAGATTCCAGGGTTAACCCAAGATTCCATTTCACCAGGGTTGGAGTGGGCCCAGGAATCTTCATTTTTAAACGCTGTCCCAGATGATTCCAATGAAAGGTCAAGGGGCCCCACTTTGACAGACCCTGCTCTATTGTCAATCATTTGTTTCTTTTGAAACAGAAGGGTTTACTCTCTAAAAGTTCACAGTGGTGCAAAGAGCACCCAAATCCAACAGATGAATAGAGTGAGACCTCACTGATTTAGAAAGGAATGGCAACCAACAGAATTATCAGACTATAAACATCACAAAGGCAAAAATCAGATATTTTCATCTCAGTGTCCCCTTCATAGTATATTTCACACAGTAAGCACAAAAAATACTTTAAAGGCACCAAACTCCTGAAAACTATGAATTACGCTATATTGAACAATATAATTTTCAGAGCTGTAAGAGCCTGTGAAGATCATGCAGGGTATTAGTTTTTAAACTAGGGGTACACATCAGAATTTTAGAGGAGACTAGGGGAGGACAGTCTTGTATATTTTGACAAAGCTTCTGAGATGATTTAGATATGCCCAATGAGGACAGCTGATCTAGGGCCAGATTATCTGTCATTCGACCTATGACAAACCCAGGGCTTCAATATTTTAAGTGCCTTTCCTAAAGCACACCTTAACCCTAGGCCGTAAACTACAGGTCTACAAACTCCAAAACCCGTGCTGGGCCACTACAACATGCTGCAAGTCAAAATGCATCATTTGGGAGAGCCCCATGGTTACGTCAGCTAACAAGATGTTGTTGCAAGGAGGTCCTATTATCAAAATGAGGTTCTATCTCAATTGCCTTAATGGATAGATACCAACCAACCGTACATAAGGAATTATTTGCATTAGATGGGAACAGTTTGCTAAAACAGTTTTTCAGTGCTGAAAACAGAGGTCCTTTAAGGGAGCCTAATAGTGCCCCCTGCAATCTTATTTATACTATTAATTTGGTGAACAATCCAATCCGTTTTCTCATTGTTACTGCAATGCTAAACCGCAGCTGATCTGAGGATCTAAATAAATCCCTATGGTGCAGAACCCAAATTGATAAGCTTTTACTATTAGTACTGATGAAAGGGAGAAAAATGGATATTTTTCCCCTTGTTAAATCCACTTGTTGCCACGCTCCACCTGCTGCACTCAGCTCACCAGGCACTGAAAAATACATTTCCATCAGGTACGTTGTACAGGATGGGTTTTTGTTTGGGGAACCAATGCCTATTGTTGCCATTATTCCGAGAACATTTCTCATTTAACAGTAAGAAATATAGGAAGATGCAATGAAATAAAAAAGAAGATTAGAAAAATAATGCCATTAGGACCCTCTGATGTAAGGAATAACTAAGATTAGGCAAGCTCTTCCAACACTCTGAGCTTTCTGATAGAAATGAAAGCAGCTTTGCCGCCAAACAAATGCTAATTCATTTTTAGCGCTCTTATTTCCCCGCAGATCTCTGTTTACATTGAAGAAAATGGTTCTGTTTTTTTGTATGCTAAAACACTGAAACAAATTGCTTTGAAAGGGAAAGGCAGTAGGAAGAGTTCCTACCGGGCATGTAAATATAAGGATGAAGATGTGTTCGGTTTATCAACTGGCAAGGACACAAGCTTTAGCAACAGGCTAACAAAAATTAAGACTTGAAACTCACAAGGAAGATTTCCAAAGTGCAAAGAATTATGGATGTCTGCCCTGAAGTCAGTTAATAAAATATTCCAGCTTGCACAAAAGCCAAGAAAGACACTTGTCGACTTTCATTATGATCAATAAAAGCTGTCAGCTCATTAGCATATCGTTAGCTGTCCTGCTGTTTCCAGAATCTTGATGCACAAAAATATTAATCTACAAACATATAAGATTCCCCAGCTCTGAGACTTTGACTTTCTGCATGCAAGGAAAAATAAGAATTAGAGATGGGAGGAACCCAAAAGAGCTGTTCTTCCTATGTGCCTATAAACATATGTTTACCATCTGTGGAATTATGGGAACCAGCTGAGGTAAAAACAACAGCTGTGGCATAAGAAAAAAATTGTAATCAATTTCACTTCCCACTGACAGCTCAGCTGTTAAGGAGACAGTGATGTCCAGGTAAGGGAAACGTTTCAGACCCAAATTCACCAGACAGAGAGAGAGAAAGAGAGAGAGACACACAGACAGACAGACACACAGACACAGAGCCTCGGCCTCTGTGAAGACTTTGGATGGGAATTCTCCTTGAGGTATCAACTACTTAGAAACTGTCGGAACGCCCACGCCACAGAAGCATCCTATAACTCACTGCGGTTCAGCTAGGCTTGCTCTTTATGTCCCTACCCTCTGAAATAGTAACAGCATCATCAGCTTCGAATGCATCAAAAGGAAATTGAGTGGTAGTCAACCTGGATAAGGATAATCTATGACAATCACAAGATTCAGATAAGCCTATCACTACTGGCCAGCTATTTTCTCAAATGGATGCTGTGTAGAAGTAAAGAAATCTCCAGTTTGTGTTGTGTCTCTGATATGAATTACCTAATGCTAGAGGCTCATGTCCCAGGCTCCAGGAGAGTGACGCCATCCCCTGCTCTTTAATCAGCAGCCCTATTATTGCACTCTCCATGAAGATGCACCAGAGCCCAGAAATTAGGTTTGACAAGTGAGCAGCTTTGGCTTTTATTATACCTATGAAGCAACGTATTAATATTTAAAATAGAGAATAATGCTGTTTTAACCTGAAAACACATCCTAAGCATTTTTAGTTCTGGAGCAATAAAGCAGGCATGGTTCTTGGAACCAGGAGGCAGCTTCTACAAGATAAATGTTAAAAGCCTGAAGATGTGCTGACTCTCACCTGAGAAGTGGCTGCCTCTTTTACAGGGAGATTTTTGCAGCATTGACTTGATCAAGATAATTTCTGTAATGAGACACTGACATATTTCCCCTACGCCAGCCATCTCACCTCGCTGAAGGATGGCCAGAAGCACTGGTTGATATATGGGATTCTAAGGAGGAGGTGAGTTTTGAAGATTCCCTTCAAAAGAGCCATTTGATGGAACTACTCTTACCAGGGAGCAAGGAGAATCACATTGCTCCCTGGGGAGATGGACCGTGTGGAATTACCATCCCTTTCTGGTGCTTCTCACTGAGACCACCTGTTCCTTTGGGTTGGAGACCCAGGAAAAGACAATAAGGTCTATCTCCTCCATGGGACCTGGTATAGTTAAGAGAAATGTCTCCATCTAACACAGTGACTAGTACATGGGAAGCAAGCCCCTAAAAAATATTTGATGAATGAATGTTTGAATGAATGAGCAAAGACTTTGAAATAAAAAAGGCTTAAGCTTAAATCCTGTTTCCATCACTTACAAACTATGTAAGACTGGAAAATTGCTTAATCTTTCCCAGCCCCAATGCCTGATCTATATAGGATTCTTATTAGCATTCTGTGAAGAGGATATATAACTAAGATGATATATGGAGGGCCACACAAGGTCTAGAACCTAGAAAGCATTCAGTAATCGTTGGTACTCTCTTCCACACCCCTACAACCCACCTCTGCAGCAAAATGATGGTCCAAGTCTACGAACACCCTTTGTGATTTCTGTCTGTATCACACATTTGGGCTCTTAAGCACAACGTTCTTTACATCTGCAGAGAATCATACACTCATCAAGCTGGAACAGATAGATAATAGGACTAACTGTTCTCCCTCTCTTAATCACAAGCTCCCAGCTGAAACAGAAGGCCCTAAAAGGCAGGAAAAGTGCCTATCATTTCTACAGTTCGTTTTGTTTTGTTTTTTTACTGAGGAAGATTCACCCTGAGCTAACATCATCTCTGCAGTATTTTAAGCACACAGGGAACCTTAAATACATACTATAGAAAGGGAGAGAATGCACGTTGTAAACCTACGATGTGTCAAGTGCTTTTAATAGATATTCTTATATAATCTACGTTAGCTTTATGAGAAATCTTTGCCACTTTACAAATAAGCTCTTTTGCTTTTGGAGCACATTTCACACAGTTGTTTTAAAGTCTTAGTCTAGTAAGTCCAACGGCTGGGCTTCCCCAGGGGTGGTTTCTGTCCATTTATCTTGTTCCTTTGAACGGCAATACTTTCCTGTTTGTTTGCCTTGTGACTTTATTTGAACATGGCCGTTTGATATTGTAGTGACTCTGAAGGTCACATTCTCTCCCTTCCCCAGAGTTGCCTGGAATTGCTTTTGTTTCATTTTTATTTACTTTTTATTGTTGAATGCTGTACTAGTCCATTTATTGAAGGACTTTCCCAATTATTCTTGCAGAGACTGTATTCCCTGTCATGTCTGGTCATTGAAATCTCTGTTCTTGAGCTTGTATCCAGACACTGTTTAAACAAAGATTTCCTTGAATGCCAGGAGCTGAGAGAGGGACAGATAGATGCTGAGCCCTCCTTCAACACTTAGCCACGCTCACAGTGATCCTCAGGATCCTCCCAGAGTGAAAGCTTAAGGCCCTCTCAGATCTCTGCTCTGGGCACACGTGTGGCTTTCTATACATGGGTGATTTTCAATGCCCTGACTGCACAATGAATCTCTCCCCCCAGCTTTTCCTCCTGGCTTTGGCTCGTCTACCATGTGTGTCAACTATACTCTTTTGCCCCAGGTAGATGCGGGTTGCTAGTTTTGCAACATCTTCACTTCTCTGGCCTAGGAGAGTTCTGAGTTAGGGGAATAGGGACGAGTACCTGCACCGGTCCTCCAGGTAGTCCCAGACAGAACAGACATACAAAGTAATTTGTAAAGAAGGTTGGCTCCACTCCCTCCAGAGCCAGGGGACCACTGTCCCCACATTGGGAATATGAACTGACATCTTCAAAACTGCCACTGAGCTGTGACTGGTGTGGGGCAGGGGCAAGTAAAAATGCCACAAAGCTCTCCTACTGTTTGAATGTTGTCTTTTTCTTGATTCGGAATTCACTTGGTTGCTGTAAACCTTTGAATGTTTACCAAAATTTTGGCGAAGTTAGTTCTGACAGTTTCTGTTCGTTTTTGACATTTCTGTGGAGGGACAGGAGCTTGGAGCTGCCTACTGCACCATTTTGCTGACGTCCAGCTACCTGTGTTTTCACAAGCCCTTCAGGAGATTGGGATGCACTCTCAAGTTGCAGGGCCACTTTTTAGACTAGTCTAAAAAGTCACTATAGCTTATATTTGTGGGATCTTTCTAGAGACCAAGGCAAAACTCTAATCTAGACCATCAACACATGTCGCCTACATCAGTGCACTCACATTTGAGCCTTTAAACCTAGCAGATCAAAATCAATGAGAAAGTCTTTTAAAAACATACAAATTCCTCAGACCTACAGTTCAGATTCTCAATGAGTGATCAAGGTAGGCACAGGAATTTTAAAGTCCTCCCATGTGATTTTGATGTCTTTTCAGAGTTGGGAACCACTTGCTGCCCTTCCTTATAGACACAAAGCCCCCAAGAAAAGTATAGCTTCACCAGGAAGTACCTAGCTACAAAATAAGGAACAGCATTAAATGTGAGTGAGTTTGGAACTGAGACACCTGGACAAATTTCTGTCGATTCCTGGAAACATGGGACATCATGGAACATGAAAAAGTCATATGTGTGTGTATGTATTTGTATGTATGTGTAAATGTATATATATGCATATATAAAATACACATACATGATTTATCACCCTGAAAAACGATGTCATGCTTTATTTTGAATATTTATGATGTACAAAGAGACTGAATGCAAAATATAGCAAAAACCTGTGAACTCACCATCTAGCTTAAGAAATAAAATATTATCACTATAGTTAAAGCCTTCTGCATACCCACCCCAAATGAAATTCCCATCCCTTCCTCTCACAGGTAAACTATTCTGAATTCAGTGCTTCTCATTACCATGCATTTATCTTTTTACATGCAGAGATGCATAAACAAACAATATATTGGATTGTTCTGCATTTTTAGACATATAAGTTATTGAATACCATAATTTTCTCCTGCTACTTGCTTTTTCACGCAACATTGTAATTCATCAATTTTTATTCAATTTCAATGATTTTAGTGTTTATTTATATGATTCTACTACAGTTTATTTAAACATTTTCCTACTGATAGACAATTATTTTTTCCCCAAGTTTTTTAAATTACAAAACAATAAACGCTCCTGTGATGACTGTACATATCTCCTTGGATACACGACCAAGAGTTTCTTCAATGTGAACAGAAGTTCGGTTCTTACGTCATAAGGTATGTACATCTTCAACGTTATAGAAAGCCTCCCAAATTGCTCTCTTTAGTGGTTCTACCAATTCAGTCTCCACCACAATGGAAACTTGAATTTCCATTCAGTGTCCATTGCTCAACTGTCTTCCCCAGTGTTAATCTAACTCTTAACCCTGTCAGATTATTTTTTCAATTTTGCCAGGCTAATGAGTATGAAATGGTATACCACAAGGGTTTTCATTTGCATTTCCAAGATAACTATTGAAATTAAATTTCTTTTAATATGTTCATTGGCTATTTATATTTCCACTTTGGGGAAACGCCATTTCATATCTTTGCCTTATTTCTTACTGAGTTACGAAAATCTTCCTTATTGATTTATAGCATTTCCTTTCATGGATACCTCTTTGCTAATTGATCTTGCTGCTAAGAGCTTCTTTGATGAACAGATTATTTTATACATTAACATCAATATTTTCTTAAGTGGTTTTACACTTTTTAATCTTGCTTAATAAATTCTCCTCTACCCTGAGATCATGAAGATATGCTTCTATGCTGTTCTTCTAAAACTTTCAAAGTTTTGCTTTCACATTTAGGTATTTAATTCAATTGTAACAGTCACTAATTTTTTTGTGTGGTGTTCAAACACATATGTGAATCTTTTCTTGATACTATATATGAAAATCAATTACATCCATTTATACGAAATATTTAAATAACTGGTTTTCTTAACCATTTATTGATGAATACATCCTTTCCCCATTGGTCAGAATGCCACTTCAGTTTTGTATCAAGTTTCCAAGTTGTCACATATGATGAGAGTCTCTTTCTGGCCTTTCCATTCTGTCCTCTTGGTTCATGTGCCAATCCTTGCACCGATATCACACTCTGTCTGTGGATTGCTGTAACTTTATAATAAGCCTGCATATCTGAAAGAGAAAGCTTCTCCTTTTACTTCTTCAGAAATGTCTCCATTATTCTTGGTCTTTAGTCTTCCACATGAATCTTAGAATCAGCTTGCAGATTCCATAAAAAAAAATCCTATTGGGAGTTTATTCCAAGTTCATTGAATCTAGAGATCACTTTGGGATGAATAAAATCGACATTTTTATCATTTTAAGGCCTGTTCTCCAAGAACATGGTCCATCTCTCCCCATTCAGTTCTTCTTTAATGATTTTTAATAGAAGTTTATAATTTACTCCATAAGTCTCATGTAAATACTTTGTATGATTTGTTCTGAAGTACTCCATACATTTTTTCATATTATAAACGTAAGATTCTATTTATCTGCATTTTGTTGTTGCTGTTGCTCCTGCTTTTGTTCAGCAATGCAGTCGATTTGGGTTTTGGTTTTTATATCCATCACTCTTTCTGAACAATCTTGGTAATTCTAATAATTTGTGGATCTTATTTTCTATGTAGACAGTTATATAATTTGTGAATAATTATGTTTTTCTTTTCCACAATCTAAGTTTTTATTTATTTTGCTGGTAAGGACCTACAGTAAAATGTTGAAAAGAAAAAACTGTAATAGGGATTCTTGTATGATCCCTAATTTTAACAGGAATTCTCTTAAGATTTAAACCATAAGTGATATGTTTTTATTTATGTTTCCTTTATGCACTCTTTATCAATTTAATGAAATTTCCTTCTCCTATTTTGCTAAGAATTTCGTATCATGAGTCAGTAGTGAATTTTATCTAGTGCTTTTTCTGCAATGACCAAAGGATTTTTTTTCTCCTTTTGTTTGTTTAATGTGGTAAATTATACTAATAAATCTTTTTATGATAAAAACATATTTGCATTGGTGAAATAACCAAAGTGGTCACTCTTTGGGATGGATGGACACACACACACACACACACACACACACTCTGCTGGATTCAGTTTGCTAGCATTTTGTTTAGGATTTTTAATCTAACCTGTGTTCAAAAGTAAATTGGCCTGTACAATTCCTTTCTCACACAGTCTTTGTCTAGTTTGGGAATCAAGGTCACACTATCCTCATAAAAAAGATGGATGGTCTTCTCATTTTTTCTCCTCAGGAAGAGTTTATATAAGATTGGAATGATTTCCTTGGATGTGACAGAATTCCCCCATAAAACTGTCTGAGCCCAGTGGTTATTTGGCAGAGAGAATGGTAGATTGCAGAAATGGTCACAATCCTTTGCCCCTTGCTGGGTCCATGCCCTGGGCAATGAGAATTTGTAGCCTATCCCATCAAAAGGTGGAGTTTATTTCCCATACCCTTGAATCTGGCCTTGTAACTTGCTTTGGCTGATAGAATGCAGCCAAAACAACAATGAGCCAGTTTCAAGCCTAGACGTCAAAAGGCGGTGCATGTTTCTGCTCCAGCTCTGGAAACCCTGAACAGCCACCAAGTAAACAAGCTTGGGCTGGCCTGCTATAAAATGAGAGATCACACAAAGCAGAGATGAGCCATCCCAGTTGAGGCCATTCTAGAACAGGCCCCAGAAAACCAGCTGACCAAAGATGCGTGGGTAAATCCACTGAGAACACAGGAATCACCCAGCTAAGCCCAGCCCCAACTGCCAACTCACAAAACAGTGAGCTAAGTAGATGGTTGCTGCTTCAAGTCATTCAATTTTGAGTTGATTTGCTACACATCGAAAGCTAAATGGTACCAATAGATTTTTGGATGACTTCTTTATGATACTTTAATGATTCTAGGACTATCTGGGTTTTTCATTTCTTAAGTTCATTTTGATAACTTATATATTTTTAGAAAACTCCATTTTTTTCAATTTTCCACTTTATTATAAGCATAAAATTGTTAATAAATGATTAATTACCATTGTTTTAATTTTTACAGTTTTTTATGTGCTTTTTATATTCCTATTATGTTTTATGCCTTCTCTCATTTTTTCTTGCTCAAACTTCCAGATTTGTCTTTTCAAATGACCAAATTCTGGCTTTCTTGATCTTATCTATTGTATCCTACTTACTATTTTATTAACTTCTATTCTTATATGCTTGTTTTTTCATAGCTCTTACTTTTGAGGGATTTATTCTGATTTTCTTTTTCTAATTTCTGAAGTCGGATACTTTACTTATTAAATTTCTGCTTTTCCTGCCTTCATAGGATAGAACTACTTTGAATAGCTTCTCCCATTCTACGGCATGCCCTTGTACTCTTAGTCATGTATTTTGAAAAAAGTTCCAAATTGTAATATATTCCAATATATCAACCTTTTTCTTTATGTTTACTACTTATGTCTTATTTAAGAACTATCTTTCCTACGTTAAGGCCACAAAGATGTTTTTCTACGCTCTTTTTAAGCTTTACTGGTTTACCTTTCAGATTTAGATCTATAATCCCATGGAATTGACTTTACATGTAGCATGAGACAGAGGTCAAGATTAGTTTTTCCCACAGGGATAGTCAGTTGGCCCAGCATCCTGTGGAGAGAAGACCATCCTTCCTCATTATTCCGTTACACTGCAGCATACATTTTCAGGATATGTATTAGGTGTACACATCTTTACAACTGTTTATCATTATGTGGGAAATTTTTTGGCCTTACACTTTGATACTGCCACAGCTTTCTCACGTTATTTTGACCTATTTCTCTTCTTTTTTTCTTTTTTTTTCCTAGCCACTTCACTATGAACATTAATGAATCCTTATTTTTTAATTGTTTCAAAAATAAACAATATACATCGGGACTTGAGTTTTGTGAATCCAGTATAATACTCTGACTTTCAACCACTGAGTGTAAATCACTTAATTTGATAGAGAATATTGTGAACTGGAATTGTATCTGCTATTGTCTATTAAACGTTTTTTCTCTTCTTGCCTTCTTTTGGGTTGATAGAACTTAAGAAATACTCTCATACTTAAATTTAGAAATTAAACAATATTTCTAACATTTTCGTGTTGGTTTAAATTTTTAACATGCAATGTCTAAAATCAATCAATTTCTCTATTCATTTTCTGACCAATACAAGGTCTTAGAACACTTTAAACCAGGTCATGCCCTATTTTATTGCTGTCTAATATTTTTAATTTTACATTTTATTTGTTTATAGTTAAATTAGGCACTATTATTACTAATCAATGATTATTCAGTTTCGTGCATGCTCTCAAACAATTTATTTGTTCAATTCTCCCTGTACTTTAATGTCTTGCTTCTGGGAAGTTTCTTTAATGAAAATCTATTGGTCATAAACAGAGAGTTTTGTCTATAAATTCTTTATTTCACATTCATTGTTAAAAATGATAATTAAGCTGGATATGTGCAAATACACTTGAGATATATGTTCGCTCAAAACATTGAAAACAGTTTTTCTATTATCTTTTGGCTTCTGCTTTTACTGTTTAAAAGCCAGCTGTTCGATCAGTGTTATTCTTTTGTGGAAAATTTGCCTTTTCTCACTGGTTACTTTTAAGATCTTCTCTCTGTCTTCGTGGTTCTGCTATTCCACCAATAGGTGTAGGCATGACTGTTTCTATTTATCTTGATTTGTGTAGTAGATTATTAAAATGATCAAAAATCCTTTCCCTCTTTGCATCCATATCCTTACAATGCCATAGTGCAGAATAGTCCTTCAAGAGATGGAAATGATTTCTTTACCTCTTAACTCTGGATTTGGCCATATGACTTGCTTTGGGCAGTCAATTATTAGCAAATGTGATCAAGCAAACAGAGCCTTGAAAAGAACTAATACACTAGGGTTGCTCTCTTCTTCTACACCTGCAATCTCAAGGCTGCCACATGGAGACGCCTGAGCCAGGCCACTAGAGAATGAGACCACCCAGGGGAGAACTGAGGTACACCAATCAACACCAGCCTGCTACCAGAGATGTGAAGAAGCCACCTGAGATCTTCCTGCCACCTGCTGACCTGCCAATTGACTACAGTCACCTGAGAGAGCCCAGTAGATACCAGCATAGCCAGGCCGGACCAGAAAAATCATCCCATCACCCCCAAGAATTATGAGCTAAATAAAATGGCTATTGTTTAAGCTTCTAAGTTTTCTAAGTGATTTGTTAGACAGCAATATCTAACATACACTTGGATGTCATTGTGCTTCCTATAGTGAGAACTAATGTCTCATCAATTTTAGAAAATTCTTAGCCATCATATTTTTAATAGTGCCCATACCTCTTTCTCCTATTATCTTCTGGAACTTTCAAATATATATGTATGTAGATATAGACACACATTAACTACATATATAAACAGCATAATAAAAATACATGTTTTTTCATATATATGTATCTTCTCCATATTTTAATGTCTCCTATTGTCCTCTTTATCTCTGCACCACATTTAGGGTAATCACTTTGACGATATTTCCCATTTCACAAATGCTCTCCCACTCTGTGTCTAATCTACTCTTTAGTGGGTTCACTGAGTTTTTTTCAATTCAATGACTACATTTTTCTTTTCTGGAAGTTTTTTGGTTCAACTCTCCCTGGTCACATTTCTTTGATTTGTCATTTTGTTTCTTTAAATGTTTTAAACATAGGGATGTTTTTAATTCTTTATTTTGTAATTCCAATGCCTGCAGCCCTTTGAGGGCTAATCGGGAAGTTTGTCGTTTCTTCCCACTCTCACTCATGGTGGCTTAAAAACTTATATTTGCATGAACTTGATCTCTGGGAATCCTGTGAGGTCAGCACCACAAGTGACTTTCCTCAAAGATAACGTGTAATTCCTTTATCAGGAATCCCCAGGAGCCCAACCCAAGGCCACATTAAGACAGCTGATTGAGCTTCATAGGGAAAGTAAATCCAAATTTCAAGCCTGAACAATGTCAGGGCTGTGGTTTCAAATTCTCATGGGGGAACTATAATTTATTTCCCATGTGGAGATGAGATAGAGAAAGGCTAGTTATTGGTTTGCTTCCCTTTGCTAAATAGTAAACTATTTGTTCCCACCCCTCCACTGGAAGCGTAGACTTCTGGGTTGTGGCTTTATTTCAGAAGTTTCTGCCCCAACTTGCAATCTTGCATGGCTTCTGACCCATTCCTCCCATCCCACACAGGCTGTTGAAATGTAAGGCCTAACTGGGGCTTTCATGCATTGCTAGTGGGAATGCAAAAATAGCTTAGCCACTTTGGAAAGTATATTGGCATTTTCTTACAAAGTTAAACATACACTTAATGTAAGACCCAAGGATCCCTCTCATACATATTTACCCAAACGAAATGAAAACTTCTGTTCATACAAAAACCTGTATACAAATGTTTTTAGTGGCTTTATTCATAAATGCCCCAAACTCAAAACAACCTAAGTGTCCATGAACTGAGGAACAGATAAACAAATTGTGGTACACCCATACAGTAGAATTGGAATAGTACTCAACAACAAAAGAATAAAACACTGGTACACACAACAACATGGCTGAACCTCAACATATATACATAAATAATTCCATTTATGTAACATTCTGGCAAAGGCAAAACTATAGGGCCAGACAACAGATCAGTGGTTGCTAGAGGTTCAGGATGAGAAGAGTTGAATAAAAATCAGGACAGGGCAATTTTGGGAGTTTTGGAGTGATCCTTTATCTTAATTATGATGGTGGTTACACGACAGTGTAGATTTTCCACATTAATAGAACGAAAGATAAAAATATGATCATCTCAATAGATGCAGAAAAAGCATTTGACAAAATATGACATCCTTTCATGTTAAAAAGCACTCAACAAATTGGGCACAGAAGGAACATACTTTAACATAATAAAGGCCATGTATGACAAGCCCACAGCTAACATCATACTCAATGGTGAAAATCTGAAAGCTTTTCCTCTAACATCAGGAAAAAGACAAGGGTATCCACTTCCACCACTTTTATTCAACACAGTGCTGCAAGTCCTAGCCAGAGCAATCAGGCAAGAAAGAGAAATAAAAGGCATCCAAATTAGAAAGGAAGAAGTAAAATTGTCTTTTTGCAGATGACATGATCTTACATACAGAAAATCCTAAAGATTCCACTGAAAAACTTTTAAAACTAATCAATGAATTCAGCAAAGGTGCAGAATACAAAACCAACATATAAAAACCAGTTTTTTCTACACATTAACAATGAAAATCAGAAAAAGAAATAAAACAATCCCATTCACAATATCATCAAAAACAATAAAAATACTTAGGAATAAGTTTAAACAAGGATGTGAAAGATCTGTACACTGAAAACCACAAGACTTTGGTCAAAAAATTGAAAAAGGCACAAACAAATGGAAAGATATCCTGTGTTCATGGATCAAAAGAATATCGTTAAAATGTCCATACTACCCAAAGCCATCTATAGATCCAATGTACCCCCTACCAAAATTCGACAGCCATTTTTCACAGAAATTGAAAACAGCAATCCTTGAATTTGTATGGAACCACAAAAGACCCCAAATAGCCAAAGCAATCTTGAGAAAGAAGAACAAAGCCAGAGGCATCACACTTCCTGATTTCAAACTATACTACCAAGCTATAGTAATCAAAACAGTATGATACTGGCATAAAAATAGACACATAGACCAATGGAACAGAATCAAGAGCCCAAAAAATAAACTCATGTATACAGTCAAATGATATTTGATAAGGGAGCCAAAATGAGGAAAGGACAGTCTCTTCAATAAATGGCGTTGGGAAAATTGGATATTCACACGTCAAAGAATGAAGCTAGACCTCTATTTTACAACACTCACAAAAATTAATCTGAAATGAATTAAAGACTTAAACACAAGACTTGAAACCATAAAACTCCTAGAATAAGGGGCTGGCCCCGTGGCCGAGTGGGTAAGTTTGCGCGCTCCGCAGCAGGCGGCCCAGTGTTTCATTGGTTCGAATCCTGGGCGCAGATATGGCACTGCTCATCAAACCACGCTGAGGCAGCGTCCCACATGGCACAAGTAGATGGACCCACAACGAAGAATATACAACTATGTACCGGGGGACTTTGGGGAGAAAAAGGAAAAAAATAAAATCTTTAAAAAAAAAAAAAACCTCGTAGAATAAAACAGGGAAAAAGCTCCTTGACATTGGTCTTGGCAATGATTTTTTGGATATGATACCAAATGCACAAGCAATAAAAGCAAAATTAATAAGTGGGATTAACATCAAATTAAAAGGCTTCTACACAGCAAAAGAAACAATCAACAAAATGAAAAGGCAACCTACTGAATGGGAGAAAATACTTGCAAATCATATGTCTGATAGATGGTTAATATCCAAAATATATAAAAAACTCATACAACTCAATAGCAAAACAAAATTCAATTTAAAAAAATGGGCGGAGAAACTGAATAGATATTTTTCCAAAAAAGATATGCAAGTGGCCAACAGAGACATGAAAAGGTACTCAAAATCAATAATCATCAAGGAAATGTAAATCAAAATCACAATGGGATACCACCTCACACCTGCTAAAATGACTGTCATCAAGGGGCTGGCTCCATGGCCAAGTGGTTAAAGTTCTGCATTCTCCACTTCGGTGGCCTGGGTTCACAGGTTTGGATCTCAGGCACGGACCTACTCCACTCATGAGCCATGCTGTGGAGGCAACGCAAATACAAAGCAGAGGAAGAGTGGAACAGACATCAGCCCAGGGTGAATCTTCCTCACAGAAAAAAAAAAAAAAAGAAAAAGAAAAAAATGACTATCATCAAAAAGACAAGAAATAACAAGAGTTGGCAAGGATGTGGAGAAAAGGGAACTGTTGTGTACTGTTGGTAAAAATGTAAACTGTTACAGTCACTATGGAAAGCAGTCTCAATGTTCCTCAAAAAAATAAAAATTCAACTACCATGTGATCCAGCAATCCCCGTTCTGGGTGGTTTCATATTATACTGCGTATATATGGTATATACCCAATGAGATGCAATCACTACCTCACACAGACAGATGCACTGTCATGTTCACTGCAGCATTACTCACAATAGTCAAGATATGGAAAGCACCTAAGTGTCTGTCAACAGAAGAACGGATAAAGAAGATGTGGTGGATATATATACACAACAGTTTATTCTTCAGTCATAAGGAAGAAAAACATCCTGCCATTTGAGATAACATGAATGGAGCTTGAGGGCACCATGTGTAGTGAAATAAGTCAGACAGAGAAAGACAGATACTGTTTGATATCACTTACATCTGGAATCTAAAAAAGCCAAACGCATAGAGACAGAGACTAGAATGGTGGTTACCAGGAGATTGGGGTGGGGGGGTTTGGGGGAAAATGGGAGCTGTTGATCAAAGGGTACAAACTTGCAGTTACAATACAAATAAGTCCTAGAGATCTAACGCAAAGCATGGTGATTATAACTGTAATACTGTATTGTATACGTGAAAGTTACTAAGAGTAGATCTTAAATCTTACCACACAAAAGAAATGTAATTACATGACATGTTGGAGATGTCAGTAACGCCATGGTGGCCATCATTTTGCAACATATAAGTGTATCCCATCAACACACTATACACCTTAAACTTACACAATGTTTTATGTTAATTACATCTCAATAAAGTTGGAATAAATCAATGGAAAAGGAATAAACTTGAATGTCTGAATTGCCGGCGCTGGCAAACATCCTGCTGGTTTTCACTTCCCTCCACATATTCGGCCTCCAGGGATCTCCCTTCTGTAAGTGCAATGACGAATCTTGAAAGATTTTTGTTCTGTTTTATCCAGCATTTATAGGCATTTTCAAGCAGGAGGATTTTTTTAAATATCTACTCTACCATATTGCCAGAAGCAAAAGTCTGCCATTCTATTGAAGAACAAGACTATCTTAAAATTTCATGATGTGTTTATCCTCTCCATTCGTTTTACCACTGTATCTCCATCTTTCTATGAAGTACAATAATGCAGTTATTGCAGTACCCTCTTTATAGACAAGAAAACCAAAGCTCATCGAAGTTGAGATTGGTTTCCTATTGCCTATCTAGATATCCACCCCAAACGGACTTAACATATATCCTGAGAATGGAAACCAACATGAAGATTATCTGTAGTCTCCCAGAATTAAGTTAATGAGAAACATTTTGAGGATCATTTACATTCTGTATCATCCATACCCGGCAGTAGAGTGAACTGTGCGACCCAGGCACGTAACTCTCTGCCTAGTCTCAAAGCGCCTACTCCATAGAATTATTGTGACAATTAAATGATTTAATTCACGTCAACCACATAGAAGAGCATGTGGCAAAAGCAGAAAGTAGCACTTACTTTGAATAAGCCGTGCTTTTGGTTTCGCTGACCCAGCCACAAATTGCTTCCTGGGGGGAGGTTGGTCTCAGGAGTGTCTATCACACGTTCATAAATCCTGTAGGGGCAAAGAACACAGTTACTAATGGAGAAGCTCAAAGCAGAACCGAAAGTTACACACGCTGTTTGAAGTACTCATGGTGTTAGCTGCTGGTACAGAGAGATGGAGCCAATATGGAGCACAGTTTAAGTGACAGCTAACTTGAATGTAGAGATCTCTTTCTTGACAAGACTTGGACACATTATCTGGGCCCTTCTTGGCTTTCTGTCTTCATCCTTTTGGCAGGAGAAAGAGGAAGAGGGTAACATTTTTGAGTGTCGACTCTAAGCAATGAACTTGATACAAACTCTGTGAGTACAGTGGTTTTATCCACATGACAGGTGAGAAGCTGAGGTTCAGCGAATACAAATGGCTCAACCAGGTGAAGACAGTCAGGGAGCGGCAGCGTTGGGGTAAGAATCCCCATCTGCCTGGCTCCAAAGCCCAGGCACCTCCCTTTGCCCTCTACTACTCCCTGGCTTTGGTTTATTTAGCTGCTACTCATTTCTACAGCAACCTGCTCTCACCCTTTAAACAAGTGAGTAGCAGCTGCGCAGATGATCACGTGCTTAGACTGTAACATCCAGTAACTGAAGCCATCATCCAATGAACAAATATGCATTGAGCACTTTTTATGCCCTGAGCTCCAGGCAAGGCACTAGAAGACAGAGCAATAAACCAGACACACACAGTCTGCCCTCCTGGAGCAAGAGGAAGATAAAATTCTGCACATGAAGAAAATCTTCATATAATACATAAGGACATAAACTAACACAGAGGATGCAACAGCCCCAGGATCTTTGAAGGGGCCTACAGAAGCTACTGAACAACTGAATCGTCTCAATTGTTCTGCCCTCCCAAGCCCCAGTTAGCCACAAATCTTGCTGCGCTGTCGTTATCAATAGTCCCTGCAACCCCAGATGATCACAGGCCCGCCTATCACCCTTGGCAAGCACCTCCCGGCACCTGAGTGCTGAGAAGGGAAAGGAAGAGCTAGCCTGAGATTTGAACTTGTCTTAAGACGCCCAGAAGATGCTGAGAGGGATAAGATATAGGGACCATCTGTGAATTTCAATTCCTCATGATGGCCCTGTCCATTGCTTGCCTTCCTCAGTGCTTGCTCAGAGCGGCTGCGGGAGGAGTCATTCCCAGGTGGGTCCAGAGGTCTAACGACTAATCAGTCCTCTCTGCTGGGATGGAGCTGACTGCCTCCTGCCAGAGGGTGATGGATTCCTCCAGTGGCTCTCAGGAGGAAAGTGTGGAAGAACCGAAAGATTGTTCAGTGGTGTCAAGGCAAGTGAATGATTGCAAGGCTGTTGCAGTTGGGAGCTGTCATGCTGCAGTCTTAGATCTTAGCCACATCGTCCATTACTCTCCTATTCTCCACCGGAAACATGCTGTTTCCTAACAATACGTGCAAGGTATTCAACTGACAAAGCTTTAAATACATCAGGTCCTTCTCTACTAATTATCTTTCCATTATAAATGGAAGCTCAAAATGTTAGCAAGGAAAAATAAGTCTCCTTAAAAAAGACAGGCTGTGTTTCCTCCACAGGAATTCAACCTTTTTTGTATGTTAGAATGAACCAGTTTAGATGAAACAATTTGTCAAAACTGCTTTAACATGAGAATATCCTATATACTACCTTAAAAAAAAAGTTTTCTAAAAGTGAAAACCTAGAAACAAGTCCAATTTACAACAAAAGAGAAATGCATATGTTATAGTAGATCAGCTGGACAGAATTTACTATAGTCATTAGGAGTGATAAATATGCAGGTTATAAAATATGGGAAAGTGTATACAAAATAACTTTGCATTCCACTTTCCTCCAGTGAAAGTTATTTATGAACTGTGGAGATAACGATGCAAAAATTATGTTCGATGTTGGCGAATTTCAGAGGAGGCCAGAGAGAAACGGAAATCACTGTATTTAAGTGAAGAGGCAGAAGCATAATTTTCTATGAGGCTGTTTTACTAATAAATCGAAAGTGTCAAACTGTTTATCTTAACCTTCATTTTAAAACATTTGCATCTGTCAGGAGAGAGGCCTTCAATTCAAACACTTTCTTTTTGGTTTTCAATATGCTAGAAAGTGAGCAATCGAGCAGAATAGGCTCCTAATCGATATATATTAAGTGCATGAAGGAAGGAAGGAATAATCAAAAAGATCAACTTCCTATCCTGCCTCATCTTCCACAAGCATAACAACTCCTTGTCCCTTAGAAGTAGTTGAGGAAGCCAACAGCTGAGGCCGCTAGCAGCTGAAGCAGGACAGTGACCCCAGCACCCTTGTCAAAGGGGTGTGCTGGTTTCCAGGGTCACACAGTCCCCCGTCAGGATCCCCTCCTGATGCCAGAGAAAGTTTGCTGGCTGCCGCCTTCCTGGTAGCCCTGCCAATTCACTCCACCAGGCAGTCCTCACTCGAGAATTCCACGCAGCAGGCAGAACCAGCAAACTGGAAACAGACACGGCAAAAAGAAGAGAGCTTAAAAACACAGTATTAAAAAATAAAAACCCACACAGAGGAAATTTTATCATGAGGAAATATGAGGCAATTTAAGGGACATTCTACAAAATAACTGCCTGTGCTCTTCCAAATGTCAATGTCATGAAAAATAGACAGACTGAGGAACAGTTGGAGAGTAAAGGAGACCAAAAGGACGTAAAAATTAAATGCAAAACAGGATCCTGGATTGCACCTTGGGGCAGGAAAAAAAAATCCCATAAAGGACATTAGAGGGAAAATTGGTGAGATTTGATAGGAACTGTAGATTACATAATAGCATTGTATTGACATTCAACTTCCTGATTTTGAGAATTGGGTGGCGTGTATTTAAGGAAATGTCTTGTTCTTAGGAAATATGCACTGAAATATTTAGGAGTAGAGGGTCACGATGTTTGCAACATATTCTCAGAGGGTTCAAAATAACAATGTGTGTATCTAAGTACAACATACATATGTAAACACACACATCATTATCTAGAGACCAAGAAAGCAGAGTCTGGGTGAAGAGTATGATTGGTTTTTGTACCATTCTTAAAACTTTTCTGTAAGATTAAAATTATTTTAAAATAAAAATTCTCAAAAATAGAGTAAAAAAGTAACAAGGCCTATAATGTATGTAAACTAAAAATACACACATGCAAAACAATTTACATCTATTGGGCAAGGATATATACAAATTTAAATTCACATAAAGTATGACAGTATTTTCCTAAGGGAATGAGAATGGTGAAGGGGAAAAAAAGGGAATGAATGAAACAAGAAAGGAGTATTGCACAAACTAATGCTGATAACATATCATAAGCTAAGAATTAGAATTGTCACATCCCTACTGGTACCCTGTATAGGGGGAGTTATTCCACCAACATGCCAGACAAATATAATCAGGATCTTGGCCAAATGGCTCCTGATCCCTGAGGTACAGCTCCCTTGGTGGACTGGCTCATGGAAATAGATAGGCAGGGCACAGTGATCTGTCACAAAATCTAGCATCAAGTCAAGGGAAATGTAAAGTCAGAGCTAAGACAGCAAGCCCCTTGCTTTCCAGTGTCGTAAGGAAATGGAAGATTCTGATAGTCCGGTATTCTGGTTAGTGAGATTTCCTTCACTTCAACAAATATCTGACTGCCTACAATGTGTGTGACACCGTGCTGGCTATGGGGATACACATATGGGGGCAAAATTAACATGTCCAAGTCCTTGCCCTCTGGTTAAATGCTTGAGAGAGACAAATACATGCACACCCCTTATCATTCAGTGCAATAAATGCCATGCTCTACGGAAGCAGGGAGGAAAGAAAACAGAATTCTATCTGGCAAAGTCAGAGAAGACTTTCCACAGAAGGGGACAGTAGAGCTGAGTTTTGAATGAGGAATCAAGTGGAGCTGACATGCAGACGTAACAGCCAGCACTTACACAGTACTTAATGTGTGTCAAGCATTGTACCGAGGGCTTTCCATAAATTAATTCACTTAATCCGCAAAACACCATCATCACATAGGTGTTCCTGGCTCAGCAAGGTTAAATAACTTGTGCATGGTTAAGGACCTTGTAAATGGTAGTGCTAGGATTTGAACCCAGACCTCAAAATTTGTACTACTCATTCAAATAAATTAAAATCCCCAACTTGATTTACTCAACAGGAAGGAAAAAGGGAAACAAGTCCACGTTCCTAAGCACATGGCCAAGACTGGTTAGTTCTGCTGGGACCCACTCTCTCTTCCTGCTGGGCTCCCAGCCACACCACATTTCCAGCCTCCCTCACAGCTGGGTGTGGCCATGGAACACGAGTAGAAGGGATGGGCACCACTTCTCGGCCTGCCCCTTCCCCTAAATACTCTCCCTCAAGCATCTTTCACATTCTTTCACCCTCTCTTTTAGATGACTAGAGAAGACATCTGAGGGCTACAAGGTGGGCAGAGCCACAAGATAGAGGATCCTGGATCCCTAAATGATGACATGGAAGGCCACCTGACAACTAGACTCACCCAGCTGGACTCTACATAAGCAAGAAATAAATAAACTTCTATGCCAACCCACAGAGATAGAGAGGATTTTTTCTCTTTGTGGCTAATATTATTTACCCTCACAAATATACCTCAGTGAAAAATAGAAAAGCAGCTACTTATTTTCATGCCCACAAAACCAAGAGGTATCAGAGATAGTGCGGTATAGCAGAGACAACATGAATTTGGGGTAAAATAGGTTTGGGAGCATATTCCAGTTCTGCATTCTACAAGCTGGATCGCCTTAATCAAGTTACTTAATTTCTCTGTAACTCAGCTTCCTTACTTAAAAAACGAGGACATTACTCTGACTGTATGGGTTGTGGTGAAATATGTTTAATGCCTTTGGCACATGCCTTGGCTGCTATTCTGTAAAACTCAGGCATCTGAGAAGGCAGAGCTACACAGGTCACATGACCCATTCTAGCCCACTGGCTGTGTTTTCCAGCAAATGAATCCACTGAGACTGGGTTCTCAGTCTTAGATGCCCACTTGTGCTTTGGGATACAGTTTAAAGAAGGACATGACTGTCACATGGAGTGTATTCAATGGTATGAGATTTCAACATTAAAATGCAAGAATGCAGCATCTATCTTGTCATAAGTTTCCACAACTTTGAATATTTAAAAGTCCTAAGTTTCTTTTTACCTTCTACAAATTTAAAGCTAGAACAAGTAAATATGTAACAGGAAAATAACAAAGGAATTAACAGCATTAATTCCTGTTGTCATTTAATCTAATGTGATAGAGCAAGCTGATGATCTATTTAGATAATAAACTTTGTTAAAAACAATACTTGGACAAGTACATTTTCTATGACAACCTAAAATTCCAGAATTTTTATTATTTTAGTTTTAAAGTATCATTCATCAGCTTCTTTTAATTCTTTAGAGCCATAAGTCACAAACTTTTCTACATAAATTACTCAAGATACTAAGCAAACATCTTATTTAATATCTTATACATCCTTCCAAAATATATAATTCTTTGACATATACAAAAGTTTGATTTTTGTGAAAGTTCATCATAATCTCACTTAAGACTAGAGAAGCGCTCAGAAAAGGAAGAAGAGAAAAAACTATCATTTAGCAGATTGTATGTTTGGACACAATCATTAAACCAAAACAAAGAACATTGCTTTTAATGAGTAAAAGACAACAGGACACTATTGCTAACACTTCCACCCAATCCAGTACTAGGCACTTTCCTAGTCCATTTGGGACCTTAACTGGATTTAGCCAATCCATAGAAAAGGTTTCTGAGTAAATAAAAATGTCAACAGTGAGTGGAGGTCCCCACTCTCAGTTCTTATTTCCAACTGCCTTTCTATAGCCTTTGTTAATACAGTCTATTTCATATATCCTGCCCTATATGTTGGTTCTTTTATGATCTCCGAGACCCTCCCCACTTGGATGACCCATTTGGACATACTCTCCAGAACTTCAGTGCACGACCCTGTACCCTCGCACTACCCACTGGAGTCTCTAAGATTCTGGTCCTGGCTGCCTTCCCAGACCTCCCTGCCAAGCAAGGAGGAATTGGACCTTCCTGGCACCCCTGGGCCCAGCACATTCACCCTCAAGTTGTGCCTGGGCTCCCTGACTGCTACTACCACCGATCATCTGTCGAGTGGGGAGGAAATGCTGCCCTCCCGGCAGCATCCCTGCACCTGCTCAGTTGTCTCCTGCACTGAGACCTTCCCTCACCATTCTAGATAAAGCAGCTCCTGGCTGCTCATCACTTAGCTCATTTTACCCCTATCAAAGCAAATGATGCTCCAAAATTATCTTGGCTCCTTGCTGACTGTCTCCTCCCACCAGAAGCAAGCACTGAAAGTAGGGATCTTGTCTGCCTTTTTTGTCTCAGTATCTCTAGCATCTAGAAGAATGTCTTGTCAAAGTATGTGCCTACTCCATATATTTATTGAATGAATGAATGAACGCTCCCTGATACTACCTTCAGAATGGGAGGGCTACAGACAGTTACACAAGCCCTAAAGTACTACAACAAAGATTTGTGTGTGTGTGTGTGTGTGTGTGTGTGTGTGTGTGTGTGATTGGTCCTGAGCTAAAATCTGTTACCAATCTTCCTCTTTTTGCTTGAGGAAGATTGTCGCTGAGCTAACATCTGTGTCCATCTTCCTCTATCTTATGTGGGACACCTCCATAGTGTGTCTTGACCAGCGGTGCTGGGTCTGTGCCTGGGATCCAAACCTGAAAACCCCAGGCTGCTGAAAGCAGAGCACAAGAACTTAACCACTACACCACCCGGCTGGCCCCAACAGCAAAGATTTTATGATGAGCAATTCACAAAACAGAATAACACGGATTGAGAAATCAGGTAGTCAAAACTTGACACTTTATGCAGATAATCCTGAGGAAAACACAGTCAGTGAAAATGAGTGAAAGGTGATAATCATTTGCAAGTATCTTGCTCCACTATCCCCTACTCACGAGATTCACACAAGAAGTCCGAGAGAGAAAGAGCAAGATGAACACCTCTCACTGCTTTTCATCCAGAAAAGAGGGATAGAGAGTTTGAATCTGTCAAGCAGACAACCCACTAACAGGAAAGCCCGATAGACATATTTCAGAAAGGGCAAGAGAAATAATCAGCAGCTTGAAAATTAATTAGATCAAGCAAAATTCTTCTGATAAGTGTACGATTTACTGCTTAAGTTGATGGCATTATAATCAGCCCAAATTTATCACATCCCCATAGGCTATCTGACACAAATAATGCATTTACTCTACAACCATCTAAAATCTACCCTTTCTTTTGGCTGAAGAAAACCCAGTTCCCACTTAGTCACGTTTCTAGGCCTGGCGCTCAGACGAGGTAGTGCCTATTAAGTTGCACTGGGAGAATTATGGGAATTTTGCATGCCATTAGTATCTGTGAGTGTTATAAAGTGTATCTCATTTCTAATACAATACCATGCAAAATTAAACATCCAATCAAACATGAAAACTGCTTGAGAGGAATGAACAATGCGAAGAGTAGCTGACACGCTCCCTGTGAAAGTCGGTCACCGGATCGAGGGCTCCCATTAGGAATTTTCTTTACAAGGTAAAACTTCTCTTTATTCATGACTTTGGCTAAGAACACCCTCCCTGGCAAGTGTCCTGTCTGCTTAAAAGACCAGTCAATATTCTATGAAGAATTCCATTTTCTGTTAACAGACAAAGCCCTCAGAGCTCGACACACAGCAATGCGGTGGTTCAACACCACCACTTATGAAGGAATATTGGATTTTTATTTACCTGGATGAAGAAAGGCCTCTGAAGAGACTCCACAGTACCTTTCCCAATTATATAGAAGAATGAATTTCCAATGTAAACCATGTGAATCGACATGTATTATGCTGCTGTTCAATAAGACAATATGAAGCCCAAATGAGATGCTAAATGAAGAGGTTTATCTTGGGCTTTGCCTAGAATTGAAGAAAAGCGCTCACACTCCCTGAAGAGGAACGTCGCAATGACCTTCGTTTGCTAGATAGAGCCTCGTTTTCAATGTCTTTTAGCTGGCGCCAGTGAATATCAAGGTGCTCCTTTAAGAAAGTTCCCTCCACAGAACACAAGGCAATTCCCATGCTATTTCCCCTCACTAACATGGGGTGGGGGGGGGTGACCTTACACAAGAGGCCAAGGCCCTCTTTCGGCCTTATGCTAAAAGAGGCATAATGCAATCCTCCTTCTCCAGGCCTCACAGGGCAAAGGTAAGAACAATGAATTTCTTGAGCTCCACTAGAAAAACCGAAGACATCTTTGGTGTCATCAGCATTCTTCTTGGCCCTGACAATTGTTGAGCCTTCATTCTGTAGGTCGTGGCAATCTACAAAATAGTTCCCCGAAGCTTACTCACTGTGACAGGAGTGTTTGCCGACTGAGCACACTGAATGGCTACGTGTTGAATTTCCATGTCAGGTTGCCTGGCTATAGTGAATTATTTGCTAACATGGAATACATATCACACAGGGCTTGTACCAGAAAGACATGAAAGCAATGCCCCAAAGAGGAACTCCACTATCTCCTCCTACCAATCTGTTGAACAAAACCAGATAAAACTCTACAAATGACAAGATTAAACAATGCACCTCCGGCACTGTACCAGAGAAAGCAGACTACAATCAGGGAGAAGGATGAATACGGGTATGCCCCAACAGGTAAAAATGGAATTCTAAGCTAAATCTATGCAAAGCTCTGGAGGGAGGGTGGTGGCAGGGCTCAGCTGATTTCCAAACTGTTCCTTAGCAGCTGGCTGCAGAGTTAATACAAACGAACACAAAAAAGAGGAGGCAAAGTGGAAATGCACTGGGAAGGTGACGCCTTTGTTGTGGTAAGTGAGAGGGCAGCAGTGGTCAAAAGAGACTAGCAAATGCTGCTGGACAGACTTTGCCAGAGCAGGGCGTGGACACCTTCCAAAGAGAGGAGGGGTATTCCCAGAGAAGATCAAGTCCTCCCGGGACCTGCTTCATCCACCTAGAAAACACTTGTCAGACTCAGGCTTTTTCCTGCCTAGCAATTAAGTTTTACTATCTCCTTTTTCTCTCCTCATCTGGATGTCTACACCAAGGGTACTTTCCCTTCTTAACCATATTTTATGCCCTTGATCTCTCTGTCTCTCTCTCACTACTTCTTACCAACCCTTACTCTCTGCCTAAAGTTCATGATTCAGATATTATGCCAAGATGATGCTAACTGTGGATCTAGGTCAAATAACCGGCTCATATAAGTCCGTCCTATTTAGCATTTTTACTTATGATTTAGCAGTATAATAGCAGATGTGCTTATTTAATCAGTAGGAAAATATGAAGTTGGTGTGATTGTTTCAATCACAACAGATTTAGGATAATATTATCAGGATTAAAAGAGACATTAATAGTCAGGAATTAGGGCCAAAGCATGTAAGTTGGTATTTAACATGGAAAAGTGAAAGGCCCCATGCTTAGGGACTTTGCTTCTCCAAGACAGAAGATGAGATCTAAGGCTTCACAGAACTACATATTGAAAAGGAATACTTAGCTGGTTTGGTCAACAGTGAGCTAAGATAAGACTGTCAAAAAGGATGCTGTGATCTTAAACTGTACCATGAGAAGAAGATAATTATCTCATTCTAATCTGAGTCAATCAGCCCAGAGATAATCACATGTTGTAGTTGTAGGAATTTTCAGATGATGAACAGACACGCTTTAGAAAGAACCAAACAAGATTGTGAGGGCCTTGTGAGCCGAATCAAGTGATGAGTCGTTGAAGAAACAGAGGATGTTCAGCCTGAAGAAGTAAAGATTAAGGGATGGCAGGATAAAGTCTTCAAACATTTGGAGAACAATCATGTGGAAGAGGGACTGGACTTGCTCCACGTGCTAAAAGAGGTAAAATGTATACCAACAGGTATAAGTTACAAGGAGGCATTTCAGCTCAAGACAGGAAGAATTTTCCAGCAGTCGAAAACACAGAGGAAAGGGACAGCTTGGGGGCACTGAACTTCCAGTTTCTGAAGGTTGTCCCAGTAGATGATGCAGGACCACTTGGCAAGGACAGTAAACCTCAAACTCAGAGAGACAGACACTGCCTCAAACTATCAGAGCTCCCTTTGCATGAGCACCTACTACATGCCAGAACTTTATGTACTTTCTAATCCTTAAAATAACCCTAAAGGCAGGCATTCCCATTCTCAATTGACAGATGTTCAGAGGTTAAATGACTTGCCTGATACCATTCAGCAAATGGTGAAGCCTAAATTCAAATCCAGATGTAAACTTCTGCCATGCCATATTGTCTTATAATCCTCTACCGACTCTGCTCTTAAAAAGTCAAATATTCACCCAGTGGGTTACATAAACAGTGTGAAACAAGGAAAGATCACTGGAGTAGAGTCAGAAAACCTCCATGTGTGTCTTACCTTTACTGTTTACACTTTGTGACTTGAGGCAAGTTAACGAACCTCTCTGGGCCCTCAGTTTCTTCACTCATAAACTTTTAATAATTATACCTACTGCACAGACTTTTGATGAACATAAAACAGATAATCTACATAAAAGTAGTTTGTAAATTCTAAAATGCTTCTTTAAAGCGGAACATTATTAATGTTGATAGGTAAGATCAACGTTCCTATCTTTATGGAACAATCTAAAAGATATTTTATTTTGAAATATTTTCAGGAAGAAATATCAGAAACTTCATCTAAGCCACCTGGCTCAACTGGTTAGAGAACAGCGCCCAGTGTCAGCTTTCCAATTTCTATGAAAGAGGAGCTTAGGGGCAGCAATCTGACAGGAAAGAAAGGAGAGAACGTGCCTCCTAAATCACTCCCTAAGTGTTGCCATGATGGCAAATTGAAGCCATAGTCATTGGTCTCATTTTTTCCAGGAGTTCAGACAAAATGCGCTGCTCACAGGGTTCAGTTACACCCCAGGCTAGCTGCCTCGAAAGTATTAGCTGATACTCATGAGTGGGTGATAATTCAGTGTAATACCATTTTAATATTCATCTAGATGAAGATTTAAATGATAGGATAAATCAAAAGCCTACTGCTCATATAGAGTACACATCGGTAACCAGGGCTCTCAGGGTTGGAAAGGACATTGAAGGTCTTCTGATCCAACCTCCATCTGCTACTTGTTATATTAATACACAAACATCCAAAAGCCATCTGTCATGCACAGAGTGTATGTGACATCCTCATGTAACATTCTAAAGGTTCCCAGATCAAATGGGCATCCCCAAAGGCCTGATGATTGACCATTTCCAAACAACTCACGTGAAATATATCAGAGTCTATCAGCCATGATGAGGAACGAGGAGAATCTTCTTCTTTCTATGAAATCCTGGTAAGCCACAGACCACCTGCACCCAAAACATTGGCATCCCCAAGATTCAGGCAGGGATCCATGTTCTTTGACCCTTTTGCCTTTTCAGGACCTTGGACAGCACCAATAAGGACCCTTGGCAGTTCCCAAACCTGGCTAGATATTAGGATAGCCTGGTAAACTTTTCAAAAACACAGATGTCTAGGGACCAGCCCAGAAGCATAGTGGCTAAGCTCACGTGCTCTGCTTTGGCAGCCCAGAGTTCACTGATTCAGATCCCTGGCAGAGAGCTACACACAACCCATACTGGGGCAGGCATCCCACATATAAAATAGAGGAAGATAGGCACAGATGTCAGCTCGTGGCCAATCTTCCTCAGCCAAAAAAGGAAAGAGAGAGAGAAAAATATACATGTCTAGGCCCCTCATAAAACCAGACTTTCAGGTTCCAGCCTGGCCCCACTGCAGAAATGAATCTCTCATAGAGGCCTTATTTGGCATTGTTTGTCCATAACCAACAAAGTCAGGCTTGACTGGTAGCTCCTGCCCCAGCTCACTCCACTACAGCTAAGCCAGCCTACGACCCTAGGACAAGAGCAGCTGGGACTCTGCTTCGGGCATCTCCAAGCAGAGAGAGGAGCACAGGGGAAGCTCCTGTAGGGGGCCGTTTGTCGAGGTTTTTCTGTTTGAATTATAAAGACAGGGAAACAGTGCAAATAAACTCCTTCAGCCTCCCACCTTTTTGTGGTGCATATAAAGAAGCAAAAGAGTTCTCTAGACCACACGCCCTTAATAGTCATGTGGATGATGGATGGATCAATGGATGGATGGATGGACGGATAACAAATATAGTCAGGAACTTGAAAATTTATTTTGCCAAGAATATCATTGCATCCCTGATCTCTTGGAGCCTGCACTGTAGTGTGATGAACACCAGTAGAAAAAAACTAAATGATTTTATAATTTAATTTCAAATAGTGGCAAATGCTACGAAGACATAAATTAAGGTGAGCTGGACAGCTCCATCTGCCTCCTCCCGATGAACTCCTGGCCCCTCGTTGCCTTGCTCTAGTGCCAAAGGAGACTGACAGGTTCCCTCCTTTTGGCTCCAGTTGGTTTTCAGCCAATGGGATTGCCGGCAAGGGATTGAGGTTGGGGCTCAAACTAACTAGTACGTAAAGGACTTAGTCTGGCCCTTGGCACACAATGCATGCTGAACAATGGTAGGTGTTCTATTAAGAACAAAAATAGTGAAGAAGGTCCTTGACTATTAACTGCTGCTTTCATGTTTCTCTCTCTCAGCTGCTGTCTATAGTCTTCCCAATATTAACGTGTCAATACCAACTGGATGGGTTTTAATAATGTTTACAGGGAGGACAACTCGTGTGCCTTGACTTCCACTTTGTAGCCAGTCCACTGAATTATTCATTTAGTTTGGGGCTATTTTAAAAAGTAATCATGACCTTCTTGAGAGAAATTTTTATTTTTTCATGCTCTCAGTCCTGTCAGACTTTAGAAGTTCCCTATCACAGAAGAAGAGCAAAGCAATTTAGATAAAATTTCCTGTTCTGAAGGCAGGCTTTTGTTATTAAATGTGAGGCATTCAATAGTAACTGCCAGCTGTTTAATCAAAAAGTTATTGTTCATTGCGGAGGGAAAATTGGAGCTTGGAAAACAATGAGGCTACAACTCCAAGCTCAGAAAGCCTCTGATGAAGCTTCAAATCCTCTTCAAACTCCACCTGATCATTTAAACTATAATGGCCCATTTCTGATAAGGCATTTCATGGATGATAATAAGAAAATCACCGAGACGGCTGCTATCTCCTGTTCATCTCTTTAATTATCCCCTCTCCTGGTGACCCCTTCATGCTCAGATTACAGGGTATAAATTAAAGACGATTTCCAGAGACGTCTCAAATAAGCCTCCTATTAAGGACACACAGGCAACTCTAATTCTAAAACCAAAATTAATGATAAAAGAAAAATTAAGAAGGTTAAGGCATTATAAGAAGGCAGAAATTTTGCATACTAGTAAGAAAAGGTGATTTTGAAAAAAACTAATGGGAAAAGAATAGAGCCAAGAGTCAGAAGGCCTCTCTTCTACATTCCGGGCCTCACCACTGGACTTGGGATGTGGCCTTGGATTTCACTTCACCTTTCTGGGATCATTTTCTCACCTTGTACATAAAGAAAATGATGCCTGCTTTTCTTAATTATTTTGCCAGAGCTCAATGAGATACGCTAAATACTGACGTGAAATGGCATAAGCAAAGTGGTGTTGAGCTACCTGAATACTTGTCAGTTTTCCAGATCCTCCCTGGGGCCCAGCTACATCCCTTTCCTTATCTTTAGTCCAGTGGATAATCTAGTAAGCTTCTTATAATCTTGCCTTTTCTGATCAAGTTATTCAAGTTGATTTCTGTTACTTATAACCTAAGTGTCTTAAGCAACACAAAAGTCTGTAGGAAGATACACTGAAAGCTGAACAATTGTACACCTAAATGAAGAGCTGCATTAAGTCTTGGGACATCTGGGGCCGGCCTGGTGGCTCAGCATTTCAGTTCACACGTTCCACTTCTTTGCGGCCCGGGGTTTGCCAGTTCGGATCCCAGGTGCGGACATGGCACCACTTGGCAAAAGCCGTGCTGTGGTAGGCGTCCCACGTATAAAGTAGAGGAAGATGTGCATGGATGTCAGCTCAGGGCCAGTCTTCCTCAGCAAAAAGAGGAGCATTGGCAGTAGTTAGCTCAGGGCTAATCTTCCTGGAAAAAAAAAAAAAGTCTTGGGACATCCACTTGCCAGTGCATATGAGGATTAAAAAAAGTCTGATCTTCTCACCACATCTTGATGCCTACCTCACCCACATCCTGTGATGTAATCAGCAGTTTATGAATTCGTGGACAACTTGAAAGCAGAAACAAGTTCCTATTTTGCCATGGCAACCCCAGTACCTAGACCAGTGCCTGGCACAGAATATGTGCTCAAGAATAGTGGTTTTCATCTCATTTTTGCCCTTGTGTCAGTCCAATCAGTTCCTGGATGCAGCCACCTCTGATTGTGTGATGATTACCCAATGCATAGACTAGCTTGGCTTCCCCTGTTTCTTAAATGGATTAGTTGACCACCTATACTGCCAAGACTAAGTTGACAGAAAGACTGAAATGCAAATTTTCAATTGAAAGAGGATGCTTTGGAATATTCAAGTAAACATTTCCACACATAAATGAAAATTTGTATGCATATTCCCCAGTCTCTTTAACCTCCCTCGCATCTTTTTGTATAGATCTCATAAACAGATTTCATTAACAACTCTCAGTCAACACACAACTGGGCATTTCTGGGCACTTAATACTAATACTCAAGAAATATCAATTAACTGAATGAATGAATGAACAAATGAATTACTTGATGAAACCTAAGGCCTTAGGAGTCTCTCCACTTCACTTTACAGATAGTCCAGCCACGCTGAACTATTTGGAAGTCCTGGAAGTTTCACACACTTTCTTCCATCCTTTGCACATTCGGGTCACTTGGTTCAAGACACCTTCCTAGCACTTACCTGGCTGTATAATACACCAATGCTCAACTCAGCTGTCCACTGGGAAGCTTCTCTCATATTACCTTTCCTTAAGTTTTATTGAAAAAGCTCCTTTCGTCTTGCTATATATGTTGCTGTCAAAAGGTCTGATGCCAACCTGAATTTCTTTCCTTTATAAGTGATACGATCTCTTTGCCTCATAGTCATGAGAATATTTTTTTCTTTTATTTAAAATTTAATAGTCTTACTAGGATGTATCTAAGAATTGACTTGATAGGTCAACTTTCCCAGATTTATGATGGGCCCACTCAATATGTAGATCTGGACTTTATTTTCTTGCATTGTAATTTTTTAAATCGTTTTATTGAGATACAACTCACAATTTATCCATTTAAAGTATATACTTCAGTGGTTTTTGGTATATTACACTATTTTTGTAATTGTAGCAAAATATATAACAGAAAATTTGCCACTTTAACCATTTTTTAGTGTACAATTTGGTTGCATTAATTACATTCACAGTGTCACGGAACCATCACCACTATATATATCCAAGATTATATCTATCACCCCAAACAATATCTGTAACCTTAAGCAATAACTCATTCTCCCATCCCTCAAGCCCCTGTTAACCTCTAATCTACTTTCTGTCTCTATGAATTTTACTATTCTAGACATTTCATGTGAGTGGAATCATATCATATTTGTTCTGGGTTTCCCACCTCTAACTTCCCTCTGACTTCTGAGACCTAAGCAGGTTAGCCCTCTCTGACCCCACCTCCTCATGGTCAAGATGGAAATGAAGATGCTTTAGAAACAGCTGCTCCCACACCTCACAGGGTTGTTCAGAATGTTAAATGAGATGCTATATGTGGACTCCCAATGCACAGTGGATGCCTGATAAACATTCATTCCTTTCCTATCTTCCACGCTCCCTCTATTTCCCTCTTTTTACCTAAAGTATATATGAGTGAGAATGAAATAACTCTCTCTTTCACAATGTAGATACTAAAGAATCAAACGATCCTTCACCTTTTCCTTTCTCTCTCTTCTGGACCCCTTGGGACTCTAACTCTAACACTCAACCAAATCAGTCAGCCAAGCAGCTAATGGGTATTTGAGAACCTTCTCTGTACGCAAAGCCGTGTGCATACACTGGGGTAAAAGGCACACAAGAGACACGACATTCTTTCCTCTCAGTGAAATACCCTTATAGTGTGAGCAGAAAAAATGAAAATCAGAAGGAAAGTTATCCTCCCACATGCTCACGATACTCTCTAATCCACAATCACTGTGTATCTTCAAGCCTGGCTCTAAGCACATAATCATAGTTTGAGGGCCCCCAGAGACCATTAAGTTCAAACTCCTCATTTTGCATGATGCCCAGAGAAAAGTTCTTGCCAAAGGTCACAAAGTTGAGGAGCAGAGTGAGAGCTAGAAGCCGAGTCTTTCCATGCACTGGCTAGGATTCACTAAATTTTATTCTGTAGTGTTTTCCTCCTACTACCGCCATTACTACTATTACTACTAGTAATAATAATTAACTAATATTTGCCAAGTGCTTACTATGTGTCAGACATAAACCTATATGCTTTCCACATATTATTTCAATTCTTTTTTAAACAAATGAGAAAACTGTGGCCCAACTAACTTAGGCAACAGGAAACCACTGGGAAATGGAGGAGCTGGACACGAACACAGCAGTCTGGCTCCAATCTCAAGACCTATTCAAACCACTGTTCATTCTCCCTTCCTCACTTCCATCGGAAGTCAATTATCCCATATTCAAATCCTTTAACAGTTGACCTGTGTGTTTGCTTCTGCCAGGGCCCCGAGCATTTCACGTCTTGGAATTGTGGGTTTATGCCCGTCCCTTCAATGTTGTGGAAAGAATAATAGACATCAGTTCCTTAAAGACCCAGAATTCTCTCTCATGCCTAACACAGCCACTTAAGCATAGCATTCCTTCCCTCATTTGTTAATTAACTCATTCATCACTTCAACAAATGTTCAAACAAGTATCCACTCTGTGCCAGACATTTGACCAGGTGTGGGGGACACAGCATTAAAACAAGTCCAAGCTGCTGACACTCTTTACTGGAGGTAAGGGGTACAGGTCAGGGAGAATGAGACATATCATGGAATTGTAAACAGGTAAATGACCAAGATAATGTCACATAGTGAAAGTCCTTCAGAGACAACAAAAGTGGATGAGAGGTTTGACCTGATAAAGAGTGATCAGCTCGAGTCAGCACCACCTCCCTCTCGAGCTCAGGCACAAGGCCTTCCAAAGCAATTTCCAATATAAATACCACGGCCATGTCTTTTTAGTAACCAGTCAGATCATCACGGACACAAATAACAGGATTTACTCTTGCCGATACTGTACTCTGAATAGCAAAACACAAAAGCCAAGGGACTGGCCTTTTCATCTATGTCTCTCAGCACCATTTTGACAATTTCCTCTTTTCTGATCACATAATTATATTTTCCAAAGGCCTTACCAGAGAATCCATCTTAGCAGGAGCTAATGTCATCACTAAATAATTTGTCTGTAATTGGAGGGGATCTCATCTATAGTCCACAGGAGTTGGACGTGTGGACTGAGGTGAATGGGGGAGGAGGTCCTGGGGCTCGGCTTTGAAGAATAATCTGTTCAGTCCCGGCCTGCTGTCAGATACGCTTCTCATTAACTGTGCTGGAGAAGCAGGGGAGGATGCAGAGCCCTCTCTGGAGACCCACGAGCTCCATCCTCAAAGCTTTCTGCTTTCCCCAAGCCCCTGGCATATCCAGGTGATAACAACCCCTCCCTGTGCCCAGCACCTTATAGTTTACATGACATTTTCACACTCTTCATTTCTTCCTAGGGAGGTAGACAGAAGCAAGGATTAGTGCCACCCCCCTTTTACTGCTGAGAAGCCCAGGATTCAAAGAGGTTAAGAAACTTGCCCAAGGACACACAGCTAGGAAGCGGTGAAGCTAGAGAGGGATCTGTGGTTTCTGACTTTGAACCTGTAATAGTCAGGGTCCTGGTGGGGAACAGTGTACTGAGATTTGATAATCTGAAAAGAGAATAATAAATTAAAGGGATTATTTACAGAAGTATGGGCAGGGAATAGATAAAGCACAAGGAATGGTAGGCCACCACGAAGTTTGTGAAAAGGGAATCAGGGAGCTGTCTCCTTCCTGAGCATAAAAGGGCAGGGAACCCCAAAAGGGCTGCCTGACAGGGCCTGTGCTTTCAGTCGAGGGGCACAGCCAGCCCAAAGTGCCCCCACAGACAAGGGACTAGGGGAATAGGTACCCTCTCCTCCCTCCCTCCAACCTCCTGCCTGTTCCTCCTGATGAAATTCAAGAGGACTGTGCACGGCAAAGGACCCCGATGCAGTATATGCATGTCATCCTGCTAGGACACAGAGCAGAACAGAGGCAAAAAAATGCTTCTGGAGAAGCAAATGGAAGATACCCAGTCCAGATCCCAAGGCTTTCTCCACCATCCCACTCTTTTTTTTTTTTTTTTTTTTTTTTTTTTTTTAAAGATTTTATTTTTTTCCTTTTTCTCCCCAAAGTCCCCCGGTACATAGTTGTGTATTCTTCGTTGTGGGTTCCTCTAGTTGTGGCATGTGGGACGCTGCCTCAGCGTGGTCTGATGAGCAGTGCCATGTCCGCGCCCAGGATTCGAACCGACGAAACACTGGGCCACCTGCAGCGGAGCGCGCGAACTTAACCACTCGGCCACGGGGCCAGCCCCCTCTCCACCATCCCACTCTTTTGAGAGAAGACTGGAGCCAATACTTAAGCACAGTTCCTTTTGAAGGAGGTGACATTTTGGTTAACCCCAGTGATCACTCTTCTGAGAGATGTTGGGTTACCCTTTTCATGGGGCACTTAGGGTGAGCTTTAGGGTAAGGCTCAGTCACATAATTTGTACGTTGAAAAGATTCATGGATACTATAAAGGTTGTATCCATTTTCTTTTGGACTGAAATCTGGATTCCATATTTTAGAATCCCTCTGAGTGAAGCCTTAACCTGATCTGCAGATGTTGATTCCACTGCCACCCGGCTCTACCCTCAAGAAGGTACGCAGCATCCCCACAAGCTGGGGTCCCAACTTCCAGCCTAAGTACAGCAGAAAAATAAAAAGATCAAGGTATGGCAAGGTGTCAACCTCAGGGAGTCATCAGAAAAGCCAAGGGCTGGGTCTCCCCTGAGAGCAGGAACGGGCTGCCCTGCTAGCGGGGACACCATGGGGTGAGGCTAGCAACAGAGCCACAAAGCTCTGAGGTCAGTAAACAGAGAAGGAATCCAAACAAGTTCCCAAACTGATCAGGTAAAGAAACAGCCATCAAAAGCCAGGGGTCAGGGGGCCAAGAAGGCAAGAGCTGGGAGGACAAAGAGGCGAGAGTGAGCAGGACGGCAGGCCTGGGAACAGCTGCGATCACCTTTACACAGAAGGGGCAGCTGTGCTCAAAGGAGCTGTGAGAGGGCAGAGGCCAGGTTTCCCAAAGCAAAGGCCTAACAAGAACTTCCCCTGCCAACAGGGTTGATGGACTCTGGATGGATGGTTGATGAAGCCAGGCTGGCCTCTCAGACTCACTCCTGATCTTTCCTCTGATCAAGTCCTTGAAGATTCCCTGAGGGCAGGAACGCCCATGTACATAAATGACTCCTGATGAATCAGATACTGGTGTCATCACCTTGGATTCATCCTCCTGATCACTTCTGCTCTACCCAGATGTGACAGAAGAATCATCAGTATCAAATTCAGCATCATAGCGATGTATAGTGAACCCTGACCAGACACGGTGCTAAACTATTGATATGCTCTGTTGTGTCGACACTTGAGAGCCTACCCCAGAGCTATTTCCCCTTCCCCTTTGCTTAAAGTGCCTCAGTTCTGCTGGGGGAACAATGTGCCAGGATAGTATAAGGAAGGGTTGTTGATTTGTGACAATTGTAGCCACCTCTGTCCCATTTGCCAAGGGAAAGTACCTAGAGACAATGCTGGGGGTGACAGAGTAGAGAGATGTAAAGGATGCATCGGTCCCAGATGACATCTGAGCACCACCTCCTCTCAGGCCCTGCCTCATCTAAACGTCTTGTTTAAGTGAATGTTACATGTATATCCTCACCATATAAGTCACTGTTATTTGCACTAGGAGTGTTCTATTTAATGTATGTGCATTGTCACATTTAATCCTAGCAATCCCATGGGGGAGGCACTATTATTATCCTTATCTTATGATTGAGGCTTAGAAAAGTTAAGTAACTTGCCAAGGATCACACAGCTAGTGGTAGAGCCAGAGTGGAAACCCAGGACCGTCCAACTCCAAAAGCTTGTACACTTAACCAGTATACTACACTTTCTCTCAGTATGCCACCTGAGGCCTGACCCTGGACAGCACGAGCTCCACTGCAGCCACACATACCCACTTCAATCTTGTAACTCCCATCTCAGCATAAGCTAATTGCCATGGTCTTACCTAGCTACACAGCTGAGACAGGACATGAGGATACAAGCACAGGGGCTCTTAGCTCCCTGCCTTGTTTCAATTGACACTGCTGTGACAGGCCGGAGGCATGGATACAGCCCCAAAGCTGGAGGCCAGAGGCCTGCAGGTGAATACTGCTCTACGTGCTGCCAAGGCACAGAGCTGCCCAGCCTAACCTACAAGAAACAAAGGCGACCTCATTCCTCCTGAACACATTCCTGCTACACACCAATGGTGTACACCAGGCTTTATTCTTTTAAACGAAAAAGCAAAGCGAAGAATATGTACAGTACTGCGTCATTATTGAAAAATGTGTTTGCATACGCAAAGAAAAAATCTAGAGAATAGAAATAAAACTGTTAATAATGATCACTTCTCTCCAATGGAATTAAGGGCAGGGGGTTGATATTGCACGGTTTTAAATAGCTTGCCCCTCTTGTATATGTGTCACTCAGCATTTACTACAAATGCAATTTATATGGGGACGGCATTATAATAAATGTTAGACATTCCATCATATAAAGCTCAAGAAAACCTATATTGCAAAAGATTTCACCCCAACCTTCACATTGTTCCTTAGAATTTCTGTCCTCACAGCTTCTTGTACACGTTCTCTTTGTGTGTGTGTGTGTGTGTGTGTATATGAATCGAGCAAGGAGCTTTCATAATTTTTAAAAAAACTAAAAACATCCATTGAGCTTCACAATCAGGCTATGCCAAAATAGCATGGGACACCCAGGAAACCCTGCCCAAAGGACTGAATTTAATGGGCTTGATGGGAGGCCCTTACTTTGGGCCTCAAAGGCAGTTTAAGAAGCAGACCCACAGAATTTTATGACAGTGATATGTCCACTGTACAGGCAAGACATGTGTGCCCAACTGTGTTTACTCTCCAGCAGAGGGGGCACGTGCCCCTTAATCCTCCCTGTGACAGGTTTATGTTCATCTCCTATGTGTAAATTACCTGCACTCCTTTCTGCCTGCCAGAGCTATGGGGGACACAGGACACATGTAAATTCAACTTAAGAGTACGGCACGGTTCACCTTGTGTGGTGAATCAACCCAGGAAATCACCAAAAGCCTTTTATAGATTAACTGCCTTCCTCACGAAAAGAATAATCCTCAAAAGTTCAAAGCAGAAATGCTAGGATTACTTCATCTTCCCCTTTCCCTGTGACCGATATTTACATAGAACATTGAAATTGACAACACACTGTCCCCTGCAGGTTCTCATTTGATCCTCAAAATAACCCTGTGCAAGTAGACTGGGTAGAGATGGGATGCCCCTTCTGTACAGATGAGGACATCAGGGCCAAGAACAAGGAAATTTAACTGATAGAACCACGTATAGAAGGCCAGAAGCCACAAATAGACTTCTGGATCAGAACTCTTCCTTTTATTCATTCATTCAGGTATTCACAAATATTTGGTGACTCCTTACTATGTGACAGCTCTGTAATATGCACTGGGGACACAATGGGGAGCTCTCAGGGCACTTACAGCTATGGGAAAGGTAGCCATCAATCAAATGATCAAAAACTACTCCATAGAGAAACAAACACTATTTCATGGTGAAAGTATCAACTACAAGCGACTTCTCTTGTCCTGAATACTAAGGATAAGTAGACACGAACTTGATATTCTAGAAATGGCACAGACGGAGATCCTGCGGCTTCAATGAACATAGTACACTTAAAGAACTGAAAGAATGTGAGGTCAGAGGAATGGGAAAACTGTGCAAGAGGAAACTGAAGAAGGAAACATGGGCCAGACTATGCAAAATTTTTGTAAGCTATGAAGGATCATGACCTTTATCCTAAAGCATATGGGAGGCCATTAAATGTGCTTACGTGTGAGTTGGGTTGGGAAGGGAATACAGTGATCAGGTTTGCAGTGTGAAGTCCTTGACTATCATGCTAATGTCCATGAGAAACCGCCATCCATGAAAATTACTCAGAATTCAATGTGCTTTCCTACTTCCTGTGCCTTGCTCTCTTATTAGCTCCTGCAGGTTCTAGTACATATCTAATCAGATACCAATATAAAAGAAGCCATAATGACAAATGCCCTCCTAAATGCGGGGTCCCCCACCAGCCAGCCCTTTCTTTCACTTCCAGTAGTTTTTAATGAGACCTTGTGATTGCAAAGTCACCTTAAAGGACGCAGAGAGTTTATCACCTTGAAACCGTGAATATCAAAATTTATATTGGAACAGTGTAAAACCACCCGTGGAACACCAGAGACTAGTGTAACGCATCTATTTCACATTTGAAGAAATGTCCGAATGGCTCATTTGCAGTCAGTCATGAATTAAGATTAGGTTCTTGGCCATTACACACCAGCACAGAGGCACATGTGAGACATACAAATCATACAGGATGATGGGCCATTCGAAGTCCTGACCCAATATTATCTCTGAAGTACTCAAGTCATGAACCTATCGACACTGCAGATTCCAGGAAAAAAGGAGTGTCTTTAAATCTAGAAACAATACCACAGAAGCCTTCTAGAGTCTAAAGACCAGCAGTGGTTGGAATTTATCACAAGGTAGATTTTGGTCCAACAGGGAAGTAGCCCTGCAAGGTGATCAGCCTCCCCAATCTCAGAAAGTAACACACGGAACTTGGCCTTTGTTGTCATCAGTTTATAGATGGGACCACTTCTTCCATGAGAAGTTACAAGTGTTATCTTGTCACATGGGGCTGTCAAAAGAAGAAGCTGGAAGAACTCATAGAGAAGCAGCGTCCTGAAAAAGCAGTAAGGACGGACCTCTGGACCATGGCTCCAGTCTGCCACCGACTTACTGCATAGCTCTGGACAAGTCACGTCTCTTCTCGTACCTCAAAAGTCCCCATCTATAAGATGCCAGAACATGCACCTCAGAGGGCTGGAGTAAAGACCAAGTGAATGTATGAATGGTCTCTAAAGAAACACAAAACCCTAACCTCAACGCGGTAATGTCCGAGCAAAATATTTGAGTTTCCCCCAGCACGGAGCTGGGCTTCTGAGGCCAAAATGTCAAAGAATTCAAAAAAGCTGAATCATACATTCCCCAGTTCCTTCTGGCTTGAGCTTCAAAGACGGTATCAGACCTGGAGAGCAGGTATCGGCAAGAGAGCACTGAGCGAAGGAGGAGAGCAGGACACACCAGGATGACCCCCAGCCTGGGGCTCTTCACCTCCAGTGGAATAAAATCCCACTCTAGGCAATACAGGCATCGCCAGGGTCGCAGAAAAGTCAGGTGATGGCCTCAAATCCAAGCCTGAAAGTTCCTATATGTGGAATCTGCTGTCAGGAAAGTGACACCCTCAGACTAATCGACTCTAACGAGCAGAGATGCAGCATGCATTCCTGAAGAAGAGTTAGAAACAGCCTCACACAGGCCCTTTAAGGAGAAAGGAAATGATTTCCACCCTAATTGCCCAGGAAAACCCCCAGATGAGGGCCCAGGCACATCAACCAGCTGGTTTGATGGCTCCGGAACTCCTATTGGGAGAAACGCTCACAAGAAGTTAAGGAGGATGAGCTGAGGGACAAAAGTCCACTGAACTGGGGGTTGGAGCAGAGAGAAGAGCGAATAGAAACCTCTTCCTTCCAAGCCTCCTCATCCTCACACCCGGCTCCCCGCCGTACCCACTAACAGAAGGGCAGGTACAGCTATAAATCCGTTTCCCTGCATCCAACCACTCTGGCTGCTATTATTTATAACATTAATTTAATTAAAGTTTCTAGAAGATAGATGAATTTCTTTACAGGAGTGTAGAAAATCAAGTTTTTTTCAATGACAACATCAGTACCCCGGGTCTAGCTAGAAAACGAATGCAGTGTTCGGAATTCGTTTTTTTTTCTTTCAATTAAAAAATCCTCATGGCTCATGCATTTTTTATTCCCCAATGCTCTTTTCCACCGAGTGAAGCATAAAAGGAACAGAGACAACTAATACATAAATGTATATATTTTTAAAAATAAGGTGCCATCACAGGTATTGCTCTGACTTGACTTTCCATTTTCTCTCCTTCCTTGCTTTTCTTTTTAAACAACCATGCATATCTATCAAAAGGACAGAGTAAAATTATAATAAATATGCAAGCATTGATATTTTTTCCTACAAGAAAACACTTATTTCTCCTGCAGCCTTTTTTTCCCCTTCCATTTGTCCTGTATAGACCCGTGTCCACGCAATACACTGGCAACTCAAGAAGTGTCTGAAGGCATGTAGATGAATCACCATGAGTTGGAAATGAAGTCTTATTTTCCTCTCTATTCTAATGCATCTTGGTCCCGTGTAGGCAACAAAATGCCTTTCCGTTAATGTACTCACGGCCTCCGGTAGCCAACAAACCACCAGATAAAGGGAAGATTCTACTGTATTTCTTTTTAGCACTTTCCATTTGCAATTTTCAAAGCCCAGGAATGCAGCTTTGCGGGGAGTGGGGGTGCAGGCTACTCTATCATCCACTTCAATTAATCCTTTCACCTCCTACCTTTCTCTGCCATTGAGGCCGCGGTTAACCAAAGGCATTATCTAAACCCAGCAGGGAACAAGAGGAAAAGATGAAGGTTCTTGAAAAGACAAGATTAGAAATAGGTCTGCTGCTGATGTCATTAGAAGAAGATAGGGCAAAGTTACAGCTGGAACCCACCTAATGAGGTTGGAATGAGTAAGCCACAGGGTACACAGCATGGTAGAAGCGGGGACGGGGGACCAATCACAATGAGACATCCAACACAGTAATGTCTAGGCTGCCTCAACAATTCAGCAGCCACTCTCTACTTTGCCAAAGAATCTACAACTTTAAATGTACTACATTGGTCACCTACATCTTTAGATTCTTTCTCTCCCATTATTTAAATCTCTACAGCTTGGCAGCCTCAAAGGCTTTTTTCCTTCAGCAGTCAGAGGACGTGTTATGCTTTTCAACAGCACAACTATCCATCATCTGCTGGCTAGAGCACACTGCTCTATCTGGTAGGTCATCAAGCTACCAAGGCCTCCGTGGCTGGGGACCTGCACCCCACCAAAGGCTGTCCACTGTCAGATGTCTGCAGCAGAGCACTCTGAAAGAAAGAAAGAATACAAGATGGAGAGAACAAGAGGCCGATATCCCTTAGCATCCAAAAATGCACATTCAGACTCTACTCCAGCAAGGAGGGAGGCAAGCGAGGAAACAGAGAAACCGGGCACCCAGGATAAGCAGTCTTTGCTCACCAGCAGCACGCTGCACGGCAACCCACACATCAGCTCAGATGAGTGCCAACCCCCTGCTGGTCTACTACAGAAGCAGCCCTGGGAAGACGGCAAGCGGAGTTGCTCTCCAGGGTCTGAAAGCAAAAATAAAAAAAAAAAAAAAGCATGCCCTAACTAAGCACTGTGATGAGAGAATCTGAGGGAGATGCCCAGAGGGTCAGAGTGAAAAGGAGACAAATCATCTAGTCGGAGCCCCTTACTGGGGACCTGGGGAGCTAAGGCCCAGAGACGGTCAGTGACTTTCCCAGCGTCAGACAAATTTAACAATTTCTTTCAGCTCAAGTTTTCAGTCCAGAACATTTTTGTGCTAAAAAGTCAGATTTTCAAAGTGGAGAAACAAATAATAGATATTTTGTGTAGAAGATCCAGGCAATTATAACAAAGGAGTTTCCTCACTCTGTAAAACTTCACCCGGCTTTACATTCCCTCATAAAAGCTGTGAGAATTTTGGCTCCTGGGTTGGGGACGGGGAAGTAAGTTTCTGAACCTCCTCTCTCGCAGGAATAAAAAGGGAAAGAGGCCACACCACATTCTCAAGCCCTCCTAAAGATCTTATCACACCGGAGGGGGTGTTTCCTTCCTCACTCAGCCTCTGTTACAAATTTTTAAAGGGACTCTTGGTGTACATACCATGCACGATTGTGCCGCGCTACCGATCATGGAACTAAAAGACAGACTCGTGGAGAGCCCTGGCCAGGATTCAGCAGTCAGAATCACTTCAGGGACCTGACTGACTGACCTCAAACGCTACACTGCAGCATGGATCCACATCACAACTGGGTCCTGATCCAAAGGATGGAAGCCACTAATTTTATAGAGGTGAAAATTGACTAAATGGTACTCATTTCCAATACGATACCTTAACATCTTTTCTGTATAACAGTACATGTCTATAATACTTCATGACGCTGTATGTTCACACAGTAGCTTGAAATTTTCTGAGGATTTTGCACACATTCTTTTGCTACATTCCTGCAACAACGTATGGGAGAAGAGTTACTATGACTCCATTTTACAGACACAAGCACAGTTCCTGGCAGAGGAATGAAGGAAGGAAGAAACTAACAATCTTCAAAGAATCTAAGACACAGATGGCCTGATTTCACACTCCTGCATCATTGCATGTAAATCATATTTTATAAACGGCAAAGCCAAGACAAAGGTCCAGCATTCGTTTCAGGCTAGGTTAAACCACAGGGCTCGTTTACCTGGTCACGTGGAGACAGCTCTTTCTTCCCCTGCCCCTATTTCCTTCTGTCACTCCCTGTAACTTTCCCCCACTGCCCACTTGATACCACTCCCCGAAACACACACTCTCTTAACGGCACCATGACTGGCTTTGTATTGCTTACAAGATGAACCTCATTTCAAGCTCAGTTCTTACGTGACTGATACAGAATCAGATTACCCAGTAGCAAAACAGTAAAGCTTCAGGGGCTGGCCCAGTGGCCGAGTGGTTAAGTTCACGCACTCTGCTGTAGGCGGCCCAGTGTTTCGTCAGTTCGAATCCTGGGCACAGACACGGCACCACTCACGGAGCCATGATGAGACAGCGTCCCACATGCCACAACTAGAAGGACCTACAACTAAGAATATACAACTATGTACCGGGGGGCTTTGGGGAGAAAAAGGAAAAAAATAAAAGTAAAAAACCATAAAGCTGCAGAAATTATCATGCATTCTCACCTGGAATGGCAAGACATTGAGAGGCTACTCCACATCCCCACCAGCTATCCCTCCTGTGATCTCCAGACCTGATTGTCCTACCAGGAATCCATCAATCCATCATGCATTGCCTTATGCCATCTCTTGTACTGTTTCTTAAATTTACACATGGGTATGTCCTATCCTCCTCATTCACTTGTCATCTCTTCCTGGACAGAGGATCAGGAGCTGCTGGGTTAGTTGGACATGAAGCATATGCTGGCTTCTCAATTTTCTTTTGGTTAATTTTGATAATGAGTTAATTGTGTGCACATGTTCCTGTTTGCGATGTAATATATCAATCTGGGAACCAGGAGATTGAGAGTCTTGGCCTGGCTCTCTTGGAAGCTGTGGCCTCTGATAGTCATCTCTTAATTTCCCCCCTCCTTACTATAGCAAAATTTCTGTCTAAAATCAATGTAGTACATTATACACGCGGCTTAACTACCTTAAGGAACGTGAGGTTTAATAAGCTGATGTTTCTAACTACTTCAGCAGCTCTCTGGAAGGAAGATGCCATCTCACACTATTTCATTATGAAAAAGCTAGAGATATAAACAGATGCTCATATCCTGAAGTTACTCTGAAATATTAGATAGAAACCTTGAATTACTGACTTGTTCAGTGATTTACATTAAGTTTACTTTTCTGGTTCTGCAGGCTCTTCCAGATCAGTTCTATGCAAAAAGGGAATGTGCTCTGCAGTGAATAAACGGCATGTGTTGGAAGTAAAACCTGAAATACGTTTACTGTCTAGACTAGAATCATTGAGTTAATTCCCTGTCAGAGTGACAATTGGACTGCAGGAGTGTGTGTGCTGTGCACACTTGTACAAGTCTGAACCAACGAGGTGAGAGTTCAGAGCCCTGTAGCAATGTGACTTCGTAAGAGATCAATTTTTCCAGAACTGAAGCAAGAGGAGGTTGCCTTAGAATGGGGACACTTGCATATTGTGAAAAGTGCAACTGAAAGCTAGATGAATGTACCATTTGAATGGAAAACACTTTTGAGTCCATCCCTTAGCTGTTAGAAGCTCAGCTCCCTGTCACTTCAAGACCAAGATACTGGGAGTGACTATTTTCAGTTCTCTCCACTGCTCAGCTGCTGTTAGGATTTGTCAAATCAGCCTGCTCACAGGGCTTCAGACCGAGTGCAAGCTTTCTCTGCTATCAAGGGTGCAGGGCCAATCACTGTGGGGGGCCCTGGTGGTTTCAGAATTAAAAATAACTAAATGAATAAGCCATGAACTTCTGGATGGAGAGACTCCCTTATTTCTTTGTGTCCTCACAGCCTGGCAGCGACACTGTGTCCAATACATTAATTAGATTGAAAATTAAAAGTTACCAAATAAAGAGAAGGAAAGGAAATCCCTGTTGTGGCGTATGAGAAAGAACACTTATGCTCTGAGTCCCAGATGTCGGTGGATTCTGAGCTTTGAGTCATGGGGACAGGCCACAGAGTGAGCGGAGAATGGAGCAGGAGAATCTGAGGAAGGTTAGCTCAGGCCTCCTCCTAGGCTTTGTTGGCAACTGTCAATACAAAGGTAGCTAGAGAAAAACCCAAGGCAACCTAGATAATCAGGTTGGCTGCCAATGGAATGGCTCCTTTTATGTTTCTAGCTTGAGGTCTTCAGTCCACACTTTGGGAGCTTCTAACCAGGCCCAGCTTAACTGGGAGAAAAGTGCAAGTCTCAGCAGCAGGCAGAAAGTGTTCAACTGCCAACCACAACAGCAGTCACCACTTGTGACAATTTCTGTAATTCAGTCTGAAAAGGCCCTGTTTCTCAATTCTAACCCAAAAAAGGTGGAAGAGCCTGCCACACCACAGTTCCTCAGAGCAGTGGAACTGCCTGGGGAATCTTCCTTTCCCGGTTTCACACGTTTTTATGGTCTGAATCTCCTGCAGCATCAGTCCTTGGTGTGGCAGTGACTTTATCCTGGGACGTCCATGAATTACGTTGGTGCTGGGGGGGTGGGAGGAGACTAAGGTTTGGGAGCTAGATCCTGGTTCAGAGTTTTGGCTCTACACTTATGTGACTAAGACCGAGTTACTTATCTTCTCTGAGCCTCTCTATTCCAAATCTGTAAAACAGGTCTAATAAAATTGTTCCCACATGGCTATTCTATGGAATATTATGCGTAGCACATTACCTGGCCTGTAGTAGATGCTCGATAAAGGTAGGCCCCTTACCCTATGCCAGTGCAATGGGTTCTGTTGACAAGATTCCACATCCTACCAAACAACTCTGAAGACCAGCAGTATCAGACACGTGGGAGGAAAGTACTAGAAAGGAGCAAACTGCTCACCCTGAGTTAGGCCATTGCCTGCCCTCACGTTCCAGGTCCAGTGCTGGGCTGAACAGCCTGGCAGTCAGAGCAGACGTTGGTGAGTCAGACTCAGGTCCAAATCTCAGCACTGCCACTTATTAGCAACAGGATTGCAGACATAGAACGTAACTCTGTTCCAACATTCTAAAATGAGAAAGATAACGGCCTGAGTGTGGGACGACTTCATCTATGTGAAGGGCCCAGCACAGTCACCACTAGACAAAAGTCATCACATCACCATTTATTTCCAACCAGCAGGACTCTAGTGGGTGACAGGCTGAGAGAAATAAGATACTATAATTCTAAGGGTAAAAGGAACCAAAAAGTAAGAATCTCATGGTGGGATGAAAGGCATGGCTTAGAGAGTAAGAACCAGCCTGTGACTGTCACTCCGTGAGGGCAGCCTGGATGAGAAGTGGGAGACTAGCAGCTTGATAAACAGGCCAGCACTTCCGCTGCTCTAGAATCAGCCAGCGCCGGGGAGGAAGACACTTGTGCAGACGACGCAGCAGATACTGCCCTCCCCCTGGATCTCTCCTCCTCCTCCTCACTGGGGCTCTGCTGCAGGCACTAGTTTTCCAGTCTCTCATTCATCTGTGGCAGCCTAGCCTCTCCTCTAGCTTCCTCCCTCTCTCTCTGAATGGGTGGTTTTGAAACCACAGTCGGGCACTTGGACGGCCAGCCCCAGAACCACAGGAAAGCTCGTTAACAATACAGCTTCTCAGGTCCCAGCCTCGGGGAATCTGATCCACTAGGTCTCAGATGGGACCTGGTGACTCATTTTCTTAAGTTCCCCAGTAATTCTGTGGAGTCAGGTTTGGGAATTATCTTTCTAGACTCTTCCTATACAAAAATCAAAACTTCTCTCTCATGGCCCAATCCTTCCGGGCCTTTCTCTCCCCTGACCTACATAAAAACTCCTCTGTGTTTGGGTCCATGAATCAGTAACTGGCAACAACTTTACATTTTCCCTCCAAGACCTTACATAAAGGACATATTATACCATGAGCCTAAGTATGAAAAATTTCAAGAGAAAGGAAGGAACATTCAGAACCCCTTCAGTCCATTCTTATAAGTGGGGCGGACCCTAAAGAATATTGGGGGCTTCAGCTCTCCCATCCACTCCCCACTTTGCTGGTAGAGAGGCCATGGTAGCCAAGGACATACAGTGGATGAAAGTTTGGAGACTGAGTCAAAGAGGCACATTAAACGTGCAGAATAACAGCAACAACAACAATAGCAAACATGTATTGAGAGCCAAAGCCAAGTGCCACCCTGAGCACCTTACACGGATTATCTCATTTAACATTCCCATCCATGAGCATGCGTTAGTACTATCACTCCCACTTTACAAATTTAAAAACTGAGATGCAAAGAAATTGACCAGCTCAAAATCACACAGGCAACGAGTTGCTGAGGATGGCAAAAGGGAATATTTCATAGGTACCTGAGAACTGTGAAGGCATAAAAACTTAGATTAGCAGAAACATATCTTCTCTCCAGAGAGAAGAATAATGGAAAATAGAGGATAAAATGTTTGAGAGGAGGAAGAAAAGAATTGCATAGCAAGAAAACAGCAGCGTTTCCCAGACTTTTCAGTCGGGCATCACTAACCTAGGACTTTGAAGCCTCTTTCCAGCCTGTGGCACAGGAGGACACGCAAGGCCCTTCCCCTGCTCTCCCACTGGGCAGCATATGGGTGGCGGGTAGAGGGGAACAGAAGTGCTACCTGACAGGCCACTTTAGTTCTAGAGAATTAAAGGAGCCAATGAGCTCTTGAAGGTAGAAATGGAGATAGTGGCTGAGGGCTAGCTCTATCCAGGCTGTCCATCCCAGAACTGCAGGGTCAACAGGAGCCTATGGTTTCTATGGAAACCTTATCCAGGAACATTAGTATCATCTGATCATAGCCACGGTTCTTCAGAAGCCCAGAAAGCACCTTAAATAGATGCCATCGAAAATTACCAAGACTCACTTCAAGATGGCGGCACTTCCCTTCAGCCTGAAGCTCATTTCTGTTCTCTGCCCTTCTAAAAGAGACTACAGAGCTGGAGCAGCAAGCACAGGCAAGTATCTCCTCCTCAGAAATGTAACGTGGAGCTTATTGACCTCAGATTGTCCCTCTTCCTATTGGGTTCTGAAAGGGAGGCTGTCCCCAACATGCCTGTTCCTCATCCTGGGCCCAAGGGAGCAAGTCCTGTGGCTGAACAGTCATTCTAACTTTGATGGTGTCTTTAACGAGAATCAACAATTCACAGGCACTGCTTGCATTGCAAAAAATTCTCCATAAGACTCAGATCACTAGCCATGAGGATTTTCCGTGGCTTCTGGAGACATCAAAACATTCCCCTTGACCACCATTATCCAGCTGTCCAGCCACAAATGATCCAATCACTAGAGACCGATAGTCTCCTTTCTCCAGCTGGCAGTAAACCTGACTCCTGTGACGGACATGAGGGGCAACATCTCCTTCCCACCCCAACCCACAACCTCCTGCAAAACCCCCCAGACCTCACAAATACTCCAGCCATCCTCTGACAAGCTAGAAGGCTCATTCCTCTGCAGAGAATGGATGACATCAATTCCAAAGGATTCAAAGAACAGCCGCTTTAAGAAGCCTCTATTTGGAAAAGATATTTAAGCAAAGCTGTGCTTGATGAAGTGAAATAGAATTAGCCGCTTCAGTAGCACAGGCTTCTCTGATTCATTCTAAGGTAGACTGGCTTAGTCGTTTCCAAGAGGAACGAACTCAACAACAATATATCACAGTTAACTGTGATCACAGCTCCACAGAATTTCAGCTGGTACCTGGAATACACCAAGGAGCACTTAATATTCCCCAATCTGTAATCAACCTTTTGTACATTTGTTCCTAATCACAGCATACGGTTTCATCTTAATGCACTGTTTTCTTAGCATATTACAGTTGGTCATTTCAGCACGCCTAATGGCCCATTTGGTAGGTTCAATTGCAATTAGGGCCCCTTGGTTTTTGTTTCCCAGCAAGGCTTGGAGGGGGTTGATTTTGCCCCCCTTCCCACTGCTCGATTTCAAGGGCAGAATCACGAAAGAGCAAAGACATACCTGTTGCAGTCGATGTGGAGCAGGAGATGAGAGGCGCTAACTGACAGCGCCACCTTGTGCCACCGTCCGTCCGCCATCCGGTAGGGAAGTGCCTCTGTCCTGGGCTTCCCCTTGTGTGTGTAGTGATATCGAATCTCATCTCTCAGGCCACTGCTCTCCAGTTCAAAATAACTGTATGCAAAGCAAGAAGAGTTTGTTTTATTTTATTTCTGGATTTTATAGCAGTCATCAGTCCTCACTACTTACTGTCTTCCCACCAGGTTTCTCAGAATCTAAAACTAGGCAAACATGACACAAAGAGCTACAACTCAAAATCAACTGTACCAGATGGAATCCTCCAATTCACCTGTTGTCTGAGAACCCTCATGGTCACACCTGGAGCCCCCAAAATGGAGCTTGAGTGATCCACTGTGAGGTGACAAGCCACAGCTAATTAGAAAAGCTTGGTGCAGTGTCTCTTAAACACTTGGAAGCCCAGGGCCAGCCCCAGGGTTGCGTGGCTAAGTTCATGCACTCCACTTTGGTGGCCCAGGGTTTGCAGGTTCGGATCCTGGGTGCAGACCTACACAGTGCTCATGAAGCCATGCTGTGGCGGCACCTCTCATAGACAAACTAAAATGACCTACACTAGCATAGACAACTACATGCTGGGGCAGGAAAAAAAAAAAAAAGGAAGATTGGCAACAGAGTTAGCTCAGGGCCAATCTTCCTCACCAAAAAAAGCATACTTTAAAAAAAGAAAAAAATGATAAAAAAAGAAGTCCTATACAGAACCCTCTTTCTATCGTCTAAAAAAGGCCATTCACGTGGAATGGACTTATGGATGTTTATTTTTATTTCTGCCATTTTTATTTTTCAAGAATTGAAGGAAAACAGAAGTCGTGTTGGATACCAGGGATTGAAATAATTGTCAGAGTGAAGAGATCATAAGGCTTTTTTTTTTTTTTTTTACTCCCCCTTGGACAAAAAGCTATAAGTGGACAACAATTCCTAAACAGCAACCAGGGAAGCAACAGTTTGAAGCTATTCATATATGGACCAGTATTTCAAATTACCATGGGATGAAACACACAATGGGGTTTTCACTTTCCCAGATCGTTAGCACATTTCCCAGATCCAAGAAAGACTCTTAGCACCAGCACTGCAGTCTGCACTTTAGTCATAAAATGCAGCAAGCAACTCTGGGACACTCCTCAGACACACACCAGGGCTGATACTTTCGTGGGTGGATGACCTAGTTAGTGTTCTATGCCTCGCTTCTGAAAAGTGTCATCACAGTTGTCAGCAAAATTGGGCCTAATCTCACTACCAGCCATCGCACTAGGCATTTAACACTTATGACCTAATTCATCACCCACAAAATCCTGCAAGACTAATATCATTATCCCCTTTTAAAAATTAGAAAGCTAAGATTCTGGAATTTAACATGCCCAAGTCAGGACTTAAACTTGGGTCTGAATTTGACAGTCTGCATTTCCACCAGTTTGCTGCCCATCTCAGAGGCAGGAGGACAAAGTCGTAAAGATGGCCTCAGCTGGCACCGTCTCCCAACAACTCATTCATACAGACGATTCAAGAACTACTCACTTCAACAGGAAACCAGGTTCATCCCCAGATGTGGAAGGACCTACTGTGTCTCCTCTAATCTGTTGAGCTGTCCTGACCCCACTAGCCAGATTGTATTCAATCTAAAACACAAAAAGCATCTTCCAGGAGGACTGAAATGAATATATCATGAAACAGTCTCTATTATGCATGACCCCAAACCTCAAGTCAGAACCAACGCATATTTCTTGCTCATCTTTCACAGAATCTTCCCAAGAGAGCGTGCAGGGGAAGCAAGCCCAGCCTCCGACCCACCTCATTTGCACTAGACAAAGAATCGGGCCCAAGGTCATAAACTGAAGAGGTTACTTATATTATTGGAGCCTGCTCCTGAGCCCAGGTACATACTTATTAGTAATAAATATGATACATATTTTATAAGGCTGCAGAAGAGGAAATCCCTTAACCTAGAAGACATTCATTTTAAAAGAATTCTCCAAATTTCTTTTCAGCTGCTAGAACATTGGAAGAATCAAACAACCAAGGAATTTAAAAGGCCAAGACCACCTGAGGTTATCTGGTCATTCATTTAATGTGTTATTACCGAACACGTAGTGAAGGGCTGAAATTTAAAATATAGATCCTGTTCTCAAGATGCTTTGAGACTAGCGGAAAAAGGAAACAAAATACGTGCCCCTCCCCTGTAACAAGCTAAAAACTGGCCTAAGAGAAACAAATAGGAGGCAGGGGAAATTATCATTTCAATAGTGACTGCCATGTGCTGGGAACGGGTTAAGTGCTTTCATAAACATCACCTCATTTCTTCAAGGGAGATATTATATCTGTTCTACAGAGAGTTCACATATGCTCAGACACATTATTCAATGTCTTGCCCAAGATCCCACAGCTCCTGTTTAGAAAAGCAGCATGATCTGAAATTTGAGACCTTACCAAGATTAACATATCAGGAAAATCTCTCAATTACTTTATTTTGACAATAAACTACTCCTGGGGAAAGAGATGATACAACCTTGAAAGGACTTCAATCAATGATACTTAGAAATGCTTATAGAGATCACCTGATGGAATCAAAAAAAAAGAAAAAGGGAGGTAGATACATTTGGCCAGAGTTAATCATTATTCCTAGGCTTATGGCCTCATTGAGCAAATGCTCCATGTATTATAAGCAGACCTTTAAAGATCACTTTACAAAGCACAGGAGCAAGTGGTTCCCATAGAGTAACCACCAACATGAGCTACGAGAAAAGAAATCTGCCTTGTTGTTCTCAATAGGGCAGAATGGATGCTTGTGTCTTAGGGTAAAGTTTCTGACAGCATCATGCACATATTCGAAAGTGCTGGATCTCAACTTGGATGAAAGTCAAGATGATGTGTTTTTTAAAAAATGTTAGATAACTCCTGAAGTGGCCCTAGGGATGACCAAGACGCTGGATGGCTAAGTGACATCTGGATACAATTGTTGCATGAGCACTGAGAGGGGAATAAGGCAATACTTCCAGGCAGTGACCCTCTGCTAAGAGAGATGTGAGGCTTAGTCCTGAGAGCAACTTGGAGGAGGTGGTCGTTCCGCCTGATGACCTTTGGCTGTAGCCTGGAAGGAAGACTCATAATTTGCAGTAGAGCTTGTTATTCAAAGTATGGTCCACAGACCAGCAGCATCATCACCAACAATGGAAATTCAGATTACGGGCCCCAACCAAGGCCTACTTGCACCAGAATCAGCATTTTAATAAGACCCCCAGAGATTCATGTGCATATTAAAGTTTAAGAAGCACTGGTGTTGAGTATGCCAGGTGTTGCTCTCCTTACTGGCCAGATGGTCACAGTGAGGGAAGCAGAAGTTTGAGGCTATGAGCAGTGAGTAAGAGCCTGTGGTGCTGGCAGGGAGAGGAAGGGCACTGGAAGTGACCGTCAGCAAGTGTCTAGGGAGCTCCCTGCCCCACCGGCCCCTCTCTTGAGGCCTCAAGTGCTTTGGGGTCTTCTCGGGATGTGGGGGAGCAGGTTGCTGTACAAGTGATAAAATCAGCCAGATTTTGTGAGCAGCATTTCACCCCTCAGCCTTGGACCTCAGCCAAGTGTGCTGTCCCAATGACCCGTCCTGGCTTCCAGAAAAGCCTGTTCCTCCTGCAAATATTTGAAAACAGCGATCAGATTCACTGCTAAGCTTTATCTTTTTCAGACCAAGCATCCCCAGCTCCTTCCTTTATACTCCTGTCCCCCACCTAGCCTATGAGGGCCCTCCTGAACAAGGATTCTGCCTTCTTCCTCTTTCTAAATCCTTCCCCCATTGGTCATCATGCTCTAAGTAGGACAAAATGGATCCATTTCTGTCTTAAATACAGCATCCAGGAATAAAGACACTTCCTTTGAGCTGTGCACGATGAGGAGTGCATCCTAACACTTACACCGACCTTCCCATCCTCTGACACCACAAGTCCTTGCACAAGAATGCCATGAAGGTGAATCTTTCCCACCTTATCTACATAGCTAAGACGTCTAAACCCAAGCCCTCGCTTAAGCGCTAGGCAGACCCTACCCAGAATCAGCATGAATAGTTCTCCAGAGTGTGCCCTTGAGTATTAGGAACAGAGTTATCATGAACTGAAGTCAATTTCACAAGACTATCCAAATTCCATGCTACACTGGGAAATAAAATTCGGGAACAATTCCAAAGAACATAGGTAGATCAAGATCAACCAGTTATTTTTATTAAAATAGTTGTCGTTTTCCCCAAAACTTATACCAACAGATCCATTTTGGAGATTTTATGTATGTATAAATATATACATATTTAATACATTTTATATTTATTATACTAATTAAGTATATAAATAACTGTATATTTTTATAAATGCATATTTTATATACTAATAGACTGGATGGCTATACACACTCAAAATATTAAAGTAGTTGTTGCTGGATGAATGTGTCACTTCTGCATAGTAGGATGAAAACAGCAAAAGTTAATTTTAAATATTATCCAATCCTAGTTCATTAACAAAGGCAAAAAGTTTCTTAGAGGGGCCGGCCTCGCGCCCCAGTGGTTAAGATCGCGCACTCCACTTCAGTGGCTCGGGGTTCACAAGTTTGGATCCCGGGTGAGGAGCTAGCACTGCTCATCAAGCCACGGAGTGGAAGCATCCCACATAAAACAGAGGAAGACTGGCACAGATTTAGTTCAGCGACAATCTTCCGCAAGCAAAGAAAGGAAGATTGGCAACGGATGTCAACTCAGGGCCAATCTTCCTCACAATAAATAAATAAAAGAAAAAATTTTAAAAGGAAAAGAATTTCTTAGAAAAATTATCTTTCCCAGCAATTCCACAAGGATAGACATTGGCTCTTTGGAGAAAGAGCTCACACCCCAGAGCTCCCAAGATAGTGCAGTACCGCTTCCATCCAGCAGGGGCTTCTCTGGGCCCCTGAACCACCACCCACTTCCTGGGAGTCTGGGTGGGGAAGTCGAGGAAAAACGGATTTGAGAAACAAGGCCACTCCATCCCAGTGTGTGTGTTTCCCTGGCAGGATTATCGGGACAGGGAGAAAGCCAGGCAGGCCTCTAGCTACTTTCTCTGAAGGGACACAAAGAGTCATATATTGTGTGAGTGAATGTGTGTGTATATAAGCCACCTAGGTGGACAATTCCCCCAAATCCTTACAAGTCCCAAGGATGATGCAAAAAAAAAAAAAAAAAAAAAAGGTCAGTTTCCTAGCAGAGCACCTAGAATTTTGCAGGACCTCAGGAAAGGTTAATTCTACCTTAATGATGATAACAGTAACAACAAAAACAAATACAGCTAATATTTATTTAATAATAGCTAATACTTATTGGGGTTTATCATTACCAGGGAATGTCTTTAAGCTTTTATATTTCATTTCAAAATACAGTCAGGCGTCACTTGACGGGGATACATTCTGAGAAATGTGTCATTAGGTAACATCGTCATGTGAACATCACAGACTGTACTTACACAAACCTAGATAGTATAGCCTACTACACACCTGGGCTGTACAGTACTAAGCTTATGGGCCACCATCACATATGCGGTCCATCGTTGACCAAAACATTACGCAGCACGTGACTGTAATCCCTACCACAACCCTATGACATTTATCTATTTGTTATTTGCTTTAACAAACACTCCTACAGCACTGACTCTGGGCCAGACACTATTCTACAAATATTTAGTCATTTAATGCTCACAGTAACTTTAAAAATTACCGGCTATTACCATCTCCATTTTATAGAGGATGAAACCAAGGCAAAGAGAGAATAACTCTCCCAAGGATATACAGGCAGGGAAGAGCAGAACTAGGATTCAAGCAAGAGTAGTCTGGCTCCAGGGTTCACGCTCTGTGTGGCATCCCAAGTCCATACGTTTAACTGCTACCTCATTTGACAGAAAAAGAAATGAAAGATCTGAAGCTCACACAGCCATAGGTAGCAGAACTATGACTTGAAGCCAGGTCTGGCAGACACCAAAGTGGGTGCTCCCAATGGCAACCTCCCATTACCTTCTACTGTGCAAGATGTTTTAAACATATTACCTCTAATTCTGCCAACAATCTTAAATGGTAGTTATTAAATTCATACTATAAGTGTAAAAACTGAGGTTCAAATTGATAAGGTGCCTTGCCCAAAGTCACATAACTCCTATGACTCAATTCCAGGTCTGCTCAATTCCAGGACCCAGGTTCTTTCCACCACACTCTGTTCCTCTCCAGGCACAGTGGCATGATCAGATCAGGGTCAGGGGGCAAGGGACCTTAAGTGAACTCAGGCAACTCCCGTCCCTGATCCCCATGATGCTCCAAGCTGTGAAGACATCCTCCTGCAAACTCAAGTGCAAACCCCCATTCCCCATGTCATGAGACAACGACCACCACAGAGAGAAACACTCCAGCTGTTCGGGTAGAGGCTCTTTTCCTCTCCTGGCCCTTTGCCTAGGGCTGGGATAATGAAGAGAGGAAGCCAAAAACACCAGGAAGGTACACTGTGTCCTACCTCAGGCCAGGGGTCTCAAGGACCACGTGTACTAAGAGACAGTGGCGCAACTTTTAAGTGAATAGTAGTGCAAAGAGCACTGGCCCAAGGGTACAGAGACTTGATTTCAACCTTAAACCTGCTGCAGACAAACAATACATGTAATCTTTGGCAAATGTAGCCCTGCCTCTCTGTACCTCGGTTTCTCTTGTCTGTTAAACAGAGTGATTGGCTCTGATCCACAGTGCCCTAGGATTTCCCGGAAGGGCCTTAGGGTCTCTAGCAGAAGGAGAGGATGGGGCACCAGAGAAGCTTCATTCTCATCTGTTATATAAATTGTAGTTTCCCATAAGATTTCATTTGGAAAAAGAGACCACTTCCAAAAATAGTCTGAAACCACTGAATTAAATCTTTAAGGTGCAGCTGAGATGTATGTATATCAAATTTCTATAATTCATATACTACTTTGCATACTGATAAACTTTAAAAGAAACTGAATCCTTGGTTGGTCAGTTAGTTTCCTTCTACCCTCGACTTTCCTGGCAATGCTCAGGCTGCAGGCTCCTTAGCAGCCCAGGGGAGAAAGGATAGGAGATGACAGATGCACCAAATGTTCATGTCCCCACCTTTCTCCCTGAGCACACACCAGACTGTATTTCCCAGTAGCCTTGGATCTAGGAGGGACCATATGACACTGTCACCAAGAGAACATGGGCAGAGGTGATGTGTGTGACCAAGGCGAGGCAGTTAGGAAAGGCTGTGCCTTATCCATGCCAGCTGCAGAGGGTCCCCTAGAGGATTCTGAGGGCTTAGTGGGGGGTGGTGTCATTAGATGGAATAAGCCTGGGTCCTTCAAGGACTGCATGGAGCACGGACATCTTTCCTCACACAGGCTGACAGTGAACTGGGAACAAAAATAAATCTTTACTGATAATAATCCACAGAGATTGAGGTTATTAGACTACCTTGACTCATTAAAGAGAGGTACAGGAACATGAAACTGAAAAAAGGCAAAAAACTTGAGAAGTAACCATGGACACGAAGCTACTGCTAGACTATAAATAGAAAGATATGGCAGGAGGCATAAACACAGCCATCTTCTGTCCTGTATTTGAGAGAGAAACTGCATTACATGGCCTAATATTCTGTTTGGCAAATGGTAGTTTCCAAAAATACCCACAGTATCTCCGATCTCATATGTTTTTCTACAATGTAATCTTGACATTCTTCCAGTTCAAAGGTGGGATCTACGCCTCCTCCCCTCGAATCCGGGTGGGCTTGTCAGTGCTGTTGAGGGCAAAAGTAATGCTTGGTGACTTCCAGGGCTGGGTCATAAAACACGACGCAGTTTCTCGTTTGCCAGAACACTGAAGCCCTGAGTTGCTGTGTAAGAAGTCTGACCACCCTAAGGCCACTGTGCTGTGAGGAAGCCCAGACCACACTGCGGAGGCTGCACATGGGTGCTCTGGTCAACAGCCCCACCTGGGCTCCCCGCCAACCTCCAGGATCAACGCAGACATATGAGTGAAAACCTCCAGGTGGTTTCCCCAGCTGTCCACTCTTCCCAGCCGAAGTCACACGCATTGTGGGACAGAGACAAGCCATCCCTCTGGACTCTGTCCAAATTCTGGACCCGCAGAATCTGTGAGCATAATAAGCTTGGGGATGGTTTGTCGCACATCAGTAGGAATCAGAACGCTAACTTCAGGCATACAGGTTTTTACCTTTAAAAATTGGAACTATCATTTAGGTATGTCCCTACTAAATGTCTGGGGTCACGGCCAGATGATCAAATCCCAAAGTGCCAATTTTCTGCTTAGAGCCCCACAGACTTGTAACCATATATTTCCTTCTAACATCAAAAATGGAATTCTGTCCCCCAAACTGCAATTTAAACAATATCAATAAGTCATCAGATCTTTTAAAATGCATGGTTTTCAGTAGCTATTTAAAGAAACAAATACCAAAGGAATACATTGGTATCTTTCTCATTAATCCATTATTTTTCTTGTTATCAAGTCCTAACATCTTGGCCTCAAACTTCACGTTCACTGAAATGGAAGTGGCCGCCTCGGCAGTCCTTTTATAAGTGATTTCTTCCCTGAGTTCTAGCCCCAGGTTAGCTCTCGCCCAGGCTGCAGAGCTATTCGACTAAGGTAAAGGACAGTCTAATTTTCCTGGACAACCTTCCATTACTCTCAACTTCTACTTCCTTCCTTCAGAGCATACGGTGTAGTCGAAAGAGCAGACACACCAGGAGACATGCGGCTGGTATCCCAGGGGCCTCCGAGTCCAGCCAACTTGTGTTCAACCCCTGCCTCAGCCATTTCATCCCCGTGAATGTGGACAAGACACATCACTTCCTCAAGCCTCCTTTTCTTCATCTAGTAGAAAATAACATCTACTTCACAGGTTCCTTTTGAGGGAAAAAAAAAATGACAAAACATTTGCAAATCACCTTACAAAGTGCCCAGTGTCCAGCAGTGATTAGGATTTCCCATCCTTATTCCTTCTGCAGACAAAGGAAGGAACAGCCTCCTAGGGAGTGATGCTGCCGAAAGGTACACGGCCTGCCTCCTCTCAGAATAGTGCTTCTCTGCCTTCTACTCTCCCTCGTGTAGATTTGACCTGGTGATTTTTTTTGCATTTGTAAACTTATATACTAGTTGTGAACTCAATCCTCTTAGCAAACATCTAGCAAGAGATTAATGGTGACAGCAATTACAAACCGCCTCTGTTACTGAAAATAAAACATTCACGGTTAAATAAGGTTCTTTGCACCTATTCAAAACAATTCCGTTACTGTCTTTAAAAGCAGGGGAATGGCCGTGCTCTTCTTACTGAAGGAAAGGCTGGCTTCCAACCTTCCCAGATACGGAGAGCCAGGAGCAAAGACGTGGAAAGTTAAGACAGAAAACATTTTTAATTGAGAGAAGAAACTTAAAAGCAACCAATGAGCTGGTTTACTGGAACAAAGAGAATGGATTGTTAGTTTTTGACTGCCAAGGCCTCCAAATACAGTTGAATATTAATATTTATTAAGCAAACAAGCCCAAGGCTGGAGGCTTAGACTCACACGACTGCATCTTATCTTAAGCCTAAGGTACAGCTCCAGATCGCCAGGAACTCAAAATTAATTTGTTTTCTCCCCAAGTCCCCCCAGTAATATACATAAACTATGTATATAATAAAATACACATAGTTGTATATTTTAGTTGTGGGTCCTTCTAGATGTGGCATGTGGGACGCCGCCTCAGCATGACCTGACGAGCGGTGCCATGTCCACGTCCAGGATCCAAACTGGCGAAACCCTGGGTTGCCGAAGCAGAGCGCATGAACTTAATTACTCAGCCACAGGGTTGGCCCCTAAATGTTTCTAAATAAAGATTTAAGAAAGGGGAACCAAAATAATAGTAGTTGAAGTCCTGGCCACTTTCTATACTTCTGCGTTTTACTAAAGACTTAAAGAGAAGGAATATTAGTCCCAAATAAAAAGTTAAAACTGAAGGCTTTATGTGTCTTAAGTTTTAAGTTTCTTAGGTTCTTCTGAACTTGAATTTTTCTTTAACTTCTATGGTTCAAAACTAAATCATCTTTAAGGTATTCAGTGAAGAATTTCCCTCTCGTCCTGTTCTCCATCTCCCCAGTACTCAACCTCCCTCAAAGACAACACTGTTATCAGTTTCCCGTGTACTCTCCCAAGGTTTTTTTTAATAAACGATTTTAGAATAGTTTCGATTTTCAGAAAAATTGCAAAGGCAGTGCAGAGAGTTGTCATATAGCCCACACCCAGTTTCCCCTATTATCAACATCTTACATTCATATGGCACATTTCTCACAATTAATGAACAAATATGGATACATTAATATTAACTAAAGTCCTAACTTTAGTCGGATGTCTTTAGTTTTTACCCAATATCCCTTTTCTCTTCCACTATCCCATCCAGGGCACCACATTAGATTTAATCACCACGTCTCATTAGGCTCCTTTTAGCTGTGACAGTTCACACTTGCTCTGTCTTTTTTGACCTTGGGAATTTTGAGAGGTATGGATGAGGTATTTGTAGAATTTCCCCCAACTGGGATTTGTCTAATGTTTTTCTCATATTTAGACTCAGGCTGTGGATTTTGGGAAGGACGACCGCAGAGGTAAAGTGTAATTCTCATATCACATCTAGGATATATACTATCAACTGACTTATCAAGCATGATGATAACCTTGGTGTCAACCTACCTGGCTGCGGGAGAGTCTGTCAGGTTTCTCCAATGTAAAGTTACTCCTCCCCTCCTCCCTTTCCACACCGTCCTCTTTGGAAGGAATTCCCTAGTGCGGCCCACACTGTAGGAGCGGGGAGTTATGCTCCACCTCCTCAAAGATAGAGTAGCTACATAAATTATTTGGAATTCTACTGCATGAGGATTTGCCTGTTCTCTCCATTTATTCAATCGTTGATTTAAAGGTGTGTACTCACAGGCCGTCTTTTAGACTTTGGGTTCTCATCCAATACTAGTTTTGTTATTTTGTTGCTGAAATTGTTTCAGCTTTGGACCATTGGAAGTTTTTTCACTTGGCTCCTATGTCTCTTTGACATAAGGCTTCTTATATCGTTCCTGACTCAGTCCAAAAGTCAGCCATTTCTCCAAAAAGACCTAGTTGTTTTTATCGGAGAAGGGTATTAGAAACCAAGATCTGGATGATAAGTGTATTCATTGCCACTGAGGTATTGTTTCTAGGCACTCTCTGCTGATAGAGTAAAGAAATATATGTGGTATAATAACCAGTGTATACACACATATCAATATTTCTATGTGTCTATCTGTATCTAAATTAAGCTAAACATGAGTTCATACTGATGTCTTAAACTCTAATCCATTACCCACATGGATCATTCTAGTCTTGTCCCCATACCTATCTGTAACCTCCCACAATCCACCATCTATTTACTTAATTCACTTCCAGTGTACATGTATCATGATTTTAGAATCATTAACCGACACTCTCATGTAAGCACCGTTGTCATTAGCGTGAAGGGTCTATGTGCAGTTCCTTTTACCTTTAGTCTTGCAGACTCCTCTTGTTTTCCAAGTCACTCAGGTCAGCAGCTTTTTCTCCAATCCCCTTTTTATTGAGGTTATTTCACATATTTGTAACACAGTTAGACTGTTTATAGTCACATTCTGCATTCCACCCTGGGGCCCCCAATCTCTCGAATGAATTTTTTTAAACATGCATACATATTGAGGTTCACTCTTTGTGCTGTAAATTTCTATGGATTTTGCCAAATGCATAGTGTCATGCATCCACCACTAGAGTATCATACACAATAGTCCCACTGTTTGAAAAAAATCCTCTCTTCTTCACCTACTTAACCTCCCGCAACCCTCAAGCCCCTGGGAATCACTGCTCTGTTTATCACCTCTGTATTTTTGCCTTTTCCAGAATATCCTATAAATGGAATTATACAGCATGTAGCATTTTCAGACTGGGTTCCTTCATCTAGTAATATGCATTTAATATTCATTCATGTCTTTGCATCGCTTGAAAGTTCATTCCTTTTTATCACAGAATAGTAGCCTGCCGTATAAACGTACCATAGTCTATCCATTCACCTATTGAAGGATATTTTAGTTGCTTCCTGTTTTAGGTGATTATAAGTAAAGCAGCTTAGTAACATTTATTTGCAGGTTTTTGTGTGAAAATAAGTTTTGAAATCAACTGGGTAAATACATAGGAGTATGATTGCTGGATTGTATGGTAAGACTATGTTTAGCTTTGTAAGATATTACCAAACTGCATTTCCCTAATGACAAACGATATTGAGCATCTTTTTATATGTTTGTCATTTCTATATCTTCTTTGATGAGGTGTCTGTTCAGATCTTTTTCCCATTTTTTAATTGGGTTGTTTACTTGTTGAGTTTTAAGAGTTCTTGCTATATTTTGAACAAATCCTTTAATAGATGTATTTTGCAAATATTTCTCCTAGCCCTTGACTTGTTTTTTTCATTCTCTGAATAGTGTCTTTTCCAGAGTACAAGGTTTTTGTCTTAGGAAAATGAAACTTATCCATTTTTCCTTTCATGGTTCATACACTTGATGTTGTACGTAAAAACTCATCACCAAACCCAAGGTCATGTAAATTTTCTCCTATGTTTTCTTCTAGAAGTTTTTATTGTTTTCAATTTTACATTAAGGTTTATGATTCATTTTGAGTTAATTTTTGCGAAAGGTGTAAGGTCTTTGTCAAAGTTTTTTTTTTTTTGCATAAGTATGTCCAATTGTTTCAGCATCATCATTTGATAAAAAGACTATCCTTTCTTCCAGAGGCTTTTATGCTATAAAAGCAAATATGAATATTCTTTTTGCCCCATCTTTCTAACATAAATGGTAGTATACTGTCGTCACTGTTCTACACTTTTTTCTTTCCACTTAATGTAACAAGAGATCTTTTTTATATACAAAGCTTCCCCTTTATCCTTATAGTTTTCAATTTTATTTGATACATATTCTCCCACTCAAAATTAAAATCACTGACTTCTTTATAGCACAAATCCAGACTACAAATAAAGACCTATTTTCTCAAGGCTAAGCCACTCTTACATATTGTGAAAGCAAAACTGAAAATCAGATGCAAGGGATGGCACTAAAGTTAAGTAAGGAGCAAGCACTGAGTAGTATAAAGACCTTTGATATACATACCTCCCTTTAAGGAATTTACATGCCACTTGATGAGGTAAAACAAAAACTTATCAAAAAATAAACAGTACAAGCCTGACCTTTAAAGAAAGAGAAAAAAATTCCATTCTTGAATGGTGATCCAGGAAAGTTTCACCAAGGAGGCTCATGTAGAAGAACTATTTAAATTGGAATAAGAAGGATGAGAAAGGAGCTTCAGGAGCAGGACGTACAAGTAAGGACAGGGAAGAAGAAACGTGTCTGGCAGTCTCAAGCAACAGAAGAACAGGTGTGGATAGGATTGAGGATGTGTGCAAGAGGACAGCAGAGGAGTTTGGAAGCAGACAAAAGGTTAAATGGGGGTCAGATTCATAGAACCAGGCTCTGACATTTGGCCGGTAACCTAGACCCTAGTGGTTCTCAAACCATTTTCTGCTATTACAAATAGACAGGTGATGTTCACAGGCATGAAACACTCCCATAGGTGTCAGAATTCTGGTATATTACCTCTAACTCCAGTCCTTTCTCCTCCCAGAAAGCACATCAAATCAGTGGTTCTAATGTACTCTGACTCCACTCCAATATGTTAGGGCACTTTTTAACATAAGTTAATCACACATTTGTATCTCCAGTCTAGACCTGTCTTCTGAGCTGTATACTTGTATAGCCAACTGTCCACTCAACAACTCCACTTGGACCCTCCAAATTCAATAAGCCTAAGACATAATTCCTGATCTTTCCCCCCAAACCTGGTCCTCATCTATTACAGCCTATAACAAAATGAAAGCTAAAAACCTAAGCATTTTCTTTGATACTTCTCTCTCCCCATGCCTGCTGTGCAACCCACCAGCAAGTTCTATTGCTTCTGTTCCCAGGTATCTACTGTACCCATCCACTCACATCCCCCTCTGCTGCCATGCTTATCTAAGCCACCGTCATCTCTTACTGGAAACTGCATAGCCTCCCAACTTGTCTCCTTGAATCCACTGACCACTTCCAATCCATTTTACAGTCAAAGTCATCTTTTGAAAACAAAAATCCAATCATGTCATTAATCCCTTCTAACCATCCCCCACCCCCTAAGCTTAAAATCCATCAATGACTTTTCATTGCTATTAAGCTTAAGACTAGAATTTTTACACATGACCTTCAAGAATCCACAAGCTCTAGCCCCTGCCCGTCTTTCTGGCTTCAGCTTCAGCACTCTCCACCATTCCCCACCACCACCCAGGCTTTTTCATGGGACTATGTTCCTTTCCTTCACAGTACTTACCTTTTTCTACTTATACATTTTCCTCACTGTTTTCTTAGGATCTGTCTCTCCCACTGGATTGCACTCTGTGAATACACAGGCCATGTATGTTTTTGAGCCTAGCACAGAGCCTAGAATATAGTAGACATGGTAGTTATTTTTGGAATAAATGAACGAATACATTATAAACCTCTGGTTTTTATTAACAGTGATAAATTATTTATGGCACATCTTTCAGCTGATTGTGATACATCAAACTGCTTTGACACTTAAGTTGAGAATCACTCTTGTAGAAAATAAAAGCTCCTCGTCAAGGAGGTAATTCAGTAAAAGCACCACTTAAATAATGATAATATTCAAAATAATTGCCAACATTTATCAAGTTCTTACAATACACCAGCTTGGTAAGTACTTTACATACAATATTGCAGTGAATTCTTGAAATAACCCTATGAATGGGGAGCTATCATATTCACTTAACAAGTGAAGAAACCAAGTCACAGAGAAGTTAAATGACTTGACCAAAGACAAAGCTAGGACAATGATGCCTAAGCCAGACTCTCTCAGATGAAAGAACCCTGAGAATCAACAGACTCACCTGTCCCACGACTGAAACTACTACCCACATAAGAGTCACTGGGAAGGCTGACATCATGGACAGAGAGTTGCACTGAGAGAGGCCAGCCACTCTGAGCTGGAAACAAATTCCCTCTGAACAGACCCCAGACAGAACCTTCCTCTGTCCATGGTGCTGACGGCTCCACAGTCTTGGAGGCTGAGAGTGAGTGAGTGCCTTAGGAAACATGGTCTAGTGATACTTTGTTAGGAAGACATGAGCTCTCAATAAAATGCATAGTGAGGTATACTGTATGTAAACTACTTATCGCTGAGTTGCTGTAAGAACTCGATAAATTCCACTATTATTATTATCATAATGTAAATCTTGCTTTTACTGAACCACCTCCTTGATAAGAAACTTATTTTCTACAATAATGATTCTCAACTTCCATGTCAAAGCAGTTTGGTGTACCACAATAAGCTGTGAGATGTGCCATACGTAACTTATTACTGTTAATAAAAAACAGATGTTTGTTAATATACTCATTCATTTATTCCAAAAATAATTGTTAAATCACTACTACATATGCTAGGCCCTATGCTAAGCTCTGAAATTACAAGGATGAGCAAAAACAGACACAGTCCATGTGTTCTTAGAGCTTACAATCCAGTGGGAGAGACAAGCATTAACAAAATAATCACAGTGATAAATGTAAAATTGGAAACAGATAATGAAGGAAAGGATCGTGGTTCTATGACAAAGCCTGATCGGTTTAAGTTGCACTGGGATAAGGCCACCCAGACTGATGAGCACAGGCTAAACACGAGCATTGTAAAGGATCTCTCATGAAAGTTTACAGTTACTGAGAAGAACTGTGCATGAGCCTAGAAGATGGGGACCCAGCTGGGCCTAACAGGTAACATTTGTTCACAGTAAGATACCCAAAAGGTGCCAGGCCATACGGCAAATCTCTCAGAGGACTGTTAAGATGACAATTGTAGCAAGTTCCCTCTGCAGCCAGTATCCCTGCCCGTGGAAATAATGACTGCACTTTTCTATGGGTGAGGTTATTGTCACCACCCACCCTGAATTCCATGTCCCCTCCTCAAAAAAGGACCCTTGGATCAGGTGACTTTCATCTAAAATCAATTTACCTAGGGCTAATATATGTAAGCAAAAATTTGCCTAAAGCAGCTTTATCTAAAACCAAATTTGACTAAAACCAATTTACCTTCCCATCACATATGAATTGTTATGAATTTCACAAACATGAGTTTTATGTCAGTGGTACTATTAGGGGAAATTGTCATTAAGTAAATTGGCTATTAGGTAAATTGATTTTAGAATAATTCATTTTGGGCAAACTTGGAGCACCTAAGCCAATCTCCAGCAGTTCAGAAGGTCAATGAGGTGGCTCCAGGCTGCAGGGCTGCCTCTCAACTTTAGAAAGCCAGTACAGCCAGACTCCCTCCACCTTCCAAAAAAAACTAGGGGGCTTCAAAATTAATTAATTTTTACTGTGCTGCCAGAATTCCTGTTACGTTCCCCATCTCCACTATGCCTGCTAAGGCTGAAGAAGCTTTGCCCATCACCATCCCATAGCTGCCCTCATCTTAACCCCTGATCTGCTCAGACCACCCAGGCATCTGGGAGATAGAGCCACAGTGAAAGCAGCGTCTTTTAAAAAGCATTCCAAAGAATTTAAGGTACAAATGAGTCATCCCGTAAAAATGCAGGCCTGATTCAGTGGGTCTGGGCTGGGGTCTAAGAGACTGCATTTCTAATAAGCCCCAGGGGATGCTGCTGCTGCTGGTCTGCAGGCCACACTCGCTGTAGCAAGGTCTACCAGATGAGTATGGCTGTTAAGATGTGCAGGTTGGAGTGGAGGTGAAATTGACGGGATCTTAGGAGGTATTTAGGAGGTACTCCTCTCTGGTCTTGGATATTAGGATTCAAGAAGGAGATCAGAGACTCACTCATATGTTCTGAAGTCTGAAAGTGTGACTAAAACTTTCTCTGCAACCAGAAGAGAGTTTGCTGGGCAATTGCTTTCAAGTACCAAGAAAGTTTCGAAAGTTAAGTCTCCTAAAAAGATGATGCAGTAAATGCTTTCCATACCAGGAGTTTCACAGTCACATAAAATACATCTCTGCCTACCTTGGAAACGCATTCTCAAGAAGAGTTCTTCCCTTTCCATCACACCAAGAGGCCTAGAAAAACTATTTTTTCATGCCAAGAATGTCCTTTAGCAGAAGACCTTACAATGAAATATAAAAAGAAATTCTGCTGGCCTCTTAAACCACAAAGAAGTTAGAACATGAGGTGAAAAAAGAAGTTGGGAAGACCACTGGGATCAAGACCAGACCAGGTGTTACTCTCCGTCCTCTTTCCTTCTTCCACAAACAGGCCCACAGGAACACACCTCCTCATTCCAGTGATTCAACAGCAGGTTCTCATTTGGGCCTGGAAAAGACCTTGATAAATTACTGCTTCCTTTAATTACAAATAGAAACTCTACATTGAAGAGACCTGCCAGGCTCCGCTTTAACCAAGTGATCAAGGTTAACATGACCAGTAATAAGATTATTGACATCAGGAACCCCAAGACATGATGCACGGAGAAAACATATCATGTCGATTATCCTTGCCCACAAAACACATAGCTTAATCATGAGAAAATGTCAGAAACTCAAATTAAGGGGCATTCTACAAAATAAACACCCAGTATTCTTCAAGAGTGTCAAAGTCATGAGGGACAGACAAAGTATAAGAAATTGGCACATTCTGGAGACTAAAGAGTAATAGTAACTAAATGCAATGTGAGATCCTGGAAAGGATGCTGGAACAGAGAGGGAAAAGGGATATTGGTGGAAAAACCGGTAAAATTCAAATAAGGTGCGTAATTTTGTTCATAGTCCTGCCACAACGTTAATTCTCTGGTTTTTATACATTTTCCATGATTATGTAATACATTAATATTAGAGGAAACTAGGCAAGGGACATATAAGAACTCTCTGCATCATTTTTGCAACTTCCCTCTAGGTCTAAAATAAGCTCAAAAGAAAAAGTTAAAAAATAAATTATTGTTTGACCCCCAAAGAGGCAGAGCCAAGGAAGCCCCATCAGTGGTTGACATCTCAGTAGAAAAGTCTATGACTTTTTTTGTACTCGGGAGAAAGGAAAGACTGGATCCTCTAGACACTCTTGAATCTGCTTTTTCTCAACAAGATCTTGGCTCAGGGCTTCTCCACCTCCCCAGGCAGTGGGTCATTCTCACAATAAACCAAGGGGAGCCATCATCTCACCCTAGTTTCAATTGTGAATCCACCTTCCACCTGTCACATAGTTTTAGAAAAGTGAAAGCTAAAGAACAGCTAGAAAATGAGACATTAAGACTGACTGGAAAAGACTTTCTAGGGGAAAAAAATGAGAAAGAGACAAAGACAGCAAGAGAAAGAAATTAAAGGTTTTCTCGTTCTACAGAAGATCGGGTGGGTATCTGAGAGCAGGGAAGGCCTGAGAACAAGTATAGGGCAGTAATCAGTTACTGGGAAAGAAGAACTCCAAAACAGCTCCATAAAGCCCTTATCTCCAGCCATCCTGAGCAAGAAACAAGAAGACACAGGCGTCTATTCTCAACCCTGAAAAAGAGCTGGGCAAATGGTTCAGTCATTAAGATAACAACAGATTTGTTTATTAATTATTATTATTATTTCTTTTCTGGGTCTCTACTGCTTGCAAGTTAGATGTAGAGACCAGATTTCAAACCTGACTGACTGTAATATATATTCTAAGAGCAGAACTTAGAAGATAAAGCAAGACATTAATAAAAATTTGACACATGCCCTTTGGACTGAAAGCAGAAAGCACAGCAGTTGTTAATAACAACAAGCAATTATTGAGTGCATACTATGTGCTAGATGTTGTCTCAAATCCTCAGAGTAAGCCCATAGGGAAGATATTATACCTAATTAACAGATAAGCTAAAGTTTGAAGATATTGAGGGATCTGACCAAGATAACACAGCCAGTAAGTAGTGGATCCAAGGTTTGAACCCAGGTTTACATAAAACTAATAATGTTCTTTCTACTCTATGACACTGTATTCAGGATGTTGTGGAGAACATGAAGTTTCTGGCACCAGCAAAGAGACACCAAGAGTGTTGACACCATGTGGCATGAAGGCAAGAGCTGTTGGCAAAGCCTCCTTAAGGACATACTTGTTCTTAATGTACTATGCCCACCACAACAGATGGAAGTCACTTAGGCAGAGTTTCTCTTTCACAACCTCACCCCTCTCTCCAATGAGAAGACAGCGTCTTCAAAAGTTAGGGGGCCAGCCTGGTGGTGTAGCAGTTAAGTTTGCACGTTCTGCTTCGGTGGCCGGGGGTTCACTGGTTTGGACCTACACACTGCTTGTCAAGCCATGCTGTGGCAGGCGTCCCACATATAAAGTAGAGGAAGATGGACATGGATGTTAGCTCACAGCCAGTCTTCCTCAGCAAAAAGAGGAGGATTGGTGGCAGATGTAGCTTAAGGCTAATCTTCCTTAAAAAAAAAAAAAAATAGACATTGGCCCAGTGGCACAGGGGTTAAGCTCACATGCTGTCCTTTGGCAGCCCAGGGTTTGCAGGTTCAGATCCAGGGTATGGACCTAGCACCACTGATCAAGCCACGCTGCAGCAGGCATCTCACATATAAAATAGAGGAAGATGGGCACAGATGTTAGCTCAGGGCCGATCTTCAGCAAAAAGAGGAGGATTGGCAGTGGATGTTAGCTCAGGGCTAATCTTCTTCCAAAGGAAAAAAGAAAAGTAAGAAAGATGGTACACAGAAACTCAGCATGCAGGAGACTGCTAGCTGATCACCAAACCCATTCGCTTTTCTTCTTGGCACAGAGCTGGACTCATTTCCTAACCTCTCTTGCTTTTAGGAATGGCCATGTGCTTGAATTCTAGCCATTGGCATGTAACAGAAGTAACTGGTATATGCTGCTTCCTAGACTGGCCATACACCTCCCACAGGCAATCCTTTTTCTCGTTGCTGAATGAGGGTCACCCTCAGAGCAACCTTGAGCACCACATGTTGAAGAGTGCAGAAGGACAAAGTGCATGGTGCTTGGGTCTCTAAATCTCCACTGAAAGAAGGGCTGCCCAGGAGCAATGTCTAGCCAGAAACACCTGCACTCATCTATTATGGGAACAAACAAACATGGCACATCCTTAGCTAGAACTGCCAATGAGAAGACAGTCCCCTATTTAAGCCCCAAGAATCCCTAAGCCAGAGAAAGCTTACTGCCACTTGATCTGACAATGTAATAATGAGCACTGACAGCGACTATAAAGTTCTATAAATATCTCACTTGAATTTAAATCATTACAAGAATGAAAACATAGTTTTATTTTGACATTGGTCACCCAAGCTCTTCAGGGCATAGGACAATATGAGGGGTTCCATGGAATTAGAAATTATACATTAATGTTCACATCTTGACAGGAACCATCAGAATCCCTATTTTACAGAGGAAAACACTGAGACTCAGACAACATAAGCCATAATTCCTTCTTCTCTCCATGCTCTCACCCCAAAACCAAGGCTATTCTTGGCAATTCCAGCATCATTCTCTTCGAGTTACAATCATTAAGCCAACTGCCAGTAAGCAATAGATCCAGGTCTGAAATTCAGATCTTCTGGTTGGATAACACCCTATCCCATATGGAAAGCATTTAACACACAAAAGCACACCCTCAGCAACTGCTAGTTGCCTCCACCTCCACTCAGCCACAAATAATGTCTCTAGAGACCCTCACTCTGTCCCTCCGTTCTATGCAAAGGTCACACTTACAAAGCACAAGCAAATTTAAACTGTTTCAGTCAAATACCTAGACGGACTCCAGCCAAAACTCTGTTGTGCTCAGAGGGGTTTTATGATGAGAACTCCAGGGAAGCCAGCTTCCACAGCCAGCCTTTGGATGATTTTTCTGGAAGGGGATCAATCTCCTGACCAGCTCCTCACCCAGAATTGTGCAATGAAAATTAATTCTTCAGGGATTCACACTCACGTGACCAGAGAGGAGTCAAGGACTCTCTCAGAAAAGATCTGGAAGACTGCTGGAGGCAGAAAACGCTGGCTGTCCCCCTGTGTCCACTCTCCATGCCTTCCTTTAGCAAGAGAATGTTAGCGGGGCACACGGCTGCCCAGAATAAAGGCCACATTCCCTGCCTTCCTTGCAGCTACTTTGGTCATGTGATCAAGTTCTGGCCATTAGGATGTGAGTGAAAGTCACATTAAGATGTGAAGAGCATGCTCTCCACTTCTGTTTCCATTCATGCTGGTGTGGTGAACCATCATGAACCTCAAGGCAGAGGGCAACACCCTAGAGATTGCAGGCCCACAATACAGAAGAGCCTAGTTCCCAACTCTGTGATGTCCATAAACTGGACGACCTGCATTCAAACTGCTACATAAGAGAATTAAACTCTCGTTCTGTTTAAACCATTGTTATGTTGGTCTATGTTTCAGCATCCAACTCTGTATCCTGATCAGTACAGATTCCTCATGGCCGGGGGAGGGAAATCTCTGGGGGATCTGCATGAGCCTTGGCTTGCCTTCCAGCCCTGGTGGGATGGCTGTTTCCTCTCTCTGGCCTTGTCGAGAGAGGACATAGGCATAGTTGGAAATGCTGCGCACACACACTTCTCCACAGAATGCTTGCATTAGAATCACCTGGAAATTTAATTAAAACTGAGACTTCTGAAGCAAAATCCCAAAATCCAAAGTTCAGATTCATAACAATTCCTAAAATCCATATTTTAAAAGCTCCTCGCGTAATTAAAATATCCACCCACGCCTTCCACAGCCTGAAGTCCATGGGGATGTGGGGGGTGGGGGCAGGGGTGCGGAAAAGGCCTCAGGGTGTGCCTGAGGCCCTCCCAGCCCTGCCTGCTGCTGCTTCCCCTCCCAGACCGGGTGTTCCTCCCTTTAGTGCAGTGCATTCCTGCACAGTCCTATCACGGCTCATGTCTCTGAGCAAAGCAGCTCTCCAGCTTTCCAGGCCAAGGACCTCAGATGCATGTCTAGGGATCACCCTGTACCCTGAAAACTGGACCTGCCTTAGGCCTCTTTACTCCCCATCATGGAAATGCAAGGCTCATGCATTCATTCGGCATATATCGTCCCAAGCGCAAGCTCTTCAAACAAAACCAAGCACACAAGACTCCAACCTGACCACCACCCGCTTCCGGCCTCCAACCTTTACCTTCCCACCCTGCGTTGGTAACCACTATTCCTTCTACCTGGAATGTTCTTCCCCTCCTCAATACCTGCACCTCAAACCCACCCTTAAAGGCTCAGCTCCAGCATCCAAACAAAGGATGTAAAGATGGCCGGGACTCCCAACACCAGTGAGCTGTCACAATTGCCAGAAAACCCAGCTTCACAATTCTCATTTTAAACAGATGAATCCTTAACACCTCTCTGATGTGCTTCACCATCCACAAGTGCAGACCCCGGGGCAGACCTGCCCTAAGGGTCACTTTTTTTCAAAGATTGGCCCTGAGCTAACATCAGTTGCCAATTTTTTCTTCTTCTTCTTCTCCACAAAGCCCCCCAGTATATAGTTGCATATTCTAGTTGTAGGTCCTTCTGGCTCTGCTATATGGGATGCTGCTATAGCATGGCCTGATGAGCGGTGCCATGTCTGCACCCAGGACTCGAACTGGTGAAACCCTGGGCTACCCAAAGTGGAGGGTGTGAACTTAACCACCTGGCCACAGGGCCAGCCCCTAAGGGTGACTCTTGACCTAGCACAAAAGCTTCCCATCTCAGGAAAAAAAAAAAAAAGTTTCTCATTAATTCAACCAACATTTACACCATATTATGCCCTTGCTAGGATGTGAGCAGTTGAAGTTACCTTGGTGCTAACAGCTTACGTCTGCTATACTATTTGATGTCTTTCTGTGAGGGCCTGGCATCCATTACCCCAGTGCTCTCTGAGTCCTGACTATGTCAGTTTACCAACCCATTCTCTTGACCTTGACCTCAACTTCTGCATGTCCCTGGAGTCTTTCTACTCTGCTTCCAGCTCACTACTCTGCCTAACGATCCACCTTGTCTGTGTTCCCTGATCCCCAGTCTAGCCTCAAGTGCCAACTCATCGTCTGCTCACGTCCATTCCTAGCTTGACCTGGTTCTCTCAGTTCTGACTTGGGGCCGCCCGTGGACCCACCAGGAGCCTGACTAAACACAGTGGTCTGATCAATTACTTTGATACCTTTTTAGAAGAAAACATCAGTACAGCTTAGAGTTAACAGTACTGTATTGTATACTTTAAAAACTTGCCAAGAGGATAGATTTTATGTTAAGTGTTCATATTACACAAACACCAAATAATAATAGCAATAATAACAAATAAAGAGGGTGGAAGGAAACTTTTGGAGGTGATGGATATGTTTATGACATCGGTGATGATGTTTTCACAAGTGTATACTCATCTCTGATCTCATCAAGTGGTACATGTTAAATATGCACAGGTTTTCATATTTCAATACTTTAATAAAGTAGTTTTTTAAAAAAGAAAAAGAAAAGAGGAAAACAGAAAGGAACTGGACCTATTATTACTGCCTACCGAGGGATCTAGAGGAGGCCCTCCGCTCGTCTCTGAAGGTATTTAAGAGCTTTCTGATGGCTCATCCTCATTTGCTAAGCAAGCACTCCCCAGTAACATGCAAATGAACACGAGAGCAGCTCTGATACTCCGATTAAGCAATACATGAATCATTACAGAACGCAGGCTGAGCCTGTTGGTACGTAAGTTATTGCTGCCCTTTCTAAAAATTTAATTACAATGTTTGAACATTATCTCATTTTAAAGATCTAGCTACCAAGGCTCAATTAAAATTCCAAGTGTCAGACTGAGAAAAAGCCCCAAGTGGAAATCTAACTTCATCCTGAGTTTTAAATGTATGAAAACAGTTGGACATTTTACAATCATAACAAGTCCTTTTGGAGATGGACATTATTACCCTACAATCAATTCAAGATGTTTTACAATCCCTCTGCCAGCATGCGAAACCCCTGTGTACTTCATAGAAGGAGCTAGTTATAAGCTGATAATACTCATTGCAGAAGAATGAATACACCCACCCCTTCCCCAACCTCATCATAATCATACTTAAGCTCAATCAGGCACTTGACACATCTCACTGTAGCATGGGAGCCTGAGAACAAGAAGCTCAATGGTAAACTCTCCCAGAAATGATCTAGATAGGAATTTGTATGGTAGAGGCAGTCAGAGGAGGGCGAGGGATGCAGGGAGGGGAGGAGTAATGCATCATGCCTTTGCTGTGATTGCCATGCCCAGAGATACCCTCCATCCTTCCCTCCCCCCTCACCTACCTCCCCAGCCCACACATTGCCCACCTGGCAAACTCATACTTATATCTCAAGTCCCAGGTTAAATGCCACCTTCTCTATAAATCCTCCCTTGACTTTCCCTAGAAGACTTAGTGGCTTCCCTCTCTGTTTCAACAGGATTTTCTCCTCATCTACTCATTCAATACGTATTCACTGGGCCCTACAAGGTGCCAGGCACTGGTCAAGGTGCTTGGGATAAAGCGGGAACAACATAACTGAAATTTCTGCACCTGAGTCGCTTGTCTAATGGAAGGTGGGGAGGGGACAAGTAAATATCTATCATGTCAGATGATAAAGTGCAGGGCCATGGGGATGGAGCACGGCAGGGGCAAGGAGGGGCTAGTTTAGATAGGGATGTCAGAGAAGGCTCTAATAAGGTGTGAGTACCTGAAAGGACTTCTGAATAATGTCCTGAACGAGGAGAGCCCTGCAGGAGACGGGTGTTCTTAGGCAAGGGAAATACACGTAGCCTTGGGACAGATGCAAGAGGAAACTGAACATGTTTGTGGAACAGCAGGGAGGCCACTGTGACTGAGCTGAGTGACAATGTAGCAGGGGCAGGAGATGAGATGATGGCAGGAGATGAGGGGCAGGCAGAGGCCAGATCAGAGAGCCTTGTAGCAGTGGTAAACCCTGTGGGTTGTATCCTGAATCAGTGGGGAGACAATCAAAGGATGCTGGGCAAAAGAGCCACATGACGTGACTCACCCCATTTATAACACATACCCAGTATGCTGTAATTGTTGATGGGTCCGTCTCCCCAAAGGCACATTGCAACCAACCTCCCCACCAACTCATACAGCACCTCGTTTATAAAAAGGTGTTTAACAACTCTTCAAAGAAGAGAAAAACAGAGAGGTCCCCAAGCTGGCCGTCGGCCTAAATGGGCACAAAACACTGGCTGTCTTCCACTAATCTTTCTCAGGAAAGGGAAAGTTCCTCCTAAGTTCTGCACATACCTGCGGCTACATTACATCAGGCCTTATTCAGAAGCATCGCTGTTCTCCAAGCACAGGAATCTGAAATTATTCTAGGCTTCCAAAAACGACAGAGCACCGGGAGTCACCACTGAAAAAGGTTGCTCAAAATTCCTGTAGCCGGAATTCCTGGGCCATCAAAACAGCATTTAATACTGTCATAGGGTTCAAATTCCATTGCTACTACAGTGTGACTCCACCCCCCCACAAAGAGTACCCACTACAGATCTTCCTACACAGTTTGCTGGGAAGGAGCTCAAGGGATCATGTGGATTATCTTTGTCCCTATGGTGCCATGCAGCTACAGTAAATAACTCCTCGAGTCCCCAAGGCACTCTGCAAGATGAAAGATGAAGCTATTTTGAACCCCTGGAGTTGCTGTACTTAACACATTTCATAGCCTTTGCGAAAAGAAGTGGGAAAAGATGCTTATAAATTCTCACGGCTTTCTTCAAGCTTAAAGTGTCTGAATTTTACCAGCTAATCCACCCATTTCTGGGATCCACACTGGCTTAAAGGACGGAAATATGACATCAGAAAAGCCCATGAGTTGTATTTTTCATTGACTAGTCAGCTAAGGAGTGATTTATCTCATCCTCATCTGAAACTAACAATTTAAAAAGTCTCATTGACAATTTATAAGTAAACATTGCACTTATCTGGTCCCTCTTGCTGCCTTTGAACCTTGACAGGTGGAGAGAGCCCCAGGTATTGTCCTCAGTGTACCATCAAAGCCTGGCTGGGCACTGGACACCTTCAGAGCATTGGAACAGGAGTCTTTCTCAACAGCCATCTCATTGCCAACCACTGAAGGCAAAGTGCGAGTGCCAGTGGCTAATGAGATACTTTAACCAGGTTCAACTCCATCAAGCCTCACGTGGCCTCTTCCTGCCAGGTCCCTGACACCCCCGCCTATTCCACTATCCGGGGTCCCAAGACTCTCCAAGGCTGCCAAACCGCTTTCCGCAATGATCGCCCAGGGTGGCCTTGGATCAGTGCTGTGCATGCTGCACTTCCCGGGGTTTGTTAGAGTACTGGTTCAACTAAGTGGGATTAAATGACACTCCCCGAAGTGCTGCATGATAAAAATAAGTCTGGGAAACGCTATGGTAAGCAAGTTTAAGGAACCAATACAATACACTGATAAAAAGAAAACGTGCTGAGAAGTCAGATGCCTGGGTTTGACTCCCAGCTGAATCATCTTACTAGCTGGGTGACCTGTGACCAAGCAGCCAACAATCCATGCTTGTTCCCTCATCCATGAAGTGGAGATAATAACAGAACCCTTGACACAGTTTCGTAAAGATTCAATACAGGGATGCATTTGAAGTACTTAATATAGTGCCTAGTACTTTATTCCAGGAATTTAAAGAACTCTTAACATGCTAGTATTTATTGTGATTCTCCAAGAAAGAAAGTGTGTCATCTTCCTCAAGTTCATCAACCCCATAACTCTTGTGTCACAAGACTGACTATCTTGCAGGCCCAGTGGTCCTTGGAACCTATTCGGGGGAACTCCCGTGCTAATCAGTGATGTGTGCCCTGAGTCAGACCAGAATGACATCCATCTCTACATGGTCAACTCAGCAAAACTAATTACTCACATGAAGGAACACCAGAGGTAAGAGAGGAACAATGATATTTAAAGATAACACATTAGTCAAAATCCTTAAGCACCTTTCTGGGTCTTATTTCAAAGTCTTTACACTTGGCTTTGTATTCTGGCTCTGCCACCTTCTATCTGCATAACCTTGGACGAATTATTCAGCCTCTCTGAACAGCAGTTTCATGATTTCAAAGATGGAAAAATAATACCTATCTTATCTTGGTTGTGAGGAGGACAAAATGAGATCATGAAAGTCACAATCTGGCACATTCTAGGTATCAATCATTTTGCTCCCCTTTCATTATACGTCTCAAGTGAAACGCAAATTCAGACCAAAAGTTGTCACCATCTAAGGTTAGCCAGACCAACAGCCCCAGTTTCCAGCCCAAGCTTCTTTTGTGAATAATGCTAAAGTCAAAAAGTACCAAATGAATTCACGTGCTCTCTTAAAAAGTACAGGATCATGTTTTGAATGCTGGAAACAGCTATAGAGCATTTCCACCTCTTGTTGGTTTGAATCAAGATAAAGTCAAGACACTGAATATAAAATATCCAGAAAGAGATAAAGTATTCTATATTCCCAAAGCTGACAGCTGAGGATCCAGAATCAAATCAGGGCAGAATGAAAGGAGATAAACGGGCCAGCCATGGTGATTTCCACTGTCCCCTTTAAACTCATCATGTACATCTTTTGTTTTTACAGAGCCACATCTGATAAACCAACAACTACACAGCCCAGATTTTAAAATACAGTTATTCTAGGATAATTCATTGCCCTATTCCCACTTAGTCGTTAACACATCCGAAGGATTCCATGATTTCAGGAAACAAACCCTATCTTCCAAACTAAGAATTACCCCTAAGTCAGCCTAAAATTCCTTGTCAGGCTATACATTTCCAAACTCTGACTTCAGAAAATGTGGTCACCATGGCCATAGAAAAGTGAAATGCCCTTGGGGTGGTTTGTGGAAAACAACGCAATTCAGCTTCAGAAATAAGTCCTGTTTGGAAGGTGCAATGTGTGCAATCCAGGGAGCTTTCAGCTCCTTCCGTCTCTGCGCTCGTTTTTGTTTCAACCTTTCTCAGTCTGAAGAGCACCTTTTCCAAACCATGACTCCTGAACTGGCCTACTCCCTTAACTAGCAACAAAAATGCCAGCGTGGCAAATGCATCCTCTGCACAGCCACCTAAGAACTCTCCCTAAAGCAGCTGTCTCAGCATGAAGTCTCCTGCTTCACCAGCCCCGACAGAGGGGACTCACAAACCTCAGGGGCCAGGCAGGTATCTCACAGGACTGAGCGTGCTATGAATTTGAAGCAGTTGTCTTAAAACAAGCAGCCCATTAATTGTCTTTAGTTTTCTTCTTTTAATAAAAACATGGGTACAAGAGTTTCGCTTTTCTCCTAACTGCACGTTAACACAAACAACAAAAGCAAACAACACACGGCCTCATAGTGATAGGGAGACAATGGAGAGAGATAGGGGACTGCGGCAATCTGAAGAACGCTTGTACTGTTTTTCATGAGAATCTGGAAAGCTGGATTTTTAGGCCAAATCACCCAATTTTCAAATGTTGGCAACTAATTCATGATTTTTTTAAAAAAATATTTTAACGGGAAAATAATGTGGGGGCCATTATAATGTGAGCCCAATAAAGCAGTTCTGCAAGCTAACTATAGGCCTAGAGTTTCAACCTCTATCCTATAAGATACAGTCCATGCTCCTCAACAAATCCTACAGGCTGCCTTTCACTGGGAGCCTACCAATGCCACCACCCCAGCTCTCCCTGCAGGCTGCATTCCGGTCACAAGGACCTCTTCAAGGGCCCGCCCTTACTCCCACACACCACATACTTCTCCATCTCTATGTCATGTCCACCTCCTCGGGGATGAGAGCTTCCACTCTCAGGAAAGGCTATTATTTGCTGGAAGAACCTTATCTGGCTGTGTCCAGATGAACTGATAATGCTTCAGATGGTGAATTAACGATTCACTCCTACCAGCTTATAATTATTGGCAACCAACTCAATCAACTAGAAGTGGTAGAAGGGGAGAAACTGAAACACCCCCCCCAAAAAAACCACAGAGTTTATTCATTTGCTTTACAAAAACATTATGTAGTTGTTATAGTTCCATGAGCTATGAAATTATTTTGATTTCCAAGGAACATGGATGAGTAGACTTTCTTTGCGTGTACCTGGTGCTCAAGAAGTACTTTTGGACCTGAAATGGCATGACCTGTGTAAATATCACACTTTGTCATTTACACTCTCTCTCACAGTGTGAAATTGTCAAGGCAGCTATTACTGTTACATCTTCTCCTCAAGGACCATTCCTCTCCTCACCTGCAATTTACCAGGCTCCATATACACCAGCCCTCAGTCCGTCCCCTGAGCACACTAGGCAGGATCCTGCTGCAGGACCATTGCACTTACTGTCTCCTCTGCTCCTCTGTGGCACTCATCTTTCTGATTTTCCCATAGCTGCCTCTTTGATTCAGTTCAAGGGCCCCATCCTCATAGAGCCTTCTCTGGACCCTCTTTCTCCACTGATCTGTCACTTGTCTTTCTGTTTTGTTTGCCTCTATGACATTTATCATTAGGTGTAACTTTAACCATATGTATCTCACTTGCCCCATCAGAATGCAACTTCCCTGAAGACCGGCCATTTGCAGGTCCTCCTCACCACTGAAGGGTCCACCAATGCTCTGCCCACACATTAGTATCTGATGAATAATGAAAGAATTCCAATTTGACAGATAAGTAAACTGAGGTACAGGGAGGGGCCCGCCCAGGGGCTCCTGAATACTCACTGACAGAACAGAGACTTGAGCCCATTTCTTCTGACTCCCGGCCCAGTATCTCTGCCATTGCACGACCCTCAATGGATTGACTGTCTGGGGTGCCCTCCACCCAGAACTCAGCAAATCAGGGGGTTAAAGTTATCTTTCATAAGTGACAAGGCTCATCTTCCACATTTCTCTCCACAGAGCCAGTTGAATGAATACGTATTACCCAGGCATGCAGGTGTTTCATAATTACCAATTCTAAGCAAGTCAAAGAAGTCAGTGTTTTAAATCCTCCAGGAGAATTCCATTGAACTTAAATGATTTTATGCATAAATATTAATGAAATTGTGACTTTTTTACTTAAAAAGTAAAGGTTAACTGCTACCTTTGCCGTTTTGCCATTTCTCAAACTCTAAGCAATCCAAAATCTAATATGCATATATACAGGCATGAGCAATTTGCCCAAAACATTATACTCCATTGCTGTGATTACTTCTTGTATTCAATTAAGGTCAAAAGTTATCTGCACAGCTTCATTTCTTCCAACAAAGACTTAAATTTTATTTAATTAGCGTGTTCCTGAAAAACCTCCTCACTTTGACATGAGATCCTTCCATTCATTTTCATTTCTATATGAAATTGCTACTTTCTAAGGCACAGTGCAGCCTTTCAACCTTCCCTCGTAGCTGTGTCTACACTCTGCTAGGCATAAAGATCAAGTTAGAAACCCAGATTCCAGGTATCTTTCTCCTAGCATTTGGAAGCAACTCTAGACGCACATATTCACTTCTGGTTGTTTTCTTCTTCAAGAAGCCTCTATCCAGAAGCAGGGGAATCCATTTACTGAGAACATTTCCCATCAATTATTACCCTTTTCAGCTTTTCTATATTTTTGTTCGTTTATTGAACTAAAATCTTAAAGTAAATTCAAGAACTATGCTACATGACACACATAACACAAGGATAAAAAAAAGCCATGCACCCCCTGCTCTGCCTGCTCAGGGCACAGGACTCCCAGAAGCCTGAGCTGGAAGCCTGGGCATCACCCTCGACTCCCCCCTCTCCAACCCCCAACGGCCCACTTAGAACCAGAACCAGTTTTCTCAACCTCCTAATTATCTCTTAAATTAATCAACTTCTCTCCATCTGCACCACCATCACCTGACCAAGGCCAGGACCCGCCCTCTTGGCTCGAGTCTAGATTCTACACAGCCGCAGCAGCTTTGTAACTGGCCTTCTGTCTCCAGTTCTGCCCCTCCACCCCATTCTCCACTAAGCACCTAGTGCTATCTTTCTAAAACACAAATCTAACCACACTACACCTGCACTTGCATCCCTTCCATGGCTCCCAGCTGCCCTTGGAATCCAGGCTAAACCCCTGTGCATTGCTTATGAAGGCATCCCAATCTGGCCTCCTGCCTGACTCTCCAGGTCCACTTCTTGCCACACCTTGCCCCTTCTTCCCTGTGTTCTCCCCACTCTCTAATAACATTGCATTTTTCTTCAGTTCTTTTAATGCACCATGATCTCTCTCATCTCTCACCCCTTTGCTCATGCTGCATCCACAACCGTCTTCCATTCATTTCTTCCGGCTGATTTCTACTTATTCTATTTTTCCTACTAAGTATAACTCTCGGTGGGAAGACCTTCCACGTCCTTTTGGGCAAGGCAAGGTACCCTGCTCTGTGCTTCCTGTATTCCCCCTACCAGAGCACTAACCATACGTTGTGGTGTTTCCTTAATGGACTTTTTCCACCCCCGTATGCTTCACAATCACAGCCCAGCGTCCAGGACCACACCTGGTATAGGGCAGGTTTTCAGGAATATGTCCTGACTGCTGTTGCTACGGGAGCTTCTGGGCTCATCAGAGCACAGTTCTCAGTGTGAAGCCTCTCCTCTTGTTTGAATGTGATGTGGAGACCTGTCTATCTACTGCAAAAGGATCTGCCCTAGGGCAAGATTCCAGCTTGAACTTAGCTCTTTCCTTTCCAAATGAAAGCAATTTAACAATTGAAAATCTGATTTTTAAATAATATAAGCCCTAGACTATCTCTTTAAGGAAAGAACTTTTAAGTTTATAGAAAAGGTTCAATTTCTGGAAATATACTGTTAATCACCCAAAGAAAAAGATTTTTCTTGGGCTGGCTTCATCAAACTATGTAACAGTCTCCTGGAATTTCTTCCTCTAACCTCTACCCTCCATTCTGATGTTCAATAAATTATCTGAAAGTACAAACTAATTTAAATATTAGCTTAAATCATCCAGTTAGAAAGTTAAACCTACTCCTTAGTTAGAAAAGGCAAACCTACTCCTTAGAAATGACAGACTGCCTTCCATCAGGACAACTCAGTATTTTTGGTTATCTGTAACAACCTCTTGATGTGAAAACCAAATTTCTATTGCAAGTGGTGAAAAGGTCCCAAAAAGGTCTTTTTCCCTTCTGAAGAATTTGGGAGGGAATTAGGAAATAGAGAAAGAAGCCATGAGGAGAGGAAGGGAAATGATATCTGTTGAGTGCCGTGACGTGAGCTGTGTGAGAAACCATTCGTGTAAGTGCTCCTATTGAGTGCTCCCAGTAACCCACGACAGAGTCGCCAAGACCATCACTTGACATGGCAGGACACTAGGGCGAGGTCAATTAAAAGCAATTGCAAAAGCTTACATGTCTGGTAGTTGACAGAACCGGGAATTGAACCCAGGTCTACCTGGCATCTAAGTGGAATGTTCTTCCCACCACAAGAACTCAGAAAACTGAGGAGTATCTTTTGAAACAGTATCTTTTAAATTTTTGTTTAAAAAAAGGAGATGCCCTAAGAAGCCAAAAATGTCCTCTTCGTCTCCTCATTGAAGTGCTCCGCAGGAAGGTTTTTATTAGACTCTAGCTTTCAGCTTCCAATCTAATTACGCTTAAATTCAATTTTATCTATAATTTAGGAATAAAAGAAAAACAAAAGATTCCCCATTATATCTTACAGAGTTGCATATACTGGCAGAACATTCAACTAGATTTAATCTATGTTAATTAAGCTTTCCGTTTTATCAAAGCCTTATATGAACACACTTGAATCAGGAAAAATAAACGTAAAATCTGCAATATCCATTAAGATAGTTCAGCAAGACAGATTCATCATTGCTGCTCTTCCAATGTATTCTATTGATATTGGGGGAAAAAAAGAATCCATCAGATTAGACATATAGATTAGAATTAATAATAGAGTGCCCATTCCATGACATAAGCGTCTATTTCAATTGCTACCTCTAGGTACGTTTCCAACATCTTTAAGTTTTTCCATTTCATTCTGTCTACTCACTTAAGACATTCATGGGAACTCAACTGGCTCAATGACCTAGGGAGTTTCCAGATATTGCTGTGCCAAGAAGTTCACTCCCAGTTTAAGGAGTCACAGCTTCCCACATGACCCACCTCTGGCCGCTGTATCCCCACCAGGTGAGAGAGATGCCTGCCTGTGGCTAGAGGAGAACTCAGCCACTGAATGAACTCTTCTGCCATTAATTCAATAATGGCCCTCCCTGAGAGTAGCCGGAAGCCTAACAGAAATTGGAAACAGTGATTTCCAAAACAGTAAATGCAGTTTTTCTGGCTGACAGCTTTGGAAAAGGCAGTTGGATGATTACTTCCTGTGGTGCAAATGATGGCTAGGGAGAGTGTTCAGATCCAGAATGCCGTTCCCCCATTGTGCTTTATCAGCAAAGGTGACTTCTGACCGGAAATTGAACACTACCAGAAGGTTCAGGTGACATACATTGTTTTCCCTTAACCACTGAACTTGAGAAAAAAGTGACTGTGCTTCCTAGCCACTCCTCAGCATCAAATTTCCACCTCGACATCATCATCATCATCATCATCATCATCATCATGGCTTTTTTTTTAATTCAATTTATTTAAATTACAATGGCTTTTTTTTTATTGGGTTCCTATTATATGCCAAGAACTATGCTGGTGTTTTACAAATCCCAAGGTTTTATTCATTTCAATCTCCAGATACCAACACCTTTGCCTTTTCACTGTCCTGTGCAGCATCCACAGGTAGTACAGCCGGGGCAGTGCCTATTCCTGGGACAATATACTCCATGTGAAACTTTGAACTGAGCCATGAAATTTCTGAGCAGCCTTAATGAGAGATGGAGAAAAACAATCTATTTCTATCTATTCAGTAAATATTGAATGTATACTGTATGCCCAAGAGTATTACTTGAAAAACAAAAAAGAAAAACCCTACGTGATACAATCTCTTCCCTATGCTACTTTCATACATGTGGGCACAAACCACATTGAAAACATCCCAAACAATCAAGAGACTGCCTAGTTATCCCAGTATGCATGTCCTCTCCTCCTTGGCACACTGCTAGACAATATCCCAGTAGTGGTCAATGAAATGCGGCGCAGGTAACATATGACATTTCCAGGCCTGGTCCCTAAACCTATTTAAGGAGAATATGATAGAAGTCTAATCACAGTAGAATCCACCCCTCCCAGATATCATAATTCAAGGAGAAAATAAAAAACACACAGAAGTTGAATAATACAACAGAAAGGTGTCACGTATAAAGTGGTATCTGTATATATCTATACACACACCAAAACCACCATCCTTTTAAAAGGCACCACCCAAAAATAAAAATATTGAGCATGTACAAAGTCAGCAGAAAAAGTTTCAGCAATCTCAAATCTATAGATCTTACAGCACATCTTCAATTAACAAAACCAGAAGGCATCCATCAAGTATTTAACTTGATCGCTTTGAAATTTTTAAACACCCTTCTAATTGGGGTCAAAGAGGAAGTCAAACTGAAATTAAGAACTATGCCAAAGTTCAGAAAATGAAAACCCTAAATAGCAGTATCAACGGGCTATAGCCAAAGCAATACTCACAGGAAAAATAAAGCCCTCAGTGATTGTGCTAGTAAACAGGAAATACTGAAAACAAATGAACCCAACATCCGAGAAGCTACTAAAAATACTACTAAAAAGTGATAAAAAAGCAGAAATCAATGAAATTAAAATGAAAAACCGTAGACTTGATCAATAAAACTAAGAATTGTTTCATTAAAAAGGCCAAGAAATTACACAATCCTGTGATGAGCGTGACCAAGAAAACAAAAAGGAAATACATATACTTCACATTACAAATTCAAGAAGATGTAACCACAAATATGAAAATTTTATTAAGGAGAATATACTGTCCAACTATTTACCCAAAAAACGATCTCAATGAAATATGATTCTGACAACACATAAATCAACCCAAAGAAGAGTTTAAAATTAAATAGAACTATGCCATAAAAGATGGAAAATGCACATTTCCAGTAATAAAAGGTTTCCCAGCCTCCCGGAAAACAAATTATCAGCCCATGTTCTTTCGGGCTGATTCTACCAGAAACATTTATAAAGGAAGGATGGCCTAGATATTTAAACCAGTCTAGAACACAAAAAGAATTCAAAAGGCCTCAAATTAACCATGTACACAGAAAAACCTACTGTATCTCAATTAATGAGTGAAAACATTTAAGTGTCTAACGGACTTAGCGTAAAGTGTTTGGAACAATGCCCAGCATTTATCAGTGCTTAAAATAGTTACTACTACTATTTTTAGTTATCATTATTAATATCGATGCAAAAATCCTAAATAAAATATTAGTAAGTGTAAGTTTAAGAATTTCAAAATAGTTCAACACTATGGACTCAATGTAATTAATTATGTCAATAGATGAAAGGGAAAAAAACACAATTAACTCAAAAGGTACCCTGAAGAGATATTTAAGAAAACTTAACAATTATTCACGACTTTTTGGTCTTTCAGTAAATCAGGATAAAACTAAATTTCCTTTACAGGGTGACTACATACATATATATTTGTATAGAGTACTAACGTTTCCTTATACAAGCATCACCCTTTCTGAAGCCTTTCTTGCTTACGGCCATCCTTAGTGGAATTGACCACCATTACTTTTACTCCCTAAACACAAATTTCTAGCACTGCACCTACAACATTTCATGATATTTGTCCATCTTCCCTACCAGCTGATGGGATCCTTAGAATAAAAATTCTGTATTATTCACCTTAATATTCTCAGTGTTAAGCACAGTTTCTGCATAAAGGACACAAAATAAATGTTTGTTGAAGGTTGTTGTTAAATATAACTTGTTAACTTGCTTGATGACCTAAATATGATGGGTAGAATGTAGTTTTACAGTCCCGCATCACATTACGACAGGGACATATTTTGAGAAATGTGTCCTTAGGCAATTTCGACGTTGTGTGATCATCATACAGTATACTTACACAAACCTAAATGGTACAGCCTCCTACACACCTAGGCTACATGGTACTTATCTTATGAGACCACTGTCATATATGTGGTCCATCATTGACCGAAATGTCATCATGCGCTCATAACTGTACATGAGCCAAGTCTAGCAGCAGATATAAGATAGGTGAGAAAGACATTCACGAGTGGTCCTTGGAGAGCAAACAAGAAAGCCACTTTGCCCAAAGTAAATTCCTAATGCAAAGTAAGTCAATGTGTTCAACAGGACCCAGGCCTCGGCTAGCTGAATGTTTTCTTGGAGCTACTATCTCTAAATTCCAAGGCATGTGTGTAGCCCCTTCATTCTAAGCAGGTTTTCAAAAGTACAAAGAGCTTTCTTACCTGTTTTCCAGTTCTCGAATGGACAGTATCACTCCTGAAGTTGACGGCTTCTGCTGCACAGTGGCCAAAAAGGTGAATTCACTCTTATTCCGGAACAGCTGAATTAATTTCTCACTCACGTGTGGGGCTGCATGGATCTCTCTCTCTACATCTGCGAGTCAAGAAGGAAGAGCAGAAGAAACAGGATGAGAGAGAGAGGAGACAAGAGTAAGTAAAAAGAAAAGTAATACAGAAGGAAAAAGAAGAGAGAGAAGAGGAGAAAAGATGCAGAGTGAAAAATGTTAGGTCCAAAGGATATAGGTTGCACTTTTCATTTCCCCCCTCTCGTCAACAGCGTTCAGTTTCAGGCGCCACCCGCCACTCCACACAGCTGCATTCATTCAATGCAAAACCCAGTAATGCCACCTGTCACCGTGCCCACTTGTCACTCTGACAAGTTCACAATCGGCCAGCCAGTGATTTTTCTGACAGGAATTTTGATGGGACACTGAGCAATCTGGCCTGCTGCAAACAGATTAAGTTCCTCAAAATAAAGCGGGCAGTCTGATAAATGGGGTCCTAAATTCAGAGAATCCTGAGTCTAGAAGGATCCAAATGCCACTCCACGGGCTCCAATGGCACTTTTCCCATGGACTGAGTTCTTCCTCTCCGCAACGTATCTAGGGAAACCTGTCCCTGCCAGCAGAGATTTACTAACACTAATAACGCCAGACAACTCTGCTTTTGCTTAAAGAATAAATACAACGTATGACCCACCAGCGTGCCTGGAATTCCCCTGTAAACATGCAGTTGATGACTTTCCTCATGAAATATTTATTAAAGTTGAGGCCAATTCAACTGGCCTAGAGGTGTGTGAGTCCAGCTCATCCTGCTCCTGGACAAGAATCTTTCTTTCTGCAACATCCACATCATGAGGGACATCCATCATTTCATCCTCAGATTCCCCCTTGTCACGATAAACTGGGCATTATCTCATTATTTTCCACTACACTTCCTGGCATCAGAAAGTGGGCACCAAGTGAGCAGAGTTAGAGAAAACCATTCAGAAGATGACACACGAACACCAAAGGCATGTTTGGTGGCCTTCTCTCGTGCCCCGACCACATCCTCTGACTGTATGGTAACTACTTGGTTATTCCTCCAGGACTGCATGAGGAGTCTGGGAAAACATGAAACTTCAAAGGCTGCATTGCCCAAGCAACACCACAGACTTGAATATGGGCCTTCAAGAACCTCATCCTGAAGAGCGGCTTCTAACCAAAGGAAATCCTTGAATTCTTCACCTGGGGCTCAGTCTTCTCACCTGCAAAATGAGGTGATGGACTAGGTGATTTCTCAGGGCCGCCCCAGCTCAGCCTTCTATAATTTGCTGCTTCAAGTTGGCAGCACAGAAAAGGACACTACAGTCTTCCAGCTGCAAAAGTCCAGGCTGTGAATAGCAGGACGCAAGGCTGGGCCTCTACCATGGAGGCACCCAACCCAGGCAGAGCACGCTACCAGCATAAAACCTACTTGGACGATATTTGCTTTGCTGCCCAAAGAAAGGCTTTCTCTACTTCACTGCTAAGTGGCATGCTGTCAGCTTTTGTCAAGGGCTGAGATAAGAGATAGCCACTTAGGGAACGCTTCTATACCTTCTACAAAATCGCAGCCAAAGACTTTCCAAGATGATATTCCAAACCTATTAAAGGTATGAACAAATCACTTTGTGAACTAGAGATTGTCAACGAATGTTCGTCAACATTCTTTTTTATCATTACTGGTAGGCAAAGATCTTCATAATAAATTCTGCCTAGAATTTAGTGCCAGAAAAAACATTTGGCTCTTGAGACTAACTGATATGTTTACTTTTTTCCTTTTTGCTATTTCCTTCTTTACTCATCAATTAGGAATCCACGGATGGGTAGTGGCTGCCTAGAGAGCTCATTAGAGGATTCTGAAGCTTGGGTCCAATGAAGAGGGCCATGACCCATCAGTAGTGTGTTCTGGGGGAAAGAGGTATGAATATCTTGTTGGTTATGGGTGTCCTCACCTCTCACTCAGTTCTCCTTGGGTGATAGTCCAGCCCCAAGGCCAATGACCTCTAGATTTATACCTGCAACCCCTACCTCTCCCTTAAGCAGACTCATTTACACAATATCCTTAATATCTCCAAAAGATGGTCTAACAAGCATTTCAAATTGTGTACACCCACAGCAGAGCTCTCATTCTCTCTCCAACCTTCTATTTCCTCCTAGGGTTCCCAGTCTTAGTAAATGGAACCACCCAGTTCCTCAAGCCAAAAAACTGGCAACTGTCCTGGATTCCTCCCTTTCCTCCACCCTCCATATCCAATCCTAGGGCCAATCAGGAGGGTTCCCTTGTCTGAAATCTGTCTACTTCTTCCCAACCCCTCTCTTAAAACTCGTGTCCAGGCTGCCATCCTCTCCCGAGGGGCTTCCAATAGCTTCCTAACCAGCCTCTCTGCTTCCATCCTGCCCTCTCCATTCTCCACACGCAGCCAAAGTGCTCTTGCTAAAGCAAAAGTCAGAATCATTTCATTCTCCTGCTTAAAACCCTCCAATGGCTTTCCAGTGCTCCCGGGATAAAAGCCAGGCTCTTTGGCGTGACCTGCAAGGTGACCCACAGACTGACTCCTGCCCATCCCTCCACCCAACTTCATACTCTCCTCGGTTTCTACAGGAGCATCCCAGGCCCACTCCTGCCTCAGGACCTTTGTACTCTTCCCTCTGCCCCGTCTTCACAAGCCTGGTCCTCGGTCCTCCTCCTTCAGCTCTCACTGCAAATGCCACTTCCTGGTCACGCCTTCACAAGCAAGCTCTCCGTTAATGTCTATCACACCGGTCTGGTTATGTTCTCCATACAACTTATAATATATTATTATAATCAGCTTATTATTTCCTTACATCACTCATCATAATCTTGTTACACCTTTCTTACCTTCTTTCCCTTCCTTCCCTACCTGACTATAAGATGCATGAGGGCAGACACACATATCTATTCATTGTTGTACCCACAGTTCTCAGTGCCTGGCATAAAACAGGCAGCTAACAAAGATGTAATGAATATCTTAATTTGTTTTCCATTTATTTTTGTCATTTATATTGTTACTTCAAGTAACTACAAACATTACAGTCAGAAAACAGTATGATACCTTTTGGAAAAGTAGGAGACAAATGAGTATTTCAAGAGTTAATGGTTATCAAATTAAAGAAAATGACATTCAGTGCCAGCTCAGCCCCTATTTACAGGACACCCCACCTGACAGCCTAACCCCATCAGACCACGTGCCTGCTCACCCAACCCTCCTAGAAAACCGAGCATCGCTTTGCCAGCTTTGCTCACTTCTCTCTATAAATGATTGGCACACTGAAGTAAAGAGACTCCATTAGCACTCACCAGACTGAAACGCAAAAAACATCTATTTTGATACATTGAGACTTTATGTGCATTCTCATTTTCAGAAAAGCTCTTTCAAGTAAACGTTTACCATAATTCAGCTGCTAAAAGAACACAAGAAAGTAATCCCACTTCTTACAACAAAGAGGCAAGAACACTGGACTAGGTTTCAAGGGACTGAAGGCCACTCTGAGTTTTGCAAGTAAGTAGCTGTGTGACCTTGGATAAGACACTTTACTTCTGAGCCTCACAAACCACATCTGAAAATTGAGAAGCTTGAACTCCATGACGTCCAAGTTTTTTCCTAGCATTGACATTTTGTTTCTGTTAGCCACTTTACCCTGCTCCCAGCCACATAGCGGAAGAGAGTACTGAGGTATTTTCCATCTATAAAACACCCAGATTCTATCATTTTTCTCCTCTGATTTTCCAAATCGACATCACATAAAGCTGTCAATTACTGAAAATAGTGGTATGTCACCTACTTTGCAGTAGCCTGCTTTTTCCCCTGAAGTTAAAAGAGCAACTGATGGAAACCAGTTCATGAGGACCTGTAGGGACCACCGAATTTCCATACTCAACCACTATAATGCATGTTTGCTATATTTGAGAATATTCAATTCTGGTAGAGAGAACACGGAAAAACAAGAGGGATGGATAAAACTCACAGGTGTTAAATATAGAGAGCAAGGTGGAAACCTGTGATACGTCGATGGAATAAATGGAACATAAGTGTGTACACACAGATAAAAAGGAGTGAAGAAGAGTGTTAGTTATAAATAGAATGGGGCGGGAGGACCAAGTCATAACACACAAAAGCTGCCACCTTCAGAATGACAGCTATGTCATCCCTAAATGCCACACCCATTCCATTCCAGTTCTGTCCCCACATGAATCCTGAGAAGTGCTAACAAAACCCTTCACGCTCACAAAGTAACTGGTGAACTACAGCTGTGGCCACGGCTCCTTGCCCCCGAGTCTCTCCAACAGAAGAAGCACTCCACCTCCAGGCCCCCCAACTGAACCCCCTTTTATAACTTCAGCTCCAGTCCGTGTCACCACAGCATCAGTAAGAAGGCTGACAGGCAGAGAAAGACCGAATACATGAACAATGCCTAACGCAGGAGTCCAATGGGGCTGCTCAGCCTTCACCAGCCCCACATACCCCCTTATGCTAAGTGAGCTGGCCTACCCCATCTCTTTCCTTTGCTTCCTCCTTGATATTTGAAAGTGATTTAATTTACCACAGGATTCAAGCATCTGACTTTGGTCTGTTTGGGAGGCTTTTTGTTTTGTGACCTCTGGGAGTATACTTGGAGGTTACCATTGCATCAAGGTCATTTCCCACACAAGACTCACCTACAGTGAACATTTTGCATTTAAAAAAAGACCAAAAAGGGATGTCGTTCCCAGTGCTTAGAGGTTTTGCAGGATCTCGTTAAGAACTGCTAACTCAGCAGCAAGGGTTAAGTGCTTTTCCTTTCCTGGGATGAAAAGCTCTACCTAGTCATTTTTAAAGGAAGACTAAAAATGCTAATGTGATGGTTAAGAATCAGCGAAGAAGTGTTAGGTGAAGGGAGGAGATCGGAGATGGAAAGAAATAAGAGATGGTATTCACACACTCTTCTCTGCCTATTAAAAGAAGCAACTTCATTTCCCTTTTCCCTGACTTAAGAGGGGGGAGGGTGGCAACTTGCGTTGCCAACAAATGTACGCCTGTGTTTCCTCTGTGCCAGGCACTGTGCTGGGCAAGGGGAAAGTGACAGTAACAACAGGTGTTTTTCCCCTCGAGGATCGCTGCATAAGCAAGACAGGAGCTCTGGCACAGGACCCTTCTGACAACAGGTAGGATAGGGCAATGCACAGAGGAAGGAGGGGGACCGTGGAGGCAGGAATGACATCGGGAGGATGTATCTTTGAGCCTGAGTTGAAAAAGATGAGTAAGCGTTTACCAGGCAGGAGAGGTAGGAAGGCGGCGGCGATCATTTCAGGATCGCTGGGTGGCTATCAGCACCCACGTGTTTTCCATTATGCTGGCATTTGTCTTTCTCTGTAAGTCTCTCTCTCACTACAAGTCCAGCAGGAAAGCATCTAGTCAACCTAACATCAGAGGGAACTCTCCACCGATCAGCGAATCAAGGGAGCAATAAACAGTGGCAGCTGGAAACGTGACAAAACAAACACAACAGCCAGCCTCAGCCCTGACCAATGGAGAATTCAGGGGACATCTTAGCAATGATAGCATATTTACACCAAGAAACTCAAGACAGGGCAGCATCCTGATATAGATGTGGCACGTCTCTCTAGCCCGAGCCCCATGTAAGCTCATGATAAGACACCGCAGCAGGTAAAGCAGCACTTGTTAATTCAAAATGGCAGTTAGCTTTTCATTTCCAAGTATGGAGGAAATTTTCCAATTCACAACTGCCAACTGTCCACAGGGCGATTCCTGGTGTGGGAGGGAGGGGGACACAGGTCCCACTGTTAGGTCCTGTGGCCCTTCTTTGAGAACATCAGATGGATCTAAGCAGCTTTCAAAGAAGCAGAAAGTAGTAGAGACACCAGGAGACTCCCGCTTAATGTGTGAGGGATTTCTATCTCCACCAACAAGTTCACAATAGCGTCTCATTAAACCTCATGAGCTCTGGAAGCCAGAATGATACAGCAAACGTGAACGGCTTATTGCGGCACCAAGCAGAGGGTTAACCGCCACGCACATATCATCTCACGATAACCTTAGGAGTAGCCATTATTATTTCTCCGACTTTACAGACAAGAAAACTAAGGCTTACAGAATTTCCATCATTTTCTAAAAGACGCTGGGCTAGGAAGTCACGGAGCTGAGATTCCAACCTGGCAGGCTGCTTCCACCCTCTATACTCTTTGCTCAGCCACATCTGCTAGTCACCAATGTGTTCACATGATCTCAGATCTTGGTGCACGTGGAAAAGGGACAGGTCACATCATGTACCCAGTGCCTGATTCACTCAGGAAATATCTATTTGTACAACCCCTATAAGCTAAAGATCAACATCCGCCCATTTTACAGGTGAAGAAACTGAGGCACACAGAGAAGTTTTATGGTTTGCCCAAGGTCACACAGCAAGTGAGTGGAGAGAACTGTGACTCTTGCCCCAGCAGAGTCGATCACAACACTCCACGGCATTCACTTGGCTCCCCTGCTTACTATTTCATCCTCCTCTCTTTCCCCTCTCCCACCCCCTTGCTCCTGCACTCCAGCCACACAAGCCTCCTTTCCCTTCTTTCCAGGGCTGTGCCCCTCCCCGCCTTGGTGGATTCTCACCTGCAGCCACCTCTCTCTTCTTTCCCTCTCCTTTGAGTACCAGCATAATTGTTACTCCTTCGGGCCAGCTTCCTCTGACCACCCCAGGCCAGCTCAGATCCACTGTATTTTGCTCTCATTGTATTTTTCATAACCAAAGTTTTATGTATGTAACTATTTTATTAATGGCTATCATGCCCACAAGACTGTAAGTTCCATGAGGAATTGTTTACCAATACAGACCCCACAATAACAAATGTTTGTTGCAATAATTAATATATCTTGACTCCAAAGTCTGGAACACAGCATAACAAAGGAGGCTTACCCAAGACACTCAGCTGTAACCCCAACCTGTTGAGAAGTACATTAAAATGATGAGCTGCCTAGGGAACAATAAAGCCAGCTGAGCGTCCCAACTCTTCCATTAGGGGCCGAAACCTAGGGAATTCTGCGACACATAGCATTAATCAATTTTTTGTAATTACTATGTGACTCACTCAAAAGAGATTCCACCATCCCCATAATTTTTCTAATTAGATAGGCGTGGTGAGACAGCTGAGCTCTTCTTATAAACACATAAAATATGTAAGGAAAATCAACATATCCCTCGTCACTAAGAAGTTAGCAAACTGACGCTTCTCCTCACAGGCTGCCTCCCCACACTCACACTGCATCCCACCAGTGACCAAGTCTCCCCCCGAACCCTCATCCCTCCACCCCATCTCAGCTGGACACCCTGGAATAAAGACAGAGGGAAAGCAGGACCGGCCCAGTGGCGTAGTGGTTAAGTTTGCTCACTCCACTTAGCAGCCCAGGGCTCACAGGTTTGGATCCTGGGTAGAGACCTACACACCATTTGTCAAGTCATGCTGTGGTGCCATCCCATACACAAAGCAGAGGAAGAAAGACTGGCATGGATGTTACCTAAGGGACCATCTTCCTCAAGTAAAAAGAGGGAGATTGGCAACAGATGTTAGCTCAGGGCCAATCTTCCTCACCAAGAAAAAAAACAGAGAGGTAAAGCATGGATCCAGCTCTATCTGAATCACAGGATGAAGGAACAGAAAGGAAAAACACTAGTAAAAAGATTTTTTTTATATGATTAAGACTGCATTGTATAAGTTATAAGATTGTTATAACTATCTTGTAAAATAGAGTTTGGGGTATGTAATGTACAACATGGTGACTATAGTTAACCCTACTGTATTGTATATTTGAAAATTGCTAAAAGAGTAGATCTTAAAAGTTATCACAGGAAAAAAAACTTGTAACTGTGTGGTGATGGATATTAACTAGACATATGGTATTGATCATTTTGCAGTATATACATATATTGAATCATTATATTTACATCCTAAACTAATATTATGTCATTTACATCTCAGTAAAACTGAGGGGAAAAAGACCTTGAGGGTATTAAGCTAAGTGAAATAACTCAGAAAGAAATACCGTATGATCTCACATACATGGAATCTAAAAAAAAAATTTATTTAAAAAAATTCATAGATACAGAGAACAGACTGGTAGTTACCGGGGGAGGGGAGTGGGTGAAACAGGTGGGGGGGGGGGGGGGCAAAAGTTACACACTTCCAGTTATAAAATAAGTAAGTCTTGGGGGTGGAATGTAGAGTACGGTGACTATAGTTAACAATGCTGCACTGCATATTTAAAAGTTGCTAAGAGAGGAGATCTTAAAAGTTCTTGCCATAAGAAAAACAACTGTATGGTGATAGATGTTAACATATTGTGGTGATCATTTCACAATATATGCATATATCAGATCATTACGTTGTACACCTAAAACTAACACAGGGTTCGACGTCAATTATATCTCAGTGAAACCAGGGCGGGGCGATTACAACTTGAGGGCATTATGTTAAGTGAAATAACTCAGAATGACAAATACCATATGATCTCACTATACATGAAAACTAAAAACAATTTAAAACTTCAAAAAAAAACTCAGATATAGAGAACAGATTGGTGGTTGCCAGAGGCAGGGGGGATGGGTGAAAAGGGTAAAGGAGGTCAAAAGGTGGAAAGGGGTATTGAAACTAACATAATGCTGTATGTCAATATTTCTCAATTTAAAAAAAGACAGCATTGTATAGCGAAAAAGCTATCCAACAGAAAGGAATGGGTAAGTAAATTAGACTACGCGCCCAATGGAAGTTATGCAGGATAATGTAACGATAACCCAGGTGTTAGAATACCACGGGATATGCCTACACACTACTGTCAAACGGGCACACGGTTGTATGTACAGCATTGCATCAACTATACGTAAGATTTCTTTAGTGATGCAGAGCAGAAAGATGGCAATGGCCTTCAATCAAAATATCAGCAATTAGGAGCTAACACGTGAAATTTTTCTTCTTTGCCCAGGTCTGAGTTTTCCAAATCTTCTCTGAGAATGATTGTTTGGAAGAGACAACAAGTTGGAAGCTAAAATATAAGAACACATTGTAGAAAAGGGGGAGAAACAAGACAGCCATCCCACAAAAGAATATAAGCCCCAATCACCTTGCTCTTAATCACATATTTGTGTCTCTTTAAATTGCTGAGGACGACAGACTCTGCCCAGCCAACCTCAACCAGGCCTGGCTTCCCATGGGCTTCCACTTCCTTCCTTCATAGAGGGGACCAGGCAGCTCCCAGAATGTCTGTGGGGGCATTCGACCTGGACCCCCTGCCCAAGACAGCTCAGGCTGTTGGGGTTGAGGTGTGCTTCGGCAAAAACTGACAGTCAAGCCTCCACAGGAGTCATCTGAATGCACACTGACTGTCAAGAGTCTGGGAACCCCAAGGGCATGCCACCACATTGCATATGAAGTTGTGTGTACACAATAGGTTGCTGCATGCAGGCAAGGACGTTGTTCCCAGCACGGGATGCTCTCCAGGTTCTTATAAAAGTTAAGAGGGCAGTCTTTGTCCCTACCCTCTGTAAACTACCCAGCCATCCACTCATTCATTTGCTCATTCATTCTTTACCTTTCAAATCTTTATTGAGCACACCTCTGAACCAGACACGATGGACACAAAACTAAGACACATCTATCCACAATGGGGCTAAAAGTTAAGTAATAAAAACACAAACATAAATGAATGGGAACCATTCGGTTGTTCAGTTTAAAGACACAAGAAAAGTGGGCATGCTCAGGAGGCATCACAGGGTTGGAATAACCTGGAGCAGGACAGAGACTTCCTCCTCAGAGACTTGATCTTCCCATGAAGCGGCAGCGTAGGGTAGCAGTTAAGAGCTCAGGCTCTGGAGCCTGTTTGGTTCAGAGGCCAGCTTCACCACTATCAGATGTGTGACCCTGGACAAATCAACCTCTCTGTACATCAGCATCCTCATCTCTAACATGGGATTAAGACTGTACCTACCCCATGGGGATAGTATGAAGATTAAATCAATTGACACACGTTAAGCTATTAGAACAGTACATGCCAGGGCCCGCTCCGTGGCCGAGTGGTTAAGTTCACACGCTTGGCTTTGGCGGCCCAGGGTTTCGCCAGTTCGGATCCTGGGCATGGACATGGCACTGCTCATCAAGCCATGCTGAGGCGGTGTCCCACATGCCACAACTAGAAGGACCCACAACTAAAAATATATACAACTAGTACCAGGGGGTTTGGGGGAGAAAAAAGGAAAATAAAATCTTTAAAAAAATAATAATAAAAAATAAAACAGTACATGCCACATGACAATTGTTAATTTATTTGGAATACAGCTGGGGCCTAAAGGATGGGGTACTACCAAGCTATACCAGCAACCACCATGCCATGAGGGCCTTGGTGCCACAGCGGGTTATGGCTGTGGCCAGCAGGAGGGCAATGGGCAGGTGAGCAGAGGTTGCACACCATGGTTGGTGACACAGTGATCAATTCTAACTCTTTTCTTAAAAATTGGGCAAAGTCAGGGCCGGCACAGTGGTGTAATGGTTAAGTTCACACGCTCCGCTTCAGCGGCCTGGGGTACACCAGTTTGCATCCTCTGTACAGACCTACACACCACTCATCAAGCCACACTGTGGCAGCATTCCACATAGAAGAACTAGAAGGATTTAAAACTAGGATATACAATAATGTACTGGGACTTTGGGGAGAAAAAAAACGAGGAAGATTGGCAACAGATGTTAGCTAGGGCCAATCTTCCTCACCAAAAAAGCATGCCTTTAAAAAAAAAAGAAAAGATTGGGCAGAGCCTATGGGGCTCCTGGCCACTCTAATCTAGGTCCAGCCAGCCAACATCCAAACACTTTTTAATGTTTGCTGTGTGCTAGATGGCAAACTAAGGACTTGAAATATACCACCTAATTTAGTCGTCACGGCAGTCAGCAGCCTAGCGATGTCAGTATTGCTGTCTCCATCGTATGGATGAGGTACAAAGAGTTAAGAAGCTTCCTACCAAGCATTATAGCTGGAATTGAAACTCAAATCTGTCTAGTGCCACCACAAAGCACCACTGCCTCTCATTGCCATCCATCTCAGCCCAACCAGTGTTTGAATGCCAGCTCCGCCACGTAGGCTCTGTGACACCCTGGATAACTCAGCTTCCTTCCTTCATCCTTCAGCTGCCTCGTCGATAACACTGGAAACACCACTCCCCTTGTAAGCTTCAGTAAGGAGTAATGAAAGAACACATGGAAGTCACCTAGAGCATAATTTGTGCTTAATAAGTGTCTCCCTTCCCCCATCCTCTCCTTAAGACACTTCTGAGAAGCTTTAGCTAACAGGGCTCAGACATCTACTCACTGAAGTCTGAGCATCACCATTTGCCAGTGTCCACGCACATGACACTATTTCACATTCATAATAACCCATTGGGTAGGCATGAATAGGCTCATTTAAAGATAAAGAATGTCTGGCTTGTAGAAGATGGGTGAGTTGTCCAAGATTCCACCTCCAGCAAGTACCAGACATGTGTCTTCTGACTCCGTTTTGAAGCCCTTCTTATGTATTTCGGCATGGCTTCCCTAATCAGACAAGGGTAATCATTAACTTCTCCACTCTACTCTGCTCCAGGGCCAGGTCTGCCCTACCTAAGGGACAGCCCTCCTCCAGGACCCTAAACTCCTCCACATATTGAGTGCAATCTCGAGCCTGCTTAAAAAGTTTGGAGCAGTGGGCTGACCGAATTACAGTTAGTTCCCTTTTGTGCGCAGTCCTAATTCTCAGGCATGAAAGAGAATTCAAATGCTGTATTGGCCTTGACCTTGCCACAGCTACTCAAATTCAATAGTAAACAGTAGGCCATCATGTTCAACCGCCAAGCTCTCTAATTTATGATTACGCATTATAAATCATTTTTACTTGTTGCTTCAAACGCTGTTTTTCAAGAATAAAAATCTGCCAGCATTGAAATGCACAGTGATTTTAATATGCAAACCTCCTACAGAGATGATGTCTCATTTTAATTATTGTTTCGGTTTAATGGGTTTTCATTAAATTAGAGGATAGAGCAATTACTAGGGTGAACAGCTAATGTTTCAAAGGTAAGGTCCCGTGGTTCGATGGGCAAAGACAGTTGTGGCACAGAAGCAGAAAGCGACACTTCCGGATAAGCTCGTATTCAGCCTGATAGAAAATAGCACTGGCTATTTCTTTTCCCAGGTTCAAAACAAAGCTGGCACCCCTCCACGGTGAACTGCAAACAGCTCCGAGCGTGAGTTTCACTCAGGGTAACTTTTTTTTTTTCTAAAGATTTTTTTTATTTTTCCTTTTTCTCCCAAAGCCCCCGGGTACATATTTGTGTACATATTTAGTTGTGGGTCCTTCTAGTTGTGGCATGTGGGATGTGTCCTCAGTGTGACCTGATGAGCGGTGCCATGTCCACGTCCAGGGTTCGAACCAGTAAAACCCTGGGTCGCCACAGTGGAGCACACGAACTTAACCACTTGGCCACGGGGCCGGCCCCGACTCGGGGTATCTTAATCACATAACTTTCCTATCAAGAATCCAGGACCCCCCCCCACCCCGTCATCAAGCTAGAAAACACTCTTAAAAGTCCACAACCTGGGGGCCAGCCCTGTGGCCAAGCGGTAAAGTTTGCGCGCTCTGCTTCGGCGGCCCAGGGTTTCACCGGTTCGAATCCTGGACACAGACATGGCACTGTTCATTAAGCCACACTGAGGCAGCGTCCCACATGCCACAACTAGAAGGACCCACAACTAAAAATACACAACTATGTACTGGGGGGTTTGGGGAGAAAAAGGAAAAATAAAATCTTTAAAAAAAAAAAAAAAAAAGCCCACAACCTGCAAAGCTAGATGTCAAACCACAGGAAAGTATTCCTGATGAAATTGTCTTCCCTCTCACACGCAAGTAATTTAGTTGGTTTAGTGAATTAATATCTGACTTCCCACCCCTGGGAAACTGGTCCAACTTCAACACAGGCTGCAATGACCAGAATCTTATTAATTAGCAAACTGTCAGAGGCACGATGAGAAATGACTTTGGTGACCTGAGCGATATTTCACCCTAGAAACTGCACAAATTTGGCGCTCAGGGACCCACAGGGTAGCATTATCTCAGACAGAGGTGAGGGAATGAATGAGAAGTGGGGAACAAGGGGAGGCGGAGAGGCAAAATCTGCTTTATCGGAGTCCCAGCGGTCAGAGGCGAGGGGCATGACTAAATCCTGGGAGGGGCTGGGCATTCTGCATTGCAGAATCGCACCCGGGGAGATGGAGGGCACCTGGTGAGCTTCAAATGTGTAATCTTTCTCTCCAAATGAGCTGAAGGAGAAAGGGGGTGTCCTTCTGGGAATAACTAGCCCACTAGGTTAGGGAAGGCCCTGTCACTATGTATGCCAAGAAAGTAACGTGGGAGCCTCTCACTATGCTATGGGAAAGAAGAAAAAAAGAAATCTCTTCCACAACAGAGAGAAATCACAAAGCAGCATTAGTCCCAGGTAAACCAGCAGGAACGAAGTGATGAATAAGGTACCGCCACCACCAGCCTGCTCCTGACCACCTGTCAGGGCCCCTGCTCGCTGGCCATGGCAGCTGGAGGAGGTTCTTTTTTCTATTATTGCAAGCGTCCTGAATAATTCCGACAGGGATAATAATTTCGAACTCCTCAGTGGAATGCTTTCTTTTCAGCTCCTTTATTTCCGCTGTCCTAAAAAGCCCATCATGAGCTCTTAGATCACGTGCGTTAATCTAATTACACGCCTTGTTAGCTAATTAGTTCCAGAGTCACTGCTAGGGAGGTCTCCCTCGCTATTTATCTGTGCTGGCCACAGGGTGTCTGTGCTTGCAGGTTCCTGGGGAAACTGCAATTACTAGCCTTTCAACCCTGTGCTGAGGAAGGACAGCAAAGCTTTCTGGACACCTGACACTCCAGGCTTGAGCAGAAGCTCCAAGAGATGTGTGCACCTGTCCAGAGACGTGGCGATGGGTGTGGTTTCTTGCACACTTGCTGTGCTTCTTTGAAAGCTGACCTCCTCTTTAGAGATTTTACTCCAATTAAACATTAGTGACCCCTTAAAACAGATCATTGGAAATGCTGCTTGCTCCTGAACTCAAAGCCAACTGCTATCTGCCTACTGGATCCTCCTGACCCATTTCCCACTACCTCCCTCCCAAATGAGATCTACAACCAAGGGCAAAAATTACAATCCCCATTCACTGAGGCTTTTTTAAAGAAATCAAAATGCCGATTTAAGGGAAAATTGGTCTTTGATCGTTGCTGCAAATAATTTGGCGCTTGTAAGTCCTAGGCTAACAACCCTGAGTCGGCTCTCAGCAAATTATTCCTTCAGTGGATTAAATAGCGTCTTCATGATAATTCATCTCAAAGCGTGCCTGGTAGGTTCCCAAGGCATCTTTTCTACCTGAGTATGAGATGACTTAGCCAGCAGATACTCTTTCTGGCTCCCTGAACTACCCCCGCCAAGAGTGGTGGTTAGTTCATTCTTCGCAAGCCCTCCAGGGCCACAGGTGAGCTCCCTGAGGCAGCGTGCGGGTGGTGCCTGGAGCAGCTCCTTGCACAGGTGAGGGGCTCCACGGGCGTGTAATCTCAACTCTCCTCCCACCTGGAGTTCCAGCCACCTTCTCCACGCCTATCCAAATCCTGCCCATTTCTCAAGGCCCGACCCAATTCCTCTAACTCCATGAAGCTCTGAAGCCCCAGCTAAGGGCGATTTTCCCTCTCCACTCCAAAATGCAATCATTCACCCAAACACATTTTTGTGGAGCATGTTCTCCAAGGCAGGCGCTGTACCCTGGTGAATAAGACAGGCTCGGTCTAGAGAGACATCCAGCCAGTACTCAGTACCACTCACTCGGACACATCTTACATTCCGCCTCTTGCCATCTCCCACGGCCAGATCTCTAGCCTCAGCCTAACTGACCTCCAGCACCCTCCCGACAGTTGTCCTCTCCCTCCTCTTTGAGGCACTGTGTCTTTTTGGCACTGCTTTCTTCTGGTTTTCCTCCTACTTCTCAGGCCACCTTGAGGCTCTTCACGCCCTCCACTGCCTGTCCTCTAATTGTTAGGGGGCCTCGGAGCACAGCCACCACCAGGAGGCCCTGAGCCCCAGCTCCATCGCCACCAGAACCCTCAATCTTCTTGACTATAATGTTGCAGCTGCCACCAAACATCAGCTTGCTTCCAGTTGGGCCTTTCTTCCTCTCCTCCGCTCGCCTCTCATTCTCTTTTCCATATATCAATCAGAGAATCAACGAACTCTTTTTCAAACTTAAATCACATCATATCAATCACCTCAACCCCTTCCTTTAAACGCCCAAATAGCTGCCAGCATTAGTTCCTATTACCACTATAACAAATTACTGCAAAATTAGCAGCTTAAAACAAACTTATTAACCTACAGTTCTGGAGGTCAGAAGTCTACGATGGGTCTCACTAGACCAAAACCAGGGTATGGGAGGGCCGCTCCCCCTCCAGGAGCTCCAGGGCAGAATCCATGTCCTTGCCTTTTCCAGCTTTCCTTGGTTCACGTCCCCTGCCTACAGCTTCAAAGTCAGCAGGGAAGCAGCTTACAATCTCTCTTGACCTTCATCTTCACATCTTCACACCTCCCCCCTCTGTCTCCCTCTTATAAGGACTCTTGTGATGACATTGGGCCCACCTGGATAAGCCAGGATCGCCTCCCCACCAAAAGATCCTTAACTAATCCCATCTGCATCCTATAAAGTAACAGATTCACGGGTTCTGGGAGATCTGGGGTGGGGGGAGGTCATTATTCAACCTCCCGCACTGCCTAATGCAATTCAGATAAAACCCTCTCTCCTTAGCATGGCCTGAAAGCCCCCCGTGCCTCGGACTGCAGCTGGGGCTGACATGAAGACCGAGCTTTCGCTCTGGCTGTGCTCTCGGCCTCCTCTGGTACCTCCACTCACACTGGCCACCCTTGAGCCCCTTAAACTTGTTTGATCCTAAGAGCCTTTGTACCAGTCATTCGAAAATTACGGGCTCTGGAGCAAAACAGCCTGGATTCAATCCTCAGCTTTATCACTTACTGGACCTATAAGCTTGGCCAAGCGATTGAGTCTGCCTCTGCCTCTGTCTTCCTTTCTGTAAAATGGGGCTCATCATACCCATCTCCCTTGTAGGAGTGTTATAAGGATTAAATGAGTTGAAGAATATAAAGAATTTAAAAAGTGCCCAGCACATGAAAAGTGTTCCTCATTAACAATGTAAGTGATCATGAATGATATTACCGTCTTTGCACGGCTGACTCCTTCTGCATCCAGGCATCAGCAACAATATCAAATCTGCAGGGAAGCTTTCCCCAATAATCCTACCTAGAGTCAATCCTCCCCTCGCTTCCTCTCTACAGCGCTGCTGTTTTATCTCCTCCAGAGTCTATATCACTATCTCAGGTTACCAAATCATTAGGTTCTTGTTTACCGTGGTGGCCCACATCTGCTGGAGTGTAGGCTTCATGAAGGCAGACTTTGTCTTTTCTGTTCCATCTCTAACACCCAGACTGTGCCCATCACACGGGTGTACAATCACTATTTGTTGAATGAATGAACATACTTCTGGTTCTCTCCTCCCTACAACTAGTTCCAGGGGCCCTCAAGGGCAGGGCATCTATCCAATTCTTCTCATACGATCAGGACCCAGCACGGTGGCTGGCACTCGGAACAATGCAGACTCAGTTAATGCGTGCTGACTGATCAATATGTAAATAAGCTGTAAAGGCACCTTTAAAGATAAAGCCTCGAAAAAAATGATTTTTCTCCAGCCAGTCCCTCAAAGACTGAGAGAGAAGGGATTCCAAAGCCGCATGTTGAGAAAAGAGAGATTCAAAGCAGGGGTCTGGGACATCGCTCCCCTACCTTGCCCTGTCCCCAGTCCACATGCTGATGTGCACTCCAGTGCGTTGAACAGGTTTCCAAATATGGGGAGATCTTCTGTTTAAATGAAATATCAAAAAGGATGCTGTGGCTGGCTGATGCGTGAAATATGCAGCTAAAACTGAATTGCTGGGAAAGCCCTGCCAAGCCCTGAATACCAACCGCCCTCCATCTCTCCTTTCCAATGAAGCCCGCAGCTCATGGATGTCTAGGCAGGTGGAGGCCTTCTCTTTTAAGGTGCCTCATCCCCTGAGACCCAGGAAAAGAGCCTGAGGTGGAGCTGGCATCTGAATTTATTTGTTTAACTGTCCCAAATGATTGTGACAAGCAGCCACAGCTGAGACTTGGGTCCTGCTTGGTATTCTGGCTCCAGGTGGTAAAGTGACAAGCCTCAGGCCAGATGGAGCTTGGGCTGTGTGTTCAGCCCCAGTGTTACCCACAAGCTTCCCAGCCAACACAGCACATTCATCAAGTCCGAGGTGCCACAGAGCATAAGATATACCATTATTTTACACGCTCTAAAAAAGAAAACACAAAGCTATCAACTACAACTTTGAGACACTACTGATGGTAAGACCATTTACTACATGTTTATGAAAATATAAGTACACGTGTCTTAGAATCAATGAAGTACAGTATAACAATTGGGAGATGTCATATGAAAATCCAAATCTCCAGTAAAAACTGCGACGACGTGGCAGCACAGGGCCCACATTCCCACAGGCAATGACGCAGTGAATGCTGGCACTGAGGAAATGCGGCACACTGCACAAGGCCACCAGTTGGCTGCATTCCCTGCTGGCGCACTCCGCTCAACTGTTACCTGGTGCACTCTCCATGCCTCTGGGATTGTACCCCTCCCCCACACACCTCTGGTTTGTGCTAATACGGCACACGTTCCACACACCCAGGCCCCACACAGAGCCCTCCACTGCCTGCCCTCCTGGGGCCTTCCCAGCTCACCCGGGGGCTTCTCAGAAGATGCTAGGCCCTGGCTACAGGTATCACTGAGGCTAGGAGCCTCTCGGCCCTTGTCATGACCAGGCAGAGCACTTTGGGCAAAAAACAGCCCCTTGTCTCTTCCCCAGTGTCATGTACAAATATGACCATTCTCCTCGTGTGCCATGATATGAAAAAGGTTGGGAAACACTGCCTATGTTGAAGTGGAGTTTGGGATCAGAAGATCTGGCACCCACCATCAGTCTTGACACTGAGTATCTGAGTGACAGGTCCTTTAATCCCACGGAAACTCAGTTTCTCCTCCATTAAATGGTGACAAATATAACCATGATACTTATATCACAGAATCTACATGACAAATCCACGCAATTGCCTACATGCGCAGTTTTGGAAATGTTTGCCCCTGTCAAGTTCTTCCTTGTGTGAGCACCAGGGGCGGACAACACCCTGTGAGTTGGGCACATGCAGAGACTACATTGGGAAGCCTTCCTCTCACCAGCTTTCTCAAGTAGCTCACAATCTAGCCGTGTGAACAGGTGGATAGAACCCAGCATGAGGAAAACAAATCCCGAGTGAATAAATATCTTACACTGGATCCACAAATAATTTGGACCAGAGATGGCGGAGAGCATGAGCATAACGATGGTGTGGGTTGATAAGTGTCTCCGGATAAATCAGTTCCTAAATGAGCAGCTAAGCCCTGGGTCACCAGAGGAAGCGGACGGAACAACAGTTGGCCCTTTTTCTTCCAGTGAGGTTGATACATGTGTTTTAAATGTGCTTCAGCTTATTTTTTCAAATTCATGCTATAAACCAACAGCTCCTTTCTTAAACTCTTCGTTGCAGTCCCATAACATCCAGAGGGTGTAGGTATCCTTCTGAGTGGGCTTTTTTGCCACTATTCCCAAAATCTCCCCATACCAGGCATAACAAATGATCCAGATCCCATGTTCTATTAAAAAAGATAAAAATAAAAAAACAAGAATACAATATTTATTTTCATCAACCACAGAGTAATAATGTGAACATGATAAATGCAAAGATGCCTGTCAGCATTTCCGTTTAATGTAACCACTGCTGTAGGCCCCTCCCCAATTACACTGTAGTCACTGGCTGCAGGGAGCCCATCAGGGTGGGTCTGGGGGCCAACAGCATAAATGCACGCCACACACCCAGTGGTTGCATGCAACTTTTTCCAATGAATTATTGGAGAGATTTAAGAATTCTTCAAAAATGTCACAATAATAACTGTTTTATCTTTTTTATGCCATAATTATGATTTGGAGCTCTGCTTCTCTTATTTCATCCAGGCACACCACAACTCATGAATAAAATATGACAAGTTTGATAGCAGCCATTGGAGAGGGTTCATCCATAAAGGCCGACGTGCTCGGTGTACAGAGAGCTTTTATTCCGACAGGCTTTGTTTCCAGGAGGGGCTTTTATCTCAAAGAAGAACCACAGGCGTTCGCATCACCTTCCCCCCCCACCGCCCCTCAATGCCTGCCTTCAGCACAACACCTGAAACATGTTTACTTTGCCTTTTAATGAGGACATCTCTAAACAATTAGGGAAGAAATCAAAAAACCAAAGGGCGCTCTGCTCACTATGAAACCGGCTCAAAACGACACATCAAACAATTGACTCAAAGAGACACAATCAGAACCACAAACTTGTGCACAAAATATGCGACTTTACATCTTAAAAATCATTCACGTAGGGGCCAGCCCATGGCATAGTGGCTAAGTTTGTGTGCTCTGCTTCAGCGGCCCGGGGTTCACAGGTTCAGATCCTGGGCAGAGACCTACACACCAGTCATCAGGCCATGCTGTGGTGGCATCCCACATACGAAATAGAGGAAGATTGACACAGACATTAGCTCAGCAACAATCTTCCTCAAGCAAAAAGAGGAAGATTGGCAACAGATGTTAGGTCAGAGCCAATCTTCCTCACGAAAAAAAATCATTCACGTGATTGCACCACCTGGCAAGATACTGAATGCACCTATGAGATTCTCTTTTGAGAAGTTTCCTCTCCCCAGTAAATCCTGCCAGGTCCCTTCAAAGTTCGGGCTTTGGTATGCCTTTCAAAAAAATAAACGTGGAAAGGAAAGAAAAGTAATGTGTGGCTCTGCAAAACCATCAGCATTTATCATACAGCCCCAGGGATGTCAGGCTTCAAGTTTCGAGGTTTCATTTTTTAAAGCGAATCCAAAAGCGTCTTGTTCTATCACACATATAAAACCAGCCGCCTTCCAAGTCTCCTTCAAAACACAATTTCTTTTTCCCAGAGTCTGTTTCAAAATCTGTAAGAGCAAAGAGACATTTGAAAGCCCTGCTCCCCTAGGACCTGGAAACTGAGACGTGATCCACCAGGATGCGCAGTTTGCCAAACTTCCAAAGCCGTGGGTTTGTCTACAGATCCTGACACACAAATCTGAGATTGAGCTGAGACTACAAAACATGGCTGACACTCCTCGTGAAACGGAACCCTGGCATCGTCAGGAAAACCCAAAGGCGAAGCTTAAGCATATGTTGTTGTTTTCTTGTGTTTACTACGCAGATGCACAGTGATAACTATTTTGGGAAATTGCAGGTCTGCATTTCTTTAACTTCACCCAAGTACCCCAGGTACTCCAAGACCCCAAGTGGGCTTGAACTGTGCTCTCTTCTACCCACTAGAATCAGTCCGAAGCCCAAGTGAAAGGCTACCACACAGGCTGCAGGTTCTGAGGGGGTGAGTCCAGCCACACTGTCTTATTTAACGTCATGTTGCATGAGACTGCACCTCATCACCGAGTGACACTTCACGACATCAGGCAGCCCAGAGGTGTTTAGGTGCAGATGAAAAATAAAATGATGAAAAATAAACTTCTTCTCCCACCACCAGTGCACACCCCCACACACACTCGTGTGCCAGACATGCCTGCAGTCTGGGCGGCAAGACGAGTGTGAATCTTTGGCAGATACATAAGGCAGCAGCTTGAACACTCAGGCAAAGCAGATAATTTTTATTCCCACAGGACAATACACAATAGCAGCATTTGGCACTCTGAGGAGCTGCCCATTTGGAGGTGCCAGGCTGAGCCTTCCTTCCTGCAGACCCGATGTTTCAAAGAGGCCGGAGGAGGCCAGGGAATGTGGCAGCAGCATTTAAATCTTTAACAGACACTGTCAAATGGGATTAGACAGCAAACTCTGGGTTTAGTGGTAAAAAGAAACAAAGAAGAAAGATAAAAAGATTTCCAAACCAGCCACTTGTATGCCAATATCAGCGGTGCTTGAAATCCTGAGAAATCCTGTTTTTAAGTCAAGGGATCTCAAATGGAATATATCAAGGTCTTGCCTAATACATCTGGGAGCTGACTTCTATCACTGTGAGCCCTAATGGGTCACTCCCTCTCTGCCTGATTGGCTGGGCATAGGTCACTCCCTCCCTCATTGGCTAGGCATCAGTCACTCCCTTTCTGCCCCATTGGCTGGGCATCAGTCACTCCTGTTCTCCTCCACTGACTTACCTTCCACACTATTTGCCTTCTTCTCCCACCCAGGCCTTTTCTCAGATAAAGTCTAGGGACACTTGGTCTGGGACATGAGACTAATCTGCACTTGTGCCAACACCAGTGCATACCCAAATGTTTCTGGGCCTCTCCCATCACAACTGTAAACATAGCTGATCAGCGGCATCCTAGACACAGCTTGAGCAGCAGTGAACTGAAACAGCTGCACTAGTCAAGTCAACCAAAAGGATGTCAGAAGCACTTGAGAATATTACATTACATGTGCTCCAGCCTAAACCTTTCAATGACAGTACAGAATATGCTGGTGTTCCTCAACTCAGATGTTAAACCCCTCTTTCATTTGTGTAAGAGGGCATGCTGGTTGGCTGGGCAGAGGCCCAGATGCTACAGGTACAGACAAGCTCCCTCCCCATCCCACATGACATAGCAGTTTTATCTCCTGGGACTTTTGTTTGGTAATTGGGGAGGAAAAAAGAAGGGTTTGGTTTTTTTGTTATGATGGCAGCCTGAAGGTAGAGAATGATGTCTACTCCCCCCTCCCCAGGGCCTGGGCAGGGTTTGAGCTTCTATGGGTAGAGGGATAAAATTTCACAGGAGATGGGTATTTTCTGAAGAGATTTTGTGGATTCTGGGCAAAGTGAGGATAATCAGGGGCCAGGATACAAAGGGTGGAGTGATTGGAACAAGAGGTCTTCTCCTACTTTACCCTGGGAACACTGTGCTCCTGCAAGGGGCTGGGTCCCAGGCCAGAGCAGTGAGTACAGCCCTGTTTTCAACCAGAGAGAGCGTCTACTGGATCCATGAAGGCTGGCATCTCTGGGTACAGCACCCTGGACAAAAGTGGAGATTCATACGGGGTTCTATCAGGCCTGGTAATGACACACCTTCTCCCAGCATATTCCCAAATTAGCCAGAGTAGAGAAAAGAATAACCTGCCCAATGGTGGATGAAGCTTTCAGACTGAGTGGTGAGGTGCCCTATTAAGGAACCCCAGGAAGACTTGGGGGTCCTGAGATTTTGCACAAAAAGCTAGAGGGCCTTCTTGGGCAGAATGGAACAAGAATAGACGTTCCGTGGTTATTAGCAATACTGTGGTTCCGGTAGTATTCACAGGTTCTTGAATCCTCATGACATTTGGGTCTCCCTTAAAACAAGCCATTAGGGTTAGCATCAAAAAGACAAGTGTTGGCAAGGATGTGGAGAAAAGAGAGCCCTTGTGCACTGTTGGTGGGAACATAAATTGATACAAACACTATGGAAAATAGTATGAAGGTTCCTCAAAAAATTAAAAATAGAACTATTATACGATCCAGCAATCCATCTTCTGGGTATACATCCAAAGGAAATGAAATCTCTACCTCAAAGAGATATCTGCACCCCCATGTTGATTGCAGCATTATTCAAAATTGCCAAGATATGGAAACAACCTAAGTGTCCGTTGACAGATGAATGGATAAAGAAGATGTGGTGTATATACACAATGGAATATTATTCAGCCACAAAAAGAAAGAAATCCTGCCATTTGCAACAACATGGATGGATCTTGAGGGCATTATGCTACATGAAATAAATCAGACAGAGGAAGAGAAATATTGTATGATCTTACTTATTTGTGGAATCTGAAAAAGCCATACTCATAGAAACAGAGCGGGGAATGGTGGTTACCAGGGGCTGGGGGGGTGAGGGAAATGGGGAGACGTTGGTCAAAAGATACAAGCTTCCAGATATAGGATGCAGAAGCTCTGAGGATCTAATGTACAGCATGGTGACGATAGGTAACAATACCGTATTATATACTTAAAAATTGCTGAAAAAGTAGATCTTAAATGTTCTTACCACAAAAGAATAAATGGCAATTACATGAGGTGATGAGTACTAATTACCCTTATTGTGGTAATTGTTTCACAATATATACATATATCAAATCATCATATCGTACACCTTAAATTTATACAATGTTATATGTCAATTATATCTCAATATAGTTGTGGGGGCGCCATTACCAGCATGAAGTAGGAGCATCCAGGTGCCGAGGCAGTTCAGTGTGGGCTTCTTCCATGAGGACCATGGATGCTCTGAGCATCTGAGGCTCCAGGTCCACCCTGCGAGGGAGTGCTGAGCCAAAGTGGAAAGTTACAAGAAGCGCACACTGAAGCACCCTCAAAATTTGAATGTGAAGCTCACAAAAGGAGGTGGTTTAATGTAAGACCTTGGTTTAAAGCAATAAGAGACACACTTAGAAAGAGCAATGGGGAAAAAGACGGTTTCTCAGGAAGGTCCACATTTGAGACCCGGATATGCTACTTACCAGCTGCATGACTTTTCTGAGCCTCGGGTTCCTCATCTGTGAAATGAGGATAAAACTCCCCACCTCACAGATTGTCCTGACATGTGGCAGGCTCAATACAGATCCATTCTCTTCCCATCCTTCCCTTTCATTCTTCCAGCCTTCAGAATGTCCACCGACTTTGGGATATTTGTTACTCAGAAAATAGAAAGATAAAATATTACATTCACGATTCTCACTGATAGAAGGAACCCTAAAACAGTGACCCTCAATTGGGGGTGATTTTGCCCCCAGACGACATTTGGCAATTTCTGGAGACAATTTTGATTGTCACAATTGAGAGGTGCTACTGGCATCTAGTGAGTAGAGATCAAGGATGCTGCTAAACATCCTACAATGCACAGGAAAGTCCCCCACAAAATAGAATTATCCAGCCGCAAATAGCAATAGTGTCAAGATAGAAAAACTCTGCCTCAGAGGACCTCTAAAGCAACTTCCCACAAATTCAGGAATTCTCTCTACAATATCTCAGAGGGATGGTCTTCCCAGCTTCTGTTCGAACAGTCTCAGGGATGGCACTCACTACCTCTTGATAAACCCGCTCCATTGTTGGTTAGCTCTAATTCAAAATGTCTCTCCTCAGGGAAAATCAAAAGAAAGAAATTTGAGCTGGTTGCTCCTATTTTGCCCTCTCCTTCTGCAGAACAAACAGAAAGCCTCTTGAGTTCATCAAGTAGCTGGTGCATTGGAGGCTCTTACGTATGCAAAGCCCTGGGGGAGACAGAACGTGAACAGAGTCCCCGCCCTTGGGAAGCCCACATCCTAACAGAGAAGATGAAGAGATGAACAAACGGCAAAACAGGCAGAATAAAATGTGAAGTAAGTAAAACTTTAAGGACTATGCTGCCTTATCCAGGAGAAAGAACCACTTACCTCTAACTGGGGTCAATTGGAGTGGGCCAAGAAAAGATGTGGTACGTGTGTCGAAGTTAAAGAGGCTGAAAGGGAGACAAGGACATCTCTGGCTGAGAGGACACCAAAAGCAAAGACTGGCGTCGTGAAAGTGCAACACACTCAATGGGCAGCATGAGATGGGCAGGGCTTAGAAATGGGAAAGTGATGCTGTGGGAGATGAGAACAGAAAGACGGGTTGGAGCCTGATTCACGGAAGATCTCAAATGTCATGCTAAGGAGTTTGGATTCTTCAGGCCACATTCTGAATAGGGCAATGCCATGCTGGCTCCTGTGGGAGAACCGTGCTGGCCACAGTCTGGTGTATGGACCGGAGAAGAGGAAGATTAGCAGGAAAATGAGGAGAAATCAGGATGAGGGCTTGTTTGGGGTTTTAGGAAGGAAAGAGATGGGCATGCGTTATGGACTGAACTGTGTCAGTCCAAAATTCCTACGTTGAAACCCTAACCCCCAGTGCGATGGTGACTGGAGACAGAGCCTTTGGGACGTGATGAGGTTTAGGTGAAGTCATGAGGGTGGGGGTCCTCATGATGGGATTAGCGCCCTTATAGAAGAGACCAGAGAGCTGGCTCTTGCAATCTCAGTCTCAATCTCTCCCTCTCCCTCCCTCTCTCCCTCTCTTTTTCCCTCCCTCTGCCACGGGGAAGATACAGCAAGAGGGAAGCCATCTACAAGTCAAGAAGAGGGCCCTCACCAGAACCTAACCACGCTGACACCGTGATCTTGGACTTCCCAGCCTCCAGAACTGTGAGAAATAAATTTCTGTTGTTCAAGCTATCCCAGTCTACGGTATTTTGTTACGGCAGCCCAAACTAATATAGCAAGATAAGAGGAAGCACAAGGAGCATACCAAAATTTCCTGAAAGACAGGACGTGGCTCTCACACTAGAGGCAAGAGATATGGCCACAGGTTAGGTGGAATAGCTAGCTTTAGAAAGAAAAGTCACGGGCCCTCAGAGATCAAGCCTAAAGGACAAAAAGACAGTGATGATAGGGCGAAATTCTGGGGGAAAAACAGGCTTAGGAAATTCATTTTAGAGAAACTCAATTTGTACTGAAATAAAGGTAAGGTTATTTATAAGGCAGTGTGATAGGAAGATAAGGTGTGGGGCCAAATAAGAAAAATTGAAGGATCTAGAACAGCTGCTGGGGAGTAAAGGGTAGGAAGGCATTTGGGATATACAAGAACTGAGCGGAAACACCCCGAGCCCAGCTGAGATGGGCTAACAGGAATCTGAAGGGCTCTAAGCAGCCGAGTCTCGCCATCCCTGCTGAGCATGGCTGGTGGGATTTACCCAAGGTCGGGGATTACAGCAAGGCAGCTAGGAGAGGTCCCTCTGTGCCCAGAATTGGGGCAGGGAGAAAAAACTGGGTAGATTCTGTTTGGGGTGGTGAAAAATTTTGGAAATAGACAATGGCGATGGTTCTACAACATTGTGAATGTAATTAATGCCACTGAATCATACACTTAAAAAAATGGTTAAAGTGGCAAATTTTATATTATATATATTTTATCACAATAAAAATAGTATTTAAAAAGTTGATGGAAAGGAAAATGAAGCCAGGGGATAGAAAAAGGGGGGAAAAAAGGAGGATAGGAAAGAGTTACAGAGAAAAAAAAAAGTTGGAGGAAAAAAAGAGCAAGAAGAAGAAAGAAGAGGCAGTACTTAAAGCTGGGCTGTCCTTCTCCAGCACACAGCTCTCTCACCACCATCACTTCAGTCCCTTCTCTTCCAGTCTCAGCACTGCGGTCTAAATATTCTCCCACAGTCTGCTGACATGGCTTTCCACACCTCACCCTGGCCCTTCCCTCTCCTCCAACTTAATCCAGTTGGTGAATTTTCCTCATACAACGGAGCGCCCTGAACTGAAGACAGCTCCACACGTGGCATATGCAGCACAGTAGAATCCAGTGCAGCGGTTCTGAACTGGGGCATTCTTGGCCCCCTCCCCCAGGGATATTTGGCAGTGTCTGGAGATATTTTTGGTTGTCACATTGGGGGCCATGATACTGGCATCGAGTAGTAGAGGCCGGGGATGCTGCTAATGCACAGAACACCAGAAGCCCCTCCTCCCCCAAAATAATTCTCTGGTCCAAAATAAGCCTGCTCTGGGACAGCTGTGATCTCCCACGATCTGGACATCACGTTCCTATTAAGTTGACCTACAACTGATGGCACGGGTTCTTCTGGCTCACACTGAACTCAAGTCAATTAAAAATGCCAGGCCTTTTTCACATGAACTGCTCTCAAGATAGGCTTGTTCTTGGGTCGCTGAGGCTCTGGAGCACTGAGAAGAACTTTACACGAATCCCTATGAAATTCCATCCTGTCAGCTTCAGTTCCCAGTTGCAGCCTATGGAGATGCTGAAAGCCTTGACTCAGACACCCAGTGAAGGAATTGTTTCTTTTAGAATTTCATCACCTCCAGCAGCAGCTCCAGAATAGGGGACTTCAAATTTTTGCCAGTTTGCAGCATCCCCCTCAGCTGCTTCCCCGCCTGCTTCACTCAAGATGATCAGGGCCTTTGTCTGAGCGCCCAGGTGGGAGCAGCCCTCCAGGCAAGAGCCCCCATCATCCTTACAGCACACATCTCCACCAGACGCCTCAGAGCTTATTTCCTGCCCTGTGGGGAGAAGGCCGCAGAAAGGGCTGAGGGGCATCAGGCCAGGGATGCGTGTGCATGTGGCTTGGACGGGGGTCGGCGGGAGCGGTTTCCCAACCTCTTGGGGTATAATGCAAAATATGTGACTTGAGCAAAACAGCATTAAGAGTGGCATTCTTCTATTTTTATCAGCAGAGCTAGGTGAATTTGAACTTCCCACGAAATCTGAAAAAACAAGTCCACAGGCCGCCATTAAAGCTCCATGCTATGATGCACTGTCAAATATAAATCTCCAAAATGACAAATCTATAGAGAGCAAATTACAGAAATTAGATTCATTGTAATTCTGAAAATTGAATTTTTATGTGGCAATTATTTGTGCAATATCATTACATTATTTTCTTTTAATGCCGGTATAAGGCAGCCAATTATCCTTTCTTGGGAAGGGCTGTTTCTTTAATGAGATCATGTCCTTCCTCCTTTTTTTGATATTAAAATGTCTTTTATTAGTAAAATATTCGTGAAATGAATAGATGATAGTTAATGTATTTGCATCTTTACTTAGCAAAAATAAAAAGCTGAAGACCCTGAACCATTTCCTAAATTTTTTCTGCAACTTTACCAGACTGTGACACCCAAAGTTCCAGGAGCTGTCAACCTCAGGTTTGCTAAGTACACCCATGATGTCTTCATCCAAAAATGCCAGTCCAGAAAGGATTATGCATAAATCCGACAGCAGGACCTTGGGGACCATCCCTCAGGTGGACATCAATTCATGAATCAACACTTGCGAGGGATGTTTGTTCAGCCAACTATAAATCCACCTAATTCTATCATCAACAAGCTCACAGCTAACCATTCTGCCCAAAGAACATCCTGAGAGACTGTGCTAAAGCCCCCAACGAAATCAAAGTACACTGTCTGCAGGATAACAATGGATGAACTGGTCAAGAACCCAGAGGTACTTGGAATTGTTTTCCCGCTCATCATGCACCCCTCCTTTTTTAGTAACTACACTATGGTTTTCATTTGGAGAACCACCACTCACCCACTTCCCATCTCTATGGTTCAGGTGTTGGCTCCACCCCCCTACTTCAGGGGTACAAATGTGACCCAAGCCTGGCCAATTGGCATCATCCATCCTCCTGACCACAGCGTTTGGCTCAGGGATGGGAATATGACCCATGACAGTCCAATGAGACTTAATTCCAAAATTTTTGTTTATTTATTGACAAAAAAGAGACATCTTTCCACTAAGGTTCTGGAGGGAATATGATAGAAGCCTGGGGTGCTAGGGACCACTGTGCTCCCCAGGGAGGCAGCCTGACTAAATATGGCCAGCCCAAAACAAAGTAGAGCCAAGAGATGGAGAGAAAATGAGACTAAGTCATGATGACATCATTAGGGCACCTTAATCCAAGAGGACTCAAGCCACTTCTACCCCTAACTCTGGTTCCATGAGCCAATTAAATTTCCCCTTTTACTTAAACCATTTCAAGTTGGCTATTGATCTATTTCAAGTAAAAGAACTTAGCTGATACATAAGATTCTCTTAAAAATGTGAGTTTGGCAAGTCCTATCATTTCATTTATCACACAAATATTTATTGTACGCCTTCACAGTTCCAGGCACCGTGCTGAACTCAGGGATACAACAGAGAATAAACTTGGTTCTGGCCTTTAAAGGGGTAGTTTGGTGAAGGAGACAAACAGCTAAGGACAGAAATTACAGGAAAATATGTGGTCAGGGCTAGAGTCAAGTACAATTAACGTGGGAGCACACAGACCAAAGTGAACTGATTCTGCCTCTCAGGGTCCAAGAAGCCACCATCAAAGAAAGGTGACATTTGAGTGGATTCTTGAACCAGCTCCAGGTGAGTCAATAATTTCTCTTCTAACGTTCCCATCTGTTTAATTAAAAAAGAAATCTAGAATTTTGCCAAAAAGAGAGATTAAGATCACTAGGCTATGTTTTCTGGAAGCCACAATTTCTCCACAAAAATAATAATAAGGATATTCATCCCACCCCTCTGTGCCTCCCTCATTCTCCATGGTATCCCTCAGATTACAGGACACAGGCTGGATGATCAAAACTCAATCCATCCTATTTCTCTGGATGAGACTCATCTGAGCCTCAGGACTAGAACTTGTTTAAAGCACTTTAAGGCTCTGTTCCATTTTATAACTAAACTGAGCTTTAATTTTCCCTTATTCCTGTTTGCTCCACACTGTCCCATAATAAGATCATTCTTCTAGAGGGAAAACTGAACCAAATGCGAGAAAGTGTCCTGTGTCATCACAAATCATACGCCTTCTATTCCTAGCACGGCGCCCATCCCCACCTTCTACTTCTCCCAGAGATGGTTAATGATACGATCAGAAAACCATGGTAATTTCTGGTACATGAGACATATCTCAGAAATTTTCTGTTTAAATAATTTGAGTAAAACATAATTTTGTGGTCTCACCAGTTATAACTTTAATAGAGAAATTTCTCAAAGAAGAGTCCATTTTTCTTTGCCATTTGTACAAGAGATGTTTATAAATTTTTGCCCTCCCACAGCTCCTGCTGTTGAAATGGCTGCTCCCAAAGCTGACTAAAGTCACAGTTGGCACCAGATCATCTCAATAGATGCAGAAAAAGGACTTGACAAAATGCGACAACTATTCATGCTGATAGGGAAAAAAAAAAAAAAAACCCTCAGTGAGTAGATCTTAAAAGTTCTCATTATAAGGAAAAAAAATTTGAACGTATGGTGATGGATGTTAATTAGACTTGTGGTGATCATTTCACAATATATACAAATATCAAATCATTATGTCGTACACCTGAAACTAATACAATGTATGTCAATTATACCTCAATTAAAAAAAAAACTCTTAGGGGGCCGGCCTGGTGGCATAGTGGTTAAGTTTATATGCTCCACTTTGGCAGCTTGGCATTTGCAGTTTCGAATCCTGGGCTCGGACCTACACACTGCTCATTAAGCCATGCTGTGGCGGCATCCCACATTCAAAATAAAGGAAGATTGGCACAGGTGTTAGCTGAGGGACAACCTTCCTCAAGCAAAAAGAGGAGGACTGGCAACAGATGTTGGCTCAGGGCCAATCTTCCTCATCCTCCCCCCCACCAAAAACAAACCCTCTCAGCACATAGGAATAGATAACAACCTCCTCATTCTGATAGAGGGCATCTACCAAAAAAAACCCTACAGGTAACAGGATATCTAATGGTAAAATGTTGACTGTGTTCCCTCTAAGATTGGGACAAAAATGTTCAGCATCACTTCTATTCAGCATTGTCCTGGAAGTCTTAATTAATACAATAAAGCAAGAAAAGAAATCAAAAGACTGGAAAGAAAGAAGTAAAACTCATTATTCACAGATGATATCATAAACATAGAAAATCTTATAGAATATGTGAAAGAAAAAAAACTATCAAAACAAAGTAGATCTAGCAAGGTCTCAAGATAAATGATCGATATATAAAAGTTAATTGCAATTCTACAAAATAGCAACAAACAACTAAAAATGAAAGTTAGATGGCATTTCATTTGAAGCAGCATAAAAAATCTAACATCAAAGAATAAATCCAATGAAAGATGTGCAACACCTCTATACTAAAAACCACAGAATAATGCTGAAAGATACAAAATGCAGAGTACAGAAATAGACCCAGAAATACAGAGTCAAATGATTTTGACAAAGTCACCAAGTTAATGAAATAGGAAAAGGAAAGTCTTTTTAACAAATGGTGCCAGAACATCTGGATGTCTATATAAAAAAAAATGAACTTCAACTTTTATCTCCCACTATGCACAAAATTAATCCAAGACGCATCATAGACCTAAACATAAAAGCTGGAACCGTAAAGTTTCTGGAAGATAAAATTTCTTCATAACTTTAGAGTAAGCAAAGATTTCTTAGACAAGACACAAAAAGCTAACCACAAAAGAAAAACAATTATATATTGGACTCTATCAAAATTTAAAACTTCTACTCATGAAAACACCAGCAAGAACATGAATAGATAAGCCAGAGACTAGGAGCAAAATATGCGCAATGCATATATGTGACAAAGATGTTGTAGCCAGAATATATAAAGAACTCCTATAAGTCAATAATTTTAGAAAACAATAATAATGGGTAAAAGACTTTAACAGACCCTTCACAAAGATATAGGAAAGGGAAAACACACACACACGCACACCAAGAGATACTCAACATCATTAGTCATCAGGGAAATGCAAATTCAAACCACGCTGAGATACTACCAAATACACATTAGACTGGCTAAGATCAAAGGGACCAACAATATTAAATATTGGCAGGGATGTAGAGCAATTGGAACGCTCACACTTTGCTGATGGGATGGTAAAATGAACAACCACTTTGAAGAACTCTTTACCCTCTGACCCAGAAATTCCCCTCCTAGATACTTACCCAAAAGAAATGAAAATGTATTCATACAATGGAAGACTAATTGGCAATAAAAATGAGCCACTGATATATGCAACATGGCTGAATTTCAAAAATATTATGTTGAGCAAAATAAAACTAGATACAAAAAGTACATATAGAGCGATTCTATTAAATGAAGTCCAGAGAGAAGCAAAGCTAAGCAGCTGAGCGGGGAGCGTTAATGGAAATTTCTCTATCCCGTTTGTGGTTGACGGTTTTATGGGTGTACGCAACTGTAAAAATCTGTCAAACTAAATTAAGATCTGTTCATTTTATTGTATGTTAATTACATCTCAATTTACAAGAGAGACAGAAAAATTCACGTAGGAAAATTGGATTTTCTTTGTTGTTTTCCAAAAGATGTTAATAATTTCTTGCCCGCCATAGTTCCTGATATTCACTATAGCATGTTACATCCACCTTCTCCCGCCCCTGCTCCCAAAGCTAACTAAACCAAGAATTGTCACTCAACCAAGGTCAGACATCCCTGGAATAGCGGAGTCACATAGCAATTTTGGATTATTTGTAATCACTTAATGTCTGTCTCTCCCAAGAGATTATACATTCCATGAGAGTAGGGACCTTGCTTTTTGGTTCCCTGTTCCAGCTCTATTGCCTATAACAATTCCTGGGGCATCACAAGCCCTCAGTAAATATATGTCACATAAAAGATGGATGGATGGATAGAATTAGAACACATTCAAAGATTAATCTGGTCCAATTTTTTCCAAGAGAACATAAAGGAGAGAGATCCAGGGAAATTTAGCGATTTGATCAAGGTCACACAGCCAGTGGCTGAGCTCATATACAGCTCTCCCAGCTGATAACAAGAGAGACACCTGAGCTGTGTTCTCTTCTGCTGCTATGTATCGTGTTGTTTACATGTGATGCCTGGAAATGGGGGAACTGTCTTGCACGCATGAGGAAAGCAAAACCAACATGCTGAGAATGGTAGAACAAAAAGATGGAGGGAAAAACCTTGATTTTTGTTGATATCACTAAGCTACTGAATTAACCAACCTGGAGCTTATCTCCTTTAGGACTTCTTGTTATATGAGATAACAAGTAAACCTAAGCTAGTTGAGTGTGAGCCATCAATTTCTTGCAGGCAAAATATCCAAACCTTGCACAACAGGCATGAGAAATATGAGGCGTTCAAGCAACTGAAGCAGCAGCGTGGCTGGAGTACAGAGAGCAAAGAGCAGGCAGAAGGACGCTGTTGGGCATATAGGCAGGGACCATACCACACAGACCATCTAACGGCTATGCTTTTATCCCAAGGGCGATGTGAAAGCATTGAGGGAATACGGAGTTCTCTAACTCCACTGTGGATAGGCAGGAGAAAGAATACTTTGGCCATGGAATGAAAGTTTTGCATATGGAGTAACATGTTGTAGCCATAACCCTTGACACAAGCTCAACCCGCTTTGGCTATGGCAAGGGTAAGGAGAGCAAATGGTGCTTAGAAATCTAACCAATCAGGAAAGTCACAAAGAGTATAAACTCCACCACCTCCCAGACCAGCCTTTCCTTCGTGCAGTGATGCCAACAGATAGGCCAGGTGAGGGCATGTGGGCTACTGGCATGCGGGTCCCAACTACACAAGCAAGGGAAACCACACACACCTACCAAGATCAAGAAGCTCACAAACTCCGGTTTTCCTCTAACATCCAAATAACTCTTACTTGCATATGACCACAGGATCTCAGGCATTGTCCTCTGCATAGACGGCTTCCAAATTTCATCTCAAATTCTCTCTCTTTTAAGTGAAATGATGCCAAACTACACAGCTCTTCCTGTTCGCCATGCCTAAACTTCCTAGCATGCTGCTGACCAAGACATGTTCTTCTTGCTGAATCAATCGATCAATGTTTATCTGCTTATTTCAAAAGATTCAACACATTCTACTTCTACTAATAAATGACATTATACAAAATATTTCCAAACATGTATGACCACATAATTATAGCTTTTTGTACACAGAAGCTCAAAGCAGGTGCATTTCCCACACTAACTACTGAACATTTTCTCACTATTTACATACATTCAATTGCTCTCCTGGTCAGCACTACCCATCAGTCAACTGTTCCACAAAATTATTATTATATGTGCCAGGTATTTTAAAAGAAGGAAGTCAGGCATGTAATTGTGAACAAGACACAACTCTGAGCCAAAGGGGAGCAGAGCAACAATCAGCTAACTCAAGAGGCCCCACTGGAGACTTTTCCTCCAGGGGGCAAAGAAAAGGAGAAGTTTGTATCAGCCTGGAATGGTGTGAGCACAGTGGTGACTTCAGGCACAGTGATGGACCAAGCTCCTTTCGAGGTTTTGTCCAGCCTTCAGAGGATGTGGTGTACAATGAGGAACGAGCCACGCTGGAAGCTGTATGTCGTACACATCCCGGATTTCCACTTACCAAAACCATGACAGAGAAGTAAATAACGTAAAAATTGGTGAGTAGATCAAGAAAACAGGTCTAAAAATGATCTAGGATATACCATATAAATAAAATTTCACCTTCAATGGCCTTTAACTGAAAGTCTCACTTGGCAAACTTGATAGAATCAGAAAAGGGCAATATTCAAAACAACTTTAAATAATAATAGTCACTATTTATTGAGTGCCTACTATGTGCCAAATGCTTCGATTCCTTGCTACACACCTAAACAGGGGAGGATATTAATACCCCACTTTACAGATGAGGACTTTGACGTCAGAGTGGTTACTTACCCAAGACCGCTGACCTAGTAAGGGGACAGCAGGATTTGAACCCCGATCTGAGTGCCTCCAAATCACATCTTTCCACTACCCCCTGCGACCATATAATTCTTGAAAAGCTTGGAGATCTCTGTCTAATGATTCCCAAAGAACTTCAGTCTATGGTTGACCGTAAGGTGTAAGGTCAAGGTCCTACCGACCCTGTGCTTCACCCTCTGCCAACCCATCCGGCCAAAAGATACCCTCTACCTGGGGCCACAGTCCACAGGACCAGAGAAGCCTGCCCTAACTCCAGCGACCCACATTCTTGTGGAGCTCTGCCGCTGACTGGCCCCTCATTCTCAGTTTTCTCACTTATTAAGTAAGGTAATACCTGCCCTTGCCTGCTTCATGGGCTCATTGCAAGTTAAACAATTAGAGTGCACAGGCTCCAGACAGATAAGAAATTCTTTTCCTTATGAAGGCATTTTTACTTTGCATAGAGATCCAGAATGGAAGAGCAGAGGGAACCCTGAAATCAGAGACAGATGACCAGAATAAAAGCTTATGAGCCATTTATTCATTCAGCCATTACTGTCACGTGTTCTTGGACTTTGAGCCTCATTGTCCTCATCTAGAAGATGATGCCATTGTACCAAACCAATAATTCTTCAAATATGGCCCACTGCCCAGTGGTAGGCCATATGCATTCTCTTGATGGGTCTCAAACTTGACTGAAAAATAAAGGTCATTTTATTAATTTCATCAGTAGATGAAATCCATTTTCAAAGAGTTATTTTTATGGACAGCTTAGGGTTACATACCAGTAACCCTTACCAGCAGGGGTAACTTATTAATAGTCAACTAAAATTCATGTATTTCTAGTTTACTAAGGACTCAAACACTTGGAAACATTCAAAGCTCCTACTGTGCATGAAAATGTGCACACGGTTGGAAGGCCCATGATTTTGAGGAAGAATACACTGGCATCAATATCATTAGTGCTATCCTCAGTTGATCGTGGCTCTCAATTACTATTATGCTAATGCTATAAATGAATGCTAATTAAGCTCCATAATTATCAATTTAGATTGTGGTAGGTCATTTGATTAATGACCTACCACACCTACCACATGTGGTGATGCATATTTGGATCCACAGTGTTGAAGGCCTATAATTTTCAATAGTTAGGCTTCAAGGCATATAAGAATTAGATGGCTGGTCAAACCACAAATATTTTTTGAGCACCTACTATGTGACAGTTCTGTTGCAAGCACTAGAATACTTCTGTGAATAAAACAAGGTCCTGTCCTTCAAAACTGTACATGTCACTGGAGGATTACAGACACTAAACACATGAACAAAACAAGTGAGGTCATGTCAGGTATAAATAAAGGGAGATGGAAAAGATGAAACAGGGTAACGTGGAAGAGAGTGAACGAGGTTACTTTCACCAAGACCAAGGACCTTCAAAGGCCTCTCCAAGGAGGTAACACGTAAGTTAAGAACTGGACAATGTGAGGCAGACTTCGGAAGATCTGGGTGACCTGCATCCCAGGCAGGAGGAAGAGCAAGTAGAAGCTCTGAGGCAGGAACAACTTTGGAGTGCATCAAATTTCGGATTGTCATTCAGCAGATGTATTCCTGTCTTCCTACCACTGTGGGCAGAATTTTCTACCATGTCCCCTGATGTTGAGATTGGCCATATGACTTTGCTTTGGCCAATAGAGTATAAGTATATGTGATATGAGCAAAGGTTTAAAATCTGCCTGTGCAATAGGCTTGCCCTCCTGGACTTCTGCCTTGCCATGAGGAGAGCAGGTCATGAGTTATTGCTGCCCCTTCATCCTGGGCTCCAGAGTGATCACACATGGAGCAGACTGAGCTCCAACTACTGTGAGGAGCCAAGCCCAACTGTATTTTCAGCTTGAAGCAGAACCTCCTAGCCAAGCTCAGACTTGATCAACGGATCCAGTCAACTTTTTGTCCTATAAAAGTGAGAATAAATGCTTACCATTTCATGATCCTGAGTTTTGGAGTAGTTTATTACACAGCAATAGCTGACTGATACAGCATGTTCAAACAGAGATAAGACTGGTCTGATTATAGCAAGCTGGGAAGATAGGTACTGATATGGATGAGATAGGAAAAGGCCAGATAAGGCAGAGCTTTGCAAGAAAGATTTTACTTTGGATTTTAAGTGTTCTGGAAGTCACTGAGGAGTTTTAAGCATAAGAGTAACACTATCTGACTGCTGTATGCAGGATGCACTGCAGAAGTGCAAAAGTGGAAGATGGGACACCATTAGGTCACTATCATGATACTCCAAGCAAGAAACAATAGTAGCTTGGAGTAGAGATGTAGCTATGAAAATTATGAGAGGTGTTCTAAGTCAAGATATATTTGGGAAGTAGAAGAGATGGCACTAACTAATGGACTGGTTTAGTGATATAAAGAGAAGAGTGCTCAAGGATGGTCCTTAGGTTTGGGGCCTGAACAACTGAGTAGATGATGGAGCTGTTTATTGCCATGGATAACGCTTGGAGTAAGAGGATGTCCAGAGTTGGGGGGTGGAGGGGTGGGGATTTTGGCATCTTCTGTTTTAAGAGCTAACTAGGCAGTTAGATATTCAATTCTACCTTTCAGGAAACTAGTGCAAGCTAGAAATATAAATTTGAGTGTCATCAGTTTATAGACAGTATTTTTAGCCATGAGACTAGACTAGATCACCTAAGGAAGTGGAGAAGATAAGATACCAGAAGACAGAGCTCAGTCCAAAATTTGGAGGCGCAGGAGCTGAGGACAAGTCAGCAAAGGACACAGGGAAATATGGGCATATGCAAGAGGGACAGCAGTCAAGGATGGTAACAGGAAAGCTAGAGAAGAATCATGGCTCCAGTTGGATTCATACATGGTTCTGGGTGGTTGCTAAAGAAGACGTACATCTAATTACAAAAGAAAAGAAAAGCCAAGAAAGCTTTGAACAGTACTATCTCATTGTTATGACACACCACCTCTAGAAAGTGTGGGTAGGTTTGGCAGGTGAGCCATGGGTCTTTCGAGTGTGTAAATGAACTTAGCCAGAAAATTTCAGAGTCACCGGATTCAATGGTTTCCACAAGACCCTCGAGCTCTGCAGAGTCTTTGACTAGAGACTGGTTAGGAAACTACATTAGCTCAGCATACGTCACCCGATGTGAACATCCATTAGAGAGGTGTACACAGAGCCATTCAAGATGGAAAGAAGAGAATACAACGTAAGGGTGAATTCTTTTCCCCCACACTTCTTCCACCTTCAGAAAGAAGCACTGCTGTGGACTGGTGATTTCGAGAGGCAGAGAGTGGAGTTTTCAGGGTGCCATGAGCAGAGGTAAATGCTATGCTCACAGAGACCAGGATCCTTGAGTCTAGAGGGAAGGCACTGTGTTTGCTCCTGCTTGGAAGCATTTCCAGTCACTGCCCTCTTGGTTTCCCTTCACTACCTATTTGAACTCCCTTCCTTGACTATAGCCATTAAGGTAAGACGTGATCTAGAACTTCTCCAGCTTGGGAAGCTGTGTCCTCCACAGCTCTTCACCTCCAAGAGCGCTAAATAAGGATCAGGCTGATGCCAAGGTGGAGACAACAGTCTCCTCTTTGAAAAAGAAGTCGTTCCTACTGCAAAGTCCACTTCCTGAGAGGAATGCACTGGAGTTTGGGACGGAAGCCCCAGCTAATAATAAAAATACTCCTTTCCTGGCTCTTTGTCCTCTAGCCTTTTGCTCCTCAAAGTGTGGTCCCGGGACAAGCAACATCAGCACCTCCTGAGAACTTGTTAGAAATGCAGAGTCTACCAAATTAGAATCCACATGTTAACAAAATCCCCAGAACTTTCATATGCACATTAAAGTCTGGAAAGCAGGACTCCAACATACATGTCCCTTGGGACTTTGCAGGAAGAGATAATAGGCTGAAAAAAGAAAAATGTATTCTTCATTTCCCTGGCCAAATATCCATCTAATCTCCATGAACCCAAGGTACCAGAATCCTAGGAGTGGAGACAAGTTTATACAAGACTTGGAGTGTTCCAGGGCAGAATTAACCTTAGTGGGTTTGGGTGGCCTATCAGTATTTTCTCTGAAGTACCCTCCACCCCCAGCAGTCACTCTCTAAGGAAGCCCCAATCTCTGGACAGTTCTTAGGGATATTAACAGAGAGGAAAAGAAAACTGGAGCCTGATGATCTTGGTGGCTTGATAGGGAGAATTCTAAGATGACTCTGCCCTTTCTTTCGTAACCGAGCTTATAAAATAAGTCCTGATTACACTCGTGGACTTGAGAGACCCGGGGGGCGAATTCAATCACAATGGAAAGGTGGCATCATCTGTGAACAGTTAAAGAGGAATGGAAGCCCCTCTGCCAGGTGACGCAATGGGACACATTCTTGAGTTGAGACAGACGAAAAGCCTACTGGTGCTGGCACAAGACCAAGTTCCCAGAGGGGTAAGTCTGCATCTGGAAGGAGGACTCAGAGAACCAGACCTGCGTCAAGGCAGAGGGAAAAGCACCCGCGGGGGACACGAAGGCCGCAGGGATTGAGGTGAGCAGAAAGCTACTCTTTGGACTTTGGAACGAGAACATCAGAGACCCAGGGAGAACTGGAATAGCTTAAATATCGGTTTTGGTCTTGAAGTCAAAACAGGAAGAGCGGGAAAGAGAAAGAAGAAAAAGAGACGGGAAAACTCAGACCGAAGAAGCAGTCTTAGGCCTAAAAGTGGCAGAGAAGGAACCAAAGAAGCAGGTGGAAGCCCTTCCAAAAAAGTCAAACCTGCAGAAAGGGAATAGGGAGCACCAGGGGGAACTGAAAAGAAAATATCAGAAAAAGTAGATTCGGGCTCCTTTTCTGCAGGCAAAGAGGTGCTAGAGAAAGAATATTCTGACATCCCTGAAACAGAAAAATTCTGAAAGCCTGCAGAAATCCAATGCTGAGGAAGACAGAGCTGGTCTGTGCAGCGGCCTGGGGCACAGCACAGCACGGCTGCTACGGGGATTCTCCACGAGGGCCCAGGCAGGCAGGAGTCTAAATCTAGGGAATCCCAGGGCCAGGGGCAGCCAGGGAAGCTGCTGTGCCCTAAATGGCATCACACGGCTAAGCAAGCTTCAGGATTCTGCAGGTTTGGAAAATAGCATGAAGAAGAGAAGGAGCCTGGGACCAGGGAAAGGCAGCGCCACGGACAGAGCCACCTGTGTCAACACAGGCTTCCTGCTCCCAGGGATGGCAGGGACTGACTGCTCAGTCTTTCTTCCTCCAGAAACACCTTCTCCCTTCCCAGTTTGTGGAGCAGCAGGAAAGCTCAGGGTAAGATCAAGAGGGTGCTGTGGAAGGCCAGACTGCCAGGACCAATTCTGTCACTTCCAGCTTAAGTGACCTCAGACAAGCTACCTAACTTCTGAAAAATGGAGGTAAACAGTGTGCATTTGGGAGGGTTGTTACGAGGAGGGAACAGACTAGAAAAGCATCTGGCACGGAGTTAGCAGGAAGTGTTGGCTCTTCCTCCCTCGCTGCAACATAGACTCCCTGAGGACAGGGACGATGTCTGTGACGGCTGTGGCCGAGGCCCGAGACCAGGGCGTGGCAAATGGTCCCCGCTCAGGAAATATTTGTTGTGTAAATGAACAGTTCACTCTCTGAATCTGCCTCCGGGTATAAGGGTGGTACTTCAGGGTGAAGTGTATCAGGGGAACATTTCTTTGTCTCGTTGTCTTGTCTCTGGGTGAGTCCTTTAAAAACTGCCCCTCCAGACCATAGCTGGACCATTCCATAGCCTCCTTCCTCATTCCATCCCCTACTGGACATCAAGCACTCCATCTTGGGAGTCCTGAAGACAGTGAGGGGAGGTTACGTCCCCTCTCTCTGCCCAGAGAACGGTTGGGGGGACATCCGTTAACGTGATTGGCAATTACCCAGCTGAATCCCACCCAAATCCCACTACACATCAGTTGAGCAAGGGGCCCCAGTCACTTTCACTTTCCAAGCTTTCTGAGAAGGCACTGTCAAGAGAACCAGAAATGCTGCAGCTCCCACTCCCTCGACCTCACCAGAAATGTAAATACAGGCAGACTGGGTTATTGTCTGCTAGGACCATTTACAGAGCTACAATGCACAGCAGGAAGCCAAGAGACAGCATTCATTTATGGCAAGCATTTGGCTCCCAAGAAGCAACCTGACAATGTGGTGTGTGTCCTGCCCATCCCAAATACAGCACGGAGGACAGAGTGACATTGACACTGTGTGAGTTCACTCTTACCCAAGGGCTTGACCCTCTGCAGGCCTCACCAGCAATGTCAGCAGGCCCTGGAAGCCGCTACCAAACCACCGTGACCTCGGTGCTCTCTGCTGATCCCTGTGGCCTGCCTCCCTGCCCCTTCACAGGCAGGGCCTCCATAGAGCTTTCCACAATCACAGCTGTGCTGTCCCATACAGCAGCCACTACAGTGTGACTACTGAGCAATTGAAATGTGGCTAGTGCCACTGAGGAGCTGAACTTTTAATTTTACTTTATATTCATTCATTTAAATTTAGATAGTCAATATGGCTTGTGGCTACTGTGCTGGACAGCAGAGCTCTGAGTGATAAAGAGCCCTTGTTGCACCTCCGCCCCACTTCCGACACCACAAGGAGTTGCTCCTCCGATAGAAATCACACTTTCAGGGAATACAATAGTTGAAGCCAAGCCTGGCTGCACTGCCAGGAGTTAGAGACCAACTGCACTGCCACCTCCGAGGGATAGAGAAGCAAGCCCCGCCCCTGGCATCCCCACAGCTCTTAACTAGTTTACAAAGTTCTTCCCCAGACACGACCTCAGCAGCAATTCATAACACCCCAAGAAATAGGTATCATTGCCCCCACTTTACAAGTGGGGGACATGATCCAAGGTCATGAAGCTGGTCACGGCCAAGCTGGGACTTGAATCCAGGTCTAAGTCCAGAGCCCGGGCTATTATTCAATTTCACCAGAGAAGAACGAAGGAAAAGAAGCAGCAGCCTCTTTGAAAACATCCGATTTTCTTAGAAGAATGCAAGCAGCAAAGTGACCCAGATTTTGATTCCACAGCAGCTCAGACCATTCTCTCCCAGGACCTTGTATCTAAGCTGAAGCATTCCTGCTGAAAACCGTCAGTGATTCCCCATCACGTGCACTCCCTTGGCCCTGCAAAGCCAGCGCCCCGACAGCACTACAGCGCCGGCCCCAACCATTCATCCAGTCTGTCAGCACTGAGCACGTCTGTGCGCCAGCTCCCTGCCGGGCACCAGCATCTCTGCCCAGAATGTCTCCTGCCTGCTTCCCAACCTGATGGAAAGCCCCCCGCATGCCAAGGCTCGGAGCATCCTCTTCTGGAATGCCTTCCTGGAAAACACACACACGTGCACGTGTCCATGCAGTCACGCACACACCTCCAATCCGCAGCAGAGATGTTTGCTATAGTCTTACAATCCTCTACGTTACATTTTCTCACACTGCTGCTAGTTCCAGAAACTATACTCTGCTATTCAACTGAGTGCTTTTCACTACTTCATTTATTAAACAAATACTATCCTAAATGCTAGGATACAGCCGCTGACCACCACAAAGAGCCTAAACTCACGGAGCTTATATCTAGTGCCGAAGAACAGCATCAAACAAATTCACAAGTAAATATAAACCTTAACTCCTGATGGTTCCAACTCAGAGCGTTGCGCGGTACCTAGAGTATTCTATGTTAATAATATGGATAATGGTGCAAATTATGGCTGACACTTATTGAACATTACGTGCCAATTGCTTGCTAATCTCCCTGCGGGAATTATATTCCTTAATCTTGACAACAGTCCTATGAGGTAGATACTGCTACCGTCTCCCTGTTTTACAGATGGGAAAATTGAGGCACAAAGAAGTTAAAGAATTTGCTCAGGGTCATATTCCTTTTGAGCATTATTATTTATTTCTAGTAACAACTTATTTCAATTGACGGCAGTAATTGTTGCTTTTTGGTAAAAATAAATTGCCCCCCTCCTCAGCCAATGGGAGCCCTCTCAGTTTTCCTCTTGGCCAATTTTTGCACTAACCCAGATGTATCTGAAAGCAGATACCCCAGAGCCATCCTGATGGTCCCCTGCCCCAAAGTGTGTAATGAGCTATAGGCTGGGAGCTCTGCTTCCTTTCCATGGAGAATAACATTAAAGCCAAAACAGCATGCTGGAGGCCCAGGACTCACACCAGGCCACCAGACTCCAGAGGCTGCGTGAGCTCTGGACTACAGGGACATAATAGAAAGGAGAGTAAGAAAATAAAAACTAGTAGTAGGGGAGAAGGCTAGGCTCAACTGGAGGATGGAGGTGTGGAGGAGGGAGAAAAGGACCAGAAACTATACACGTTTGCTTTATACATTTTAGGATTGTTTCCTTTGTTATGGTGAAAATAAAGTGCTAAGCAACTTTAAAAATAAATACAGAATGTTCTATAAAATAAATTAATTAATGCCGCATTTTGGGCAACGGTCAATGTTGTATAGGTCTGAGAGACCCCATGGACCAAGCAAACCGCCATACTCTCTGGATAAGAAAAAATGCCAAGATGGTTCTAGAACTTAAAGACTATCCCAAACCACAGTGAGGGGGCTCAGCTTCCACCCAGGACTAAGTGCCCCACTTTTTTCCTGACTGGGGGCTACTTGGGATCTATGTTTGTGCCACACTTGTGTACTTACATGTGGCCCTCCTCAGTCACTGGGTGCCGGGGGCTCCTGGTCAAGATCCGTGCCCCCTTGGGAGAAGCTCTGACCCTTCCCTGCCTCTCACCCGCCCACCATGAGGCACAGAGAGCCGGGGAGGAGCCACACTCTGTCACAGTGCATCACCCATCTTATTTTCTTCTATTTCACACCTTCTCTCACCTCAATCCTCCACCGCCTCCCCTTCTGATTCAATCAGTCTAGGGAGGAGCTGGAAAATTTGGATTTCTGACAGTCTCCAGGTGCTACTGTTACTGCTGGTCCAGGGACAACACCGAGAGCCACTGCCCTAAATGATCTCTTCACTCCCTTGGCCTCAAATACCACATTCACACTGATAACACCCAGAAACATGGCTCCAGCCCCACCTCTCCCCTTCACACTGGACTTGCCTTCCTCACATCTCCTTGTGGACATCACATAGGCTCCTCAAACATGATGGGATCTAACAGGAATGAATGACGGCAGTGCCCCCGTTAGACTTCCCAACAGCAATGCTGAGCAGGTAGCCTTCATTCCACCAGATCCCTCACACTCCAAATTCAGTCCATCACAAACTCACAAATCCCATTGGCTCTACCTGCAAAATGTATCCCAAACCTGAATACTTCCGACCACCTCCTCCACGAAGACCTTAGTCGAAGCCCTCACCTCCCCTGGATTCCTGCAGACAACCTCCCACCCGGTCTCTCCAGTGACACCCTTGGCCCTCTGCATTCTGTCTCCACAGGGCAGCAGTCATCCTTCAAAAATGCAAATCTCATATCATAGCCCTGCTCGAAGGCCTCCAACTGCTCCCCATCCACGGAAAATAAAATGTGAACTCCTGTCCAGACCCTCCAAGGCCCAATGTGCTCTGGCTTTTGCTCACCTCTCTGACCTTGACTCCCACCATTCTCATGCTCACCCTCCCCACTTGACTCACCCTGACCTTCTAGATTTCCCTCCAACTCGCCAAGCTTGGAACCTTTGCCTTGTGGTTCCATCCATCCAGAATGCTCTTCCCTGAGGTTATGATTCGGCTTCTTCCATCACTTCAGGGACGTCTCTGCTCTAATATCACTTCCTTCTTAAGGCCTTTTCTAAGCATTTGATCTAAAAAGCACCCTTGTCACCTGTCCTCTGTTAACTTCACTTATTTTTTGTCACAGCCTTATCACTACTGAGCCGTATTACATATTTATTTGTCTACTGGTTAACTGACTGTGTCTCCACTAGGATGCCAAGTCCATGAGGACAGACTGTGCACTTTCTTGCTGTATTCCAGCACCTAGAAGAATAACCAGAAAACAGTAGACACTCACAATTATGTTGAATGAATAAATGAATGAATGAATGAATGGTCCCCATCTCTATTCAAAATTATCGTCCGCTTTCTTCATTCATGTGTTTCTTATCTGTCTCCTCCGATTTAATACAAGCTCTGTGAGGGCAGGGAATTTGTTCTCTTGCTCACTGCTGTAGCCTCAGCAGCTGGACAGTGGCAGGCATGGGATCTGCGCTCAACAAATACTTACAGGAATTAAAAGTAAACCTCCGCCTGGGGTCCCACACCCATTAGAGTTTCCCCTATCCCTGGGGCCCTTTATCTCTTCTTGCCTCCCATTCTCCCCTCCTCTGACTCTGCTTCCTATCTCCATCTGTTCCAGCCCCTCCCAGCCTGCGCTCCTAATCTGGTTCTCTCCAGGCATGGTCCAGCTTGAGCTCTGGATGTGCAATCATCCCGGAGAAACTTACAAGGCACTTGTAGGTTAATTTCCACTGCTAATGAACTGCCTGGATCTACGCCAATTTACAGTCACCTCCAGGAGGCAAATGCACGAGGCCAAGAGCCTGTGGAGCTTGCTAAACCGTACCTGAGTGCCAGAGGCGGTTAACAAGGTGCAGGGCCCTTCTCTCTGAGCAACAGGTACAGAGCAGAGCCAATGGCCCCCAACAACCCAGGGAAAGAAGGTGGGAGGAGAGAATGGCAAGGAGGAAGAGGAGGGGAGCGACCACTACTGGACACGAGCTGTGCCTCAGGCAGTTTGATCTACAGTCTTGCTTTGAGTGGAGGCTATCCCAATTTTATAGATGAAGAACTGAGACCTAGAATGTTTAAATGACTTGTTTGTGTTTACCCAGGTGGTAAACAGCAAAACTAGGACTTGAACCCTCTAGAACGTAAGTTCTGCAAGGGTAGGGGCTGGTCTTCATGCTCCCACTGTGTTGAGGAATGAATGAATGAACTCAGGTCTCAATGATACCAATGCCCACATTTTCCCACCATAAGCTCCTGAGCCCGGCATTCAAAGCTTTTCACAGCCAAACCCTAACCTGCCTTTCTAGGCTTCTCTCCCACATCCTCCCACATGAACTCTTACTCAAGCCAAACTGTCCTCCACACCGCCCCTTGGTCACGCCCCTCCCTGCACCTCTGCTTATGATGTTCCCCCTGCATCACTGCCTCCCTCACCCCTCGGCCCAACCCAACCTACTCATTCTTCAGCTCCTGCTGCACGGTGCCCCAGATAGCACCAGCCCCAGTCATCTCTGAATCCTCAGACCTCCGGCAGCACTCACCACCTAGGAGTCGTTCAGGAGCATCAGCAACTCCCCATACGGCCCAGCATCTTTTCACACAACCCTGGATTGCCTCCTCAGCTAGACTCTTCTGGTAGTGACCTGAGCAGCAAGACTACAATCACAGCCCAAGCTTTTAATGAAGACACAAGCCACAGTAAACGGGGCAGCTGAGGCCCACCAGCCTGTGGGCTCCCCCAGGGAGGAGCCATGACTTATCCACACACTCGTGTGAACCAGCCAGCGTAGAGCTCCCACAATGCTCCTGACACTGCTCAGTCCCTTCCACCCCACAGTTGTTCCCAGTTTAGTTGGGGAAACAGTCCTAGAAACAGATAATTGAAATGTAAGGTTACGAGTACTGAGATGAGGTCTAAGAAGCCTCCACTCCAAGATGCACCATTATTTTAGTAAAAGCTATAAGAAATGCTCCTAGGGTCTGTATGCATCACTGACTATAGGATCTGTCATGTTAAAAGGTAAGAGGTGAGTCTCACACAGAGAGAATGTGGTAGTACCCACCGTGAAAAGCTGCTCAGGGTTAAAGGGGGAACTTCACGCAGGAGGAACTCTTCCACTCACTCAGATCCACAAAGCACAGGACCCAGAGGGAACAGGCAGGAAGAAACGGCAAACCGGGACCTAGGTCTCAGGTGGCGGCAGGTGGGCCCTACATGAATTCCATCACCCATGCCTCCAGGTCACTTCCTCCTTCCACCAACGGCGCAGGCAAAGAACTTGGGAAACGAAGGCTGGTCACAAAAAAACTCAAAAAGGCAGCACAAAAACCGCGAACAATCGCAGCAGGAAATCAGGGAAGTCCTAGATAGGATGGATCCCAGTGGGGACTTACTGAGGACTACTGTGGGAAAGGAGGTTTGGGGGGCACACCAGTGATTTGCATGAAGGAAGCCCCTTAGTCAGAGAGAGTCTGCTAGGAGAGCTGGAGACAAAACCAGCGGGTGTGCAGGCACATATGCTCACCCTTAGCACATCCGTATGCACACACCTACTCTCATCCCCAACAACACTAACAGCTGCCGTTGACTCAACACTCACTCGTGCCAGGCGTGTACCTGGCACTTTTCATACACGGTTTGTATTTTGATCCTAACAGTAACCCTGTGAGGAGGTTATTACTATTCCTTTTTGACAGATGAGAAAACTGAGGCGCAGAGAGAGAAATTAAGCCACCCACCTTGGAGAGGGTGGGTCTGGAATTCAAACCCAGGTCTTAATTGCCACACACGTTGACACGTACCACACTCACTGCCACACCCACATTCACTCTCCAAGCCACAGGCATGCACTCATGCACGTGCTTCGCACAAGCAGTCCGGGCCTCTTACATGCACCCTCACTGCGAGCCCCTACTCCCCGGGCCTACCTGCGGTTCTCACGTGCCAGAAGCTGTGTTGGCCCTGAGTTCCAGAGGCTCCAGCTCGCTCCTCCTCGTGCATTCAGCCACAACCATCAGCCCAGTAAACCCAACAGAGTGATTTCCCCGTGGTCCGATTCGTGCGACAGAAGCTCACCAGATCCTCTCGGGAGTGCTCTGAGCCCATTACAGCCTTGCGGCTTGCCAACTGGCATGGCACTCAGGAAACACCTGAGGCCCAGGGGCCTCACGGAGGTGCAGACCTCCTCCGCGTCTGCAGAACCGCCTTTTGTTTCTCAAGGTCAGCAGCAACGTTAAGCAGTATGGGTGTCAAATGCCCCCGCTGGGCTGCAGCTGAGGACACCCGGGAACCAAGACCTGGACATGCCAATTAACTCACCCCTGGCCTTCGGAAATCAGGAGAATAGAGTGCATTTAGAACCAGAGAGGAAAACTGTGCCCAAAGGACGCCTTCAAACATTTCTGTGTCCTTCCTCTAATTTTAGAAAAAACTATTCAACACAGACCCAAACGTCACTGCTCAGGAGATTTCACCCCTCCTTCAGGTACCCACTTTGAAATCAGGAAGCTCCCCCTCAGGTATGAACTGCGCTCCTTGTGGGGCCATGCACCACCTTGCCTGGGTAGAGACAGGGACAGCTGCCCGCCTTGCTTGCATCGCGCACATCTGTGCACCCAGCCGGGAGGCGTGCCACCTCATACTGCTGCTCTCCAGGCCGAAGGAGCCCAAGGCCCAGGTTTGCCCCTTGAAGCACTGACTTTCCACTCAGAGCAGCAGTCACGAGCCATTCCTGAGCACAGATCAGAAGGAGGGAACGGACCGACCACTGCAGGCCTCAGTTTCCCCTTCCTCATGCTGCAGGAGGGCACCATGGCAAAGTGAGTCAAGCACAGGGTCTGAAGTCAGATGGGTTTGGGTTCAAATACTGATTCTGCCATTTAACTTCTCTAGGTCTGGGCATCCTCCTCTGAAAAATAAGGCTGCTAGGAGGATGAAACGCCATAGAGTGCTTAAATGTGTGAGGGACCACACACGTCTCTGGAAATACGACGCAAGAAATAGACCCTATCCCCAGAAAAAGGCATATACACACAAGATCCACATGCAATTTCAGGGGATCCACAGACTCACTAAGCTTGTCCACGGACTCCAAGTTGAGATGGCTAACAGATAACCGGGCCCTCCCAGCCAAGCAAAATAACCATTAGCCATTAATATTAATAGTATAGCATTATTAATAATCTTTTACATATTTGCTTGTCTTCCAACTATAATTTCTTTTGCTAAAGGATAGGAATCATAACGTGGACCTGCCTGTAATTCACAATTCCAACACAGTGCCCTGCAGTCAGTGAGCCACCAGGCTTGTGTAACAATTTGGTTCCCTGGGGAGGCTCTATCTAAGGTCCTATGGGATTCAGAAAAGCCAGGTACCCTCCTTGGAAATCTGTCTTCTCCCTAAGTTTCAGAGATGCTGCCAATACACCAGAGCTCAGGCCAGAGATGGAACCATTGCCTTCCTTTTCCCTTGGCCCGGAAAACCTCAGTTGTTCCATCTATCAGGCGTCCTGAGTATGTCCAATTTCCTCCTTGTTGGCTCGGCTCCACAGACAGCTTGCCTTCCCAACCGCCACAGCAGAAGCGGGCATGGGGTCAGCGAAAGAGGCGACCCACAGTTCTCCTCTCTCAGCAAACCCATCCTTTTGTGAGAAGTGCCCAGCCCAACACAGCACCAAATATAAAGGCAGGCCTTCAGTAAATGCCAAGCACAGAGATGATGGAAGGATGGAGGGACAGAAGGATGGATGGATGGATGGATGGAGATGAGCTGGAAGTGAATCAGAGACCTAGAGACCAGGAAATCTCAGAACTAACTCTTCACAAGACTGGGATTTTAATGTTTATTCTGCAACTAACAAGCTGTTTCACCCTAAATAAATCCTTTCCCACTCTGGGACTCAATTTCCTCACATGTAAAGTGAGAAAACTGGGCTAAAAGTGTGATTGTGCTTATAGGACACCCCAGATTTGTGCACTTCCTTCGTTTTCAGGTCAGAGAGGCCCAAGCAGCCACTTCCACTATTCCCATGGCGATGCAGCCAGATTGCAGCTGTGCCACCAACAGCGCTGCAGCCTCACAGCAGCCTTGGAGGCTGCTCCCACTAACTCCTGCTGTTCACATGCTTTCCAACAGCACCTCACCTCTCGTCATCCCACCTACCATCATCTCATGCTCTGGGGCCTCCCTGATGCCACTTACGCAGGAGATGTCTCAGGACTCATATGGCATCCATGCACATGCAACCCAGAAGTCTGGGACGTAGGATGCTTCGTGGAGGGAATTTGGACCCATGTGATTGGGAGTCGACAGATAAATTCTTCCCCCTTCCCCCTTACTGCGTGGACTGTTTGGGAGATACACTGACTATACATGACCTCTGTGAACGCATCCTGAGAATCTGAGCAACCAGCTTGTCAGGAAGCTATGGCCTGATGATCAATAAACTCTCTCATCTTTGTTCTCCCACCTTCTCTGATTCAGTCCCTTCGCCCTGACTCCAGTTTCTCAGACTTGACTTGCACTGCTCAATAAATGTTAGTGCAGAAAGTGATTCTCATCTTTACTGTGTGCTCACTGTGTGTCTCGCCCTGTGTATCACCTCAGCTAACTACATCAACAACAATTAGCATTTATTGAGCATTTACTAGAGCCAGGCATTGGCTTAAATGTTTTACACCATTAAATCCTTTTAACAACCCTATGAATGTGTACTATCATTATCTCTATTTACAGAGGAGGAAACTGAGGTACATATAAGTCCCTTGTCCAAGGTTATACAGTTACTACATGGGGGAGATGTAATACTCAAAACACTTCAGTAAGGTGGATGATACTGCTATCCCCTTTGACAGACGAGAAATAGGGACTCAGAGAGGTCAAGTAACTGGACGAATGTCACACAGTTACAGGTGGCAGAGCTGCAACTTGAAGTTCTGGAATACAAAGCCTGAAATTAAATTGATGAGAAAAATGACTAAGTTTTATTCTTGTATTATAGCCAAAGACCCACACCATCTTAGACTAAGAGACTGTGACTATCTGGGCCCCCAACCTTCTATGGGAAGGCAGCAGAATGACAGTTTGTCAGCTGCCAAAGAGAATAAAGGAAGAGGAGGGACTCCCAAGACAGTGAAACCAAGAGGCATGGAAAACGACAGACTGGAGGTCTACTTCCCAGGAGCAAAAGAACACACCAACCCCTGAGGTAAGGGGCCTTGTAACAGCTCTCCCATTAAATGCCAAAATTGCTATAACTGTGTGTCTTCCATTCTTCCCTTTTCAAAAAAAAGTATTTATTTAAATTAGTCTAACCCTGTTCTAACATTGTATGTTGGAAATATGGGGAGCAGATAATTGCCTTTTTAGTTCCTGGGTATCTGAAGCAAGAGGAGACAAATGAAAATCTGATGTAAAGCTCCATCACAGGATCCTGGGCTTTGGGTCTACTGCCATGACTGGATAGGATTTCTGTATGGTCTCCTTAGGTAGAGGGAGGGGGAGGGTAGGTTTTGTGAGTCAAAAGGAGATTGAAGCAAACATTTGTGATGAGAAGGGAAGCCTATAATAAACTGCATTATCATTCACAAATATTTTCTGCCTTTCTCTGGGGAAGTCCACTTCTTTGCTTGGTCATGGAACTTGCTTTGAGCAAAAGAGGTATACTTCCAGGCAGAAGCTTTAAAGGCCAGCTCATGCTTTGCCATGCTTTCTTTTCCCTCTGTCACAACAACCAGTAATATTCTATATAAAAGATGCTCTGTCAGCTTGTTCCAGAAGCCCCAGATGTCCCACAATGACCATGTAGAGAGAAATCAGCCCCTGTCATTAGCCACAGCAAAATCCAGCCTACATTGAATGATACAACCATATATTTCCTCCTCCTTGAAAAGTCCAAGCCAATATTCCTTCCACCTCATAAACATTTGGCTCCTCATTCCTCTCATGCCACTGAGGCTGAGTTCTAGAGTATCAAGTTCTAGAATCTGAAGAACTGGCCAAGACTATAGATGGAAAAAGCACTGGGATATTACTTCTGACCAAGATGGCGGAGTGAGTGGTCTCCTTTGTCTCTCCCCCGTCGAATCTACAACTAATTGGACATTCACCAATTAACAAATGATATCCAGATAGCATCTCAAGACACCTAAGAGTCTCGTGCTACTATACATCAGAAGGTGGACGGACTTCCCCCTGGGAGGAGGTGGAAATAGGTGAAAACTCTCCGACCCCCGACCCCCAACCCCCAGACAGCCTAGTTCCTGCAGGAGGCTCTCTTCCAGTGGATTCCCCCATAGCATCACCACACACCAAGGGCAGGAGTGTGCACTCAGCAGTGGAGTGACAGTGGAAACAGGTGACAACAGCCCTACCCAAGTCCCCTGTGATTATGCCTAGGCCCAGGGGGAATCCCCAGGGTCCTGCACCCACCAGCAGGACCTCCACTCGCCATTAGCAGGGAGGCCCCGCCCAGAATCCAGAACAAAGGGAAGCTCCCGGCGGGCGGATTCCCCGGCACAGCACCAGACCACAAGCTGCCACTGGGCCCACGGTCTCCGGCGCACGGGTCGGTGCAGGGGGCACCCAGACTTCCCATGGATGTGCTTGGGGACAAGGTTGGAGGTCCAGCTCCTGGCTCTGCGGCCCAGGGGGAGGCTCCGGGGTCCCGCACCTCCCCAGCAGGGAAAGCCTCTGCTCGCCATTGGCAGGGAGGCCCTGCCCAGAATCCAGGACAAAAGGAAGCTCCCGGGGGGTGGATTCCCCAGCACGGCACCAGACCGCAAGCTGCTGCTGGGCCCACGGTCTTGGGTGCACGGGTCGGTGCACGGGGTGCCCAGACTTTCCGTGGACGTGCTTGGGGACTGGGTGGAGCTCCAACACCCAGCTCTGCGGCCTGGGGGTATGCTCCAGGGTGTCACACCCCCCCAGGAGGGAGGGCCTCTGCTCGCCATTGGCAGGGAGGCCCGGCCCAGCATTCGGAACACCAGGAAGCTCCCTAGAGCAGAATTCGCCACAAGGCAGCAGCTTACAAGCCACCACCAGGCCCATGGACTCTGGCCATGTCCCAGACGAGGCAAGGGGCTCCCAGAGATCCCGTGAGAGTGGAGTGGGGCAGAGTGGAGCTCCGGTGAAATGGCTACGCAGCCCAGGGGGTAACTCCAGGTTCCTACAGCAGCCTCAGAAAAAGCCTCTACACAGCACTAGTGGAGAGGTCCCAACTGGCAATTGCAAGGCGGAAAGGCCCTGGGGTAAAAGTAGCACAGCTAGGTGAGCTAATGACAGACTGCAGAAGATACCCATAGCTCTGCTGGGACCTATAGTGGATAAGTGTGATCTTGTGGGCTCTGTTAGGGACAAAGCGGCAATTATAGCTGATCCTGCTCCTGGCTGCTGGGAAAGCCCACAACACCACTGCAGACCTCAAGGAGGGAGTGCGTCTAAGTGGGCTGCAACAGTAGGCACCAGCAGCCTGAGGCCCCCTTGCAATTGCCCCCACAACTGACGAGGGACCCCACAGGACCACTGTGACTACGAGGAGGGGTCCAGGTCCAGTTAGTAACAGCTGACAGGGTTCCTGATTGGTGCAGTCTAAACAGCTGCCCCCCACACACCAGTCGCAACAAGTGGAAGCAGCGACTAAACTCTATCTCTATGCAGAGGCACAAATCCACGCCATCAAGCAGTATGAAAAAATATATTAAATCTCCAGAACAGAAGGAGAATGATAAGCACCCAGAAAACAATCCCAAAGACAATGAAATCTATAACCTAAATGACGATGATTTCAAAACTGCCATTATTAAAAAACTCAACGAGTTGAAAGAGAATTCAGATAGACAACTCAATGAGTTCAGGAGCTATGTCACAAAAGAGCGTGACACTATAAAAAAAACCAATTAGAAATACTGGAGAGGAAGAACACAATGGAGGAGATTAAGAAAAATCTGGACTCTCTGAACAGTAGGGTCGATAATATGGAGGACAGAATTAGCAATTTGGAGGATAGGAATATAGAAATGCTGCAGACAGAGGAGGAGAGAGAACTAAGACTAAAAAGAAATGAAGAAACTCTCCGAGAATTATCCGACTCAATTAGGAGATGCAACATAAGGATTATAGGTATACCAGAGGGAGAAGAGAAGGAGAAGGGGGCAGAAGCCCTGTTCAAAGAAATAATAGCTGAGAACTTTCCAAACTTGGGAAGAGAGATGGAACTTCATGTGACAGAAGCCAATAGATCTCCAAACTTTGTTAACGCAAGAAGACCAAGCCCAAGGCATATAGTAGTGAAACTAGAAAAAGTCAATGACAAAGAGAAAATACTAAGGGCAGCCAGGCAGAAGAAAATCACTTACAAAGGAAACCCCATAAGGCTATCAGCAGATTTCTCAGGAGAGACCTTACAGGCTAGAAGAGATTGGAATGAAATATTAAAAACTCTGAAGGACAAAAACCTGCAGCCAAGAATACTCTACCCAGTGAAAATATCTTTCAAATATGATGGAGAAATAAAAACTTTCCCAGATAAACAAAAGTTAAGGGAGTTTATTGCCACAAAACCTCCTCTTCAAGAAATTCTCAGGAAGAACCTCATTCCTGAAAAATCAAAAAAAGGAAAGGGGTTACAAAATCCAGAACAAAGGAGATCTGTAGAAGGACAATAACAGAAAGTAACAGCTCTCCATCAGGACAAAATGCAAAAGAACTGGAAAACGAGTGATAAAATGGCAACAGTAGGCCCTCACGTTTCAATAATCACTCTAAACATGAATGGATTGAACTCTCCAATTGAAAGGCACAGAGTGGCAGGATGGATCAAAGAACAAGATCCAACAATATGCTGCCTCCAGGAAACACACCTCAGCCCCAAAGACAAACACAAACTCAAAGTGAAGGGATGGAAGACAGTACTCCAAGCTAATAATGAACAAAAGAAAGCAGGTGTTGCCATACTTATATCAGACAAAGTAGACTTCAAAGCAAAACAGATAAAGAAAGACAAAGATGGGCAGTATATAATGATAAAAGGGACGCTCCACCAAGATGACATAACGCTTATAAATATATACGCACCTAACACAGGAGCACCAAAATTCATAAAGAAACTATTAACAAAACTAAAAGGAGACATCAACAGCAATACAATAATAGTAGGGGACCTCAACACCCCATTAACACCAATGGACAGATCATCCAGACAGAAAATCAACAAGGAAATTATAGAATTAAATGAAAAATTAGATCAGATGGACCTAACAGATATATATACGACACTTCATCCAAAAACAGCAGGTTATACATTCTTCTCAAGCACGCATGGAACATTCTCAAGGATAGACCATATCTTGGGAAACAAAGCAAGCATCAATAAGTTCAAGAGGGTTGAAATAATATCAAGCATCTTTTCTGATCATAATGCTATGAAACTAGAAATCAACTACAAGAATAAAGCTGGGAAAGGGGAAAAAATGTGGAGAGTAAACAACATGCTACTGAACACACAATGGATTATTGAAGAAATTAAAGAAGAAATAAAATATTATCTGGAGACAAATGAAAATGAAAACACACCGTCCCAAATTATTTGGGACGCAGCAAAGGCAGTCCTAAGAGGGAAATTCATTGCAATACAGGCTCACCTCAATAAGCAAGAAAAATCTTACATAAACAGCCTCAAGTGACACCTAACGGAATTAGAAAAAGAAGAACAAACAAAGCCCAAAGTCAGTAGAAGGCAGGAAGTAATAAAAATTAGGGCAGAAATAAATGATATTGAAACAAAAAAGACAGTAGAAAGGATCAATGAAACAAAGAGTTGGTTCTTTGAAAAAATTAACAAAATCAACAAACCCTTAGCCAGACTCACTAAAAAAAAAGAGAGAAGTCTCAAATAAATAACATTAGAAACGAGAGAGGAGAAATCACAACAGATACCGAAGAAATACAACGGATCATAAGAGAATACTATGAAAAACTATATGCCAACAAATTGAACAACCTAGAAGAAATGGATAAATTCCTAGACTCATACAACCTACCCAAACTGAATCAGGAAGAAATAGAGAATCTGAATAGACCAATCACAAGTAAAGAAACAGAAACAGTAATCAAAAACCTCCCCAAAAATAAGAGTCCAGGACCAGACAAGCTTCTCTGGAGAATTCTACCAAACATTCAAAGAAGATTTAATACCTATCTTTCTCAAACTATTCCAGAAAATAGAGGAAGATGGAGCACTCCCTAATACATTCTATGAAGCCAACATCACCCTGATCCCCAAACCTGACAAGGACAGCACAAAGAAGGAAAACTACAAGCCAATATCACTGATGAACATAGATGCAAAAATCCTCAACAAAATTTTGGCAAACCGAATACAGCAATACATCAAAAAGATTATACACCATGATCAAGCCGGATTTATACCAGGGACACAGGGATGGTTCAACATCCGCAAGTCAATCAACATGATTCACTACCTTAACAAAATGAGAAACAAAAAACACATGATCATCTCAATAGATGCAGAGAAAGCATTCGACATGATCCAACATCCATTTATGATAAAAACCCTCAATAAAATAGGTATAGAAGGAAAGTACCTCAACATAATAAAGGCCATATATGACAAACCCACAGCCAACATCATACTCAACGGACAAAAACTGAAACCCATCCCTCTCAGAACAGGAACAAGACAAGGGTGCCCACTTTCACCACTCTTATTCAACACAGTACTGGAGGTTTTGGCCAGAGCAATTCTGCAGGAACAAGAAATAAAAGGAATCCGAATAGGCAACAAAGAAGTAAAACTCTCGCTGTTTGCAGACGACATGATCTTATATATAGAAAACCCCAGAGACTCCATAGAAAAACTATTAGAAACAATCAACAACTACAGCAAAGTTGCAGGGTATAAAATCAACATACATAAATCAGTAGCATTTCTATTTGCTAACAATGAACTAACAGAAAAAGATCTCATGAACTCAATCCCATTCACGATCGCAACAAAAAGAATAAAATACCTTGGGATAAATTTAACCAAGGAAGTGAAAGATCTATACAATGAAAACTACAAGACCTTCTTGAAAGAAATCGACAACGACATAAAGAGATGGAAAGACATTCCATGCACATGGATTGGAAGAATAAACATAGTTAAAATGTCCATACTACCTAAAGCAATCTACAGATTCAACGCTATCCCAATCAGAATTCCAATGTCATTCTTTACAGAAATTGAACAAAGAATCCTAAAATTCATATGGGGCAACAAAAGATCCCGAATTGCTAAAGCAATCCTGAGAAAGAAGAACAAAGCTGGAGGCATCACAATCCCTGACTTCAAAACATGCTACAAAGCTACAGTAATCAAAACAGCATGGTACTGGTACAAAAACAGGTGCACAGATCAATGGAACAGAATTGAAAGCCCAGAAATAGAACCACACATCTATGGACAGCTAATCTTTGACAAAGGAGCTGAGGGCCTACAATGGAGGAAAGAAAGTCTCTTCAACAAATGGTGCTGGGAAAACTGGACAGCCACATGTAAAAGAATGAAAATAAACCATTCTTTTTCACCATTTACTAAAATAAACTCAAAATGGATCAAAGACCTAAAGATTAGGCCTGAAACAATAAGTCTTCTAGAAGAGAATATCGGCAGTACACTCTTTGACATCAGCTTCAAAAGAATCTTTTCGGACACTATAACCCCTCACATGAGGGAAACAATAGAAAGAATAAACAAATGGGACTTCATCAGATTAAAGAGCTTCTTCAAGGCAAGGGAAAACAGGATTGAAACAAAAAAACAGCCCACTAATTGGGAAAAAATATTCACAAGTTATTTATCCGACAAAGGGTTAATCTCCATAATATACAAAGAACTCACACAACTCAACAATAAAAAATCAAACAACCCAATTACAAAATGGGCAGGGGACATGAACAGACATTTCTCCAAAGAAGATATACAGATGGCCAATAGACACATGAAAAGATGCTCATCATCACTAATCATCAGGGAAATGCAAATCAAAACTACACTAAGATATCACCTTACACCTGTTAGAATGGCAAAAATATCCAAAACCAACAGTGACAAATGTTGGAGAGGCTGTGGAGAAAAGGGAACCCTCATACACTGTTGGTGGGGATGCAAACTGGTGCAGCCACTATGGAAAACAGTATGGAGATTCCTCAAAAAGTTAAGAATAAAAATACCTTATGACCCAGCCATCCCACTACTGGGCATCTATCCTAAGAACCTGAAATCAGCAATTCCAAAAGTTCCATGCACCCCTATGTTCATCGCAACATTATTCACAATAGCCAAGTCATGGAACCAACCTAAGTGCCCAGCAACTGATGATTGGATAAAGAAGATGTGGTATATATATATATATACACAATGGAATACTACTCAGCCATAAAAAAGGACAAAGTCGTCCCATTCACAACAACATGGATAGACCTTGAGAGTATTATGTTGAGTGAAATAAGCCGGACAGAGAAAGACGAACTCTGTATGACTCCACTCATAGGTGGTAGTTAGCATATGGACAAAGAGAACTGATCGGTGGTTGCCAGGGGAAAGGGCGGTGGGGGGAGGGCACTAGGGGTGAAGTGGTGTACCTACAACATGACTAATAATGATGTACAACTGTAATTTCACAAGGATGTTAACTTTCATAACCTTAATAAAAAAAAAAAAGGCACTGGGCAGAGAAAACCAGTTTGAAGACTAATCATATATTTTGCCAGGAGATAGAGTTCACAGTTTATGTAACTTACCTTCAGGATATGTTTGCAAGTTTGACACCATTACACAACAAATAAGACCACGTAACTGATGTCATGGACCACCATGTTTCAGGCAGTGTTTCCTACTTGGGGAGGAAGGACTGGGTCACATCAGGGTATCAAGTGGGGGACTTTAGAATACGCAGGAAACCTTTCTACCAAAGTGGAACTCTAAACAGGACCCTTTCCAAGTATTTATTGAGAAGGGCATGCACTTTCCCATAGACCAGAGATTCTTAACCCTGACTGCCAATTAGAGTCACCAGTGGAGTTTTTACAAGGCTATCAAAGTCTAATGTGAGCCCCACATTAGATGAAATAAATCATAATCTCTTAAAGGTAGGTCCCCAGCATCAGAATTTTTTAGTTTCCCATTCTAATATGAAATCAGGGCTGGGACCAATGCACCAGACAGGAAGTCCCATGAGAGCAGAGGTCATGACTCTACTTCAAAGCTGGATCTCCAGCACCCAGTATTGTGCCTAGCACATTGCTGATGCTCAGTGAAAAAAGAAAAAAAGAAAAAATCTATTAAATAAATAGAAGAATACTGAGTAAGTGAATCCTGACCCAGAAGAGGCCAATCTATCCTGTTGTTGGTTTCTCCATATATGTTATACACACCATTTCATCTTTTAAACTTCTGAAACTTTTTCTCTAGAACTGCACTATCCAATAGAGTATCCGTTAGCTACATGTGGCCACCTAAATTTAAATTTAAATCATAAAATTAAATAAAATTTAAAATTCAGTTTCTCAGTTATACTACCCACAATTCAAATGCTCAATAGCCACATGTGGCTTGTGGCTACAGTGTTGATATAGAGCATTTCCATCATCACAGAAAGTTCTATTGGACAGCATTTCCATTTTCCAGAGCTACCAGTGACCTCGGTGATTTAATCCAACCCTATCCTTTTATAGATGGTAATGAAATTTAATGGTAATGAACATAAGGACATAAACACGGGTCCAGAAAAGCAACTGTACAAGATAAAGAAGGGAGAAGTCAGAGTTTAGCAACAGTAAGTGAAACAACAAACCAACCAACCTCTGAGGGGTCTTGATCCACAATAAGCTTATTACAAATTAATTCTGTGATGGGGCTGCAGGAATAGGAACATATGAACTGGAACAAGGAGGGGACGCTCTGCTGTGTCCTGGTCAGACCAGACAGGAAGCACCATGTTTAGTTCAAGACATCAAACATCATTAGGAACACAGACAAATGCCCAGGTGTTCGAATGAGAGAAAACGATGGGGAAATTCAAAGTGATGTCCCCTCAGGATCTGCTGAAGTAACCAGGAATGCTTAGCTGGAGAAAGGAGGCAGGGAGACCTTGAAAGCTGTCTGCAAATATCTGAGAGGATATCTCACAGCAAAGGGATTGAAACTTTTCTTCTGCGGTCACAAGTGCCTCATTAAATCATTTCTTTATGCATCACCTGAATGAATCTTTCTTAAGTGCCAACTGTAAGTGCCAGGCATTGTGCTAGGTACTGATTTATAACGGAAAACAAGACAAGTGGAGTCATGGCGTTACCTATGATCTACCAGGGGACAAAAAGATTAAATGAAATAAGAAATATATAATTTCAATTTATGAAAAGAACTCTGAAGGACTAAACACCAGGAAGTGGTGATTGACAATAAAATGGAGGACACTCAAAATTAAGATTACTTCCTTGAGGAAGCAACATTTAAGACCAAGAGCCAGATACAGAAAGTGCAGGAACCAGGTGGTCTTCCAGGCAAAAGACAAGCAAGAATGACAGCATGGGTCAGGGGAAATCCTGGGGGATTCAAGGAACCAAAAGATGGCCAACGTGCCTGGAGTTATTTAAGCAGGACCAATGGAAGGGCACTGTATCAAACCAAAATCTGTCTTCCCTTAAATTATTTCTAACATAGTAATCCAAAAATAATACGAGCCGACTCATGATGTCGTGTTATGTCCATCACGGAGGGTGACCAAGCATAGGACTGGACTAACGGATTGTTGGACAATTAAGCATGCCCTTAAAGAATCCCCTATTTGGTGAGGCACATATTTTAAGAATTGAAGAGGTGTGGGCAAGAGGCATGCACAAAGATGTACTTTGAAGTCTTGTTTGTCAGAAATCTGAACCAAGCCAAGTTTCCATCGATGAGCAAATGGATGAATTCATTGTGCTGTTATGCAGCAGTTCAAATGAATGAACTAGATCTATATGTCATTAAAAGAACAGTGATGAGTGAGATGGTAAGTTTCAGAAAGAGCCATACTGTACGATGCCATTTACATAATTTGTTAAGCTATTTAAAGCAACAGCTCACATGCACGGAATGTTTACCAAAGGCCCAATGATGTTTTAATACATTATGTGAACCAACTCACTTAATCCACAGAACAATCCTACGAGATAGACGCTTTATTATCCCATATTACACCTTGGAAAAATGAGGCAAAAAGAGGCTAAAGAACTTCCCCGAGTCCACACAGCCAGGAAGAGCCAGAGGTGGGATGTGGGTCTACGCAGTGTGGCTCAAAGGCGGTAGGTTTAGCTCCTACACCCTATATGGGCATATAGTACATGCCTGCTCTGTTACGGGTCTTGTATATGGACACATATAAATACATAAATGTGGTGATATATAAGCATGTGTGTGCACACACACCCACGCACACCTGTATACACGCTCACGGACTGAATACTCATCAGCCGTGTTAGTGATGGCCTTTAGGGAAGTTGAGAGAGAAAAGGAACAGGGAGGGGAACAGATGGACTTCAACTTATCCTGTAATTTCCTTTAAGGTTCTAAGCGAATATGACAAAATGTTAACATTTATTGATTCTAGGGGACAGCTACAGCATTGTTGCTTGTATCATCCTTTGTGCTTGTCCATATTTTTCTTTTCTTTTACAAAATAATTCCTCGTCAAGATAAAAATTCCATGACTTTAAAGACCTGAGGCCCAGAGAAGTTAAGTGGTACACCCAGGAGTCAACAGTAAAAGAGCCAAGCGAGAACCTGGTCCCCAGGCACATGGGCACGTGCCTGCTCTCAACCCCATGCTGCCAGGTGGCTTGTGTGCCTTATTTTGTTAGCAGCCTGTAAATACGAGGACTGAGCCAGCCTAGCTTGTACGTCTTGGCTCCACTTCATGCATTGGCTGCATCCATGAAAAGTTGTATTTAAATAAAATATTTGCATATCAAATCATAGTTTTTCCACTGATTTACATTCTAATTTTGGAGATGTATTCCCACAGAAAAGAATTTAGTCCCAATATGCTAAAATAAATCCCAATTAAAAATCATAGCATTCATCAAAGAGCATTGCTGACAATGCACACCTTATTCTCCCACAAGCTCTCTCAAGAAAACCCTGGGCAAATGGCCAGAGACTACATTTTAAATGGATACATATTAAAGAGTTCCCCCATGGTTAATTCTGATTTTCTTGCATATTCTTTTTAAGCAGCCAAACAGATTCCCAGGTATTCATCTCTAGGTATTCAACAGGCCTCTCCAAGTGAAGGAATCATAAAATTCTATTACATGGAATTCACCAACTGATAAGACAAACATCTGTCCTGGTTGATTTAAAACACCAGCCAATGAGGCCAGCTTCTTGGCGCAGTGGTTAAGTGCACACGTTCAGCTTCAGCGACCTGGGGTTCACAGGTTCAGATCCCAGGTGCGGACACGGCACCGCTTGGCAAAAGCCATGCTGTGGTAGGTGTCCCACATATAAAGTGGAGGAAGATGGGCACATATGATAGCTCAGGGCCAGTCTTCCTCAGCAAAAAGAGGAGGATTGGCAGCAGATGTTAGCTCAGGGCTAATCTTCCTCAAAAAAAAAAAAAAAAAAGACTAACATTTAAAAGAAAAACAGCAAAAAGATATTTTGGTGGATGTCTTTGGTTTCTTTTGAGAGTAGCCATATCTCTATCATATTGCACTTATTTATTCTTTCCCACCCTCATGAAGTAGGGAAAAACAACAGGAGGTGGACTGGGGCTAAGACACAGACTCTGCAGGTATAAGCTTCTGAGTTCAAATCTTTTGTCTGTCACTACAGCTCATGTGAGTTACTGGAACTCTCTGGGTCTCAGCTTCCTCATCTGTATAACAGATATGAAAATAGTATACTTCTAGGAGTGTGTGGAAAGATTAAAAGGCAAATAAATTTCAGGTGTTGAGACAACCCTTCTTTAGAAATTTCAGACAACGGTTATCCATATTCATTAGGAATTGAGTACGGTAGGTAATTAGAAATACAGTATATACTCCTTGAGAGAAAACAACACAGCAATATTTTCCTGAATTTAAATATACGAATTTTTTTAAGTTATCGGAACTTACTTTATACTTCGTTAGTTATTTGCTTATTGTCTGTTTCCCCCAAGAGCTGAATTTTGTCAGATTTGCAATCTGCTGCACTCCTTGTGCTTGAAAGGGTGCCTAGCACATAGTAGGTATCCACTAAATATTTATGTAATGAAAAAATGTATATTTTCTGAATACTCAATAATATTATTAAAATTTAAATTTCTTTTTACTGCCTCCAATGAATTTATATTGCCTAAATTAACCATTAAAACTATCTTGTATCACAGACATTATCGTTATTACCCAAGGTCCAAAGAGGAAACAAATTCTAGGAGCTAAAGCAATTTGCCCAAGGTCGATTTGTTAGTGTGGAATTGGCTCACACACCTAAGAGTTCACCAAAAAATTCTTATCTGTTTACACCCTCCACCACCTCTCTCCATCTCTACTTTCCTTAATGTACTATTTGATGGGAGAAGCAGCATGACTGAGAAAATAAATTTTAATGCAGATGTTAGAAGTGTGCAGGTTTGGGAAATAAATAGAGTTTATTTGCTCTATGATATCCATTTAGTCACATAGCCATTCAATGATTTTTCCAGAATATGCCAGTGCAGGTGTTAATTTGCCCCAGAGAGGGACTTGAAAACCCACTCTCCTCCCGCAGCTTGCTTGAGTTTTATTTTGGCAAAAGCAAAAATACCTATATTTGAGATGCTGGATGTGAACTGAATCACTCCACTAATTGATTAAATGCAAAGTTATACTAAATCACTCCACTCAAAGTGAGGTTGACTTGTAAACGCTCCCAGAGGTAATTAGCGACTAGGCGCATCCAATCAACAGAAAAAACAATTCAGACTTGGGCAATAGTGGGTGGCAGGAAATCTGGAAGATCAGCATTAAACAAACCCTTTGGGTAACTCCATCTTACTCACATTTTCTAAGCATTAAGAGCTATAGCTCAAGTTTCAAGCTCCGTTTTGTGAAAATCATTAGACGTGGGCAGAGCTCCTATGAAACAGAAACCACATATTTAATTCCTGTCCATCTTTCAAGGTCTGGTTGAGGTGCCACCTCCCCCAAGGAGCCTTCCCCAGGTGATCTAGTGAGAAGCAATTTCTCTCTTCACCATCCTGGGGACGTTATCCACACCCCACTGCAAGCCAGTGCTCTTCTCCTCCACGTTAAGAGCGTCTGAAGGCACACTGTGTTTGACCTTCTAGACTGCAAGCCCCTGGAGGCCAGTATCTTTGCCTTATTCATCTGTGTCCTCCACAACATCTAGCTCAAAGCCCAGAATGCAAACAGGGACTAAAAGGCTCCATCTTCTCAAAGTATCCCACATTAGCCTTTGTTCTATCTAGGGACATAAAACAAGCTACTTGATGCGATCTATTTTTTTCTTTAGAAACTCTTCTAAAATAGAACTCCTGAAAGGTAGCACTTTCCTGTCAGAAAAAAAAAAGGCAACACATTACAGAATTTGCACTCATGCATATTCTAATTCACTTCTGTAAATGAAACACCAATGGACAGACACATCCTCTCAACTACGCAACACTAAGGCACTGTCAGTCAGGAGAAGCACATTCTAAACTCTCAGATCTTCTCTGTCCCACTCAAAGCAAAGCAGAGCTAATCCAAAATGATTGTGAAACTCTAATGCTGGTATTTAGGATATGTTTCAGCTTAGAAAAGATCTATGCCACTCTTACACATAGCCGTTCAATCTCCTAACCCCCATTCTCCAATCTCTAATAAAATACAATTTGTTTCAGGAAAGAAGAAAACAAAAATCTTACTTATTCAAATCTTTGCACTATTCAAAGAAAGCAGTGAGAAAGATACCCTTAAAAAGCTGAGTAGCCACAAAATAAATCCTATCAGGCTTCAGAGTTGGTATTACAGGAGTGTTTCCAGTTAAGTGAACTTTCTACTTAAGTTTATCAATATTATTAATAGGCTAGCACTGAAAAGAACGTTTTCACTCCCTTAATACACATTAACTTAGAGCTGAACTCAGGATGGTGACGTATGAGAAGAAATAAAAATAAAGGAGGGAAAGAATAGTGAATTTGTTTTTTTACACTTTACACTTTTCAAAGTTCTTTCTCATATGCTGTCACTTACTTCTCATAATCAGACCCATTTCCAGATGAGGAAACTGAGGCTTGAAGACATTAAGAGATATATCCACCAGAACTGCTAAGTACTGCCTCAAGTTTCTCCCATTTACTAATTGATAAAATGGGGTAATAATAGTACTTACCTTATATGGTTGTGGCGAGGAGGAAATAAATTAATACATATAAAGTGTTAAGCCCTAATCTTCTGTCCCCTCCCCAATCCTCTGCTTTTCCCACTATCTCAATCCACCTCTGCAGATTAAAATCTGACATCAATAATCCACAAGACAGATAATCCACACAGGAGAAGAACCCAAAGTTATACCCTATTACTTAAAAATATACAGACTCACATTTAATGAGAGCTCACCATGTACCAAGTACAGTTCTAACACTTTACGTGTATTGATTTATTTCATCCTTACTACAGCCATATATAGTATTATTACCCCATTTAATCAGTGAGTAAATGGGGGTACCTTGAAGTAGAGAGCTTAAGTAGTTTGGAAGTTACTATCATGTATTAACGTTGAAAGATAGGATTTTGTAGCTTGCCCACATCAACTGAACCATGTGAAACAGTAAAATCTCTGAGCCTCTCTAGACCTGCACTGTCCACTATGTTAACCCCAAGCCACACAGGGCAATTGAGCACTTGAAATATGGCTGTGTGGTGGAGGAAATGAATTTTTGATTTTATTTAATTTGAATTTAAATTCCAAATGAATATTCAATGAAACAGCAGTTTTCAACACACTGGACATCAGCCAATGAAGGGCAGTAATCCTTGAGAGATGAAAACAAAAGAGATGGCCCTACAATTACCCAAGCTTACTGTTCTGAGTTTCCAGGCCTGAGCATAGGGAGGAGGAATGAAGGCAAACCCCAGTCATCTCCCTGAGTTGAGATAAAGAAGCTGAGAGTCTGGGGAGATCAAGGCACCTAGATTTCACAGGATACATAAGACAAAACAGCACAGAGAGAAAAATATGGATCTCTCTCAGCAGAGTACTGATCAGTGCATGCACATGAGAAAAATACTCAAGGGCAGAAAAAAGCCACCAAAAAGGCAACAGTGCCCGGCATACATACAGGGCTGAGAATAGTACCTATTCCTGCCAGTCAAACTGGAAAATCTCACAATTCCTAGGGATTGGGTAGAGAACACAGAAGGTCTTGCCTCAGTGATGGGAAATAATTAGCTCTACTTAGCTATTAACACTAGCACTAACAAATCCTAAAAGTAGAATCCAAAAGGATCAAATTGTTTCCAAGTACTTAACTGTGTCCTAGAACAGAACTCAAGAATATTTATTAGAATATAAAATATCCCAGTACCAAACAAGGTAAAATTAACAACGTGTAGAATTCAATCAAAAATTACCAGGCATGCAAGGAAGCACAAAGCAGAAGAAAAAGTAATCAGAATCAACCCAGCACTGATACAAATATTATAATTAGCTGTCAAGGACATTGAAAAACAGTTACAACTGTATCTCCATCTAACTCTTTAGTTAGATGGAGACAAAGATTTTTCAGGGTCAAACTGAACTTGCCGAGATGAAACTACAATATATGAGAGAAAAGAATAACTGAATGATACTAATAGCAGACAACACAGAAGAAGATTTTAGTGACCTTGAAGATACCATAATAGAAACTATCAAAAATGATACACAGAAAGGAAAGAGAAGAACAGTTTCTGAAATAAACAGATTATCAGTGAGCTATGGAACAACTTTAAGCAGCCTAATATACATGTAATTGGAGTCCCTAAAGAAGAGAAAGAAAAAATATCTGAAGATATAATGGCCAAATTTTTTCCAAATTTGATTAATTTCAATAGATCCCACATATAAGAAACATGAAGAAAATCAGACTAAGGTACATCTTAATCAAATTGTTTGAAGTCAGTGATTAGGAGAAAATCTTAAAAGCGGGGGGGGGGGGCGGAATTACATTACCTACAGAGGAACAAATATAGGATGACAACAGATTTCTTGTCAGAAATAATGCAAGTGAAAAGACAGTGGGTCAATATCTTTTAAAGTACTGAAAGAAACAAAAGTGTCAACCCAGAATTCTATACCAAGCAAAACTATCTTTCAAGTGAAGACTTTTTCAGACATTCAAAATCTGAAAGAATTCATCACCAGCAGACCTGCACTATAAGAAATGTTAAAGAAAGTCCTTCAGGCAGGATGAAAATGATACCAGATGGAAATATGAATCCACACAAGGGGCTGAAAAACAAATGAGTAAATATGTGATTTTCTTATTATCTAAATCTGTTCAAAATATAATTGGCTGATTAAGTAAAAATAACAACAATGTAATATGATGTTTATAACACAAGTAAAAGTAAAATGCATAACAATAATAATCCAATGTCAGGAGGAGAAAAGTATACTATTGAAATATTCCTATAACATACATAAAGTTATATAATATCACCTGAAGGTAAATTGTCATACTTTAAAGACGTATATCATAAACCCTAAAGCAATCACTAAAATAATGAAACTAAGAGTTATAGTTAATAATCCAAGAAAGGAGATAAAATAGACTCATAAAAAAATTTCAATTAATCTAAAAGAAGGCAGAAAGCGGAAAAAAGGAAAGAATAGATGAACAGGTAGAAAACAAATGGCAAAAAGATACATTTAAATACGACCCTGTCAATAATCACATTAAGTGTGAATGGTCTAAATTCCTTAACAAAAATACAGAGATTGTCATAGTGATTTTTTTTTTAAAAAAAAAGTAAGACCCATCTACATATCACCTACAAGAAAAACACTTTACATGTTATAACATGATAAATCTCAAAATAACTATGAGGGGTAAAAGAATATAGATCCAAAAACATAGAGCAGATACTGTATGGTTCTATTTATATAAAATTCTAGAAAGTACAAACTACTATATAGTGACAGAAAGCAGTTGAGTAGTTGGCTGGGGATAAGGGCTGGGAAGTAAGGAAGGAGGGATTATAAAAAGAAAAAAAAGAAAACTTTTGGAATGATAGGTATGTTTATTCTCTTGATTGTGGTGATGGCTTCACTAGCATTTTTATGTCAAAATTAACAAACTATACACTTTGAATATGCAGAGTTTATTATGTCAATTATACCTCAATAGAGCTATTTAATTTTTTAAATCTGATACTTAATTAACTGTGTATGGAATAAATTGGTGAATCTACTTTTTCAACTTTAAATTTTATGAAATCTAAACACAGATCAATTATTTCAGACAAAAATTCAGTGTCCAAATTCAGATGTGCTGAAAGTATAAAATATAAACTGGATTTTGAAGACTTTGTAAAAAACAAATGTAAAATATCTCATTAATAATTTTTTGTATTGACCAAATGTTGAAATGATATTTTTTATATTCTGGGTTAAATAAAATGTAGAATTAAAGTTAATTTCATGTTTCTTTTTACTTGTTTAATATGGCTACTGCAAAAATTAAAATTACAGATACGGCTCACTGATTATACTATTGCACAGTGGTGCACTGGAAAGGAGGACTTATTTGGAGTACCCTGGAAATGTCGTATTGTTCATATTTCTACCTAAGAGTGGGTAGCCATTCTATGGTAGACAAAATTATACCACCTTCCCCAAAGTATGTCTGCATCTTGATCCCAAAACCTATAAATACATTACCTTATGTGGCAAAAGAGACTGTGCAGACGTGATTAAGGTATGGATCCTGAGCTGAGGAGATTATCCTGGGTTACCCAGGTGGGCCCAATATACTCATGAGGGTCTTTCTAAGGGAGAAAAGGGTGCAGAAGCTTCAACATCAGAAAAAACAATATGACAACAGAAGCAGAGAGAGAGAAGGAAATGCAACAACAGAAGCAGAGGTTGAAGTGATGCAGCCATGAGCCAAGGAATGCAGGAGCCTCTGGAAGCTGGAAAAGGCAATAGACTGATTCTCCTATAGGGGTTCCAAAGGAACACAGCTCTGCCAACACCTTGATTTTAGCCCCCTAAAGCTCATTTTGGAATTCTGACCCTCAGAACTGTAAGATGATAAATAAATTTGTTTTGTTTTAAGCCACTAAATTTGTGGTAATTTGTTACAGCAGCTATAGGAAACTGATGCAGACTTTGGTACCTGGCAGGAGGGTGCTGCTATGAAAAATAGCTAAAAACGTGGATGTGAATTTGACATTGAAAAATGAGCAGAGGCTGGAAAAATCTTGAGAAGCATGATAGGAGAAGGCTGGATTGCCTTAAACAGAATGTTAATAGAAATACAGATGTTAAGGACTCTGCTAGTGAGGACTCAGAATGACGTAACGAGCTTGGTAGAGAAAACCTATATTGTCTTAGAGAATACTTAAGTGATTGTGAACAGACTGTTAGTAGAAATATGGACATTAAACATACTGCCAGTGATAAAATAACCAAAACAAAAAGTAACAAATGTTGGAGAGGTTGTAGAGAAAAAGGAACCCTCATACACTGCTAGTAGGAATCCAAACTGGTGCAGCCACTATGGACAATATTATGGAGATTTCTCGAAAAATTAAAAATAGAGATACCATATGACCCAGCCATCCCACTACTGGATATTTATCCAAAGAACTTGAAATCAGCAATTCAAAGAGACCTATGGACCCCTATGTTCATTGCAGCACTATTCACAATAGCCAAGACTCGGAAGCAACCTAAGTGCCCATTGACTGATGATTGGATAAAGAAGATATGGTATATCTATACAATGGAATACTACTCAACCAGAAAAAAGAACAAAATCGTCCCATTCACAACATGGATGGACCTTGAGGATATTATGTTAAGTGAACTAAGCCAGATAGAGAAAGACAGTCTCTGTATGACTCCACTCATACGTGGAAGTTAAACACATGGACAAAGAGAACAGATTAGTGGTTACCAGGGGAAAGGGGGGTTTGGGGGTGGGCACAAAGGGTAAAGTTGTGCACCTACAATATGACTGACAAATAATAATGTACAACTGAAGCTTCACAATGTTGTAAACTATCATAACCTCAATAAAAAATAAAATAGAAAAAAAAATACTGCCAGGGAGGGCTACAAAGGAAATGAGACACACATCATTGGAAACCAGAAGACAGAAGAGCCTTGTTATATAGTGGCAGAAAGCGTCACTGAATTGTGTCCTGTAGTCATGTGGAAAGAAAAACTTGTGAAAGATGAACTTGGACATTTAGTTGAGGAGATTTCCAAGCAAAGTGTTGAAGGTGCAGCCCGGTTTCTCCTTGCTGCTTATAGTAAAACGTGAGACGAAAGAGGGAGACTGAGGGAAGAGCTGATAGGCAAAAAGAACCAGGACTTGATGATTTGGAGAATTCTCAGCCTATCCAGATTGCAACAAACAATAAGACTAGGAGATTCACCGTCAGGGAACTCTATTCTGGAGAGAAAGCCAAGATGTGGTTGAACCACCGTTTGCCAGTGCCTCTGAAGAATCAAAAGGTCAGAATATTCAACAACACAGAGGGCTCCTTGAAGAGATGGAGATGCCTGGGTCCCCTCAGGCAGCTTTGCAGGAGTCAGGAAGAGAGAAGGCATTACCTAAGAAAGATCTGTGGAGGAGCCTCCTGTCTAATGGACAGGAGACCCTCCACGTTCTTGAGAATGTTATACCAGCAGAAACACTGCCAACTTGGCCTGAAGGGGACAGAGAGAGGATGAAATAAAAGGAGGCTGATAGGCTCCCAAAATTCTATAGGTAGGAAGCAGGCTGATAAAACTACTCAACTACAAACACATGCTACTCTTCATGAAAAAGAATGACTCAGAGGAATAAGTCACAAGCCCAGAAGGCAGAGCCAAGGAACACAGAGGGTTATTCCCAAGCCCTAAAACCCAGTGGAGTTTACCTTGCTGGATTTCAAAATATCTTGGGAATGGTGACCCCTTTCTCCTTTCCATTCCCTTCCTTTTGTATAAGAATCTCTGTAATTGATATTCTATTCCTGTCTCACTATTATATTTTGGAAGCAGATTACTTGTTTTCTAGTTTCACAGATCCATAGATGGAGAGGAATTTTGCCCCAAAATGGATAATATTCAGAGTCCCACTCATATCTGATTTAGATATTGAGATAATGGAATTTTTCAGCTGATGAGATTAGATGAGTTTTGGACTCTGAGCTGATGTTATAATGGGCTGAGACTTTTGGAGGTACTGGGATGGGGTGAATGTATTTTGCATGTGGCACAGACATGAATCTTTGGGGGTCCAGAGGGCAGACTTTGTGGTAAGTAGCATAATAGCTCCCCAAAGACATCCATGCCCTACTTGCCAGAACTTGTGAAAATGCTACCTTACATGGGAAAAAGGACTTTGCAGATGTGATAAAATTATAAACCCTGCTACAGAGAGATCATCCTGGATTATCCAGGTGGGCCCGATGTAATTGCAAGGGTTCCTATAAGGGACAGCCTTCCTCAGTCAAACTCCTATAATGAAGTTACTCTTCCCACCAAAGAAGCTGAAATCCATCCCTGTGGTTGGAGCCTAGTAGACATTCCCAGGCAGTTGCCAAAACAGAGGACACGCCAATTAGAGAGCAGAGTTCTAGCCCAGGAAGCCCACACTTCGGAATAAAAAAAAAATGAGTGAATGAATAACGTGCAAAGCAGGCAACAAGGCTTTTATAGAGCACATTTGACAGAGGAAATTTTGTGTGCGTGTGTGAGGAAGATTGGCCCTGAGCTAACATCTGTGCCAATCTTCCTCTATTTTGTATGTGGGATGCTGCCACAGCATGGCTTGATGAGCGGTGTGTAGGTCTACACTCGGGATCTGAACTGGCGGACCCCAGGCCACCAAGGAAGAGCCAGTGAACTTAACCACTATGCCACCGAGCCAGCCCATGGACAGAAGAGAACTTAATTCAATTCAAAAATGTTTATTTATCACCTATTATATGCCACGCTCAATACTTGGCCCTAGGACCATAGAGGTATCTAGATAGGCATGACTTACACCTTCATGAAGCTTACAGATGAACCAGGCTTCCATAGAAACTCTGTTGACAAAGTGTCAGCATTGCTCAGATCAAGAATGGCATGGCCTTGGGGCTGGCCCAGTGGCATAGTGGTTAAGTTCGTGTGCTCTACTTCAGTGGCCCGGGGTTCACAGGTTCAGATCCTGGGCGTGGACCTACACACTGCTCATCAAGCCATGCTGTTGTGGCGTCCCACATGCAAAACAGGAAAATTGGCACAGATGTTAGCTCAGCAACAATTTTCCTCAAGCAAAAAGAGGAAGATTGGCAACAGTTGTTAGCTCAGGGCCAATCTTCTTCACCAAAAAAAAAGAAGAAGAAGAAGAATGGCATGGTCTCTCAATAGTAACTGAGCACACCTTGCACGATGCAAAGAGATAAGTAATCCAGTCTGTATTCTCTTAATCATATCCAGCTTATGTACTTCACCAATTCCTTAGTAAGAGTAAATGGAAATTAACATATCCATAGCCTTGTTATATATCATTATATAATATCTGCAGATTTGCTATATATCACTAACAAGGCTTAAGTTATCTGCACAGTAAATATGTAAATCTCATCCCATAACACTGGTTCAGTCATTCTAAAATAATCCTTTTGGTATCTGCATAAGACTGAGCTACAAGAATCCTGCCGGGCATTTTCATAGCGGACTCTCCAGGCTGCCTGACTGCCATGTCTGATCAGGTCACTCCCCTGCTTCAGCCTCCAAAATATCCTGTCAAAAAGCCCCTACTGCTCTCAGAGTACAGTACAAAACCAGTTCCATGGCCTACGGGCAGGGGGACTATTTACAATAGTTGACAACAAGGGCCTCGCCTCCGGCTACCAGAACGGATGCTGGCCATAAACCATCAGTGCACCCGAACCCACGGCTACCAGCTAAATATCAGCTCTACCTACAGGGTCCAGTGTCACCTAGCCCACGCCCACCTCTCCAGCCACTCACTATCCCTCAGCCAGGATAGTCATCTTCCCGTTGGTTTCTGCCTTAAGACCTTCATACATACTATTTCCTCTGCCCAGAAGGCTCGGAGCCCCCACACTTCTTACCCCAGGCTTTCTATTCTTTTTCAAGTCTCTGCTGACATATCGCTTTTCCAGGGTCGGCTTTCCCTGACACCATCTCCCAACCCCCACTAAATCCGATCTCCCTGTAGACTCTTATTTGGCAGCCTCTGCACCCCCTTAATTGTAAGTATAGCAACTGTAATTCAATAATTCCTGTGTAATGACTGTTTCCTCCACTATATTTTATTTACTCTTACTGGTAACCTTACTATTAGCATGCTGCCTGGGACATTGGAGGAGTTCTCTAATAATAGCTGGTACTTACTGAGGATTTCCTACGTATCAGGCACTGTTTTAAGCACTTTAATGAATGAGCTCCTCTAATCCTATAACAGCCCCATGAGGCAGGCACTATTATTTTAGATGAGGACACAGGCAGAGGCAGGCTAAGGAATTGCCCAAAGTCTCAAAGCCAATAACTGGCAGGGCTGGAATCTGATCCCAGGCAGTTGGGCTCCAGAGCACATGCTTTTAAGAAGCACACAATATGCCTTTATGATTGCTTGTTGAATGATTTAAGGGATTGTAGCCAAGTTTATAGTGGACGGAACCAAGTAAGCTGCACTCCTAAGAGAACACAGCCATAAAACATCCTCCATGCTCATGGTCTACCCATTAAATGAGAGATACAGACATGGGAACGGGAAGAGGTGTGGGTATAGGTAAATAGTAGTTGAAAAAATATCCTGTCAAAATAATACAGCTGGCCAATGGCTTTCAAGGACTTTACAAATTCATTCCACTTTAGATTTCCACCAAAATTCCCAAGGAAATATGTCACTGCCAAACCAAATATTTCACCATCGTGCCCCCTTCACAGCCTCAGAACATCCCCTAAATTGGTGAACACCTTCAGCATTGCTGAACATTGCCCCCGACCATAACACAAGAGAAATAGTGGAGACGATCCTCCGACAAGTACAGGCCAGACGAACACTTCCCAGAGAGACCCTCCTCCCCAAGCTCTGCCCCCATGCAAAGGAGGGAGAGCCTTTACCTTGAAATAAAAATGCTTTGCTGGCATTGTGCAGTCCGGACACCTGAGTGACTCCAAGGGTGGTGTTCACGAGGTCGAGCTCGGTGATAATATCCATTTGAAGGTCGGGGTCCATCCCAAAGCCCATCACTGAAAAGGAACAAAGAGCTGTCTTGGCTTAAAACGCAGACTGCTAGCAGCCACATGGAACCGAAGTTACAGAGGCCGGGAGTGGTAGGGAAGCCAGGACGAGTGCTCGGAGATGCTCTCTCCCTGGACGGAAAAGGAAGTGAGTCTTGGCTCCATCACCCCACGCATACTGTGGTTTCTTTGTCCCTTCCCTCAGCCCCCTTCCTATTCATTAGAGATTGAGAATCTCTTATCTAAACCCCTCAGGGCCAAATATATTCCAGCTTCAGAATGTATCATATGTTAGAAAGGTAAGATGGCCTATATACTACATTTTATGTAACACCCTCAGCAAAGTCTGAATCAGCACCCCATAATCAAATACAATATTTCTGGAGCACAAAGTATGACGTTTTCCTCTAACTGGCTAAACAAAGACTATAAATAGCCTCATATCTCTTGAGGTCAAGTTTTGCCACCAAGTGAGTTCAGCTCAGTGTAGGTTTTACTGTCAGGTGAGTTATGAAGACACTTTGGGTTTCCAAGCTTTTTTAGACTGGAGACCGTGGATACAAGATTGTGGCCCTGATATACCTGCTCCAGAGAGGGATGCAGTAGCAAAATCTGACACCGCCGTCACCAATGAACACCTCCAGAGAGCATCCCTGTCCATCCGGCACAACCACCTGTGATAAACAGGACATGATGGAGAGGGGCTGTCCCTGAGGAGAGGGGTGGCAGAGGGATCAGGCAAAAAAGAGAATCCCTGGAATGAGATGTGTATTTCTACCTCACGGGATTCCTGAATGGAAAGTTACATACCCTGACAATTCTGTTGGAGAATCTCAGTGCAGAGAAACATGGCCCTGAGCCCCCTATTGCCTTGTCTGAGAAAGGTGAATGCCTAAGGCTGCCTCTCACTCAAGGGGCATTCTGTGGCATGATTCACTCATGATTGCAAAGTGACTTCCAATTACATATGTATTAATAAGGCTGGAGATCACGCTAAGGGACTGTGTTTAAGCCACTCATAAGGGCTGTATCTATCTACACTTAGCATCTCAATAGTGCAATTCCGACTGCACAATTGGAAGTGTTTTAATCAGCAACAGCTGTCACCTTGGGTCTGCTGGTAATGCGGGCGCTGAGGCAAGATCTGAAGAGCTTGCACCCAACTTGTCCTAGAGAGACTGAGCCAATGTCCATCAGAGCATCGCAAGCTACTACAACCTCATCTGTCCTCCCACCTTCAACCCTGACCCCTAAGACTTGGGGAAGGAAATCTACCCTCTCCTTACTCTCTTCCTGTGAGGAAACAGGGACTGCTCCAGCAATCTGGGCTTCTGTCAACAGAAAACTGGTCAGCGAAGGCCCTTTGGAGCTGAAGCCTCTCATTGCCAAGGCGGACAAAGGGTTAAATTAAAGGCACAGTGCATATATCTGCCTTCTCAGTGTTTGTCAGGCTTCCCCTTGTCCTCTGAACTGAAGATTTAAGTTTTCTCCTTGCAAATGCTGCCAGTTATTAGCCAGTTTACCCAAAGACAACTCTTCCTTCCGTTTATTCTGCATTCATTCAGTACTTTTTCAACACGTATTGCTGAGTGCTTGCTCAGCAACACACACAGTGCTGGGCACTGGAGATGTCCTCACTGAGAGTGCATTCCAATGAGGGATGACCACATTAGATGAAGGCAAACAATAAACAAGCAAAGAAGGTAATTTGAGATGGCCATGAATGCTGTGAAGAAAATAAAACAGAGCAACGGAACAGAAAGCAATTTGGGTGGGAGCTTTAGAAAGGATGGTGTGGGAAGGTTCTTCTGAGCTGAGACCCGAATGACTGGAAGGGGCCAGTGATGGGAAGACCTGGGAGGAAAGCTTTCCAGTTTAGAGAACAGAAAATGCACAGAAGGAGCAAACTTGTTGTGTTCAAGGAGCAGAGTAAAGGCTCGCGTAGCTGGAGCAGAGTGGGCCAGGGTGGGGCTGAGGCAGAGTGGTGGAAAATGGGGCCAGAAAGTAGGCGCTGCCTTGTGAGCCACAACAAGGAGCTGGACGCTATTCTAACTGCAGCAGAATATCATCGGAGGGCTTTAAGGTGTGTGTTTGAGGAGGGGAGGAGTGGGATGTGCTCCGATTTACAGCATGACCTCACGTGAGTGTCCATTCTACCTGCCTGACACTGCTCATCCCTCATACAGACTCAACTCGCAAAGACAGATGGAAGTCTGTGCAAAGAGACACGGGGCTAATGGGGGCCTGTCAGCCCACGTCACAGCACCACGAGCCTCTTGGTGAGACTGGTGATGTTTTCCTCCAAGTGAGCTTAGAAATCAGCTGTTCTGTGCTCACCTTGAAAAGGCAGGAAAGGAACTAATATTTCAGTTTGATCTATAGTTTTCTACACCTGTATGGCAGAAATTAAATCAAGAGTGATCTCAGAGGACCTCCAAGCTGCTCTTTCTCTGGCCAGGAATTTGGAAGGTGGCGTGGGGAATGTGGCCTTAGCAGGACACGAGAGGGAGGAAGCAGCCCTGGAGCCCCAGTGCCTCGCACAGAGCCTGACACATGGCAGGCCCTCAACTTGGGAGCCAATTAACTAACTGATGAGTGGATGCCCAATCATTGTTTTGGGTGCAGTGACCTCAGAGCAACATGCATATCCAAGGATACCTGAGAGGACAAGATGGCATTTGGGCCAAGGAAATTTTCTAAAAGGACTGAGGTTGACTGAATTATTGGCTTCAAATGGCTAGCCCTCCCCTGTCCATACCCTTTGCTGTGTAGCTTGCAGTTCCTTCCACTGGAGTGGGAGTAAACCTCCCCATCCCTTGACTTTGGGCCCAGTCAGGTAACTTGTTTGGGTCACTGGGATGTTAGCGACATTACACAAGCAGGTTCTTGAATGCCCTTGTGTTGTGGGGCTTGTTCTCTCGTACCTCTGCATCACGATGAGAAGAACATGGCCCTGATGGTCCACAGGTCCAGGGAGACTGAGACACTTGGAGCAGATACCCTACCAGAGTCTGGGACCACGCCCAGCCAATCCTGGCCAACACCAAACCAATCTACCGACATGTGAACCAATATAAATGCTGTTTTAAGCCACTGAGTTTGGAGTGGTTTATTATGCAATATTATTGCGGCAATAGCTGACCAACGCAGGGACTAAAGATCCACTACGATGGTCACCCTTAAGATGCCCGAATCTCCCAGAGCATGAGCCCTCCAACTGGATAAGCCTAAGAGGCACCCAAACAGGTTCTGCAGAACTAGCAGAACACCCAATGGTGCCCTTGGATCGCCATCCTCAGATAAGAACACAGCACCCTCAATCCAGAAAGTGTTGTAGAAACAACACTAAACTAAGAGCCGGTTTCAGTCCTGTCCCTTCCCCCTATCTCTGTGCCCTTGAAAACATCACTTCAGTTTTCCGAGCCTCAGTTCTCCCATCCATAGAATGGGGATGATAATACCTGCCTCCCAGCCTCGTGAAGTTTCAGTGATGACGACATGAAACCTCCTAGCACGCAGCTGGCATAAGCTGTATCTGTCTGTCTTAAGACCAGCTCTCCAGACCATTCCTGCTCCCTGGTCCTCAACTCCACTGGAATCATACAAAAGGTACAGATGGCCCCATTGCTCCCAATCCCTCCATATGCCTAAATGCCCTGGATGGACATCTCACTCTGGCTGTGCTTTGTGAAATCAATATGTTAAATCACTATTCGCTCCTCCCCCTACAAGCCACAAGAGAAGGGGCTTTCCTGGCTTTAAGATAACTGGACTGCTCTTGTTATGAAAACATCCCATAAAAACAGAACAAGGGAAGTCAATTAGGCTTCCAGATACAGTTTCTTCTCTCCCTCTAATTGGTCCCCTTCAGGATGAAAATGCCTGGTGCCAATAGCATGATGTGTAAAAGATAGCACTTTGCACACGGCCTAAGGAATCAGAACATCTATTAGCAAGGCAGTGCTTACATGGCCTCTCCTGAACCTCATGGAGTATGAGAGAGTTGGTTCCACAAAAACAATTTTTTTTATTTTAATGTTTCCGCTTCTTGTCCAAGCATGGAGCTCCCACCCTTTGCCAGGAAACTCTATGAAAGTTTTCTACTTCGGCCATAAGTGCTCTACAAATGGCTGCAGCTGGGAACTGGAATGAAGCAGGATCAAGAGCTTCTGGGGAAGAAATATTTTTTAAAACCTGGAAGGTAGGGTGTCAAGGTCGCAGAGGCACTTGAGGCCTGGCTCTGGGATTCTGAACCTCCACTCTGATCCCCCAGGACACCTGCCGCTGGCCCTCCTCAGCCCTGCCCAGGGAGTGCGCAGGCCCGAAGCCCACTCAGTCACCTTCAGGGTCCCATGCCTAAGCTCCCAAGAAAATCCTCCTGGGTCTGGCTCACTTCAAATCTAATCCGGCTCATTGGCCATGATGGCAGCTGTTGACCCCTGGTCCATGGAGAGAAATATGACACTGGAGAGATGCTCTAAGACCTCATTTAAAAGCAGGATTTCAGAACCCTTCTCAGATTTCAGCCCCTGGACTCCTACAAAGGTTCTTAATAATCCCAAAGCAATATCCTTGAAGAATACGCTCTATACCTGTTCCAAGTCAGCCAGTGCTTCACAAGGACACTGGAGGCTGGGGGCTCTGTTCACAGCTCTGTATTCAATTCCTAGTTAAGGACCGGCCTGGGAGGTGCTTAAAAAGAAAAGCTCTCCATCCCAGCAGGTGGCAGCAAAAGGCACTCTCTTGGTCCCAGGGGCTCCTTCCGCCCCTGCCCTGGTGTCCAAAACAAACTGGAAAGTGATGGGGAAGAAATCAGTGAGTTTTATGTTATTCACACTTCCAGGCCATTGGAGAAAATTCATGGACCTAATGCCTTATTACTGCTAATATTGTAGCCCTCTAAATTTCCATTATTAGTGATATACCTGGAAACCCCAGAATCATTTTTCACCCAGAAATAACAAGATCTGGAGAACAGCACCTCCTATCTGGTCTCCGCTTTACTCCCTGAAACAAGTTCTCTGAACAATGAGCAATTTCAGCAGCTTCCTGTGACACCTATCATTAGATCTTTTCCTATGTAACTGCTACCGCAGTGCAGCCCTGCTTTAATTAAAATGTGCCTGATATCATCTATTCATTCCCATTAAAAGGCAGTGCTATCTGAGCAGCTCACTAAGTGAACCACATGTTTTTTTCATCTTGGACTGTTAACAGCCCAGACAACAATCGTCCTACTTGACAAATAAACTTTCCAAGCAGCTGTTGGGATCCTGATAAACTAATCACAAGGCAGCCTCTGCTACCTGAGAGGATGGATGTGTGATGTGGGGATGATGGTTCCTGGGCAAACTCAAAGAGGCTGCCCCCAATAAGCTGCCGATCACACCCCGTCAAGCTACAATAAACTTAAGTGAAAGAACTGACATACAAGTCCCCCATCTGTCTGATTCTCCTGACAATTTCTGTAGAAGAAATATGTGGCCTCTAGTGTGCAAGCAGTGCCAAGTGGCATGTAAAACCCAAGATCCCTAAGCAGCTGCCACAACCAACTGGGCAGAGCCTCGCATGCTTCCCCGCCTTTGCACAAGCGGAGCCCTCTGCCTGGAATGCTCTCCCCACCTCGTCCACCTGGAAAACCCCCTACAAAGCCTTCAAGACACAACTCTCAAAGGTCCCCTCCTGGTAAAAGCTGTGCCTGACCACCAACCGCCCATCCCCAGAATTCACCCCTACTGTTCCTCCCCTGTACTCCCTCAGTACAAACTTCTTATACTTCGGCCTCTCCCCCCCCCAACCCCCCTCAGGCTGTAGACTAAAAATGCTTTCCAGTTTCTATCTGGATCCTCAGCTGAGTTGTAAATTCCTGGAAGTAAAGGACCAAGTCCTTTCCTCTTTGCATAAACAATCCTGGCACCCGGCAAGACACTCAACTGTTTGTCGAATGAGTGAATACATGAATGAATCTTCCCTACCACAGAATTTTTACAAGATTTAAAGGGGCTTGGTTTGAGGAAGGGGAAAAGGCCGTCTGTGTTCTTAAAGATCTCCACAAGCAACGCGCCCTCGAGACACAGCCCACTCCTGGATGAAAGCACTTTTTGCCGACTTTTCAAAGGAGTAATGAGAACAAAGGATTTAGGCATCATCGGGCGTGCTGTGCGCTTGAGGATGAGAAATGACCGATGGGCCGTCCCCTCCCCCATCCGGTTTCTCTCTCTCGGGTTCCTCAGCCCCAGATTCTCCCCGCGCAGGGCTGGGAGCCCACATTCTGCGCTAGCCTCGCCTGTCCTGATCTTCCGGGGCGCGTTTCTTCCAGTTTGGTCTTGGTTTTAAGAGACCAACCCATCCCCATGGGCCTTAACTCAAGAAGCACCTATTCTAGGCTGGACTGAGCTTTGGCGTCTCCGCAGCCCTGGAAGCTCGGATGGAGACAGGAAAGGGCCGGGGATTCCTTTTGTCCCTGGAGAAATCCACGCCCGACTCTCTTCCATTAAGCAAGCGGAAAGCTGCTGCCTGCTCGGTCTTCGGAAATGAAAAGAGCCAGCAGAAAGCTCCTACACGCCAACTCTTGTATCCTCGGGCCGGCAAACCGCCCAAGAGGGGCGCCTGGGGCGCAAGCGGGAACTTTTGAGCCGTCCCAGGCCCGGCACCCCTCCCCAGCCTCTCGGGATAAACTTGCTGCCTAGTCTACGAAGGAGGCTACGCCTCTAGAGAAGGGAAATGAGAGCAGCAAAAGAGGAAAAGATAAAGGAAGAGCGAACTACTACACGCCGATTCTGGGCGCCGAGTCGGCAGCGTGTACCGAGGATGGCTAGCTAGCGTAGGAATAAAAACTCGCGACGCTCCCTCGCCCGGGCCTCTGCGAGCCGTATTTTTGCCAATTTCCTACTCAACCCCACCCACCCTCACCACCACCACCACCACTACCCCACCCCCGATCGACCACTAGCCCCTTGGAGAAGGCAGCTAAGACAGGGGGCTGGAGGCGAGTGGAAGCTAACGGAAGATGGTGCGCTTAGAGTCCTCACAACTGCGTCTCTGGAGGCAGAACGAAGTGAGGACTTCCGAAAATTACGCCAATTATCCTTCTCCCCCTCCACACCCCCCAACCTGCAATTCTAGCTAGGGAAAACTGCTTTGGACCTTGCGAAAATCTTCCCAGATTGTCTTCAGGGTTCCAAGTTCCCCGAATATGGTTCGTCTAGCCCTTCTGGGCGGGGAGGAGGGAAGAGAACACTCCTGGAGTTCCCCTGGGGAGAGTCACGAGGGGACGGGAAGAGATCGCGGAATCCCGGGGTTCGCCTGCAGCCCACACCCCGCGCCGCGCCCTCCCGGGCCCCGGCAGCGCCTGCCGGCCGGAAGCGCTCCCTCTGCGGGTGCGACTCCCGCGGATGCCCCTTCCCTGCGCGCCGGGGCGCCAGGACAGCGGTTTCCACCGCACCTTTCAAGTTCGGGGGTGTGGGGCTCGCCGGCCAGCCCTGCTGTGCGTTTCGACCCGGAAGCCGGTTGCTAGCAGCGAGAGGGTGCGCCCGCTCGGCCGCGCCCCTCACTCCTGCGTCCCGGAGGCCGTGTCCCCCGGGAAGGAGGCACTCATCGGGGGCATCTTCCAGCCGGTGGGTCCCACTTCTCACTCTTTCACCTGAAGCAGGGCAGAGAGATCTGAGGGACCCATCCATGCTGCACTGCCCTTCCCCGGAGCAGCACGGAGCTCGGCTCCAGGTCTCCGCACGCCTACGTGGGCTCTGGGCACAGCGGCGGGGCTCCCCCTTCCCCTGGACCCCTCCGACAGCCCCAGACGTGCTTACCTGCCCTGGCGGTGCACACAGAGAACCACACAACTAAAATCACATCCATCGGCATCGCTCCTGGGGTGCCCCGCCAAACCGGGCGCGCGGAAGCCAGGAGAAAACAAATGCGCCTCGATCGCGAGACGCGCCGGGCTCCGAGCGGCCAAACTTGCTAGCGGGCAGCGGGGAGGTGGCACGGCAGCGCCGGGTGCTGCGCTCAGGGATCGCGCCCGGGAAGGCGGCCCCGGCCGCCCCGCCCCCAGCCCGCCCCCCACCGCGGGCGGCGGCGGCGCCTGGCTCCGGACCCGGTCCCCGCTGCGGCTGCGCTCGCCTCGGAGCTGGGGCGGGAGCCCTGGGCTCGGCCACTCCGGCAGGTTGCGCTCGGCGCTGGGATCGGGTCTTCCTCCTTCGCCCGCGGAGCTGCGAGGATTTGTGCGGCCGGCGCAGCAGCCGCTCCCACCGGGAGCACCGGAGCTAGAGTCCCGGGACCCGCGGCCAAAAAGGAGGAGCCGGAGGCGCAAGGCCCCTCCTCGGCTTCAGGCGCTCCAGCCCAGCCGAGCTGGCCTCGCCACTGTCGCCGTCTCTGCCTCGGCGCCGCTGTGGGGGCAGCTGAAGTTGCCACCGTTCATCCCGGCAGAGACGAAGACCAGCCTAGCCCTCGCGGGTGGGTTTTTCTCCCTGGGGAACCCTGACCGAGGCGGCGCCACCGAGCGCGCCCAGCCCCTCCCCGGAAAACAATTACTCGGGATTTGCTTAGGCGGCTGGGTGGGAAGGAGGGAGTAGGGCCCTGAGGGGGATGATGGCTGAGTGCCGGCTAGCCACCTGTACCTCCTGTCTCCCCTCTCTGGGGGGCCCCTCTGACTAGGCACAGGCTTTGGGGGTGCAAGGAGAGGGCGCTGAGACAGGGGATGCGGAAAAAGGGTCCCCGAGCCGGAGCGAGCTACAGCGGAGGTCTGGGGAGTCTATTTGCAAACCTTCCGGTTCTGCAGGGCGAATGCTGCCACACAGGGGAAATTCCTAACTATTTTTTTTCCTTGGGTGACTTTCTTGATGGTTTTGTCAAAAGCCCTACTCCCCTTTCACAGTCACATGTTGGGCTCTCCCTCAGTTCCTCCTGAACCCTCTCTCTACCCCAACACCATTCCTTGGAGAGAAAAGCTGGCCTTTGTTTTGGGCGTGTGGGCAAGAAGAGAATTCCTCCTCCCTCTGTGTCACCTCCTTCCAGACCCCAGGCCTTCCCTATAAATATCTCCCAGGTTTGTCACACTTCCATCCAGGTATGTTATTTATAACCAGGATGCAGAGTCGTGAAATCAGAGATGACAGAACTTGTGATTTATATCAAATGAGCCCCTGTGATTCAAAGCTCTCGGGCTTCCTCACTCTGGGCCCCTCTCTCTGAGCCCACCCCACCTCTTGGATACCCTCAACTGGGATTCCAGAGGAGGAAAGCGAAACTTCTCCTACCAGCCCTTCGGTATTACCTGGGAACCAGTGCCAACGTTCCAGAATCCTCTTCACTAATAAGGGTCTGCCCTTATTGCTCGCACCCCCTCTCCCGTGGCGTATTCCTAACCCCTCCGTGACTATGACCCCAGGAGCCCCCACTGAAGGTCACCAAACTGGCAGCACAGCTTCCTAAGAGAGACGATTTTATCTACATGCCCTTCTGATCTCTGCCCTATTTTTCTGGATATTTCTGTATGCAAGCCACTGTCCCACTTGGTCCTTTACATTGTGGTCCCCTGGCATATGAAGAAGAAAGTGAACAAGCAGGTAAATTCCAGCTCCCGACAGCTGAGGCAGAAGAAAGGAGGATGACAAAGACGTGCACTGCGTTCTCCAGGAGTCAGCTGAAAGATGAAGAGGTAAATTGATGTCAGGGCTGAACGGACTCTCCAACTCTTCTGGGATTCAACTCGAGAACGGAGAGGGTTTGTCTGCCTCGACTCTGTTTTCATTACAGAGTCAGGACTTTTTCCTTTCACCCGGAGCACGTTACATGTAAAGTTGACATTAAAGTCACACATCTTGCAGAAAATAGGATTCTCGGAGTTTAGTTGAACCAAGTGATGGAGGACACGCATAAACCATGTTGTGTCGTGAGAGCTGTGCCCCCGCTCTCCTCTGCAGTTTTTAAATACCGTCAGCAGCAGCAGCAGCCTTTAGTGGCTTTGAGTGGTTGTTCCAATGGTCCTTTTATGAATCTCAGAAATCCCAGAGTCCCTAGAAGTCCCAATGACCCCAACAAAGGGGAAAGGTGGCCTGGGTAAGACCAGAGCTCTCGATCTTCAAGTCTCTGTGTAATTAGTTGGTCCTGTGGGATGGCGCTTTTAGCGTGTTCCATTAAAAAGTAAAGCAAGACGCATGTTCTGTCAAAGCTTTGCGGCATCACATCCATTAACAGTAACAACAGTTAATCTCGAGAAGGTCGTAAATCTTCCTAGATAACTACGTACTTCAATCTCCTCCTGAAAGTGCATTTCTCGAGTGCAGATTTTGAATGTGTGGACCTGTCAGGCTAAGGTAACCTTTGTGGAACTGGCCCAGCAGATTTCTGTAGTGACGCTGAAGGGACCACGGCTGGGTGTGTGCTGGATGCTGGGATGCCGCCATGGGACCTGAGCTCGGTGGAAGCCACGAGGACACTTGATTTACCCAATGCCATATCCCAAGTCCACCCTGCTCTTCTGAACGGCCTCCGTCCATGGTTTCTCCAGAAGCCAGGAGCCTCCTTTGGTCATCCTTCTGTCTCTTCTTCCTGACTCCTAAATGTTGGAGAGCCTCAGGGCTCGGCCCGCAGCCCTCTTCTCTTGCAGCCACACTGGCTCGCATTTGTTCCCATCCAGCCTCGTGGCTGTAACTACTATCTGTATGTGGATGATTCTCAGATGTGCATGTCCAGCTCCAGCCTCTCCTTTGAACCCCATGCACATATACCCAGCTGCCTGTTAGGTGTCTCAAATGTGATACGGCCACATCATCAAAATTAAAAACACTTGTGCTTCAAAGGATGCCATAGGAAGTAAAAAGACAACCCACGGAACAAGAAAACAGTGTGTAAGTCATATATCTGATTGAAACTTGTATCTATTAAAAACTATTGTAACTCAATAGTAAATGACGACCCAATTTAAAAACGGGCAAAGGATCTGAATAGACATTTCTCCAAAGAAATATACAAACATCCAATAAGCACATGGAAAGATGCTCAACATTCATTAGCCATCTGGGAAATGCAGATCAAAACTATGAGCTATCACTCCACAGCCACGAGGATGGCTAAAATCAAATGACAGATAACAAATGTTGACAAGGAAGTGTAGAAATTAGAACTCTCATATACTGCTGGTGGGAATGCAGAATGGTTCTTCAAAGAGTTAAACATAAAGTTACCATATGATCCAGCAATTCTGCTCCTAGGTACATACGCAAGAGGACTGAGAACATACGTCCACACACTAAGTGGTACATAAGCATTCGTAGCAGCATTATTCATCATAGCCAAAAAGTAGAAACAGCCCAAATGTCCATCAGCTGATGAATGGATAAATAAAATGTGGTGTATTTACACAATGGAATATGTTTCAGCAATAAAGAGAAATGAAGTACTGACACATGTTACAATATGGATGAACCTTGAAAACATTATGCTAAGTGGAAGAAGCCAGTCACAAAGGACCACATATCGTAGGATTCATTTATATGAAATGTCCAGAATAGGCACATCTGTGGAGGCAGAAAGTTGATTAGTGGCTGCCCAGGGCTGGGAAGAAAGGGCAAAGAAGGATTAGCAGGTGACCACTAAGCAGGACAGGGTTAATTTTTGGGGAAATGAAAATGTTCTAAAATTGATTGTGGTGATGAATGCAAAACTCTCACAGATGCTCACAACGTGCTAAAAGCATTGAACTGCACACTTTAAATGGGAGGATTGTACAGTCTATTAATTATCTCAATGAAGCTGTTTTTAAAAATTTCTTTAATGATCATGAAAGAAAAATGTAATATGACCAAATGAGGACTTCTGATTTTCCCCACCTCCCAAACTCACTTCCTGCTGCCTTCTAAGGCAACAGCACAGCCTTCTCAAGGTGCTCCAACCATGTAACCCAGGGTGGTCCTTGACTTGCTTTCTCTGTACCCCCACGGCCAGGCCACAAGCCCTGTCAGTACACCTTAAAAAAAAATCCCAAATCATCCACTTCTCACCCCCCTCACTACTCCCACCCTCCTCCAGTCCATCATCGTCTCTTCCCTGGGCTACCGCCCGGGCCCAATCCTTCTCTCTGCCTCCACTCCTGCTCCTCACCACCCCCACAGCCATTGTCTGATTTTTAAAACATATGTTGGAGCACATTCCCTTGCTCAAAAATCCCCTTGCACTTTTCTATCATTTTTTGAAAAAATCAGAACATCTTATAGGCCTCTGCCCACTTCCCCAGTTTTCTCTCTTCCCGCTCTCCCCCTCGCTCCCTCCAGATCCGCTTCCCTGCCTTTCCTCAAGCATTCCCAGTTCATACCCTCCTCTGGTTTTTGCACTTGCTGCTCCCTCAACCCAGAACATTCTTTCCATAAATTTTTGTATGGTTCACTTTTTACATGACTCAAATCTCCACTCAGATGTCAGCTCCTTGGGAAGACCCTGCCTACAGAAGCTTCTCGCTTCACCCCCGTCACTGTCTCCGTACGCTGCTTTACTTTTTATAGTGCTTATTACTATCTGAAATAGTGATTTAGTTGTTGACATTTATTCTCTCTCCTTCAACATAATGCAAGCCCCATAAGAGTAGGATTTTTGTCTTTCTTGTTCACCACTGTATCTCTCCACCTAGAATGGTGCCTGGCACATTTTAGGAGCTCAAAAAATGTTCTTTGGATGAATCAATGGATGCTCTCTCAGGAAGCAGCATGGAGAACTGACACTTCTCACTGGCCGTCACCAAGGCAACAGTCAGACTACCTTGTCCCGCTGGCCCCCAGAGCCGTTCCATTGCTGCTTCTGTGCGGGGCCATGGATCCCACAGAAGAGTGAGATGGACTTCTTTTCAGTATCCAAATTCAATCCATAAGCTAGAGGCAGATCCAAGGCTGAGAAACTCTCCATCTCACTTACCGCCCTCCCAAACCCACCCTGAGTCGCTCTCCTTTATCCAAACAGCCTTTCGACTACCTTCACATTTATGGACACATAACAACTTTCCTTGTAAAACTGGAGAAAATGAGAGGATTATGCTGTCGTGGAGTGGATTGTGTCCCCCCAAAAGGAGTGTTGAAGTCCTAACCCCATACCTGTGAATGTGGCCTTATTTGGAAATTGAGTTTTTGCAGATGTAATCAAATTAAGATGAGATCATTAGAGGGCCCTAATTCCAAATGGCTGGTGTCCTTATGAGAAGAGGATAACACCATGTGAAGACAGAGACAGAACAGGGAGAATACCATGTGACAGTGAAGGCACACGTTGGAGCGCTGCGGCTGCCAGCCAAGGAATGCGGGGCCATGGGAAACTGGAAGAGCCAAGGGAGGGTCCCAGAGGCTTTGGAGGGAGTGCGGCCCTGCCAACACCTGCCTTTCAGACTTCTAACCTGCAAAACGCGCTGCGTTTCTGTTGTTTAAGCCTTCCGGGTTGCAGAGCTGTGCTATGGCAGCCCCAGGACACTAAGACCAGTGCCAATTTGCTGCAGAGTCTGGGAAAGTGCAAAACCCCCACGTTCCCTTCACAAACCTAGCAGCCCCAGTGCCATCTGGAACTGTGCAAGCCTGACAAGTGGGTGCATTTCCTGAAATGCACGTGCACCCATAAAGAGGGGTTGAATGAATATACTCGTGCACGTACCTCTGTTTCTATATGAATATATGAATTCTGTATGAAAAATGTGTTCTCTGATCTGGTTACTACAATCAGCTTCCATGACATCCAAGTGAGAGGGACCCGTATTTTGATAAATTTAATTATTGTCCTTCTGTCTTGCAGTTTCAAACACTTTTTAGAAGAAAGCTAGGTATAAATCTGTAGGAGGACAGACAGAAAAATCTATAGATAGACATATAGATAAAGGCATCTCCTAATTCTTTGGATCAAACCCTCCTGATCTATAACATCAATCTTGGATGAGTGGAGGAGTTTCAAGTTTCTGATGACAAGAACCAAGGTGTGCACATACCCAGGTTGTGTTACGTGTTAGGTAAGCATGTGTTGTCCATTCCTATAGACCAGGGAAAAGCAGACACACTACCCTCAACCAGGCCCTCGAAGCAGGCCTCGCCCCAACCCTGACCAGAGCGATAATGGCTCCAGCCATCAAGTGTAACTATGCGTGGGTTACTGCGCTAAGTGCTTTCTATGGATTTATTCCTCAAAACAACCCAATTAGGTAGGCGGACTATTATACCTATTCTGCAGATATGGAAATGGAGCCATTTGCCAAATGAGTGGCTGAAGCAAGCCTCAGACCCAGGCAGTCTGACTGCAGAATCTGTGCACTTGACTGTCAAGCTAGGGCGCTTCTCCTGGGATGAAGCCTGAGAACTCAGTCTCCTTGCTGAGGTCTTGTGGGAGGCCAACAAAGAGCAGCCCTTCTACCTGAATGATTTCTTACCAACTGAGAACTAAAAGACCTTGCGGGAGGTCAGCATCACCTTTATGAATACAGAGACAGTGTGGAAGAGCACACCTAACGTGAAAGCCGAAATGGACCGGCCATCTGCCCTCCCTCCAGGCTGGGCCTTGTCACAGCCGTCTGTTCCCACTGATCTGAAGGAAGCAAGAAAGTGAAAGAGAGCTCATTGAGAAATGAAGACCGGTGGCTATCCCGTCCTCTATAAGGAGCAGAGAGAGTAGGGAGTGGGATAAAAGGCCAGGGTGTTTAAGGAAAATCCTTCATCATGGAAACCAAAAGTGTGGGGAAGAGATGATCCCCTCGATCAACTTTCAAACTTTCCTTTGTAAATGCTCCTTCTATCATCCAGTGTCCCTGGGGCGTCCACAAAATGCTCACCCAGTATCCTTTTCTAAGCCTCCAGACCATCCTTTATTCCTAGTAGAAGTCCCACGTGCTCAACACTGTTACCATCACTCTACAGGAAAATAAGGAGGAAAACATCCTTTTTACTTCCTCACGCTGAGTTAGGAAGGATGGAGCATTCCTCATTAAAGTACAACTTCCATGAGCAGACCCGTTGACCCAAAGAAATAAATATCTACTGGAGGAATTGCAGGCCATGGGATGGCAGAGTGGGAGAGAGGTTTCTGAACAGGAAGAGCCCGTTCTAGTTACTCTGGGCAATGCCCTCTCACATCAGTTCAGGAGACTGGCTCCACCCCTCTATGTAAAACAGAAATTGTCATTTCCAATGCCTTTAGACTACTTTCTAGAGTCACAGGCCACAGAAATTCTCCCTGCCAACAAAGTAACACCAAACTCTCCTGCATTTCCCAGTGGTTCCCTGGATCTCCTTCTCTTCATGTCAGTTCATTTTATTACCTGTATCAGGAAGGATTCTATCTGACTTCGTATAAGAGGAAAACTCCAAAAAAGTAATAACTTCAATAAGAGGTGTTTAATTCTCTCTAAGGTAAAAGAATTCTAGAGTGGAGTGGTCCAGGTTTCATTTGGTGGCTCCATGAAGTCCTCAGGGAGCCAGGTTCCTCCCAGATCTCTCCTCCACCGTCCCTAGAACATAGTTCTTGTCCTCATGGTTCAACATCACTGCTGGTACTCCAGCTATTATATCACATTCCAGACAGCAAATGTGGAAGAAACTGAAAAGAAGGAGAAGAGCATGGCCAGGAGCCCACTTATCACTTCCACTTGGTTGCTCCCTATGTATCTGTTAGCTATCGTTGCATAACAAAAAACCACAATGTTTCAGTAGCATACAATTCTAAGCATCTGTTCTCACGTATCTGCAGATTGCCTGGGATTCAGCTCATCCAGGCTGGCCTCAGCCAGGCACTTCTGCTCAGGTTACAGTGGTTGGGCTGGTGCCATACCTCACAACAGGTCTGTGTGTCAGTTGAGTAACTCTATCCCACATGTCCTTCATCTTCCTGGGACCACTGGGCTAGCCAGGACATGTTTTTGTCATGGCACAAAGAGGCACAAATGAGCAAGCGGAAATAGGCCAGGTCTCCTAAGGTCTGGACTCAAACCTGACACACTGTCACTCTGCTCAGGTGCTATTAAAGTCAAGAGACAAGAAGTACAATCGCCCACGAGGAGGCCATAGCCCGGGTGTGATTGGGGGTGGGGTAAAGAAGTGGAGCCAGGAGTCAATCTACCATACCGGGCTGCAAGGGAATGGGGAAATGTCACATTTGGACTGGGTGACAACAAGCCTAGCTAAAGTCACAGGTGTTACTAAGGAAGGGAAGAATAGTGTCCATCACACTCCCTCACGTTGTACCAACGTTGCAAAATACCAATACTGGCCCAGTGCAAGTTCATCACAATTCTTTCCGTCACTTCAAGACCCAGGGCATGTAGACTTACGAAGCCTTGCAAGAAGGCAAGAAAAGAGAGGCACTGCGTGTCTAGATTGTCAATGCTCTCCACTTTTGAGCAGGTGGGGCAAAATGTTGTTTTTTTTTTTTAATATGGTCTATCTCAAAGCTCCCTGCCAAGAAAGATCAAATTCATGCAACCTTAGAAGGTATGGCCCAAAGCTCTCTCTGTACATCTCTCCCCAACACCAGCATGGGCTGGAGACGGCAGGCAGTCTGGAGGCAAATTGTGCAAATGAATAACCCTCGTAAGTAACCACAGAATCCCTCAGCCTCCACTTCCTGAGTGAGAGGAGAAAGCACGAGGAAGCAAGTAATGGGATAAAAATATCCAAGCTGTCCTGAGACCCCTGAGCCCCACCCCAAGGCCCAGCCTGCCCCAGCACCTCCCCCGGACTCTGAGACTTCACCAAGATCCAGAAACTAACATGGTAGCCCCCGGCAGGGCCACGCTCTGGCCTCACTGCTGGCTCTGTTTCTGTTGCCTGGTGTCATTTCCACGCTGACTCCTCAAATTTTTAAATGTAATGCCTGGTGGCCCCAGCCACGTGTCAGAAAGGAGATTTCCTGCTAAAGGACCCCTATATTTCTAGACTTACGACCTGATGTCTTGGAGTTCACTTCTAACATTTGAAAAGTCTGGTTTCTCACCCTGTCAAACCAGTGTTCTGTCTCAAGTCTCTCCCTATTCCAATCCATCCTTGACACTGTGACCAGGTCGATATTCCAAACGCACAGATCTGCCTCCAACAGTAAATATCCATTTATCCGCAGTGCTAAATTTTTGTGTACAAATTTTAATTTAATCCTCATAGCAACTGTGTGAGATGGATGTAATTGTTTCAGTCTTAAAATTGTGAAAACTGAGACTGCCTTAATAAGGAAAAGAGCTGGCACTCGAACCCAAGACAGTACTTTGTCTCAAGCATCACAGCTGCCTCTGCCAGGAAATCACTCTCCACTATTCAATAAACTTCCATGGTTCCCCACAGACCATCAGAGAGCATCTGAACTCTTTATGTTGGCATTGAAGGCGCTTGACCGTCAAATCCTAAACTCCACATTCAGCCTTAGTTCTCACTTCCCACAAGCGTATAATATAGTTTCCAATTTCATCCATCGCTCTTTGTTGAAATGGTCTGTCTGCCTTACCCCCCTGCCATCACTTACTTGCATTCATCCACCTGGAAAGCTCACCCCAATACCCTCCTCATGGTCAAAATCCTCCCCATGTCCCTATTTCATGAAGTCCCACCTTCAATGCTCTCAGCCAGAGGGAATTTCTTCCTCCACATCCTGTCAATATGTTCTTGTCCTAAACTCTTTTGTGGTACTTGGTACTTTCCACTGTGCATTATGGCAACGTGTGCACCTGCTTTGAAGCCCCACACACTCTGAGTAGCCTGGAGGGAGAGACCCAGTCTCACTCATGTTTTTCTTGCACATTATAACACAGAGCTCTGTTCCTGGCACAGAGCCAATACTCAATATTTGCTCATTCAATTAAAAAATGCATTTATTGAGTATCTATTATGTGTCACAAACTGTTAGGCACTGGAAACATATAAATAATTAAGACATTCAACATAGCATAAAAATTAATTAATGAGGGAATGGATCAATGAATGATGCAAATGTGATTCTGTTTCCATGTGGAATCACACTATATTCCGGTCATTATTTTCTTCTAATCTTACGAGTGTCCGGAGAAGTTTCCCGGAAAAGGGAATGAGACTGGGTTAAACAACCTGCACCATCAAAAGTCTCATAAAATTACAGATTATATTAAAGGGAAAGGAAGGGGTGGTCCGAACCACACGTGGTCTCTGTTTTACATAGCAGAATGTGTAAATCAGAGAAGTAAATCCAAGTTTTGTAAAGTTGAGCTATTTTAAAGGCACCAGAGGAGTTTTCTGTTGTAAAGGTTCCTAGGCCGAAGCTTTTAGACGGCGACTGCTCAGCCCACACCCATCTCTTTGTAAATCCAGTTCCCACAAAACAGACTGTTGTAGAAGAATTTGTGTCTCTGAGATGCTTGGACTTCTGGGCAACTGTGAGATTCTGAATCTCCGGTTCCAGGAGACACACCTGGGGAGAGGAGGAGGAAGGAAGCATGAACAAGAGCCGAGAACAAAGTCAGCAGGAGGAAGCTCGCTAAGAAAATAGCCCAAAGTCCACGGGGAGGCATAGCTGCCACACTGATGAAAACAAGATGAGAGATTGGACAGAGGAAGCAAGGAAGGTAATCAGAGTGGACACTACATTAGCCCCTTCCAGACAGACCCCTGTACCCCTCCTCTGACAGCCCAGAGCAGAGTGGTCCTGCTGTGGATGCCTGAGCTCTAAGCTTCCCACATTTTGCCATCGTCCCCATTTAGAGAAAGATTACTTTAAAAGATTATAAAAACACAATGGAATGTTTCCATATGAAATTCCGTGGGATCTGGGATCTGCTTTGAAATCCTCCAAAGAAACAAAATTTCAGTTCAGGGTGGGGAGACGGATAAACGAAATAGACTTGGACGTGAGGGGGGAACTGTTGAACCTGAGTGACGTGGACATGGGAGTTCATTATTCCATTTTCTTTACTTTTATGGATGCTTGAGAATTTTCAAAGTAAAAAGTTAAAAGAAAACACAAATGAGCCAAGGGGCCTCAGGAAGGAGGTCAAGGATGACGAGCCAGCACCAGCCCTGATCCCGTGCACGCTCTTCCTGCCCCTTCAGGATAAGGTCTCACACTGAGGTAGGGGTTTGCTGCTCGGTCTGCCCCCTATGGTGCCACGTCATGGCCAAGCCCAAGTGCGCGTGTCAGTCTTGTTACCACAGGATGCACAGTGTGCTCTTGGCATGTGGTTTTCAGCATCAGCTTGTGAGGGCATCTCTCTTCCCACTAAAGGTGACCTGGCTCATCCCCATGCCTGCCAACAGAGAAGCTGAAGATGGAGGAGAGAGCGACAGTGTTAGTTCATTTGAGGAGGACAGAGTCAATCTTCTGGGTTGACATGATCAGACGAAAGAGCCCAGGCTGCCACCGCAGCTCAGCCCATCTCCGGGCAGGACACCTGGAGGCCCTGCCCGTTGAAAAGAGGATGAATGGCATTTATTGATTTCTTCGTATGTTTCTTGAATATGGGTAGTCTTTCTCCTAGGCTCTGAGTTCCTTAAGATCTGGGATTGCTTTATATTTTATTGAGTTTTGCCTGGGGTCTAACTCAGTGCAGGAGCTATGTAAATGGTTGCTGAATTGAAATAAAGTTGAAGACGACTGACAAAAGGATTGTTAAAACACACCCAAGGATTTAACTCGCCCAGTCCCTCTGTTCAGATGCACTTGGATTCTCCCCCTCCCTGTCTCTCCTTCCCTATGAGGGGTAATTAATAATTCAGCAAACAATAGTGTATTCTTGATGGTGAAGAATATAACAATTTAATTGATATTTGTTTCTGCAGCCTCGCAATCTCTCATTTTCCCAGGAGGGCAGTTTTCCATTGCTGTTCCAGGTTTCTCCCAATAAAATACATCAACCCTGGGGATATTTGAAGGCCATTTGTTAAGAAAGAAAGAACATGGGTAATGGGTTTGTAATAGACACAACACCGTAATCATCATGTTTTAAACACTGACATTTATTTAGGGTTTTGTGAACTCATACATTATTGGGATAAATTCTAATTTATATTGGTATATAATAGGCAAATATATAATACAATAAATTGCATTTGTACACATAAATACAAAATTTGAGGTAGGGCCTCAAGAATAATGACTCCTTAAATGAATAATGCACAGTATATAATACGTACTCTATAAGATATATATATGATGTACCATTTGTAACACAATATATTTTCTTCATGTAAAGTTAATGAAAAAATATAAGGACCTGACTAGGGAACATATCTTTGTTCACAGGCAACAGTACCACATATGATGCCTGCATGTAGGACATTAGCCAAGTACGCAATTTCAGAATAAACCTATTCCGGGATAGGTCCATAATAAAGTGCAAAAAAAGGCCAAAAAATGAAAGACAAAACGGTTTCTAGTCGATTTCTAAGTGTCATCCTAACAATAAAATACACCTATAAGGCAAATGGCTACCTGAAGATGTATTTACTCCACGGCAGGCAAATCCAACCATCACTTGCCCCTCAGAGGCGATGAATGCCCGCTCTGAAAACCCTTTCTCTTTGGCTGCAGGCTGCTCGGATGTGACCCAAGCAGAAACTACAGTTCAAAATTACTATCTTTCTGTACAGTTGAAGCGAAATCTGGGAAAGATAGGAAACCTCGCTTTTACAAATCTTAGGGCCACTTTGTGGAGAAATTAATATCAAGAATAAATCACCCACACTTGGCTCCCAGCCTGGAAGTCTTTTCTGCGTGATACCCAGTGTAAAACAGAGGAAGCACTCATGTGTTGGCCTTGGCCGTTTTTCCCTGCAGCCAGCCTGCCCCACAGCACACCCCACGTGAGTCATCTGCCTCAAAGAAGCGTGTCACAAACTCAAGTCAGGGTGCGACAGCAGCAGCATGATCTTGCCATCATGCATACGCTAAGCAATAGCAATTGTGCAAGTCTCTGGGAAGAGGACAATGACCGATGGCCGACAGAACAAAGAGGAAAGAAAAATCTTAAATTTAGGCATGGGAAAACCATGCTGCCAGGTGAAGGTTGTCAGGGAGCACTGAGGCACGTGTAGATAGCAGGAGAACTTAATTAAAAGAAAACTCAACCCCAAAGCAACATTAGCACGAAGACAACCCAAGTCTTAGTCATTTAAATTAAAGGTCATCATGTTAAATGTCTTTTTAAAGTGCCACTCGCTGAAATACAAGTTGATTACATTTTTTACATATTAAAAACATATTGGAAATTTCAAAGACATTGAGGTCATCGAGATTTTGCATTGACCACAGATTTCATGCAATAAGTAAATATAAACCAAAAAAAGTAAAAGACCAGACTGGACACATTTGTACAGGACAAACACACAGTCCTAAAGAGATTAAAAGTCACTAATATGCAAGACAAATATTTGCATAAGAAGCCACAACACCAATAGTTAAGAAATATACATTGTTTTTCCATTAAGGATATTACAGGGTTACTGCTTTTAATATATGGCTTTTTTTTTCTCTGAAGGGGTTTCTGGCATTTGTCGGTGTTAGGAAATAATCTCGCAAGTGGAAAAGACCCCAACCTTCTATACAGCGAACCAACGGAAGTCTCTCCTCAGCAGCTCGGTTTCTTCCTCGGATTGAAGGGGAACTCTCAAGCAGCAGTTTATGACGATGCTGTTCATTTTATTTTTATTCACTAATTTTTTTCTTCCAATTGACTGTGCATTTTAAAAGCATGGAAACATCCATCTGGTCATATGCATCTCAGCTCTCTGCATCCCCACCAAGTCTACGGAGGTGCAGTGCAGGTGCGCCATGACTGGAGCCAGCTGGACACTGACCACCTCTGCCAGGGAAAGGCTCGGAGCTGACCACGGCTCCAGAAACAGGCAAAACGACATTTACAAGGTACCTGTTTCCAGGTCAGTTCAGAACCTTTCACCTTTAAACAAATTTTACATAAAACACGGAAACTGTAGGGTAAAGGAAAAACACCCCAGCTGCTTAGGGAACAGCTACCGGGTCTTAAGTAGGACAAATCCTAATTAATACAAACGTAGCTGTCCCCAACTGCAAAGCACACTAGCTAGAGAGGAGGTCCCTGTTCTCACAATTCAGTTAACTTTCAGTTTGTACAAAACAAACCTGGCAGTATCGTGGGTTTTCTCCCCTCTTCTTTTAATCACAACAACAATAATTAGCAGAAATTGGGTTGGCATCCAGCGTCAGACTCTAGTTTTAGCCAAGAGACGAGAGAGGAAAGCCAAAATCCATTGGTCCTGACATAAACATATGGGTCCCATGAGAGAATGCTAATTGATTTAAGCTCTTTTCTTCAGCCTTCAAGTTGGAAAGCCTACAGATAATTTCTGATCCTAAGTTATTCCTCCCTTCCACTTCCCACTCCACCAGTTATCGATTGGAGAGGCTAATTTTTGGTACCAGTACATGAAACGGCTACAGCAACAGGGCTTCTCATCAATATGGCTTTCTTGGGGAAACCAGTATTAATGGCAGATGGGTCACTTTGGGAAACACTGGGACACATGGGGCCACAGCTCAGCTTCCTAAAGCTAAGTCTAGAAGAAGCTCAGGATTCTAGTAAGCTCTAGCCTTGGGAGACAGGCAGAAAAGGAGAACAAGGAGGAGGAAGAGCAAACAGGCCTGGCAGATTAGAGATGAAAACCTAAAGTTCAAACCCATCTTTGTTTCCTGTCCTAGAAGTTCCCACAGGCTGCTCTGGAAAACTGGAAGTTCACGACAGTGTTGGCAAATAACAATGATGATTGACCTAGAAAAGGGAGAGCTCAGCAAAGTGAGTTGAAACTCTTTTTTTCTTTTAACAAATGAAGACTTTTTTAAAAAAAATGTTACATTAAGGTCTGTTGTTGGGTTTCATTGCTGTTGAACGGGGTGAAAATGTCACGTCAATATACAAGATTTGAACTGAAAACTGTGCCTGAGACCCTGTAATATGAAGACAAACAAATAAGAAAATGACTGAAACGGTCTCCCCTAAAGAAAACAATTCTAGGTTTAGATACTATTACTGTAAGGGGAAAAAAAACAATATACTAGTCTAAACTCACCATCTCTACAGTGATTCACAAGATATTTATAAGGACAGAAAACACTACTACGAGTACACACTACATGACATGAACACACCACATTTTAAAAATTTCATATATGCATGTTCAGGACACAGGAAGATAATCAAGGTTACAGCTCCGCCAATCTCTGCAAATACGTGAATTGCTCTCATTAGAGTGCTGTTATGAGGGCTGTGAGTTGGGGACTCTTGAAATTGAATTGGCTAAATGTAGTCTTAAGAGCTATAGTCTTAATTGGCTCGCTTGCTCCTTACCTAAGCTGTATTCACCAGAACATTCTGTAAATACGGTGACCTAAAATGTACTACCAGCATGGTGAATATTATGGTTGCTTTCTATTCAGTTCTCCACTTCTCTGATTTCTCTATGACCACGTTGGCATTTACTGTGAATGAAAAAGTTAAGAGTAAAAATTGAGAAGTTATCTGTCTTTGAAGAGTGTGTGTCTTATACATATAATACATAGACAGAACCAGGGTGAGTCTTGTTTTCCCAGAGGTTGAAAGGTGAGGGACCTACAGCTTATAGGAAGACGTTTAGAAGAGAAGAAAGGTGGATCATGACAGTGAAGCAGGGCGCTAAATGTCAAGGAGAAAGGAGAATGGAGCTCTTCTAGAATGCACAAAATTACGCACAAATTATATGATGGCTTCTTGTGCAGAGGTGGAGGAATGACCAAAAAAACTCACAAATATGGTTATTCAAAGAAACAAGACAACCGAGGGAAGAGAACCGCCTCTTCGCTGGATTCGCAGCGTGCAGAGTTAAGTATCTGAGTCCTTGGCGCACATGAGGCAGTTGGTCCAAATGGAGAAAACAGACCCCCAATTGTGAATGGGAATGTGAACTTAGCCACCTCGGTGGTGTCCAAATCCACCAGCCTCAGCTTACTCTAAAACATTTCTGACCACTGCCGACCCTCCACATGTTCCCCATCCTGAGCTTTCTGCATCTGAATGAAACCTCCACGCCGCTCAGCTCAGCTCTACGACACTGCTGAATCCAAGTGAACAGTCTTGTAATTCTGCCCTTCTCCATCTGCCTCACTGGCACCACCAACGACAACACATGGATGCTCCTCAGTTGACCGAATCTCGCATACCTCCTTGTGACTTCACCGGAAAGCACTCGCCTAGTCGATCCGCTCCTTCTGGGTAAAGTGTGTGCTCAGGGGACCAACCCTACGGAAACTGAGGCCATGGACACAGGCAAACAGCGCGTCAAGTGGTCTGTCTAGCTCTTCACTACAGCATGCGACACTACATCCTACTTTTCTACATAACCACTCTCATGCACAGATGTGTACCGAGATGTGGGGAGAAAGAAGAAGAAAATGGGAAAACATTAGGGGAAGGCAGAGAGGAAAAAGAGGACCAAGTCTGGGCCATCCCATGCCATCGGACTAGCACTGGGTGCCAAGCTCCAAATCCTTCACTGGCAATTTGAGTCCCAGGGAGGAAGTTCCCAAGGGGTCGATCATGTTCTTGTAGCGCTCCCCACGGTGCTGCGCTAGGAAAGGGCCCCAGTCTGGCTGCGGCGAGCACACCAACTTCAGCCTCTGCAAAGAAGCCAAACACACACAGGGTCACAGAAGTCATGTACCTTCCTCCCTTAGGCGCCACCCACCCATCCCCAAACTGTGTGCGACCCCATTTACCAGAACTCCTCGTTGAGCCAAGAGGTGCCCCACCAGGAGAAGCATTTCAGGAAGATCAGCCCCATGAATTAATTAGTGAGGGACGCAGTAAATAGGAGACTTAGTTTGGTTCACTTAAATTATTTACATCACCCTGCAAGCAATATTCCAATTGCTCAGGGCTTGCCTTGCATAAGATTAATAGACGATAAAGGGCCCAAATTTTAATTACACATTTTTTCCCTCCAAATGTAGAGAATCTACAAGCTTCTCTCCACTGCCAAACGCAGTCTGCAAAGGACGTGTGCTCGATTACTATTTGTTCTATAGCCTCAACAGTGGTTTGTTACATCACAATAATTGGATTTTGTTTAGCATATTTCCAAAAAGTATATAATTGGCCAGGAAAAAAGAAAACCCAACCCCAAAGATACATTGCCAAGACTAAGCAAAGATTTTAATTATCTGTTGATAAAAATATATGCTTCTGACTTGGTTCAGAAGTGTGGGTTCTCGCAGGCAAGCTAAAAATAATGGGAGTGTCTCTAATCCTTCCACTGAACTTTTTACAGAAAACATAATTGGACTGGAACATCTTCTAGAAAAAAGAAAGAAAACATATTTCTGACTACATAAGAGGGAACAATTATATGTTTATTACCTAGTAAAGTGAAGCCATTTCTTATATCTGTTAGTTTAATCTCCCCTTAATCATCAGTTTGCAACCCTGGTGTCCCAAATCAACCGTAATCTATTTATAGAGCCGACTCATCAGTTTAGAGAATTCTGGCCTAAGACAAAAGTAGCAGTGGCTACACCAGCTTTTGTGCAGAGGGAAAGAGGTTTCTGGGTCAGCTGTGGGAGGTTCACCTGGGGCACGAGCGAGCCGTCCCTGGGGGTCAAGGGGCACAATAATTTATCGCAAGGGGAAAATGGACAGAATTTCCTGAGGATGGAAACTGGAGCTCAGCTTCACAAGGAAGATTCCTACATCTCCCTTTGCCAACTCTATCTCCATCTTTGGCCCAACGGAAACAGAGGTGACATGGATGCTTGCATTGGGCATTTACGCACCTGCTTTGTTCCCATCCTCCTCCTCCCCTCCGGAGTCTCCGTGGAGAGCTCTCCTCCTTTTCTCAATGTGACTGGCCAAGAGCACAGCCCATCCAGCTGTTCTCCACTTCCCCCCATTGGCAGGTGTTTCATCACCGTGCTCTACTCCAAAGACTCTCAAACTCGAGTGTGCATCAGAACCACCTGGGAGCTTGTTAAAACTATGGACGCCAGGGCCCCCTTCCCCAGGATTCTGGTTCAGTGGAGTCATGCTGAAGCCTGATCATTTGCATTCCCAAAGAGCTCCCAGGCGCTGCTGGTGCTGCTGGTCCCTGGACCAAACCCTGAGGAGCACCAGTCTGGGCCAAAATGCCAGCTCTTTTGATCTTGAAGACAAAGGTGGTGCTGATCTATTCCTAGCACGTCAGAGCCTGACCACACTTCACTGGTGGCGTAACAAGCGGCAGTCCCTCCCCATCCACTCTGGAGCGAAGGTGGGGATATTTTTGCATTAGCAATGGAATATGCATCCAGCAAGGGATGCACTGACAAGGAAAGACAAGTCCCACCTCCTAGCAGCCATGCTTTGAACCTTGCATTACATTCTACAGGGATGGCAACATTTTCATCAGCTTGGACCCTTCAGCCATCCCTAATAGGCACAGGGGTAGGAAGGGGTAGTGATTTTCAGTGTAATGGTAATAGATGTTTGCAGGCTTGAGGAGGCTTGGACAGAGAAGAACATCAGGAAAAGGGGAATCTGATCTGTGGTTAAAAACCGAACACTGGGATTTAAAGTGTGGCTGAGGGGAGAGGCGGAAGAGACAGGAGACATTCACATCATTTATTCCCTGGAGCTGTCACTGCGCTGAGCAATAGCATAGTAACAGCTCAGCCTGTGGACTGGCTGAGCCCCTCCATTAGAGGAATAAGACATAATAAAAATGAGGTTAGCAGAAACATAGCAACTGTAATCACCAAGTCTCCTTCTAGACTAAGTTTAACGAATCTTTTGGTTTTTAGCCCACAGAGCTCTCAGAGATTCTCTCTTGGGAGAGGATGGTAGGGGGAGGAGCTGGTGGAATTACCTCAATAAATCTGCCAGGAGCCAGATGCATTTTTATCACAAACATAATTGGGATCCAGATAACGGAACAGGCGAGCATCAGCCAGCCGAGCACCATGGACCAGTTCGGGTAGCGGTACGAGCCGTAGGTCATGGGTTCCCATTGGTAAAAGCTGAAGCAGAGGATAAACTGGGAGAAAAAAGAAACACATGTGTTAGAGCAGGGTGGCGGTGGGAAGCATTCATTCATTCAACAGCCAGGTACTGAAGCCCTGCTCTGAGTCCGAGGCTTTCATATCTATCATCTCATTCGAAACCCATGACCACCCTGAAAGGGAAGTATCATTAATCCATTTTCCAAGTGAAGAAACTGAATTTCAAAGAGGTGAGGATGACACACACTTAGCTGCTGACCCTGCATTTGCCATCCCACAGGACCTGAGCCATGCATACACGTGCACATGCACACAGACAGGCTGAGAAGACAAGTCTGAAGGGTGCACACCAAGGTGACTGAGGGGTAGAGGGGGGAGAAGGGGAGGTGAGTGTTTTTAAGGGGTTATCTCTACTTTGTATAATGGATAATCAAGCTTTTGTTACAAGAAAAAAATCCATTAAGTTTATGCATTTTAATTTTTAAAAATGAGTCGGATTTACTTTGCTTTCTCCTTGAACGGGGCATGGCCCACATCCAAGAGCTGTGTCTAAAGCTGACTGTGTGAGACCCGGAGTGGTCCCCAAGCAGTGCCTGAGCCGGAAGCTTGGTCCTGTAACGAGCTGTGGGGCAAAGAGAATGAATGCACAGCCCCGGCCCAACGGACGCAAGGTGAACGGGCCTCGTCACCCAACGGCGGGCCGAGAGCCCGAAACCAGCCGGCTGATCTCAGCTCTGCCACTCATTAGCCGATGGACCTTTACAGCTCAGACTTCTCTATAAAACGCATCTATGTCACACCGCGTATACAACACCAGTTTCCTGGGAACGATAGCCCAGTATTTACTCAACAGTTCCCCCTCAATTTTAAGAGAGGTCATGATGTATTTTCGGCCCATTATCTCCTACTGCGGCACAATTTGGCTGGCAACAGCGGGAGAATCCCTTGAAGACGTGGTTATTAGTGCAGAGGAAGAGAAGCATGGGAACGCAGGTGCCAAAGAGAGCGGCCTGGAAGAAGACAGAGCACAACATCCAACTGGCCTAGCCGAGCCTTCCGGGGCACAGCCCTGAGAACCCGGGTTCTTCCCGGTGCTCAGCCTGCCTATGGCAGCATTGACCTAGGATAACGTGCCCACGTAACTCCTTCCCTCCTCCCCACCTTCTCAGTCTGTCTTAAGCAATAAAATAAGCGCCCCAAAACGATTGGAGAGACCTATGTCAGAAAAGATAACATATGGAAGTGTTTTGGAAAAACGTGAAGCACTACACCAATGTCAGGCATCTACATTATCGCTGCAGAGCCCGGGCTGCTGGGGCAAGTGACTATTTCAATGCAACAATAATTCAATGTATCGATTCCAAGCAAGAGGAGCCTGAAGACAACTGTTGAAAAAACTGCTCCTGTGGAAAGTCACCTACTCAAGGCCATTTTCTTTTTTTTTTAAAGATTCGCACCTGAGCTAACGACCGTTGCCAATCTTTTTCTTTTTTCTGCTTTTTCTCCCCAAATCCCCCCAGTACATAGTTGTATATTTTTAGTTGTGGGTCCTTCTAGTTGTAGCATGTGGGACGCCGCCTCAGCAAGGCCTGAGGAGTGGTGCCATGTCCTGGCCCAGGATCCGAACCAGTGAAACCCTGGGCTGGGTGCTGCAGCATAGCGTGAGAACTTAACCACTCGGCCACGGGGCCGACCCCCGAGGCCCCTTTCCAAACATTTGCCCCTAGAGTTATAAGCTTTATTAACCAGTCTATTGGAAGTATGGCCTAATGTAATTATGGTAAGTTGCTCCATTTCATTTACTATATAAATAGTAATACGTCTGCTTATGTGTGCGCATAATTCAGTGACGTGATCTGACTATGTACACAATAATTGCAAAGAGAATATTTATAGCTCTATAAATCCATGAAGGCACATATAAAAATGATCAATTTTATTTCATGGGTTTCGAAGTAATTTAAACCCATAATCTTAGCTCATTCCTGCACACTACAAATAGCCATTTTACGGAAGGGCGAACAGCAAAAAGGAAGTGCCAGGCTTGGTCCTCCGTTTCCGGCTGCACAAATATCGCACCAGACCTCTCTGTGCCAACTTGTTCTTGCCATACATTTCCTTCTGCCGGGTCAGCTTTGATGAACCTCTGCCCTCCCAGGAGCCTGGCCACAAGACAGGATAATTTAGCCACTGAGCCAGGCCCACCCTGACCCTCTGTTGATGGCAGCTGAAGAAGGCCCTGGAGAGAGACTCATCAGTGACGATGAGGATGGAAGGGACCACCTCTACTGGTCCCTAGCTCCCACGCACAGAAGGGGAATCGGGTTGAAGATATTTTCTGGGACCTTTCCACAAGTTTCTGACATGAGTTTTATAATGGAAATTAAGTAAGGCACAGCATAGTTGAGGCACTTTCTCAAAAAACACAGCCAGTCCCTCGAATTCCTTTCCCCTGACACGCTGCTCACATGGAAGATTAGGATTATAGTAATCCAAAATTGGCCAAACTCCACTTGGAAGGGAAAGCACTGGGGTTTAGAAATTTATTAGAATGCAGACTCAAAGCCTAGACTGCCCTGGACTCAGTTCTTAGCTCCGTCGCCTGCAGGCTTTGTGGCCGCAGGCGAGCTCCCTGGCCTCTCCAAGCCGCGGCGCACGTGGCCGTGAAGCGGGGGCAGTCCCCCGGCAAGCAGAGCGGGCAGAAGCTCTAGAGACGAGCTCACAGACCACCTGCCTAGAACAGACCCCACGAGGAGAAGAGCTCATTATGATCACGTGATGCACTTATGCATAATAGAATAGAATCCTCGGAAGCTTAATCTCTTCCAAGATAGGGCGGAAGGGAAACGCAGAATCTGGAATAGACTCGAACTGGGATTTCACCCTAGTAGTAGGAACTTGGGGACCTGGAGAAGCTCAGCAGAGATGGGGAACAGCAGAGTCGGGAACAGCAGACATGGGGAACAGCAGAGGCGAGAAAGTCTCAAGTTTTCTTCCCACCAATTGGGTGAATCCGAGTTCTTCATACGCATTTCAGTCCTGAAATCAAGAGACTGAAAAATCTATCTTAATCCTTTTCAACTCTCATGCCCCAAACCTGGGGGAACTTAACAAACAAATTACAGCCTCTAAAATGTGAGTACAGATGTGGGCCTCAGGATTATGTCCGTGCCAGTGCAAAGGGAGATAAACACTGACTGCTTTCTCTCTCTAAACTTCTGTCTTTTCAGAAAGAAAATGAGGTGTTTTAATTAAAACTCACTTGGTGACAGTAAAAAAAAAAAAAAAGGAAAATCTATATTTTCTTTTCTTTACAGTCTTACTTCCATCCTGCTTGTTTTCCTTTAAAGAAGCCGGTACAGTGTAGAAAAGGAGGGTCTTAATCTGGTTTCTAGTGCCACCTACTGGGCAATATGGGAACTACAGCCGGCCACCGGCAGCCTTACCAAGATGACACCATAGGGCACAGAGCCGGGCTGGACGGCAAGGTCTCAGTCAATTACTGTGCTTGCAAGGTGGATGAGGCAAAGACACAGCCTAAGGCACCACAGAGGCGACAGCATGTCCAGGTGAGTCCCCATGCAGATTTACTGATACAAGAAGGGCCCTGATCTTTAAGAAAATGAATGTCAGATGATCTCAAATGTCATCCTCACACTTGAGGATGACAAGATAGTCCTCAAAAGCAATAAAAACGAACAATAAAAGTCTAACTTCTCTACGTGTTGTTGAGAGGCCATATGGGGCAGTGGTTAGAGACGAGGTCTGGAGCCAGATGGCCTTTCCATCCGGGCCGGGCGCTGTTAACTATTAGGTGTGAAATGCTAGGCAGGAGGATATAATGCCGGCCCCACAGAGCTGCTGCGGGGGAGAGATGAGGTGAGGCCCAGAAAGCACTTCGAATGGAGCTGGACCGTACACAGTACGTGGGGAAATGTGAGCGTTATCTGCTCTCAGACCGCGAGGGGACTGGTCTCAGGGAAACAGTCCGTCAGGACCTGTGCATGAGTCCCAGCCAGGCACCTGTAGGACAGTCGCTTCACCTCTCTGAACCTCAGTTTTCTCATCTGCAAGACATGAATAATACCCATCCTACCGGATTCCGGGGCTCACATGTAGGCACACGCTTTGGTCAAACAGAGAGCACCACACACACGCAAGGCACCATCCGCACAGTGAAGCATGCAAGGCTTACGGTCAGGATGGTGGGGGTTACGAACGCCCAGCAGACTTTCCAGAAAATGTTTGGCTGGAATCCAATCATCATCTCTATATCTTCACAGAATCTTTGCAAGCCTGCAAACAGACAAACGGAGATGGAGCATGAGGCGCAGTGGCAGGGGTGGGGTGGGGGCAGGGGACAGCGATAGAGCCCCTCACTCAAGTGCCATGAGCCAGGGACGGGCCCAGCCTGGTGTCAACACAACCCTTAGTATGCAGGAAACCATCAGACAAATGACTAGGAGATTGGTGCAAATTGAACATTTAAATAGATATGAAATACTCTCTGCAGTGAGGTTAAAACATGTCATCCCACAGTGGCATCCAGACCAGCCAGGGCTCTGAGCACGGCCACAGCCCGGCATATTCACCTTTGTGGCTGTTTTCTCCCTTGGCCTTATGTGCTTAGCAACACGTCGGGCAAAACCAATTAAGACCATGGTCATTAAGCACAGGGTCTTAGGAAAGCCCTGAGATTTAGGGCAAGAGTCACTCTCCACTGGTCTTTTTGTCCCTTGCCCTCCCAAGGACACTCTTCCAGGAGTCAGTTGATCTTTGCTCTGTGTGAGATGACAACAGCAGGCAAAAACCAATGGGAAAGTCCAAGTGCTCATCGCCCACTTTGTTGGAACCCAAAGGATTGCTGTCTTCTTGGCCACTGGCACTTCACTAGAGTCACGAGCAGGGGAGAGTTATTCTCACGGCCCCACTAACCACCATCCCGTACACTCTTGGTTTGGGAAGGTTTTAAACCACTCCAGAAAGGAAAAGCCACTGAGGAATGTATTCGAATGGGCAGTTTCTTGCATTGTTCCCTGAGCTCATCAGAGGCATGGCTTTCCCAGAACGGCAGCATCACTGTGCTGAAGGGACCTGAAAGGGACCCAAGATCAAGCTCCTTCAGAGTCAGCAGTTCTGACCGGGGGCCCAGCAGTGTCAATGTAAATCTCATCCCTTCATCCTCTGGGTCATTTATGTGAAGAGTGGGGACCTGCAGGTCAAGGGGCCAGAGGTCGTCTTCAGGGAAAGCCCTCACTTGCCCTCGGCCTCCTCCCATCGAGAAGCATCCCCTGCACATCCTCAGGCACCTTCCCAGAGACTATGGCCACTTGCTCCTCCAGCTCCCAGGCTCTCACAGCCCCCTGGGATTTCTGGGTCCTCCACCCTCAGCCCCATGAGGAGCAGTGGAATTTGGTCCCTTGGGGCCCCCCTTCCAGCCTTCACTTCCATGCCTGACCCTTTGCCATCACCTCCCTCTGTACCGGCTGTCCTTGCTGCCTTCACCTGACCAGTGCCCCCTCCCTGCCCCCACCTCAGCCCAGCCTGATCCTTCCTGGTCCTGTTCCCTCCACACCTGCTCTCCACTACGAGGGCGTGGGGAAGGATGGTGTGAGGCAAGAAGACAATCTCTTGCTGGGGTAGAAAGCAGAGATGGGGGTCTTCAGGGAACAGAAGAGTTCATCTCAGCCCCTTAAAAAAATGGCCCCAATAGTGTTGCATCTTGATCTGGGCGCCAGTTACACGGGGTGAAAATCTGAGCTGCACACTCGACAGAGGTGCTCTTTCCGGTATGGATGTTATACTTCAATTTTAAAGTTTACCCCAAAAAGTCCATCTAGCCATAACTGCCAAAACGATGGACCCTGAGACCTCTCATGGCCTTCAGCTCCCGGCATGTGCTTCTACTCCATGCCAAGTCCAGACCCAGAAGGTCAGCCAGCCCTCAGGAGGCCCCGCTGACAACTGCCGTCACGCAGGACAGCCAAGCCTCGGGTTTGCTCGAGAGCATCCTGTGCTGGGAATGGTGTCAGGAACCCGCCAGAGGCAGCTTTTCTCAACTCTCTCTCACATCGCTCAGGTTGCAGCTGAGCCTGCTGCTCGACTTTAAGGTACCCCTGGTCGGGGTCAACCACAAAAGTGCAGTGGGAAGAGCGCTGGACCAGGAGTGGAGACCCGCGAGTTGAACCCTATTCTGCCTCTAATGCACTGTGTGGCCTGAGGGAGGGCATGACCCCTCCTGAGCCTTTGCAGCTTTACTGGGGAGAATGGGCCAAATGAGCTCTTAGGGCCTTTCCAGGAGGTCAAGCCATGATGCAAGGAGGCTCCAGGTTGCTTCCTGGGTCCACCAGCAAGAACTGCATGTCTTGAGTTAGTTGGCCTGACCATCTTTGGATTTGTTTAATTGCGTATTTCCTTTAGTGTCATCAAATACCTTCAAATGAGTGGCGTCTGGACACTAGACACCCTGGGCATAAGTGAGGGGAGAGAACTAAAAGAACAAAAGTCAAAGCTGAGGCCCTCAAACACACACGTGACACTGAAAGCAGTGCTTCAAAAAAGATTCTAGAACTTTCTGCTATCAGTATCAATCCTGTTGCCCGATTATTCCTCTCCACTAAACCATCCCCAAGAGACGATGCTGTGCGGCTTGACTGGTGAAACTGATGTGATAGGGTTCAAGGTTAGACCCGAGGAAGACCTACAGATAGCCTCTTATGGGAGGAGGAGAGTGGTGGTGAAGTGCTCAAGCTTCCCGGGAGGGGACAAGGAGCTGGAGTCAGAGCTGGAGGAAGGGGCGGATGACGAGCGCTCAACCAGAGGCAGTCTGACGCAGAGGAGCGGTCCCAGGACTCAGAGGGAGAAGGCTTGGGTTCCAGAGCCAGCTCGGTCCCTGGAAACTCATCTCCCTCTCTAGGCCTCTCTGGACACCTGGCCTCTGCCTCCAACAAGGCTCCAGGTCCCATGAGTTCTCTGCCAACTCACAGGCTGGTCCTGTAGATGCAGCCCAGGGGCACCAGCAGGACACCCTTCTACCTCCTGCTCATTCCTGAGTCAGGCTCTCCAGTCGCTCCATCCACCTGACTCACTCCACCTGTATCCCTCACTGAGTCAGTGGACTCCTTCCTCTTAGGCCTTTGTTGATATGGCTTCCTCTGCCTACTCTGTCCCTTCCGCTGACCCAAAGCCCTCCTGTCTTCAAGGCCTAAGTCTTGATAAAGGAATCGTTCATGGAGCCTGCAGCATGTGCACGGAGACCTGCCTACCTCACGGCCGTGAGCCTGGAAGGTAAGATAGTCAGGCTCCAAAAGGGATCTGAGCAACTGCTTCTCACTGAATTCGCACAAGAACAGCAGGGGAAAAAAAGAGAGAACTTGTGGCTTCTTTTCTGGACTCAACTAACAGATCTTGGACTCAGAAATCTGCCTACAACAAGCTCCATATAAGCAACCAATCCTGAACGGGGAAGCCAAGGACTTGCTTCAACCAACCAAGCCCTTTCACTTCTGCAGCTTTGGGGCATGTGTCTTCGTAAACCACGCCCTTGCCCTCAGTCAGGCATTGGTCTTCCAGGGGCTGCTCTCTCGGCTGTGTGACGAGGGCCAGCCTCCTGGCACTCAGGCTGTGCACTCACGGGGCCCCATGCGCAGAAGGGCGCAGCACCTGGATTAACGCTCTCCTGTCACCATCTTGAAATTTGCCATAATTTTTTAACAAGGGGCTCCACATTTTCATCCCACACCAGGTCCTACAAATTATGTCTCCAGTCCTGGGTGTACCTCAGATTATTCTTTTACAGTTCATGGGAAGGCCCCATCTCTCAGAGCCAAAACCTATGTGTTGGCTCAGATTTTCCCCACCTCGGTTAGCAATTAACTCAACCTACCCCTGACTAAGTGTTTTATCTCTGAGATGCCACCTTCTCGAGGTTTTCCTGGCTACTCTGACCTTCCTTTATCGCTGGGCGGCAAAAGTGCTCCCAGACAAGGATGCCTGGCTTAGTACCGACCTTCTTCTCAATGTGTTAAGTGGGTTTGCTCTTCCTGGTAGCTAGGGGGCGAGTCGCAGGAACGTAGGGAACTACCCCGCCCTCCCCACTTTCCCAGGAGCACACAGGCATAAGCACTGCCTCAGTATCTCTTCATCACTCAGTTACCTGTGTGAGTTAGTGATAGACTGACGCCTCTCATTCCTACCATCTACTGAGCCCCAGCAAAGGGAGCTGGGGACCTCACACCCTGAAGGAGACGGGGACAGTGACAGTTCGGCCAAGAAGACAGAAATGGAGGTCATGGAGGGGAATCATGGGGAACAAAATGGAGTTCTGGGAGGATTTTTTTGTTTGTTTTCATTTGCACTAAACTCGGACAAGTTCAGCCCGCAGGATGGGCAACAAGAGCTGAAGAATGACATACTCCATCACGTAAAAGCCACTGCCTGGTGTGACTCTAACATTCCTCGAGGATGTGGAGCAAGACAGTCTGCGGGTGGGATGGGAAACAAGTAACTGATGAAAGTGGAAAAGAGAGCAAGACAATGGCATATATCGTGCTTTGGGGGGAAACGCACGGCATAGAGCCCAGCAGATGGCGGTCAGGAGGTCTTTGTGGTGGCAGTTCAATCACATGGACCCCCAGCCCGAAGACGCCTGTGTGGGCTCCCAGGAAAACGCAGCTCACTTTCTCAAAGGGACCATCTAGGTAAAAGTCTGCTGAAGGCAGTGCTCCTACCCCAAGCCCAGGGAGCTCCGCTCTCAACCTGACTCCCTCAAACCCGGATCCTGGCCTTTGAGGAACGTTGACGTGAGAACTTGCATCAGCCATTTCAATCTAAAGACAAAACTTGAAAATTACACCTACCGTATTTCAAATGTTTGAATGACATCCTCTAGCATCTAGAGTCTAGAGATTACTAGAACCAAGAAGAAAACACAAAGCTCTGTCATTCACTTGCTTATTTTTTTAAATCTGCAGCCAGGACAGGAGCGCATTACATCAGTCAGGTTCATTTTCCTTCTTCAGGGTTCAACTGCCTAAAACTAACCTTGTGTTAGTTTCGGACCTCATCATCTCGCTAAAGAACACACTGTCCTCTGGAGTGTAAATTACGTATTGATGAGGCTTTTCCTTTCATCGCTAACAATTATGTCAGCTTATTTCAAATATTTCTTCTAAGACTCACTTCTTAAAATCCCTTCCAGGTCCAAATCAGAGGTTCACACCCACATCCAATGTCAAGTTCATCCTGAGCCCAGCACAGTCGACCTTGTTCCGGAGGCTGGCCCAGCCCTCTCAGAGACCAGGCCACCTCCTGGGTGGTCCCCAGGAGAATCAGCCAAGCCCAAGGATTGAAGCACTTAGGATTTATTTTTTCCTTCAGAATCAAGAAATCTACTACTGGATTTATACGGGGGCATGGGAGGAGGTGCTATTTAACTTCTAAAACAGAAACTGTAAAAGGTTTCTCTAATGATGCTTGTAAACCACACTGAACAGCCCTGTCGTAGAGGAAAGAACTGTGCAAATGCGCCGTTTGTGACAGTTAGCAGAGAGGATACAGACAGCGGAGGAGGCAGTGAGATGGCTCCCTGTACCTGGCCAGTGCCAGGAATGAGATGCTCTCCTGCCTTTACCTGCAGACCATCTGAGGACTTGAGCTTACGCGTGACCCACAGGGGCTGCGTTTCCAAAGGAGGGTGTCGGAAGCTCGCCTGGCCTCTCCATGGCGAAGTCCTTGGTACCTGGGCCAAGAGTGCAGATTCCTGGTGGCAGATGGACTGGGCTCCTGCCACTCTCACTGGTGCAGAAAGCTCTTTGAAGCCTCACCCACCCTCGGGCTGGAGGTCTCAGTTGCAGCATCGCTGCAGGCTCCAGGCTGGCCCATCAGCCCAAAGCTGGCAGTTTGGCCTCTGATCCCATCAGCACAGTGGCATGCGAACCCTCTTCTTTGGCCAGAAACTAAACTCTCCCTGCGGTGGGGATGTGATCTCCAGTCTAAGAAAAATTCCCCTCCACCAACACCCAGAAATGACCACAGTGTCTTCCTGTTTCTGGGGCGCCCATGTTTTCCACGAGAGGTTTCCTTTCTACATCTTGATTCCCCTCCTGCCCCTCCATTTCAATGAATTTAACAATTACATTAAAAGCAAGATGCTCATGTCAAGGATACCTGGTGGGCAGGGTGAGGCCACTGGGCCCCCGCCCCAACTTGGAAGGCGGAGCTCTGCAGAGCCCTCGGCCTGCCCCCCTTCCTCTGGGCATCTGTCCCTCACTCACATCCAGCATTCCCAGTGACGTCCTGCCTTTCCTTCTAGCTCACAGCATGGTGCTTTCTCTTTTTGGGTTTGAAACAGTTAGACAGTCTGACCTAGCATTTTCACCGTGCTGGTTTTTGCCGTAGAGGCCTTATTTATATTAGGGGGCCTTCGTCCAGGGACGATTCTGAGCAGACTTCCAGGTGCAAAGAAGTCAGTAGGGCCTTGAATCTGACAGGTCACCCGGTGAGATGGCCAAGCACAAACACCTCCACACAAAGGGCAAAGATGGCATCTACTGAATTACAGTTCCTATTGTTCTTGATAATGGCCCCACTGATTATGGGATACAGGTTGCTATAGTGATGGTAGGAAAGACTAAACTGTAAAGAAATGAAAATTTATTCCTGGGAAAAGCTGGGATTGAGATGTTGCATGGGATCAGAGGCTCCCATGATGCTAATAAAGTTTCCTAAGGGTCTGTGAGCCTGGTGGTCTCTTTTCTCACTACGGTATCCGGGGACCAGCTGTGGAGCTCCACCTTCCCTCAAGCTACACGGGGACTGCAGCTACCAAGACCAGGGAGTAATTTCATACCTGCGAAGTAGCCTTCCTCCTCCCTAACCTGGCCATTGTCCCCAGACATTAACTGTTCACATGCAGCGTGCACCCAAAGGCAGGGTCCTAGGAGTTTCTGGGACAAAGATTTCTGAGTGTCACCATCAGTCACCTCTTGTTTCTGTATTAAATCTGGATCACAGTGGTCCTGAGGCAAGTGTGGAAATAAAGGTGCAACTCTCTTATGTTTCCTAAATAGCTGCCATTAAACACTTTCATCGTCTTATTAAAAATGGAAAACCCACTTGCCATGGACACGTTACTGACACTAAGTTCTCCCTGAGCAGCAGGCCCTGTGGTTCCCTTACCGTACACGTAGGAGATCCCCACGAGCTCAAAAATGGCGATGATGACGAGGGCGTAGGAGGCAGCGTACGTGTCCACAAGCTGGAACATGTAAATTCCACCCTAGTACGGAAGAGAAACAGCAGCATCAATGGCCCTGGACCTAGGCTTGCGCCCTCTCCTAACAGCCAATCCTTCCATCCTGAGGAGTCAGGGACAAACAGGAGTCAGAGGACCTCCCCTCCCATTGACAGCAGTAACCTCAACCCGGTCCAGCATGCGAGCTGGAGGCCTTGCCATTTAGCAAAGCAGTCCCACAAGAGACTTGGAGCCAATCAATAGAACAAGCACAGAAAAGATCTAACATCTTACTCTTAAAAGGCAAAGGTCAGCATCTGAAGATGGATATGTGAATGCAGCCAGACCGCTTTGTTTTTGCTTCAAACAACAGATAATCATTTCTCCCCATACATCTGCATCTGATTGACCTTCTTATGACTTTGAGGTGTTGCTGGGCATTCCTCATGCATCCCCCTGCATCTTTACCTCAGTCTTTAAGTCTCCCCACAACAGATGAGGCTTAGAGATCATCTTATTCCAATCCATCATTTTACAGATGAAGAAACTAAGGCCCAAAGTGGTGCCTTGCTCAAGGTCACAGAGAGAGCAAAAGCAATATATATACGGAGTGAGCTAACACACAATTTGTCAAGACACTCAGGACCTCAGAAGGAACTCAGTTGGCTGTAGACTCTCATGTATGACGAGTAGTCAACTGGGAATTTCGGATTTTCATGTATTCCATTTTCTTAAAGTAGGACACATCTGCCTCATTGGCTCAAGAAGCTACATCTCAATTACAAAGATGCTAGAAGTATCACTCACAGCCGAGGTGACATATTTCCCTCTGTGGTAGGAATCTCTAACTAACTGGTACCATCCACGTGGGAATGGCAGTGATTTGGCCATTGTCATGATGTCTGTGAGCTGGGTGAAAGGACAGACAGCCATCAGGCCTCCCACCTGTCCCACCCCCAAGCCTGTGCCCACGGGGCAGCTTACCTGAGTGATCATTGGAAAGCCCATGATGAAGAAGCAAATGCAGCAGCCCAGGGTGAAGACCGGCTTGTGTGTGCGCAGGTACTTGGGGAACTCGTCCGAGATGGAAGTCACTATGGTCTCGATGGTGGCAAACTGGAATGGTGCCAGGAAGGGACGTCTGAGACAAACCACCCAACCCAGAAGACGCCATCGAGTCCTTTGTGCTGCCCACCCAGGAAGGTGGTATTTGCAATAGGATTGGTTGCAGGACTGCATCCTCTTTATGGATGCAACAGGCCTCACTGGGGTCTAACCCCTGAGGCCAGCTAGGGGTCTCCAAGCAGGATGTGAGCTTTAGAAACTGTGTTCCCAGCCCCCAGAGACTGCCCTCGTACTCTTCCATCAGACAGTTGACGCCCACTGCGTATTCATGAGATGTAAATTCCTCCCCTCCAGTTTACCTGGCACTTGATCTTTCACTTGAGGAAAAGCCCTCTTTGCACCCAACTACTAAACTCTGAGTGCCTGTCAGCATGATCTGTAGTGGTCTCAGCCCACAGCAATTTCCCTAAAATTGACTTCACATTATTCTCCCTTATCTGGCCCCACAGAATTTGCTTTGGCAAAAAGATACCAACACAGGAAGTACACAGGCTAAAACTTGATGGAGAATAGAGAGAGGGATCCAGGGAGAGAGTATAACTGTTTGTGCCATCACATGAGTCACCCACAAATGGGGGGTATCCTGAGCCCTGCACAGGTTCCTTCCCTCCATTGCTCAGGGAAACATTCAAGCACCGCTTAGCACCCCCTCCGCCCCAGGCTGGATGCAGGACCCAGGGGAAGTGGTCATAGAAGGACCCAGGGCAGGGAGGGAGGGGAAGGGCTCACCATAGTGTCAAGTCCAAGAGTGAGGAGCATCAGGAAAAAGATGATGGCCCAGAACGGAGAGAGGGGCAGCCTGGTTAAGGCTTCCGGGTAAACCACAAATGCAATGCCTGGGCCTGGAAGAAACAAGATGGATGATTTCAGACAGGCCCAGCTCCGGGCCCTCTCTTCCTGGAAGCTCTCAGGGCCCTCTCTCCACGGAGATCCTGAGCTGTTACTTATTATATGCTGCCTCCTCTGCTTGTTATTTTTTCACTCATCTCTGTCCGTTCCCCCAGTTAGACCTCAAGCTCCCTGAAGGAAGAGACCAGGGCAACTCAAAGGAGAGGCTCGAAAACAGTGCCAGAGCAGAGACTCCAACTCCACGGCCAGGCTGCGTCCACACAAATAACACGCAAACCGCCATCTTTGCAGTGATGAGCTGGAGAGAACATCATAATTACCCTCTAGAACAGCAGTCCTCAACCAGGGGGGATTCTGGCCACCAGGGGACATTTGGTGATGTCTGAAGACATTTGTGGGTCTCACAGCTGGGATGGGAAGATGATTCCTGATGCTAGCGGGTAGAGGCCAGGGATTCTGCTAAACATCCCTGAATGCATGAGTCATTGCCCACAAAAAAGAATTATTTGACCCAAACGTCAATAGTGCTGAGGTTAAGAAACCTGCTCAAAAGGTTAGAACACACCCAGAAGGACATCATGTCCCCCTTTCACTACCCTTCCTCCTGGTCGCTCCTCCAGGAGCGCCATTTACATACAACATGAATCCATGGAACGCTTTTAGGACCTTGCCCTACAAAGGCTTGTAAAGAGGGGGCTACATCCGTCCCCAGTAGGGGAGAGGGGTGGAGAAGCATACTGTAGGAGGGAAGAGAGTCCAGGCTCCAATGGTCAGATAGATCTGGGTCCAAATTCAGATTCCATGCCTCACCAGCTGTGCAACCCAGGACAGGTTTTTAATTTCATAAGCCTCTATTTTCCCGTGTGTAAAAGGGGGATCACAATAGTCCCCCTCAAGGTAGGTACGAGAAACAAATGAGGAAACACAGGTACAGCACTGAGGCCAGTGCCTCGCACGCCAGCCACACTCACAGAACGTTAGCTTTTATGACAAGCGTGCGATGAACCTAGCAATTAGCGGTCTGACTCTGGTTTTCCCAAGAACATGGGCTTTAGTCTCAGTGAAGGAGGTCTGAGCAGCAATTTCTCTGCTGTCACGAAGGCCACCGGGCCGTTCCCGTCTGCTCGCGACCTGCCTGGGCACAATGCTGTACCCACGCTGGCTGAGGACCCCAGCTGTGAATGTCCTTGTAGGCAGAAAACTGAATGACAACAGGCAGGGCCAGTGAAGGCTGGGGTAACCCGCGGCCAGCGCACGTCTGGAAACCAGATATTCCAACACCTGGGGTTTTTAGAACTCAAGGATAACGGCACTTTTTTACAGCGGAATTTATCAGGTTGTTAGTTCCTAATGTTGCCGAGGGCCTTGCGGCGTTTAAAATATCAAGCCTTGAACGCCTGAGACACCCCGCTTTATGTAGTTATTGAACAGTCGGTGGAGGCAGCCTCAGAAGGCTCCCCATGAACCACAAAAAGAGTAGTTTGTGTTAAACTACAGTTCAAAATAGGTCTCAAATGCAGAACAGCGAGGAAGCCAGCACCGTGACAGTCAGCCCGCAACACGGACAGGAAGGTCTCGAAACAGCCACCGCTGGAGGGCCTCGGCTGATTGCTTCAATAAGATGCAGCCCCTCGGCCTTCACTGCTTTCTCAGGGGGGAAAGGATGTCAAAATATTGGGCCTGCTGCAGTTTCAGCTGCCTCCCTAAAGGACGCAGGTGAAGGCATCATTTTCAGCAAACTCGGTTTATCCCAGCTGCCTGGGGAGTGGATTTTCAAAGTCCATTTTTATATCATTTTGTACAGTTCAGTTTATTTTTTGGGAAAGATTGATTATTTGAGCCACAGTGGAGTTTTCCCCAGATGAGGCCCACATGTCTGACAGAGCCTGGTTCCGTCTCTCTCCTCTCCCACTGGGAGATGGCACAGGCCAGGGCTGGAGTGCAGGCTCTGTTCCCCTCAGACCAGAAAACCGGCTCTGCCTCTCGGTAGCTGGGGGCCCCGGGGGAAAACCTGAGCTCTCTGCACAAACCTCAGTTTCCTCATCCACACGATGACGATAACAGTACCTGCCCTCAGAGAGTTTCTGTGAGAGTTAAATGCGCCGATACAAACACAGGGCCCAGAACAACACCTGGACACAGTGAGAATTCAGGAAGCAGAGAGCATTTTTACTTTTCCCAGGAAATGCTATCAAAGGGGCTGTGCATGCCAGCAACTTGGCCAGGGCCCCCAGAGACCCACAGTGACAGCCTCCTTTTCCCAGGGAGCCCCTGAAGGCATAGCCTGGAGCTCTGGTCGATGTAATGCATCAAGGCCTGCAGCACCCCTGGGGGGCCACCCTGCAGTGGAAGCTCTTACAAGTGGATGAGCTCTCAGAGGACACCCCGCCTGAAGACCGGACCTTGGGGCAGAAGGGTTGGCATCCAGGTGACACACGGACCGCTGCATGGTCAGTCCTGTGTAAGATTGTTCATTTCGATCAGCAGGGTCTCTGAACTACTGGGGGCAAGGGAACCAGGGCAGCCCTTCCTGGTGGTCTGGGTACCTGAGAGTCACCCCCTGACCCAGGAACTCCAAATACAACACGCACATTTGTGTCCATCTACTCTAGTCTAACCCGTCTCTCTGCTGTTGGATGGGCATCTGGGTGGGGCTTCGGGCTGGATTCTGTGCATGACTCAGTGCTCCACAGGGACCAATGACGATGCTGGGAGATGACTTCCCAGGAAGCTGCTTTTCTGGAGTAGATGCCGGAGAAGAACAAGCCCCCTCGCCCGTGCCCATCGTAAAAGCAGAGCACAGCCGGGCTCAGCACCAATCCCACCCTCAGCCCCCAAAACTCTGATATGGCCGAGATTTGGGCTTAGTGACTTTGACAAGAACGCTCTCTTAGAAGGGAGCGGTCAACGAAATAGAATAGTACGCAGTCACCAAAGAGAACCTGTTTTGGCCTAGAGACCAAAACGCAGTAACTAATGTTGGGTCAGCAAAAATGGACTGAATGTCTCTACGCCAACGGCGCCCAGTTAGGAGGGAGTGGGGCTGGCTGCAGGCAGACCCGACCCCAACTCTCTGTCCTGTGTTCTGCAGGCATTACACTGGGGGAAGACAGCCCAGTCTGCCAATCGCACAGAAGAATGCGGACAAGTTCAGCTGGGCAGGGAGCGCCGCCCCCCGGGGTCTGGGAGAGGCCTCATGGGCCGCTGCCCCCGCCCTGTGGGAAAAGAGGCCCACAGTCCCCGTGCCAGGGACAGTGGGCGATCACCAAGTGTTACCACATTAGGACCCATCAGAAGTGCTCGTCTCCTTGTTAAAATCAGAGGAAATGGAAAAAATCTGGAAAGGGCAAGTTTCAAGCAGAAACATAGGCAATTGTCTGATGCTTTTTATATAAAGGAAAAACAAAATTCTATTTGGGTTTTAGCTACACGTGCCTGCATCCCCTTTCCTGGGGCAGGATGGAGCCCAGAAGAGAGAACTAACACGGCCTACATCTCAGGAATCACTGTCTCTGACAACTCGGCCACTGGTTCACAAGGAGCTCAGTAATGTCACCAAAACAACAGGACACTCAAGTCTGCTAGAAGGTGGGCAGGACCTGGCTGCCCCAGCCACTCTGCTGGGAGGAAAGGAGGACAGCTGGGGTGGCCCACGTGCCCCAAAGACAAAGCCTCCTCTCCCCTCTCCCTTCCCTCCCTGCTCCTCAGGGAGCTGAGAATTCTCAACCCAGGAGGGGCATTGCTCAGCTCCCAGGTTCCTCTAATTTAGTGCACTGCTGCAGAACCAAACGTCCCTGGAGGGTTGACATCTCCCCAGAGACAGATAATTACCCCCTGGAACTCCCTGTGTCTTTAACTCTTTGAGGCCTGCAGGGCCCATCAGCGCTGCTGAAGCAGTAATTAATTATCCTCCAGGGAGCCAGAAGAGGGCCAGCAGCCCCCCAAGTGGGGGACATTTCCAGGGCTTAGTTCTCTCAAGTGCTGGCACCTGAGCCATTACCTGAGAACTGCAGTGAGCTCCTTGAAGAAAGATTGTGCACAGAGAAGCTGCTCACATGTACACACTCTGGATTGTCCAGGGCCCACAGTCACGTCCCCCGGCCCCTGGTACGGCCCCGACACCGAGGCATCCCATAAACGTCTGATTAGAGAATGATCATAATGCAAAAGCCAAATGGAAATCCCTTAATCACCAAAGCCCACTAATCACCCAGATCCTTTGTAGAAGAAGGCCACGTGGAAATAGAGTTAAATAAAAATATTAAACAATCTCTACAAAACGCTATGCCAGAAATATGGATTAAATGAGATAAAAAGGAAAGCTCTCTGTAAACTCGAAAGTACCATACAAATGTGAGCCATTAATACAGGGATCACTGAGTAAAGAGTGAACATTCTACTCCCTCCCACCACCACCGTCCAACCTTCCACCCCCCGGGAAACAAGCTTGCAGGTCTGTCTTGCTGACTAGGCAGAGGGCACATTCGAGCTAACGATCAGGCACGTGCTGCTCTGAGGTCAGTGCTCTGATGAAGCGTTAGCACTGGGTCTCTGCGGTCTCTGCAAGGAATGCATGCCTGCAGCAGGCTGTGCCCCCATCAGCTCCAGGACACTGGTTACTCTTAGAAGCCTCTGCCCGTACTGAGCAGGTACAAGCCTTACTCATGTGGGCTGAAGCTGAATTAAGAGATGAAACGGAGAGCGAAGGAGAGGTGAGATAAGCAGGACACGGGCCTTGACAGCAAGCCCTCTGCTTAGGGACCCGCCAGCTCCAGCCCTGCGGGAGCTTCCTATGCAAGCTTGTCTCGGTCCCTCGGCAAAGGGGATCTGGGCTGCCCCACCCTCCATCCTGTCCCCAAAGACCACCCTCCCAGCATGGCACAAACCAGGAACTCATGGGGCAAGCCTGGATCCCGCCCTGCCACAGCAGGGGGACAGCTGCAATGTACCTTGGTCCGCCACGTTCTCGATGTTGACCTTGCGTTCATTGGCCATGAAGCCGATAACCGAGAAGATGACGAAGCCGGCAAAGATGCTCGTGGCACTGTTGGTGCAGGTTACGATGAGAGTGTCCCTGGCAGGGAGAGATAAGAGTTTGATGTCGGATGTGCTCGGTGAGGTGGACGGGCCGGGGGAAGGATGCAGAAATGTATGCCCGTGTGTTTGCGTGTGTTTGTGTACACGTGTGCATGCCCATTTCTGAACTCGTGTTCACTGCAGGCTGGCCCTGTTGACATTTCTTCACAAGGAAACGAAGAACCAGTCCTGACCGCAGGCTCCCTCGGGCTGATTTTACAAGCACCAAAAGGCTCAAAATGATCTCCCCTACTGCCCCGCTCCAGGGCCTCTGGGTCAAGGCGCTGGCTCAGGTGCGGCAGACGCCGGTGGGCCCGCAATGCAGGGGCAGAGGCAAGTCTGTCCATCAGAGCAGAAGCTGAGGGATGGGGCCTTCCAGGCCTCCAGGACAGGAAGCACGTATGAGAGAAGAGAAGGCAGTGGGACCAGGAAATGCCACCAGGTATGGGGCCTGCCTGGGGTTGGGGCGAAAAGGGGAGAAGGGCAAGCGGGGAGGGGAGGGGAGAGAGCAGCACCGGCCTTTGTCCCGGCGCCCTCTGCTGGCAATGTTGCTGCGGTTCTCCAGCCTGCCCCTCTGCCATCCTAGACTCAGAGGGGTCACAGCTAGATGGAGCCTCAAGGCCAAACCCAAATACGGATTCTCTTACACATTACTGGCATGACCTTGAGCAAGTCACTTTCTTTCCACTCTGATTTTAAATGGTGGCAATGACACCCTCTCCCTGGCAGGTTGTTATGAGGACAGAATCAGATGACATCCGCACAGCACAGGGTTTGGCTCCTGCCTTGTCCCACCCGTGAGTTTACTGATGGGGAAACAGGGGCCCACTGAAGGTAAGGGGCTAATTAACAGGAGGTCAGGATTTGAATCCAGACTTCCTGCCTCCCAGCCTCATGTTCTTTCTGCCACACCCCACGGCCTCGTTTCTAACGGAGCACAGAGCAGTGCTCCCCGGTTGATGGTGTTCACACAGGTCCAAGGGTCACGGGTTAATGAGTGGCTGTGACCAAAGACGTTCAGACACCTTCGTCTGCATTCCAGCTATTACGGGCTGAGCTGCGTGCCCCCAAAATCCTATGTTGAAGTGCTAACCCCTAGTTCCTCAGAGTGTGGCCGTATTTGGAGACTGGGCCTTTAGTCAGGCAATTAAGTTAAAAGCAAGTCATTCGCGTGGGACCTAATCCAATAGGAACTGGCGCCTCACAAGAAGAGGAGATCAGGACACAGACACACGCACGGAGGGAAGACCAGGTGAGGACACAGGGAAAGATGGCTGTCTACAAGCCAAGCAGAGAGGCCTCGTGAGACACCAACCCTGTCGACACCTTGACCTTGGATTTCCAGCCTCCAGAACCGTGAAAAATTACTTGCTGGTGTTTAGGCCTCCCACTCTGACATTTGTCAAGGCAGCCCTAGCAGGCCAGTACTAAGGCTCTCTCCAGTCTGGCCTCGGCCTATTCTCAGACCCCTCCCCTCCCAGCCTCGTGTGCACACACCTTCTGCTCCCGCCTCGCACCTCCACCACACTCATTCGCATCACGCCCACCTCTAGCCACTTCTGCCACCTGAAATACAACCCCTCCTCCCCTGCACCTGCTGGAAGTCGAGCCAGCATAGATCTCACCTCTGTGAGGCCACCCCAGCCATCCTGGGCCACAGCTCAACTGTCAGCTCTTCCTCTCAGCTCACAAAATATCTCATACATTGTTAAAACTAATAATATTAATAATGGCAACTGCCATTTATTGAGCAGTTACTGTGTGCGAAATATTGCTCTAAGAATTTGCATACATCATCTTTTACCTCTCAACAAAAGATTATAATCTGCATTTTATAATGAGAAAACTGCCCATGTCTTGGAGTTTTAGTAGACGGTGAAGTCATAACTCAAATGCAAGTCCATCTCAGTCCAAGGTTCTTTCTTTCTTTCTGGTTTTAATCAGCCCCCCAAAGAGAAGGGGCCTTATTTTCTTATTGCTTGTCATAGACATATTTAACTTTCAGATGTCACCTCCTCCAGGAGCCGTCCAGGCTCTCTCAGGTCCTCGGGACTCCAGAGGCCCCCTAACATCACACTATCCACGTGTCCCCTGAGGATCCCGTCTAGACATATAGATTCCTGGGCCTGCCCCACCTCCAGACATTCTGATCCACAGATCTGGGGGGGACTCAAAGTTCGCATTTTTTTCCAGCTTTTTTGAGGTATAACTGACAAAATTGCAATATATTTAAAGTGTGCAATGTGCTGATTTGCTATGCATAGACATTGTGACGGGGACCCCACCACCGAGTGACTTCACACCTCCATCACCAAGTGCTCTTTCCACCGTGCCACACTGCATTTCTTACGGGGGTCTCTAGAGAAATATTTGTCGAGTGACCGAATGACCCTCCTCCATCAGTGTATCCACGGACTAGGTGGCTCACAGATGACCATCCCAGGACACAGCTAGCTGCACAGCAGCTCCCTAGAGACTCAGTTCCATCCCGTGTCGGGGGCAGCAGTGCAAGTTGGGGTCCAGGCCACCAGCAGCCAGCAGCTAGGCCTTAGCAGAGGGCTCCACCTGTGCCAGGTGAAGTGCGAGGATGAGGGTTCAGGTGTCTGGTAACGCAGTCCCTTGTTCTGTCCCCAGGCCCTCGTCCCGCTCACCAGCCCCCTTGGGGACCGGAAGAGCCTCCACGTACCTGTAGCAGTTGTTGTGGAATTTGTTGTAAGAAGACAGAGTGATCAGGCCTCCCCACGCGGCAGATAAGGAGAAGAAAATCTGAGTGGCAGCGTCTTTCCACACCTGGGAGGCAAGAGAGGAGAAGATTCAAGGTCACCGGGGGAGGCTGGACCGGGAGAGGGGGGGTCTCCCACGACCCGTGCACATCATCCCCGGAGGAAAGACAGGCAGGACAAGATGACTTTGCCAGCAATATAAACAAGAAACAGACATCATTTTCGCTGGAAGCCAAAAAGGCAGTAAATTACTGGGGAGACTTTCACCCCGTTCTAGCCAAAGGAGAGGAACTCAGTACACTACACACGCTTCACGCTCACAAGTCCCGCCACAAGAAACTGAGCAGATGGCAGGGCCCTCTCTTTAGGGGAATACGCTCTCCAAAAACAATTTTCAACAGCAAAAATATTCATGGATACAAAATAAAAACCTTTTTAAACTGGCATTCCTACAGATTACAGCAACCTATTAAAAATCTGAATTCCATAGCCCTCATCTTAGTAAAGTGACCTCTGTGCCACAGCACAGGATCACAGGGCCACAACCGGCTGGAACCCGGCTGACAACACCTCCTGGTCCTCTCGGTGATTTCTCTTAATTGTCCTCACAAAATTCCAGAAGGCCACTCAAGAGTTTGAGCTAGGGATTTATGTGATTTGTATGATGGCCCTCCCATCATTTCTAGAAATTAAGTCCAGTTTTTAAATTGTACTTAAAATATGCAAAAACAAAGTTCAAGTGTGCGCTGGCAAAGTCTGTGCCTATCCCAACATCCACTCTCCCATACTCCTTAGTAACAAGGCTGTGGTTTTATGTAAAGGCATGAGCCCAGCCAAATGGCTCCCTCCCAGCATCAAGGGGCGGTGCAGCCAGGAGAGGATCATATGATTTCGTTTCTGGCCAATAATGTGAAAATCAGGTGTTATGGGAACTTCTGGGGTTTCTCCTCTTTTAAAGAGAGGCAGCATGCCTATCTCCACCCCTTCCCTCGCCCCTTTGTGCTACCTGGAATGCTGATGTGATGGCTGGAGCTCTGGCAGCTATATGGAAGCTATTCACTGAGAATAGTAGGATGGAAAGACAGGCACCTGGGACACTATGGTGCCACCAACCAGTGCTTTACTACCTACCACTAGGCTGCTTTCAAGCACGAGAGCGAAGTAAACTTGGCCGTGTTTAAGCTGCCATTATCTGAAGGTTTTCCACTAGGTGCTATCAAGCTCAATCCTAGGTATGTGTTCTTAACACACTCTGGAAAAGCAGATATTTCTCTAAGGTGAGAAAAGTCACTTCTCATTAAACAATCGCCCCCTCATTTGGAGGTTTCAGAGTTGGGAATTTCAGAGTATGATGTGCCTGCACAGAGAAAGCGCGAGCGTGTGCTGGCCCTGTGTGTCAGTGCGCCAGCAAGACTCCAATGTGTCTGAGCCCTTTGAATTATAATCGCTTGTGGTTTGCCTAAGTGCTGTTATTTTCCAACCAGTAACACTCCTTTTCCAACACTACAGCTAGTAACAGATAAGAGGCATGAGGTGGCCCAAAACTGTGAAGGGGATCTCATTCTTCATTTCCGCCTCCACTGCAACCCAGATGTGGGACGACCATTCCAGGAATCTGAAAAGCCCCAGCTGCCCGCTCTCATTAAAGATTTCCTGAGTGCACAGGGGTCCAAGCGCATCAGGGACTTGTAAAAGTGAACGGTGAGCTCCCTGGAGGGGAGGCCTGACCCCTTCTGCCAAACGGCGTCCCAACCCGGGACCATTCGCACATGCTGCCCCCCCACCGGCAAGTTAGAACTCGAATCCTGAGCTCACCGTGGCGTCGGTGAGCTTCTCCCACTTCGGCGTGATGAAGTACCAGATGCCAGCACCAGCTCCGGGCAGGGTCACCCCGCGGATGAGGAGGATGACCAGCACGACGTACGGGAACGTGGCCGTGAAGTACACCACCTGGAACGCGTCCGACAGAGGGCTGCGATGAGCGGGGCTGCCGGGTATGCCCGCACCGAAGGGGCGGAGACAGAGGGACCTGCCGCCTGGACTCAGCGCCTCATGGTGAGGACACCGGGTAGTTTTCCCCAAGCTCTGCTAGGGCTGGGGGCACAGGGAAGGCACTGGGGCCAGAGGTGAATCAGAGAGAGCCAGAAATAAGTCTGTGAAGGGAACACTAAGGCTGGGAGGTGAGTCCGCCTGCAGTGCGGAAGGCTGGAGAGAGCCCGCCCCGGCCAGCTGCTGAGGCGACAGCTCCCTGAGGACCCCTGGGAGGACAGCTGCCTGCCTCCCTCCTCCCTAACTCCTACCCCACCCTCTGCTGGAGGCCCCCAATTCCACCATTAGAGATTAATCCTTTTAGCTTAAGCCTTCCATCGTTGGTTATATAGACACCCCAGGTGAGGCAGCCCGAGGAGGTGAAAAGACCATGATCTTGGAATTTGACACATTTAGGTTCAGATGAAGTCGCACCACTGGCACTGAGTAGCTGTGAGACCCTGGACAAGCTCTGAAGCTCTGTGAACCTCAGTTTCTGCATCTGTAAACTGAGGATGATGGCACCTTTCTTAAAAAATGATCGTGAGGATCAAACTAATGCAGAGATAGCCCTAAGCATAGCGTCTGATCTATAACAGACGGTCATTAAACGCAGTTAGTCTCAACAAGCATTCACTGAGGGCCCACTGTGAGCTGGGTGCTGTGCTAGGCATTGGATGCATAAAGATGCAGGGACCCAGGACCTTGAAGACCCCGTCACAAAGTCTGGGTAACAGGCTCAGCAATTACATACAGGACACCAGGACGTCCAGGGGAGGGCACTGTGCCCAACCTGGGAGTTCACTGAAAGACTCATGGAGATGACACAGGAGCCAGGTCTTAGAGGCCAAGTGCAGCTTAAAGGAGGTACAGCGAGGCAGGAAGGTGGAGGGAGAAGTGGGCCAGGCAGCGGTGCGAGGGCAAAGCTCTGATGGCTCACTATCGGGAGAGCATAAACTTGAGGCTAAGAGTGAATGGGGGGGCTGCAGCACAGGAGACCACGTCATGGGAGGTGTGGAAGGCCAGCCAAAGTACGCTCCTGGATTCTGGACGAGAGGGAGGGACCAGAGTCGAGAAACATTTAGGAAGTAACCTCAGCAGAACATGGTACTGTGGTTGGATGGGGATGAGTGGGAGGCACTTTCTTTCCTCATCCGGCAATCAGACCCTGGGAGAAGGATGGGCTTGGGACCAGGATGTGGCAGATGAGGAGGCAGAGCTCAGGCTCTACAGTCCCACGGGCCCAAGATCAAACCCCAGCTCCATCACTGATGAGCTGGGCCTCCTGGGGAAGTGACTTGACCTTTCTGAGTCTCAGTGTCCACACCTGCAAAGTGGCAATACCAACAGCATATTCCCCATGGGGCTTGTTGGGAGAGTTCAGTGGAACAGTCCGTACAAAGTGGCACAGGCCTAGGGGCACCACTTCAGTCTTCCTAAGACGCACCAGTCCCAAATTTAATAACACTGACAACCCCCAGCTCACAAGTTGGTTGCATCCCAAAAGTACATTGGAATACACTTGGAAGGATGAAGTTAAGCACCCATCCCGGCCGCCAAACCCTCTCTGATGCATGTGGAAGGTGTATACAGCTGGGCGAGCCACTCCGTTCACACTCGGAACACCTGCCCCAGGAGGGAGACAGAGACCCTGCCACACACAGGCTGCACAGCCCCCAGGGCTTGGCGGGGGGCTCCTGCCTGGCAGCGACTGGCAGGCACTGGAATTTTAGAGGATGAGGACCAACTTCAGATGGGTTGGGAGAAGGTTAGGGTTGAGGTTAAGATATAACTCTTGGGGTCACTTCATTTATTGAAATAAATACACACATATACACACATATGTGCACATACTTTTAGAGCACCTAATGTATGCCAGGCACAGTTTGAAGCATCTGGGGTTTGTCAGTAAACAAGACAAAGACCCCTGCCCTCAAGTAGCTTACATTCAGCTAGGGAGATGGACAACCCACAGTAATCAGAATAGCATTCCCTGTAGCATCTCAGAAGGTGACGAGTGCACTGGAAAAGAGAAAAAGCGGATCAGGGTGGGGGCCGTGCGTGCCAGGAAGGACGGCTGGGAAGGCCCATGTTAGGATGGGCAGGTGGGGGGCCTTGTGGGGAAGTTGGCCGGGACTTAGAGGAAATTCAAGAGCCAACTGGACATCTGGGGGACATGCCAGACAGAGGGAACAGCTGGAGGAAAGGCCCAAGAAGGGAGTGTGCCTGACTTCTAGAAAGAGCCAGGAGGCCAGAATGGCCGGGTGAGGGGCCCACAGGTAGGAGGGGGTGCAGATCCTGTGAGCCTGTGGGGCCTTCACTCTGTGGGAAGCGGGTGCAACTGCAGGGACCTGGGCAGAGGGGCGCCATGATCTAGTGTTGGAACAGGGTCACCCTGTTGCTGTGTCGCGAGTGTCCCACAGGGGCTCAGGGGTGCAACAGGGCAGCAGGTCGGAGGCCACAGCTGCAACCCAGGCAAGGGACGGTGATGGCTCCAACTGGGTGTTTCAGTGGAGCCAGGAGAAACAGTTAGATACCAGATATTGAACAGCAAGAGCCAGTCAAATTTCCTGACCGATTGACTGCGAGTGAGAGACAGAGAGGAGTCAAGGGCGGCGCCTAGGTTTTTGGCCTTGACAACGGGATGGTGGAGGTGCCATCAGCTGGAATGGGGCAGACTGTGGGCTAAGGAGAGAGAGGTGTCATTTCTTCCTCTAAACCCAGTTACTCGTCAAGGACAAACTCTCTCTGGCTACAGACCAGGGCGGGCTGGTCTCCCTTTCTCTGCATTGCTCCCTCCACTGACCTGGGGCCTCTTCCCTGCCCCACAGGACAGCAGTCTCCCCTCCCCGCTTGCCATGAAGAACTTGGAGGGCTAGGGACTGAGGGGAGGGGCGGCTGCTCCCCCACCCCTGCCAGGCCTGCTTCCCTCCTTCCCCCGACGTGGGGAAGCCTCCCCTTCCACACACAGACATTGAGAAACCCAAAGGCACCTGACGTCTCAGGAGAAAACCGCCAGCCCAGGACGGCCCGGCCTGTCCTCCCAGCTGTGGGATGCGGCTGGGGGAGGAGATGCTACCACGGCAGGGCCCTGACCAGTCTGACCTCCACACCACCCAGACAGGAGAGGCAGGGTGACAACTGAGGAATATCCTTTTCACCCCTGACCATGCGGGGCTGGTGGGAAGGGAGGCCGGAAGGAGGTAAGGGAGGGGACGTGACCTAGAAGCAGAGCCGGCAGGAGGAAGCCCAACACCAGCCCCAGTCTGACGGGCTGGGACCACTGCTCCCACTCCACTGCTGGAGGCTGTTCGGACACGACTGTTTCTGGAGCTCCCTCTGCAGATCAGCTAATCACAGTCCCATTTTGCAGAGGAGGAAACTGAGGCTCAGGTTAAGCATCTCTCAAAGGGTTAAATATCTCACTCAAGGTCTCCGGGCTGGAGTCAAGATCCAAACGTGAAGCTCTCTGCCTCAAAGCCTGTGTTCCTTCCTTTCATGCCCCTCTCTGGGCCACAGGATCAGATATATGGGAGGCAGGCGGGGCCCAGACGAGGAGGGGGCAGGTGAGCGCCCAGGGTGCAGGAGTTAAGGAGGCCCTCACTCTCAGGGGCCAACCTGCATTGCAGGAACCTGAGAGGGGGTGCCACCTTAAATTTCACACCCCAGGCATGTGCCTGCCTCCCCCAGGTCAGGCCCTGGTGTATGAGATGATGCACTCACTTTGTAGATGGTGATCGTGGTGAACTCAAAGGGCCCACAGTTTGGTTTGTAAATCCTGGGGATGCCTCAGATGTGATCAGGTGTCCATGGTGCTGTGTGCACAGTGAGCTTCCCTGTGCGAAGGGGCTTCGGGACGCACCTGCGTCAGGACATACTGTTCGAGGAATTGACCTTGAGCAGTAGTGAATTACACTTGGCAGGAGTGACATGACTAGCTGATCTGAGCCTGCTGGCCTGACACTTGGCAGCATCCTCCTCCCAGCGGGAGCCCTGGGCAGGTGGGAAGGTGAGGCCCCACCAGCCTGCGCTGACTAATGGGGTTAGCTGTGTGTTGCTGCCATAACTCTCAGGCAGAGCGGCTCCTGAGCTCAGAGGGGCTGCATCTGACCTTCAGGCTGCCTGCCCATCGCCCCTGTCTCTGGAATCCCAGCTGCTCAAAGGGAGACTCAGGTTCATAGGAAGCAGCCGGCCGGTCTTGTCTCCCAGGGCCCTGAACAGAGGAACTGGGCTTATCTTCCTGCAGGGAAAGGAGGACATCTCTGGTGCCTAGAAATGACAGTGTCCATGGAATTGCCATCACAAAGGAGCCTGCCATCAGGAGGAGCCTCGGCCAGCGTGCGCTCACCTTGGCTTCGAAACAACGCTCCCCAGCTAGTGTCTGCACACTCCAGGGCAGGGTAACAAATCGTGATTCATTATTTCTGGTGGTGTTCCTCATTTTAAAAGAATTGATCATTGACCCCTAGTTGGAAACCTTTCTCAGCGAAGCAGAAAGATAAGTTAGCAGATCTAAAAGAAAAGCTTGGCTGCTCAGGGCTGCTCAAAAGTCCCCATTCCGGAAAGCCCATAAAATCTAGCACCAAGGATTGACTTCTAAATCAATGCAAAGAACTGGCCGTAAGACCGTCCGAGCAATCCCAGACTAATGAAGCTAGAAGGGATCTTAGAGAATATTTATTTTAACCCTGAAATTTGCAGATGTGGGAAAGGAGACCCAGGTGCATCCTATGACTTGCCCAGCTGGCAATGACGGCTAATGATGGCAGAGATGGGGGAGGGGTGCCAAGGTCCTGATTGGCAGCAGGGAGACTTTTATGCCCCCAGTGCAAGTGATGACTCTGCCATTCTGCATTCCCATCCATTCCTAACAGCCCCTCCTCGGGAAAGGATGTCAGGTCGTGGAAAGAGTCTAGGCTTCAAAGGGAGACAGACCTGAGTTCAAATCCTACCACTGCCACTTAAAAGCTGTGCGAGCTCAGACAATTTACTCTACCTTGATGAGCCCACCTTCTCTGTCTCTAAAATGGGAATAAATATGCTGACCTCGCAGGGGCCTGTGGAGACAGTGAACTAATGCGTGTGATATACTCAGCAATCTGAACCAAGAAGGTTCAACAAAGCCCTCTTTTTCTTCCCACTTCCCCACCAGAGACACTGCTTTCAAGATGCTGCAGTGGCACAATGCACACTCAATACATCAGGCATTTCATTACAAAATGAAAAAAGCCAGTGTAAATTAAGAACTGACCACATGCCAGGTATTGTGTGTGCATCATCTCACTGGATCCTTATAACAATCCTATCTGGTGGGTACTGTTATCCCCAATTTACAGATGAGGAAACCAAGGTTCCAGAGGTTAAATAGCTTGTCCAGAGTTATACAAGGAGAAAGTGATACGGGCAGGATTTGAACTCACGTTGGTCTGGCTCTAGAGCCACCAGGCCACCCTTCCTCATGTCAGCAAAGAGGCCCTTTGCCACCCTCCTCACCTGTCACCTCTCCTCCTGTAGTCACACCTTCTAGCCCATCCTGCTGGAGACCTGCCTGGCCACTTCGATCCTGGCTGAGGCTGCCCTGTCTCCGTCTCTAGCGGTAAGTGAAGATCCTGCCAGTGTGATTTTGTTTGAGTAAATCCTTGGCCACTCTTGCTAAGTGATCTCTTAGCTGGGTTCCAAGCCACCGAAGCGAGGAGTCCAGGGACCCTCAGGACCCACACGGCATTGTTGTAAGGGTCGTGGCAACATTCCCCATCTGCCTGCAGCCTTAGGAAAGCAATCGATCCAGTCTTATAACACTCATTCAGAGCCAGCAGGCTCCTCAAGGGTCCCCTGCTCCCAGCTCTCATTTTACAGAAGGGGAAACTGAGGTCAGAGAGGAAAATTGCCATTCCCCACCCCCCCACCCCGAGCTCATTCAGCAAGTGTTCAGACAAAATAATATTAGAGCTACAGGGTCTCAGACATCACCCGGTTCAAATGCATTCACTTTAGAACGGAGGACTTCTGAAATAGCTAAGACAATTTGCTTTTCATTTGTTGGCAGAAAAACAAATAAAAGCTAAGAGCAAATCAGAAGCTCAGGCAGGTTTCGTGGCCCAAGTGGAGCTGTCCCTATTCAGCAAAGGCCAGACATCCTGGAGGACTAGACCCCAGGTCGCCTCGCCCCCCGTCTGGGTTTCTCTCCCCACCTCCTGTGACCTAGGCAGCACCCCTGGCCTCAGGTAACCCTGACAAACCCGCCAGTCATTCAAGTCCCTGGGGTACCAGATTATGTGGAGGGCACCAGAAAGAGCCATTATGAGAAGTCACCTGTGAGCATGTCCATGTGCCCAGGGACTCTGCTCTCTGTGGCTAAAGGGTGCTGGGTCTGGGTGCCTGGTGGGGGTGTGAAGCATGCCTTGGAGGTGGAGGTGGCACAGACCCGCGCACCCTCGAGGCCTGATCCTTCCAAAATTGGTTGTTGGTGTGTAACCACAGTAAGCCCTGGCCTGGACAACCGGCCCAAACCCGACTCCACAACCTGTGGTCTCAGCGTCCACCATCACACGCTCATCCCTCGGGCCTTAAAGATATTTTGGTTTTCATCCTGAAACATGCACGTGACTCTTAGGATAATTAAATACTATTGGTTGTCATCAAAGTGATTGGTTAGCCATTCAATGGCGTTTTTCAGTTTTTCTAAAGCAGCAGGAAGATGAGGGAAGACACTGTGGCCCTTACAACCAGGTCCATCCAGTGTGTCCTGGGGTTTCCTGGACTCCTTGCCGTCCACGGCTCAGAATTGAGCTTGGGGTGGGAGCTCCATCATCTCTGAAGGGCCAGCCAAGCAATCGCCAAGCAAGATCCCACCAGCAGGACCGTCACCCTTTACTGCTGTGGGTAAGTGGGGTAAAGAGTGTCGGGCTGGGGGTTGGAAGAAGGTCATCAAAGGCCGAGAACATGGTAGCCAGGAGTGAGGAGACAGAATCCGCTTTACAGTTATGATCTTTTTCCAGCTTCTTGGAAGGAGCAATAACTGACCTGGCAGCCAGACCGACAAGCAAAGAGCCAGCAGCACGAAGCATGGAGTTTAGGGAGAGTGACTGAATTGCATCAGGGCCATCCCAGCTGCTGAGTGAAGTGGCAGCCCCATGGGGAAGGGAGGAAACAGTCACAGCAGCCCCACCCTCCCCAGGAGCTCATCTAACCCTAACACAGCCCTCAAAGAAAGGTGCCACCATCCCACTGCACAGACAGGAGTGACATCACTTGCCCGAGGCCCCACAGCCACTCAGGGCCGGGATCAGAATTACAACCCCGGCTCCTGACTCTGGTCTCAGAGCTCTTCCGCTGCCACAGGACACAGTCATGCCTGGCTGTCCCAGAGTTTCTCCCAGACAAATACAAGTCCTTACTTTTCCTGAAGTCTTGATGCCTTTTGCCAGGGATGCATACACGATCACCCAAGCCAGGAAGAGGCAGAAGGCCAGCGGCCACCTGATCTCCCCTGGATACTCTATCCCGGCAGAAATCTTCAGCACAAAGTACCTACAAGTCAGAAAGAGAGAGGAGGGAGGAAACGAAGGAGGAAGAGGAGGGAGGGAGGGAGTGGCCTTCCGCAGGCTTTAATCTCCGGCAGAGCCAGGAGCCAAACAACCCAGCACCCCGCCCTCCCCATGAGAGATGTGATCTGAGCAGGTGGCAAGGGGTTCGCTGGCCTGGGCTCCCACCCACAGCTGCCCGCAGACAGACCGACTGGATTTACCCAGTTCTTAATTATGCGCTGGGAGACCACTGGCGGCCCTGGGCAGGCTTTGTACAAGACCACTTCAGCTCCAACGTCGGCCAGGGCTGCCCCAGGAGAAGAGCAACAAATCCAACAGCCTTGGAGGCTCCCGTACAGCCTCCACTGCATCAGCAAGGTGGATGTCTTTATACAAACTCACAGCACCAACCGAAACGCTAAGCTGTCTGGGATGATTTTTGTGCGCTTCCGTATTGTTCCACTATTTTATGACAATGTTTTCCAGGATATGTGTGTAATTTTAAATTGAAAAAATCAATACAGAGTCATTATGCTAAATGACCAAAAATGCTGCCTCTGCATTTTAGTTCCAGTTGCGTTGGGCACGTCTCCAGGCTGAGGTGAGCTGAAACATCAAAGCAGAGCCGGCTGGGCCTTATTCAAGGACAGACCCCCGGGGTAAGAAGCAGGGGGTTGCTGGGGCCCTGTCGCAGCTGCTGACAGCCTATGTAGGTGCCGAGAAGTCCCGGCCGACCTGGTGACCCTCGCGCCCCAGGCAGCAGCTTGTAGCCAATGGGCAGGCAGCCTCCTTCCTGGGACAGGAGGTGGTTACAGGGACACTGAGTCCCAACAGACTCAGACAATCCCCTCAACAATGCAGCAACTAAGTCCCACGTCCTGGAGGAGAGTGCTGTGTTTCTAGGTTGGCGGCTTTCTGTGACCTGAACAAAGGACCAGCCAGAATCCAGACTCTCCAGGACTCTAGAAGTGACAGCCCAGAGGTTCTGACCTGCTGGGGGGAGAGAAGGCAGCAGCACAATCCTTTTCCAGCCAGCAGCGCTGTCCCCAGCCAGCTAGCGAGGGGCCACAGGAGAGGCTGTTGGCAGCACAGTCACCCTTGTCAAACAGGGCTGGCCACGCTCTGGGCTGGCAGAGCCCACTTCATCTCAACCTGGGCTCAAGAGCTGAGTAGGGACCAAGGGTGGCTGACCCGGGCTCCCAAACCTTAGGGACCATACTGCCCAACAACAAAAAGGACTTTCTCTGTGTCCCCGCCCCCAACAGGGTAAACCACTGAGTCAGCAACGCCACAGCACTTGGCATCTCCACTACCCATGCTTTAAGAAGGGATCTCAGACGGGTCCCAGGAAGCTCCTCACACCATTCCCTGGGACCTAAGACTGGTCCCAGAGGATGAGCAAAGACCATCAGAGGCCAGTTCACAAATCACTGCATGGTATACCTAACCGGGTGACTACGTGATCAGGTTTCCTCCCACCACCAGGCCAGACTCAGCTTCCCAGTGCTCAGGGTGAGTCAGCCCGCCGCCCTGCTCCCACGTTATCTTCAAAAGGGGTTATTTCGTCATTCAGCCTGACTCCCCTTTCTGTTCTGCAGGGACAGCCATGCACCCTGTGAGTCTGCACAGGAGAGAAAGCTGGAATAGGAATTAACGGTAACCGGAAGGACTAAGGGGGTCTTAGTGAGCACTTCTCATTATCCAAGTAAAGGCCACAAACCGGGGGCCCACTCATGTATGCATTTAACTTGGCCCCCGTGTTTTATTTGAATTAGTTTGCAAACATTTAAAATGGGAGAGACACATAAAACTTCGAATTTTATTTCCAACTTCTCTTGTAAGACGGAAGCTCTAGCAGCATGGACCCCACCCCCCCAAGGCAAGGATGGGTTGGAGCTGGGCAGCAGCAGCCTACCTTACACGAGGCAAACCTCCTCTCCAGTCTGCCACAGTCCCCACCATTCTCTGTTGTCTCATTCATTTGTACTTCACTCATTTGCTGGCAAGCAAACCTCCCCACCAAGCCCCTGAGCACATCTGAGTTTATAACCCCCAACTTAAGGCTTAACTATCAAACATTCTTTATTTATCCTCTGTTGAACTCTGTCTACATTTACCTCCCCTAAGAAATAATTCCATGACCTTTTTTAATCTTCCTGTGGTGGCTGAGGGTTTCCTAGATCCCTGAACCTCAGTCCTGAATGTCTGGCAAAATGGATGTAGAAAGTACAAAACCAAGGCAAAACTGTTAAAAAAAAAAAGAAGAAGAAGAAGAAGAAAACTTAGTTCTTTAAACTAAGCCATTGACCCTGACTTGTTTTCTTACTTTTTGCCTCTCTTCCCTTCTCAAGTGAGGAAGGAAAAAAAAAAAAAAACCCTAGTTAACTGGAGGTCTGCTTAGATCACCGTGGATGAAGGTTCTGCAACGTCCTTGTCATCGACGTCAGGGATTACAGCAGCACCAATTCTGTTCCCACCAGCACTCAGCCAGCTCTCCTCTCCAGACCCGCAAGGGTTCTGCTCTCAGAAACCACACCAGGGCACAAGTCTTCCTCCCTGATCACTCGAGCAGGTAGGGAGGGCGCAGAGGGCGGCAGCCCATTCCTCGGGCCACCCACACTCCCAGTCTTCAAGCTGAATGTTCACTAATTCATTGGGTTTCTCTTAGAAAGTAAAAAGCAAACGAACATCTTACTTGAAATACTCTTCGCTCCCGCTGACAAACGTCTTGTTGGCCGGGCTGGTGAAGTTAACCAGCGTCAGGTTGGGGTAGGCGGCCATGCAGAAAGTCGAGTTCTTGATCTGTATTTTGGGATGGTCACTGATGACACAGGAGTCTGTTTCGGAGAAGACGGAATGGAAATACAGTGAAATCTGTATGGAAAATATACACAAATCTCCTCTCTAGCAATTTAAAAACAAAGGACAAAGATATTTGCCCAATATTGGAGAGTAACTTTGGGAAAGTGTTCACTGCTCAAAGCTAGACGGAGACAGACCGCAGACGGTGTGTTATCCACCTGGAGCCCAGTGCCGCCAGCAGCGCCGTGTGCTGACACTGTGGCTCTCAGTACGGCGCACTCCCTGGGTGGTGGGAGCCATGCTGAGCACCTGAGATGCACTACCTCGGTTAATGCTCACAACAGCATTAGCTACCATGACCTCCGTTTTTAAAATGAGGAAGAAGGCTCAAAGAGGTCTTAAGTAACTCTCCCAAAATCACACAGCTAATGAGGAAGAGAATCAAGATTTAAACCCAGATCTTTATAACTCCGCAGAAAATAAATGGCTTGCAGAAATGAGTTTAATCAGACATAAGCAAACTTTCTGAAGGGCTATGGCCACAGAAGGCTCAGCAATAACTTCACCATGAACCCACTGCCTGGACCACAGAGGACATACCATAAGTACGCTAAGATGTGCGCCACATGCTTTCCACACACTCACATGGGTTAGAGGAGGCAGAAGCTGTGCCACGTGCTCGTGAGCCTGCGGCCGGACCTCAGACCATGGTTCTCAACTGGGGATGAACATGTCCCCCAGGGGACACTGGGAAATGTCTGGGGACATTTTATTGTCATATCTGGGGAGCAGGGTGCTCCTGGCATCTAGTGGGTACCAGGATGCTGCTAAATGTCCTACAATGCACAGGACAGCGCCCCCAACAGAGATTTCTCCTGTCCAAAACGCCAGCAGCGCTGAGGTTGAGAAAGCCGCCCGAGGCTGGCACGGGGAGAGGGAACTAGCCCTGTGAGTCTTGGTGTCAGGCACTGTGCTGGACACTTTGTTATCTCGTGAAATCCTGGCAGGTGCACATTATTAGCCTCATTTCAAATCAGAAGAAGCTGAAGACTTTCTGACCATATTACAATGCCTCCCTGACAGCTTTAGAAATACTGATGACTCGACCAATATTTGAGAGTCCACCAAGACTAATAGCAAACAACACTATTTCCTAAAGGAGTGAAAAAATAACAATAACAACAACTAACACTTATAGGGCGTTTACCGTGTACTCCACACGTACTTTAAAGCACCATAAGTGATTTACATGCATTAACTGATTTAAGCCTCACATCACTCCTATGAGGTAGGTATTGTTCTTATCTCCAGGTTGCAGATAAAGAAACAGGCACAGAGAAGTGCAGTTGCTTGCCAAGGTCACAGAGCAGAACCAGGAGGCAAACAGTCACTTTTTCTTTGCAGGCCATGCTCTGAACCACTCTAGTGTGAAGCAGAGAGCAGCAATCATAAACTCAAACACCTTCAGAAGCCAGGCTGGTGACACAAATGAGAAAGGCATAAAATGGAGGTAATAAGGAGTGGTGGCGACTGTGGCAAATCAGAGAGTGCTCCAGTCAATCTGTGCCATGCTTTTCCAGGTGTTCCAGCAATAGAGGCAGAAAATCTGAATATTTACACAAAATCTCTCCATTTTAAAATGTTGGAAATAAGGTCAAATTGTCTTTAAATATTGCGGACCCCAAAAAGGCACATGTGGCCTAGATTTGGTGCATGGACTCCCACTGTGTGGAATAGCAAAGTGGGTAAGACCATAGGTTCAGGAGGTCCCCTAGCTCTGAGAGTTCAGATGAGTTCCTCTATCTGTCCAAGCCTCTGTTTTCTGATCATAGTTGTATCTGGTTCACAAGGTTGTTGTGAGAACCAAATCGAGATCACAGACCAAAAAGACCTCATACAACGCCTAGCACACCAGACCCACTAAATTTTAGCTGTGACTCAATCATCATTGTTATACCTTTTCATGAGGTGAGCATCTCTAGTCCTCAGCATCATCTCGCACAATCCCATTTGCCAGCCATAAATTTCCTGCTGCCTCCCACACATGCCCCAGAATACCTCATAATATTAAATAAAAATTAAAACAAAAATTATAAGAATCACTTCTCTCTGATTAGTTCTTTAGATCAGGATTTTTCAACAACATTTTGGACCAGATAATTCTCTGTGGTGGGGGGCTGTCCCGTGCATCGCAGGATATTTAGCAGCATCCCTGTCCTCTGCCCACTAGATGCCAGGCGCATCCACCCTCGAGTAGTAAGAACCAAAAATGTCTATAAACATTGCCAAATGGCTCCCACGATTGAGAACCACTGCTTATAGTTAGAGTCCTCAAAATACCTCATTATTCAATGTTATCTCTTTAGTGTAATTAAATAACAGAGAGTTTCAGCGGGATTCCGACCTAATAACTATCAAATATTTACCGAGGGAGCCCTTGCTTCCCCTCCCCCCCAGCAGCGACCTGAAGGAAGACAATTAAAGCACCACCCACATCCCTTTCTGTAAGTTAGAACAGAAGTGATTTCTTGCCCTCCTGCCAAAACGTGCATCCATCCCCTATCGCTGAAGAGATGCTAACACGCGTGTAAATGCCAAATCGCTTGCTTGCACAAAGGCGCTCAAGAAGCAGGCGGGCCGCTTCCCCAGAGAGTGTCTTTGCGGTGTCTGGATCACTGCTGTCGCCGCAGCGCAAGGTCACCCGTCCCTGCGGCTCGGCAGCCTCCAGCCTCCTGCAATATCCCCTCCCACCACTGGGCGGCAGAGGCGTGCTTCCAGCGCCCAGCGCCGCCAGGTCGGCCGGCGGACCGGGCAGAGAGCTGGGCGCCTGGCATCCCAGAACAAAGAGCAGCGATAATGATCGTGCTCAACTGGAAGCTCTTCGAACGGGATTCGCTTTACTCGGGCAATTATTAATAAATGAAAGCACACGAAAGACGAGGGAGAAAAGAAATCATTTAATTAAAGTTCTAATGAAAATTAAGCCATTCCAGAAATAGAAATGGTATATTATGTTGTTCCCATTTTAAACGACCCAGCTAGCTCCTAATCTCACAGAACAGCCGCTGGTCTCACTTGGCAGGGCATGGATTAGCCCGTCTCCATTTCAGACACCTGGAAGGTTGAGTCTCTCTACCGAAGACAGTCTCCATTACAACCTACATCCTAAAAACCGGCTGCAAGCTCAGCCTCCACCACGGACAGAGCCAGGGCTGCTTCCCGGGCTGGAGCGGTACCCCGCCCTGGCATCTCCCTGGGGAGGCAGGGCTCCCGGGCAGTAGGTCCCCGGCAATGCTGAGGCGGCTGTGGGATGAACACTGCCTTGCTCAGACAGAAGGTAAGAATGGCAGGCCATCTCTCCCCTCTCTCGGGTCCAGCTGCCTGCTCTCACAGGGAAGGGTGGCTACGGGGTTGTGACGAAGAGGGTGAGCCAGGAAGGTTATTTGTGGGACACTGCACTAGGAGAAGGAGTTTTCCTGTTTCCTAAATAAGCCTCTCTCAGAATGGCCAACTGGAGAGAGCCTGGGACATCCATTGTCTGGTCTCCTGTCTCATGCATCAGAACAGTGGGGCTATAAGGCCACCTACGTTGCTGCATGTCAGACCACCATCCCTCTTCTAAGTCACAGGAGGACCCCAAAGAACCAATACTTCCACAAGGGCTAGCCTGGCCCCAGGAATGGAGCCGCTCACATGCAGATAACACAGAGAAAAACAGATGGAGGGGCTGCACAAAGAGAGAATGGGGACTGACACCTTGCTTTTTAACAAACAAAAAAAAAAATTTAAAGCCCTAGCTAAGAACGAGATAAGGTCTGCCCAGCCTGTCTATATGCTCCCAGGGAATAATCAGAGTGAAAAATGTCCATTGTCTCTGCTCGGAGCTTGCATAGCTTTCATGGTTTGTACCAGGCAACTCAGAGCTTAGCCATGTAATGTCTTCACTCTGCCTTTAGCGTTTCCTGGAGCCAGACTGGAAACTCCACAAAACCAGGGGCACCCCACTCACATGTCTTGCCTGGTCAATGGGCTCAGCTTGCTTCAAAAAATAATACACACAAACACATATGTGTATGTGTGTATACATATGCATATATATGTATATACTTGACTATAAAATAAATGCATGCCCATGATAGAAAGTGTAGGAAAGAATGGTCCTAAATCTGCTAGTTAACATTTTGTGTATCACCTTCCTGTGTGTTTTCTATCCATGCACATATGGTTAGTAAAAATAAAAGTATACTATAAACCTGTATCCTGTTTTTACATTTAACATGATATGGTGAGGATTTCCCATGTTTTATGAGTATTCATCTTTTATGACTATGGAATACTTCATCTTACAGATGCACTATAATTTTCTTGAACCAGGGAATTATTCAATAATTACTGGAATTTCTGTCACACATTTAAGTGTTTCTAGTGTTTTCCAAGATTGTAAGTGCGGCTGCTATGAACACGTATGTCGAGTCCTCACCTGCATCTCTGATTTCCCCCTTAGGATTCCTCCCAGAACTGGAAGTACCAAATCAACTACTGGTCAGACAAGCTTTCTTTTTACTCCACAGGATCTCAGCTACTAACAGTTAGGGACCACGTGGATGGACATCACTCTGCCCAGACTGATGGAGTAGAACCTGCTGGACCAAGGACTCTTTAGGAAGCCTGGATGAACAGAGAATTAGGGGCCATGAGACCCAGATCCCAACAGTGGTTCTGCCCTGCGACTTACAGCATGATATGTCCTCTCTCCAAGTCCACTTTCTCACCTGCAAGATGGTGATCATGTCGCCTGCCCCTTGGAACTCACAGGGCTCTTACTGGGAACAGCACAGACATCATTTACAAAGCTGCTTTGTAGATTGGGGAGTCTTTAGCATGGTGTTTAGGACCATGGCCTTGGAGGCAGGCAAACATGGGTTCAAATCCCGGGTCTACTACAGAGCTAGCTCTCTGACCTGGAGCTCTAGATTTCTCACCCATAAAATGGAAAAAATAACAGAAGCCGTACATTGGCTGTTGTCCATCCTAACACTGGCAATTTGAGTAAAAGGGTTTAACCTGGTGCTTGGTGTGTAGCAAGTGATGCTCGCCGTTATTATTAAGCGTTAGGATGCTGCACAAATATTAGTGGATGTTGTTCAAGAGGCGAATGGTGTTTCTGAACTACTATCCTTCCTGGAGGACAGCTGTGGGACACTGGTCACCATGTCCCACATGGTCCCTGAGGCAAGTCCCCAGGGAAGCTTCCCGTGGAGCTGAATCAAGGTGACAGCCCTCCTCCAGAAGGCATGCCTTTGAAAAGTGCCTTCCCTCCCAGGCACAATCTGGAAAGGACAAGCAGGGCTCTGGGCTGACCTTGAAGTATTTCTCCATTATTCCGGACCCCACATCCCGGAAAATGCCCTTTGCCTAACAAGGCAACCATTTTGGGGAAAGCCATTCCGGTTGGTGACTGTTGGTTGTGAATCTGTGAACACCTCCAGCGTGGGATTCTCTCAGACAGCAGCCTTGCAGAGGTGGCCACTGGGCTGGCAGGGACTGCAGGGCAAAGAAGGTGGGCACTCCATTCCAATAATGGTTAAGGGAAGCCTAACGAAGGCATGTGGGCAAACTCCAGCCTCATGGTTCCTACCTTGAGTGCCCCTGGGGAACTCTAAAAATACAGATTCCTAGGCTCCACCCCCAGATCTTCTGAAGTCATTGGTCCAGGGTGGACCCTCGGTGACGTTTTGATTTGTTACTTCCCCGGGTGACTCTAATGTGGAGCAGCTTGGGCTGAGAACCGCTGCTCTAACCTGAGCCCACCAACATGGTGATTGTGACGATGAGGACACTGGGGCCCCTAGAGGCTAAGGCACACTTGCTCTGGGTCATACCACTAGTGAGCCACACCCCTGGGAACCTCCACAGATCCCCACCCCTATTCCTGAGCACCTCCAGGTGCACAGGGTTTGAATTTGATGCGCACGTGTCTCTGGTTTTAGCTCTTCTTTAGTATTATTCAAAGCCTCTCCAGGTGAAGGTTGGTCACGGTGTGTCACACTCATGTATGTAAAAATACTCCAGTGTGAACTACTGCCTTTAGGGATGTGCATCTCTCTGGGGTGTGGGAGGGAAGAACTCATCTTTCCCTCTTACACACTCAAAGGGTTAAATAATGTCGTCGTTCTGCAATGTGTAGGCTGTAAGGACAACAGAGCTGATGTGCGGGACCAACACCGAGAGCCAGTCATCCAGAGATCAAGGATTCTGACCTCAGCACAGATCCAGCTTCAGGAGAATAACGGATCTGCCAGGGGGCGGGGGGGGGAAGAAACTACTTGCTCACTGGTGCCCACTAAAATGGCCAGAGCCTCCAAAGGTGATGGATACCAGCTCCTTCTATTTGTAGAGTTTTATACTTTCCCAACTACTGTGACATCCTCATTTCCTTCCTCCTTACATCGATCCTGAGAGGTCGATAGGATGAAGAATATTTACATTATTTCTATTATTCAAATGCGGAAACCAAGATCCAGAGAGAAGTTACCTGCCCCAGACACACGTCCCGTCAGGGGCAGAGATGTCTTATAGAGCAGAAAGCCGTGCTCACAGATCTGCCCGCCTCCTCCTCACATTCATTCTCCTGCCCTTGACCCAACAAGCTGACAGCTTTCTCCAAGTCCTCAAGTCCCAAAGGACTTCAGGTCTGAGATGGGTCTTCCTCCAGGAACGCTCCCTGACCGCCCAGGCAGATTCCACTCACCTCGGTACAGCACAGTGCACATTTCCATCAGAGGTCGTCCATTAAAGTGTCTGTTCTCACACTTAACCTTGTGCGCTGAGCAGTATTTTCTGAAGTGTGGACCCAGGATATCATGCATCACTCTCCTGGACTCTAGGACCTCGTTGCTTTTCAAATCATACCGTGCATGCAAGTCACCTGGGGACCTTGCTAAAATGCACATTTCCTAATCCCACCCAAATGTAATAAATCAGAGTATCTGGTGGGCCTGTAAATCCACATTTTTAACAAACACTCCAGCTATTCATGAGCAAACAAAACTTCGATTACCCCTCCTCTGGGCCATGAGCTCCTTAAATGTTAGAATCAAGTACCTTTGGCATTTGTTTTAATCTCTGTGCCCCCAGCACCGAGCATAGGGCCTGGCAAACATAATCTGTGCTTAGTTAATATTTACTGAATGAATGAATAGTACACCTAGTGTAGGTATATCCCAACTTACCTAGTAAGAGTTTGGTCTTGTCTTTGCATTCTGGCGTGTTCCAAGGGTTGTTGCAGGACCCCCAGGGCAGCACAGACACGAAGGAGGCAAACAGGTAGAAAAGTGTGTAGCAAATGATTACATTGTAGTAAATGGCAATGAGGACGGAGATGATCAGCATGGCGATGCCACAGCCTGTGGAAGCAAAGGTCCAGGGATTCAGTCCATCAAGCCCTATGGGGCTCTTACCGCTGGGCACAGGGCAGGGACCCAGGTCTTGGCTCGCTCTTACAGACGGAAACACAAAGAGTGGAGTGGACTCTGTCTACCAAGGACATTGAGGCATTCTGCCAGGACAGGAACAATGCCAGTGGTCTTCTTGGGACATTCTTCAGAGGGCCCCAGAGGTGGATTGATCAAACAGAGAAGGAAGGAGTGATTCTACTGATCACAAGAGCAGGTCTTCCCCCCGCACCCCGGGGCCACCTGGGGCCAGAGAGGGCAGGGCAGGGCAGGGCTAAGGGGGCTGGGAGGCAGGGCCGACTCACCTTGTAGGGCTGGGATGGCCTTCCACACAGACACTGGCCCCTGGCTGGCAAACTGGCCCAGTGACACCTCTAAGAAGAAGATGGGCAACCCAGCCAGAGCCAGCATCATCAGGTAGGGGATGAGGAAAGCGCCTTGAAAGAGAAAGATCAGGACGTGAGAGCCCGGGAGGCCACGGCCGCTCAGGCCCACCTTCCCCCTCAATGGGAGCTGCCTCTCTCTCCTTTCCAGGAAGCTTTTGAGATTCCAGGTCAACCATGGGTGCCTGGGATGTTTACGAGGCCTCCTCTAAAAAGGGCAGGAGTACCCCGCAACTGCACTCCTTTTTTCCATTCCCCACCGGATGGTTCGCTAGGCATTGTGTGCTGGTTGGGTTTTATTCTTTTCTTTGTCTTATTCTGGTAATTCAATCCCCCAAAAGTAAGCCCTTCCAGCGTTCGACAAATCCATGCCTTTGAGTCACTACTGCAGTCAGATTTGGTGAAAGCTCATCAGCACTTCCACCCTCCAAGGACCTAACTTCTGCTAAGCTAGACTGCAGGACACCCCCCCCCAAATCCCCCCACCTCCACAATAATCCAAGTCACCCCCACACCTTCTGCCAACCAGGGTGGGGCCTGCACTGCCTGACAGGAGGCCAGGATATCCGTCTCCCCACCACCTCTGCCATCTCACACACCTCAACTCCCTTCTCCACATGACAAGCCCCTTCCATCTTTCTCAACTCAAATGCTTCCTCCTCTGAGAAGCCTCCCTTCTCTGTCCTCCCACAGTACCTTCCCCAGGCACTGAGCACCTGACAATATTTATGCAGTGTCTTATCCAGACTCTGAGCCCCCTAAGGTTCTTGACCCTTTATCTCTTTATCCCCCAGAACAGGCAGCCTAGGGCAATAGTAGCTGGTAGGTCTCCACAGACTTGCTGAGGGTTCTCTGGGCTCTTTCCCTTAAAGGATTCTTTGAGGGTGTTTGGTAGGGCCTTAGGGAATGGCCAAGGTCTTTGAAAAGGTTTGGCCCAGGAAGCCCTGTGGCATGGGTCGGACCCAGTTCAGATAGTAGAGACGCTGAAACCCAGAACACCGTGCCTATCTTCCCCTCTTCCATTCTTTCTGCTCGGCCTTCTCCCAACTTCCTGTCCCGAGGAAGGGCATCTCCTGCCCCGGGAAGGGAGGAAGGGGGCGCAGGGGGAGGCAGGGAGGGGAGGGGACGGTGCTCTCCAGGCGAGGAAGGCTCAGCAGCGGCCCTGGGATACTAAGGAGTAAAACAGGGGTTCTGCTTTGTCATCTTCTGACAGGGTTTTCGAGAAAGACGTGGTTTGAGCCATCCTTCTCTTCTGCTCCTGGGAGGTAGGAGGAGAGCTCTCCACCCCGCGCGGAGGGCTGCGGGCCCGGAGCCGCAGTGCGGAAAAGGCCGCCTCACCGTCCCCGCGCCTGGCTCGGTGCAGCCGTAACCGCCCAGCGCGCACGCAGCCCCGCGCTTCGCGGATCCTGGGCCTGCAAAGGGCTGGCACTTGCGCCCGCCAAACTCCCTTCCCACTGCGGTCTTGTGTACCCACCTCCTTCCTCTCACTAGAAGCCTTATTATAGCACCTCCTGCTTCCTGCACCCTGCTCTGCGGACTCCCTGCGGAAAACCAAGCGGAAACCCAGCTGGGGTGCGTCTATTTGTGTACCCAGCACACGTTCTTCTGTTTCCAGGGCACGTCTGATTGCAAACGCTCTGCGGTCCTCATAAGTATTTGTCAACATGCCCTAATTTGGAATTGAGGGGAGGAAGGGTCACATATTTTTCCGTTTTAATCATCGAGTGGTGCAACATCTGTTCGTCCCCGTGCACCAAATTCCACGTGGAGCAGACCCAAGACAAACACACAAACACACACACCTGCACACACACAACCTTAAGCTGCCTAACGTGATGGAGTGAGGGATGCATTTCTAGTCTCTTGGTCCCGTTGAGAAGCTGTGGGAGGAAGCCTTAGGTGAAATTCCAATTCCTAGAGGGCGACCCTCAGTTAGCCAATGTCGGGGCGAGCAGCCGGCCCCTCAGCCCTCAGTGTCAGGTGGTCAAGCAAAGGGATCTTGAGTGTGTCGGGTACAGAAGAGGTACAATGGGTCCGAGAGGCCAGGCAGCCAGCGCAGGCTTAACTGGTGTCCTCCCCATTTCAAAAACGGGTTTCCTTCAAAAAGCAGCTTCTTCCACCCAGTTAGGACAAATGAAACGAAAACTGTTTTTGCTAAAGTCAAAATACTCCCCGTTTGTGCACAAGAGGATGTATGCGTGTGGGGACTTCTGAGAGGTTTTCAGAGCACAACCCCCAGCCCCTCTCCACCCGCACCGCTTGGTTCCCCGCATCCTGCATTCTGCGCCACCCAGAGCCCGTTCCCACGGTCTCCTAGGCAGGTTCGCATTTCCAGGTTATAATCTTAAAGCACCCTTAATTCGGCGTCCAGGACCGCACAGCTACGGACTCTAAAATCGTTGAGGTGCGCGGAGTGCACCTGCTGCCTGAATACTTGTTGGCTAAATTAGAGTCCGACCTTTCCCGTGTCAATGCCCACTTGGCTCAGAACCCAGCCCCCAAGCTGGGCCGGCGGGGGATCATGAGGGCCCGCCCCTCTGCTGAGCTCCATCTCGCGATAAAAGCCCCCTGGATCTAGCGCCAAACGGTCCCAGTCGCTCCTGTGCTCTGGGTCCGCACCATGCCCACGGAGGATGGGGCTGGAGTGTGAGCAGGCTGTCCCGAGCCTCTTCTGTTCGCGCGGTCCTGGGCCTCTGGGTTCCCCCCCAACCCGCCAGCGCCCGCCCCACCGCGCCGCAGGCGGAAAGAGCGGAAAAGCCATACCTCCCCCGTTCTGGAAGGCCAGGTAGGGAAACCTCCAGACATTGCCCAGCCCCACTGCGTACCCCACCATGGACAGGATGAAGTCCAGTTTGCTGGACCAGTTCCCTCGGGCCTTATTCTCATCCCCTTGCTCGTCCTCCTGGGGGCGGAAAAGCACATTGTCGGATAACAGCCCCTGGTTGGTCGCAAGCAGGCCCCGTTCCGCCCCTCCCCCCTGCTGAGGGTCCTTCCCAGCAAGCAGGCCCCCACTTTTCAACCGAGGATGCATCGGCAAGCAGGACCCCAATTCTGAAGAGAGGATGCATCTACAAGCAGGGCCCTCACCCCCTCAACCCTGCCCTGAGAGTGGTTCAGCAAGCAGGCTCCCAGTTCTGATCTGAAGATCCATCTTAGACCCCTGAACGCTTCTTTCCCAAACCCTGCGGTCAGGGCACACCAGCAAGCAGCTCTTCCCAACCTTGAACCTGTCAGTTAATTGCAAGCAGGTCCCTCCATCCCCAACCCCTGACCAAGAGTTCATTTGGCAAGCAGGCCCCCAATATCATGCCTAGAGTCCCCAGCAAGCAGGTCTCTAACCAACCCCTTCCTCCCCCAAACCCTCAATGCCCCCTCCCTCAGCCCTTTCTCCCTCTGGAGTCTGTGCTAAGGCCAGAGAGAGCTGCAATGCCTGAAGCCAGCCGGAGGCCCTGCCTCACTTTCTCGGCCAAAGCCTTCAGCCAGAACCTGCCTGGTAGCTAATTGAAGGGGACACCTTTCAGCACTGGAGCAAAAAAATATGGACAGGAGGGAGATGTGGGGTGAAACAGAGGGAGAAGGGAGAAAATAGATATGGTAAGAGACAGGACATCTAAAACCTTGAGTTCTGGTCTAAACTTTACTACTAACCAGGTAGACAACCCCAGGCAAGCCACCTGCTCTCTCTGATCCTCTGTATCCCCATCTGTAAAATGAGGGGCTTGGAATGACTAGCCCCTGAGGCACACTCCAGCTCCAGCGGTCTATGGATCTTTGGGGCTCCCCTCTTCAAGCTCACATTAAGATGCTTTCTGGGGCAGTACCTGGTTCTGGGGTGCCTCACTGCTAAGCAGAAAAAGCTGGGGATGAAGCCATCTCAAATAAACTCAGAAAATGTTCAGGACACCTGGACACCACACAAAGCTTCCAGGGACCAAAGCCACTGCATAGCTTCCACCTTCTCAGTCACCCTCCATCTGCCATTTGAGCAACCTGCCGTGTCCCACACTGTTCCACAGGCCACAGAGGATAAAGAAGCTGCTGTCAGGATGGGGAGGAAGTCTTGTGAGGCAGACGAAGGAGGAGCCAAGGTGGGTGTCAGAAAGGCAAGAATCAGAGAGATGGGCAGAGCTGAATGTAGGCAAATGCAGGGTTTGAGCTACACTGAGCATCTTTAAAATCTCCCTGCACTCGTCTCGCACACATACCACCTCCAGCCCCACCCCCACCCTCCAATTCTTCCAGGGCTAGAAAGGGTGGGAGTTCCTGCTCCTCCTGCCGCAGTGCGGAGGTTAAGCGAGGCACTGGAACACGTTTTCTTCCTCTACCTGGAGTCACACTGGGGCACATGCTGTCACAGGCAGTTAACACACACAGCCAAGCGCTCCAGAAGTGGATCCCAGAAGCAGGGGCGAGTGGGAAAGCCTAAATTTTTGTACATTTCTAGTTATTCTAATAGCTGAGCCCCTGCTGTGTGTGCCTATGGATAAGTGTGTGTGTGTGCATGCACACACGTGTACAAGCACTAGAGGGACTAAGTACAGAAGGGCCATGTAAACCCCAGAACCCCAGATCTCACAGGGGCGGATGGTCTGGTTCAGGTGCCGACCACTGGATACTGCCTAGCCTTGAGCCTAGGGGAGGAGGAGAGAGCAGAAAGGCAGACAGTGGGAAGGGAAGAGCTGAAGCAGGTGGACAGGATGGAGGAAAGAAAAGATTGGTGGAAGGAGGGAGACAGGAGGGAAATGGAGAAGACAAAGCCTATGTGGGAGAGGAGCCACCAGTAATAGTCCCCTCGTCCCTAGCCCAGGTTTGGGGTTGGCTCTGAGGATCTTTTATGCCTCTGGTTGAGTGTAAAGGATCAGCTGCAGGGGTGGATCCAGGTCTGTGGGCCTGAAGCCTGTACAGTTGAGAGAGGTCCTCTTTAAGAAAAACAAAAAACCAAAACGGACAAAATCACGATGAAAAAATTAGATACCAGCCAGGCAAAAGATCGCCCTGAGGCTGAAGCTTCTGTAGTGACCTCGTGTAAACCACCTCTCAGCAAGTGAGTTTTCAAGTGATAAGTGGTAACTCCCAGTGCAAAGGCTACAGGACTTAAATTATTATTTCCCCCAGGCTTTTGTCTATATTTTCTTTTTAAAATTAAAACAATGGTTTTTTGGGAAAAAAAGAAGAGACCCATTCATTGGCAAGAGGGGGAGTCGTGTCTGCATAAAGAGGTAGGAATCTACCTGCCTCAACTGTTTTAAGGAGTTTGCGCCCCGATTTCCGATACCACCGAGGCTGGGAAGGAGCAGGTAGCCGCAGCTCCTGAGGTCGCGATCCCTCTGGCAGGGTCACTGCAGCCCTCGCGCCCTGAACTGGTGACCCCAGCGTAGTGCGAGCTTCCGAAGCCCCAAAGCTGCCCCCAGCATCCATCACCTGGCACTGCCAACCGGTCTCCCCATCAGCACACGTGCACCCGCCACGGCCTCGCTCGCCTCCGCGCGGCTGGGGAGCAGGAGGCGGCGCGGGCCGAGCGCGACCTGCTTACCTGGGCGGTAGCGGCAGCCACGCTGCCCGGGAGCACGGACGTGATTCCATCTGTGCCCAGCACCACAGTGCTCTGGCTCATATTCACCCAGCCCACGGCCGGGGTATTGTTCCGCTCCAGGGTGCCCTTGCCCACACTCACGTTCGCATCCCCCTCCGGGCCGCGCAGGGCCGGAATCTTACAATGCAGCGCGTTGCCGGGCCCGGCGCCCCCAGGAGGGGCGGCCTGAGCGCCGTGCGCCTCGCTCAAGTCCCGCAGAGCCGCGGAGGCCGCGGGCACCCTCGGGCCACTGAGTTTGCAAGCCCCCACTCCCGGCCGCTCAGCCTCGCAGGCTCGCGCGTCCGGGGACTGGAAAGTTTGGGCACCAGTGGAAGCCGACCTGGGCACACGCGGCGGCGGCGCGGCGGCGGGGAGCTCCTGCTCTGGGCTCGTCCTGGGCGCGCACCGACCATCGTGGTGGCCTGGCGCCACCGCCGCCTCCAGGCTGTTGGCTGGTTGTTTATTCATTTCCTTGGGAGTCCCGCAATCCTGCGAACACAACGTGAAGTTCGTGCAAAAAAATAAAATCACAGCAGCTTTAAAAATACCTTATCTACATATAGAGACGTTCACAGCTCAGGTCCAGACACAATATCCAGGGAACAAATTGGAATCTGGATTTTTTTCCTTCTCCAAGAAAAACTGCAATCACTGTTTCTCAGTTTGTCCGTCTCTTCAATAACGAGATGACATAAAGAAGCTAACATTCTCCTCCCTGATGGAGGTAAACTAAGAAAAGAGGCAGAACTGTTTTCTGGAGGGGGGCAAAGGGAGGGACAGAACTACCCCTACAGCCATGAGCTCTCTGCCCTCTTTGGATTTCACATCACGGCTGTAGGGTGCTCACGTCCCCATCACCATTGTAGAAAGATTCTTTAATTTTCCGCCCCATTTCCTTTGTCATTCAGCAATGCACATTGCCTCTTTTTTTTTTTTTTTATAAGCCATAGACAAGCTGCGGCCACAAAGCTGATGCCCTGGCACCTGCGAGCATTTGAGGCCAAATCGGTTGTGTGAATCCCACAGCTCCAAAAGGCAGCCCCCCTGGCCAGGTAGCAAAGGCAGGGACAAGGATCACAACCAAAATAACGACCACCACCACAACAAAAACCCAAAACAACAATAATAAACCAGACTTAAAACACAAGATAGTAACCAAGTTCATCGTACACAACCTACACTGACTTCCAGATTCCCAGGTATATTAAAGGACCTGCAAAGTTGTTTTTGGTTCTCCTGCCCCCAGAAATAACTATCCACAGGAGTCTCATAGCCTTCGTGCCCCTACACTTGCTTATGGAACAAAACCCACGACTAATTTTCGTTTGCTTTCTCCCAATAGAGGCTCAAATGAAAAGAACTGCCCGCGGCGGTTTTTCCGTCAGGGCATCCTAAATATTAGCCCCAATAATTACTCTTATACGGTAAAAATAACCGTATTACCTTCACCTTAACTGCACGCCTCTCGTCTAACCGTCTTTCACAAATGCACAGATCAGATCTCCTTAATTTGCACCAAATCTAAGTACTTAGGCTCCAGCCAGCATTTCTCTCTCGATAGCCTCTAAGGTCCACAGCGACTCGCCTCAGTACCGGCATCTGGCTTTTCAGCACCTAGGACAGTACCCAGAAGCGTGTGGTACGCTCTCAGCTCGACAGCCTGAGAAACGTCTTTCTGACCTCAGGTGATGCTCGCAAGTACAAATATCTCCGGCTGGGAGAATTGTCTTCCGCCTTCCAAAATACACAGAACATTTCAAAAAGAAATATCCAAAATGAATCTGCCCTTTCTACCCGCTTAGCCCCCTGTCCTCTTAAAAGAACAAAAGCAAAGACTCACCATGTCTGGCACCGGGAACAGATTGAACGGGTCGAGAGCGAAACCAGCTATTGACAAGACTGGGTTTGGTTCCAGCAAGAGAGGCGCTTTCTATATCTCCTTGGGAAAGGCCGGTTTGCGTCAGTGCAAAGCAAGGTGCCCTTCGTTTGACATTTTCTTGATAATACAAGTTTGATAAATCATTACCCCCTTGGATTCGAGTTTTAAAGGGACAACAGCCGAGAGCACGCTGGCCAGTTGTCACTCGGGCGGGAGGGGGCTGCGTGTTTGGCGTGACTCATGTGGGTCTGATTACTAAACCGAAGCCGGAGGGAGGGGAAGACAGAAGTTTGCCTCCTCCTAATTAAGGGAAACATGGGAGGGACACGTCCCACTGCACCCAAGGCGGGGCGCAGCCGCCAACAGAGCGGATTGGGCTGCCGAAGTGGGCGCAGGGGAAGCAGTTAAATTACTGTCATATTTCCGTTTTTCTCTTCCACTAGATCCCGTAGCCGCCTCTCCAAATCTGCAGGCAGCGGATTCTGCAATATAACCCCGAAAGCAAGAGGCTTTGCTATGGCTGATGCGCACGGGTCCTGCATAAAGGGTGTACCCACCTGCATGTAGGTGGACCTCCGATTCTCACAGCCCTACTCTGAGGACAGCCAGTGTTAGAGGGATCCTGGGTTCTCCCTTAAAAATTGAGGTCTCGTATTTGCATTCCTGTTTTATCTTTATTAATACAATTAAGAAAGGTTCTAAGTAAAATTATGACTCTTCTCATTGTATTTTTTAAGCTCCTCTGAAAATATTTTAGAGAAATACAAGAAATTATTTCCAACACTGACCTAGTTCTTAGGTCACTTTCAAAGTCAAAGGAAACCCATTTTTTTCTTCATACCCGTCTCAATAAAAATCCACCACTGCTAGGGCTGATTTGAGAGGCGAGCTCTTAGGGACCCTGCAAATCACCATCCCCAGCAACCAGGCGGCAGGGCTGGACACCCGGGAAGCCACAGGAGGTCGTTCTAGCATGCTGCAGCGCGGGTGGGGGGTGGCCGTGGCCGTGGAGATATAAAATGGACTTTCCTGTTGTCACAAAGCAATGGCAGTAATCATAAGAAAGGAAAACATCTTTACAAAGAAGGCGTAGTTTGGTGACTAGAAAGGGATTCATAGCAAAAAGCTGCCCCTCTCTCTTTCCTGGCCAGGCTGGTTCGGGGAACCCCTGGCCTCGGGTATGAGGAGCAAGCATCGTCCCTTCCCTGCTGTCCGCAGCCCGGCCCACCGCCTCGGGGTCGGCGGCGTCGGACTCGGCTGGGCCGTCCCCACGCGGCGGGAGGACAATGCCGCCGGCCGAGGCTGTGGCGGCAGATTGCGGCGGGCGCCCGGGGCGCCGTGGAGGCCCCCCCGCCGCTCCGGAGCTGCCTGAGCGCGCTCCGCTGCCTCCGCTCGCCGCTCGCCCGCTGGCCCCTGTGAGGGCAGCCGGCTGGGAACCCACGGTCTCCACTATTATGGAAGGAGGATAGGTTCCCCGAAGAGATCTTCCTTACGAGCCGCCCTGCGGGTGTCAGGCCGCTTTCTATCGTAGTTTTGAATTAACATGTATTAAGCTCTCAACATTGAACCATTGTGCAAGGGCTTTCCGTGAATCGGCCCATTTAGCTTTGACGACGACTTTCGAGAAAGTCCCGAGTTTGAAGCTGGGGACACTGAGGCTCAGAAAGTCGCTTTGGAACCCTGGAGACTCTCTCAACGCCTCTCACAGGGCCGTCGCGCGGGGGGGGCCAGCCGCGCTCTCTCGGGATGCCCGCTCGGAAAGAAAGCAAGCGAGGTCGGGGAGGGGGCAGCAAGGGAGACGGGGCTGGGACTGTGGTGGGCTCCGGCTGCAGGAGAGCACGCAGGGCCGAGAGTCCCGCAGGGGCGCGTGCTTCGGCCTGGTGAGCGCTGGGAAACACCCTGGACGGTGGAAGCCCCGGGGAAAGCCGAGGGGCCTCCCGGGCCCTTCCGAAACAGACCCCAGTTTCCAAGGAGCCAAACCAGGATGCGAGAACTGCAAAGGGCAGGCCCGGCGGCCTCTAACGTCCGCGCCACGAGGCGCGCTCCTGGGTAGGGGCAGGCCTCCCCCTGCAGGCCCTGGGCCGACTTCTACAAGAGACAGTCACGACTCCGAAAGGCTCTGGCCACTTTCCACAGTCTGCATTTGAGCCGCCCCCGCAGAGGTGCGAGTTGAGCGTGCACCCAGCTCACCGACGTTCCGGGGCGCACTGATGAGCCAGCCCGGGCGGGATCGGCCACGAGTGCGCTGGGGCGGTGGAGTACTGCCATCCCGCCCGCAGCCCAGAGCTGCGGCCCAGGGCACGAGTGACGCCCCGCGCCCCCGCTCGGCCCCTAGGCCTGACGTTCCGCCTGCAGCCCCTCCCTGGCCAAGTGCGCACTTGGGTTCCCGCGTGGGGCCCGTCGCGCGTCAGGTCCTTCGGAGGCGGTTGACACGTGGAGAAGGCTCCTGGGGGTGGGAGGGCAGAGGCGCTGCTTTGGCTCCCCGCCTCCCCCCACTTTCAGCCGCAAGATTCTAGAAAGGAGGGGCCGCGTGGGGAGTGGAGGGAGGCTGCCGAGAGGGGAGGCCTAAAGGAGTGGCTGGGAAGTCAACGCGGGGCGGATGGCGGGCGCCAGCCGGGCGGCAGGGTAGGGGTGCGAGGGCGGGCGTGCGGGGCAGGAGGCCAGGGGCGGCTCTCGTGCGGTTCCGGTGGGTGTCAGCGCTCGGGAACGCCGAGGATGCAGCCACAGTGTTAAAAAAAAAAAAAAAAAAAAAAGGACGGAAAGGCGCAAGTCCTCGGGACGCGGGCCTCCACCCCGCCCTCCGCGGCCGCCTGTTTGGAGTGATAATCGGCCCGCGCGCCGCCGCCGAGGAGGCCGTAAATCCGCATCCATCACCGCGCAGCCATTCGGTCGGAATTAGCCAGTCACTACGGCCTTAATTACTTTGTCAAAGATGAAAAATAGTAATTGATTTTGCCCTCGATCACTCTGCCCATCCCGCCCCCCGCAGATAAGCAAATAAGTAGCTATTTTTGAAAACCGTGTCTACCCGGCCATATGGGGGGGGAGGGGTGCGGGGGAGTCTACTGAAAAAGAGGCCGTCCCGTGGCAGCCCTGACGCCCGTGTTTATGCCAAGACACCAAGAGCGAACTGGAACCCGAGCCGGAGAGGGCCTGGAGGGCGGCCTCGCGCGTTCAAGATGCTGCCCCCCTCCGCACTAGGCGAGGCCAGAGGAGGGAGGCAGACATTTGACAAGCGCCTGCTCTGGGGTCAGCCTGGCGCTTTCGGCACCAGCCTCCTCTCGTCCTCGGGGCAGCAGGCGAGAAACAGCTGCAGGCCAATCTGACAGGCGAAAAGACGCTTGCCCAAGGTCAGCGGGCAGAACCAGCATTTGAGCCCAGGTCTGTGTTGACTCGGGTCCACTCCACTGCATGGGAGATAATGTCAGCGTCTCTGTGGGTGTTCAGGTGATTTTGATATCCAAGGCGTGAATACCTAAAACTTCTATGGGTGATGGATGCGAGGGATCCGTGTGAGTTTCAGGTGACATTGCCAAGATGGTCAAGAAGCCATGCGGTATTTTTGTTCCACTTGCCCACTACTGCCCAGCTCCACTGCAGTTGTTTTGTGCTAAGAATGTGAGCTCTGCAGACGGACTACACCACCGCCCAGCTCTAGGACCTTGGGGGGAAATTCTCCATCTGTAAAATGAGGATGGTAAAAGTATCAACCTGCCTCAAGGGTTGTTTGAGCATTAAATGAGTATGAGTGTGAAGTGCCTAGACTGCAGCCAGCTGCCTAGTAGGCTTTCAATAAGCGATTGCTATTATTCAGCCTGAAAGCCCTCAGATTTAGCAAATAAAACCGTTCTTTCTCCCTAGTCCAGAAGGCTTAATATCGGAAGACATGCACAGAATAGAAACCCTCGCAAGGTAATCATTGTGCAACATTTTCCCTCCTCATTCAGCAGTTTGGTCATGCAATAATCAAGTATCTCTCTTCCTTAAAAGAAAATTGGGAGCATCCTGAAAAAGTGCTCAAACACAGAGGCTGCCGTGAGTGTGTCCTGAGGCACCTTTTGTTGAGATCAAGGGAAATCTCAAGGTAAATGACAGAAGCTAGAGCTTTGTAATTAGCTTCACTGTCCAGTTCTCGTCTGGCCCCTGGTGTCAGGGAGACTCGAAATAATCACCACGAGCTTCCTTCAGTGTAGCATTTCAGAAGAATCTGCACTTGGAAATCAGTGGTTCCGCTGAGTAACTAGTCTGTGTGCAAAACGTCAGTCCCGGATCCCGGGAATCAGACAGGCAGGAGGCTGGTTCCTGAGTCAGCAGGAGAGATGAGTCTCACTCCACTGCAGCAAACGCAGGGCAGTGGGCGCAGGCGCAGAAGCGGAGAAGTTTAGAGCAAGCTGCGAAGGACATTCAAGGTCACCTATAGTCCCACATACCTGCTTTACCAGTGAGAAAACAGAGGTCCAGAGAGGAGGAGTGGGTGCTCAAGGTCACTTGCAAATTCGGAACAAAGTCAGAAAGCATCTCTTCTTTAAAAAGGAGAGGGAAAAAAAGAACTATGCTATCCTTTGATCCAGCAATCCCACCGTTAGGAATCTATCCCAACGAAACAACGGCACAGTGCAAGAATGTTTATTACAGCATAGTTGATGAGTGAAAGCCTAGGGAAAAAATATCCACATTAGATCAATAGTATATCTAAAGCATGGAACAATTTGTAGGCGTTAAAAAGAATGATTTAGAGCTTCGAAAGATTTTCATGAGGTAGTGAGTGAGAAAAGTCAGATGTATTAAAATATGTATAATATGATCCCATTGTGCGTGTGTGTGTGTGTGTGTGTTCCAGTAAAATATGGAAGCACACACATTAAGCAGCACCTAGGATGACTGGCGGGCAGTGTGGGCGTTGGTGGGAGTAGAGTGGAGAGGAGAGAGAGGGCAAGAGGTAAGCAAAAAAATAAGACAAGGAAAAGACTGTATTTTTTTTTAAATGGTTGCAATTGTCATATTTATAAATTTATGTAAAATATATATAAACAATTTTTCAAAGAAAAAAATGTAGCACTAGAACCTACTACTTTAATTAATGAGTATATTCACCAAACAGGCTACTTTCATTAGGAAATATTAAGCCTACATCTATTTTCCTGTCTTTCTATGAGAAGTAGAGCTCAGAAAAGTGAATTCAGTTAATTAAGGATCTGAGCTACCAACATTTGGCTAATCCTCCTTCCTAAAGTCCTGGTGTTTCTCTCCCGGCTCTGCTGGGGTTGAACTGTGTCTGGTCAAGACCTTTAGGAGACACAGTTTTGGAAAATATGATGATGCTCTGTTCCCCCATCTCTATCCTTGTAACGCACGTTAAACCATAAAGTAATTTAAACTAAAATGACACTAAAATTTTCTGATTTCTAATTTTTCCAAAATGACAATATTGATGCTTTTCTGGTAAACAACACCTCCACTTTTTCCCTCTGCTCCTTTTTCTTGTCTTTCTTTTGGTAGCCCTGCTTTGCTGGTTGCATATGTTTGGTGTAACTACTTAGTAATCTCTTTCCACGTTTAAGTCCTCTGTGTTTTCCATCTGCTCAACATTCCCAAAGTCAACATTGGGGGAAATCAGCCTTGTAAGACAGGTCAGGTCTCATATTCATTGTTGGAGATGGGAGATTTCTAATACATGGGGTACAAAAGAATTGATATTTTATGTCTACAGTGTTAGTAAAGAAGATTCTCTCTTTTTTGTCTTGAATGTCCCTTTTCCCCTGGCCTTCTATTGCTGTCCTGGTTGGTGGGGGGTGGGGGGAATTGAGTTCAACATCATGCAAACCTAGCAGGAATTCCCAAGTACAGCAGAACAGATGCTGGAAGCTTCACGGTATAGGCAGTTGATGGAGTTACCCAAGGCTATTGAGTCGTATCTGAACAAGGTTCAGAAAGACACAATGGTGAGGCCAAAGCTCTAGGAAGTGGGACTTTGAAAACTGAAAACCCTTTACACCAGTAGGACCTGCGAGGCAGCATAGATAAGTTTCAGGACCCTAGAATTTTGTCACTTGGTGGTACTCTTGTAAATTGAGCCCAGGGGGCCATGGACACTGGCACCAAATTGGGTACTATTGTTTCTAGTATCTGCAACATTCACTATAGGATGAGACCGTATCAAACAATGGCCAGCTCAGTCTACCATCTTTGATAGACAACCCAGAGTTAGTTAATCTCAATGGTAGTTGTCTCCTGGGATGTCACCATTAATCTTTTGATCCATGAAATCTTTTGAAATCATCTTTTAGGGTTTGCATTCTATTTCAGTCTTTCTATGTTCAGTCTAAACATCTTCCTGTTGCGGGGGGTGGACATGATAGAGTGAAAACAGGCTTTAGAATTAGACATGAGTCAAGAGTTCAAATACAAGTTCAGCCACTTACTGGCTGTGTGTTCTTGGGCAGTTACTTATCCTCTGAGCCTTGCTTTCCTTTGCAGTCAGATGAGGTTTCTGTGGGGATTAAATGAGATAACATGTATGAAAGCTTCTAGCGAAGTGCTTAACACCCAGTAAGAGCTCCTCCCCCCAGGAGATAGTGGTTTCCATGGGTTTGAGGGTTGCTACCAGAAGTGCCACACTCTCTCAGCGATGGAACGCAGTGACTCCTTTCTCCAGGTCTTAACCTTACTGAATTTAGTGGGCAAGTTTTATTCTCCTCATCCTTCTTGAAAGGACATGAGCTTAGCCTGGTGTCCTCTTTTGTTTTGTCTTGTCTTTCTTAAACATGCCGTGTCTGCTCATGACTATGCCTAGGCATCCAGTCCTTTGCCTGAGATGCTCTTCCCTCCAGAACGAATTCCTAACTACACCTCTAGACTCATCGCCCAAAACGTATCTCCTCTCAGAGGTTTTTTATGAACAGAGTTCATATCTCCGTTCTCTGGGCTTCTCTAGCACCTAGAGCATTGCATAATTATCTCCACGTATGTCTTTTCTTCTACCAAAGCCACCAGCTGCATGTGGCTACTTACATTTAAATTATTTAAAATTAATGTAAAATTCCATTCTTCAGTCCCACTAACTACATTCTTAGTGCCCAATAGCGACTTGCGTTGAACAGTCCGGAGAACATTTCTGTCATTGCAGAAAATTCTATTGGGCAGCGCGGTTCTAAATTGTAGACCCTGCAAAGGCAGGAGAGCTTGACTTTTCTAAAGCCTTTCCTCGCACTGACATGCAGTAGGCACTTAGGATTTTTGAATGACTAACTTAAAAATAATAGAATACCCTCTCGATTTCTTATGTCATCTTGCTGTCTTCTCTAAACCATTGTATTTTGTATTTTTATTAGTTTTCACTTTTTATTTTGTTTTTCTGATTATAAAGATAATACATGTTCATTACAGAAAATTTGGAAAAGCTGAAAGAAGAACATAACAATAAATGTTCCATATTTTCACCACCCCAAAATATATCCTTATTAACATTTTGGTGTAAGGCCTTCTAGACTTCCATGTGTATAGAGATAGAGTTTTTGTTTTACAAAATTGAGCTCATGCTGTTTATAGTCTTTTGTAATCTGCCTTTTTTCACTTATTGTTAATATAGCTCTGTCCCATTGCCATGAAATCTACCTTATCATTTTTAATTGCTGCACAGATTTTCACAGTATAAATACACCAAAATTTAACTAATAAACAACTATTATACATTTGGATTTTTTCCAGCATTTACTATAAGTAGTACTGCATTGTATATCTGTATCTATCTATATATGTTTTTGCTCACATCTCTAATTTGGATTCTTAGTATAGGTTCCTAAATGTAGAATTATTATTTAAAGGAATTGTACATTTTTGAGAATTGGAGCCATCTTATCTGGACCAGTTTTTTAAGGTCTGCTTCAAGACTCAGACATGGAGCTGTATATGAAGATGTGCCCAGCTCTGAGCAGAGGGTGACAATGCTCTGTGGTTTATTCCCAATGATGCCCAGCAATCCGTGAATACCTCCAGCTATGAAAAAGCCAGGGGAACAAAAAGCCATAGCATGTGTCCATAAAGGCTAAATCAGCTTTCCCTTTAGCATAAAGGAATTTTTTAACGGAAAGACTATTACTCAGAATATACAAATATTTGTAATTGTCAATATGTACAATATCCAAATTTTACTACTATTAGGACCAAACAAATAAGCCCGTCTGTTTACACAGGACTTAATTAAACAGTTGTGAGGAAAAATGCAAACACTGTCAAAATGTGCAGCATTTGTGGACGCTTCCTCTGCAGTGGAAGAGCCTGACGCAGGGCCCTCTCTGGTTTCTGTAGATTACATGCATGATGACATGTTTTTCCAAGTCATTAACTTGGGCACACCTTTGGGGCCAAATGAGAAGCTACATCCAGACCATTCTAAGAGTCAGGGTGATTGGTGGCGCTGTCAAAGGAAAGACCCTCTGTCATTCACCACTGTGGGAGCATTTGGGGAGTGTGATTGCCTGTGACGACTCATGGTTCAATGATCCCATTGTTTCATGAAGCCTGGTTTCACTGATACTAAGAGAAAAAGGTGGACTGTGCCCCCGCATGGGCTAGTCAAGGTGATGTTGTCAAAGACATTTCCAACGGATTTTTTTTCCTTTAGAACTTTATTCTGTCATTTTTGACATTAAAATGTTTTTTGTATCATAGTCTAGAATAATATAAGCAAAAAGAGGAAAACAAACATCATCCCACCAAGACTTTTTTGATTACAAGGGACAGAAACCCAAGTCAAAACTAGCTGAAGCTCAAGGTACCAAATAATGGCTAGGTCAAGGTCAAAATGGAGCTGACCTCAAGGTGGGCTGGATCCCAGGCTGCCCACAGCATCAGGAGCCTCTCTCTGGGTCTTGGACTCTGTTGGTCCACCTGTCACATGTTTTCAGACTCTCATGTTGTAGAAGTCCTGCCACCCAGAGTTCTGGGCTCCCATGCTCATAGACTGTCATCCAAAGGAAGGAGACGGCTGCATCTCTACTTCAGTTTGGGAAGCTTTGGGAAAGGATTCTAACAGGCCAGACCCTGAGACAAGGCCTTTGATGCAAGTACATGATTTGGGAGGGGGTGCCAGGAAGCACAGGTGTGGGAGCAAGGAAAGTGCATGTGACAGCTGGGAGATAAAGAGAGTGTTAATGAGCCAGTTACCACCGTGGGCAAGTGGAGTTCATGCCACTGGGTCCCTCTGAGGCACCACGGGGAGCACATGTCAGAATTCTCCCACCAGGGGACAGGGAAGCGAGGAGGTGATTCGTCCGCAGACTCCCATCCCTTATTGGCTGAGGACTGCCCCCGAGGGTGTTAATGCTCAGCTCTTGTGGGTGCTCTGCACTTGGGCTGAGCAAGTTCCTACAACACCAGAAAAAGTCTCAGCTTGAGAAAGAGAGAAATGTGGGTGCTTGAGGTGGGAAGCTGTCAGCGTGTCAGAAATTGTCCACACTACTGCAGCTAAACTCAGAGAAGGGACGAAGCAGTGCAGAGCGGGGCATCAACAGCAGCTGCTACATTGGGCTTTAGTTTGTTCCCCACTCAGACCAACCACACGGTAGCTTGATTAGCCCAGACCTGGTCACATGACCATCTCTTAGGGATGATGGGGCAGCATCTGTGAATGGAAGCCCATCAAAACCACATGGAGGGGCTGGCCCAGTGGTGCAGTGGTTAAGTTTGCACAGTCCACTTCAGTGGCCTGGGGTTTGCAAGTTCGGGCCCCAGGCATGGACCTACACACTGCTCATCAAGCCATGCTGTGGTGGAGTCCCACATACAAAATAGAGGCAGACTGGCACAGATGTTAGCTCAGCAACAATCTTCCTCAAGCAAAAAGAGAAAGATTGGCAACAGATGTTGGCTCAGAGCCAATCTTCCTCATTGCCCCACTCCACCCCCCAAAAAAGAGAGAAAAACCACATGGAGCAGGGAAGAAATTTCCCAAAGAAAGGGTAGAGTAGTAAATTACAGTTACCAGAATAAGTGTGGGAGGGATGATGGACAGACAAAATAATAACAGAAAGAAAAATAAAAGATATCCACTTCTAAACTTTACTCCTATTAAAGGGTTACAATCACTGATGTTTTGGTAAATATCCTTCCAGGTTATATCTATTTACGCATTTTTCCTTCCAAACTGGGATCATGCCACCTATATATTTTATTCCTTCATTTTTTTCTTAATAATATTTAATAAACACTTCAATATATAGTAAACACTTTATATGAATATATATAATAGAAATATATAAAATATATCAGTCAATATATTTTTTCTGTTCTAAATGACTCGATTAAAAGTGGACTGGGACAATGAATATACAAAATCCTCAGGAGTGCCTCTGCCCAGAGCAGAGCATTTTAGTGGTAGAATTCCAGACCTCGGAGGAAGCAATGTTAAAAAGAGCACCACCTTTGGAGTCATAGGACTCAGGGTTTGAATTCCAATTCTTATTAGTAGCTATGTGACCTTGGTCAACTTATTTAATCTATAAAACCTCATATCTTAACTTACACATAGTAAATGCTAGACAAAATGGCAGCTCTTATCATTATCCTCTGTAAAATGAGGACTATTACCCCTTCCTGACAGCATCGTTATGAAACTTGACTTAGGTCATGCAGGTACTATGCTCAGGTGAGAGGCAGAGACATAGCAGGTGCTTAATTAATGAGAGCTAACTACTATGATCCCCTAACCTTATTTTAAGGCAGATTTTCCTGCCAGGCAAAGATGTTGGGCACCACAGGGATCTAAGGAGGGCTTACACCCAAAAACCCTCCCAAACACAAAGATTTTACTTGGCCAGCCACTCCCCTGGAATTCCACCAATTCAAAAGTCATTTAATATCATAACCAAGTGGTTTTTATCCATTTTAACATACTTCTAGCATAACTAAGTACTCATTTACATCCTGGCGTAAGCTTTATTCTATCGCTTTCCTCCTTACACCTACCTGACCCTGCGGATCCATAAACGGAAACCCTCGTTAGTGAAGAGGGACGTAGAGACCATTTTCACCATGGGCTATTTTGGTGGAGGTCCCCAACAGTAGAGATTTGCATTATGATGAGCATGGCGTTCCTGGTCCTCGGAGAGGTCAGAGAAGGGTACAAGGAGGTGTGAGGATGTGTGAGGAAGGTGAGCGCCCCTCTTGTGTTTCAGCTACTTTCAACCACCACTTCCCTAGACTTGATAACAGAATGGATGAATTTGTTCCAATGGAATTGAGTTCCAATTTCCAGTCCTCTTCCTTGGTTCTAGATGCAAACAGCCCTAAATAGCTATCAGATGCCCCGGGTCTGGCACCTTTAGAGGTGTGTGACCTTGGACAAATCACAAGCTCCTCGGAGACTCAGTTTCTGCAGCTGTAAAACAGAGATAATAAATCGTGAGCACCTAACTCTCAAAGCGGAGGTGACGATCAGATGAGATAATGGAACGGAGAGCTGGGTAAATTGAAAGCACCATGCAGTCGTAAGAACTTGATCTCTCCCATTCCACTGTTCACAGACCGGAGGCCTACAGATCTGTTCTGGATCACGCAGGTGTCCATGTGGCAGGGGAGGGTGTTTCTTGAAGAGGAGCAAAATCAAGATGGTCACTTATCTAAGGACAGGGCCGCTGAGACATCCAGAAGGAGAAAAAGAGCCCACGAGCCGGATATGGCAATCTGCTGGCTGTATTCCCCACTATTCGTTCTCTGCTTCTTCCGTAATAATTGAGTTGAGCTGGGCACATGGCAGTCCAATTCAGGATGACATATCCAAGCCTTCTTTACAGCTCAGTGAGCACCTGTCACTAAGTTCTGGCCAATGGGATATGAGCAAATGATGTGTGCCCTCAGAGTCCCGCCCTAAAAAGCTTGAGCATGTGTTCCCCCTTCCTGTGGCTGAGACACGATGAGAGCTGCAGGCACGCTTTGGACCCACCAGGAAGAGCCACATGTCAAGAATAGCAGGGCTGTCTACCAGCCCAGCACCTCTCATCTCTTGTGATATAAAAGATGTGGTATACTATGAAAGATATGATATAAAAGAGAAATAAATTCTTGTCTAGTTTAAGCTGCTGTCATTTGGGGTCTCTTTGTTATAGCAGTAGACGTCTCCCTAACTAGTAGACTGGATGCTCCGTACAACATCCACCTGAGCCTGCCCCGGGTGGGAGCTGGAAGTCTTTTGTCAAGCTGAGGCAGTGCCCATGCCACCAACTAAAGGATTCGCTGCCACCCAGGTTGACTGGAAGACCAATGAGACATTTTTTCTTGAAAGCCCTTTTCTGTCAGCCTGCTCTGCCCAGGCCGCTTACCTGAGGGAAGCAGCATCTGCCTGAGCTTGAGGGCAGAGCGTGAGTCACCGCCGCTGCTCCGTTAGTCTGTGCGGCTGATGAGCTGCGCCCCAGAGGCAGAGCAGAGCATGTGTTCCTTAGTCATAACCCACCCGTAATGAGGATAGGTCTTTGCAAGCCTGCTCAGACCCAGACACTGAATTTGGTACTTTATATCCACAGCCTTAAGGTAGGTGATATCTTTCAGACAGAGAAACAGTTTCAGAGAGGTTGAGTGAGTTCCCTGAGGCAACACAGAGCCTAGGTGATGTCAAGGCAGATTGGCGTCACTCCACAGTCTGTGCCTCTTTCACCACCTGCGCTGCCTTCAAGTAAACTGCCGACTTCAAAACGTGGCTTAAGGCTGTTTAAGCCAAGCTGCCGTCTGCCTATTGAGATGAGAACCCAAGGGCCCAGAACTCCCTCCCCAGAGCTACTCACTGAGCGCTGCCCACCTCCTGGGCTTTCATCCTGGAAGAGAGTTTTAATCTTTGTGAGTGGGTATGCCTACGCGTGCACGAGCGTGAGTCCTGGATGCTTTGGAGATCGGATAAAAGCTCTGGGAACATTTGCACTGATGTGGTTGAATGTATCTGCCCCTCCAAAAAAAAAAAAAAAATATGTCGAAGCCCTAAGCCCCAGTATCTCAGAATGTGACCTTATTGGGAGATAGGTCTTTGCAGAGGTGATCAGGTTAAAATGAGGTTGTTAGGACGAGCCCTAATCTAAAGTGCCTGGGGTCCTTATAGAAAGGATGCAGAGACAGACACACACAGGGGGAAGACCGTGTGAGCAGAAGTGGAGAAGACAGCCGTCTCCCAGAGGAAGAGGAAGGCTTCGAACAGATTCCTCCCCCCTGCCCTCGGAAGAAAACACCCCTGCCGACACCTCGCTCTCAAACTTCCAGCCTCCAGAACCGCGAGGTAAGAGACTTCCGTTCTTTAAGCCACCTAGGCTGTGGTGCATCGTTACGCCATCCTGGCAAACTAATAGCAACTACACATATGCACATACACACCAAGTTTCATACACAAATTCGGGGAACTCATAGTTCACCCCAGAACGTCCATGGACCCCTGCAAAGTTCTGTCTCCCGAAAACATTCCAGTGCCCACAATAATGATCATACTGACAAAACAAAAAACAGCTACTGTTCTAAAGCACTGTTCTGAGGGCTTTGCGTATATTACCTCGTTTAACTCTCTCCGTAGCCCCAGGAGCCACAAGAAACCAACATGGAGTTTGGTACCTAGAAGTGGGATGCTGCTGTGACACATTACCAATAAACTCAGTGGTTTAAAACAACAAAGATTTATTGTCATAGTTCTGGATGGTGGGACGCCAAAATCAGTATCACTGGGCTAAAATCAAGGTGTTCGCAGGGCTGTGCTCCCTCCAGAGGCTCCAGGGCAGACTCCACCCCTCGCCTCTTCCAGCTTCTGGCAGCTGCCAGCATTCCTTGGCTTGGGGCCACAGCACTCCAATCTCTCTTCCGTCTTCACATCACCTTCTCTGTGAGGGAAATATCTCACTCTGCCGTCTTCCTGTAAGGCTGCGTGTGACTGCATTTAGAGTCCCCCTGATAATCCAGGATAATCTCACCACATCAAATTTCTTCACTGAATCACCTCTGCAGACACTCTTTCATTTGCCATATAACATTCACAGGGACCAGGGGTTAGGATATGGGTGACATTTTTGGTGGGAGCATTTTTCAGCCTCATGTTATCTGCCCTCTGGCCCCCAAAGATTCATGTCTGTCCCACACGCAAAATACATTCACCCCATCCCAACATTTCCCCAAATTTCAACCCATTAAACCATCAACTCAAGTCCAAAATCTCATCTAAACATCATCAGTTCAGAAGTCCCAGATTTCACCATTTAAATCATCTAAATCAAGTCCAGGTGGGATTCTGTATGATCCATCCTAGGGCAAAACTCCTCTCCATCTGGGAACCTGTGAAATTAGAAGACAAGTTATCTGCTTCCAAAATCCAATGGTGGGACAGGCAATGATTGACAGTCTCATTCCAAAAGGGGGAAACAGAAAGAAGAAAGAGGTCACCCTCGCAAAATTTCAAAACCCAGCAGGACAAAATTCCACTAGGTTTCCAGGCTGGGGGATAATCTTCTCTGGCTCCAGGCTCTGCCCTCGGGGCCCATGACTCGAGGCAGGTGCTATTATCTTGCTCACTTGATAGGTAAGAAGAAGGAGGCACGCGGAGGGGAAGCAGCCTGCACAAGACAGTACAGCTCTTGAGAGGCGGATGAGGGTGATGCTCCCATGGTCTGCCCACGGGGCCCCCCTCTGCGCAGGTTCTCTGGGTTCACAGAGGGTCCCGGAAAGGTATGGGGACTTTTGTTGTTGTTCCAAATTGAAAATACCTGCCTAATTGCATTGTCTTTACAAACACTTCTGGAGCAAGCAGAGCACAGGAGCCAGCTGTCCTTTGCAGCCCTGCCCCTACTCTTCTTTTGTGGTTACCTCTTGGGGCCACGCCAGGCTTCTTAACTCGAGAGGGGATGGGAGAAGCTTGGAGAAAACTAGAGGCCGTTTTGCCATGGGTCCAGATAAGCTTCTCGCACTGGGCACACCTGCTGTGGGAGCTCCCGCATTGTTGGGAGCGTGGGCTTGGCAGTCGGACCTAGTTTGGGGTCTTAGCTGCTCTACTTACGAGCTCCATGACCTCAGGCAAGTTATTTTTAACCTCTCTAAGCTTTAGTTTCCTTTTTTGAAAATGAGGTAATAATAGGACCTAGCTGGTTCTGTTGGATTTGTTGGGAGTGAATGAAGTAATCTGTAAAGTACTTAGCACCACCCCTGATAAATGTGGGCTGTTGCTAATATTGTTGTTGTTTCTTTTACCGAGTGGTCTCTGGTGCTGACATCCTCCCACAAAGGTGGTTTAAAGTCAGATTGATCCAGAGGCTACAAATCTTTTTAAAATACATTTTTAAAGGAAAATCCCTCATGCGGCTTCAGCCCTGTGTTATCCAAAGTATCAAATTCCTGCGCCTTCTTCCAGTTCTTCCTGAAAAGTAATAAATGAGAATGTTAAAGAAATTCGATATCCATCCTTCTAGATCTCACTAAAATGCACATTTTTCCCCTTTTTCCTTCTCTTTCCCCTGGCTTTCTGTGTGATGAGAAAAATCCTTTAGGGAAGAAAAAGTTACTAGATTCGTAAACCAGTTTTCCAATTACTGACCTTCTGCAAAGAAAGATGCCATAATTGCTCAGGGTGAATGGAAAAGAAAGAGATAAGAAAGTAAATTCTCGAAGGATCGATGCAGAAGCTTTTTAAAGACCCGGGCAGTATTTTCCCCGTCCTACCTGTCAGCAGCCATGGGGGAATAAAACTGCACACTCACCAGAAGATACTTGTGTGCAATCATTCTTGTGCTGGATTTTCCTTCCCTACTTTTACACGCACACTCACACATGCATTACAAAGAATAACTTTGTTGTGAGGTTCCAGCCCAAGTGAGGGGTGAGGAGGAGTTGAAAGCTCAGAGATGGGAGTTGACCTGCCAGCAAGAGAAAGCATGGTAAATCAAGATGAAATAAGAAAGAGACTAGGGGACTGGTTATCTGGGATGGGTGCGCTGTGTTTCATCATTCCTTCCCACCTCCTATCTTTGATTACAGACTCCATCTTTAGGAGGCCAGATTTGGACAAGGCCAAGGCAAAATGCTTAAGGACCATTGGCCCAGCGCTGACTGTTGAATGTCTTTCAGGCAACCTTGTGACTTTTTCTTGACTGAGTGAAGCTCGTGAGCTGGGGGCCTTTTGAGCTCATGAGTATTTTGTCCTTTGAGCCAACAATGGGAATTTTTCCTTCAGTAGCTTCTAGAACTCACTAAATGCTGGTTGGTAACTCCTTTCACCATCTTCATATGAAAAAGCCTTTGCAGTTGGGTTATTTGACTTGGTTTACCTTTTGTATACTGTTCGCACTGTGTGCTATGTTTATTTATTCAGTAAACATTTGCTGGCAGTCTCCCTCAGCCGGATATCCCCGAGAACGCAATAAACCAGACAGAGGCACCTCCACCGTCATTAACTGCGCTCCATCACGGAGGAGGACTATTAGGCTCCCGCCGTAGAGAATGAAGAAACGTGTGCTGATTACAGCAGACATTAACTGAGTGATCATCAGGAGCCAGGTATAAAGTTCATTACAAACATTGACACGTTTAATCCCTATGACAGTTAGATAAGGTTAGTAATATCCTTATCCCCATTTAAGAGATGAGGAAACTGAGGCACAGAGAGGATAAATAACTTGCCCAAGTTATCTACTAGCAGATAGTAGCACTGGGCTATGAACCCAGGCAGTGTGGCTTCTGAGCTGGTGCGTTTAGCCATTACACTTTAATTAAAGAAGTGCTGAGTGCATAGCATCAGAGAACAGAGTTCTTTCACCTGGTCCACGTGGTACAGTTAGTGACCTTGCTGAGTCGAAGGACAAGTAGAATTTAGTCTGGGAGGGATGGGTATATGTGGCATAAATGCTTTCAGCTTCAAGGAATGCCCAGTCAAGAGTGGCGTGAACAAACAGGGGGTATTTTTCTATAGAACAAAATGTCTGGTGGTCAGTGGTTTCTAGCATTGGTGCAGAGGCTCAGGAAGGCTGGGTTCCGGTCAGCATCCCTTTCCTTTCTCCTTCTGGCCTCCAGCAGGTCCAGGGCTTACAACCGATTTCTGGAGAAGAGAGCTAGGGGAGCATGGGGTTGAGAGTTTGGGCTGGCATACCTTCTTCTTATCAGGAGGGGAAAATCATTCCAGATGTCCCATAGTTTGACTTCCTCTTACAAATCGTCAGCCAGAACTGGGTTATACACCCACTTCTAAATCAGGGCGAAGGCCCACATTCCCTGACACCAAGGGATTTCCTGGATTCTGGAGGCAAAAAGAAAAGAAAGAGTGAATTTTGAATAGGCAGTCAACAGGGTCTGCCAGAGGGAATTGCATGTGCAAAAACTAAGCAGAAAACCAGAACATGACAAAATGAGGAGTGAGAAGAGGCCCACTGTGGCTGGAGACAAGCTTGACAGATGGCCAGAGGTGAGGCTGGGAAGGCGAGAACCCAGAGGCTGAGGAGTCATATATGCCACCCTAAGGAGTTTACGCTTGGTCCCACAGGCAAAGGACAATCAAGAAAGGACTTTAGCGGCTGGCCTGGCAGCGAGCGTAGCAGGTAAGTGCACATGTTCGGCTTTGGCGGCCCAGCGTTCACCAGTTTGGATCCCGGGGGAGGACATGGCACCGCTTGGCAAAAGCCATGCTGTGGTAGGCGTCCCGCGTATAAAGTAGAGGAAGATGGGCATGGACGTTAGCTTAGGGCCAGTCTTCCTCAGGAAAAAGAGGATGATTGGCAGTAGTTAGCTCAGGGCTAATCTTCCTCAAAAAAAAAAAAGAGAGGACGTTAGACAGGGCCATGACCTGAGATGACTCGTTTGGAAAGATCATTCTGGCACTCAGCGAAGAATATTTGAGGGGAACAAGAAAGATAAGAGGCTGGGAAACTAGTTGGGAAGATGCTGCGGTGGTCCGGGTGAGAGATGGAGTCCTGAGCTCTTGCAGAGGCATGGGGATGGAGAGGTAGCTGCTATTGAGGAGGCAGAATCAGAGACAATGAGAACTACTGATTAATATTATCTGAATTTCCACCAGTTAAAACAGCATCATGAGAAGACAGGGCTGCTGAAACCAAGCCTGGGGATTCAAGTTCAAAATAGAGAGTTGGCAATTGCCACAGAAGGAAATCCATCGAGTCCATTCATTTTTGTAAATTTGAATTTTATTTCTGTCTGTCATACATCTACATACATATATATGATATGTATGTATGAGATATATATATATATATATACACGTCACATCAAATAGTTCCGCAAGGCTTACAAGAAGAAACCAAAATCCTTTGCCCCAACTCACCCCACTGCACTGATACTCCTTAGAGGCATCCATTCGATCTTGTAGTTGTTTCTTCTGCTATTTATCTCCATGCTTCTGACTAACATGATTACTCCGCTATTTCTCGACTTCTGACTCTGGAAACTGGATTTTGATTTCTCCCTTTTCATCTCTTCACCTTCTGTCACACGTGTGCACACGAGTTCCCTCCTCCAAGCCTCCCCATATCTTATGTCATAATTCTGGGTGACAACAGTGTTCAGTGTTTGCTTTATTATGGCTGTGTGAATATTCTTCATCGATGAGACAAATAGAACATTGTGATTACATTTTCTTTCTTGGACAACTTTTTGATAATAGATTGCCTAGCTTTCTGTGACTCTAGAAGTAAATCTCTACTTAACTCTCCACCAGAAATGTAAATATTCTCTCAATATATTCAAACACATTAGCTTATCTAACGATAATACTTTTTTCTTGAATACAATCATCGATGAGCCTTCAGTCCTTCTGCTCCAATGTGGACTGTTTGCTCTCTCAGCCTGTGTATCAGTTAGCTATTCCCGTATAACAAATCACTCTAAAATTTATTGGTTAAAAACAACAATCATTTATTTAGCTCACAATTCTGCAAGTTGGCAGCGTGGTCCAAATTCTGCTGGATGGTCCTCCCGATCCCACTGGACTCCCTTCAGCATGTGAGTTAACTGCAGCTCTGCTTGTCAGGGGCTGGGGAGCTGGCTACTGGACGACATGCGCCATGATGGCTTATCCTCCAGTGGGCTAGCCCAGACAGCGCGGTGGAAACAAGGGGTCAGGAGAGAGAAAGGAAATATCCAAGGCCTCTTGAGGAGGCCAAGATTAGATCCTAGGATCGGAACTGGCTCACCATGACTTCCATCACATTTTATTGGCCGAATAAGTCACAAAGCCAGGCCAGAATCAAGGGGTACAGAAATAGATTCCAAGTTTTAGTGAAAGAATGTGAAAAGTCATTCTGCAGAGAACATGGAGACAAGAAGGTCACCCACTGGGGCTATCAATTGAAGTAACCCACCCATCTGATGCATAGCTGACGTCCTGGGATCTCTTTTCACTATCATCCTTGGAGTTCTTGTGTATCAGGTTTCAGAAACCACGCCAGCCAGTTTAACTGTGTGCGTGGGAGGGTGAAGGCTGGGGCTCAGCTGGTGCTGTTATCTCTGAGGGGCACAGCAAAGTTGATGCTGCCAGTGTTGGGAAAACTGCAAACTGGCTTCAGCTATTGCTACAGGAAGGCACTGTTTCTGCCACAGCAAGGAGGCAGCGTGATGCTCTCAGGTAGCAGACAGGAGGCAACAGGAAGGAGTAGGTCCCTTCTGCCCTCTCCAGCCCTCCAGTCCCCTCTAGTAAACCCCCTGCCCATTAATAGAGCTTAGCAGGGAGCCAGCCGGCCCAGGTGAAAGGGATTTTCAGAGTCTCAGCCCCAGATTCACACAGCAGAATACGGAAGTGTAGGTTTGCAGCTGAGACAATACGCTAATAACTGGCCCACCCTGTTTTCCGGTTTCCATGTCTTCCTTGCTTCTATAGCTTTCTAAGGAAGGACGTATGTAAGGTCAATTTCTTCAGATATTTAATGTCCAAAATATCCTTAGCCTCCCATCACAATCATCGTTTGGCCGACTATGGCATTCCAGTATGGAAATCCTTTCCCCTCATTGTTTTGAAGGTATTGCTCCATTATCTTCTAGCACTTGCTGTGGCCACTAAGTCTGATACCATGTGGAGGGAGAAGCCAAACCGTCCCAGCAGAGCCCAGCCCTCAGTCATTCCCACCACCAGCCAACAAATGAGTGAGCACAGATAACACCGGCAGGAGATCAGCCCTCCTGAGCCCATCCCAAATCACTGACCCACACAACTGGGAGCAAATAGAATGATTCAAGCAGCACCGGCTGCTTGTAACACAGCTGTCATTTCATCTCTACAATGACACTGCATTAGGCATTGCTTTCCCCCTTCAACAGCTGAGAACCAAGACTCAGTGAGGTTCAGCGACTTGCTGGAGGTAACACAATTAGTAAGGAGCATTGTTAGAATCATGCCTTCAGCTGAGTGTCAACAATGCCCCAGTAGTTCCAATACACTTTGTTGAATTAGAAAATAGACAATAGAGATGCAAAAGTTGGGAGGGATGCAAGACCCATCACTGAGCACACGTGACCTGACAGCTGAGTGGATATGAGAGCTGGAAAAGAAACAGTGTCAGAGAATCCCACCTCCCACTGATCTGCCCCTGACCCCATGATTGCTATGGGACAGCCTCACTGACAAAAAGGGACAACAGAAGCAGGTGCATCGTAACTGGGGAAGATGGAAAATTAGCTTCCGAGGGGCTATCCGGGGGCTTTCTCATTCTCCTCCACATCTTCAGATGGAGATTCTGCTGAGCACGGTTGTCAGCATTGCTGGGGGGCCTCTTTTATTAGGGGAGGTTGGTTGGTGCCACTTACAGGACATTTTCCCAGGGAAAAAGGTGGTTTCTGATCGTGCACCTCAGCGGTGGGTGGGGAGCTAAGCCATGGGAGGCTTGGTACGGTTAGGGGCTGGGGAATGGTTAAAGCTCCAGGCGTTGCTGGGGAAGTTGTCTCAGGAGGCCGCCAAAAGCCTTTTGTGCTCCGGGCAGGGAAATTAAGAGCCAAGAAAAGTGTGTTCAATTTAGATCCATCTGGTCTGTGTTGCTTCTTTCCCTTCTTTTTCTCCAGGAAAGAGAACTATTCAAAGATACTTTGTGATCACTTGTTTAACCTGCTAGGATGCCCAAGTGTTGCCAGGCAAGTATGCTCAGGAGCAGAGAGAAAAGCTGCCCTAATTCTCATCGGCGGTAATCTCAGCTCAGAGCAGAGCTCACCACCAGGGCGCTGACCACCCAGACACAGAGCCTTGGAGGGAAGAAATGGTATCTGGCTTGAAAATATTATGTCTGGAAGAATGACGAAGTGACCCTTGCCAAAAAATGACCTCTTACAGGACCTTCTAGCCAGCACGTGAACACCTGGAAGCTTTGACAAGCAACGTGACTGGGTTCCAAATGAGAAAACTCAAACCACGCCTTCTGGATTTTCCAAGTGGCCCCAACTTCAAATGCTCGTTCTCGGTATTGGATCATGCGTGTGGACTAACTGGTCAGTGAATCTATAAACCACATGGGTTTCTAATAAAAAAGTCTGCACTGTGGAACACTATACGGCTGTTACTAAGAGCGAGGTGGATGATAGTTTCCTTTTATTAAGCATTTCACCATGTGCTTTACTGACATTTTTTAGTGTTTTCCTGCCAGCAACCTCAAGAACAGATCCTTATTATTATGAGTGTACCGAGGCACAGGGAGGGTCACCGAATTGTTCAACGTCTTCAGCTAATACGTGGTAGCGCAGGGGTTTGAGTCCAGGGGACCTGCCTGGAGAGCCCACCAGCCCCTTGTGTGGGGGCGGCACAGCCGTGGTCGCCTGGCTGCCTCTGGGGAGAGGGTCCCGGGCGCCATGGACAGCTTTCACTCTCCAGTTTACCAAACGTGATGCTGTTGGAGTTTTCCCCTTAACCGTGTGCTATTTGTTCGCTTTAAATATATACATGAGGAAAGGAAAAGCAAGCCTGGGGGAGAGAGAGAGCGATGTAGCGTGTCCTTTCTTTTTTGCAAGGTGGCTTTGAATGAGGACAAGGCACCATCTCCATTATGTTAATGGGTGGGGGAACTGATTTAGGCACCAGGCAAGTCTAGGCCGCGGGCCAGGAACCAGGACGGACATAGGGAGTCTGAGCACAAGGACAGAAGAACTGAGTCATCCTCAGAGCCCCGATAGCCACGTGTGGGCAAGTGGAAATATGCGCAGGTTTAAAGCGAGCCCCTGGGACAGAGCAGTGCGTTGCAAATCGTAGAGATGAGTGCGAACTGAAAGAGCGCAGAGGCTCAGGCGGAGGCCTGTGACAGTCAGCTCGCAGAGGGGGCAGCCAGAAGCTAGGAGACCCAGGGTGACTAACGGAGTGGAGTGAGGTGTAAAGGAAAACGGATGGGAGGTCTCAGGAGGAGGAAAGTGGCATCTACCTCAGGCAGGAAACTCCTGGAGTTTCTGACAGGGCATGGAAGGCAGAAGGTGAGGAGGTGTCCCTGGCTGGAGTGGACTGTGTGGAGGCAGAAGAAATAGACGTAGATTCTGCCATCTCCACGCTGCAAACCAAATGGGGACCTTGCTGTTGGGCTTTGACATAACGCACGGTAGCATTTGCAAGGTTTCCTTTTACATACGCACACAAGGAGGCCTCTCAGAGGGCTGGGCATGTGCTGAGCAGAGCTTTCTAGGCCAGTGTTCTGTGCCTTTGGCAGTACCACCTCCGTCTTGCTCACCACTGTCACCCTGCACCTAGCACCAGGCTGGTCACATGGTAGGAGCTCAATCATTATTTGTCGAATTAATTTGTTCAATGAATTTGTGAAATAAATGAATACTATTGGGAAAGTTGTTGCCATATCATCTGATGAAAATGTCAAACCCTTTTCTTCCCTTCAGTTAGTAATCCTCTTGATCATAATACTAATAGTTTTGATTGCTAGCATTTATTGAGCACTTAAATGTGCTAACACTTTACCTTTTAAGTAACAGGAAGCCCAACTCAAGTTTTGCTAAAAATGTCCAGGGACAGATCCTACTGGTTCAGGTAAGGTTTGATCAAGGGTCTGGCTTGGCTTCCCTGTAATTTGGCTCTGCCCTGTTTCATGTGTTGGCTTTCCTCAGGTTGGATTTTACTCATGGATGCAAAAATGGCTTCTGACAGAAGCTAAGCCCACACAATCCCTCATTCATATCCAAAAGGGGAAAGGGAAAGAAGAACTAGAAAGACAGAGAGAAAGCGAGAGTCCTCCTCCTACCATCAGACAACATTTCTGAACTTTGTTCTGATGGAACTAAACTGAATTAACCAGGGGACAGCCATCTGTTGATTGGCATAGCCGAGGTAACTCATCTCTGAACGAATCAGTATAGCACCAGTGATTATCCTGAGTGATGAGATCAATCATGGTCTATCCCTGACCTGGGGTAGAGGCCATCCTCACTCAATTGCATGGCTACTTTCAAATGGGGAGAGAGACAAGTGGATATTGAAGAGCCAAACAAAAGTCCGTTCATTTAATCCTCATGACACTCTATGAGCTAGATCCCGTGGAGAGATGAGAAAAATGACCTCCCAGAAGGTGAGCAACTTGCTCAAGATCACAGAGCTAGTGAGCGGCAACGCTGAGATAGAAACCCAGGTCTGCCTGACTCCAAAGCCCACGCACTTGGCCACTGGACTCTACTGCCCAAATCGTAGACGCTGCATGGGTCTCTCTGGCTGCCTCTAAGAGGAAGCCGTTCTTGTGGTCAGCCAGCTGGGGAACTCCTGGGCCCAGGATGAACCACCTCTGCTAAGGGACGAGGACTCTCCAGACAGCTTCAGCCATGAGCTCAGCTTCAGAGGCCTTCAGATTCCAGCCTCACTTTGGGGAGCAGCAGACTCCCATTTGGGCTCTGACCAAAGGGTTGCTGTAAAACCAGGACAGACCGTCCTGTTCTTCTCAGTGGCCATTCATCAAGGAGTTACCGAGCATCTGCTCTCTGAGGACCCATCTGTCTGAACCAAAGCCCGAAATACTGTCTCCAGTGTCCTGTTGGGTCTTTCATTTTGGTCTGCTCCTTTGTGTATCACGCCCAGAAGCCTTCTCCTCCTCCCCAGCATTGAGCTTCTGGACTGTCGGATTTTTGCCTCAGATCTTCACCCAGCCTTTTTCCTTTCTTTGGACCCAACACTCTTTGGATCATAACTTTGTCTCTTCTGAAAATTTCAGTTCATTGACAGTGGCTGCCTTGAGAAAGAGGCAGTCTGCGTCTAGTCTCAGCTGGCAAGTACGCCGTGATCAATTAGCAATGTCTGCCATGGGAGGAGAGGCAGGAGCTGCAGCCTGTACGGGGGGATATTGAACATTCTGGGCCCATACACTGACCAAAGTTTCATGTTTGGGATTCATAGAACCAGCTGCCCCCATTGCTTGGATTCCCGGAGGGTGAATCTCATGTGTTAGCATGATACTGACAAGCTCTGGGCCCCTGCTTGCCTTTTCCGTAGCTCTGAACGAGTCTGAGCTCTTTATGTGTTAGGTACCAGAATGATGGAGAAGGCTGGAGAGAAAGAACCACAAGAGTGACAAGGCCTGGTTTGGGCAAAAGAGCTCTGAAGCGTGAGCTAGCGTGTCTGGGATGAATTCAGCTAAGACCTAGCTCACTCCGTGACCCTGCACGAGTCTCTGCCCCTTCCTTGGCCTCAGTTTCCCCAGGTGATGTTGGACTCCATCTGGGCTTCTCAGTTTCCTGTGGGGTGGTTTGGACTTCTATAGGGGCATTTTCCAGTGTCACAGCGGTCAGAGGCCACTTCTGGGATGTAGTGGTCAGGGGACGGGAAGATTAGATGTCCTACAATATGTAGGACAGTCCCTCACCGTGAAGAATTATCCACACGCTGCACAACTGCCACATGTCCCACTGGACCCTCGTGTGGATGAAAAGCCTGTTCACAATTATCTGACTCTGGAATCCAGCTCTGCTTTAAATCTGAACACGTTCGTTTTTGCATAACCAGTGTATATTGAATTTCTAAAAAATGGAATTACCCTGTAAATCAAGGGTAAAGTACTTCTTTTAAAAATAGTTGTGTTGAGTTGTGATTTGCATACTATGAAATTCACTAATTTTTTAAGAGTTATCAATTCAGTTAAGTGTTTAATCAATTCGATGATTTTGGTAAATTTGATAAGTTGGGCAACCATCCCCACAATGCGGTTTCAGAACATTTCCACAACGCTCAAACGCCCCTCGTGTCTGTGTGCAGTCAGCTCCCATCGCATCCCCAGCCCCAGGCAGCCGCTGATCTGCTCACTGTCTCTACAGACTCGTCGTTTCTAGGAATTTCACGTAAATAGAAGCATAGAATACATAGTCTTTGGTGTTTCTCTTCTCTTACTTTCATAACGGCTTTTCAGGTTCATCCACATTGTGCCGTGAATCGTCAGTTTGTTTCTTTTTATTGCGGACTAGGATTCCATCACAGTATACCACTTTTTCCAAATCCATCTCCAGTTGATGGACATTTCGACTGTCTCCGTTTTCTGGCTGTTGTGAATAACGCTGCTGTGAACACTCTGTGCAAGTCTTTGTGTGGACATATGTTTCTCTTGGCCATACACTTAGGAGTGAAATTTGCTGGCTTATTTTATTAGTATTATCTTTTAATCAAGAGTCGTTTAAAATCTTTTGGAACTCATTTTGGTAACTCGACACTGCTCATGGTGTCGTGTCACCAGTATAACACTCCTGCATCCGTGCATTGGAGCTTTCGCGGTCACATACGTCGAATCACATCCACGATTTCGGTTAGAGGTGTAGGCTTCTGGCTTCTTCACTGTGTATCTAGTTGGGTCGTACTGAAACATTTCTATATTGAAGTATATATAATTTCTAACAAACTGCTTTCTTTTTTACCTACTCCTGTATGATATAATAAGGATATTAAAATCATTTTTAAAAATCATGTCTACAGGTGACCTTATGAGTTTCCTTTCAGGGTAGTAAAGAGGGTATTGTAGAGTATTTTTTAGGGAAAGGGGTCTTGGGACAGGTTGGGAAGGACTGGTGACTTTAAGGGCTCTCATACCTGAGTTTTTAAACCCTGTGCTCAGAGAGGCTTCATTAGAAAAGCGACCGGTCATCCAGATCTGGGGCAAACAGCAAATCAGAGCAACTGTCTTGCACCGGTTGCTTTGATGGTCAGACTGTGGCGCAGCTCTTCCGGGCCAGACTCAGAGAGACTGAGAGGGTCCACAGACCCGGGAGAACCATCCTGAAAACGTACAGGAAGAACTGTGGATTCTGTTACTCAGCCTGCATTTCAGAGCGAGTCACAGCACCGATCGCAGGCTGACCCTGCGGGCCCAGACCTGAGAGACCCACGGAGTCCAGCCCACGTTCTCCTGGGGCCCACGGGGAGGCCTCGACAAGGGTCCGGGGAAGGGAGGGCCGACGAGCTGCACGGGCAGACCGGGGCTGGGGGCCCCACAAGCCTGATAACGAGGTGTGTCCTCAAGCAGACATGCCCGAGTCACTTGGGGAAGCTGCGCCCCTGCGAGGGGAACCCCGTCCTGGCCCAGGCAGCTGCGGCCCGGACTTCCCTCCCCTCCCATTAACCTGACCACCCTTCGCAGGGAAGAAGGCAGCACTGACCTGCTACTGCTCAGGAAACGTGTCTGGGAGGTCCCACCACCTCTGCCCACTTCGAGCGGTCGGTTCATCAAAGCATGCCTGTGCGACTTTTCCGCCGTGCGGTCCCGAAGATAAAATGGTCTCCACCTGCCTATCTTTATGGGCACTTTCTTGCCCCTCCTTGCAGGGACTGGAGACAGCTACTTGCCCAGATCTGGCTCAACGCCCCGTCAGGCTCTTCCCCCTCGCCCGGCTGCCTCACCAGTTAGAGAAGAGCGGACATTCATCAGAGTAGGAAATCTGACCCTGGGAGACCAGGCCGAGCTGCAAGGTGGGGCAAGCGTGGCCCTGAGACCCTCTTTTGACCCCTGTAAATCGGCTGTAGACAGGGGATCCCACAGTTGGGCTCAGCACCACCCCAGCCTACAAAAGGAGAGGGGATCCAGTGTTTGGGGCTGGTCTCACCCCAGGTGAGGTCACCATACAACTCTGGTTTTGAGGTTTTGGAGTTTTTTTTAAACACAGACCTTGGCATTCATTCGTTCAAGTGCTAGTTATCTGCAAAGGAAACGTCATTCCCAAGGAGCCTCTGGTGCCCACAGCAGGCCACTGAGCCACGGCAACTGGGGGGTGCTCCTATGACATAGGCTATGTGGCCTCCCTGGGGCCTAAGGACCGGGTGCACCGGGCAGGAATGCAGGTAGGACAGTGGCCTCACGTTGCCTGTCGGGCTGCCCACCTGGTGGAGGCCCAGGTGCCCGTATGGAGCTGGCAGTTCTCGCCCAGGGCTGGGCACCAACCTTCCTTACATCCATGGCCAGCTCCAAAGTTGGCCTGGGGTTTCTCAGCTCTGAGCACACCCGTGCAGACATTGGGGTCTTCCGTGCAGCTGCAGTTGGGTTTGGGCTTCATCCTGGGGCCATCTTGACAGCAACATGGGGGCTGGGCTTCCCCCGTGCGCAGGAAGGGGAGGGCCGTGGGGGGCCAAGCACCAAGGCAGCCCAGGCCTGCCATCAGGGCAGCCTGTGGTCAAGGCCAGGCCTGCACAATCTGTCCTCTCCTCCTGCTCGCCACACTCCCACAGTCCTTTTCTCGTGTTTATCATGGAGGAATCACCGCCCGTGGAACAGTTACTGTGTGCAAACAATGCATTACGGCTGAAGTGAGAGGAAAAACAGATAGGAGGCACTTTGAAATCTGGCCTCTTTAGGGCTTCTGGAGCCAACTTCCCAGGTGTAGAGCAATCCGGAGCTCCAGGCCCCTGCTGCGAAGCTGCTGGATCACAGACATTTACAAAGGAAAAGGGAAAAGGAGCCGCCAGCCTGGCTTAGAGAAGAGGCCTGTCTACCCTGGGACGCCAGCAGCGTGTGCCGTGCAAGCAAATAGCAGTGCCGCCTGAGCATCCGGACAAGCTGCCTGCAGGGATCAGAGACAGGCGAGGAACCTGCCCCCTGCCTTCAGGACAAGAGCGAGGGACCAACAGGCTATTTTTAACTCGGTTCTCCACCCGCTGCTGCTGAAGCACACACTCTCCTTGCACCAGGTAGATGTACAGAGAAGGCAATAGAGTCTCGAGAAAGCTAGAGCAGGATGGAGTGGGGTCACAACCACAGGCCTGGGGTCAAGCTGTCTGCACTGGCCTCTGACCCCTCAGCCTCCTATCTCTGTCACCCTCCGATCCTCAGTTTCTCCTTGAAAGCCTCAGAGGATTAGGAAGATGCGAGATTAAATGAGATCCATGGGAAGTGCTTAGAGCAGGACCAGGCATGTGACCAACCTTTAGCGGCTGCTAAGCGCTTGACCACCAATTTGCGTATGTGGCAGCTAACCCGTGAACGAGCTAGTTTGGGCTCGAGTGGTCTGGTTTTGTCGCAGGCTGTTACCGACTCCTCTCCCTTCACTGTGCACTCACATGAAGAGGGTCATTCTCTCCCTGTGCAGCCCAGATCCATGTCGAGATGTGCTTCTATTCCATAAAATGTTAAATTTGTCAGGATCCAAATAAATCATCTTGTCCAGACCATTTAATTTTTTAAAGGTACAATTCAATGGTCTTTAATATATTTACAGAGTTGGCTAGCCATCACCATAATCTCATTCAAAATCATTTTCTTCACACCCTCCCCCAGAAAACGGTACCCGCGAGCAGTCATTTCCCATTTTTCCCCAACCCTCCTCCTCCCAGCCAGCCTTCAGCAACTACTGATCTGCATTCTGTCTCTATGGGTTTGCCTATTCTGAACACTTGATAATAATGGAATCTTACAGTATGTGGTCTCTTGTGACTGGTTTCTTTCACTTAGCTTAATGTTTTCAAGGTTCGTCATCAGTCAGTGGACATTTGGGTTGTTTCCACTCTTTGGCTATTATGAATGATGCTGCTGTGAATATTCACGTATGAGTGTTTATGGAGATGTGTGTTTTCATTTCTCTTGGGTATCAGGAGTGGAACTGCTGGGTCATCAGGTAACTGTATGTTTATCCTTTGAGGAACTGCCAGACTCTTTTCCAAAAGTGGCTGCACCATTACATTTACACTGGCAATGTATGAGAGTTTCAATTTCTCCACATCTTCATAAACACTTGCTATTTTCTGTCTTTATTATTATAGACATTCTGGTGTGTATAAAGTGCTATCACATTATGGTTTTGATTTGCATTTCCTTGATGGCTAATGATATTAAGCATCTTTTCATGTGCTTATTGGCCATATTTATATCTTCTTTGAATAAATGTCTACTCAAATCTTTTGCCTATTTTTAAAATTGGGTTGTCTTTTTGTTGTTGAGTTGTAAGTGCTCTTTATATATTCTGGATTCAAGTCTCTTATCTGATATATATGATTTGCAAATATTTTCTACCATTCTGTGGGGTGTCTTTTCACTTTCTTCATGATGTCCTTTGAAGCACAAAGTTTTAAATTCTGATATAGTCCAACTTGTAAATCTTCTCTTTTATCACTTGTACATTTTTTGTCATTTCTAATAAATCATTGCCTAATCCAAGGTCATGAAAATTTACTCCTATGTTTTCTTCTAAGAGTCTTATAGTTTTAGCTCCAACTATTTAACTTAAACCAACAAGGAAGCTAAGACACAGTGAAGATAGGATTTGCTCCAAATAACATTGGTAAAGTGTCAGATATGTAGTTTTTTTAAAAACAGCTTAATTTTGTACAACTTGAAATCAATATAACTTCAAGACCAAAGATGGTCTCAAGTCACGTTAAAAAATCAGATCTGAAACCCAATTTATATTCATCTTGAGATGGAATCAACTTTTAATTTGAGACTAATAAGGCTAAGAACAGATCCCATTTCTTGAATGATTAGTCTGGGTCAGGCACTGGGCAACATGCATTCTCTGTCTGATTCTCAAAGCCATGTTGTGAATAGACACTGGTATTATCCTTATTTTAAAGATGAGAAAATTGGTGCTCAGAAAGCTTTCTAAGTAACATGTCCAAAATCACACAGTTAATGGAGGCAGAGCTGGATTTTCAACCCAGGGCTCTCGCTCTTCCTGTAGGGTATTCCATTAGAAAAACTAATGATTACAGCTGAAACCCTAATAAAGGGCTTCTGACAAGATAGGAACCTGCTGATGACATGAACTGGACCCCAACTGTCATGCCCACTCCTTGTCACATCTGTTGGTAATCTCTCCTGCTGGGGTTGTGTTGATTTGTGGCAGTAAGAACCCAGACACCACCAAGTATCTGGCTTACAATGAAGTCCTGATTCTTTTTCTTTAAATCCAATTTTCCACTTGGTTTGGCTAGGGCAGGAGGATGTCAGATCCTGCGGCAGAGGTCAGTCCTATGAGGTGTTTGTCTCTATTAACATAATTCATTGGAACATTTAGCGGGGGGTGGGGAGGGAAATCCATCTTTGCTGACATTAGCCTTGGGTACACTCCTGGGATGGGAGAAAAGCAATCCCAAGCTTAAATTTCAGTGTTAGCTATGTATAGAGGTCTAAGTTTGCAGTTTCAATAGGGCATATTTATTTACATGTGTAAATTCCCAGTGGGAAGCTGAAGAACACAGCTTAGGAGTGGTCCCCAAGTGGGAAATTGAGCAGTACACTGAGCTCCTTTTATTTCCATTTAATTTACCATCAGTACCATTACCATTATTTTGTTAATCATTTCACTAGCAATGATGTAACTTGGGACCAAGGTAATTGAAGCCTGCAGTAGTTAGTTAGCAAAGGCTTTCATTCACCTTTTTAGGGATGCATATTATTTCTTTCCCTTATTCTTGGAGCATAGAGCTGCCTTGAGATGCTGAAGATATTAAGAGCTCCCCACAGCTTAATGAACTCCACTCTCGGTGGCAGAGAGGTTTCTGTAATTTTCAGCTCGCCGCTGCCTGAAACTGTATCGCACTGCACTTCCTGAGACTCTGACAAGCCCCCGTGAAGAGGCTGGGGCTGCCCCATGGTCTGAGCAATGTGGGGTAAATGATCAGGACTTTGCGCTGAGACCTGACTCTTCTATTTGATAGCTGTGAGACATTGGGTAAGTTACTTATACTCTCTGAGTCTCTATTGTCTTATTTATTCAAAAGAAGGTAATACCACTGGTCTCACAGATGGTTGGGCAGTAAATGAGATAAGATGGGTAAAAGGCTCAGGGCATTCCTTGGCCCATAATAGGTGTTCAATAAATGCTGTTTCTTTCCTGAAAGGGTGCTGGTGTGGAGGACTTTCCTGCTGAGCCTCAGGATTTTTTGGGAGCCAAGTGCAAGGAAAGTTTTCAGGAACTGCTGACTGGAAGGGAGGTATCTTTTGGTTGGCAAGAATGCAGACCTTGGCGGGGCTACCCTCCCTCGCTTCTCCCATCACTCTCACTGCCTTCTTTCATCTCCTCTGATGTGCTAGACATTCCGTCCTCAGGGGCTTTCATAGGCTGCTCCCTCTGCCTGGTCTGCCCCTCAACCCCTTCCCTCGGCTGAGCCTCCTCCTCCCCAGGTCCTTGCTGGACGTGCCCCTGACAGGCTAGTCTGTAGCTAAAAGGGCTTCTGTTTGTGTGGGATTTTTAATTTAAAGTACCTCCCACCACCAGACCTTGAAGCCTGTATCTTGCTCACACCATCTCGCTAGGAGGTGTGCACCAATACTGGTTGAGTGAAAGAAAGAGGAAACCCCCAGGGAAAATGGATAGGGGGCTTTGAGGCTGACCACTGACTCTCATTCTGGGGTTAAGACTTAAGCAAAGGCAGGAAGATGGAGGCATTAATACAAGCTGACCCCGCGGGTTTCTATCTGCCGGGAGCTCTTCTGAGTACTTCGGTGCATCAACTTATTCAATCTTCATAATAACCCTACTATTACCATCATCCTCATTGTAAAGATGAGGAAACGGAAGCGCAAAGAAGTCGTTCTCAGGTAATAAGTGCAGAGCCAGGAGCTGGGACACTCTGGCTCCAGAATGTATACTCTTAGCCACTACATTATACCTACCAACACACATTCTTTTCAACACACATTCCTTCTCCCCTAGAACATGCTGTCCTTCTCCAACCCTCCCCTTCCCACAGCACCCACACATGTTTGGGGCTCAGGTTCCAGGTGAAACAGCACTTCTGCAGGGAGACCTTCTCAGACTGCCACCATAGCCCAAACCCCGGGTCACCAGCACTCACAGCAGCCTGAATTTCATACTCACAAACCCTGATTGGTTACCTCCTCCCCAGTTGCAGGGCATGTCTTATTTATCTCTGGCCTCTCTGTAGCAGCTAGCAAAGGGTCAGCATACAGTAAGTGCTCAAAAACTTGGTTACAGCAGAATGCTCCAGTGTCCCCAAAAGCTAGCTGTTAATAATACCCATGTTTGGCGATGTGTCATTACATGTAAAATATGCATAAGTTTGACCTAAGAGTTTACCCCTAAGGAGTAATCATGCAAGTACAAAACGATGCTGATGCAAGGATAGTTGATAATGGCAAAAAATTAAGAACAGCCTAAGGTGGTGATCCATGGAGGACTAGTTAAGTAAATTATGTTCTCTCCAGGTAATGGAATCCTATGCCGCCATTAAAAAGGATAATAGAAGTAGATTTACAGATGGTAACACAGAACCTTATCAAAGCTATATTGGTGAGGGTTAAAAAAACAAAGAGCTGAAAATTAATAGCTCACTTTGCAGAGCGCTGACTGTCAGGACCACGCTAAGCCTTTGACACACACTAGCTCATTCCATCCTCACGACAGTCCTGCAGAACAGGTTTGTTCTGTTAGAATCCCCAGTTTACAGACAAGGGAACTGAAGAGTGAGTGGCTGTCAGATTTCAGCCCATAGTGATCTCCAGAGCATTTAATCTATGTCGTACTGTCTCCGTGATCCTGTTCTGTAATATTGCCCAAACACTATGACAGAGACTGCCAGATACCGCTGGAGATCTGTTTCTCCCATCTTTCATGGTGATAGGATTTTCAACTGGGAACATGGCTGCCAGAACAAGGACTACATTTCCCAATGTCCTTTGCAGCTGGGTATGACTAAGTAACTTAGTGAAGGCCAATGGGATATAAGCAGAAATATTATGATTCCTTTGGCCTCTCTCTCTCTCAGACTCTCTCTCTTTTCTGTTCCTTGCTCTCTCTGTTTTTTAGGACAGATGCTGTCCGTTGGATCACGCCTTGGAAGCCATATACAATATAGTGACAAGATGGAAGGAGCCTGGGTGACTGACACCACAGAGAACATAGCCAGTCCTGAACCACCCCCCAGACTTCCATGTGAGGGAGCAATGGGCTGCTCTTGCGCTTACATCATTGGTATTCTAGTTGTCTGTCCTTTGTAGCTGAACGTAACCTAACAATTGCACACACGTGGGTGTGCACACGCACAGAGAAATTCCTGCAAAGATGGTCATCGTGACGTTAACAGTGGTTGCCTCAGGACTGCAGGATTTGTCGTGATTTTTACGTTATCTTCCTAATTCTCCGGGCACATGGCCCCCTTCCTATAAACGCAATGAATGGAAAGAAAGATGAATCATAACATCCTCTACCTTCTGCCCTACAGTTTCGGTTCAGTGGCCAAATTCTCACCTGCCCACAGCCCGTCCGCAGCATGTGACTCTGGATGACTGCTCACCCTGGCTCTCTGGGGGGCACTTCTGGCTCACCTGACATTGCGGCTCAAGCTTACATCTGCAAAAATACATCAGGAGGACACCATGGTGTGGGGGCGGGGGGAGAGATTAGCTCCATGCTCTCCTCCTCCCCAGGAGGAAAAAAACACCCAGAAAATCAAGCCACTTAGTGTCCCCAGAGAGAAGACAGATGGAAATATAACTGCAGTTTGTTTATTCAGTAAATATTGGTAGGGGGGCCTACATGTTCCAAGGTCTCTTCTAGGTATGGGGGTACAGCAGTAAACAAGAAGGAGTCTTTGTTGTCATGAAGTGTCCAACTTGGAGGAAGGACAAACAACCCACAAGCATGCACATAGAGACCTCTGTGTGACCCTGCCTCACCGAGCCAGGCTGTGCCTGAACCCGTCTTCGAGTGATGGTTCCACTGCCCGGAAGATCTCCAAGTCTCACGGCCTCATTCGTGCCCTTGACAAACATTTTCTGAGCGCCTAGAAGTGCCTGGCTGCAACCTGGGGATTTAAAGCAAGCAGGACAGTCTGTTTTCAGGATTTGGTCAGTCTGATGGGAATGTCGGCACTACAAATGGTTGCAGCATAGACAGACAGAGTCAGATCCCACACAGAGTTCCGTCTGCACATCAAAAGGAGCTCCCAGCCTTGCCTGGAGGACGGGTGCAGGGAAGACTTTGGGGCAAACAGCTGAGCTAACTCACCTGAAGGGTAAATGAAAATTGCCAGGTTACGTCTCAGGCCCTCTGAAAATGATTCTTTCTGAGCGCGGACATCAGCAGCAGTAAAATTCACGGGGCCGTTTATCTTGGAAATACACTGGAGGTCTCAGCTAAAGTCTAAAATGGGATTCAGATGTCTGTGTGATAAACAGATGTTGGGTTTCCCAATCCTAGAAAGTGGCTGGAGTTGAGGGGGAAAGACAGGGTTGGGGAGGAGAGTAGGGTCTCTGCTCATCTCTTGGTCCCAGCCTGGTCCTATAGAGGACAGACAGGCTGGAAGAGCTGTTTTCATGAGGGGCTGAGTGAGACCTGGGGACACGAGCTGCCTGCTGAAGGAACCAGGTGACAAGAGAGGGTAGAGGGGGGACATGCTTCCTTCCCACGTTCTCAAGGTCATACAGTTTGTTCACAGTGGAGCCACGGTGCCTCCTCATGAGGGAGTGCACGACACCCGGGCTCTGGGCAGGGGCAAGCATCTCCCCCAAGCCCTTTGAATTTCCGGCGCCCAGTGCCAACTGTAATTGACCTTTCTCCCAATCAGAGGCCTCTCTGTACTAGCTTGTTAACAGTCATGGTGGATATAGCAGAAAGATTCAGAGTCGTCTTCCTTGGAATCTGAAAACGTGGGCTCCAGGCCTGCCTCTGTCACTCAGCAACGGGGGGGGACGATGTGTTAGCATCACACATCACATTACACAGCACACTCCCTGTTTGTGCCTCTGTTTCCTCGTCTGTAAAGTGAAAGGATTAGACTCCAGCATCTGTAATCACTTCTGCTTCTGCACCTTATTGATATTAAATAGAGTAAGTGGATCCAAAACATAACTGGGTCCCAAATAGTTGAAGATGGAGATAAAGGCCTTCTTAAAGAAGATACAGAAAGCAAAACTCTTACAAGGAAAAGGTTGATGAATCTGACTGTTTCCAAACTAAAAATGTCTTCATCCTAAACGATACCACAAATAAAGTTAAAATAAAAACACCTTGGGGAAAGAAGTTGCAAAACACACAGAGACAAAAGCTGCATGTTTGGACTACACAAGGGACTCCTCAAATCAACAAGAAAAAGTAAACTCAAAGGAAAGATGAGCAGATCATGACTAAGCAATTCACAGCATAGAAAATTAAATGGACAATAGAAATATGAAAACATGCTCAAATTTACCAGTAATGAAGGAAATGAAGATTAAAACATGAGTGAAATACTGTTGTCCCACCCACTAGAATGGTCACACGTAAATATTTGGTATTACCCATTACTGGCACCTGTATAGGGAACAGTGACCCTGTCGGCGGGAGCAGGGGAACAATTTGGCAGTAGCTGTTAGAATGCAGAACAATCAGATGCTGGGACCCAGCGGTTCCCTTTCTCAAGAAGTCCTTAGAGAAGCACCCACACCTGCCTACGGGAAGCTCATGCAAGAACCTTCACTCCAGCATGGTTGGTCATCACTAAACAACAAAACATGTTACTAGAGCAGATTCCCTGCCTTTTTTCACAACTCGATTTGCAAGGAGACTGACTTGTCATTGTGTGTGAGATTCTGTTGGGGATGAGTAGATCAATGACTGAACATGGTGAAAAACAGACAATTCATATTTTTCTGATAGGTTGAGGTAATTGGGTGTTTCTTCCAGTGCATGCAGAGAGATGCATGGATACGCAAGGGTTACAACTCAAGAGAGCAAAGGGTCTGGAAATTGTGAAACATGCATTGATTAAGGCAGAGGTATTCACCACCCACCTAGTACTCTTACCAGAAAGAGAAAAATAAATGTAAATGATGGAGGAGAGAGTATAAAAAGATACAACGGTGCTCACCAGGACAAGGATGGTTTGGTAGCTCTGGTCTCAGGGGAGAATCCAGGGGAGATATTATTCTATGAATGTGTTGGACTCTCTGCTTGTGCCTGAACAGAAGGAAGACCATGGAGACACTGGCCCAGGTCATGAGCTCCAGACAATACATCGTGGGTGGATATGAATGCCACATTTAGAAAGTCTGTGCCTTCGTCACAAAGTGTAGCTGAACAGTATTTAAAATCTATAGTTGTTGTGGTGTTTTTGTTACTCCATTTTTCAGTCACATGCATAGGCACTGGCATATTTACCAGCATGTTCAGGATCCAGCAGAGAATATTGGCGGGACCCATGGACCTTAGGGCTTTTCCTTTAAGTTCTGCCCACCTGGAGTTCCTGGGACTGATAGGGATGGACTGGAAGACACTCAAAAGACACGTGGTACCAATGGACACACCCCCGGCCACACTGTGAACATAGAAAACAAGTTTGCATCTAAAATCATTGAGAAAATGTTTCAACCCAAAGCTGCCATTGTCTCTGGGATTCCTCTCAAGGGAATGACCAAGGAGTTGGCTACAGTCAAGTGCCTGAAAATCAAATCTGTGGATCTTGACCTACCTCCATTGGAGTAAAGGGAGATATAATGACACAACTGTGAGAAATTTCCCAGGATTCTAATAATAATCTGGACCAGGAAGATTGTTCCAATTTTCAGATTCATGGAGGCCATTCACTTATTTTACAGGGCTCAATATTCACGTTTGCAAACAGAGGATTCTGCATGGAGACATCAGTTGTGGGCTACTGTTTTCAGGGAAAATTAAATGCAAAAATCTCCACTTATCATCACTGCCCCCTGAGAATTTATTTCTAATACATATTTTTCTTTAGTTAAGAGATTTTTCAAGTCTGATGTACTTATATAGCACTTACAAAGTCACTGTTATTAATGCTGTATTTTTAACATATTTAACATTTACAACTGACTCAGAGAGTCAGGACCTAAGGTTATTCTCCTTTTTAGACAAGGAGAATTTAGCTGCAGAGGTTAAGGGACTCAACTAAATGTCAGTAGAGTCAGGGTTTGAACCATAGCATCGTTGCAATGACATTGGTGTTTACCATTGTGCCGTATTCTCTCACATCTTGTGTAATTTAAATAATCCAAATATACTTATACATTGTCATATTTGAAACAAGAACAACAACAAAGCAAAACAAAATAACAACAAAGCTGGGAGCAGAGGAAGCAGCTTAAGCGTCTGTCTATAAACAAACCTCATTAATTCTATGTTATGCAATAATACATGAAAAATTAAGAGTGCAGTGGAGTTATGTACTGACGTGGAAAAATCCACAGGACATAGCAACGAGTGGGAAAAAAGTGAGTTGTGGAACAGTACAGGGTATGATTCCCTCACAAGAAACAATAATTGTTCCCACAGAAACCACATAGCAGAGGGTCTGGAAGGATTAACGCCCCATCAACAACGTAAACTAATTCTGGGGAAGGAAGAGAAGAATCAGTGTCGAGGAGGCCTTCTCTATCCTGTTTGTTTGTTAAGAAGGCAATATATTCATGTGTTACTTGTGTAATCTTAAAGATGGTTTTTTAAAGTATTAAAATATATTAGCAGTTGATAGTTGGCAGGTTCCCCTTTTCCCAACCTGCAAGGAACAGAATTCCTATGCCATAAATTACAGGATCATCTCAAACCAACCCGCTCCGCACCAAGCACGTCCCTCGTCTGGCTCTGCGCTGACTCGGTCCTCGGAGGCTGGGCGTCCTCTCCTCCCTTCGAGGATTCCATTAGAGTTGGTTACGGAGCTTCGACATGTGTTTGCCCAGCGCGAACTACAGGGCGATTCTGCGATTACAGCGGTGTTTTTTGTTTCTTTCTCTTTTTTTCAATAAACAGAAAGGTTGAACATGTTAACATTCGACCTGGTGTAAAAACATTTCAACCAAAAGCCTTTGGAAATTGATTTTTGTGGTGAGCAACCTGGAGAACATTTGCTCGAAGTTGCTCACGTTTAGTTCCATTTGTTGGCAAGAGGTGGTATGGGTGCTCCTTTAGAGCTGTGGTTCTCAAAGTGTGGCCCCCAGGTCAGCAGCATCGGCATCACTGGGGAAGTTGACAGAAATGCAGATTCTTGGGTCCCACCCCAGCCCTGCTGAATCAGAGCCTTGCGGGTAAGGCCCACAGTCGGTGGTTGAACAGGGCCCCCACAGCATTCAGGTGCACGCCCGCTCACATTTGAGAAGCTGATTTCCATGCCTAAATATAAATTGCCTCCCAGAGAGCTGATCTACTAGGTTTTATCAATTAAAAAAATTCTTTTTGCCCTGATAGAAGAAACATGACGTCTTCATTTTATTACATTTCTTTGATTATTAGTGAGGTTAAAAATATTTTTGTTTGTTGGCCTTTTCTATATTATTTTGAATGACTTCTTCATGCCCTTTACCTAAACTCACTCTTTCTCAAATAAAATCAAGTTTTCACAAAACTAGGATGAAGACACAGCTAGCTTCTCTAACCCAACTCTTGCGGAATTCCGTGTGATGTCACCTCAGCATCATCCCCTTCGCTGAGGCAGGCTGCGGTTAGCTAAGCTGGCAAGAAGGCAGAGCACTGGAGGGGTCCGTGCCCTTCACTCGGCTGGGAAAGAGCCGTGGATCTGAGAGAGCTACGGAAGGTCAGAACCTGGAGCCAGTCTTCTGTGAAGGGTGACAAGTCCTGCTTCTGACGATGCTGACTCAGAAGGAAGAAGCCTACTGCAAAATCACCATTATCCTTTTGATGGCAAGAGAAAAGTCCTCTCTAATCAATGCCGTGGGATATCAGAATGGTTTCCAGTTAAGAGTATTTTTATTCAAATGGATGCACATCTGAAATCACAGTAGCAGTGGGCAGGTATTGGGAAGAAAACGGCAAATCCTAAATCTTCTGGTGTGGCTAGAAATGATGTAAACTCAGGAAGGAATGTTGAGACCTTCCTCCCACTCCTTGGCCTTCCTCCATATTGCTCGATGGGAAACCTGAGGGCCTGGGAGATGGGACTGACGGGGCTGGAGGCCGAGCGGTGTGGGAATAACAACAATGGGAAGAATAGCTCACACTCACAGAGCGCTTTTAGATGCTTTTTACTTATATGTTAACTCATTTAATCCTTGCAACAACCGTATGAAATAGGCATTATTATTATTCCTATTTTATAGCTGAAGAAACTGATGCAGGAAGGTTATGTTTGCCCTAAGACCCACAACCAGTAAATGGCAGAGCCGGGATTCAAACTCAGGCGGTCTGGCTCTGGAGTGGGGCTTAATCACCTTGCTGGGATTTTGCCCCGCACAGCGCGTCCCAAAGTGCACTCTAAGGAAGGGCAACTTTGGGTTGACGTGAACAGGTGTCTAGCTCAGCTCTTGTTAGGGCCTATAATGGCACCAAGCTAAACGGTAAATTTTAAAGAAGCAAGTAAACCATGCAGCATTTCCCAGACATATTCAACCCTTTAAAATCCTGTTGCAGAAAAGATTTTAAAGAGCTTACATTCCACAGACCACAGGTTGTTAAACACTAGTGTGGCGGGCTTTTGACTCAGACTCAAGGGCCTGCTGGAGCTGGCTCGCATCAGCTCGTGAGAGCCAATTGTTAAATTTTCAGGTATTTTGAAAGTCAGTTGTTAAACTCAGTCATTATTAAAAATTAAATTATATAAACTCACAATTAAATAAATTATATTACAAAGGTAATGGATACTCAAGACTTGCTACTTGCTAATTATTTTACTACACTTTACTGTGATCTGTGCTCTTCAGTTTGCTTGTGTCTATTTGCGTCATTGCGTCTGCATGGTGGGAATATTTATTTATGTGCTCCTGGGCATCGGCATCTCTTCCCAACTCCGTCTTCAGTGATGTTAACGTTGGTCGCTTGAAATCAGTCACGGTGAGAGTACTTACAGCACCACAATGGGCAAAGGCTCCAGTCAGGGCTCTCTGGAGGGAGGAGGGCTGTTTTTGGAGAACTGGATGTTAAACGTTTACCAGCACACCACTGCAGACACATACACTTAAAATACTGACTTCACTGTAGCTATGATTTGGGGGAAACGATTCAGTGTTTTGGTCTCCCACTTCTTAAGACTTTGGTCTTCTGTTTCTTAAGATCCTTGTGAGGGTTACATAAACCAGCCTGGCTTAAGCGGTGGTTCCCACACCTGACTGCACGTCAGAATCACTACAGATCCCTGAACACTACTCAAGACCCACAGCATGGGAATCTCTGGGACGGTGCCCAGGGACCCGCACTTTGTGAATAAAACTCCCCAGGACATGCAAACCTGCATTTGGGAACAAGTGGTTAAAGCCACCAGGGGAAGAGAATAAGACTTCCGGACTAACTAGCTATGAAGAGAGAGATTTTTCTTCCAACTCCAGCATAAGCAGCAAGCACAAAACCCAGATTTTTCTTTCTGAAGGGTGACTTGATACAGAGTTGAGGCAGAGAAAGGGGCCCCCTGCTCCCCGAGCTATTTTGTGTCTATAATCCTCTCCAGGTAACTCGCCCAGGTGAGGACCGTTTCTCTAGGCCTTCTGAAGGATGTGCAGATCACTCAGTTGTGAAATCGCCTCGGCAATGCTCTTTGCTATCATGGCTTTTCCCTGTCTTGCATGCAAATCTTGACAGCAAGGCCAAGACACCAGGCCCACCACAAGCCACCCTAATCCTCTTGCCCATCATTCATACCCGAACAAGGCCAACAGCAAAAGCTGACAAACCCGATCAGACCCCCGAGGTGGACAACCTGAACGCTGCCTTTCCTCTCTAACCAGCCCCAACTCCGTTATCAGAAGGGTCAAACGGCACTAGTGTTGGCTCAATTTAAAATGTTTTATTGGGGCCGGCCCTGTGGCTGAGTGGTTAAGTTTGCACACTCCACTTCAGTGGCCTGGGGTTCATCAGTTCAGAACTCAGGCACAGACCTCTACACCGCTCATCAGGCCACGCTGAGGCGGCGTCCCACATAGAAGAACTAGGACCTACAACTAGCATATATGACTATGCGCTGGGGCTTCGGGAGAAAAACAAAAAAAAGAGGAAGATTGGCAACAGATGTTAGCTCAGGGCCAATCTTCCTCACAAAAGAAAAACAAGTATACCTTTAAAGTACTTTATTTTTATTACCTAGGCAATATATATGTACTTGGAGATCATCATCATAAGAAAACAAGATGCCCTGGCCGCAGTCCTCTTCAAACCCGTTCCTCCTCTACAGAACCAACCTCTTTTAAATTGTTGAACAATTTTTGTTTTAAATTTTTCTTGTGGTCACATTTATGTCCCTAAATCATATTTACATCTCTATTTCTTTATGCATCCATTGTAGACATTATCTGATCTTACTGTTCTCTATGATAGAAGAGGATTTCACTTACTTCTGCTACCCTAACCTCCCCAGTATCTAGTACTCATTTTATTTCCTTAACTGGTTACTTTAAGCATTTTATATGTATACTTTTATTGCTTATTCCATCCGCACTAGACTGTGTTTCAAGTTCTCACTTCAGAGGAGACACTTTAGAGCTCCAACTCTCTCCTCGGCTTTTCCGCACCCGCGGGGTCCCATCCCTGCTGGTGTCTCCTGTCGGTCCACATCATGAAGGCTCAGCGGACTCCTGTGGGACGCAATCTGCCCAGCCATGGCTGCAATTTTGAGAGTAAGTGCCTACTGTGATCTTCCCGGCTCAGCATATTCAGGATTGTCACCAAATCTTGGTCACATAAAGCGGCAGGAAACAGAGAGCATAATTTTGAATTCCCTCAGCTCTCCTTTTGTCTATTTGAGGAGAAGATAGCCACCGCCCTCCCCCCTCCCATCACCGGAGTTGTCTCACCAAACCAAACAGCACAGAGCGGTGTGCAAGGGCGGAAGGGGGTGACCCTCCGGTTGCCCGCGGGAGGGTCCTTGGAGACCCGCCGGCTAATGAAGGACAGACCCGGGCGCTACGCGCATTCACGTGGTCTCAGCTCGGTTCCAAAGAGGGGAAGCTGTGCTGTTTGCTTTCGGAAAATATCTCAAGACACTCTTTAAACCACACAAACTGTCTGGTTCTTTCAAAAACCTTTAGGATAGAAATGGGGATAAAATGCCACTGGAAAAAAAATCCATGCTGTCATTATTATTATAAAACTATATAAGATTTTAAAAAGCTATCTAATCAAGATTTCTCATTAGCTAAAATATTCTAATTATTAATATTACTAGTTTATGTAGCTGTGTGTTGAAGAGATTTTTGGAGTCACTCATAATTTTGTCCTCGTTTCCTTACCTATTAATTCATAAATAAAGAAAACATTAAAATATTTTAGAAATAATTTATTTGATCTTTTTAAGGAAGCCTAAACTATATCAGTCTGTGCAAGCAGTTTTCACACACATACCAGAACAGCAGAATTAGCTTTGCCATTTCTAAAATAGACCAGATTATCTACTTTTTGAAAAAAGATCAACATGCAAGTCAATTAAAAACTATTTAAATGTGTATATGTTGATTAAGTGACCCATCCATATGCAAATCCAAGATTTTCCTGTGGGAACAGGACCATCTGATGGTCTCATGCTCTGAAATTTGAAAACATCACAGTGGTTGAGAAAAAAAGAAACGTTTAAACATGGACTAATGATATGCAAGAGGTTTCCTACTTCAGAAAAGCAAAATAAAGTAGTTCATAGATAATAAAAAGTCATTAAGGATGAAAAACTGCCGTAGTATTTATCTTTGTCTAATTATAGCAAGCCCCCAGTCTAGATCAGATGCTGCATTCATTATTTCATGCAACAGATACTGACCGAGTGCAGACTATGTGCCAGTGCACAATACAGCAGTCAATAACAGGGACAAAAATCCCCGTCTTTCTGGAGCTTCCATTCTAGTGGAGGGAGAGAGAAAATAAAGAGACGAATTGGTAAAGTATGGAGTGTATCCGATGGCAACGAGTGCTGAGGAAAATAATGGAGGGAAGAGGATTCGGGGTACGAGGGTGGGTTTTACATCATTAAATTGGCCTCTCAGAGAAATCGTGTTGAGAAATGACTTTTGAGCCCAGACCTGAAGGAGAGGAGGGAATGAGTTAGGTCACCATATGGGAGAAGAGCTTTTGAGACAGAAGGACCAGCCTCAGACAGAAAGGTGCCTGTGAAGCGTGCGGCAGAGGAAGCCGGCCCGGCTGGAGATGCATCAGTGGGAGAGCAGAGGACACCGTCTCAGAGGAGGAAGAAAAGGGGGCGGAGGTCACGTAGGGCTTTGTAGATGAATGTAAAGGACTTTAGCTTTTATTCTGAGAGACATGAGCAGCTCGGGGGATGTCTGAGTAAAGGAATAACACGTTGACACATCTTAAGAGGACGCCTTTCTGTGACGCACTGAGAATAGATGGGGAAGGCTGGCGTGGGGGAAGCAGAAAGACCAGTTAGGAGGGTCTTATGATAATCTAGGTCAGTGGTTCTCAGTCTCTTTTGGTTTCAAGACCCCTTTACACTATTAAAAATTGTTAAGGACCCCAAAGAGATATATTTATGTGGGTTACGTCTATTGCTACTTACCATATTAGAAATTAAAATTGAGAAACATTTATAATATTTGTTTGTTCACTGAATAATAATAAGCCCACACGCGTTAACAGAAATAAATATTTTTTGAAAAAATAACTATGTTTTTCGAAACAAAAGATATTTAGTGAGGAGAGTGGTGGTGTTTAACATTTTACAAATCACTTTATTATCTGGTTTCTAGAACACAGCTGGATTCTCACAGCTGCTTCTGCATTCACTCTGTTCCCAGATGTTGTTCTGGTTGAGAGAAATGAAGAAAATATGGCCTCACATGATAATTTTCTTCAACGCTAAAGTCAAACTTGACAAGTAGTAGCTTCTTAAAGGTTGGCTGCAAGGTGGAATCTAAAACTTCATCAATAAACTTTTATGTTGTTCCATTAAAGTCCAGTGGTTTGTCTTGCCCTTGGAATGAATATTTGCAACATTATGCATTTGGGGGGATGGGGAGAACATTAGTTCACCGAGTTACGCAGATCTTCCAAATGCTGACACGTCTCCTTACACACCATCACAAACCACAGTTGTTATTACTACCACTGGCCAGGTTCAGGACAGGTCCCCAAAATATGGCACCTTGGAATACTGAATATTTCAAGCTCAAGGAACTAGAGAAATGGCACGTGAAGGAAGGCCTTTCTTATTTTCCATTTTATTAGCTCTGCTTCTGTCTTGTGGCTTCGCAGTAAACAGGTGAACCCACGGTGTTCAACACCGACCATGGAACAAACTTATGTTTGACGTCGTCTTATGATTTCTCCCACCTCCAGGAAGGACTTTCTGACCTTCCCCTGAAGCAGGTCACAAAACCCTCAAGTGAGAACTGCCTCCCTGTACTGGGAGGCAAGGAGACCGCCGAAGATGAAGGGACCCAGAGAGGAAGCTGACCCCAGCATCCTTGCTAAGTTCCCCCAGTTCATACACTCTGCTCACCCTTGTCCTATGGCATCTTCCCACGACTGTTCACTCTTCATGAAATGTAGCATAAAGACTCTCAGGTTTAACTGTTTCTTCACGTCTTCATTTATTTTCTCATGAAGGCTCCTGTGTCACATAAAACTTATATTAATTTGTACGCTTTTCTCTTGTTAATCAGTCTTTTGCTATAGGAGTCCCAGTCGAGAACTTAAAACGGGAGAGGAAAAAGATATTTTTCCTTCCTCCACCACTAATCTCAAAGTCTTTCAGAACCGGGAAGCCCTCAAGCTCACGGTGGTGGATACATGTTTTCCAAAATTCCAATTTTAGCTTGAAAACTTGAATTTTATCATTAGCGACAAATTCTATCAGTTGTTTTATTTGAAGTGATAAGCTCACGTTTTTCTTTTGCAGGACAATGTCTGCCATAGTTTATCAGCTGTTCTTTCAAGTAAAAGTGATGCTCCATGAAAGAAGTGGCTAGTTCAGCTCACAACTCAATCGCACAAGTGCTCTTCCTGGAGGCAATTACTATATTCCAGCATGCAGTAAAAGTGCTTTGTTAGCATCATACAGAATATTAAAAAGACATATAATGAAATTAATATTTCTTTACAGCTTCATCAAGGATATTTTAAAGAGACTATGTGGTAGTGAAGACTATAGCAATGACTAGTATAGTTTGGTGCCTTGATTTGTGCTAAGGGACCAGCAATTTTACCCACAATTGCTTTTGCATCATCAACGTAGAAGTCAATACAGTGAAAAAAGAAAACGATGTCTTAGTACTATTGCAAAATAGTTTTGAACTCCTGGGCTTCCTGCAAGATCCTTTTTGGAGTCACCAGCGGTCTGTTGACCACATTTTGAGAACCAATGATCGATGGTGGTTTGGATCAGGGTGGCGGTAGTGGAAGCAGTGAGAACTATTTTGCTTCTGGATATATTTTGAAGGTAGATCCTATATGACGTGCTGGTCAACTTGGATGTGGAGTGACAGGAAGGGATCAAGGGTGACCTTAAGGTTTCTGGCCTGGGCTACCGAAAGATGAGGTTCCATTAAGTGAAATGGAGGAAGATACCAGGAATAGGGCTTGGGGAAGATCAGAAAATCAGTTTTGAAGATGTTAAGTTTGAGATGCCCATGAGACATCTAAGTAGAGACGTCATGTAGGCAGTTGGATATAGACTGCAGTGGAAGATAGACGGCTGGAGATACGGACTAAGGAGTCATCAGTATCTAGGAATTTAAAACCATAAGACAGGTTGAAATCACCGAGAGAGGGTGGATGGCCAGAAAAGAGATCCTAGGACTAAGGTGCCCACATGTAAAAGGTATAGAGGTGAGGAAAAGCCAATAAAGGTAACTGAAGGAGGAGAGTGGGGAAAGCCAAGCCAAATGTTTCTAGGAGGGTGATCACCAGCATTGAACACTGCTGGTAAGTCAAGTAGAATGAGGGTTGAGAATTGGTCACTGGAATTAGCGTGTCGTTCACTGGTGACCTTGATAAGAGTAGTTTCAATGGAGTGGTAGAGGCAAAGTCCTCGTGAGACTGGGCTCAAGGAGGATTTGTACACAAAGTTCACAGCAGCTTCATTCATAACCGCCTCACCGTGGAAACAATCCAGATGTTCACCATCAGGTGAATGGATAGACAAATGACGTTAGTGTAAAATGGAACAATATTCAGTAATACAAGGGAATGGACTACGGACACACCTCATGGATGAATCTCAAAAAACAGTGTGCTGAACGGAGCCAGAAATGAAAGAGCACATGATACATGAGTCCATTTATCTGAAGTTCTAAGACAGGGAAAACACATTTATATTGATAGAAACCAGCTTAGTGTTTGCCTGGGGTGGGGGAGTGGGGATAAATGTTAGTTGCAGAGTGACACAAGAAAACTTTTTAGTGTGAAGGGACTGTTCTAAATATCAACAGGAGTGATGACTATAGGTATACATCTGCCAAAACTGATCACACTCTACACTTAAAATGTGTGCATTTTGTTGTGTATCAATTATACCTCAACACAGTTGTTTACAAAAAACAATGAGAAGAGAGAAAACAGAGACAGTGAACATAGGCAACTCTTTGGTCTCAGTGTGACGGGAAAACCCGAAACATGGCAACAGCAGGAGGGAGAAGCGGAGCTGAAAACTTTTTTAACCTAGGAGAAATCGTAGCCTATTTGTAGGTTACTGGGGAGCAGCAGGGGAAATGCGATGACCCAGGGCTTGTGCTGAAGCACGATCTTTGAGCGACTGAGGGAGTGCGATGTGGCACGCAGGGTGAGGCTGGCTTTGGCCACAAGTGGTGGGAGTGCACTGGGAGGGAAGGTGACACAGGGTCACAGATAAAGGTCGGTTGGGGGTGCGGCACGGAAACCTGTGGAAGTTCTCCTCAGATGGCTCTGCTTCTTGGTGAAATAGGAAACAAGGACTTCATCTGCAAGAACGAGGGAGGAGGTCCTAGAGGTTAGAGAGAAGAAATAAAATAGTCATTGAGGAGAGTGGGACATAAAAGGACAAGGGAAATGAGGATCTGGACACTCGAGATAGGGGTCATGCATTTAAGACGAGCCCAGTCAGCATGGCTGAGCGTCCTCCTCCAGCCCCGTGGAGCGGGACATGTGCAGTCACGAACTTGGATTTGACTCAGGAGTGCGATTTAGCCGAGAGATCAGAAAAGTGAAAGCGAATGTTTACAATGCTGGACTATGGATTTCAAGCCAGGTAAGGAAGGAAGTGTAGACACGAAGAGGTGAGGGACAGTGGAATGTGACGAATCAATGGATTTGGTCTTGGTGGAGTTGAAGGATTGCTGGAAGTGGGACACTGAAGGCAGTGAGCTGACAAGATAGGTAGGTAGTATGATAGTTAATATTGAGATTTAAGCAGGAGCTTGAGTTCTGGGTTATGGCCAGTTCTAGAGGAAGACCACAGGAGTGAGTGGCTGAGGTAAGTAGAGGGCAAGATCAGTGGATGAGGTCAATGAGCCCAAAGGTCAGGGCATGGAAGGGTCACCACATGAAATACTGCACTCATTGCCTGAGCAGGAGCAGTGTGGCGGAGTTCGGAGGTAAAGTTTTCAAGGAACGAGGTAGAGTGATCTGCAGGTGGGGAGATGAGAGTGACAAGGTAAACTGGTTGGTGTTATATCTTGATGAGAAGAGATGAAAGATGGTGAGGGGGAAGCAAGGATTTTGGGGAGAATGGTCTATAACAGGCAACCAAAACGAGGAAGTCACCTACCTCACATCCAAGTCTCAGGGGATGAGTGGTGAGGGAGAGGACGGTCACCATTTATGGGGTCTGTTGGGGAAGCAGAGGCCTCAGGAGATCCAGGATTTGGATAGAAATGGGGGGATACACAGAACTGCAGAGAGATTAGGGATGAGAGAGGCAGAATGAATTCGGAGGCGTGGGCTTCTTGTGACTGACATGAGTTGGAATAAAGGGCGTATTGAAATTAGTCGTCATGGTCACACGGCAGTAGTCTCAAGGCTGGGAGTGTTGGCAGAGAGGGAGAGTAGGGTCCTGCCAGAAGTGTGCAGTCCTTGGGCTTCCACATTCCACCTGAGTAGATGGAGAGGGAGGTGGCTCGCTTCTGGTATCAGCACTCTGCAAAAGTACTTCAGCTACTCGAATTTATTTTTAAGGACATATTTTAAAAACTTATTGAAGTTCTATAACATTACAGAAAGTGTACCTATTAAAGAAAAAAGCCACTCATAATCCAATCACCCTAACAAATTATTTTTTGTTTCCTCTTCAATATTTTAGCACATGTAGGCTTTATCTTATAATTAGTGGATCACAAGTTATCTCGCTTTTTTATCATAAGAGCTTTTCCATGTGGCCATGAGGACTTGATATGATTTGTATTGAGAGCATAATATTCCATGAAGTGAATATAATTTACTTAATTTCCGCCTCCTTCACTGGTTAGACCAATGGTGATTATCTTCATCTTAAATAATTACAACTAACTCAGTGATGGGCCATTTTTGTATCTATTTAGCTACACTCCACAGCTTTATGAATGCTCACTGCTAGCCAAGATGTTGAGGCAATATATGCAAACTCCTGCTTATTTTCCCCTCCCAAAACTTTATTGGAAATGACAAGTGAACCACTAAGACACTTTAAAAGTACTTTGCTTGTTCATCATTCTGCTTGGAAAAGTTTACCTTAACTTTATAGCAAGAAAACGGACACAAAATCATTAAAAATACATGAGCCTCCAAGGTGACACGGCCTGATTTGACAGCTGAGCAGGGACTTTCCGTAGCTGCCCACGGTACAGAGCGCATCCGTACCACAGCAACACTCCAGGTGAGAACCAGGCAAGGCAGGTGCTGAGGAGCCTCAAGGCATGACGAAAGGTGCTGATACTAAGCAGTTCCCCAACTGCCTCTCCTGCTGTTGGAGTCTGTTTTGGGTCCAGAGCCCTCTTAAAAACCGAGGTTAATGAAGTTCATGCAAATCCTTCCTTACAGGCTTGCAAGTCCTTCATTAACTGCGTCAGTTTGTAGCTTGTGGGTGGGGTTCAACTGTCTCTAACTTTAAAAAGTTCTGTTTACACATTTCTCTGGTCTTATTAAAACTTTCTAAACAGGGGCAGGCCTGGTGGCGCAGCGGTTCAGTGTGCACGTTCCGCTTTGGTGGCCCTGGGTTCGCGCGGGTTCAGATCCCGGGTGTGGACATGGCACTGCTTGTCAAGCCATGCTGTGGTAGGCGTCCCACGTATAAAGTAGAGGAAGATGGGCATGGATGTTAGCTCAGGGCCAGTCTTCCTCAGCAAAAAGAGGGGGATTGGCGGCAGATGTTAGCTCAGGGCTAATCTTCCTCAAAAAATTTTTTTAAAAAACCCAACTTTCTAAATAAAGTTGATAATCAACTACAAAGTTTCAGTTTACTGGTTCCCTTTACACAGGGCACTAAATGTTAGAATCCAGACACCAGTCTCAAGTATGTAAATACTGTATTTAAAAAAAAATTTTGCGTAAGTCTTGGTCAATCCTCTAAGTCTTCACAAACGGAGTACCTCCCCCAGTTGCTTAGTTCCACGCTTAAAGAAACACAGTCCTAGCACAACCAGAGGCACTCACAACTAGAATACACAACTATGTACTGGGGGGCTTTGGAGAGAACAGCAACAAAAAAAGAAGATTGGCAACAGATGTTATGTTAGCTCAGGTGTCAATCAAGAAAAACAAAGCAGTCCTTGTAACCTGTGTTCTATTGCATGGATCTCCTCTGCCGTGGCCATTCATGAGTTGTATAAGGAAATATTCTACCTGCAATATCAGTATCTCCGCCCCAATGAAAGTGTATTTACCAAAACGGGCAGTGGGGTGGATCTGGCCTCGGGCTGTAGTTTGCCAGCCCCACAGCAGACAATGCTTGACCTCAGCGACCTCCCCAACCTTGCCTTTCATCCCAGATTCATCACAGTCCTGCACACTTGATCTATACTTTCGAGATATTCTGCTACACAAAGGAATCTGAATCCGTGGATGTTTCGGGTCTATGCCACAGCCCAGCAACTTAAATGATCATTTCCGGCACGGCCAGCAGGAGCTAAGCGGCGGACCATCCTGTCTTCATCTCTCCTGGTGAATGCTCTTAGCAGTACTGTTACCACACTTGCCCCACTTGATGGCATGATTGGTGAGACTAGTGTGGACTGGTCCCAAATCAGTAACTTCACACCTTTTCAATATTCCATTTTAAGTGAGAGCGGCAGAACGCACAGGTGGACCACATTGGTTACTCAAGATTAGGTGATAAGAAAGCAAATAACCGTGGGACAGAATCATGCCCCCACCCCCCCACCCCACCAAACAGGCATTACTTCAGAGTTAAATGACAGCTCCTTGATTTATTTAAAGTGTGTTCCTAGCAGTCGGGGCTACTTACTGGACCCTTTTGTGTAATGCTGTACGCCATCAAGTTCTGTTTTCTTGAACATTCCTTCCAAAACGCTCTGTTCAGAAAATACTACTCTATGGAAAAGGCATGACTATTATACTTGGAATAACCACACAATTACAACATAATAATGTTAGTTTTCACAAAGGAAAATAGAAAAATGTATTTTCCCAATGGAGATAAAATAAAATCCTTGCGACAGAGTAATTTGCTATCCATAAATGCCCATCTGCCACAGCACAAAAGGACACTGTATTCATCACTGTCAAGGGCTAGCAAGTATTTATTTTTTTACAGCAGTTTAACATCTGGAATTCCAAGTGAAAAGCTAATATTCAGACTCTCATATTCTTATAAAATGTTTAGGTACACAAATTAGAATGTTCCAGCCTGGGAAGGCTAATTGAAAAGAACAGAGATCCACTAACCATGGCTGGGCTGGTTACAACCAGGAGAAGAAAATCAAGAGCCTCTGGGTGAAAATCCCATGAAAACCAAACAAGAGTTCTGAAGAGAAATCATTTTTGAGAAATGCTTTTAAAAATAGTAGAAAATATTTGCTATGCACTTAGAAAAAGTAAAAACAAAACAAAAAATGAGATGGTTTTTGCTTACTTTAAAAATCCATTAAATCTTCTCATGGGCTCCCTCATTTTTGTCTTATCACCCACCCTACTCAGATTAGTGCATGAAGCCTTTCCAGACAAAACTTAAGGTACTTTGAGCTGTACTAGCGGCACCACACATTTCCTGTAAGGGTCTGAATTCAAACACACGGTGAAAACAAGCTGGCTGTTTTAACCCAGTGAAAACAGAAATCATGCTTAGAGACTATGGACTGAAATACCATTATTTGAAGGGGCTAATTTTCCCTCTGCTAGAAGTCCAGTTCTCCAACATAGACCAAAAGACAATTTCTTTTTGACACTGTTTTGCTATATTAAATATTAACACCTGCTGTCGTCTTCCCACCCATTCCTGTACCAGGGTGGTATGAGGCTGACTCTCAATCTGATCTAAGTAGATGCCGTACACCCTTTGGAAGGGTCCTGACTGTATGACGATGACAATACTGTCCCCTAGCACTTGGTGAGTGTCTTCTCTGTGCCAGGCACTGATTTAAGTAGCTGAAATGCGTTAACTCGTGAATTGGCAAATTCATGGAGGGAGCAAGGGGTTAAGGGGTGCAACCAAGATCACACAGCAAAGAAGAGCTGGGCCCAAGGCTTGGCCCTAGGCACTGACCGCAGAGCTCTTGCTTCTCAACACTGTGCCGTGCTGCCCTGAGTAGGTTGTGCTGTGAAAAAGAACCAGCTGTTGAACTGAAAAGAAGCATGCAACTTGCCGAACCTTAAAATCCCTGTTTCTTAAAAATCATCCCTCTCTTAAGACTTGTTTTAAATGCTTCTGCTTTTATAAAAGGCTTTAATATGTTGAAATACCATTTTATAAGGCTGTTTGTTGTATACATTTTATTGAATGTTTTTCTAGTCTGTTTCAAACTGAAATAACTGATACAATTGTATAGAATGATATATTAACAGTTACATGTTTAACTTGGCACATAAATCTAGTTTGAAAAAGGTATTATATTAGTAAATAAGTACATATTTATCCCAATCTTTAAAAACTTTCATGAAACCTAGGCTAAATGTATTAAAATTAGACTTCCTGGGCAATACTAGAAAACTCTATGGCTAAAGAACATTTGCAAAGAGGGAAGAAGCTCCAAAATGAAAGCTGGCACTCCAAAATCATCCACTAAGCTGTCTTCAAAGACGATTTGTGGGATGCTCTCTTCCACATTTTAGTCCCTTACACTTGCTCTTTCATCTATTACTTCCTGATATTCTAGCAAATAATACAATTAAGAACTCCTCCCCCTCAGGGAGGAAATCTGCAATAAGATGGATATAATGAAGCATCATCCAAATAACTGATCAATTACCAGTTTTAAAAACTTATCAAAAATCAAAGACTGTCTCTGTTCCAAATCGAGGCCAATTTAAATGATTTTCAATATAGCTAAACTCAATGGAGGGGTTACATTTGGTTTAATCTCGCTGACCAGACTTGCAGGAATGCGATTATGCAGGTGGCCCACTAGGACCCGTGGGTCCTCCTCCTGAGCTGAATGACATTTCATTCCTCCCACACTTCTCCAAACTGAGGAGGCTCATTAGGAAAGGACCCATCATCCGTGTGCTCACATAAACCCCTCTCTGCACCTCTGACCCATCCCACTCCCACAACACACATGGCAGAGTGCGCTTTCGTGGCCTCTTCACTGGAGACTGTAAGTCTGCGTTGAATCATTCAACGTGAGGGTCACAATGAGAGAACGTGGGTCTTTCTTATTCTTGTGAACTGTGATTTTTCCTTTCAAGGCTTCACCTATAGAAGAAAGGCAAAAATGTGTTTAAGAATTCACGGAATACGGTCTAGCAGATAAGTAACACTGTATACCTAGTCCTTCTCTTGTTTTTGTGAGATGTTTCGCTAACTTTTTTAAACTTTTTAATTATTCTTTAAATTAAGAGATTTGATTTTCTAAGGCAATCTTATGTTGAATTTTTGAACAAAGCAGATCTAATTTACACACTGCAGGTGTGAATTCCTTGTGAAAGAGAGAGAAAAAGCGGTCATGCAGGGTTGGGAGAGCAGTGTCACTGGACTCCTGAATATGGGGCCTATGGAGAGAGTCCTGGGCTCTCAGGACACCAAGACATGCTCCTGCCCCAAAGAGCTCATGGTGAAGGGTGAGGGGAGCAGCTACGCCAACAATTAGCCGACAGGCGTGTGTCTGGGTGTGCTGGAGGTGAGGACTGGGGAGGGTGGAAGGCAGCAGAAGGCAGTGCTTCACAAGAATGAATGAATTATCTGAGGACCGAAGGCACGGTTAACTTAAGGAGCGTACGTGGAATGGCATTTAAGGGAAAGAAAACAGGTAGAGAGCCTTCAGGAAATGGGACTTTGGGGAACTGAAAATTACAGTTGGGAAAACGTAAATTTATATTTTATGAAGGCACATGACGAGGCTCTTGGCCTTTAAGGTACTAACACTGTAAATGGAAAACAGAACTTACACAGGTAAAACGGTGAACCCGAAAATTATTACATATTTGTTTAAAGGCAAAGACTGATTCCCTAAAAACTTATCCTGTATGCTCCAAATTTTATTTTACATTTTTAAACGATTTTTGACAAATTTTTGTAATTTTTACAAGTTATGTTTAAAATTTTTTTATAACTCCACAATAGAATTACATCTATGTGCTTCTGTGATTACAAATACTTATTTAAGTTTTTTGCATTTCTATACCAAGAGCCACTTAAAAATAACAAAAGATATTGATAAGATGTAACTGGTCACCATTCCTTGCTTAACCAAGAGTAAGACCACACCAAACAGCCGCAGGTACAGCTCCGCAGGTGGACGGACACAAGACGACTCCACGTAAAATGACTGAGGAGTCCATATAGAGCCGCCCCACTGCTAAATCAGTATCATATTTTTAAAAACCTGCAAACCCCTCACATTAAGGGACAATGAATCTGAATGTTTTCCATATGGTAGTGAAATAGCACAGTAAAACTTAACAAAACCATCTAATAGTTATATTTATTTCAGAGTATAAAGATTCCAGCACTGATACATTCAATGCATAACTGCAACGAAGGACAGAGGCTGGAAAAGAAAGACGTGCAACAGCCTTTCCTTGCAGACCACATGGTCTCGTACACAGAAAATCCTAAAGCAACATGCAAAAAAAGCTACTAGAACTGTAAGATGGTTTAGCAACCTTAGGATGTAAGGTCAGTATAAAAAATTAATTGTCTTTCTACATCTTAGCAATGAAGAATTAGAAATTAAAATTAGAAAATGGCATTTACAGTAGCATCAAAAAACCATATAATACCTGAGATAAACGTAACAACATACGTACAAGATTTAGTCACATAAAACTAGGGAACAGTACTAAAGAGGATCTAAGAATATGGGGAGATACATTTTGCTTGTGGATGAAAGACTCAATGCTGTTAACACGTCAATTCTCCCCAAAGTAATCTATAGATTCAATGCAATCCCATTCAAATTCCTAGCAGGCTTTTTGGGGTAGAAATTAAGTTGATTTTAAAATTTATATGGAAATTTAAAGGATCTAGAACAGTGAAAACAATTTTGAAAAAGAGCAAAGTAGGAGGACTTACATCATCTTATAAAGACAACGTCCTACCGGCACAAGGACACACAGACCAATGGGACAAAGTGCAGCTCAGAAACAAACCTATATACATGGCTGATTAACTTTTCACAAAGGAGCCAAGGAAATTAAATGGGAAAAGGATAGTCCTTTCAAGAAATGATGATGGAACAACCTAATACACATTTGGGAAAAGACGAACTACTCCTCTTAAAATTACCGTGAAATAGATTATAGACCTAAATGTACAAGGCAAAACTATGAAATTTTTAGAAGAAACATATAAGAAAAGCTGTAATGTTAGGGTAGCAAAGATTTCTTAATTATGACACAAAAGCAAAAACTTCAAAAGATGTTAAGAAAATGGAAAGACAAGTGGAAACGGGGATAAAAATATCTGACAAAGAACTTTTATCCATATATATAAAGATTCTTATAACTCAGTAATAAGATGCCAAACAACCCAATTAAAAATACAGCAAAATATTTTAACAGAAAACTCAAAAAAAGATATACAAATGACCAATAAATATAGGAAAAGATACTCAATATCTTTAGTCATCAGGCAAATGCAAATGCAAAGCACAGCTATCACTACACATACGACACAATGGCTCAAATTGAAATGAACGTTTTTGTAAGTGATGCCAAGGAGGTGCAGCAAGTGAACCCACAACCGTGGGAGGAATGTCAAACGGTCTAGTCATTTGAAAAAGTGTGCCAGATTTTTGTACAGTTAAACACACTTACCATAAGACCCAATGATTCTACTCCTAGGTATCTGAAATGAAACACGTTCACACACAGACTTACACGACTGCTCCTAGCAACTCTATTCGTAACGGCCCCTGACTGAGAGCACGTCACCAGTGTGGCGGCAGGCCATGGTCTAAGTAAACTGTAGTGCGGCTATACAAAGGAACAAAAAGGAACAAGCTCCGGTGATAAATTAAGTACATACGTCAAACTCCAGAGGAATCTCAAAAGCATGCTAAGGAAAGAAGATGCAGTATATTACTTTGATATAAAATTCTAAGAGAATAACACCTTCATATTAGTCATACTAACATACAGTGACAGAAAGCAGATGAGTGGTGTCTTGGTCTGGGGACTGGAGTTGGGGATGACAGACCACTGGGATCAAGGAGGACACCTTCTGGAGCAACGTAAATATTCTACTTCTTGATTAGGGTGGTGTGTACATTTATTAAAACTCATTGAACTGTACAATTGTGTGCATTTTTACTGTATGTAAATTATAGAATAATGCTGTTTAAAAAATGTGGTGGCTTAGGAATAAACTCATAGATAAATGGATTGTAGTACAGAAACCAAAACATCCAGCATGGAGATTCAGAACATGCTAAGTGGGGCATTTTATATCACTGAGGAAAGAATACGCATTCAATAGAAATGTGTAAATATAATAAAATGATATTTTTTTAGTAAGTCAGAAGTCAAAAGCAAAAGCTTGAAGATTTGATTATACAAAAATGAAAAAAATTTATCTATAAAGTACGATACTTTTTAAAGAAAGAAAAGCAAACTAGAACAATATTAATTTCACTTCTTAGAATAGCAAAGATCAAAAAAAAAGAGAATTTGGATTCGATTCCTGAGGCTGGATTATCAGAAGTTGAGCATCTTAAAGGCATAAAGTGTACCGCAGTTTTACATTCCTGCCACCTTCATCAAGATGGGGTATTATTAGGGGCCGGCCCCGGGGCCGAGTGGTTAAGTTCGAGAGCTCTGCTTTCGCAGCCCAGGGTTTCGCCGGTTCGAATCTTGGGCGCCAACATGGCACCGCTCATCGGGCCACGCTGAGGCGGCGTCCCACTTACCACAGCTGGAAGGACCCACAACTAAAAAAATATATACAACTGTGTACTGGGGGGCTTTGGGGAGAAAAGGAAAAATAAAATCTTTAAAGAAAAAAAAAAAGATTGAGTGTTATTAGAAACCAAACAAAAAAGGAATGAAAGAAAATAAAAATACCTTTGTTATTTAGATGAACAACCAGAATCTAATTGTTCTGACTTACATTTCAGTAATTATCAGTGGTGATGGGTATTACTTCAAACGTTTAACCACCATCTAAAAAGAAGAATCCTCTGTGCATTTACTTCAGTGGTTTTCTGCTTGATGTATATGCGGTGTTGTTGCAAATACTTTTTTAGAGCATGTGCCCTGATGGTTGTGGCTCTTTGATTCAGTTGCCTTAGAAGTGTTAAAAAAATGTAAGCTGGCTTGTTCGTAAATCTTCTATTCAATCCCTAGTGTAAGGGTTGAAATGGAGATGTTCCATGATGTTCACAAATGCAGGTTATCAAATTCTTCATTTCAAGTTTAAAGGATATATTTGATAGTTCCACACATTCTCAAGTTAGAAATATAGCCCAGTCAAGATGAACTAGTAATGGATACTTTCGTTAAATTTTCATGAAAGAAAAAATTTTAAGCGTCAATGTTAAACAAACATCTGAAGAATTAAAAAGTCATAACATTAATTGCCTTATAAGCTGATATTGTAATTTTAACATCTTAAAATGAAATACAAGTAAAATAACTATTTCTGTAATAATCTTCACTTCAAAATGAGGGTGCAAACAGCACTTATCTAAGTTAATTAAATAGCATGAAAGGTCACAGTAATAAATACATAATTCACACCGCTGAACTCCCTTCAACTGTTCAAGCCTGACTCAAGTGCAAGGCAGCGGCTGTACTCCAGATAGATCAGAGTAATTAATCAGTGTCAGAGAGACACAAAACGACTGAGGTTGTTCAGCACGTACACTGCGGGGAGCGCCGCGGAGGACACTCCACGAGCAGAGCCCTATCAGCTTGCTTTTATCATCGGCAGACGGCTGTTAGGACACCATAAAGCGGTGCTGCAGTTCCATCAAGAACAAAACTGATTTCAATTCTGTTGTAGTAGTTTTTCAAAATTAATTTCTTCCAGAGCAATGAAATTTCATTTCCCCAGAAGGGAGACAAATAAAAAATCACTATTAAAACTTAGAGTTAAAAAATAAAACGAACAAAAGAAATGGATTCTCCATCATACAAAAGCTTACTAGGTATATATAAAGAGAAATAAATCACCAGATTTTTATCATATTTTCAAAGCCAATGAAAATGATCTGAATTTTAAAGTAAACATTGCCATACAAGTTTGTACAATAAAATTGTGCATTATTTTTAAAAGAGAAGAAAAAACACCCTGAATTTAAACTTTAAAGTGTTGTCTGACTCCTTTACAAGCACTCATTCTGGGAGGCAGGTCTCTACCTCTCACATGCTGAGTGCTCAGATGTTTAGAACACTCCTTCTGGAACTACTTTTAGTACTAGTTTGTGAATAAAATAAAACCAAACTAGACTTACTATTTTATAGTCCCATTTTGCTTTTGGCCAAATGTAGAATTCTTAGTCTGAGAAATTCCCTATTCACGGTCTTCTCCCAAGTTCTAAATGTCAAGTCTACCCCCAGGGGTAGCTTTACCATTACCAAAAAAAAGACTAACCATTACTGAAGATGTTCACACACACACACACACACACACACAATCTAGGCAGAATAACTGTATAGGCATGTTTACAATATTTTATTTATTAAAAAAAACTTGCCATATTACTTTCTGGATACTAAAATAAGCTTTACATACACAGTAAATTGTCCTGTTAGACTCTTGGCTTTATCTAATGCTACCTAAAAATTTTATAGCATATTGAGTCAAAAGCTACTTTTAGTTTAACTAAACCCAACTAGAGAGAATTCCTTTCAGCCACGCCAAGATAATCTGAACACCCACCTGCTCAGGTGCAGCAGTGTGATGAAATTTCTGACATCAGAGTTGGCAACGTGGACCAACTAAATACAACAGCTAGATAAATGTCCTTGACATGGTGTCACCCAAATTGATTGAGAGGAAATTGGATTTCAATGACAATGCATATTACTCTACTTGTTTGTTCAGCAGAATATTTACAATATGTCAAATAAACACACCAGATCAAAAAGGAGTGAGAGAGGCAAATCACTCATCTTCTGTAAGAACTCTTTATCACAGCACACTGGGATGTCATAACACAGGTGTATGCACGAATAAATCCAGGAGAACAAAGGAGGAAGCAATGAACTTTCTGAGGATAAGAAGGAAAGATCTGCAGAAATAAGCTGGGTCATAAAGGGAAAACTAGAATTTATCAAGTGAAAGAGGTCAAAACAGCTTTCTAGGTGGAAGAATATCTTACACAAAGGCAAGGAGAAAGAAAAGATAGGAAAGTTAGCTAAAAAAGAGCACTCTGCATAGCTGGAGGATATGACGGGCTTATGCGGAGCTGTGACAGCGTGGGGCTGGAAATGATGAAAAACGGTCAGATTGTAAAGGGCTGTGGTAAGGAATCTGGATTTTATCCTGGGGATACTGACGGTCCAGTGAGGGTTTTTAAAAAATTAACTTTATTAAGGCATAATTTACATACAATAAAATGTGCACATTTGATATGTGCAATTCAATGAATTTTACCAATATCTCACTTTCACAAACTTTTGCCTACCTCAAGTGTTAAACTTCTGTTATCTTCTAGAAGTTTTGTAGTCTTAAGCTTTTATATTTAGTTCTATGGCCCATGTAGAGTTGGGTTTTGTACATGGTGTAAGGTAAGAATTGAGATTATTTTCCTATAGGAATATTTAGCTGTCCCAGCACCATTTCTTGAAAAGACTATCCTTTCCCCATTGAATTACACTGGCCTTTTGGAAAAACTTAATTGACTATACAAGTGTATCTATTTCTGGATTGTCTATTTGTTAATCTATGTCTATCTATAGTATACACCAACACTATACTGTCCAGGTTAATGTAACTTTTTAATAAGTTTAGAAATCTCATAGTTTAAGGATTCTAATATGATTCTTTCTCAAAACTGTCTGGCCACTCTAGGTCTTCTGCATTTGCACATAAATTTTAGGATCAGCCTATTGATTTCTACCTTGCTAAATTCACTTACTAGTCCTACAGTTTTTTTTTATAGATTCTTTAGAATTTTCTATGTACACAATCATGTTATCTGTCGATGATGACAGCTTTATTTTTTTCTTTCCAATGGCTTTTAATTCTTTTTCATTCTTCATTGCACTGGCTAAGACTTCCAACATAAGTGAGGGGACATCCTAGCCTTGTCCCAAACGTAGGGGGAAAGCCTTCATTCAGTCTTTCTCCATTCAGGAGGATGCTGGCTGTAGACTTTGTGTGGATGCCTGTTACCAGGTTAGGAAGTTCTCTTTCATTTATAGTTTGCTCTCAGTATTTGTTATGAATGGATATTGAGTTTTGTCAAATGGTTTCTCTGTATCCAATGCTGTGATCGCGTGGTTTTTCTTCTTTCGACTGTTAGAATGGCAGATCGCATTAAATGATTTTAAAATACTGAGTCAGCCTTGGATTCCTGGAATAAACGCCACTGGTCATGGTGGTGTTCTTTTCATATACTACTGATTCAATCTGCCAGCACTTTGGTGAGGATCTGTGCATCCATATTCATGAGGGATACTGGTCTGTAGTTTAATTTTCTTGTACTATCTTCGTCTAGTTTTTGGTATCTAGGTAATACTGCTCTTATAAAATTAGCTCTTTGATCTTCTAGAAGAGATCGGAATTGGTGTTATTTCTTCAGTAGCTGGGAGAATTCTGAATGAAGCAATCTGTGCCTGGAGATTTGTTTGATGGAAGCCTTTTGAAGCTGGCTGCCTGTTTCTGTAAATAAAATTTAATTGGAAAACAGCCACACCTACTCATTTACCTCCGGTCCCTTGGAGTTTAAGGTGTCTGCAGGTCCCCACTGCTGCTACCACTGTGGGATTATCTAGGGGTTGGGATAAGAGAGAACGAGAGAAAAAAATAGAAAAGAAGGATGGGGAGCCCCCACTCTCTCTGAGCATTAGGAGACCCTTCCATCTGCTAATGCCCTCTTCAGGGTTTCAGGCGCTCTGGCGTCCAGGCTGGTTCCAGGCTTTCTAAAAGTTTTAAAGTTGTATTCAGGGAGAGACAGGATGGGACACACTTAGATCATCTCACCTGGAACTGGAATTACTGTGCCTTTATATTTAATAGTTAGTTCCTGCTTTTATTCAGTTTATTTCTGCCTTTTAATTGGCGTGTTGAGATCATTCATATTTTTTTAAACACTATTTCTTTAGAGCAGTTTTAGGTTTACCACAAAATTGAGAGGAAAGTACAGAGATTTCCCATGTGGCCCTGTCCGCACACATGCATAGCCCCCCATTATCAACATCACTCATCAGAAAGGTACATTTGTTACTAAGGGTTAACCTACATTGATGATACATCATAATCACTGAAAGCCTATAGTTTACCTTAGGGTTCACTCTTGGTGTTATCCTTTCTATGGGTTTGGACACAGGTATAATGACTATTATATCCATCATTATGATATCATAGAGTATTTTCACTGCCCTAAAAATCCTCTGTGCTCTGCTTATTTGTATCTCCCACCCCCGGCAACCACTAATCTTTTTACTGTCTCCATAGTTTTGCCTTTTCCAGAATGTAATATAGTTGGAATCACACAGTGTGTAGGCTTTTCAGATTAGCTTCCTTTCACTGAGTAATATACATTTAAGATTGCCCTCGGGGCTGGCCTGGTGGCGCAGCGGTTAAGTGCGCACGTTCCGCTTCAGCTGCCCGGGGTTTGCCGGTTTGGATCCTGGGTGTGGACACGGCACTGCTTGGCAAGCCATGCTGAGGTAGGCGTCCCACATATAAAGTAGAGGAACATGGACATGGATGTTAGCTCAGGGCCAGTCTTCCTCAGCAAAAAAAAGAGGAGGATTGGCAGCAGATGTTAGTTCAGGGCTAATCTTCCTCAAAAAAAAAAAAAAAAAAAAAGAACAAAAAAGATTGCCCTGAGTAATATTCCATTGTCTGGACATATAAACCATTCATATTTTATATAATTATCAATATGTTTGAATTTAAGTCTATCATCATACCACTTATTTTCTATTTGTCCACTTGCTTATGTACCTATCTTCTTTTGAATACTTTTTTCAGGATTATCTCCAATACCAGCATATTAGCTATACTTTGTGGTTTAATTTAAAAATATTTAGCTGTTGCTCTGGGGTTTACAATGTACATACTTAATTTAGCAGTTTATCATTAGATTGCTTCAGGTACAGTGTAAGAACTTCGCAATATATTTCCATTTTCTCAAATTCTTTTTTTATCATTATCATACATTTTATGTCTCCATATGTTTTGAAACCCACAATACATTATTGTTTTTGCTTTAAATAGTTAATTACCTATATTTTAAGAAATTAAAAAATGAGAAAATAAAGGCTTCTCTATGTGCTCACACTTTGACCATTTCTGGCATTTTCCATTCCTTTGTTTAGATCCAAGTGGATAGTTTCCTTCTACTTGAAGAACTTACTTTAATTATCTCGTATTGCTGATCTGCTGGCAATGAATTCTTTCAGGGTTTTTCTTCTGGAAAAGTTTTTTATTTAGCTTGGATAAGTTTTTATTTAGCCTTCATTTTTGAAATATATTTATCGTAGATATAAATGTAGGTTGACAGTTTCTTCTAGCACTTTGAAAATGTCACTTGATTAGCATCTGGTTTACATAGTTTTGGATGCGTATTCTGAAGTTATTCTTTCTTTGTTCCTCTGTTTCCTCTTTCTCTGGTTAATGTTAAGATTTTTCTTCTTATTACTATCACTGTGTATCAGCAATCTGTTTATGATGTGTCTTGGTGTGGTCTGCCCTGTGCTGATCCTACTTGGGGTTCACTGAGCTTCTTCAATCTGTGGGTTACAGCTTTTTTTTTTAAAAGATTTTACTTTTCCTTTTTCTCCCCAAAGCCCCCCAGTACATAGCAGTATATATTTTTTAGTTGTGGGTCCTTCTAGTTGTGGCATGTGGGAAGCCACCTCAACATAGCATGATGAGCGGCGCCATCTCCGCACTCAAGATCTCTGGGTGTGCCAAAACTCTGGGCTGCCAAAGCAGAGCACACAAGCTTAACCACTTGGCCACGGGGCCAGCCCCTGGGTTACAGTTTTTATCAAATGTAAGAAAATTTTTGCATCATTTCTTCAAATATATTTTCTGCTCCTGCTCCTTCCAGGAACTTCTATTATTACGTTGTTAGAGTGATTTGTATTTCCCCAGAGGTTACTGTGGATATATTCTTTTTTTTAAAATCTTTTTCCCTCTCTGCACTTCATTTTGGATATATTTTATTGCTGTATCTTCAAGTTTACTGATTTCTTCTGCTGTTAATTTCATCAAATGACATTTTTACTTCACATACTGTAATTCTCCCTGCTAGAGGTTCTATTTGGATTTTAAGTATCTTCTCATGTTCTTCTCACTATGTTAACATAAAAGTAGTTATTATCTTTTTCAATATGCTTGGGTGCTAATTCCATCATTTCTGGGTCTGCTTCTCTGGACTGATATTTTGCTGCGGTCAGTGTCTGAATCCTGGCCCATCAAGAATTTTACGTTGTTGAGCGTCTGAGTTTTGTTCTTTTCCTTTGTTGCCATTAAAGTTACTGGCAGTTGAGTTTTTCATTTCAAGGCTTGTCTTTAAGCTTCATTAAGGAGCGTCCAGAGTAGCCTTTACTCTAGGGATAGTCTGTTCCCACTACGAACTATGGTCCTTCTGGAACCTCTACTGAATCGAATCCAAAAGGACCCCCACTCCAGCTGGGTGAAACTGAGTCTCCCACAGCCCTGTGTAAACTCACAGCTGTTTGGTTCAGAGGCGCCCCGGCTGCTCTGCCTGACCGCAGGCATGTCATCCCACATGTGTACATCTTAGTGCTCATCTAAGCTCACAGGGACGTTCTGTGTAGATCTCTAGAGCTCTCTGGTCAGCTTGTCCTCTGCAGAACTCTGCCCCACAGCTTCTAGCTTCTATTCATTGGTACTATATCATCAGAGGCTTAGCAGGGTTGAAAGAAAAAGGTGTTATATTTAGTGATAAGATCCTTTCTTCATATTTCCATAGCTGAGAATGACCACGTTTTCCTCATTCTGAAATTTCCCTTTCAAATCTTTCCTCAGGTTGTGCTATTTTAGGGGATTCTAATATTTTGCACCGTACTGGCCTTACTATTTAAATACAAATACATATACAACGTCCTGAAAGAACTATGGAAGGCAGATGGTGCCAGAGGGCAACATTAGCATCACACACCTCCTCCATAGCGTTCTGAAAAAGCCGAATCAATTACTCTAAGGATTACTGGGTAAAGAATAGTCAGGATTTCAAAATTTCACTAGACATCAAACAATATTTTGTTGTAATCAGGTAGGAGAACATTCAAATGCTATCTTAAATCTCAAGATTAAAACATGAATGAGTTAGTACTGCCTTTACAATTCCAGCATTAAGACAACAAAATGGTTCCAGTGAAGAAGAAAGCAACATTTTCAAGTTTCCAATCATCAGCGAAATCCCAGAGCTACACAAAAACAAAACAAACAAACGAGGGCGTGACAGGCTTTTGTCTGTGTTTGTCTCCTTTCAGCTGCTCGAGCTTTCTGAAGGGAAGATGCCACTATCAGGGTCTTATTCCACAGCCCTGCAGCCTCAGGGTGAAAAGCATCGAGGCACTGCTTTACTCTGATGGGGGCTGTTTGCGTCTACTGAGTTCAGTCTATTATCAACAGTAAAATCAAAACTATGCTAGAATTTTATGAGGCATTTTAAACAGAGAATAAGACAATGACCACCAGAGTGGACCCACCACTCAGGTCTGTCAGATCTTAACGTTCTGCTACAGCTCCTTCAATTTAACACCTGTGCCAATCTTCTTCTATTTTGTACGTGGGATGTTGCCTCAGCATGGCCTGATGGATGGTGTGTGGGTCTACACCCGGTATCCGAACCTGCGAACCTTGGGCTGCCAAAATGGAGTATGGGAACTTAACCACTAAGCCACTGAGCTGGCCTTCGTTTTACATGTTTTTAAACTTCATATAAATGGTATACTGTAGGAATCATTCTGCAGCTTCTTTTGTTCATTGTTCCTTTCGACAGACACAGACACATAATTTATTTAATCTGCTATAGAGATTTTATTGTATGCAACTACTACAGTTATTTATCTATCTTCTGCTGATGGACATTAAGGTTGCTTCCAATTTTTTTCTTCTACGAACCACTCAGTTGTGAAGATTCTTGTATTCAGGCTGTGCAAGAGATTGTTCAGAATATATGCCTAGGAAAAAAACTGTGTGGTTGCAGGCATGCTACAACTACACTTAATTTGATGATATCAAACTATCCTCTAAGGTTGTACCAATTAAGATGACCAGCAGAAGAGTATAAAAGTTCCACTGGTCTACATTATGGCCAGCACTTGGCACTGTTAAATTTTATGTATGTTCTTCCCATAGTGATGGATGAGAAATCCTGTCCTACAGTTCTAATTAGCTTTCCCCTGAGATACTAGTCACGTTGAGCATCTTTTCACAGAAGTTGGTTGTATATTCAGCTTTCAGTGAAGGTGAGACAAAAAGACTTACACGTAATAAGCAGTTTAAACAAAAAACAAACTCTATAGTCAAATTCTAACCTTTGGAGCTAAGAGTGTAGGTATGTAAGAACTACAGGTACTCGTATCAGTGAAAAATCACGGGGTGTAAGTCAAAGGAGTGCAGAATTGGACGAGTCCTTGCACACCGCGTAAGACCTGAGGACGCGGACAGTGGAGCGCATTCTAGACGGGTGTATTCTGAATACAGTAACTGCTCAGTGACAGTGTCTTCAGTTTATACTTTACCTCTATCAGTGATATTTTTCTTTGGTCACTTGAGAAATGAAAATATTTTCTTTTAATTGTATTTGCAACTTAGTAAATGCTAGTTATTGCTTAAAGCAAAGTTTTCCGCATTATTTTGTTGTATTCAAAATAAGAGCTACGTAACACGTCACATACGTTCTAACTGGCAGAAATTGATATAAAGAAAGTTTTCTTTAAATTACTTCTTTAATGAAATGATACGCCACCTAAAACTTATGTAGATGGTAGTCTCTAAGAACACCTTACTTTAACATCTGTTACACTGCTTCAAATACAGTGGGTACATAAACAGCGGTTGTAGAGTGAAGGAATATTGTTATTTCAGAATGAATAAGACATTTTTCCCCCTTTACTTTTCTTTCTTACCTGCTTTGGCTGGAAATGGCTTTTCCAATAGAAATATTGTTTGTTTCCAGTGTGTTTTGGTACTCTGGGGGCCCGTAGAGAACACGACCTGCATTGGTTCAAAAGTATCTGATGAAGTACAAGATTTTTAATATCATGGTACATTAATCTACTACATCGAACACAAGCTCCAATTGCTTACAACAGCAAAATGCTTATGATCAAACACCTTGGGGCACAAAAATAAAATACAATGTATTACACATAATTAATTCTTCTGAGACAACTCACGATACTTACCCTGTTGTGGCAATTCTTCTCAAAATAAATATCAAAGTAGCCAGCAATTGCCTGTTTTTTTAAAAAAAGGAATATAATTATTAAATAATTACATGACACAACAATGAATTATTCAGGCTTGCAAGACATAGCAAACAAGAAACCATTTCAAAGACCAGAGACCTCTTAAACTTATGGCGGTTCACTATTTTTCCTAGAAAAGATGTTATAAGTAAAAATAACGTAATATAAATTGGTTTTTCCTCACAGAAACAACATAATAATAAGGGTAACAAGGCTAATCAAGTAATCAATATGTGTTTTATTAGAAAAATCATCATGGTAGACTGCTGGAAGGTGAGAGACCACATGGGGAGACAGGCTCGGCTGGCCCCTGGCCAATCCAGACTCTCCCACTGGGATGCTGCCATGTGGGGTTCCCATCCTGGAACCTCCAGCTCTAGTCAAGCCATCAGACAACTGCAGCAGCACGAGAGACCCTGGAGAGACCAGCAGAAGAACCAGTGGATAAGTCTAGTCCAGATTGCAGAATCATAAACAAATAAACCTAAATGACTGTGACTCCAAGGCACTACGTTTGGGGGTGGTTTGTTACACAGCAATAAACAACTAAAACATACTCTTTTATACGAAGCCAACTCAATTTCTTCTCATCTCATGCATCTAATTTTAAAGCAAAGTACTAAGAATATTTTTGTGATGAAATCAACAGAATTCTTAACTGTTACATATTTTTTTTTCCTGAAAATAAAATAAAAATGAATAATAGTACTTAAATAAAAGTTATGTTCAAGCAAAACCCAAAGGAGAAACTCCAAAGTAACTCTAAGGGCTACTGTGATAGTACAAAAAGGTTCTCTAAAAGAAAGTAACATATTCAGATGAATATGTCATTTTCATTTCTTTTTGTTTAAAATTTATATGATATCATTCCTTTTTATTCCACTAGTGGACTAGCTTGACTTAATCTATTTTAAAACTGGCAGTAAACAAAGCTTATAAAGTATTAAAAACAGGACACTGATTATTGAAAAATCACTATAAAGCTAATTTGTGTACTCTGCTGGTTTTGTCGAGAATGCGATTTCATTGATCTGTGGGGTTAATATAGACTGGATCCAAACCAAATTCAATATCTAACCTTAAGGTTCACTATTCTTTAGATACCAAGAGAGAATTCAAATACTATTTATAATTCTGTCAAACAGAACTATAAAGCAACACAGTACTCAGCTACAGATTACTATAGAAAACCACGCAGTTAATAACATTTCTAAAACATAACTTTTCTCAGTCGATTTCCTGATACCCCTCCACAGACTAATTCAACGGTTTTCTTAAACTTATTCCTCTATGCCTGACTTGTTCATACCATATCCTTAGTGCCCAGAGCAGTGCTGGTCCAGAGCACACAATAAATGTTTCCAAGTGACTGTGCTTATTATAGACGATTCTATTACAGCACTTACCACACTGTATTACAGTCAGTTTCCCCAACAGAATGCAATTTATTTAAGAGCAAAGCCTGTGTGTAACATATTTCTGTGCCCCTTGCCCAGCAAGAGTCTTTTATATAGCAAGTTCTCAATAAATTTAGTTAAATTCTTTAGTCTTCAATTTCTTAAATATAGATAGCCTTATTATGTAGTCAGTACACTTTGTTAATCATTGAATAACTTACTTAGATGGAAATAATAATTTTCACCTCTGAAACAAATGGAGAATGTGGGACAAATATGGGGAGGAGAGAACTAGAGAAGAGGATCCCCTAATTCTATGTACGAACCTGCTCAAGTCTCAGCACAACCCCTGACTGCGCGGCTCAGGTTAGACCCAAACCGACACAACTCAGGCTGAGAGAAATGGACTAGAATCCGAACCATGGGCACAGGGCTCAGGAGCAATCCCTGAATAAAAATGCACGGGAAACCCCCAAAGCAACAAGCAAAGGCTTAGAGAACTAAAGTGAGACCTGAAAAACCCATGCAGGTCTCAGTCTAATCCCTGAACCACGTCTGTGCACGAGAAATCAGAAACGGAACAGCAAATGCTCAGAAAACGCAACTGCCATCTGAACCACCGTCTGCCAGACGCTGCGGCAGAACTTGTATTTTGACTTTAACCGGGTTGACTGCCTGCTAACACCAAACATCCACATTCTCTAGATGATCACAACACGACCGAGAGTCTACACAACATAATATGTACAACATCCAGGATACAATCCCAAATGACGCAACATACAAAGAGCCAGGAAAACATAACCAACTCGCAAGAGAAGAGATAATCAACAGATGCCACCACTCAGATGACCAGATGCTGGTACTATCGGACAAAGACTGTAAAGCAGACGTTATAACTATGCCGGTGTGACGTAACAGAAAACACGCTGAAATCAATCAAGGGACAGGAATTCTCGTAGAGAAATAGAAACTGTGAAAAGGATCAAAAGGAAATTTTAAAACTGAAAAATACAACAACTGAAACAAAAAACTCCCTGGGCTAAACTGCAGAATGGAGATGATGGAAAAAAAAATCAGTGAATTTGAAGATAGATTAACAGAAATGATCTAATGTGGAAAACAAAGGGGAAAAAATTAAAATAAAATGCACAGAGCCTCAAAGACCTATGGATCTAACATATATATATCTGGAGGTCCAGATGGAAAAGAAAAAGATATTGCAGCAGGAAAAAACCTCTCAAAATTCTATATCCAGCAAAAATATCTTTCAGGAATGAAGGCAAAATAAAGACATTTTCAAGTGGAGAAAAACTAAAGAATTCACTGCCAACAGACTTTTTACAAGACATTTTAACGGAAGTTCTTCAGGCTGATGGGAAATAATATCAGAAGGAAATCTGAAACATCAAAAATGACAGAAATGATGAATAGTTGGGTCAATATAAAAGACTACCTTTTTCCTCTGAATTCCTTTAAAATACTTATAATTGTTGAAAGCAAGAATTGTAACATCATCTGCTGGAGTTTTCAATGTATGTACACCTAAGTCCAAATTTCAGTGTGGGGGAGGGAGGGAAGAGTGAGAAGGAGGGAAATCCCACCATTACATAAAGTGTTTACAACATTTGGAAATGAAGGCTTTTTAAGCATCATGCACAAACAAGAAACTTAATCTAAGGGATATTTAAAATTTAAGTATCAAAATCAAAAGACAAACAACAAATCTGAGAATATCTGTGATATATCTAACAAAGGGTCACTGTCCTCTGTGTATGTTAAGCTGCTACAAATTAGTAAGAAAACAGTAAGTTGAAAGAAATAAAACCCAAAGCAGGAATTTATAAAGGAAAAATCAAATGATTAATAAGCATGTGAAAAAACGTCTGACCTACTTAGAAAAAAAAGGTAAATTAAAACAAACAGATACAAGTTTCCTTGATCATGTAAGAGAAAACATTTTTTTAATGACAACATCCACAGTCAGTGGGGAAAGTGGCATTTATGTTGGGAAAATAAACTAACCTTTTTACAAAGAACTCAGCAAAACATATTAAAAGACAAAACATTTGTATTAAAAAGAAGCCAGATATAAAACAGTACACACAGTAAGATTCCTCTTAAATACAGACAGTTCAAAAACAGCGCCACTAACTTCTAGTGTTATAAGTTAAGATAGCAGTTACCCCTGCAATAGGGGTAGAAACTGGAAGGGGTTACGTAGTGGGCTGCTGGTAATATTCTGTTTCTAAGCCAAGTGCTGGTACGTGGTGGGTATTTACCTTGTGTAATTTTATCAAACTGTACTTATGATTTATGTACTTTTGTTTTGTAAGCATATGTTATGTGCTCAATTAAAATGCTTATATAATGTACATAGTCATTGACCCAGTAATTCTAAACTTTCAAAAAATTATTTTATGGTAATTATTAAGTATACTTGCAAACATTTAGCCATAAGATGTCAAGTTTAGCCCAGACTTTTCAACAATAGGTGACCAGTTAATAAATCATAATCTCCATATGATGGAATCATATTTGGCTGTCAAAGTAATCCTACAGATAAATATTTATTGATTTGAAAAAATAGTTACAATATACTATTAGGTGAAAATAATATTAGGTATATTATGGGCACTTATTATATGTTATGCAATTGTGAATATATATGTATATATTTGGAAAGATACTCACCAAGCTATTCAAAGTGGATGATGTTCAGAATACTCATATTCTTTTTTTTTTCCTGCTTTTCCTCCCCAACCCCCCCCAGTACCTAGTTGCATATTTAGTTCTGGGTCTTTCTAGTTGTGGCATGTGGGACACCACCTCAGCATGGCCTTATGAGCAGTGCCATGTCTGCGTCCAGGATCCGAATGGTGAAACCCTGGGCCGCCGGAGCAGAGCATGTGAACTTAACCACTTGGCCATGGGGCCACCCCCAAAATATTCATATTCTTTGTGCTTATCCATAATTTATATTTCTCATAAAAATGAACAGCTTCTGTGATAATGCTATTTTTAATAATATGTGAGTAAAATGATCCATAGTATTGGCATGGAGAGGCATTCGATTCAACTATTACCTTTGTATCAGTTCCCTTAGTGACTCCCAAAAATCACTCATCTCTGTAACCCTGAGGGCTAGGGCAGTGTCCAATATGTAGTATTATTTGATAAAAAATATCAAATATTTATCAATAAATATTGGATGAATTTGAAAAATAAATTTTCCCTAACTAGCAATTCTACAAAAAGAATATTTTCTAATAAAGAGATTAGCAAAAGTGAGTTCAGAGAAAGTAGAGGAATAAAGATGTCAACGGAACAGTCACAGTAACAAGAAATTGCCAAACTATATGAAAACATTAAGACGACTTTTAAGATTTTAGTGAGTGGGTTTCATGGGGAGGGGGCTTACTCTGTAATTATTCTTTCAGGTCTACATATGTTTTATGTACTGCTTATATTCCATGTTACCAAAAAAGAAAGTAAAGGAAATCCTAGGAAGGTAATAAAACCTTTTGTGAAAACAAAAAATTGGGCTTTAAAAGGAGCTCCTACAACATTATCAGAAAATGTGACCTGAGTCTGAAATGTAGAAAACACACAAAACAGAAACATCAAATGTTTAACTCCGGTAAAAAACAGACTGGCAATACTAATGTGGTAGAACAAGTGTAGAATTACAATTACAGAATACAGGGCTTAACGAAGAGGAGGGGCTGACCATGAGTCTACAACAAAATTAAAAAATAAAAACTGCCTTCCAATGCCCAAATCCAATCTACCTATGAAATTTACTTAAAAATCCAAGAAATTAACCCTACTCCACACCCCGAAATACAGTGAAAGAAATACTGAGTAGTTGGGGTAACCAAAAACCAAACAGTTTATAAATGCCTCAAGACAAATAAATAAAACAGGGACAAAAAATAAAAATGAAAGACACAATTAATTTTGGTTATGAGAAGTTGGCAGAGATCCATGACAAAGATAAGTCTGAAATCGCATCTATTTCACAGCCCCTTCTGAAACACATCATAGCATCTTCAACTCCTCGTGCAGATTCACCTTCCTAATGATGCTGGTTGAGGGGAATACTAAAATCAGTGCCATAGCATACATCAGGCAGAAACATGAGATGTTAGGAAGAAATTCACCCGGGATTAAAAATTATTTGCAGATAATCTACTCATCAGACAGTTGGCATTCACATAACTGAGAAAGTAGAAGACTCTTGCTCTGAGAAACCAAACAGAATTTCTGGTTTAAATGAGCATTTACCCTCAAACACAAGCAAGGCCTAGAATGCCACTTTGAGGGAAAGGTATATATTTTTTTGCTGTATAAGTGATCCTTAATAATTAAAATGGAGATTAGAAAAAAGAGAAAAAAAACCCTTAGACTTGAAATGTCGTCATATAAATCAACTGAACTAAGATTAGTGTTTTTATTTCTGCAAAGCCACTATAACCAATCAAATATGTCAGCTGATTGGGGGAGAAAACTATTTATTTCGCTGCAGAACATAAACACGCCACTACTTTTCAATCACAGTTTCCCCACCCTGTTACCATCACTTTGACAGGCCATCTCTAGACTTTTCAAATGTTAATTTCAATGAACTTACCCTCTCTCTGTGGCAGTCATTCAAATATTGTAAGAATAAACAACCACCATAGGAAATTTAAAATGATGACTAACAGGCAGTGGTAATAAATAACTGGAGCACAGCTTGGCGTGCTTGACAAAGATCAGATAGGTCACAGGCCTAACCACAGATTAACTTCCTCTTTTGTTCCACATATATATCTTGTCACGGCATAGAGAACTGCCGAGGAAAAAAAGGAACATATCTTAAAAAATAAAAAAAATCAAATATATCTTAAGAGTTGAGTTAATCTGCAAATGCAAGGTCACAATTAAACAAATAAAATTTCACTGAATTATACCACAGTCAGAAAAATCTTAGCTATAAAGTCCCTTAAACTGAGAGAAGGGAGAATGAGTGGTAATTAAGAACAAGAATGACAACAGAAGAAAAGAGAATGAAAGGCAAATACACGCACACAGTAAGTTCCTGGGATAGTTTGATCACTCTTGTAATTTGGTGAGAATCTGCCACAATTACTTGGAAGTACACAGGAAAATAACACAGGCACGTAGTGTTACTGTGCATCTTAAATATTGCTAAGCATTAGAATACAGTTGCAGAATGAGCTGTTCATCTCTCCATTGTGGATTTCACAAAAAGGAAGAAAATCACCCACAGCACTTGTAAAGTGACTAATTTAAAAGCTGTTTTAAGCCACATTTCGCTTGTTTATCCCATGCACACTAAGGTAGATGCAGTTCATTTTGTACACGCTCATTTGAAGAACAATGACTTGGAATAAAAATGAATTATTTTCTCCTGTATTTTGGTGTGATGAGTATTTCTTTAAAGAGGACGCACCATGTGTGCATCTAACAGGATGGCGGCCAATGAAACAAGATCAGACTAGACCGTATGAGGAAGAAGAAAATTAAAAATTATCATTATCACTATCACCTGCAGGGAGTAATTTATCATTCCTGTTCCTCACTGGTATCATGTTCCAGCAGCGTGTGGTTACAGCAGATACAATTAGGCAGCTGGCCACAGAAGTGGGAGGATAATGCGCTTTTGATGGAGTTTAGCCAAGCATGGAGGCAGAGTGCTTGTAATCCATGCAGCAGCATCACTACGACAAAATGCAATTCATTTTTTGTTGGAGTATTTCTTTCAAAATATTAATGTAGAATTCAAAAGCCAACTGATGATGAGTCTGAAGCAAATAAAGAAAGAGTAAGAAGATAATACATAAAGATGATTATTATTGCTTGCATCACTGTATATAAGCCAGAAGAAAATACAAACATAAGCCACACAAGCTGCTGCATGGAGCAAGAACTCTGCCAGTGACAACCGGCATTTAAACTAAGACGACATAATCAATAAGCATGAAAATTATATATTTTGATTTTCTCCCAATATTAACTATACCTTAAATTATGGACTCTTCCTTCTTCAATTAATTTTCTATTTTATCCCAAGAGAAAATTTGCATCTTTTCTTTGCTTCATGATTCCTCTAGGGAACAATACACATTAAGTGCCATATACTTCTCAAGGGATATGGCCAAATTGAGTCGTGTTTAGAAACAGAACAAGCAATACTGGAAGTAGCAAAACAGACAATAGGTCTGAAATATTTTTAAAAAGAACTTTTACTGAAAAACCTAGTAATTAATTTTTGATCTACTTAAAATAGTCCCAGATTATAACTGAAAGTCTTTTAAAATTTACTCAGATTGCTCCCTTGTAATTTCAAAACTGCTTATGAAAGTGATTTCAGGGGCAGAGGGGATCACCTCTTCAGAGCCTCAAACATAAGCACTTTAATTCTGACTTCATAAATTGATCCCTTACATGCCCTAACTGTTCTACATTTCTTCCTAGCTATAAACATGTTATTGGTTTATACACTAAACATTCTTGAGATTTACCATTTTCACTTATAAAAACCTTTTAAAGTCTAAAGTACATGCAGAAAGTGCACACAAGTATACATCACAGTGAATTTTCACACAGAATACAGCTGTGAAACCCACACTCGGATGGAGAAATGGAACATCACAGCACCCAGGTAATCCCCTTCTGCACCCAGCTGATCCCAGGCACGTCCAGGGCAACTACTATCCTGATTCCTAGTTTTTTGCAGGTTTATTGAACTCTAATTGACTTATAACCGCATAAATTTCAAGTGTGCAATGTGTTGATTTGATACACTTACACAATGCAAAATGATGCACAGCCTTAGCTGACACCTCCGTCTCTTTTGTCACCAATTCTCTTTTGTGATGAGAACATTTAAGATCTACTCTCTTAGCAACTTTCAAGTATATGCAGTATTATTAGCTATAATCACCACGATGTACACCGGATCCCCAGACCTTATTCAATTTATAACTACAAGTTTGTACCTTTTGATCAATATCCCCCCCCCTATTTCTCCCACCTACCCGGCCCTGGTAAACATCCTTCTACTGTTTCTGTGACTTTGGGTTTTTTAGATTCTTCATATAAATGAACTCATACAGTATTGGTCTTCCTCTGTCTGACTTATTTCACTTAGCATAATGCCCTCAAAATCCACCCATGCTGTTACAAATGTCAGGATTTCCTTCCTTTTATGGCTGAATAATATCCCATGGTATATATACACCACATCTCTTTTATCCACTTGTTGACAGACACTTCGGTTGTTTCCATTTCTAGGCTATTGTGAATAATGCTGCAATGAATATGGGAGTGCAGACATCTCTTCAAGATACTGTTTTCATTTCCTTTGGATATATACACACAAGTGGCATGGCTGGATCATATGATAGTTCTATTATTTTTAAGTTTTTGAGGAACCTCCATACTGTTTTCCATAGTGGCTGCACCAATTTACATTCCCACCAACAGTGCACAGGGGTTCCAGTGTCTCCACATCCTCTCCAACACTTATCTCACTACTGTCCTGATTTCTAACAGCACAGATTCATTTTCCCTATTATACACTTCAACATAAATGGAATCATACCTTATGTAGTCTTTTGTACCTGGCTAATTTTTCCGTATTATTGTTTTCAAGATTCACTTATACTGTTGCATATTACCTAAACTGTTACATGGCTATTAGGTATATGTCACTACACAATTTATTGATCTAGTCTACTGTTGACAGGCATTAAGTAGTTTTAAGTTGAAGCTTTTATGAACAGTGCAATGAACATTCTTTTATGAACATGTCTTTCGTGGACACACAGACTCACTAGCCAGCCCTGGTGGCCTAGAGGTTAAGATTTGGCACTCACACCGCTGCAGCATGGGTTCGCTTCCTCTTCAGGGAACTGAGCACCCGTCTGTCAGTTGTCACACTGTGGTGGCTGTGTGTTGCTGTGATGCTGAAAGCTATGCTGCTGGTATTTCCAATACTAGCAGGGTTACCCGGAGTGGACAGGTTTCAGTGGAGCTTCCAGACTAGACAGACTATGAAGAAGGACTGGGCCACACACTCCCAAAAACACTGGCCATGAAAACCCTATGAACAGAAGCAGAGCACTGTCTCAGATGGCACCAGAAGGTGAGAGGATGGTGCAAAAAGACCAGCAGGGTTCTGCTTTGCTGGACAGAATCCACTTGATGGCACTAAGCACAAATGTACTTACAGCTGTTGGGCACATACCTAGGAGTGGAACTACTGGTCTGTGCCTATTTACCACCTTTGTGAATCTTCTTTTTCCCTGTATTTCTGGCCTTCTGTCAGGGAGCATTATCTGTTTGTCTGAACACTCTTTACTACCTCCTTTAGCATAGGTTTCCTGGGACAACTTCTGTCTCTTTTTTTATTTGTTCATCTGAAATAGCTTTATTTCAGCTTCATTCTTAAAAGATATTTTAGTTGAGTAAAATCCCAGGGTTGGCAGTTACTTGCTTTCAGCACACTGAGGATGTCCATCATTGAATTATCTCGTCCCTCCAATTCTATTGTTCCTGCTGAGAAATCATCTACCAGTCTATTTACTGCTCTGTTGAAGGTAATTCCAATGCTTTACTCACAGCCCCATTGACTGCTTTTAAGATTTTCTCCTTGGTTCCTTGTAGTTTTTCTAGGATGTATCTAGGTGAGGATTTTTTCTCCCTCTTTTTAATTGAGGTATAATTCACATACCATAAAAATTTCCCATTTAGGGGCTGGTTCCGTGGCCGAGTGGTTAAGTTTGTGCACTCTAATTTGACAGCTCAGGGTTTCGCTGGTTCAGATCCTGGGTGTGGACATGGCACTGCTCACCAGGCCATGCTGAGGTGGTGTCACACATAGCAGAGCCAGAAGCACTCACAACTAGAATATACAACTATGTACTGGGAGGATTTGAGAAGAAGAAGAAGAAAAAAGAAGAAGATTGGCAACATTTGTTAGCTCAAGTGCCAATGTTAAAAAAAAAAAAGTTCCCTTTGAAATAAACTGCATAATTCAATTTTTTTTAGTATATTCAGTTGTGTAATCATCACCACAATCTAATTTTAGAACATTTTTATCACCCCAAAAAGAAACCCCATATCCATTCCCCCCCCCCATCTCAGCCCCTGTCTATAGATTTGCCTATTCTGAACATTTATATAAGTGGAATCGTATAAATGGAAAATCATGTAAATGGAATCCTTTTGTGGTTGGCCTCTCTCACTCAGCATAATGTTTTCCAGGTAGATCTATGGTGTAGCATGTGTCAGTACTTCATTCTATTTTACGGCCAGATAATATTTCATTGTACAGATATACGATATTTTGTTTATTCATTCTCCAGGTGATGGAATCTGGACTGCTTCCACTTTTCAGTTATTACAAATAATGTGGCTATGAACAGTCATGTACAAGTGTTTCTGTGGACATATGTATTTTCTTGGGTATATACCCAGAAGTAGATGGACTTTAAAAATTAATCCTGGGTGTGGCGTCAATATCATGGCGGAGTGAGCTCTTCCCTTAGACTCTGCCTCCTAAGATACAATGAAAAGGACATTCATAAACCAACAGAGGACATTCACACAACACAACAGACGTCTGAGAGTTCCCCACAGCCATACGTCTGAAGGTGGAGGAGCTGGAGCCCCAGGAGAAAGTGGAAGGAGGTAAGGGGACCTCCTCTTCCTCCCCGGCAGCGACCCAGGGTGCAGGACTGCGAGCGGCTCGGAGGGGGCTGGGGGGGGGTGCGGCTCTCCACGGGAAGGTCTTCACTCTCCAAATTGCCTCTCAGCCATGGGAAAGCTCCACACAGAGGAGGCTAAGCTATTGTGGGAGTGTCTTCATCAAGACAGCACCCCAGGAGGGCAGATAGTGAGGGAGAGCGAGAACACCCCCGGGGTCATGCACACAAAAGAAAGCGCAACCTCCCCTTGCCTGGTGCTCAGCTTGGCCAGTCAGCCAGAGCACAGGACCCCCACCAGAGTGCCTGGGAAAATGTTAGTAAAGCAGCAGCTGTGAGCGGGTAATGAGAGATGAGCCAGGTCAGCATAGATTCTGAAGGACAGGCACAGACACCAGAGATCATGGTGGGTTCAGAGTGCACAGCTCCGGAGCCCCCAGTGGAGACAGGTAGAATCTGCAACCAGATACTACCAAAATGTGATGGCATAAATCCACTACATCAAATAATATAAGGAAGTATATTAATACTCCAGACCAGAAGGAAAATGACGAGCACACAGAAATCAATATTGAAGGCACAGAAATTTACAATCTAAATGACCGAGAATTCAAAATAGCTATCATAAAAAAAAAAACCAAGGAATTAACAAGAAAATTCAGAATGACAGTTCAATGAAATCAGAAATAAAATTAAGGAACAGGGGCCGGCTCTGTGGCCAAGTGGTTAAATTCGCATGCCCCGCTGTGGCGGCCCAGGGTTCGGATCCAGGGCGCGGACATGGCACTGCTCGTCAGGCCACGTTGAGGCAGCGTCCTACATCCCACAACTAGAAGTACCTGCAACTAAGATACACAACTATGTACTGGGTGGGGGTTTGAGAAATAAAGCAGGAAAAAAAAAAAAAAAAAAGGTTGGCAACAGTTGTTAGCCCATGTGCCAATCCTTTAAAAAAAAAAAAAAAAAAAGGAAGATTGGCAACAATTGTTAGCCTAGGTGCCAATCTTAAAAAAAAAAAATTAAGGAACAGAGGGAATTCTTCACAAAAGAGATTGAAACTATAAAGAAAACCAATCCGAAATGTTGGAGATGAAAAACACAATGAATAAGAGATAAAGAAAAATCTGGAGTCTGACTAACAGATCTGACATTATGGAGGACAGAATTAGCAATCTGGAGGACAGAAGTATGGAAATGCTGCAGATTGAGGAGGAGAGAGAACTAAGACTAAAAAGAAGTGAATTATCTGAGAAATACCCAAGTCAACTAGGAAACACAATATAAGGATTATAGGTACTCCAGAGGGAGAAGCGAGAGAGAAAGGAGCAGAGAGCTTGTTCAAAGAAATAATAGCTGAGAACTTCCTAAACCCCGGGAAGAAGGTGGAATTACAAGTAAAAGAAGCTAACAGAACTCCTAATTATATCAATGTAAAAAGACTTTCTCCAAGGCACATAGTAGTAAAACTGGTAAAAGTCAATGACAGAAAAAATATTAAGGGCAGCAAGCCAGAAGAAAATAACCTACAAGGGAACCCCTATCAGGCTTTCAGCAGATTTCTCAGCAGAAACCTTACAGGTCAGGAGAGAATGGAATGATGTATTCAAAATTCTGAAAGAAAAAAATTTTCAGCCAAGAATACTCTATTGAGTGAAACTATCCTTCAGATATGACAGAGAAATAAAACTTTCTCAGGTGAACAAAAGCTGAAGGAGTTCATTGCCAGAAGACTTCCCATGCAATGATCAAGAAGGCTCTCATACCTGAAGAAAGAAAGGGTTTACAAAGCCTTGAGCAAGCAGGTAAATAGGCAGAGAGAATGAGAAAACTGCCGCTCTCTATCAGAATAGGTTAGCAAACAATTATAATATTAAAGATAAAGAGAAGGAAAACATCAACAATAACTATAATCCCGTCATTTTAACCACAAACTCACAACACAAAATGGAATAAGTTGGGACAACAATAACTTAGAAGGGGAAAAGGAAAAGGATAGAACCTGTTTAGACTAAGGAAATAAGTGGCTATCAGAAAATGGACTATTTCATCTAAGAGATTTTTTATACAAACCTCATGGTAACCACTAAACAAATAATCAGAACAGAGACACAAATGATAAATAGAGAGAACTGAGAAAACCCTAACAGAGAACTATCAAACTGAATTGGCAGACCAAAATACACAGGACAAGAAACAAGGGGAATATACAACAATTGGAAAACAAGTGATAAAATGGCAGCGTTAAGCTCTCATATATCAATAATCAGTCCAAATGTAAACAGTTGAATTCTCCAATCAAAAGACACAGAGTGGCTGTACGGATTCGAAAATAAGACCCAACAATATGCTGCCTCTAGGAAACACATCTCAGCTCTAAAGACAAATACAGGCTTGGGACTGGCCGGGTTGGGTAGTGGTTAAGTTCGTGTGCTCCACTTCAGTGGCCCTGGGTTCACAGGTTCGGACCCCAGGCATGGAGCTATGCACCAGTCATCACGCCACGCTGTGGCACTGTCCCACATACAAAACAGAGGAAGACTGGCACAGATGTTAAGTAAGTGACAAGCTTCCTCAAGCAAAAAGATGAAGATTGGCAACAGATGTTAGCTCAGGGACAATCTTCCTCACAAAAAAGAAAAGAAAAGAAAAAGACAAACACAGGCTCAGAGTCAAGGCATGGAAGATGATACTCCAAGCTAATGGCAAACAAAAGAAAGCAGGTGTTGCCATACTTATATCAAAGTAGACTTCAAGATGAAAAAGGCAATGAGAGACATAGAGAGGCAGTATATAATGACAAAAGGGACAGTCCACCAAGAAGACGTGACACTTATAAACATACATGCACCCAGCACAGGCACGTCAAAATATATAAAGCAACTATTTCCAAACCTGAAAGGAGATATTAACAACAATACAATAGTAGGGAACCTTAACACCCCACTTACATCAAGGGATAGATCATCCAGACAGAAAGTCAACAAGGAAATAGTGGAATTAAATGAAAAACCAGATCAGATGGACTTAATAGATATCTATAGAACACTCCCTCCAAAACCAGCAGAATACACATTCTTTTCAAGTACACACGGAACATTCTCAAAGATAGACAATATGTTGGGAAACAAGGCAAGCCTCAATAAATTTAAAAAGATTGAAATCATATCAAGCATCTTTTCCAACCATAATGCTATGAAACTAGAAATCAACTACAAGAAAAAAGCTGAGAAAGTCACAAAAAAGTGGAGACTAAACAACATGCTACTCAACAACCAATGGATCATTGAAGAAATTAAAGGAGAAATCAAGAAATATCTGGAGACAAATGAAAATGAAAATACACCATACTAACTCACATGGCATGCAGCAAAAGCAGAGCTAGGAGGGAAATTCATAGCAATACAGGTCCACTTTAACAAACAAGAAAAATCTCAAATAAGCAATCTTAAACTATGCCTCACAGAATTATAAAAAGAACAAACAAAGCACAAAGTCAGCAGAAGAAGAGAAATAATAAAAAATTAGAGCAGACGGGTGGCCCTGTGGCAGAGTGGATAGGTTTGTGCGCTCCGTTTCAGTGGTCCGGGGTTTCACTGGTTCAGATCCTGGGCACAGACATGGCACTGCTGGTCAAGCCATGCTGAGGTGGTGTCCCACACAGCACAACCAGAAAGACCTACAACTAGAATATACAACTACTTACTTAGGGGGCTTGGGGAGAAGAAGAAAAAAGAAAAGAAGATTGGCAACAGATGTTAGCTCAGGTACCAATCTTTAAAAAAAAACAACTAGAGCAGAAATAAATGAAATTGAAACCAAAAAAACAGTAGAAAGGACCAATGAAACTAAGAGCTGGTTCTCCTAGAAGATAAACAAAATTGACAAACCCTTAGCCAGATTCACTAAGAAAAAAAGAGAGAAGGTTCAAATAAATAAAATTAGAAAGGAAAGAGGAGAAATTACAATGGATACCACAGAAATAAAAAGGATTATGAGAGAATACTATGAGAGACTATATGCCAACAAATTGGACAACCTAGAAGAAACGGATAAATTCTTACGACTCATATAACTTCCCAAAACTGAATCAAGAAGAAATAGAGAACCTGAATAGACCAATCACAAGTAAAGAGACTGAAAGAGTAATCAAAAACCTCCCAAAAAATGAAAGTCCAGGACCAGATGGCTTCTCTAGAGAAGTCTACCAAACATTCAAATTTAATACCATCCTTCTCAAACTATTCCAAAAAGTTGAAGAAGACGGAACATTTTCCAACACATTTTACGAGGCCAACATCACCCTGATCCCAACGCCAGCCAAGGACAACACAAAGAAGGAAAATTACAGGCCAGTATTGCTGATGAACACAGATGCAAAAATCCTCAACAAAATATTGGCAAACTGAATACAGAAATATATTAAAAGGATCATATACCATGATCAAGTGGGATTTATATCAGGGACACAGAGATGATTTGGTACTTGCAAATCAATCAATGTGATACACTACATTAACAAAATATGGAATAAAAACCACATGATCAGGCCAGCCCCGTGGCTGAGTGCTTGGGTTTATGCGCCCCGCTTCAGCAGCCCAGGGTTTCGCGGATTTGGATCCTGGGCACGGACCTGGTGCCACTCATCAAGCCATGCTGAAGGGGCATCCCACATGCCACAACTAGAAGGACCCACAACAAAAATGTGCAACTATGTGCTGGGGGGCTTTTGGGAGAAGGAAAAAAAAAATAATAGAAAATCTTTAAAAACAAAACAAAACCAAACCAGATGACCATCTCAATAGATGCAGAGAAAGCATTTAACAAGATCCAACATACATTTTTGATAAAAACTCTCAAAAAAATGGGGTATAGAAGGAAAGTACCTCAACATAATAAAGGCCATATATGACAAACCCACATCCAACATCATACTTAACAGGGAAAAACTGAAAGCCATCCTCTGAGAACAGGAACAAGACAAGGGTGCCCATTCATTTTTTTTTGGTGAGGAAGATTGGTCCTTAGCTAACAGCTGCTGCCAACCTTCCTCTTTTTGGTTGAGGGAGATTGTCCCTGAGCTAACATCTGTGCCAATCTTCTTCCATTTTCGTATGTGGATTGCCACCACAGCGTGGCTTGATGACTGGTGTGTAGGTCTGCCTGGGTTCTGAACCTGTGAATCCCTGGCCGCTGAAGTGGAGCACACGAACTTAACCACTACATCAGCAGGCCAGCCCCTTGCCACTCTTATTCAACATAGTACTTGAGGTTTTGGCCAGAGCAAGTAGGCAAGGAAAAGAAATAAAGGGTATCCAGATTGGCAATGAACAAGGGAAAAACTCACTGTTCGAAGAGGATATGATTTTATGTACAGAAAACTCTAAAGAATCCATTGGAAAACTATTAGAAATAATCAACAACTAGAGCAAAGTTGAAGAGTACAAAATCAACTTGCATTCTATACTCTAATAACAGACTAACAGAAAGAGAACTCAAGAATACAATCCCATTTACAATCACAACAAAAAGAATAAAATATCCAGGAATAGATTTAACCAGGCACGTGAAAGACCTATGCAATGTAAATATAAGACATTACTGAAATAAATTGATGATGACATAAAGAAATGGAATGATATTCCATGCACAATGATTGGAAGAATATAGTTAAAATGTCCATACTGCCGAAAGCAATCTACAGATTCAATGCAATCCCAATCAGAATCCCAATGATATTCTTCATGGAAATAGAACAAAATATCCTAAAATTCACATGAAGCAACAAAAGAGCCCGAGTAGCTAAAGCAATCCTGAGAAAAAAAGAACAAAGCTGGAGGCATCACAATCCCTGACTTCGAATTATACTACAAAGCTACAGTAATGAAAACAGCATGGTACTGGTACAAAAACAGACAGACACAGATCAACGGGACAGAACTGAAAGCCCAGAAATCAAACCACACATCCATGGACAGTTCATCTTCAACACAGGAGACAAGACCATGGAAAGGAGAAAGGAAAGTCTCCTCAATAAATGGTGTTGGGAAAACTGGACAGCCATATGCAAAAGAATGAAAGTAGACCATTATCTTTCACCATAGACAAAAATTAACTCAAAATGGATCAAAGACTTGAGGCTTAAACATGAAATCATAAAACTCCTAGAGGAAAATATAGGTAGTACACTATTTGACATCAGTCTTAGAAGGATCTTTTCCAATACTGTGTCTACTAGGACAAGGAAAATAAAAGAAAAAATAAACAAGTGGGACTTCATCAGACTAAACAGCTTCTGCAAGGCAAAGGAAATCAGGAACAAAACAAAAAGACAACCCACCAATTGGGAAAAAATATTTTCAAGTCATATATACGACAAGGCGTTAATCTCCAAAATATACAAAGAACTCACACAACTCAACAACAGAAAAACAAACAACCTAATTAAAAAAATGGGCAGAGCATATGAACAAACGTTTTTTCAAAGAAGATACACAGATGGCCAACAGGCACAAGAAAAGATGCTCAACATCACTAATCATCAGGGAATCACAAATCAAAACTACACTGAGATATCACCTTACACCCATTAGAATGACTATAATCACCAAGATACAAAATAACAAATGTTGGAGAGGTTGTGGAGAAAAGGGAACCCTCATACACTGTTGGTGGAAATGCAAACTGGTGCAGCCACTATGGAAAACAGCATGGAGATTTCTCAAAAAATTAAAAATAGAAATACCATATGACCCAGCCATCCCACTACTGGGTATTTATCCAAAGAACTTGAAATCAACAATTCAAAGAGATTTATGCTCCCCTTTGTTCACTGCGGCATTATTCACAATAGCCAAGACGTGGAAGCAACCCAAGTACCCACTGACTGATAAATGGATAAAGATGTGGTACCTATATACACAATGGAATGCTTCTCAGCCATAAAAAAACACAAAATTGTCCCATTTGCAACAACATGGATGGACCTTGGGGGTATTGCGTTAAGTGAAATAAGCCAGACAGAGAAAGACAAACACCCTATGATTTCAGTCATATGTGGAAGATAAACTACCACATGGACAAAAAGAACATATTACTGGTTACCACAGGGGAAGGGGGTTGGGAATGGACATAAGGGGTAAAGGGGTACCTTTATACGGTGACTGAAAAATAATAATGTACAACTGAGTTTTCACATTGTTACAAACTATTACGACCTCAGTAAAAAAAAATATTCCTATTCAGGTTACATTGTGCTCCTTAAATTGTAGCTCGTGGTCTTTCATCTGTTTTGGAAAATTCTCAGGCATTATCTCTTCAAATATTGTTTGAATATTCTTACCTCCTTTCCTTTCGGACTTCCATTTAAACATATATTAGACGTTTTCCTTTTTTTTCTTTTTTTCGTTTTTGGTGAGGAAGATTGGCCCTGAGCTAACATCTGTTGCCAATCTTCCTCTTTTTTTTTTTCTTCCCAAAGCCCCAGTACACAGTTGAATATCCTAGTTGTAGGTCATTCTAGTGCTTTTATGTGGGACTCTGCCACAGCACGGCTTGACAAGCAGTGCCAGGTCTGCACCTGTGATCCAAACTGGCAAACCCTGGGCTGCTGCAGGGGAGCATACAAACTGAACCACTCAGCCACAGGGTCAGCCCTGTTAGACTTCTTCATGTAGCCTCCGTATCTCTTGCCCCTTCCAATGCCTCATCTGTGGACCTTTCCGCGCTTCCTTCTGACCTAAAATCTGGTTTAATAATCCTCTCTATACCAGCATATTAAGATTTGCTGCTAAACTCACCTCTACTTCATTTTAGAATATCTGGTTCTTTTCCAGATCTGCTATATTACTGCTTTTTAAATGTTTCCAATTCTTTGTTTAAAATTGGCAGTTTCTTTTGTCCTTGAACTGAATCAGCATAGTTATTGTAAAGTCTATATCTGATATATCTAAACCTAGCACACCTGGAGCTGTTTTTATGGCTGCTGTTTCAGCTGCTTTTTAGTTTATGTTGTGTTGTGTCCTTGTGTCACTGATTACCTTTCATCATGCTCTGAACATATTTGAAAAACTGTTTGCAGAAGTAATCTCAGACCTGTAATAATAATCCTCCAGAAAGAATCTTTGTTTCTGGCAAGGAGCCTGAGGGCGCCAGCAAAAACCAAGACCATCTTAATCTAATAACAAATGGGGCTGAGACTCTCCTGGGCCGTCCAGATGACCTGAAGCTGGCTGAGTCCACGCAAGGCTCATCTACCTGCTTCCCCATTCCTGGGTGCAGTCTTTCAGGCTTCAATGCAAAGCCCTGGGGAATTCTAAGACCCCATTTTTGTACTCTTATCCATGTGAGACTCTCAAAGGGGATGCATGAGTCTTTTAGCTGCTTCCTCTGAATTGGCAAATACTTACAGGGCAAAAGGAGTTCCAAATGTCAGCTTCATTTCTTTGGATTTCCTCCTTTTCTGAGTCTTGGCTTGGTAATGCTTTAGTAATGTCTCTCTCTGATACCTTCAAACAGATACTATTTTATATTTTTTTCAGCTTTTGCAGTTGTTTTCAGCAAAAGGACTGCTCCATCTTATGTCGTCCACCGTTCCAGGAGGCAGACTCATCACTGCGTTGTTTGCTCCTACTGAAGGCCCCCCGCCTGTAATGCTCTCCCCCACTCTCTACACCAGCTCCTCCTCACTTGCTTTGTCTCAGTTTAAACGTGACTTCCTCTGGGCAGCCTTCCCTAGCCCCACCATGTAGATTACAGCACATCCATTAACTGTTCTGCTCTCCCTGTAATGATACTCGTCATACTTATAACGCTTTCTGTTCAGTGTCTTTGGCTCCACTTCAGACCCCAATAGGCCCTGAAGGACAGTCTTGCCACTTCTGTGTTCACCCCTGCATCCTCACTGCTGAAGCACAACGCCTGGGCATCCTACCTAACCAGTGAAATCAACTGTGTAGTTACGAAGGCATGAAATAGGCTGGGAAGTTCAGGGACTACAGGAAATTAACAAAGATTGTTAATTGAGTGAACAAATAAATGAATAATGAAATGATATAATATGCTCAACTTCTACCAACCTTTGGGAATAGAAAACCATGATCATGTACTTTTCTTACAACTTTCTATTTTTTTATTCAAAACTGATACTAGATGTCAAGTACTTTAGGGAAATATTCCCTGACATCGCTACCAACGATAATTAATCAATTCCCACTAATTTAGTGCATATGGTTTTAGGAGGGCTTTCTGGAAGAAGCCATGCCTAAGGTAAAAACCTTAAATGTGAGCAGGATTATTGAGGAAAAGCGAGTAAGAGTGTGGCAGGCCAAGGCTATCTTTTATACACTGCTATGATTAAATTCTATTATAGAACACCACATTACAATGAGCTGTTTTATGTTGTCCTCCCTACTGAAGGAAGGTCTTTGCGATCAGAGACTATAGTCTTGTTGTATTCACAGTGCCTAACACAGAAGCTGATAAACAGTACTAGTACTCAATACATGTTGCTCGAATGAATAGTCATCTCGAAAAGCATTTTTTTTCCCCTGCCACTTAAAAACTCCTGCAGCCCACTGCTTCTCTAGATTTCTATCTCCCGCTTTCTCACACATCATCAGTCTCTTGCTGCTTGATAGTGATGCTGTTTCCTTGTAGTCCACTCTTCATGCTGCTTTCCAATGTTCCCTAAAAACTAGCCACATAAGGGCTCTATGGCCCACTCCTAGTTCCTCAAATGGCAGAAAACACTATCAATGGTAAGTGAGCATTCTATGTTTAATTTTAAGAACAAAATAGCAGATATACTGAATTTAAAAATCAAGGCAGAACAAAAAACAAATCAAATTTTATGACTGTTGCAGAGGTTTAAAACTGAAAACCATTAAAACTCATGTTTGTGGCTAGGTGGTCAAGCTCGACCAAATGCCACTTGTCCCCGCAAGCCTTTAGAAGTAGGAACTAAGGATGACCACGGAGACACCACCAAACAGGAAAGGGTCAGGCAGAAAATACAATACACTGTCCTTCCAGGAATGAGTAGGATTTCTTCTCTTTTGAAAAGTGAGGTGAAAAGATGCCTACTATCTCCCCGCCCAAACCCTTCTAAAAAGTATCCAACATCCAGGTTGAGAACCGAAAATGAGGTAGTATTCATTTACGTTTGTCATTTAGAGGCTGCAATTTTTCAAAGAAAGTAATTATTTTAGGTATATAAGTTTTGGATTTATATTTTTAATTTCAGGTTTCTTTTGATCACAATCTCTGTACACTGCTGGGTGAGAAAATGACTTTCATCTCTGAGGCCCCAGCTCTCAGTGCGGCCTATCCTATATCCATGGGGTTAGATGCGGAATGAAAGGATGAGGAGGAGACGAGAAAAAAGAAATCAGATTGAAGACAATGGTGCAGCCTTTGGGGACAGCCAGGACTTACCACTTGTTAAAGGAAAGGTCATTCTGTAATAGTCACTGTCTTAGTGATCTAGAAATTAAAACCGTGAGTCTCTGCAAGGCTGTAGGCAGAAAGGAAGTGATTTTACTTTGAGAAGAAGCTGATTTGCCTAAACGCAGTATTTTGAAAGAAGGTCTCATTTCTCTAATACAGTGGATATTCAGGTACATGACTAGGTCAAAAGTTTTCATTGCATATCTCTGCCTGTAAAGAAACTGGTCTTTGAGCTGGTACTTACAGCCCAATCAGTTACACTTATTCAATCCCGATGGAGTAAGTCAATCCCACCTGTGAAATCACGCAATTCTAAATCCCCATAAGCAAACACATAAGTTAAAAATAAAAGTAAACAAACAACCCTTCCTTTAAAAATGCTGCAAGATGGTAGAGTGAATGGAAATATTAATTGGATCATTTTATAATCATTTTCTATGTGCCAGGCATAGTGGTAAATGCTTTTATGCATCATCTCATTTAGCACTCAAAACAGTAGTACCTAGGAGGTAGGTATTAGTGTTATTCTCTCTACTTTCAGAGGAAAAATTTGAAGTTCACAGGTTAAATACCTCTTCTACAGTCATATTCGTAAACTTGGCCCAATGGGTCTAAAGCTGAAGCTTTTAACTACGGTGCTTCATGACCACTGTTTAAACTTTCCTCTTTGATTTTAGTCATTTTCGGAAAATACCCTTCTACTTCAAGACTAGTCCTTTTCTTATTCAGCCTTCTAGAAAAGAGAAAGATGGACTGATTTTGGTGAATGCTAAGTTCTGTGCCATCTGAGACATAGAACAAAAATTTATTTTTCCAATTCTTGACTCATCTTTCCATGAGGACTGATCCTTCGTGTGACACAGACATATACATCAGGTGTCTGGAAACATTAGGTGCCTTACGATTTTTAGGACATCTGAATGCCAATATTCACAACAGTTTCTGCCAGAACATATGTCAAAGGGAACCTGAACTGAGAAGATTAGCTCCTCACAGGTCACTACTCCAGGGACAGCTGCCTCAATCAGAGGAAAATACCTGGTCAAACTCATTTATTATCACAACCTAGTAATGCTAATTGTCAGCCTCTGAGATAAGTGTAGGGAGAACTCCCCTGACGTCTTTAATCAGGAGTCCACTGTTATTGATTATTTGACATATAAGCCATTTTTATGCTTACTGCGGTGCTTGAGATAAGTATTTCAGTCCTGCTTGAAGGTGATTATTTCTCTCAAAATTATTCTGACCCTTGGCATTGCTGATTTCAAGCATGACTCTATACGTATCTAGAATCAAATTATGACTGTAAAGTAGCTTAAGAATTTCAACATCCCACTCAGATTGTATTTGCAAACAATTTGACGTCAAATCCTTTTATAATATAACTCAATCTGAGGCTTTAGAATCAATGATAATGAATTTTTTAAATGCAGATTCAGGTGTTATTTACAGCACGGCTTTCAAAAGAGGATAAAGCATGGGAACCTCTAGCAACTCTAATGACAAGTTATTTTACTCGACTTCAGGGTTCTTTGTTTTGCGGACTTTTGCACTCTCTCTGAGTAGGTATAAATAATGGTTTAATATTGCAGGTGATTCCTCCCCTTGTTCTACTCAAGCTAATATGAGGTGGGAAACATATTTTTTTAAAAATTAGGTTTTTCTATGGGGCTGGCCCAGTGGCGTGATGGTTAAGTTCCAGCACTCCACTTCAGCAGCCCTGGATTCGCAGGTCCAGATCCTGGGTGTGGACCTACACACTGCTCATCAGGCCATGCTGTGGTGGTGACCCACATACAAAATACAGGAAGATTCACACAAATTTTAGCTCAGGGACAATCTTCCCCAGGCAAAAAGAGGAAGATTGGCAATGGATGTTAGTTCAGGGCCAACCATCCTCACCAAAAAAAATTAGGTTTTTCTTAATGGTACGTTTCCAAGGAGAAAGTACAAGAGTAGACAGGAACGCAACTAAACATGGAGAATGGGTTGAAGACATTCAGATTCTAAAAAGCCTAAAATCCTCTGGGGTCCAGTTTATAAGGCTAGACTCTCTGTGATCGGGGAAAATGGAAGAGAAGAGAAGATCAAGTGGAAGTGTCCAAAGTTTTGTAGACAATGCATAGGGTACACTTGGCTTTAATCAAATCTAAAAAATATCGGAACTAGGTAGAATCCCTCTAAATATGAGACAAAAGCATCCTTTTATAGAGAGTCATACATTATATAGAGGATAAGTTACCTAATGGGAAAACCTCACATAATCAAAATTACTCTGGAAAAGGCCTTAATAAGGTTTTGCATTGGAGACCAACATACAGATGATCCCTTAATAAGTTCAATACAACCTGTTCTCCTGGCAATGGCACAAATCACCATTCCTTGGCTGCACTCCAGATGAAGTAGATGGTTTGGTAAAAGAGTGCCATGTTATATCAAAAATGAGTACTTTTAGAGACAAGAATCACATGCAGTCCAGTAAGATGCTCATATTAGAGAAATACCTGGAAGCTGATAATAACTGAAGAAACAGCAGATGTGTTTCCCACCTCATGCTTATTTGGGGGCACATGTTCACTAAATCAAATGGAGAGCAGGATCATCTGCACTATTTAGACCATTATTCCTCTCACATTCTTTTCTTTTTTTATCTGAATAATTTGGACTAAATTATATTTTCACATGATGCTACTCCATTGGATTTGCTTCAAAAAAAAAAAAGCTTTTAAAGCCCATTAACCTCAAGAAGCAGCACAGGTTAACAAACACATCCTAGTTCAAGAGACATTTATGTAATTTTACAATTGCCTAAACTGTTTTGTTAAACAGTGTGTGTACGTGGGGGATATTTTCAAAATATCCTCCTATAAAACAGTCTTTCATTCTACTCTCATATCTGTACCAAATACACTACAAGTCTGACTTGACAAGACAGACCACAGAAGAGTATTTCAATTTCCTACTAGATACCACGACCTGCATATCTCGAAGGCATTTCAAATTCAACGTATTAATAATTGAGCTGCTGGTCCTCCTCACCTCTAAACCTGTTCTTCTCCCAGTTTTGTCTTACAAGATAGTACCATCATTCTTCAAACTGTAAGAGCAAGGAAGCGTGGAGTCACCACTGTTACCTCTTTCCCTCATCCTCCATTATCTAATCCATCCTCAAGGCCTGTCAATTTTACCTTCTACACAGCTCTCAAATACATCCACTAAAACTACCTTTGTGTAAGTCACTGCCGTTTCTTGCCTGAGCTTGTGTGATAGCCTACCTATTGGACTCTCATATCCACTCTGGTCTCCTGTTTGTTCTTCATATTCCAGCCATGTCTTTCCAAAGTGCCCTTCGAATCACACTGCTCTCTGCCTAAAAAACTTCAATCATTTCCCACTGGTCTAAGGGAAAGACCAAATAGCACAAGGTACTAAATGATCTGGACAGCTCTCCACCCTCCTTAAACATATAGTCTACGTGTTCTAGCTGTGCTGAACTTCTTTCAATTCCTTTTATTCATCAAGCTTCTGACCACAAGATGTTCTTTTTGGGTTTTTTTTTTTTTTTGCTGAGGAAGATTAGCCTTGAGCTAACATACAACACCAATCCTCTTCTTTTTTCTTTTGCTTGATGAACATTAGCTCTGAGCTAACATCTGTGCCAATCTTCCGCCACTTTATATGTGGGTTGCCACCACAGCATGGCTGACAAGTGGTGTAGGTCCATGCCTGAGATCCAAACCCATGAACCTGGGCCGCTGAAGCGGAGCGTACCCAGCTATGCCACGGGGCTGGTCCCTGTTTTTGATGAAATTTTAAACTGAAATATTACATACATGCAAAAATACAGAGATTTTTTTTTTAGCCAATGTGAGAATCATTGTCCATTTTAAAAAAATTGTTTTATGGAAGTATAAAATACACAACACTTACAAAAGTGAGCAAATATTGGGATACAACTTAATGAATTTTTACAAAGTGGACACACTCAGCCACTACCCAGATCAAGATATAGAATACTGCCAAGACCCTAGAGCCTTTATCATCCTCCTTCCAATGATTAAGTCATCCCACAAAATGTAACCACTATTCTGATGTTTATCACCATATATTAGTGTAGCTTGTCTTGGAAATTTAAATATTGAATCTTTTTTGTATCTGGCTTTTTTTTTTTGCTTTTTTCATGAACATTCTGTTCATGAAATTCATCCATGTTATAGTGTACAGTCAAGATCTCTTTTTTTTGCTGAGGAAGATTGGCCCTGAGCTAAGATCTATGCCAATCTTCCTCTATTTTGTACGTGGTTTGTCGTCACAGTCCATGCCCGGGATCTGAACCCGTGAACCTGTGCCACTGAAGCAGATCATGCCAAACTTAACCACTAGACCATGGGGTCAGCCCCCAAGATCATCTTTTTTCATTGCTGTATATCACTCCATAAATGTACCCCATTTATCTATCCATTCTACTACTGATAATGTTTGGCTTGTTTCTGGTTTGGGGCTATAATGAAGAACGCTGCAATGGACATTCCTGTACATGACTCTCTGGTGAACCTATGAACACATTTCTGTTGTGTGAACAAGGGACCTGAGAGGGAAATGGCTAAGCCACAGGGGGAGAGTGCTCAGCTTTGGCAGCTACAGCAGGTAGCTGAGTTGTGGGGAAACCACTCATCTCAGCACCTGCCTCTGCCTCATCACTCTTATGCACTCCTTTGCATACTGTCATTAGTATGATTCTTTAAAAAAAGTAACTATGAAAAAGTTCAAATATATACACAAACACAGAACCTCTGAGTACCTATCACCTATATTCAACAGTTACCAGTATTTGGTGCAGACTTCATCTATTCTCTCTCTATCCCTCCTTTTTTGCTGGACTATTTTGAAGTAAATGCCTGACATCATGTCATTTCTCTCCTACATACTTCAGTTTATATCTCTAAAAAAATATGCACACTTTCTTATATAACTACAAGCTTTTATCACATGTAACCAAATTCTCAATAATTCTTTGGTATTATCTCATATCCATAAGATGAATTTTAATATCTGTCTCTCTCACTAATGCTTTGTAAATAGAAGAACTGTTTGTTTTGGCTTGTTACTATATTCCCAATGCCTCACAGCTCTCCCCACATACTACTACTCAGAAAACAGTTCCTAGGAATAGATGAAGAGATTTAAGTATTCTCACCACCATCTAAGCTGAACTACAAAGGTCCAAGTTTCAGAGAAGAGTAGAAAGGTCAGGACCATGTTCTAGATCATATCGTCCTGTTCATACAAAGAGAAACCTAAAACTGACTGTAGAAGCGGAATCACATAATTAGAAATGTTCTCCCCACAAGACATAAAATCTACTTAATGAAGCCTATTAAAATATACACCAGATGTCCTACTAAAGTCTATGATGCAAGTTCAAGACAAACCTTACTATTTCTAAGAGGCACAGATGTGTTTTAATAATTAGTCTCTTCAGCTGATTAGCTTTGCAAGGTCAAAATTAGGTCAATTTACACCCAAAAGTACAAACATTGATTTAACACCCAGGAATGAGTTTGGAATTAGCAGGTTTCTACTATCAGACACTTTTCAAAAGCCTTGAAAGAAGATTTAAAGAACACAACTGCAAAGAAATGGGCTCATCCTGATGTTTTTTCCTCGAGCCATTAGAAAAATTTAAAGCTTAACTAAGAAGTCAAATGAAAAGAAAGAGCACTGTAAGGACTCGCTAAAGTCTGAACTGTAAACGTGTTAGTTTCTTTTAATAACATTTGCATTAGCCTTAAAAAACCGTAACTCAAAGACTTGTTTTAACTCCATGCAAAGCTAAAGGCCAGTGCCTCATAAATATATCTTTCTACTATTTGTCAAGTACATAATTTTTAAAAAAAGGAAAAAATCAAAAGGAGAATTGAGAGGCAACATACAATTTATTTTGAGTTCGCTAACTCTTGTCTATTTTCATTCACTTTTCCTAACTTTTAAACAATCCTAAATATGTACACCCAGATTTATTTTCCAGAATGGGCTTTTAAAAACAATGCATTCAGGGACTTCTGTTTTTAGTTAGGATGTAGGGGTTTGCAAAAGACCCTCATCCTGATGTAGCAAAAAGAAAACACTAAAGTAAACAATCTTATTTTCCATTAGGACCACTGAAGAAAAGTCTAAATAAACTATTTCCAGAGACGGACGAGCCCTTACCGAGCTGAGCAGACAGGAACGGTGGCTTTCAGACCTGAGGGCATTTGTCCAACGCTGGGGCCAAGGGTGAGCAAAGGAGCAAAAATGCCAGAGGCACAGGAACTTCGCTGGGACAAGGAGACTCCAGCTAATTTTTGATGGCCAGGTCTCGGCTAGCGTGGAGCATGGGATTGGAGAGGCCTGAAAGGCAGAGCCAGTCCTCTCTGCAAACCAAGAAGTAGACGCAGCTGGTGGTTGTGCTGCAAAGCAGGGAGAGAGAGGTTTTTCTTGAAATGCTCAGATCCCAAAGCCAAAATCACCTGCAACCACACAGCTCACGGTCACCAATAACATAACACTGCTATTCTACTCTGCCATTCCAGAAACTCTTGCCCAGGAAGATGAGACTGCTGCAACCACCTCAAGAAAATCTATTTATATGAACAACAGACTTTTCAACTAATCCTGGGAGTAAATACTCACTTCTCAAGAACAGACGGCTCAACTAGACTGTTTATTCTTCAAGATTCACTTTGAAACTCCGCCCTCACTGTGTCTCTGAATTGTCAACTAGGTGTGAACCACGCCAAACCCGGGTCAGGACTTCGCTCTTCCCTCTACCTGCCTGCTCTGCAGTGAGAGACCTGGGGCACTCAGCTCTCCCAAACCTCATCAATATCAAAACTCAACTTTACTCTGATGGTCTTCCCAGGAACCTGGCAAGAGGGAGGGGCCTGATCCTACGCTCAAGACACTACAAATTAAGTGCAGTTGGAGCAAGCTCAACTGCAGATCACACACATGGGTCAGCCCCTCATCCTGGTTACCACACAGAGGGAAGCGGAGACCCTTCTGGGGGAAATATTACCCTCTTTGGTCTGCACGACTCTTTCATACAATGTCTAGCATGAAATATAAAATTACGAAATATGAGAAGAAACAGGAAACTGGGACTCATAACCAAAAGAAAAAAGCAACAGAGGAAGGATCACGGATGCTTCAGGGAACTAACAAATAGGCCTTAAAAGAATGACTATAAATATGTTAAGGAATTTAGATTAAAAAATTGACAAAATTAGTTAACAAGATGAAAAATGACAACTGAAAAAATGGAAATGAAAATAATTTTCTTTTTAAAGATTAGCATCTAATAACTGTTGCCAGCCTTTTTTTTTTTTTTTTTGCTTTTTCTCCCCAAATCCCCCCAGTACACAGTTGCGTATTTTAGTTGTGGGTCCTCCTAGTTGTGGCATGTGGGATGCCACCTCAGAGTGGCCTGACGAGTGGAGTGGTGCCATGTCTGCCCCCAGGATCCGAACCAGCGAAACCCGGAGCCACCCAAGTGCAGTGCATGAACTTAACCACTTGGCCATGGGGTCGGCCCCCAAAAGATGAAAATATTTATTGGCTATCTTAACAGCAGAAAGAATACAGATGAGGAAAGGACCAGTGAATTTAAAAACAGGTGAATAGGGGCCGGCCCGGTGACGCAGTGGTTAAGAGCGCATGTTCCACTTCGGTGGCCCAGGGTTGGCCAGTTAGGATGCTGGGTGCGGACACGGCACTGCTTGTCAAGCCATGCTGTGGCAGGCATCCCACATATGAGGTAGAGGAAGATGGGCATTGATGTTACCTCAGGGCCAGTCTTCCTCAGCAAAAAAAGGAGGATTGGCAACAGATGTTAGCTCAGAGCTAATATTCCTCAAAAAAAACCCCACAAAAACAGGTGAAAGAAATTAGAAAGTGAATTTATTAGCTGGCTACCATACTTTAGCCTTTTCCTTCAATCCTTTCATCCTTGGAAACAGAATGGGCTTCCTGTTTAAAATAAAACTGTTTTGTGGGGAGAAGGGAGACTTGGCTGCAAAGTTGAATTACCAACTCTAATCTTTCCTCCAGAAAATCTCTCTCTGCGCCCAGTCCCAGACCACCCCATGTGTATATCTATACTCATATCTTTACATTCACGCTGAAATGTTCGCAGCACAGGACACAGAGGAAGTTTTACTTGCTTTTTGGTTTCTGGTGCCCACAAATTTCAGACAAGTAACTGGCACAGAGTCAGCATTTCATATTTAACAAACATCTGTTAATATAAATTTTTATATTACTATAAAGATTTTAAAAGTTATGATAAAAAATTAAATACTTTCCAAATGCCACTGTGCTAATATTTATGTACTTCAATAAAATATAAAAGGCTGTATTGTAAGAAGTTTTTAAATTATTATTTCTTTTTTTTGGTGAGGAAGATTCACCCTAACACTCATTGCCAATTCTCCTCTTTTCTTTTGCTTGAGGAAGACCAGCTGAGCTAACATCTGTGCCAATCCTCCTCCATTTTTTGTACGTGGGAAGTCTCCACAGCATGGCCAATGAGTGGAGTGGGTCGGCGCCTGGAATCCAAACCCATGACCCTGGGCCACCAAAGTGCGGCGCATGGAACTTCAACCACTTGGCCACGGGGCCAGCCTCTATTATAAGAGGTTTTTAAATATAAATATTAAAAAAGTCTGCTGTTTTCGTATTAATCCAATAGCTCATCTTTAACTTACCAACTGTACTAAAAGAAAAATGGGCTATGAAAAACAACATTCTTTGTCAAATGAGATTTAAAAACATATTAAGGAAAGTTTATACAAACTGAATATTGCTGAACCAGTTATTCCAGTGCATGCTAACAGAGAGGTAGAATAAAAGAAAGAAAACATAATGCTGAAATTAAGACACAAAATGAATGCATTGAGAGATGATGTATCAAACAAAAACCTTTACACGTCAAAGATATTTATGCCTGTGAGTCTGTAATCTGAGAAAACCATCCCAAATATTTACATTTTTAAGGTAAACAACTCATTTGATTTGTAGAAGTCAGCATGAAAAGTCATTTAATGTATACGCAGGATCATGAAAAAAGATGCTTGTCTAAGTCTTTAAGGACATGATATAGACAGATGCCAGTAGAAATGCTGCTGGAATAGAGTCAGAGAACATTACACAGTTACATAAACGACATTAAAAATAACTGAACTCAAAAGACAAAACACATTAGTTCTAAATTGCACAGCCTTTAACCATTTCTTTTGAACACCCATAATAAACTTTCCATAAAAACAATGGACTTTATTGTTCATTTACTGCAAGGTTAGGCAGGCTGCTATGACTGACAGTCAACTGCTAACTAAACCTTCATACTCCATCACAGAAACAAAGGCAATCTGACCTAAACTGTCAATAATATATGATACAGTAAAAAATGCTCAGAAAATTGCTATGTATGCATTACTAGCATTCACTGGAAAATTATCTTTCAATCATTATAGATAACCAAGACTCAAGATACTTACACATAAATACCACATCATGTTAAATTCCCAGAAACATAAAATAAAGTTTGTTAATGCAAAACATTAAATTAAAAATCCTATCAAATTTCTTCTGTGGTATGTGTCCATGTCCATGTGTCTGTGTGCACTTTGGGGGGGAGAACACAAAGAAAAGATGTTTTTCCATTAAAGGTTCTAACAAACTTGAGAAAGCTATCTAAAATGCTACTGAAAGTAAACGCAAAGGGGGTGTTCTTAGCATCTTGTAACTTTGAAAAATCCAATTTCCTCCACTATTTTAATTAGACCACAAATTTAGAATCTCATTAAGAAATAAATGGTCATACATATATTTAAAATGGGTTTAACTACTCAGAGAAGCTGCCCATCTTATTTTTTAGCCATGCATTCAAGTTTCAAGCATAAGAAAAAAAGAATTTAATATATTTAAGGGTTTGTACTTAGCAGTACAAAACCGGATACTTTTTTCTTCACTCTATCTAAAAAGGCCACACCCCGCCTCCCCAAAGTAACTTTCTCCATCTCTTTACTAGGCATTGCTTTTCACTTTTAGTATCTTCACTAATTCTTCTGACTATATAAAGGAGGAACAAAGTTCCAATTGGGCACCCATCCTTTTCAATACCTTCGTCAAGGATTACTCCCAAGTATCAAGGTGAACAGTCTATCTGTTCAAAAGCAGCCCTGTAGACGAGGCTTGCACAACAGCTCCAGACGGCTGGCAGGGGAAAAGTGCACGGGGTTGGAACCACCTCAAAAAGCTAAAGACAGAGCAGATAGGGGTGGATAGTTGGGACTCACAAATAATGAAAACATACCAAAAGCATTAGGCCATGGAATCTTACTGTTGTCAGGCTCATGTGAGTAAGCATGCTGGAAAGGAAAGTTTCTAAGAAATGTAGACACTTAACCAAACGACTATAAACTTACTCTGAAAAGGCAAAGAAAAAAAAGTTTCAAAGATGTACTTTTTCTCTGCTGCAAAGAGGATGGGATATGTGACTTATTTTATCCTATAAATCTCTCAGTCCTATACCCGAGGAAGAGCGCGTTTTGATCATACACATTCTCTTTCCCTCTGCCTCCTCACGCCTGCTAGACTGGGCCAAGAATAAAAGTTTTCAAATCTGTTTCAAACTCAACATACAAACTCATTCATAAGCTTTCTCTATGTTCCTTCAACAGCTTGTACAATCTCAACCAAGAAGGCTTTCTGGGTCAGGAAAGAAAAATGATATTCACAAATAAAACATTTTAGTGATTTATTTTTTCTTCATCCATAAAATGGGAATAATATTAGTACCCTCCTCAAGTAGTTATTATGAGGATTAAATGAGATAATGCTTTTAAAGTGATTAGCACGCTTCTGACATGCAAGTGTTCAATGACTGTTAGATATTATCACCATGGGAAGGCAATTTAAATTGACTAATTACTTCACAGAATAATCTCAGAAGAGTTAACATTTAATGTTAAGTAGTAAAATTTCGATCTTCAGTACCTGGCATGCATCCAATAGAGATGGTCTAAATCTGTTCACTCCCCTCAAGGTGAGTTATAGACCCACACTATTCAGCAGGGACAGACACACACGAGTCAATGCTAACCTCCTGCCACCTCTCTCCCAAACCTGAGGCCTGCCTTAATTTCCACACTTTTATATTAAAATCATTCAGGCAAGCTGGGAATGAAAATGTAAACCTAAAAGGTTCTTTATAGACAGAAGATAATATAACAGCTTATTTCTGATTCATTTTTCTTATGAAACTTTCTGATTGTACAGGGACAAATGTGGAAGTACCTGTTTGATACGTTATTCTTCAATACAAAAATTTTGATTACCATCTCCGGATTAAACAGACTTTATCAGTTTTTTTTTCCCCTTGTTTTTTTCCTTTCTATTTTACTCTTTTAAATATACAGAATAAAACTAAGATCTTCAAATGAAAAATACAATTTCTTTCTTTTTTTTTTAGGAAGATTAGCCCTAAGCTAACATCCCCCACTACTCCTCTTTTGCTGAGGAAGGCTGGCCCTTAGCTAACATCTGTGCCCATCTTCCTCTACTTTATATGTGGGATGCCTGCCACAGCATGGCTTGACAAGCAGTGCGTAGGTCTGCACCCAGGATCTGAACCAGCGAACCCCGGTGAGAACTTAACTGCTGTGCCACCGGGCCAGCTCCACAATTTCTTTTAACATAAAGCTACTTGTATGCCATCTCAAATAATGGGAAATAGAAAATAATCCTATCCATGGGTTAGGAAACTTTTTCTGCAGCATAACACTACTGTGGCTAAAACTACTTTCTAAGACTTATTGATAAGTGGGGTACAAGATGACCTAGGTTCAGCCAAGCGGATGTGCGGAATGAAGGTTTTTAAGGAGGAACAGGTCCGCAGGAGTGGGGCGCGGGGACAGGAAGAGGATGGCAGTGGAGGATTTTGTTCACCTGGGGTTATCAGTGGTGCTACCACTTCCCGGGTGGTCCGGGAGCCTCAGGCTTTACAGGGCCCGGATGGTGGGGCAGCTGTCCCTTCACAGCAGAGGCAGCTTTGCAGCAGGCCAGTTCCAAGCGGTGGCTCTGGGAGCTGTTTCTAGAAGCTCAAAATATAGTCCATTCCTTTAGCACTCCCAATGTGTCTGGAAATTACCTGTTCTCTTTAGTAAATCCCCTTCTATGTAAACAAGCTGATTTGGATTCTGTTGTCTGAAACTAAGAACCCTGACCAATATCCAGAAAATAAAGAACATTTCAATGAAACTCAATAAACTCATCGGTTTATATAAAGTTAAAAAAATATGTACAACTAAAAACAGACTCAGTTTATAAGGTCTTCACTACAGTTTTATATTTGCTTTACTTTGATTATGTGAAGGTGACTGAAAGCAGATGTGAAATAATACTTAATAATACTGGTGATATGATGATTTCTATCTAAGAATTCTCTTATAGATTGATCAACGGTCATTAATAAAGAGGTCTTTTTTTAACTCTCAAGGATTACTAATATCAAAACACAGAGTAAGTCTAGGAGTTAATGCCTTTAGCCTGTAATTTCAATTGACCAAAGCATTTCAGTTGCTAAAAAGCAGAATTAGAAAATCTGGGGGAAATGAACGGGAAGAATGAAATTTTGCTTTTCATCAACTAAATGAATGAATATAATGGGTACCCCAAAATCAGAAATCTGGAATATAGATATTTAACTTTTAAAAACTGTAGGGGCCTGGCCTGGATGCATAGTGGTTAAGTCCCTATTTGGATCAAAATGAACCAAAACAATTTTAAAGAAACCATAAAACCTTTTGTATGTCAATCTGAACAAAACATTGAAAAAAATCAGGATGAAGAGTCAAAGTTAACATGACTATAATCTATTTCACATAGTTTCTGACAATACAGTTTTCCATAAAAATTTTAACTTTTGAAACTATAATTAGTATTTTTAAAACTACATAATTTTTCAAACAATATATTTATATCAATACCGCCTATGTAAATTCCTACTTTTAAGTAAAGACCCACATTTTATTAATATTCTCAGTCTCCTGGTAAAGGCAAATATTGTTATCCTAGTATTAATACACGTTTAAAACCTACTTAAGAAAAAAATTAAACACATTTTCATAACCTAACATTTCTGGCTCCACTGTAGGTGTTTTCACACATGTTATGTCATCACTCTGTATAGCCAGTCTTCAAGACAGAAGGAATTACCATTTTCCTTAAAGCCGCTGATAGGTCTGTGGTACAGAGCACCTAGGTAACTTGAAGAAAGTAACAAACCAGTGAGCGGAAGAACCAAATGTGAATCCCAATTTGTCCAAGGTTTCTAAAGCCCATACTTTCTCATTACGCCAGCCTGATTCCTCAAAGAAAGGCAAACCATTAGTTTCTGTATCATTTTTCACACGTGAATATGATATCATGCCAAATAAACAAATCTTACTTTCATCTGGAGGGCAGGACATGAACTTTTGTCTATGAAGATAAAGTTGAGTGCGCTCCAGTAATTATATGACAGGGAATAATGAAGACTCGATAAAAGAAAAATCACTACGTAAACATGGCTTCCTAATACTTTCTCTTCTGAACTAAACTAACTTTTTTGAAGACTACTGACCTATTAAAATAGATCTGTTCGACAGCCTAACAAAGGCAAAAATAGACTGTCAAAGGCAATAGTTGTTTTCATTTATCACAAGCCTGGTCATTACTTCATTAGCCTGTCAATCAACCGCACAGCTAGTGAAATCTGGGAACGTAAATGAAACAGCTTACCGTGCACAAGGACGTCTTTGTGATTTTCAGGGAAAAATCTGAAGAAAACTCCAAATCTGAGACAGTAGTCGTATGGCAATCTATATGCTACCCATTAAAAGAGTGGAGGGAAAAATTCAGTGAAAACAGTAAAAACAAAACCGAAAACATACAAATATTACTTATTTTTTTATGCAAGAAGGATTACTGTAAAGCAATGTTTTGCAAACTTTAATCATTCACACTCCACTTCTGAGACTGTTTCCAAATTTATAGGGCTACTATCATTTAGCTAATTTTTCTTTAAGTCAAATTAGTACTTTATACTTAGATTTCCAGTGAGAACAGTATATAGCCAATCATGGCCCTGATGTGCTAGTTCAAGTTTTTCTAAAACACAGTAACAGACTTTAAAATGAAAAATGTTTTTGTGTGTTCCAACTAAAATCATTTTGTATCCCAATAGTGGTAAACATTTGCTATAAATTGTGTGATAACACTCAATATTTTTATAGGAAATGTCAACTTGAAAACATATGCTAATGAAAAGGACAAGGTGTTTTACAATTCATTTTTGTAACTGCATTTGAAGATGCTTGTTAGATATTAGGAAAAACCACAACAATTCCAACCAAAGAGCAAAAAAACCTCTGAAGATTCAACTCAGAAAAAAAAATGGCCAAATATCCTCATTTTCCCATTGCGCCCAGGTTCAAACCCTTCTCCACTTCCCTGTGGAGCGTAGACGGAACCAGCTCCTGCAGTGACCAGAAGGATGCTGTCCGGCTATAACGCTTGACTTGAGGGAGGGGATGACAACACAGTGAACACAAGTCACATGACTACCTGCCTCAGACACTACTCTAGTTTACGCAGTTTGAGAAAATTTAAAAGAAGTTACAATGTGCTTGCCTTTTATTAGTAGGACAACTAGGGAACACAGAACAAACTGTATTTACCTAAATAAACAAACAAGTGAATAAATAATTGAGTAACGTTAAAAAAAAAAGGGTACGTATACTTTCTAAACACCTTTAGTTTTCAGTCCTGAATTTTCTACTTCAACTATTTATTCACAGCAGTTTTTGGCATTAAGCAAAGAGATCACTAGAGAGAGAAATGAGCGCCTCCCTGCCCCCAGACAACCCTCCTCTTTCTGCTCAGCCTTAAGGCTGAATGCTGTAACTGCAAACTCCTACCCTGAGCCAGGAATCTCACCAAATCCCCTGCCGTCGGTGTACCAGAGCACTCAACAGTCCCATAAGCATTAAGCAGGCTGCACTGTCTTCCTAAAAAGCTGAATGCAATTTTAATCAGCTTGCTCTTGTTGAGAAACTTCACGTTTATTATTCTACACTAATTTTAAAAAAATGTATCCATTTAAGAAAATTAATAAACATTTACTGAGTATCTATTTTGTGCAGAGAACAATTACTGATGCCATGAAAGTAACTGTGACTAAAAAGAGGATACAATGTCTGAAGCTAACAAACCATATTTATTTGATTACCTCACTGAAACAAATTAAGGAGTTTTTAAGAAAAGCAATGTGACTTTTCCCTGCAAAGGTATTAATTCAACCCACGTAAATTTAACATAACCAAATTCACAAAACTGGAGATTAACGTGATAAACAAGACATTAACACACAAAAGGAATTAACTGGGTAATCTGAACATAGTTGGGTTTTCGTTTCATGGGCAAATTCGCTGTAATTACTTAACCTGAAGAGGCTGAAAGAAATGTGAATGAGAGCAGTAAATTGTGGGGAATGTATGATGTGAATGAATGACCTGGCTGTAAATGAGAAGCTAGAACAAGGCCAGGAGGTGGCGACGACGCAGAAATGACAATGCCGCAGGATGTGTCGCATTCACTAAACCAAAGTGACCCAGCCCCTCAGGAGCTTCAATATACAGAGAGGCGACTCCAAAGGGATGGCAGTCCCCTGGTAAATCCATGACCTCAAGTTGCTTTAGACTGATTAAAACACAAAGAATAATTAATGTTTTGAAGGGCCATATGCAAAATCAATATATTAATTTCAAATACTGAAGTAATAAATGTAAACTAAGAAAAACGGCAATGCTGTTGAAGAAAATAAAATTAGTAAAACACCTACCTTAATACTACAAGGGTCTGAAATAAGAGTCTTCGGGTCTAAAACTTCCACGACAGCCTCTGGAATAACTGCTTTCTTCATGCAGGACATGTTGAAGCCATAGACATCATCCCAGAAAGCAATTCTATCAGCATGCTTACCCACGTCACTTACTGCCACAAGGCTGATGGTGCAAATGTCAGGGTAGACTGTAACAAATAAAATACCCAACAATTTAGCATTATTTCCCTTCATGACAAAATACAACGTTTTAAAGGTTAAATATAAAATAGCCAAGTTCTACCTCGTAGCCTCTTTAAAAAAAAAGATTTCCATCACTGTGATGGTAAGATTAAAATAAGGATTCAATTATGGATTCCTATTAAAATAATTAAAACAGGATGACACAATTAAATAATCCTAACATGAACATATTTATTAGTATAAAACTTACAATATGCTGACTTTAAAAAGGTACTAGATCTTTACTTTATATATTCCTCTGAAACATGCAAAAGAGATAAACCATTTAAAAAGATAAGTGACATGTAAAAAATGAAGTGCTGGAATTTTATAGTTGTCCATAAGACCAGTTCATAGCACCCTCTCTTATTTATCATGAAAAGGAAATATTTATGAGCATATGTTCCAGACAAGTGATTCTAATTTACAGACTGTGGATACACGTCCCTGTTCTCAAGAAACTTATATTGAGACAATTGCGACAAATAAATTGGCAATTATTTGCGAGGTAATAAATACTAAGAAAGGGGGGAGTATAAGGCACTAAGGGAGCTCACAGCAAAAGTAGCTAATTCAGATGTGGCCACAGCAGGGGCACAGGGTATCGTGTAAGATAAGAACTGAAGACCAAGTCAGCTAGGAGACAGGAGGGAAAGAGTGTTTTAGGCAGAAGGAGCACTGTGCATACAGAATCGCAATTGATACACAGCCCAATTTGAGAGAAAATGAGATGTAAGGCTACAAAGGTAAGTAGGGATCAGAGAAAGCATGGCTGAGTAAGCCACATTAGTAAAATGACTTTATTCTAAGAATAATGACAAGCCACTGAAAAATTTTACATAGGGTAGCAACTTGACCAGATTCTGGCTTTAGAAAGTCCTCTGGAGTGCAATGTGCAGGGTGAATGGGAGGGTAAAAGACTAAGACAGAGACAAAAGAGGAGACCGCTGTACTAATCCAAGTGGTCTGCAGTAGAGGGACGGGCAGGAAGGGAAAGGAAATGCAGTCAAGGGATGTCTAGGAGGTGGAGCTCAGAGGACCCTAAGGTTGGCTGGCTGTGGAGGTGAGCAGGAGGGAAGGGTCAAGGATAACAGCTTTTAGCTTCAACAACTGGGCAGACTGTGGTACTGACCATGGTAACAGAGAATAAATGAGCGCAGATTCAGGAGGAATATGAGAGTTTAATGCTTATGAGACAAACAGGTAAAAATATTCAATAAGCAGCTAAATATACAGGCCTGAAATTCAAGAGACACGATCTGGATTTCAGGATATAAATTTGGGACTGTGAGCATCTAAATGGAACTGTAAGTCGTGGGAGCTCAAGAGGTCACCCAGGGAGAGTACATGATGAGTCCCAGAATTTAAGAAATGGAGAGAAGAAAAGGAGGCTGAGAAGAAACGGCTGAGAAGCTGGGGCCACAGAAGTAACAAGAAAACCAGGAGTGTGAGTGTTGAGAGGGGTGAGGGAGAGGGATTCAGGAAGGCATCCTCAAACATCGAGCAAACGTCTGTAACACAAATCTTAAAAATGATGATTTTTTTGACTAATAAAATTAATTTCATCCTGCATGATTTAGGGAATTCACAAATTAAAATGTAAATCACACTTTCCTATATAAACAGATTGAAAGCAAGTACTTATGTACCAAATAAATGCACAAAAGAAACAATTTCATGATTAGTAACTAGCCTTCAGACTTACACAGTAGAGGAATAACCCTCACCTTGCCCCAAACTTGGTTTCTATCCACAGCCGTAGGAAATTTTTTATCCAATGACAGCAGCACTAAATTATCTTCCAAATAAAGCCCATGATAAGATCTGCTGGCATCAAAGTAATTGCTTCTTCCAAACCTGACCTACCTGTGTGAGATATCCAGGACAAATACTTGGTGGGATGTCACCGCTAAGAAGTTTCTCAAGTCTTCCTAAGGGGCCTGTGAAGCAGACGTGACAGCTGCACTGGGCTCGAGTAGACTGCCAGGTACACTGAGCTACTCTCCTCTCCTTCTCCACAGACACGGGAAGTCTCTCCTTCCCATGTGTTTGAACTCCTGATTGATACAAATTCTTCAAAGTAAATGACTTACCACTGAAAATGCTGACCCACCAAGAGTATGAGCTACAGGAAAATATGTTTAGTTTCTTGAACCAAATCCTTAAGATGAGAAACATGAAGAGACAGAATTCTGAAACAACTTGAGGCATTTGGCAACTTTATATACCCTTTGTCACACTTAGAATAACAATCGTAGGAGCCTTCCCACATTATGCTCTGTAATTTCATCCTTAAAGAGGAAGATAATAAGGGTATAGGTTAGGGGTCAGCAAACGTTTTCTGTAAAGGGGCCATGTGGTCTTTGTTGAAACAACTCATCTCTGCTGCTATAGTGTGAAAGCAGCCACAGACAATCTAGAAATAAATGTGTGGCTATGGTCCAATGAAACTTCATCTACAAAAACAGGCAGCAGGCCAGGTTAGACACCCCTAACACAGACGAGGGAGGAACGGGTGAGGCAGGTCACGGTCAGGGCTGCACTGGACTGCTTCAGGGAGCGACCCTCACACTGTCGTCGGGGGGAGACGAACATCCTCGGGAGTTGTGCGGGGCAGACATCCAAGTTACTTAACACAGTTCATAGAGCTCTTCTATTTTAGGGTATTACTAAAAATCTTGATGAAATTTTAAAAACATCATCAGTTTCTTTAAGGGGGTTGGCAAACTATGGCTCATGGGTCAAATTCAGTCCACAGCCTGTTTCTGTAGACAAAGTGTAACTGGAACACCGCCACACTCACTGACTTACCTACGGTCTACGGCCGCGCTGTGTTACAGCGGCAAAGCTGAGCAGCCGGGACAGAGACCATATGGCTGCAAAGCTGAAAACGTTCACTATCTGGCCTTGCGCAGAAAAAGTCTGCTGACCTCTGGCTCTGTATAAAGCAATATGATGTACCAGAAATAATACTAAGAAATAAAGATAATTTTTTCATAAGGAAAAGTTACAACTTACTAAAACTAATTAAAAACAGTTTTGAAAATATGTTGGTAATCAGAAGAAACAAACTAAAGAGGAATATGATCTTACATTTTGTAGTGTTGAGGTCTATTTTTCGAGTTAATGGTATTTCATAAAATATAGAAATTCATGGTTTTTGTTAGATTTTAGAAAATTATTTTTTATCTTTCAGTTAGTAAGATCTATGAATATTCATAAAGGACTTGTAATCAGTGTTATACATCAATTTAGTTCTATGTCCACCTCCTCACAGCTGGCTAAAATTTTGGGCCACCTGCCAGAATCCTGACTAACCCTTTACCTTCACATTCTGACACATTTGTCATTTGATTTTGGTCAGATAGAAGCATAATTGAATAATTATTCCTTCTTATAGGTAAAATTAATAAAGCGCCGATTGGACAAAAGCACCCTCTTAACAGACCATTTATAAATTCATGGCTTTGACATCTGTGTCCTTCTCGATTCACTGCCCAGAATTCATTTGTCACTAGAACGGCTCACACGGTGAACAGATAAAGATGGGAAATTCTTTATCCTGAGCAATGCCTCACAAACTTTTGGACACTAAAGGATGCAACTGAGATGCATAAAGAAAATTCCTAGTAAACACTTGCGTCACTGCTCAAACAACCAGAGTAAAAACGTTTACAACAAAAGGAGACGATCAATACGTCACAATAAATAAATACTGTTCTTTCCACAGTAAGTGTGAACAATATGGAAACGGATTTGTGAAATAGAGTCGATGATGAAATAAGTGATACGCATAAAGGGAACTGTATTGTCACTAAATCAACAAATATTCTGGGAATCGAATAAGCTTAAAAAATTAACTTCCAATTTCTGTAATAAGGGTATCTTTAATAAAGTAACTAATACCTATTTGGAAATTGGAAACACTTTCCATCATTAACTTAGCAATAGTGACTAGATCCACTAAACTTGGCTAGGCTAAAACATAGCTGCAATATACACTGAAAAATTAGGTACTGTAAAAAAGCAGAAAATGATAGTACTGCGCTGTCACTGAACAGAACCAAAATAATAAATGTGAAAAAAGCAGACAGAAGATGAGGAAGAGGCACTGAATTATGGAAATGCTAAAGGAAGCCTGTGAGCACCATGAACCAGGGTCAGTGCTGAGGACACTGAGAGAAGCCAGTCAGTGCGGTACAAGAGGCAGGTGTTAACACCACAATGCTCAAATCCATTTTAAAACTTTGATAAGTATAAACCTAACACTAATCTCATGTTTGCCAACTGTAACTCCAGAGGGGAATTAACATTTACTGAGCAACTGCTTTATGTCAAGTATCTCGTTTTGACTTTTGGTTGATTCTATAAGGATTATATGGATTATAATGCTCCTTTTACAGATAAGGAAACAATTTCAGGGAGATAAAGTAACTTGCCCAAATTATTAGTCTTAATCAGCTAACTAGTCATCAGACGAAGTAGAGATTTAACTTAAGGTCTAACTGCAAAATCTATATGCTTTCCCTTATGCATGATGCCACATTTTATGCTTTTCAAATGGAAGAAAGGGAAAGAGGAATCCCATTTTCCTAAGGTAAACGGGCACTTGTTGGAAGCGAAAGAAGGAGAAAGGGTTGAGAAAGACTGTAGGTTAATGCACTTTCAGGGAAAAGCGAGGAAAATGGAAACGTTCAGCCTTACTTATGTCTGAGTAAAGGAATGAGATGACAGGGCAAAAGAACCCCACTAAAATGGAAAGCCACCAGCAGAAGTGAGGGAGGAATGAGTAAGCTCTACCTTAACAGTGGTCCACACAGAGAGGGAAATAGCAAGAAAAGTATATTTGCAAATCTGGAATTTATAACAGAGGCAATTTCTTTTCTTTTTGTGAGGAAGATTGGCCCTGAGCTAACATCTGTTGCCAATCTTCCTCTTTTTTTTTTTTTTTAAAGCTCTCCAAAGCCCTAGTACATAGTTGTACATCCTAGTTGTAAGTCCTTCTAGTTCTTCTATGTTGGATGCCGTCACAGCATGGCTTGATGAGTGGTCCATAGGTCTGGGCCCAGGATCCGTACTGGCAAATCCCAGGCTGCGGAAGCAGAGTGCGTGAACTTAACTACTACACCACCGGGCCAGCCTTCAGTGGCAATTTCTTATTAGCACATATCAGGTTTACAATACAAACCCTCTGAGAGACGCAGCTCTCCCACTGAATGGTATACCCCTGCCACTCTGTCTGCCCTCTCTGAACTGTTCACGTAACCCCCTGTGTATGAGGCAGGGCCTGCTTCCCTCTATGGAGGCTGAAAATGACAGAAAGTTGCTTTCCCTCCCTCTCCTGCAGGTGAGGCATGCACACGTGACCTGGGCTGCACTGAGGACACACATCTAAAGCCGTCTGCTTCTCAGAGGCAGCCATGCCTACTGCTGGTGAGACCAGCACCATAATTGATATCAGCCAGTGCCCAGCATCAGGGTAGTGGTATCACTCCTAGACACGTCCTAGAAGGTAATTTCAAGCACTGTTCCTGGCTGCATAACCTTCCAGCCTGGTTTTCTCGTTCTCACAGAAACTCTGTAACCTATTCCATCCTTTTAACAAATGCCTTCTCTGTTTAATGGCCAGGGTAGACTTCTATTTCTTCCAAGAAAAACCCTCATTGATACAAAGGGAAACATACATTTTAATTATGAAGAACAGGGCTCTTCCCCTAGTTTTTGGTTCAAAAGGGTCTGATGGGGGCCTGAACATCCATTTTTAACGAAAGGCCCCAGTGATTGTGATGGTCTGTCCAGATTAAGAAACAAAGATTAGGAAACGGCTGCCTTAGCAATTCTGTGTCGTACTGGATCCAGTCCTCAACTTTATAATCTTGACAACTACAACTCAAACATGACATCTATTCTGAAAGACCCCATAAGACATTCGAGCCTAATTCTGACCATGTCACGGGGGGGGGGGGGGGGGGGAACGACATTTTTCCTGTAATGAAAGGCAATGAAAACAATATTCTTTTCCAGTAACATGGAAGATGATGTCTTCTTTAATGGGCCCTTAAACTTTCTATGCAACAATTATGATTTTATAAAACTATTACCAGTTTTGAGGAAGCTTCAAAGAAAATGAATTATTTCTATGTGCTCCTATCAGACCACAATTTGAATTTGTCACATTCCTAAGGATGTCAACCCTGATTACTTGATTAAGGTGGAGTCTGCTAGGTTTGGAGACTGAAATTTACTCTTTTCCCTTTTGTAATGAATAGATATTTTGTGGGAGGTTCTTTGAAACTAGGTACATATCCTATTCTTAATCAAACTTTCAGACTATTTATTTATTTATTTCTCTCTCAATGGACTTACTCTTTCCTATTTTATTCAAAGAGTTATAGGCAAAAAAAAAAAAAAAACAATTAAAAGTAGAAGGTATGGAATGGCAGAAGTAAACTTGTCTCTATTTGCAGATGACATGATTGTTCCCACAGGAAAGCCCGAAGAATTTATAAGACTACTGCTAGAACTAACAGACTTAGCAAGATCACAAGATACAAGGGTAATAAACAAAAACCAACTGTATTTTTATATTACCAAAAGCCAACTAAAAAATGAAATTTAAAAATTTCCACTTGTGAGAATTATAAAAAATAAAATATAAAATAATGCCAAGATAAATTAAAGACGACTTAAAAAAATGCAAAGATATACTGCGTCCATGGACTAGAAGACTCAATATTGATAAGATGCTGATTATCTGAAAATTGATCCATTCATTCAAAACCAATCCCATCATAATTCAAGCAGTCTTTTTTAAATTGATACATTGATAGATTCTAAAATTGATAAGATTCTAAACCCTATTTTTAAAAACGACACATACACACAAACACAGAAATGACCAAACCGCCAAAGCAATTTTTAAAAACAACAAAGTTGGAGGTCTTTCTTTACCTCATATCAAGACTTAGCATAAAGTGGAGTAACTAGAACAGTATAGTATTGGCAAAAGGATAAACTTACAGATCAAATAAACAGAATACAGATACAGATCCACACGTATATGGTCAACTGATTTCCAACAAAGACGCCAAGCAATTCATGGGAAAGAATAGTCATTTCAACAAAGGATGCTGGAAAATATTAACATCTTACCTCACACTATACACAAAAACTAAGCTGAAATGAATCACAGACCTGAATGTAAAAGCTAAAACTTCAAGAAGAAAACATAGGAAAATTCTGTGTGATCCTGAGTAAGGCAAAGATTTCTTAGATTGGACATTTTTCTTAACATGTCAGAGACTGAGCATGTGTTTAAGAGTCATCTGTGTTTCCTTTTCTGTGAGCTGTCATTCAACTCTGTCCAATTTTCTTTTCTTCTTCTTTTTTTTTTTTGAGGAAGATTAGCCCTGAGCTAACATCTGCTGCCAATCCTCCTCTTTTTGCTGAGGAAGACTGGCCCTGAGCAAACATCCATGCCCATCTTCCTCTACTTTATATGTGGGTCACTGCCACAGCCTGGCTTGTGAGTGGTGTAGGTCTGTGCCCAGGATCCAAACCAGCAAAGTCAGGCTGCTGAAGCAGAGTGTGCGAACTTAACCACACCACAGGGCCAGCTCCACTTCACTTTTCTTTAAAAGTCATTTTTTTTGAGGTCTAATTTACATGCAGTAAAGCTCACTCTTTTTTGTGTATAATTCTAAATGACTTGATAAATACAGTCATGTAGTCACCACCACAATCAAGATATAGACAGGATCTATCACAACAAGCCTCATCACTCAATTTTAATCAGTAGTTCACTCTAATATCACCTTTTAGTATTAAACATGCTTATAATCCTATTGGTTGATATGTCAGTTTTAAACGATATTTCATAAATTCCTGCTGTTAAAGATAAAGCAGTTGAAGTACACATACTTCCTGCCACCTGCAGTCTGCACTCTCTTTCCAATTTTTCTAAGATGTAGTATTTGACATTGTTAGGGTATAAAAAATGTACATTCTACATTGTCACCCTAAAACATGCATTTGTTTTCTTCTTAATTCTAGTTGTAAAAATAAGCATTGGTCACGGTTGAACATGTTCCTAGTTTTCCTCCTTATCTCTTGGTTGGGTGAACGTAAAACACTACAATTCATGGTTAGTAAATCTCAGCTAAAAATAGTAGAAGTAGTCTTTAGTAAACCCACTTTCACTGACTTTACAGGATTATTTTTCTCACTAGTAATAGTAGTAAGTGAATACCTCTAGAGTACTGTGGAATTGCTCCGTGATAACAAGGAGAACGAATTCTCAAGTTATTGGCTGACCGTGCTTTATAAAGGTTTTACTCCATGCTATTAACAGGTAGTGAGACATAATCTAAATTCATACGAAAATAAATCATGGTCCCTTCATGCTTATATGGGTCTTCAATATTCTCCCTCTCTCATAATTCAATCATTCTTACTAAAATCTTTACACTACTAATTGCTTAGTAAATCCTTCCTTCAGAAAAATACAAAGGAAACCTTTGCAAAGACGAACAAGCACCTACATGACTGGAGATACTCACTTAGACAAACTCACATACGCAAACCAGGCTAAACCACTTCATGTTACTCACTTCTGCCTTTTCCTTCTTTTTGCTTGATTCTGTTAACAAATAACACTCCACAGCACTGCTCAGGCGGTCAAATGCTGACCTCTCTTCAACATGATTATCTTAGTGCTGATGTCAGCTACACAAAAACATGGAAAGAACTAGACTCAGGAGCCTCCACTTTGTCCCTCTTATGATGGGAAACAGCCCCGGCACTGCTTCATCAACTATAACCTCATTATTTGCATGCTGTAGGTTCTTAATGAATTTCATCGAGAATTCAATTTAAATGTATTAAGCTGCCGTCAGTCCTTCAGTAAGATCAATGAACAGCACTCAGGGAGGTACGGAAACCGTTCTCTGATTCTTCCCGAGAACAACTTCAAGGCAAGAATCAGATTCAATGAAGTGCACTTTAGTAGGGAAAGAACACAGGAGAGTGAAAAGAACAGGAATATTGGAATCCAGTAGATCTCAGTTAAAAACAAAAGAAGAAAAAGCAAGGTTTGGCCACTTAATGTGTGTCTTCCAGGACACCTTTTTTCTAAAATCTCAAAGGGCTGTTGTGAGAATCACATGTAATAACATAAAAGCAGAGTATATTATTTGGCAGCTGGCAGACACTCAACAAATGGTAGATAATATTAGTTTTCAGTCATTAAGTATAGTAGTCATTTTTTTAAAAAGCCGCTACAATTATAGAAAGATATAATCAATCTTTGCAAGGTAAAACACATCTAAAAATTCTAGTCAGGTTCACGTCAGAGATCAGGAACATATCTTGAAATGGCTGCAGAAAATATAGTCATAAAATGAGAGCATTTTGAAAAAGAAAGGCAATCGTTAAATGCTATTATATTATACTGGAGAATTTCCTGTGCTTTGTGTTTTGGCCTCACTGGTTTTTATTGTACTGTAACTGCCAAAGTAATTTCATAGAACACGGATGGGCAGGAGGTTTAAGCGTGGTCAAATGCTTTATGTCACTAGTTCAAAATGTCTCCTCCTCCTCGTCCACCTCCATATGACAGTTTTGTCAGCTGTACTCTGACCATGGGAACCATTTGCTGAACTTGAAACTTGAAAAAGGGCTGGCCAGGGAGAGGGGAGCAAAGGGAGACACATGCTATTCGATTTGGTTTTAACGATTCTCTATCTATGTTCCAGGTGTCTGGAGCTCTGAAGAGTCAAAGACGAGCAAAACATAACCCCTGCCCTGCGGGAGAACGTTGTGTTTGTATGTAACTGCTCACAGCAGAAGGCCTGTAAAAACACAACCTTACTGAGCATGCAGAGTTAACACAATTAAAAATTTACCAGGGACGTGAAAAGAAGCCTTCCAAATTTGTTGGGATCCATTTAAAAATACCTATTGGGTTGCACTTTAAAAACTTAGTAGAAATCAGTCATAAATGTTCTCATTAAAACAGAGAGGCCAGGTTTATATATTTAGTGAAGTCACGGAAAATTTGCCATTAGAGTGAATAATCTCCAGCCTAGTATGAAATATTCTACTGGAAAGAAAAGAACTAAGGTCATAAGGATTAAAAATCAAAAGAAGTTTCCATTAGATTTCTATTTGAATATCAAATAGCTTCCAAACTTAGTCCTTAGTATTTTTATAGAAAGTGTTCTTGAGAATACCATTAACTTGGAGTCCTGACTATCTTATATAACGTTCTACTATCAACAGTGTAGCAAACCAATGTCTTTAAGCTTCCTCTAATGGAAACATCTTTCATCTCTATTGGGAACTTTCTCAGTCATGCATAGTTTATTTGAAATCCAAAGGTTCATTCAGTTCTGCCAGACTAAAATTAGATTATTAAAACTAGAATTTTACACTCACCCGATCCTCCTTTTGCCAAGTATTTGTTCTTTGCGTAAAGGACAGAATCTAACATAGACTCGAAAAGAAGAAAATAGCCCTGCATAAAAAAGGAAAAAATAGGTTTTAGAAATATGCAATATTCTCACATGCAGATCAACTTAAATATCTGGGATACTTTTTCAATAAAAAATATATTTTTTGTCTTTCCCATATAATATTCTGCAAAGTTTGAAATTATTTTTTGCAGTAAGTTCTCCACATAAAGATTATTAGAAAACTGGCCAGGGTATAAAGTGGATGCAGAAAGTTTATTACAGTAGATCATACTGAAGCTTCTTTACTTGTGCTGCCACTTTCTAGATTATTGTTCCTTCCCCATTAAAAGGAAAATTTCAGAGAGAAATTGTTAACAGACCCAAAAACTCCCTGGAATATTGCAATATTATCTAGGGCAGTGGTTCTCCACTAGATTTTGACCCCTGGAGGACATGTGGCAATGTCTGCAGACATTTGTGACTCTCACAGCTGACGGGGGCATGCTATCGGCATCTAGTAGGTTGAGCCAAGGAACGCTGATAAACATCCCACAATGCACAGGACAGACCCCACGACAAAGGAATGCCTGGCCTCAAATGTCAATAGGACGGACTAAGGTTGGGCTGGCCTGGTGGTACCGCGGTTAAGTTCGCATGTTCCACTTCAGCAGCACGGGGTTCGCTGGTTCAGATCCCGGGTGCGGACATGGGACCACTTGGCAAGCCATGCTGTGGCAGGTGTCCCACATATAAAGTAGAGGAAGATGGGCACAGATGTTAGCTCAGGGCCAGTCTTCCTCAGCAAAAAGAGGAGGATTGGCAGCAGATGTTAGCTCAGGACTAATCCCCCCCCCCCCAAAAAAAAAACAGGACTAAGGTTGAGAAATCTCAGTCTTTAAGACCATTTCTCAAAGTGTTTCCTGCCCAGTGACTTTCTCTTTGGTTAAAAAAAGAGAGGAGGGGGATCATTAATCAAAGACCAGATGCTATATCCTCCTCTTAGAGATTCATAGTGCACATTATTAGCACATCAATAGCTCTGAGAAGCGTTACAGTAAAGATGACTGTTGAACATACTTTAACCAGGTATTACCCACATTTTGACTAGAGACCTCTTTTTTCCTATTTAAAACCCATCAACACTTTCAGCATCTAGTGTTGTTTGAATCACAGTTCATGAGACATGGCCCATGTACTCCAGATTTTAGAGAACAGTAATGAATCCTCTACCAAGAAAGGATAATCATAGCACAAATGAAAAGAGAATTTGCCACCACTGGTGTCACAAACACAGCACATTCTAATTGTATGCTACACAATTTACTACAGAAATGACAAAGTAACCATGAGTGAGAGATCAAGCCAGCTTCAGTCTTTCTCCCTCCAGGGCCTACCCCCAACCACATGCCCAGCAGGGAAGGCAAGTGCTTAGCACATAAGACACCTTATTATTGCTCGGGGTGAACCAAAAAGCATTTTCTCCTAATGTTAGCATTCTAAATCAAAACTGTACTCGGGGCCGGCCCCTGAGACTGACTGGGTAAGTTCCTGGGCTCCATTCTGGCAGTCCAGGGTTCTGCCGGTTTGGATCCTGGGCACCAACATGGCATCGCTCATCAAGCCATGCTAAGGCGGCGTCCCACAGGCCACAACCAGAAGGACCTATAATTAGAATAGCTGGATGACAGAATAGATAATCTTCAGAAGAGATTAATAGCAAATTTACATTTACAGAAAATACCGATCCCATGCTAGAATCACTTACAAAGGAGCCTAATTAATCTGCCACTAGCAACCCTACACTGACGTTTACCCGGTCCCCCCAGTCCACTAATTCACTGATAGGAAAATAACTGCCTACAGAAGAAAGACTTAGCAAGAAAGCTCTTCTATTAATGTGTGCACATTATGTGGAAATTAAGGATTTGGCGGAAACTTTTTCTGGAAAGAGGAGTTCAGCAAAATGTCTACTCTTACAGTCAGTTCTCCATTAATTCTGTGTAGTCTTCAAAAAACAAAGGACTTTTGGAATTCAACTAAGAAACCTTTACCAATCTGACATAATTCAGCAGATCTATGCACACAAATGTTTGTGAATAAGCATTCAGCCATTGATTAAAGTGAATTATAACTGATGCTAAGAAATTATTAAAAGAAGAGCCATTCATCTCCCTCCTGGGGAAAAGATCAGCTGATAAATGTGCAGACAGATTCAGGGGAAAATGGCCCCTGTCTGCAAGACTGCAGCATGTTAAACACTAAAATAAAATAAACTCACAGTTTAGTACAAATTAAGGATTCATTACAGTCCAGTCTTTCTAGGAAAAGGGTAAAAAAAAGTTTGTTTTAGATTTGGCACTGTGTCAAACCGTTTCCTAGTATTCTCTTTCAAAACAGTTGGCTAAATCTAAGTATTCTGCTTCCATATGCTCAGACTCCATCTTATTTCCATGCACCAGAAACAAACCAAAAAAGTCTTTTCGATCAATAACTGAAAGTAGCCCCTTCTAGCAACATGCTCACTTAGCATATTTAAGATAAAGTTATTATCAGCCATTCATCAGAGATTAAATTACATCATATTTTAAATTGGTACTATGGGCAATACCGACAGCAGAGCAGTTAAGAGGGTGAACTCTTGGAGTTAAAGCCCAGAGGAGCTCCCTTCTCTGTGTGACCTTGGGTACAATCACTGTGCCTCAGTTTCCTCATCTGTAAAATGACGATAACAATGGTATTCTACTTCAAAGGGTTTACGTGAGCATTAAATATACTAATACATGTAAAAGGGTATGGAAAAATAATTCTTAGCTTAGCTGAAAAAATTAGCTATTTAAAAAATACATTTTAAAGGCTAATCAGAATTTTAAAACTATATTTAATAAATTAGAGAATAAAGGCTTGGCAGACTGATCATAATCACATGACATTTATTTAGTGAATGGTCCTGTATTACAATCCCTGAGTCAGAACTGAAATTCCTGGGGTTTTTTCAGGAGTCTATCAGAATACGTTCACTTTCTTGTGTCACTTCTTTTTTCAGATCAGCCAAGACTGTGTGTGTGTGTGCATACAAAAAATTTATAAAACTTCTCAAAATTTCATTACAGTTAAGAAATAATTTGAGCACACTCGCCAAATTAGTGCCAATTCCAACTTTAAGATTCTTCTCACAAAGATAATCAAGAGATTGTTTTTCCTGTGCCAAAAATAAAAAATCAAGTTTATTTAATACTCTGAACTTTGGCATTTACACTTAAGATTTTTCCCATATCTCTACCTCCATTTAAAATAATACACATGAAAACAAGCATTTTCCCACATACTCCATAATGATTCTTAGCTAAGATCAGAATTCTGATCAGACAATATTAGAGATAGTTTCTAAGGCTCTATTTAAACAACCTAATTTTTATATTAGATAAATCAGTACTGGAGAGGTTAAGTGACTTATTTTATATCATAGAACTAGAAAAATAATACTAGACAATTTTTTACCACCCCTTACAAACCCTGGCCTTAAAATTCAATTCCCACTGCTGCCTAACTGGACAGAGATGTAAACAGATGAGAGAAGATAAGCATCCCTGGCAGCAGAAACATCCTTCCATAAATGCATGTCTTTGCTTCGCATTGTTTAGGGTCAGCCATCATTATTAGGTCAGAGAACTTCTGAAAGCAAATGATCAAATCCTTTTGTTGTTACATGTAGGGGATTTAGCACAGTGTTAACCCATAAAACCTATGAAAGACCCTATCACATGACTCTTTAATTTGGCAGAAATCACCATATGGGGTCAGCCACTATGGGGTAGAATTGGGCTAAACTATAACAGAAGCAGAAGGCTAAAGCAAGTCTTTCTTCTTTTCCCATTTTTATCTCCTTTTTCTCTCTTCATTAGTGTATAATTAAAAATGGTACCCTCCTCTATATCTATCTCTGATAACCTCTTTTTCATTTCAGGAGCAAGATATTGCTGTGTAAGATATGATGAGACTTCTAGTCTGTCAAAGTAGTTTCTAAACCTTTAGTTAAAAAATAACAACTAGTAAATTAATACAAAAGCATTCCTTCAAAACAAGAATATACATCTCCTAAATATGCTACATTATTGAAGACTCAATGAAGATTGACAATTTTATTGGTTGTTCATTTCACTTAGTATTCAGATATCTGCTCAATTACTACCTCATCAAAAAGGATTTTCCTGATGTCCCCATGTAAAGCACCTTCTTTTTCCCTCACCAAGCTCCAGCTCTTTACTCTGCTTTGCTCCGAGAGGAGCAAGGACTTTGTCCATACTGTGTGAAGCTATATTCCTGAGGGCTAGAAATGTGCCTAGCACGTAGCAGGAACTCAGTAAGCAATTTTTAAATGAATAAAAGAATAAGAATTATTAATACTGTACTTGCATATCATTATAATTGTTAAAATGAAACAATACCTACTTTTTGTTATTTTTCTGGTACAAATTAAAATTGTTTTAAAATGCTGTTTTGCTTTCTAAAATTAAAATTCTCAAATAATATTCGTGATGATAATCATTAAAGTTCATTATACTAAGTGTCTTTATAGGGATTATCTTATTTAATTCTTCCCTAAAGCACATTTTATTGTTATTCTCATTTAACTGATGAGGAAATTAAGCCTTAGAAATGTTAAATAACTTAAAATAACAGGGCTTAAAAAACAGCTCACCGTCACAGAAACAGCTGATTGAGTCAGAATTTGAGACTTGGCCTGTCAACTTCCGAATTACTACTCTATGTTGCTGCTTAAAATGATTTACCTGATTGAAAATAAGCTTGAGTATTTGTATGATATTATACTACATTTGTAATTGAGGACTCAAGTGTTCTGAAATGAAAAATTCCCCACAGAGCGTATTAAACAAGATTAGAATTTACAATAGATTCATAATATCTCAGAGTGATAGCTTAGTTGGCAACTGGCTCTCAGCCACCATCCATTGTGAAAATTATCAGTTTGGAAAAATCAATGCACATTCTAGAATATATGTAGAACCAATATATGACATTTGTGAGATAAATTAATATGTCTGATTAAAAATATTATCAGATGAAATGATTTACATACGTATTGCTAAAGGTTGTTGTCCTTTCTCTCAACTTTCCACTTTGCTAAACTTCATTTTACTTTAGGCTCCCTACGTGAGAGAATAGCCTTTAATTTCCTGGGAATTGTCCTTGGTTCTGAACCAAGTCATTTATTACTGATATCAGAAGGCTTTGCTCCAAATGCCCTGCTCATCTGCAGTGTAATTCAGACTGTAATTTCACAGGCTACTGCCTCACCTGTGGGGGTGCCATCTGGAAGAGAATTACACCCGATGTTTTCTCCCATGATGCTCACGGGGCACTCTTCTTTCCAAACTGAGATTTACTTTTTAAAATTAAATTTTGCATTTGTGCTTCAAAAATTAATTATTACAAAAGGAACACAACAGATTAAATCTAGAACTAGAATATTAACATTATTCATTGAAATGGGAACCTTATTTTTAAAATGCCTGTTAGTGATATCTTCTTGGAATAGATAAACAAAGATAAAAGAAACTTGTAATATCTTTATAGCATAAGGTGCTTCTCTTGTCTAATTTTTCTTAGCTCAAATATCTGAATTACTGATACACCCTTAGGCAGAATTAACTATTTAAAAAGGCAAGAGAGGTATAAATAAAATGAAGCAATAAGCTGGGTTTATTTAAAGACAAAAATAAAAGATCACTTCCAACAAATAAACAAGCCTACGAAATCTAATCCTGACTTCTCAGTGTACTTCTGAAGCGTAATAAATATTTGATGACATTTTAAAAAATACTACTCTCAATTCTATAAGATTTACTGTAAACAGAACTTCATCCAACATGATTGACAGGAGCAGTCAGTTGTTAATTGAAAATAATACATTTTAAGTAAAAAGACAGAAGTGCAGATTTGTTTACCGATACTCTTTGAAGATCGTCCACTGACTGGATTCTTCACCATCTTCCCTGCATAAACCACACTCACAATGGATTGTAAATAATTTCCAGTTTTGGTAATTTTAAAATAGAAAAAGAATCTAAGGGTACAAGCCAGGTGGAGAATTCCTGAAGTCTGTAATGCCCACCCTCCCACTCTCGGTCTTTCATAACTGTTTTACTCACTACTTTACTAAACAGCAACTTCTTTCACAATCTTGTTCAACAGCTGATGTTACTATTGACTGATTCTACATAAGTAAACAGGCGAACTAATGTGATAGGTTTTTGGTAAACATACAAGCCCACTGACAGGAGCAGAGGAGTAGCAGTGCACTGAAGGCAACTTACCAGCTTGGGCAGCCATACGAATGTAGCAGGTGTTACACAAAAACAATGCAGAACGTCATCAATTTGGTGAACTAAACGAACTGGGGCCAAGTGGTTAAGTTCGCGTGCTCCACTTTGGCGGCCCAGGGTTCAGATCCTGGGCACGGACATGGCACCGCTCACTAGGCCATGCTGAGGTGGCGTCCCACATGCCACAACTAGAGGGACCCACAACTAAAATATACAACTATGTACTGGGGGGATTTGGGGAGAAAAAAGCAGGAATGAAAAAAAAGAAGATTGGCAACAGTTGTTAGCTCAGGTGCCAATCTTTTTTAAAAAAAGGAAGCTCCAACTGTATATCCATGTGACAAAATACACTGTCATGATGTCACCTTCTAAGGAAAATTTTTGGTGATGTCCCAGTCTAGGTCAGGTGGCCTTTATAACACGACCTAAGTTACAGGTTGAATTATTTTCAATGCATAGAAATGAAAACTCTAAAGAAGGGTTTCTCAGCCTTGGCACTACTGACATTTTGGGCCAGATAACACTTTATTGTGGGGACTGTCCTGTCCATTGCAGGACGTTTAGCAGTATTCCCTTGCTTCTACCTACTAGAGGCCAGCAGCACTCTCCTCCTGCCCCCCACTGTAAAACCTAAATGTCTCCAGATGTTTCCCACTGCCCCAAAATCACCCAAGAGAGCAAAATTGCACACCTTCCCTCCGCCGCTGAGAATCACTGCTCTAGAGACATCCAAAAAGTACTTAAATAAGCATTTTCTCCTAATCTACAGTGCTTTCTGCTAAAAACGTACCAAACATAAGATTTTATAGGATGTAATATAACCTCTATTTATTTCACTGTTATATTTATAATAGTCTTAGACATTGAACACCTAAATTACAGTTTTTGAGTGATTCCTCAGTCTTATTACTTGACTCTTTCACCTTAAAATGTGCAAATGCTAATCACTTTATTTATCACAAATGTGACAGTGAAGTTACATGTGAGTTTTTAAAATAATTATGTAAGGGGCCGGCCCGGTGGCGCAGCGGTTAAGTTCACACGTTCCGCTTCTCAGTGGCCCGGGGTTCGCCGGTTCGGATCCCGGGTGCGGACATGGCACTGCTTGGCACGCCATGCTGTGGTAGGCATCCCACATATAAATTAGAGGAAGATGGGGACGGATGTTAGCTCAGGGCCAGGCTTCCTCAGCAAAAAGAGGAGGACTGGCAGTAGTTAGCTCAGGGCTAGTCTTCCTCAAAATAAATAAATAATTATGTAAAATCCTTTTGGGTAAGGTACTTTCCTTACTGCCAGCTCTACAGCGATTGAAACAGATTACATTATGCTCTCACACTTAGCAAAACGCAAGTGGTTGAATATATCAAACAAGAATACCTGTATCCTTTGCATTTATTTGCCATAGGATGAGTAAGAAAAATAATGCTATTTTTAACATACACACACACAGACATCTTTGTTCAATGTTTTGTGTATGTGGCTAAGATAAATTTCTTAAAGCAGAATTCCTGGATTAAAGGATATGCACATTTAAAATTTGGATCTGTATCACCAAACAGCCCCAAAGAAAGACAATGCTAAATTTTTATCCCCACAACTGTATGAGTGGATTAAAGACAAAAATGTGAATGGGAAAGGTAGGAAGTTTATAGAGAATATTTTCACGTCCTTGGGGGGAAAAAGTTCTAACTATAAAGAAAAAGACCAATAAATTTGACTACATTAAAATTCAAAACCTATGTGCATCAAAATCCTAAAAACATAAGTCACAGTGTTTGAAAAGATACTGGACATATACACACACGTGCACATGCACACACACGCATATTCCCATCTCCAACAAAGAAGACTAATCATTAAGAAAAGGCAGGCAAACCCCTCCAAAATGGGCAAAAGAATTAGACACAGTTACAGGAAATCTAAGCAGCCAGCAGTCGTAGCAGAGATGAGCTTCATTAGTAATTCAAGTCATCTGGATGACTACGAGATTGGCAGTAATTAAAAAGGTCTACAATACCCAGTGTCGACAAGTCTATGGAGCAATGAAGCAAAAATGTTACTACTTTGAAAAAATTTGGCATTATCTAGTAACATTGAAGAGTAGTACACTCCATGATCTAGTAATTCTACTCCTAAATACACGGCCAGCAATGCATGCTCAAGTGTAACAAGATACATGTACAAGTATACTACAGCACTATTACCTGTCACGGTTAAAAACCTGGAAATGATCCAGTGCACACCAACGGCAGAATGAATAAACACACTGTTATATATTCATACATAACAGCATATACAGAAATGAAAATGAACAAATTATCCTTACAAGCATATTGACGAACGTTATAAACTTGGTTTATAAACATTATGACTTGGTGACTAAAGCAAAAAGCTACTTTTTTCATACCAAAAATACTTACATTTTGATTCTATTTATATAAATCCCAAAACTGAAAAATATTTAGGGATATGAAAATAGGAGGTGAAACCATAAAGAAAAGCAAAGAAATGATTACCATAAAGGACAGGAGAGTGGTCCCCTCTCTGGGGTAGGAAAGGAGTTGTAACTGAGAAAAGATATTTGGGTGGCTTCATCCTATATTTTTCTCTGGATAATGATTACATAAGTCTTCATTAGGTAAGTATTTGTGACACTGTACCTGAAAGTTTATTAAATTTTCTGTGTATATTTCACACATTAAAAGGTTATAAAAGGAAAATTTATACAGTTATATAATATGCAATAATCTAGGGGAAAGCAAAAAGAACACACATTTATTTCTGTTTATAAATGCTTAGAACATATCTGAAATAGTACACAATTAATTAGAAAAATAAAGTAAACTAAAGGACCAAAAGTATTATTAGGGTCAAAGAATAATACTTCATAATAATAAAGAGGCCAAGTTTCATCAAGAATACTTAACAATCCTAATGTATATGCACCTAAAAACCACACAAAAATACCTGAAGCAAAAACTGACAAAACTGAAAAGAGAAACAATTCCTGAACTATAGACAGAAATTTCATTATTCTACCTTCAGTATTTAATGGAACAAGTAGACTCAAAATACTAAGTATTTACAAGATTTGAATGATACTATTAACCCACTTTAACCCAACTCACAACTATGACACACTCCATCCAACAACAGAATACAGATTCTAAAGGAATGTGGAACATTCAACAAGACAGACCATATGCTGGGCCATAAGACAAGAAAGAGCAAATTTAATGTAATGATAACATCATACACAGTATAATATCTGATATCAACCAAATTAAATTAGAAATCAATTAAAAGAAAGATATCTAAAAAATTCCCAAACACTTCAAAATTAAACAACATGCTTCTAAATAATTCATGAATCAAAGCAGAAATCGCAAGGGTAATTTTTCTTTTTTGGAGGAAGATTAGCCCTGAGCTACTATCTGCCAAACCTCCTCATTTTGCTGAGGAAGACTGGCCCTGATCTAACATTCGTGCCCATCTTCTTTTACTTTATATGTGGGACGCCTACCACAGCATGGCTTGCCAAGCAGTGCCGTGTCCACACCCGGGATTCGAACTGGCAAACCCTGGGCCACCAAAGCAGAATGTGCACACTTAACCGCTGTGCCACTGGGCCAGCCCCACAAGCGTAATATTTTGAATTGAGTAAAAAATTTGAAGGATGCAGCTTCAGTAGTCACAAAAGGAAATTTACAGGTTTCAAAGAGACGAAAAAAGCAAAGTGTAGAAGATGCTTCAGGATTGAGTTTGTAATCTATTTCGTTCAGTGCTTTATCCTGCCTAGAAGAGTGCCAGGCACACAGCAGCCACACAATATTTGTGCAATGAATGCGTGTGCCAAGGGGTGAAGATACAAATACATGTTTACAATAGATTAAAATATTTCAGGAAGGATACACTAGAAACTGATAACAGATTTTGTTGGGGGATTGGGGTAGGTCCTGAGTGGTAACGACGAGGGATGAAATTTGTAACTTCTATGTGTTATCACATGGTCAAAAAACAACTATAAAATTTTACACGTATATCACAAATATTTGTCAGCACACTATTTCATTATTTTTTCACTTGATCGCTACCTTTCCTGAAGGAGAACGGGAATGACGGTGGTAACTTGCATTTACTAGGCGCCTTTACATGCCTGCTGCCATCCTGCACGACCACCTCCTTCCTCTTCCCACCCTACAGCACACAGCTCTCACTTGCCAGTGTCCTGGACTTCTGGAGCACGTAACTCAGCGAGGAGCTAATTTCCTCTGCATGCTCTCCTCAAGTTTGAAAAACTTTATTAGTTTAAAAGTATTTCCCCCACTAGATGGCACTCTCACTTAATCAACAAAAGACTCACAATTCGGCCCTTTTCCTCAAACTGCAGCAAACTGTCCAATAAGCAAGTCTGTCAAAGAAAAAAGTGAATCATTTCCAGATCTTTCCAAATGCACATGTGGGTCTCACTCCAGACGTACAGTATCAGTCTCTAAGGACGGGGGTGGAGGATGCACGTGTATTTCCAAAACAATACTCCCAACCCCCTACGCTGATTGAAAAAACATCATTAATTAGAACCGAACCTTGTACTCTTAATACAACGAAAGTATTAATTAGCTAGTACTTTTATTAAAGAGAATTATATATATTTATATATAAAACAGTGATTCTCTGCAACAATGCATTTTAGGAGCTACTGACCCTCTCAATACAACAAATATGCAAGACAAAAGAAGAAGAACATCTTGTTAGAGGCATCAGTAAGCCGGCTTTCACATGAGAACGTTCGCTAAACCTAGTGAAGGAAAATGGGGAGACAGGAGACAAAGCCCACAGTCCAGCCAAGGTGAAGAACAGAAGAGGAAACTGCCCCAAATAACAAAGTAGACACAACAAACATATCTGCAGAGTACGTGTGAATTTAAAGCCCCGCTCCCACCACTCTGTTTAGAAACCTGGTGCTGAGTGCTCACACACGCACTTCCTTCCCACCTCCAATAAACTGCAAGCATAAACCAGGCCTCACGTATATTTACAACCCTAACGTCTAGGTCACAGGAAAAACCACAAACCAATAATTTTAAAGTGATTCTGCCACATATTCTATTGGAAAGACTGTGAAAAAAACAAGTATCCTGATACCACTTATTTTGGTAAGAAAGCCAAATGGTAAGATCAGTATGGAGGAGAATTTGGCAACAACTAGTGACACTGCAGATGCATTAACCCCTCGACCCGTCAATCCCACCTCTAGGAATGCAAGATGAAATGACATATGCACAAGAATATTCAATATTCAATAGTATTATTTGTAATAGTAAAAGGATGGAAGAAATTCTCATCAGTGTTAGCCTGTACATTATATTTATCTATACAATGGAGTATTATACAGCCTAAAAAGGAATGAAGAGTATCTCTATATAATGATCCAAAGTGATGGCTAAGACATAATTCTAAATTAAAAAAAAGTACAGAGCAGTGTATAGAGCATGCTTTTACATAACACAAGGGTGAAAATATAAATATATACATATCTAATATTTTTTAAACAAACCAAAAGCCCCCTCAAAAAAGTCATCTATTCACTAAAGGACAGAAGAAATAGAATCACATAATTCTTTTCTTTTCTTTTGTTTTAAAGATTGGCACCTGAGCTAACAACTGTTGCCAATCTTTTTTTCTTTTTTTCCTGCTTTTTCTCCCCAAGTCCCCCCAGTACCTAGTTGTATATTTTAGTTGAAGGTCCTTCTAGCTGTAGCATGTGGGATGCCACCTCAGCATGGCCTGACGAGTGGTGCCATGTCCGTGCCCAGGATCCAAAATGGTGAAGCCCTGGGCCACCGAAGTGGAGCATGCAAACTTAACCAGTGGGCCACGGGGCCGGCCCCACATAATTATTTTCATAGTTAAAGCTAAACAAACAAAAAGAGGCAGCAATTCTCCCAAAATGAAGGAAGAGAAAACAAACAAATCTGATTCTATGTGAAGTTGGTTACATAACCAGACAAGAAAATTATTTTAAGTGACTTTGAAACACAGTATTTAGACCGTACATTTCTCATGAGATATATTCTAGAACAAAAGAAAATATAAAGAAAGTCTAAACTGCATTTAGAAGCCATTGTTAGTAAAGTTGGTAAAAAAATTTTGAAACGATTATAGGTATATTATATGATAAAACAAATAAGCAATTATCTTATGAATCAAGATTTTCTTCACAGAAGAAAAGAGATACAAGAATAAAATTAAGACTTTAAGTAAAAATTCCATAATGTTTAATCGGAAATGTCAGCGTAAACTCATGATTTTTTTATATTAAAAAACAGCTACATCTGTCCACTAAGAAAAACACACAAGCAGTGACAGTCCAGTAATGAGCTCCTAGAACCCAGGGTGTGATCTTTATAGACCATTTTCTAATGAAGGAACCAGGATTCTGTGATTCCAACTTTAGGCAGTACAAGTGACCATAAACTATCTTACAGTACCAGAAAGTAAAGTCTGAATCATAAACATACTTAGATTCTATTTTCTGTCTTTCATTACACTATATGCACCTGTAGTTTAGATATTATATTGAGGATGACCAGGGTTTGTTAAAGGGATACAAGAGGCAAGTTCAAAAATCGGCCAATTTAAACATCCAAAATAGTAACAATAGTTCAAAATATATCAAGTACATTAAAAACCCATGACATTTAGTAATGCTACTAAAAGCAACAACAACAAAACCTTTAGAAAATGCTAGAGAGAGAATTCATTATTCTGAAAATGGAAAAGAAATAGAGAATATCAAGTATTTATCTTATTCTTCCTATATAAATTGTAATTCACAACCAAATATTTGATGAGGGCTATGAAATAATTTCAGCTAACAAATAAAGAATAAATGATACAACTAAAATGCCACAAATTTGCAACTTTTAATGTAGTAATAAATCTAAGGAGTCATTTTCAATGGCTTCTAAAACCCTCAGGTCAAAGACTGATAGGGAATTTTCTAATGAATAGATTAGGCTGACAACTCCAAAAGCCACTGATCAATCTCAACATAACAGAAAGAGACAAGCAGACATTAATTTAGAGATATTAAGCAGACATCCCCTGATATGATGCAATAGAAATTAACTACTATCACTGCCCATGAAGTATTCCAGGGAAAAAAATCAACTTGAATTTGTGAAGCCACTATTTCTGGACCTCGTATGTTTGGTTTGAAAGAAATACAAGGCATAGAAAAACACGCTAAATGACACTATGAGGGGGCAATCATCAAAATCCAGAATGTGGAAAATTCTACAGGACAAGTGACCCAGTTTTGTCAAAGAATGGCAAGAAAAAAAAGGGGGGGGGGGGATGTGAACCCACAGATTACAGATTTTAGACCCGATATCAAAAGCATGATCCATAAAGTAAAAATTGATAAATTGAACTTCATCAAACTTTAAAACTTTTGCTCTGCGAAAGACCCTGTTAAGAGGACTGGCTACAGAGAAGGAGAAAATATTTGCAAACTACACATCCGATAAAGCACTGGCAAAAAGAACTATCAAAGTCAACAACAACAAAAAAGAAACTAGAAAATGAGCAAAAGACACAGACATTTCAGTGAAGACGAGATACAGATGGCAAATAAGTCTATGAAAAGATGTTTAACGTCATTAGCCATTAGGGAAATGCAAATTAAAATCGCAGTGACCTATCACTACACATCTACTGGAACGGCTTAAATAAAAAATAGTGACCATACAAAAGGCTGGCAGGATGGGGATGGATGTTGGCCGCTGAATCACTCATATATTGCTGGTAAGAATATAAAATGGTACAGTCCCTCTGGACAACAGTTTGGCAGTTTCTTATAGAACTAAACACGCAGTTACCATATGACTAGCAATTGTACCCTTGGGCATTTATCAGAGAGAAATGAAGTTTATGTTATGCAAAAAATCTATACACAAATGTTCATACAGCTTTATTTACAACAGCCCCAGACTGGACATCCTTCAAAAGCCAAAAGGTTAAACCAACTGTAGTGCATCCATACCCTGGAATACTACACAAAAATAAGGACAGACCACTGATGTGTGTGATAATGTGGATGAATCTCCAAGGAATTACACAAAGTGAAAAAAGCAAATCCCAAAGGTCACATACTGTGTGTGCAATTCCACTTACACAGCATTCCTGAAATAACAAAATTATAGAAATTGAGAACAGATTGGCAGTTGCCAGAGGTCAAGGCTGGGGACTGGAGAATGGGGAGGTGAATGTGGTCATAAAAGAACAACAGGAGGGCTCCTTGCAGTGACGGGCTTGTCCTATATCTTGATGGCATCAACATCAATACCCTGGTTGTGCTACTGCACTATAGCTTCCAAGATGTCATCACTGAGAGAAACTAGATAAAGAGTACAAGGGATCTCTGTACTATTTCTTACGATGCATGTAATAATCTAAAATTATCTCAAAATAAAAAGGTTAATGAAAAAAGATTTATAAAATAAATTAATCAAATGCAATATGTGGACATATCTCAGATCCTGATTTAAACAAATCAAATGTAAAAAAATTCAGGGAAATGTGAACACAGATTAGATATTAAGGAACTATTATTATTTTTTGTAATATGGACATTGCTAATTTTGTTAGGCTCGACAATGGCATAATGAATGCACCTTTTTTTTTTTTAAAGATTGTATTTTATTTTTTTTTCTCCCCAAAGCCTCCCAGTACATAGTTGTATATCCTTCGTTGTGGGTCCTTCTAGTTGTGGCACGTGGGACACTGCCTCACCGTGGTTTGATGAGCAGTGCCATGTCCACGCCTAGGATTCGAACCAACGAAACACTGGGCCGCCTGCAGTGGAGCACGTGAACTTAACCACTCGGTCATGGGGCCAGCCCCATGAATGTACATTTTTAAAAGTGTTATCAGTTACATATAGCAAAAAAAGTTAATAGTAGAAAGATAGATAAACTAAAAATGGTAAAATGCTGAAGCTGAGTGATAGGTACACGAGGTTCACTGAAATACTCATTCTAAATTTTTTACACTGGAAACATTCCCTAATAAAGTGGGTTTTTTAAATTAAAAATAATAAACACAGTGGTCTGCATATGTAATTATCCCAAGTACATGACAAAAACAAATGCAAATTATTTGGGGTAAGACCCCAGGCATCAAAGAATTTTCCACAGATAAAAGTTTCTTGAAAGATATATAGCACAACATCAAGTAGTATTAAATACTCAAATAAGAGGAGAAGATCCAAGATGGCGCCGTGAGTAGTCCTCTTTTTCTCTCCCCCTTTGAGTCTACAATTATTTGGACACTTATCGCTTGACAAAGGATATCCAGACAGCATCTCAGGACGTCTGAGATACCCACGCGACTATACATCGGAAGGCGGACGGACTTTCCTCCGGGAGGATGTGGAAATAGGTGAAAACTCTCCGACCCCGACGAGCAGCCTAGTACCCGCAAGCGGCTTTCTTCCAACGGACGCCCCCAGAGGATCTACACACATCTAGGGCAGGAGCGAGCACACAACAGAGGAGCGACGGTGGAAACAGGTGACCAGAACCCTACCTAAACCCCCCGCAATTACTCCTAAACGCAGAGGGAAACTTTGGAGTTGCACACCTGAGCCCACGGGGAAAGTCTCTCCCTGCCATTGGCGGGGAGACCCCGCCTGGTGTTCGCGGCGCCCGGAGGGTCCCAGAGAGAGTCGCTGAGGGTACGGAGGGCTCCCAGCTGCCGTTGCCCGCCCTGAGGGAGTAGGAATTGCCAGAGATCTCGGAGAGGACCGGGGCTGGGGGAAGTTTCAAAGGCCGGCTCTGCGACCCGGAGGGGAAGCCTCGGAGTTCCGCCCGGGCAGCAGACAAAACTCTCTGTCTGCCATTAGCAGAGGGTCCACGCCGAGCATTCACGGCTCCGGGAGAGGCCCGGAGAGAATCCCAGAGGGCGGGGCAACCCCCAGCGGCCGTTGCCCGCCCCGTGGGACTAGGGATTGCCGGAGATCTCGGAGAGGACCGGGGCTGGGGGAAGTTTCAAAGGCCGGCTCTGCGACCCGGAGGGGAAGCCTCGGAGTTCCGCCCGGGCAGCAGACAAAACTCTCTGTCTGCCATTAGCAGAGGGGCCACGCCCAGCATTCAAGGCTCCGGGAGAGGCCCAGAGAGAAGATAGCCGGAGATCTCGGAGAGGACTGGGGCTGGGGGGAAGTTCCAGAGACCCAGCTTCGTAGCCTAGGGGGAAACCCTACAGGCTCACAGCAGCCTTAGGGAAAGCCTCTGCTCAGCACCAGTAGAAGGCACCCAGCCGCCAGCCATAAGACTGGAAGACCCCAGGGCAAAAGCAGCATAGCTAGGTGAACTAACCACAGACTGTAGAAGATGCCAATAGCTCTCCTGCGACCCATAGAGGACAAGTGAGATTTTGTGGGTGCTGACAGCAACGGAGAGACAAATATAAGTGATCCCACCCCTGGCCGCTGGAAAAGCCCATAACACCGTTGCAGACCCCAAGGAGGGAGCACGTCTAGGTGGGCTGCAACAGTAGGCACCAGCAGCCTGAAGCCCCCCTGTGACGGCCCCCACGGCAGAGGAGGGAATCCAAAGGGCCACTGTGGCTATGAGGAGGGGCCCAGGCCCAGTTAGCAACTGCAGACAGAGTTCCTGGTTGGTGCAGTATAAACAGCTGCTCCCCTACCTCAGCAGCTGAAACAAGTGAAAGGAGCAACTAAACTCTATCTCCATGCGGAGGCACAAATCAACAACATCAAGCAATATGAAAAAATACATTAAATCTCCAGAGAAGAAAGAAAGTAACAAATACACAGAAAACAATCCCAAAGAAAATGAGATACATAACCTAAATGATGATGACTTCAAAAAGCCATCATTAAAATTCTCAATGAGTTAAGAGAGAATTCTGACCGACAACTCAACGAGTTCAGGAGCTATGTCACAAAAGAGTTTGATACGATAAAGAAGAACCAAACAGAAATATTGGAAATGAAGAACACAATAGAGGAGATTAAGAAAAATCTAGATGCTCTGAACAGTAGGGTCGATAATATGGAGGAAAGAATTAGCAATTTGGAAGATGGCAATATAGAATTGCTGCAGGCAGAGGAGGAGAGAGAAGCAAGACTAAAAAGAAATGAAGAAACTCTCCGAGAATTATCAGACACAATTAGGAGATGCAACGTAAGGATTATAGGTATACCAGAGGGAGAAGAGAAGGAGAAAGGGGCAGAAAGCCTATTCAAAGAAATAATGGCTGAGAACTTCCCAAATCTGGTGAGGGAGATGGATCTTCAGGTGACAGAAGCCAATAGATCTCCAAACTTTATCAATGCAAGAAGACCAACTCCACGGCATATAGTAGTGAAGCTAGCAAAAGTCAACGATAAGGAGAAAATACTAAGGACAGCCAGGCAAAAGAAACTAACCTACAAAGGAACCCCCATCAGGCTATCAGCAGATTTCTCAGCAGAAACTTTACAGGCTAGAAGAGAGTGGAATGATATATTCAAAAATCTGAAGGACAAAAATCTACAGCCGAGAATTCTCTACCCAGCGAAATTATCCTTCAAATACGATGGAGAAATAAAAACTTTCCCAGATAAACAAAAATTAAGGGAGTTCATTGCCACAAAACCTCCTCTTCAGGAAATCCTCAGGAAAACCCTCATTCCTGAAAAATCCAAAAAAGGAAAGGGGCTACAAAACCAAGAGCAGAGGAGATAAGTAGAAGGACAACAACAGAGAGTAGCAGCTCTACATCAGAACAGATTAAACCATGGGACGAGAAACAAAGGAAACTGAAGAAAACCGGAAAACAAGACACAAAATGGTAGTGGTAGGCCCCCACGTCTCAATAATCACTCTAAATGTAAATGGTTTGAACTCCCCAATCAAAAGACACAGAGTGGCAGGATGGATCAAAGAACAAGATCCAACAATATGCTGCCTCCAGGAAACACACCTCAGCCCCAAAGACAAACACAGACTCAGAGTGAAGGGATGGAGAACAATACTCCAAGCTAATAATGAACAAAAGAAAGCAGGTCTCGCTATACTAATATCAGACAAGGTAGATTTCAAAGCAAAACAGATAAAGAAAGATAAAGAGGGACAGTATATAATGATAAAAGGGACTCTCCACCAAGAAGACATAACACTTATAAATATATATGCACCCAACACAGGAGCACCAAAATTTGTAAAGCAACTCTTAACAGAACTAAAAGAAGACATCAACAACAATACAATAATAGTAGGGGACCTCAACACACCATTAACACCAATGGACAGAACATCCAGACAGAAAATCAACAAGGAAATAATAGAATTAAACGAAAAATTAGACCAGATGGACTTAATAGATATATATAGAACACTTCATCCAAAAACAGCAGGATACACATTCTTCTCAAGTGCACATGGAACATTCTCAAGTATTGACCATATTTTGGGAACCAAAGCAAACATCAATAAATACAAGAGAGTTGAAATAATATCAAGCATCTTTTCTGATCATAATGCTATTAAACTAGAAATCAACTACAAGAAAAAAGCAGAGAAAGGTGCAAAAATGTGGAGACTAAACAACACGCTTCTCAACAAACAATGGATCATTGAAGAAATTAAAGAAGAAATTAAATTTTATCTGGAGACTAATGAAAATGAGAACACGACATACCAAATCATTTGGGATGCAGCAAAAGCAGTCCTAAGAGGGAAATTCATCGCAATACAGGCTCACCTCACTAAACAAGAAAAAGCTCACATAAGCAACCTCAAACGACACCTAACAGAACTAGAAAAAGAAGAACAAACAAAGCCCAGAGTCAGTAGAAGGAGGGAAATAATAAAAATAAGAGCAGAAATAAACGATATTGAAACAAAAAAGACAATACAAAGGATCAATGAAACAAAGAGTTGGTTCTTCGAAAGAATTAACAAAATTGACAAACTCCTAGCCAGACTCACCAAGAAAAGAAGAGAGAAATCGCAAATTAATAAAATTAGGAATGACAGGGGAGAAATCACAACAGATACCAATGAAATACAAGAGATCATAAGAGAATACTATGAAAAACTATATGCCAACAAATTGAACAACCTGGAAGAAATGGACAAATTCCTAGACTCCTACAATCTCCCCAAACTGAATCAGGAAGAAATGGAGAATCTGAATAGGCCAATCACAAGTAAGGAAATAGAAACGGTAATCAAAAACCTCCCCAAAAATAAGAGTCCAGGACCAGACGGCTTCTCTGGAGAATTCTACCAAACATTCAAAGAAGACTTAATACCTATTCTCCTCAAACTGTTCCAGAAAATTGAGAAAGATGGAGAACTCCCTAACACATTCTATGAAGCCAACATCACTCTGATCCCCAAACCTGACAAGGACAACACAAAGAAGGAGAACTACAGGCCGATATCACTGATGAACATAGATGCAAAAATCCTCAACAAAATTTTGGCAAACCGATTACAGCAATACATCAAAAAGATTATACACCATGATCAAGTGGGATTTATACCAGGGACACAGGGATGGTTCAACATCCACAAGTCAATCAACGTGATACACTACATCAACAAAATGAAAAACAAAAACCACATAATCATCTCAATAGATGCAGAGAAAGCATTCGACAAGATCCAACACCCATTTATGATAAAAACCCTCAGTAAAATGGGTATAGAAGGAAAGTACCTCAACATAATAAAGGCCATATATGATAGACCCACAGCCAACATCATACTCAATGGACAAAAACTGAAAGCCATCCCACTGAGGACAGGAACAAGACAAGGGTGCCCACTTTCACCACTCCTATTCAACATAGTACTGGAGGTGCTGGCCAGAGCAATTCGGCAGGAAAAAGAAATAAAAGGAATTCAAATAGGTAACGAAGAAGTAAAACTCTCGTTGTTTGCAGAGGACATGATCTTATATATAGAAAACCCCAAAGAATCCACAGAAAAACTATTAGAAATAATCAACAACTACAGCAAAGTAGCAGGGTATAAAATTAACGTGCATAAATCAGTAGCATTTCTATACACTAACAATGAACTAACAGAAAAAGAACTCAAGAACTCAATCCCATTCACAATCGCAACGAAAAGAATAAAATACCTTGGGATAAACTTAACCAAGGAAGTGAAGGATCTATACAATGAAAACTACAAGACTTTCTTGAAAGAAACTGACGATGACATAAAGAGATGGAAAGACAATCCTTGCACATTGATTGGAAGAATAAACATAGTTAAAATGTCCATACTACCTAAAGCAATATACAGATTCAATGCTATCCCAATCAGAATCCCAAGAACATTCTTCACAGAAATTGAACAAACAATCCTAAAATTCATATGGGGCAACAAAAGATCGCGAATTGCTAAAGCAATCCTGAGCAAGAAAAACAAAGCCGGCGGAATCACAATCCCCGATTTCAAAACATACTACAAAGCTACAGTGATCAAAACAGCATGGTACTGGTACAAAAACAGGTCCACAGATCAATGGAACAGAATTGAAAGCCCAGAGATAAAACCACACATCTATGGACAGCTAATCTTCGATAAAGGAGCAGAGGGCCTACAATGGAGAAAAGAAAGTCTCTTCAACAAATGGTGCTGGGAAAACTGGACAGCCACATGCAAAAGATTGAAAATTGACCAGTCTTTTTCACCACACACCAAAATAAACTCAAAATGGATCAAAGACCTAAAGATTAGGCCTGAGACAATAAGTCTTTTGGAAGAAAATATAGGCAGTACACTCTTTGACATCAGTTTCAAAAGAATCTTTTCGGACACTGTAACTCCTCAGTTGAGGGAAACAATAGAAAGAATAAACAAATGGGACTTCATCAGACTAAAGAGCTTCTTCAAGGCAAGGGAAAACAGGATTGAAACAAAAAAACAGCTCACTAATTGGGAAAAAATATTTACAAGCCACTTATTCGACAAAGGGTTAATCTCCATAATATACAAAGAACTCACACTGCTTAACAACAAAAAAAACAAACAACCCGATCAAAAAATGGGCAGAGGACATGAACAGACATTTCTCAAAAGAAGATATGAATATGGCCAATAGACACATGAAAAGATGTTCATCATCGCTAATCATCAGGGAAATGCAAATCAAAACTACACTAAGATATCACCTTACCCCCGTTAGATTGGCAAAAACATCCAAAACCAAGAACGACAAATGTTGGAGAGGTTGTGGAGAAAGAGGAACCCTCATACACTGTTGGTGGGAATGCAAACTGGTACAGCCACTATGGAAAACAGTATGGAGATTTCTCAAAAAGTTAAAAATAGAAATACCCTATGACCCAGCCATCCCATTACTGGGTATCTATCCTAAGAACCTGATATCAGATATCTCAAGAGTCCGTTGCACCCCTATGTTCATCGCAGCATTATTTACAATAGCCAAGATGTGGAACCAGCCTACATGCCCAGAAACTGATGATTGGATAAAGAAGATGTGGTATATATACACAATGGAATACTACTCAGCCATAAAAAAAGACAAAATTGGCCCATTCACAACAACGTGGATGGACCTCGAGGGTATTATGTTAAGCGAAATAAGCCAGTCAGAGAAAGACGAACTCTATATGACTCCACTCATAGGTAGAAATTAGTATATTGATAAGGAGATCTGATCGGTGGTTACCAGGGAAAAGGGGGGGTGGGGGGAGGGCACAGAGGGGGAAGTGGTGTACCCACAACATGACTAACAAAAATGTACAACTGAAATCTCACAAGGTTGTAATCTATCATAACATTAATAAAAAAATAATAATAATAATAAATCACATCAAAATATGAAAAAAAAAAAAATACTCAAATAAACAAGCACCAAGCACCATGAGTGAGGGCCAGGAGAAACAGCAGCAGCAAAAGCAGACTTGTAGTCAGACACTGTAATTAAAAACACAAAATATAAAATAAGTATGTTTATGATTCTTTAAATTAAAAGAGGCTTGGAGATAATAGTAACAAGCAAGCAAAGTTCTAAAAGAATCAAAGAGAATTCCTAGAAGTTAAAAAAAAAAAAAAAAGAAGTAATTGAAATGAAAAAACTCATTGAATGGGTTTAAAAGATTATTAGAAAGAGCTTCAGAAAGAATTAGTGCATTGGTAGACTGAACTGAAAAAGTTATGCAGAATGCAGTCAAGAAAGTCAAAACAATAGAAAACGTGAAGCAGGTTAAAGAAAGATGAAGAAGTCTAATAAAACATGTAATGGCAATTCTAGAAAGATTTAGTAAACAAGGTACAAAAAACTCAAACCATAAAAGAAGTTTAATAAATTTGACACAGTAATAATGAAGAATGTCTATTCATCGAATTACACCAAAAAACAGTGAAATGACATGCCATGCACTGCCAACAAAGATAGCAGACAGAGAATTATGTATCCATCAAGACAAGCCAGGTTATCCTGCATTAAAAAACAACACCCATATCATGACTTAAAACAAAAAAGATTTATTTCTCATGCTACAGCTTGACAAGAGGCATTGCATATCTAATTACTCAGGGAGTCAGGCTGACAGAGGGTTCATATTAATACATACTTCCACAATGACTGACGCATAGAAAGGGGATGTGGAAAATTGTGCACTGGCTCTTAAACATTCTGTCTGGATAGAGCATGCCATTTCCAGTGAATTTCACTGGCCAAAGCAAGGCACAGGGCCACATCTGACTTCAAAGGGGACAGAAAGTTAAATTCTATTGTGTGCCCAAAACAAGGAGAAGCAGAACATTTGAGAGGAGTCCTAATAACAAATTGGCAACTAGAATAAATAAGGAACTCTTTCAGAAAAATAATAAAAAGATAAAAATCCCAAATAGAACGATAGGTAAAAGAAATTAACAGAAATATCACAGAAAAGAATGCTGAAATGAGCTATAAGCATATTAAAAGTCAGAACTGTTAGTTCTTAAACATTACTAAGTATTTGGATTAAGTTTTGTCCCTCAAATTCTTATACACTTGCACTCCAGAATTTCCCTAATTACATAAAGAAACGAGGAAAACCAGCAATTAAAAACATTCACAATATTATTTTTTATCTTGAGAACATGTAGGTAATAGGTTGCATCTGCTTGGCTATATAAAAGGGTGCGATTTCTTTCTGTCTTTGCAATCTCTTAGCAATTGCCTGTAATGTGCATCACATTCTGGTTTAATGCTTATTTAGTAATAAAACTGTGTTCTTTCTCTACTAAAAAAAGTAGTGACAACAGAACTGAACAAGGAAAGGAAATAACATCAAAACTGACATCCATAATATGAAAAAAATGTAAAATGTGTGTTTTTCAAGATTTACTGGTCCTGTAATAAGAAGGCCCCTTAGAGCACCTAGTCAGCCTTAGTGTCGGGAGCAGAAGTGCCAATGCCTTTTGTTTTGAGGAAGATCAGCTCTGGGCTAACATCCGCCGCCAATCCTCCTCTTTTTGCTGAGGAAGATTGGCCCCGAGCTAACATCTGTGCCCAACTTCCTCTACTTTATATGTGGGACACCTGCCACAGCATGGCTTGATAAGTGGTGCATAAGTCCGCACTGGGGATCCAAACCAGGGAACCCTGGGCCACCAAAGCAGAATGTGTGAACTTAACCCCTGCACCACCAGGCCAGTCCCCCAATGCCTTTGGTTTTAATGGTAGATTAATTCTAAAATATGACAGCAGTTGGGATTTTTCTCTTTTAATAACAGCATAAAGAATTAAATTTCAGAAAAAAAGAGTAACACTTAGAACTATTTTAAAAAATCACTTGAATGTGGGATTCAGCTACATTAGTACCTGGAGAGAAACACTGGCCTCAAATGCCAAATATTAGAAAAAGAAAAGCTGAAAATCAATGATCTAAGCTTCCATTTCAAGAAGCTAAAAAAAGAGCAGCAAATCAAAGTCTAAAAGAGCAGAAGGGAATACTAAAGATTAAATCAGAAGTCAATATAATAGAAAACAAACGTTGACAGAAAAATCAACAAAGTCAAAATCTGGGTTGTTTGAAAACAGTAATAAGTGGCAAACCCTTAGCAAAACTGAGCAAGGCAAATCACATGTAATTTCCTATTGACTTTTCTTGGATAGAAGCATAAATTAATAAAAGCAAGGCTGTAGACAATTTCTAAAAAGGTCATTTAGCCTCACCTTCATTCAACTTTAAATTGGGTATCTCCATTTAAATATTATAGTATTAAAAAAGGATAAAGGGAAGAGAGTGAAAATGGAGACCAAATCAATGTATCACTGCTACTGAAAAATTTACTCAAAATAAGTAATCTGCCAAGAGCAGGTCAAGAAAGCCATTCATAAGAACAGATCAACATTTAATGAATCTCCCGCCCTAAAATTTTCATTCCATCTAAATAAATGATTTCAGAGTCTTACCATCTGAATTTTGCCAATTTGAAGAATCTATTAAAGATAATATAACATATGAAAGATTGATACTCAAAGGGAAGAAACACTAAGAGGATAGTTATTTTCATCAAGCCCTATAAAGAAGTTTCAAAAAGCACCGTAAGTCATGGCTTCTTAAACTTGTCCCTTGACGTACCTCTGACGGCATAAGAGACTGAATTGGAATTCCCAAGGAACTGAGAAGGACTTGCATCAGCCCTGCGAGGGCTCAAAAAAGTATGAAGGCTAACGTTTTATTTTTATAAAGTTGTGAGAACTTTGCATTCCACTCCATAAAAATATTAATAATGCCTTTTCCCTCCCAAATCTTCACACCATATCTAATTTCTTATTTCTCAAACACATGCTTGAGGGGTTCCCTAAATCCAGGTTGGGGAGCACAGGAGCAGGTATTATTTATTACAGATCACTGGCATTTATATGATTACTTAAGACTTGTGAATCAAACATCTGTCCATGGATAATTCTTAAGTAGAATTATTTCATACTAATTATTACAATAATTATGACTGAGCTGACTCAGTTACATAGGACAATCTAACTGCGTTTATAATAAATACCTATCTGCCTGCAAACGTAAACTGTAGATTTTGGAGCTTACTTTCACTTCCAGGCAGAAGTAAACAGTATTACCGAAAAAATATTTATAAATTTGCCAGATAAGGTTAGAGTTTGAAATCAAAATTAAATATCTTATGTTCTTTGACTAGTTTAATTGAAAAATTTCTGTAAGAGCAGTTGATTCATATTCTGAATAACTCATCCCCTTTATCTTCATAATTAAAATAATTTAGAACTTACTGAACAAAACGATTTTTTAAAAGCAATTCACACAGAACTTAATAAAAGCACAACCAGAAGGTAATACAGCAAAGGGAATTACGGAGGGCCAAAAAGCAAATAAATCCAATCCATCAACCCCACACGATGCACTGAGTCTCCTGGCAAAGACAACTTTCAGAAATTTGATGAAAAAGATAAACAACACCCAAAATATTGTACTTCAAAAGCAAAAATTTACCCATAAGACATAATTGTTTCAATATAAACAACTTTCTTTAAAGGACTAAATATTTTCACTTAGATTTGGTTTCAGTCATAGAAGAAAAAGTATACACTCGAATAAGACACACATTACTATACTTTTTAATGTACCTGTAAAATAGCCTGAGACCCACTTTAAGGATTTCTCAAAGAGTTAAAGTTTTCCCATTGATATCAAGATCCTACTCTTATTAAACATTCTTCTTGCTAAAGTAAGAAATAAAATAGCTGCAGAGTGTGATCTGAATACTAATTTAAACAAATAATAAGATTAAAGAAAAGAGAGGCTGGGGAGTGGTTAAGAGTGAAGATAAGAACAAATGTACAGATTATAAACTGAAAAAATTATGTACAAGGAGCCTATTCTTTTTTTTTTTTTTTTTGAGGAAGGTTTTCCTGAGCTAACATCTGTGCCCATCTTCCTCTATTTTATATGTGGGATGCCACCACAGCATCTTGTAGGTCCGCATCTGGGATCCAAATTGGAGAACCCTGGGCCACCAAAGCAGAGCAAGCAAACTTAACTGCTACACCACCAGGCGGGGCCCAGACCTAGTCTTAATTACATTTTTATGCTCTGTTTTCATTTTATTCTTAATTCAAAAGTCAGCACATCTATAAAAAAAATACTCTTATAAGCCACAATTTCTTTTCATGGTTAAATTACTGTAATTATCACCCTGTTCACATTTATAGTACTCAAAAATATTACTGTGAAATGTGTATTTTACACTTTGTCTAAAATAATTAGGTATTATCAATACTGCCTAAAAATTGTTTACAAGGCAACAAACTGAAAATTTTGCTTAAAACATACATACATTTTAATTCAGTTAATGTTAAGAAAAATACTAAAAATATCCCCAACCCCCCAATAATCCACATCCATCAGCCATGGAAACATATGGTGGTCTGCTTTTACAAAGGGCCCAATAGCCAAGGGAAAAGTCCTAAGAATGTTCTTCTCCCAAGAATTAATATTCTTTACTTCATGTATATTATCATTTTCAACTTTCATTTCTTCAATAACCTAGTCTAGCAGCTCATTCACTAGTTATACAATGCTTAATAATTTGTACAACTTTCAGAACCGAACAGCTAATTTCTGAGACCTGATCATGTGCCAGAAACTGTTCTAAGAAATTCACATGTATTAATTCATTTAATCTTTACAAAAACCCTATGAAGTAGGTACTACTGTTAGCTTCATTTTAGATACAAGGAAACTGAGGCACGGAAGGTTCAGTAACATGCCCAAGGTAACAAACCTATGAGCGGCAAAATAGGGCCAAGAATTCTGGTGGTCTGACTCCAGAGAACATTCTTAACCCTGTCATATGCTACCTGCCTGCCTTCATGCGCTGTACAGAAAATGAGAAATAAGATCATGTCTGTGGCCAGCGAATTGCTACCCAAGAAAGTTCTCTTGTGATGCACACTCCCTCATCATTTACCAATGCAAAGCCCTGTGAGAAACCTGGCCATACCAAGTAAATCCTGGTTCCCAGTCTTGGGAGAATGGAAAAGGTACATAAACAATTATTATAATATACTGTAAAAAGCTGTAATAGAAGCTTAAACTAAAGTGCAAAATGTACTCCAGGAAAAGAGAGATTTTATACATGTTTAAAGGGCAGAAAAGGAAAGCTTCATAGAGGAGTTGATGTCTGAGATGAGCCTTAAAGAACTAAGAGTTTGCCAGACGAGGAAGGTAAAACACTTTAAGAGAAAATAAGGCAATTTGCTCAAACACATCTTGCTCTCACTAATCACCAGTAACTTCCACTAAGGGGTAAACTACTTGTACCAAAAATATATAAATGAAACCTGACTATAGAAATAAAAGATATTAAAACAACAGTCATCTTTGCCATCAAAACAACAATTTTTACAGTTAATTTTTATGTAACATTGTAATCAATTTTTAAGTTTTTGTTCCTGATTTTTTATTACTATCTATTTTTATTTTTTATTTTTATCTACTGATCTTTTTTAAAAAACAAGAAATCCTGCAGTGAAAAGATTTTTTCTCTAATGGAACAACAAAGGAATAAAAAATTCAAAAAAAAAAAAAATGGCAAGAAGTAACAGAGCTGGGGGAAGTAAGTCTTATATGTCCTTATCATGAATCACTGGACATATGAGATTATTTCAGAAAATATTTTAAGTAAACAAAACAATACATATTAAACGTGCAATTTTATCTGGCTTAAAATTTTCAGAGTAATGTATACAAAAGAAGAAAATTATAAGAGCGGAAAAAACCCTTAAATTTGAGTCATAAGCACATTTCTTGTCAAAGAGAGGAAAGGCCAAAACATACCTGTACAATTGAAAACGTTAATTAATCTCCTTATACTTTCCCTGACTCTAACTTATTAAACTACTTATATAATTATTATTCCATCATTTAAGGCAAGAAGAGAGATCAGGAAAGGCCATGTATGCTCATGGTGGTTGGCTGCAATGGCACGGCTTCACTGCCAGACCAAACTAAAAACAACAAAAACATTTCAACATCCACCAGTTTACAATGCTACTACCTATGACAGGCTTCAAGGCCAGTTTCTGGATTGTTGATAAGCCAAATCACAAGCCAAGTTTTCTAAGTGATAAAGGCTATAAAATCCTGAAAAGCTCTGTACTAACAAGAAAGAGTATTAAATATGAGCCAACGATACCCCATCACTGTGGGTATAGGTATGTGTGTGCATGCATATTACACAGATACACCTGTGTTGGTGAAGATGGGATGGGAAAAGTTAATTCTTAAGTTTCGTGGACGAATCCAAGAATATTTGAGGAAAGACAAGATTTTAGGCCACCTCTGTGAAACGCAAGCCTATACAGAAAAATGACAAGGGACCTTAGACAATTTGAATGTATATCATGAGCGATCATGACAATGAAACATAAAATTCACCTAATGTGTAATTTTGCTGATGGTCCTGAGGACAGAAAGTAACACAGGCGCAAACAAGAAGCATCTCTGGCAACTGTATCATACAATGCCAGGATCTTATCTATGCACTTGTAACGTCATGCTGAAAACAGATGGAAAACCGCAACACCAAGTGAGTCAATCCGGCTTGTAGGACAAGAATTAGGGATGCTTACCTTGAATGGGTTTATCAGGCAATCAGAAATAAGGCATTAAAAAATGGCTCTACTGGTAGAGGAAAATGTGAAAAATAAGAACAGACACTCACAGGCACAAATATTAACATCCTGCAGAGATTAAACTGTTTCTATTTAACTGATAACAATTTTACCAAAGAGCAATTCCATTCAATAGAAACGAAAATGTAAAATTAAAGGCAAGCCTAAATCTGGAAATTCATAAATCTAAGAGGCAAGTGAGAATTTACTAAATAACATGCTAACAAGCAATGATTGGCTTTTAAAATTACATCCTTAACTGAGGACATCTTTCAAAATAAAGGCAAAGTTCACAAACAACTGAAGACAAAAATCATATCTAGATTAAGCCATGAAACAGTTAGTGGGCCGTAACAGAAGCAAACAGATGTACAGCTCTGCAATATATGATGCCTACATTGCTATACTGGATTACAAGTCCATTAAACACCTGTGTCCAAATCTGCAGGGTATATTCTTTTCTTATTTGTTGAAAATACTTAAAAAAAATAAAAAATATATACTATAGCTTAAAATGGGTTCTTCTAGATTTCTGCATCCTTAATGTGGTGCACGTAAAAGAAAAATCTTTCAAAGACAGGGGATTCTATGCAATATATTTTAATTTGAAAATGCTGGCTCATGAAAATGTGGTTTTAAAATAGATTTAAAATAGTTAGTTATTTAGCACTTACCCATTGTTTCAGCCAAACTAGAAAGGTCTGAAAAATGTTGGATATATTTTAGAAAGCCTATCTGCTCCTTTTTTAATCACATAAGTGGAATTTTCCAGTTTCTTAACTCAGGAATCCTAGTAGAAGTACCAACGTTAGGAGGGGACTTGTAGGATTTAGTAGATAATATAAATGATATTGCCAATCCACAAAGAAACTCAAAACTTTTTAGCACAAGCCTACTTAAGGGCTGAAATGCAAATTTCATTAGAGAAATAAGATCATCCAGAGCTGACTGCCTTACAACAACTGCCATAAATTACAGTGTCTAATGCTCCACCTAAAGCACTTAACACAATCTGCTAGACTTCAACTCCACTGATGTTTACAAGGAAAGGCAGACAGAAGGATAATGCAAACTCTTAAGTTATATCCTGGTGAAGAGGAAGAAGGAAAGTTCTTAGTTATCACTTTCTGGACACACCAATCTCCTTCCCTTAGTGAAGGGGTTCTGAAAGCACCTTGGTTCCAAACGGTGGCTCCTTTCATCTCAGGTTCCAGTAACTCAGTATTGTTTGTTACAACACCTGCCTTATAAAGGCAGAGATCATACCTGACCAATCCTCCAAAATGAAAGGAGCCCTTTACAACAATTAGAATCTAACTAGGAGAGCAGAAACCACAGGCTATGAAAACACAAGAAATTAATGCAGAAAGTTGGCTATATAAAAGGTAAAAGATAAGAAATCAAGAGGGGAGCGAGACAACCGACACAAGCAACATCAGGAAGTAACTACCACTCCTACCCTAGAGAGCCAAGAGGAAGAGTCACGGCTGCAAGAGCCCAGAGCTGGGGTTGCACAGTGGGTGAGAGAATCATGACAGGCCTGTCCACTGGGAATTGGAGCCACATAAGAAACAGCTTCTGCCAGCAACACTACCACAGGCAAAGTGAGAAGGGAAGAACCGTCTTGGAGGCTCCCTTCCTCATATCTCCCATTAGGTTTCTCATTGGGCTCCCCAAACTCAGTGGATGCCGGCTGTCACTGGAGCTTTGTCACAGGGCTAGGAAAAGTGGCCGGCAGAGTCAGCCCTCCTTCAGTGCAGAACAAAGCAGGAGAGCACACAATGGATCTGAGGGCAACGAGCCCAGGACCAGCAGCACACCCTTCAATAAAGTTCACATCATCAACGTGACAAACTCCTAAGCTTATTCAATCCAGCTAATTTTTTGTTATACTAATCGGCTCTATGATTTCAATAGCTTCTAGATCATCTTTCAGATTTTAAAATTAAATTCCTATGACACTAATATCCAGAAGTATAATTCTGCTGGCAGGGCAGGAACTATCCAACTGGTTATAATCAGATATGCAAAAATATTCAACTGAGGCGACAAGAAGTTCAGTAAAGTCTGTCTTTTCGTTTGTCTATAAAGTCTAATTTGGAGTAATTTAAAAAATACATTTTCCAAAAAACTAAAATAGTCCCTAGAGGGATGAGAACCTTGTCAGCCAACATTTAGTATAAACATTTAAAATTGTCGCCAAGGAAATGCCTCAAATGTGCTTTCTCCAAAGCGCTTTTTGCCAGCTTTAAAGAGATGTGAATTTAGTAATCTATAATTAAAAATCCGACATCTTCGGACCCAATTCACAAGACAAATCAGAGTGCTGACACAAATTCTTTGGCATAAGAAAAATAATGGTGTTGTGATCAAGAATTATTAAAAGCCAACCCTAGCATAAAAAAATCAACACGCTGTTTCACATACAGAGGAGCAACTCCAGCAACAGTGACTGCCACGGGCTCCAGGCTGGAACCTACCGCTACATCGAATCCCAACATTGCACAAGCTCCCTGACATGCCTGCTCTTTTGCTACAATTACTATGTTTATTCAAATTTTACAGACAATTATAAAGCAAAATTCATTCTTTTCAAATTTTTTGGTAAATTCATTTAACAAAAATGCCTCAAATACAGTTTTTTTACAAAAAAAACTTAAAACATAAGGCTTTGTCTATCTAGAAATACTATCTACCTTATCTTCATTGAATTGGCATATCAATAAGTCAAATTATCTATCAAATGCCATTAATTTTACTTTACATACATTTTTAAATAAATATTCTGCCTTGACTCATGATTTCAACGGCAAATTATAAAGCTATATAACATACTTTAATTTTATTATTTTAATAATACCAGTAAATTCTATTTTATGTGATAAAGGACACTGATTACATAGCCTAACAGAGCAGAAAGACAAGACATTCAGTATGATAGAAACAGTGGCAACATCACGTTAATTTTGACTAAACCATCCTAACCAGTCCTTCCTACTCCTAGCAGGCTTCTAGGCAAACATATTGAGGTGCCTACAAATTTAGAAAGTAGAAAAATAATAATTCTTTATTATGACTTTAAAAGTAAAAGAGCTAATTTATCTTTTTTAAGATTATTAATAGCCAGTAAATAGGTGTCATTTCAGAATAAACTACCAAAGAAAGATTGTAGATGTTTTAAAATAATGCCACCATTCTGTCATTTATCAAATATAATTAAATGCAGAAAAACTGCTACCTTATTCATTGCTTTCATTTTTGTTTTAACCAACAGAAGTAATTTTTTTCTGCAAATACTTACCATCCACTCAGATATAATAACATCCACTTTTTCTACAGGAAGACGAACTTCTTCAATCTTTCCTTTAATTAGTATAACAGTATCTTCAAGTTTATTTAGTCTGAAAATTACAACAACGAATTAAATTAGTATGCTAAACAGATTCTGAAAGTAGTCAAATGACATAATTTCTTGGCAACTGTTTATATTGTTTTTTGGAATCCAAAAGCACGTTCAAAGTTGATTTATCCCCTGGGCTTTATAATTAATTTTTGGTCACTCCACAAATGCCCAAGAATGTTTCTGGTTAATACGGCAATACTCTGAATCAATATTTAAAACTCCAGGCTGAAAAGTAATTTTATCAAGAATACATATCAATAAAGTTATTGCAGCTTAAAAAAGAAAAGGGAGGAGTGGAGACAGACCAGCCAACAAAGGCATGTTTTAAAGGGAAGTGCTGTGTCTGGCTGGAGAGAGAGCTGGAAGCCAGAAGCTCTTACTACGGACTGCACATCCTCTCCCACTCGTCTGCTATGTGAGTTTCACCAAATTATGAAATAATCTTGCTGAGCCTGTGTGCTCATCTGTAAAAGAGAATGATGAGCCTGCCCTATCTACTTCACAGCCTATTATGAGGACCATAAATTTGTGAAAGCTATGAATACACGCTCAAGCACCATATAGAGGTAATGATATTACCATGAAAACAAAATATTGCATGTTGTATAAAACTTGAAATTCTACTCCAATCACAAATTATTTTTATCCAGCTGCATTCATTAGGTATTCTATATATTTGATCATAAGATTAGCAAATATTTTTTACCCCTCTCTTTTGCAATTTGAAATAAATAACAAAGCTAAAAAGATAATTCCGATTAGCTAAAAGCAAGCTGCTAAGTTTACATTTAGCTAAATAAATAAATTCTCAATCTTCAGAGAATGTACATCTGAATTATAGAGGATTTTTTCTGACAAAAAAGGAGGAATTTCCCCCCCAGCTTCATCGAGGTATTATTTACATACAGTTAAACGCATTCATTTTAAGAATAAATTTTGTTGAATTTTAAAAAACAGAGATACCTGGGTGACCACCATAAACATCAATATACAGAACATTTCTATCTCCTCCAAATGATGCATTAGTGCTCCTGCCCAGAAAAGACTCCCACTCACAGGCAATTTTCTTCCTTTCACTATTTAAGATTTGTATTAGGTACAGAATCATATTGAATGCACCCTTTTGTGTCCAGTTTCTTTTGATAAACATACTTTAGATTCTTTTAGATTCAGATGCATGTTCTTGTGTATATAAATAGTTTGTTCCTCGTTACTGATGAGTAGCAGTCCACTGCATGGATAAAACAAAATGTTGTTTATCCACATAGCTGTGGAGGAATTCTGGATTGGTTCTAGCTTTGGGGTATAATGAATAAAGCTGCTATAAACATTTGTGTACAAGTAGAATTGCTTGGTCAAATGGTAATGTATACCTAACTTTTTAAGAACCTGCCAGTTTCCTTACAAACTGCCTATAAAATCTTACATTCCCACTAGCAATGTTACATGCATTCCTGTTGCTTCACATCCTAGTCAACACTCAGTATTGCTGAGCTTTTACATTTTAACTGTGTAATGAGATTTCATATGGTTATAAGTTGCATTTTCCAAATGATCAGCATTTTTTCCATGTGCTTATTTGCCATATTCCCATTACTGTCTTTTGTTCAAATTTTTTGCCTGTTTAAAAAATCAGGTCAGTTGAAAGAGCTTCTTCAAGGTAAATGAAAACAGGATTGAAACAAAAAAACAATCCACTAACTGGGAAAAAATATTTGCAAGTCATATATCCAACAAAGGCTTAATATCCATAATATATAAAGAACTCACACAACTCAACAACAAAAAATCAAACAACCCAATCAAAAAATGGGCTGGAGACATGAACAGACATTTCTCCAAAGAAGATATACTGATGGCCAATAGGCACATGAAAAGATGCTCATCATCGCTGATCATCAGGGAAATCAAATCAAAACTACACTAAGATATCACCTTACACCCATTAGAATGACAAAAATATCTAAAACTAATAGTGACAAACATTGGAGAGGTTGTGGAGAAAAAGGAACCCTCATACACTGCTGGTGGGAATGCAAACTGGTGCAGCCACTATGGAAAACAATATGGAGATTCCTCAAAAAATTAAAAATAGAACTACCATACAACCCAGCTATCCCACTACTGAGTATCTATCCAAAGAACCTGAAGTCAGGAATTCCTAAAGTCCTATGCATTCCAATGTTCAGTGCAGCATTATTTACAATAGCCAAGACGTGGAAGCAACCTAAGTGCTCATCAACAGATGATTGGATAAAGAAGATGTGGTGTGTATATATATATATATATATATATACACAATAGAATACTACTCAGCCGTAAAAAAGAACAAAATCGTCCCATTTGCAACAACATGGATGGACCTTGAGGGAATTATGTTAAGTGAAATAAGCCAGATAGAGAAGGACAATCTCTGTATGACTCCACTCACATGAAGAATCTAAAAATGTAGACAAAGAGAACAGATTAGTGGCTAGCAGGGGAAAGGTAGGTAGGGTTGGGGGTGGGCACAAAGGGTGAAGGGGTGCACCTACAACACGACTGACAAACATTAACGTACAACTGAAATTTCACAAGATTGTAACTTATCATTAACTCAATAAAAAATTTTAAAAAAATCAGGTCAGTTGTAATTTTATCATTGAATTTTAAGAGTTCTTTAGACATTATGGATAAAAATTCTGTCAGATTTATGTACTGTGAATATTTTCTACTATACTGTGGCTTTCTCATTTTTTTAATGGTATGTTATGAAGAGCTAAAGTTTTTAATTTTGATAAGACCAATTTATCATTTTTTTCTTTTGTGGTTCATGCTTTTGGTGTCATACCTAAGAAATTTTTGCCTACATCAAATATTTTCACCTGGTTTCTTCTACAACTGTTTTAGTTTCCACTTTAAGTTAATTTTTCCGTATAGCATCATGTTCATTTTTTTCATAAACATCTCATTAGTGAACAAGAATAGGTTTGGTTTTTTTTTTTTTAAAGATTTTATTTTTCCTTTTTCCAAAAGCCCCCTGGTACATAGTTGTATTATTTTAGTTGTGCGTCCTTCTAGCCGTGGCAGGTGGGATGCCGCCTCAGTGTGGCCTGATGAGCAATGCCATGTCCTCACCTAGGATCTGAACCGGCAAAACCCTGGGCCGCTGCAGCAGAGTGCATGAACTTAATCACTCCGCAACGGGGCCGGCCCCGTGAACAAGAATAGTTTTGTTTCCCCATTTCCAGTTCTTACACCTTTCTTTCTTTCTTTTTTTTTTTTTTTTTTAAATTTTATTCATTTCCTTGTTCTCCCCAAAACCCCCCAGTACATAATTGTATATTCTTAGTTGTGGGTTCTTCTAGTTGTGGCATGTGGGATGCCACCTCAGCATGGCCTGATGAGCAGTACCATGTCCGCACCCAGGATCTGAACCAGTGAAACCCTGGGCCGCCGCTGCAGAGCGTGCGAACTTAACCACTCGGCCACAGGGCTGGCCCCCTATACCTTTCTTTTTATTGCCTTGCTGTACTGTCGAGGATCTCCTTCACCGTGTTGAACAGAAAAGGTGATGGCAAGGATCCCTCTCCTATTCCTGAACTTGAAGTGAATGCTCTCAAGGCTTCATCAAGATGCAGGCCGTAGGTTTTGTTTTTGAGATGCTCTGTATCATGTTAGGACATTGCTTTCTAGCTCTAGTTTGCTAAAGGTTTTAATACATAGATATACTGAATGGACACGAAATTTTATCAAACTTTTTCTTCTGCATCTACTGAAATGATCTCAATAGATTTATTGAGTTGATTTCTCATATTTAAGCAACTTTATATTCCCGGGGTAAACCTTACCTTCCAGTATATTGCTCAATTAGTTTTCTATTTTGATTAGAATTTTTGCATATATATTCACGAATGTGTGACCTGTAATTTTCTGTTCTACGGCCATAGTAGACTTTTAGTATAAAGGTTAGACTGGCCTCATTTATGGATGCTTGATACTTGACAAAGATGACACTGCAAAGTAAAGAATCGTCTTTGTAATAAGTGAGACCGGGACAACTAGGTCATTTAAACAGATTACCAAAACAAAGAATAAAACCGGACCACTACTTCATACCATATATAAAAAACAATGCCCAGTGGATTACAGATCTAAATATAAAAAAAAAGCAACTATAAAGAATTTAGAAGAGAATATGGGAGAATATCTCCATAAGATTCATACTCAAGTCACAAATAGTGACAACCATAAATAAGAATGCTGCTACATGAAAATTGAGAATTTCAGTACATCAGGAGTCACCACGAAGAGAGTAAAAAGGCAAGCAAGAATGAGAGAAGACTTTCGCATTACATAAAACCTATAAACAATTCAAATCTAAAAAAATAAAGATTGTCCACAAATAAATAAGTAAAAGACCCAACTTAAGAAAAACATGAGCAAAAGACGAGAAGAGATATTTCACAGAAAAGGAAATTCAAAAGGTCCATCAATAATCATGTGAAAGGGTGCTCGGCCTCAGTAACAATCACAGGAACGCAATTTAAGTTGCAATTAGATACTGCTATACAATCAATTGAAAAAATTTTTTAAAGGTAGACAATACCAATCAGAATTGTTATATACTACCGGCGGACGTATAAACTGGTATAATCTCTTTGGAAAATAGTTTGGCAATATCTAGAAAATCTGAAGATATGTATACCCTAAAGCACGCAATCCATTTGTAAGTATATACCCCACAGACGTGTGTACCAGGCACACATACAATAAGTCCAGACTAGAATTGTTCATAATAGCCCTAAACTGGGAAACACAAAAGTGTTCATCAAGAACAGAAAAGACAAACTGGGATATATTCATCAATGGCATTCTGTACAACCACCATGGATGAAGCACAGCTACGCACAACATGAATGCACGCTAAAAAGAATGTTGAGCAAAACAACCTAGACAAAAGAATGCATAATATATGATTTCATTTATTTAAAGATCAAAATTGAGCAAACAATGATCTTAAATGAATGCCCGTTTAAGTGTTTAAAATATAAAGCAAAGCAAGGCAGTGACTGACGCACAAGTCAGGATGGTAGTCACCTCAGTCAGGCAGGGGCAGCACCCAACTGAGAAAGGGCGAATGCAAGTGGGTGGGGTTCTGAAGGGCTGACAATGTTCTACTTCTTGTTATTCATGCATACTTATGCATATTATAACATATTATATTTTATGCACTTTAAAATATGTATACTTCACACAAAAGTTAAAAAAGAAAAGAATGCTTAGATATTTGAGTTTTTTTAAGCAGATATTTAACAGAATTCTTTCTGATGAAATTGCTGTAGTTGCTTACTATTTACTGAAATATTTATTAAGGTGTTAACAACTACAAACACTCCAAAGAAAATAAAAAAGCTTCTTAAAAGATCAAAATGTTCCCATTGCCTAGAAATATCTTCAGAACGCTTATGCCAAAACAAGACGTGTTCTGTAAGAGGCCATCTGCTCAGGCTGTTTATTGTCTGCTACAAGTCATAATCCTATTTGCATCAGTAATTACTCGTTCAAATACGAATCTAACAGGAAAGACTGGGATTTCAGGGAATACACAGGAAAAAAGACAAAGGCCATAATTTCCAGTAATTCTGTATTAAAGTAGCTCAACACAGATACCGTTCACATAGATAACCCCTACATGAGTCTGCTCATCTTAATCACCACCTGATTTTCCATTCATGAAAACAACTATAGATTTACCTTACTTTTGTCAGGTGGCTACTCACTACACCTTACTTTAGCATAAAAGCATTCCAAATGAATTCTCTCTCTGGAAACACCTACTCAAAAACTAGCATAGCTTTAATCTATAAAAACAGGACATTGCAATAAAAAGAATATTTTAAATAAGTTTCTTAACTAATCCAATGAGCCCTGAAACTCTATTTTTCTGAGTGGAAATTTTCTTAGAACAACAGTTTCCTATCTTAAAAGTAGTGATTTAACTTTTATTTCATGATACAGAGACATCACCATGATTAATTATCTTGTACTGGGCATTCAGAGATAAAAGACTTAGTTTATGCACTTAAGAACACGCTCTCAGAGAGACAGAAGGGTGAAACGCATAGGGTACTATGGGAGCTCATATGATAAGCCCTTAACTAAGTGAGTGACGTTGGAGCTTAGCCAGGAAAAGACAGAGCACGGCAAAGATGTGTATGAGAATGGGTAAGGGAGGGTCACTTCTGTCTGCACAAACTGCCTGTGTGTGCATGCAAGAGAAACAGCAAATTTGAAGAACTATAAATAGTTTATTATGATTAGAACAACACGGGGTAGTACATAGTGACAAAGTTGGGAGGTAGGTAGAAGTGATGTAGGGAGTCTAGATTTTACTTACAGACAATGAAGAGCCATTTCAGGACTTTCAGAATAGAAAACAGGATCAAATTTGTAACATGCTTCTGCCCAGTGAAGTCATGGTCTACATCCTAAGAAAGAACACGGTATAGTAGGAAGATAGATGTGGAAACAGGGCAGAGCACTATGGGAGCTCATACAGAGAACACCTAATCAAGTAAGTGGCATTTAAAGTTAGTGATAAAATGATTATAAAGTTTACCTAGAAGAATACATGGGTGATAGCTATTTTTTTTAAAAAGCACATGGGGGAGGGGCAGGGAAGAGTACCCTAAGAGATCTAAAAATATACAAGGCACAATGTTACTGTTGGTGGTCTAGTGGTTAACCCTCACGGCCATGGCCCAGGTTCATTTCTCGGTTAGGGAACCACACCACCTGTCTGTTGTCATACTGTGGCAGCTGCCTGCTGCCTGTTGCTGTGATGCTGAAAGCTATGGCACCAGTATTTCTGGTGTTTCAAACACCAGCAGGGTCACCCATGGTGGACAGGTTTCAGTGGAGCTTCCAGGCTAAGACAGACTAGAAGAAGGACATGGCCACCTATTTCTGAAAAAAATTGGCCATGAATAGCAGCAGAACACTGTCTGATACAGTGCTAGAAGGTGAGAGGATGGCACAAAAAGACCAGGCAGGGTTCTGCTCTGCTTTCCACAGGGCACCAGGAGTCAGAATCCACTCAACAGCACTAACAACAAATCATATTACTTTGCTTTCAGTTCAATACAGCATGCAAGTACACATACTTCTCTTTTGTTCCCCAAGCACAGTGAAATGACAATAAAGTAATACAAAATGTAGTAAACTGATAAATGCATGAACGTGTTAGAAGGTGATATCAAAGAACCAAAGATTCTGATAATTTAGTGGAAGAAAAAGGGGAATTAAACCATACTGGTAAATCTGTGAGCAAGGACCCAGCACTCAGTGCACACATCAGAGAAGATCACAGTGGACACAGACCCTGGAGGCAACAGGAATACAAAGTCAAAAGGGACTGAAAAATTACTGGAAGAATGGTGCTCAGACCAGGTCTCCCTTCCCTCCCCTCAGAGAGAAAACGCATACCAGTTACCGTTACTAAAGAATCCAGTCCTCCATTCATAAAGGTAAACTACAAACAAGGATCCTTAACCACTTGAGACAGAGGGAAGATGTATGTACATCCCATAAAAAATAAATAGTACAACCAGGCAGATAATTTCAAACACAGGGTTCAGACTTGGAACAAAAACAAGGCTACCCCATGAACTGCTTCCCTCCTAAATGTATCATTTGTGTTTACAAATGTCTAGCTGAGGAATTACTTAACACTGAGGACATTTATATTTAAAATGAGCAATACCTCAGTTTCTAATACAGTGAAAAAAATGAAAGGAACCATCTGGATTCAAGCAGAGACAACGGTTTTTCAGGCTTTGGTGATGATGATTTACTTGGCTTTGAACATTTGATATCCTGGATCTTGAAAATTCATTAATTCATTCATTAAGTATTTACACTGAATACCTACTACGTGTCAGGTACTCACCCAGGTAGTTGGGGCACACTGGTGAATGAAAGAGAGAAAACCCTTGCCTAGCCCTGGAGAGTTGAGATTCTAGTAAAGCTTACATTTCTACAGATTTCATCTCCTGTTGACCCAAGGCTTTGGAAAGCCTTGCCAAAATGTTGATAGTGATCTCTCACAGCAGGATCATAGGTAATTCTTAGTTTCTTCTTTATCCTCTCCTATGTCTTCCCAACACAAAAACATCTTTTTTGCTCCCTTTCTTCCCTTTTTATCTAAAGGGGAGGAGAATTGGTGGGGAAATCAATCTGGCTGCAGTACAGAAAATGGATGACAGAGAGGAGTAGGAGGCAAACACAAAGCACAAATGGCTGGGTCAGCTACATGTAGGTGCATTAATTCAGGTGAGAGATGCAAGAATGTGAATTAAGGCATGGACTTGAGAAACATCAAAAACAGAAGAGAGAAGGATTTGAGAAATATTAAAGATACTCAACTAACAGGACTCTATCTACAACAGGTATGTTGGTAAAGGAGAAGGGAAGGCCAAGTATGAATCCCAGGTTTCTAATTTTGACCTGTGAGAAAAGAGTTAACACAGCAGGTCTGTTCTACTCAGTTCCTATTTATCTCGGTAACCACAGCAATAATTCTTGATCAAACTCTAGGAATAAAACTCCTGAACATTCACACAGTTACTGGGTAGTGATGCTTTTCTACACGCCTGAAGCCATAAACCAAGAAAAACCAGGTTGACAGCATGTTTAAAGTAAACAAGCAGATTCCTGACATGGGTCTGCACCATGGCTGGGCACATTCAGGGACGTGCCTATGTGATCCGTTCTTTTTGAGAACTATGGACTCTAAGACTAAGAAAACTTCCCTGGGTAGAGACATTTCACATGCGTCTCTGAAGTTTGCAGCTAGAGAGAAAAGTACATCTTGTGTGACTCTTGCAGAGAAAGAGGGATTACTGGGGAGTCTGCACATGACCTCTTGACCGAAGGGCATCTTTTTCCTGCCGCTCCTGGACTGCATCCTTTGCGGCAACGTTCTCAGCAGCAACTACAACTTTATAGTGAGTCACATGAGTGCTTCTGCTGACCCATGGACGAGCGGGAGTCACGGGACTCCCCCAAGACAGAAGCACCGTGTGGACAGGAAATTAAGGGGTCAGTGGAGGGGGAGAAGAAAGGAATTTAGTTTCCTTGTCTTGATCATCTTTATTAGAATTCTATGGCTTTTGAGTAGCAAAACATTTTTTTTTACAATTTAGCCTCATCAGCGGTTCAAAATTCTCTTCAGCTTTAATTCACTCCTCCATGTTATTTCTATTCAATTTAGAAGCAAAATATGAAGGAACATCCCTTCTTCAAGAATGTGTCTTGGTGTATTTTGTGATCTTGATCCACATCTTATATAGTATCACCAGTATCTTTAAAATCATTGTTAAGTTAGTTTATTCTGCTCAAAAACCTTTACTAAGCATCTACCATGTATCAGGCACTTTGCTAGGTGTTAAGGGTAAAAAAATTGAGAAGATAAAGCTCCTGTCCTAGAATACAGAGAAAGACACTTACATAAACATGCCAAAGAACAAAACATTCTCTAGGCTTTTCCTAATGTTTCATTTCTAACAATATTCTAGACACAGGCAATATAAAAGACTGCATCTTTAATGCCATTCTGAGATTGAAAGTACTGCATTGTAGCCGTATGATGGATCAACCTTCTCATGAAAACTCCTCTGCAATAACATCCAAAAGTCTGAATCATGAGCCATTTCATGGCTGAGTCCATAAGAAAGCAAAGGCAGCCAGAGGAATGGTAAAAATATCACCAGAAGCTACCTCTGCTTCCTGAGGGTAAACACAGTATACAAATTGTCTGGCAACTGAATAGCTTTACTATCCTCAAGTAAGTTTATGTTTCTAAAATGATCATTCACTGCAGAGTTGGAAGTATGACAGCAAGAATATGAAACAATTTCTCATTCCTTCCATATATCACTTGGAGTTCTATTTGCTCCCGCTAACACATCTTCGAAAATCTATCTTCTGCTTTATTCATGTCTGCAACCTTAGAACCACAAGCCTGACCGCCTTCTTAAGCCCTAATATATATATATATATATACATATGTCAGTTTACATTAAAACCAACACTTACTCCATTCTACACTCATTTCTTTAAAAATATTAGATCTCTTTTTCAAATAAAGAAAAGAGAAAAATTATTTTACGATTATTTTGAACACAATTCCAGGGTTGCAAGTTGAATATATTTAAAAGAAAAATGAAACATGTATTTAAAAAGTATCCATTCTTTAGAACTTAAAGAGTTTTTTACAGATGTAAGCTTATGGAGTTTTGTACAAATTCTGCTGTGCACAGATTTCTGACAGGGAAAGAAGCCTTGGAGAGTTAAAGAGCTCACAGCCTGCCACGTGGAAGAGTTGTTTTCACTCATGGGTGACAGTTCTAGAAAGCTCCAACATGCAATAAGAGAGAAAAGTTAAGAGTAGGTTTCAAGGGAGGAGCGTGAGTACAGAATAAAAGGGGCTAAAGTTTGAAGTTTTATGGTGTGAGAAAATAGAGACCGTGAAATACAAAGAATGCAGAAAAGAGAGTCATCATATTTTGAAGGGATAGCTGCAGTAAATGATCACTTTAGAAAAATAACCAAACAAATATAAAGTATTATTTGGTGTCAAGCCAAAGCTACCACTACCACCACCAATTAATATGACTGTAATTACTGCTAACATCTAGTGAGCAGTTACACGCCAGCCACTTCACAGAGCACCACAACGGATTTCATCCTTACAACAATCTCATGAGACAGATACTACCATCCACCTCATTTTATAAACGAAGAAACCAGGGCTAAAGAACTTAAGTAAACCACCATTATTATAAAGCTAATCAGTCAAAAAGCCAAAATGAGAAAACAAGTCATGTGACTCCAGATGCGGAGAGAAGTATGCTCTATGTTGCTTCCTCAACTGGTAGAAGGAGGAGGCAGAAAACTGTGGGGAAATGAACGATGAACTGTTCCCTACATATTCTTTTACAGACAGATTCACAAACAGAAGAACGGAGGTTATTTCATCCCAGTGTAAATTTCAATTTCCGAATGGAAGACAAGGAGGAGATGCATATGAACACTATGGAAATAGCTATCTTTTCACAATTAAAAAGGCAAAGGAGAACATTTCTGAAGAAGCAGTACAATGTTGGCTTAACCAAAATAAAACTTATCCTGAACAAAAAGGCTTGCTTTTCAACCTCTGGGTTCTAAGTAAAGCAAACTACTGAATGCAACCAATTCCTGGCCTCTAAGTAGTTAAATGGAGACACAGCAGAGTAAATGGGCTGTGAGGAAGGACTGTGGAGCTAGGCTGCCTGGCATCTAATCCTGGCTCCACTACAAATAAGGAGAGTTACTTAATCTCTGTGCCTCAAATTCTTAATCTCTAAAATAAGGATAACAATATACTGTAATTACCGACCTCAAAGGAAATGCAAGAGAAAGTATTAAATCAATGTTAGCAATTTTATGTTTAAATCAAAGTACCTAAAATTTAGTGCTAAGTCAGTTTCAATAAATGTACTCATGCAAAAGTTCCATGCACTCCAGCATTAAATTTTATACACAATGAATTTGAACATAATCATTGTATAAACATATTTCTAAAAAGCCACTGGGAATCAGGACTTCTGTGAAATAAAAAGAAACACAACAACACAAAATAAAATGAGTGTTACCACTGTCCTTTTCCTTTTCTTCCACAAAGAAATTAAAATGAGAGCACATCTAGTCTAGCTGCGTAGAAATCAAAAATGACAAATTAATACATAAATGGACATGATCTTTCATAAGATTAGAACTTCTAATAGAAATATCTTACCATAATCTTACTATCAACAATAAATTTTTGATAATTCTTCTAAAACAATCTGTTCTTTGCAACAGTTCTCACATTCGTTTGGATGACAATGTACAAGCAAGGATGCTCCTTATGGAACCCCAAAAATGATGATATTGTACCTAATGATATCGTAAGAACTAGGCAACAACTTTACTAGATTATGGATGTTCTCCAACAGGAAAATCATAAGCAAACCACTATCTATGAAAAATCTAAGCAAGGTATATGTAATTTTTTAACAAACATTAATGTGATACTTGTCAATAATAACAGTAATTAACTTTTGAATACTTAATACATGCCAGGAAATATACCAAAGAGATTTACATGCATTTCTTACTTGTAACTCATTTATCCTACTCATAACCATCTGAGGCAGTCATTATTATTTTCACTCTGACAGTGAAACAACTGAGGTCTCAAAGAAGTTGGACATAATTTAACTCAAGTTCAAACAACTGATACACGGTAGAGCAAGGACTTAAACCCAAGCCTAACCCAAAAACCTTGTGCTCTTAACCTCAACATTACACTTCTATGTAATACAATAAAATCTAAAACTGTAAACACTTTACATGATTCTATTTAAATTGTATACTAATCAGAAAAGACCAATATTAATTAATTTTTTTTATTTTTAAAGATCCTATTTTTTTCCTTTTTCTCCCCAAAGCCCCCCAGTACATAGTTGTATATTCTTCGTTGTGGGTCCTTCTAGTTGTGGCATGTGGGACGCTGCCTCAGCGTGGTTTGATGAGCTGCGCCATGTCCGCGCCCAGGATTTGAACCAACGAAACACTGGGCCGCCTGCAGCGGAGCGTGCGAACTTAACCACTCGGCCACGGGGCCAGCCCCTAACATTAATCAATTTTAAGAACAGAGCCTAAGTATCCACAGGAGGACCATTTAAGAATCATTGGGGATCTAACATACAAGACGGTGATTACAGCTAATAATAATTATACACCTGAAAGTTCCTAAGAGAGTAGATCTTAAATGTTCTCACCACAAAAAAGAAACAGTAGTTATGTGACGCAATGAAGGCATCAGCCAAGGCAACAGTGGTAATCATTTTGCAGTATGCAACTATATCAAAGCAACACGCTGTACACCTTAAACTTAGACGAAGTTATGTGTCAACTGTATCTCAATAAAGTTGGGAAAAAAAAGAATTGTTGAGAAGCCTATTAATTATTTATTCTAGAAATTACTCCTAAGTTCCAAATGTAAGGTGCTTTTGTTAAGTACATGGCTAAAGAAATCTAGTTCTATCAACTGTAGTTCGAATAAAGGCCCTCTTTTAGGACATAAGCCATCGTAAAATCAATCATCCATCGATGAACCTAAGTAACTTAACTCCTTAAAGAGAGGAGATATTTTTAGGGAAAAAAACTAAGTTTTAGGAGACAAAGTAAATCCACTCTGCCTTGTTTGTAACTGTTCTGGAATTTACTTATCTTAATTTGAAGGAGGCACAAGGGCTAGTGTCAAAAAAGAAAAAGACAGACAACCCTTAGTCTTTAGTCTAACTGCTATTTGCTAAAAGAAATATTACTGACACAAATATTTAGTTTTGTAGAGTCCCCCAACAATATTAGCTTTTATGTCAATTATTTCTAATTTTATATTATAATGCCTATTTATAGCCATATCTGGAAAGACAGAAAGGTATATAAAAACAGTTCCCATCAATGAGAACTGTGAAAAGATTATTCACAGCTCAAACATGTCTAGTTCAATTCAACTTAAAATCTTATTATTCCAGAATGAATTTTTATTAAAAGACAAATGTCCTGAGTGTGCATTAGACAGCTGTTAAAGACAAGAAAACCTGGTAACCATCAAATTTAAAAATAATCTGAAATCGAGTCTTAACATGCATCTACCTTATGATATCCATTGCCTGGTAGAGTATTTCGGATTGATCAACTCCAAGAACCTTCTTGGCCCCAGCTTTAGCAGCAAACATAGAGAGAATTCCAGTTCCACAACCAACATCCAAAACTACCTGGTGTAACAAAAAAACAGATGTTATCGAAAAGGTCTAACATTTTAAATTCCAGCCATATATTATGGTATTTCTGGTTAGGAATAAATCACAAAATTTTAAAACTAGTGATCAAATATGGTAATAATTTCTATTTCGGGAAACTGAAGATATACTACGGGTTGTTTTAAATTCATAACAGCATATTCGGTCATAGTCTGCTGCAATCAGGTGCAAGAATGTAAATTTAAGAGATGTTTTATATGAAATAAGCAATTTCCACAGATTTCTTAACAGGGAAGTATTCTCTGTTTTTAATTTCCCTACTGCATGCTCTAATTTAGGCTGAGTAATTCTAAATTTTAATAGAAATAAACTGTCTCAAGTTTGAGTGGCCAGAATTAACCTAAGCAGCACAATTAAAAAATGGTTATAAAGGAGTCATGGATGCAGAATATTGTCATATCCCCCTCCACTTCCAAAATTAAATATTCAACTCATCTTAACAATACAAGTATAATAAAAACAAGTTCGCTTCTAGAATCCAGCAACTTGAGAATTTAAGTTGTAAAAATGATACTCATTACCATTGGGGAAGTAATAAAAAAAACCAAAGTTTAAGATGACATTGGGGACAGGTAGGGAGCAATTATTTCTAAGTCAAGAATTTCCTATGGTTCTCAGAATATTAATAGTGAAACCTACTCAGTTCACAGTAAAAAAAACAAAACCAAATTACCAAGGAAACACATTAAGTAAAACACTCAGAGGTACACTACTTTGTGAAATTACTAAAAACTGTAGTGCCTCAAATCTTCCATTATCAATGGCCTAAAATGCTACAGACTTGTCCCCAAATATGAAATTATTTCAGTTCTCTTCTACTATAAGCATTCCCTGAGCAGGCATTGATCATGGTGATGGGGTACAGCAACAAACAAGACCAAGTCCCTGGAGCTTACAATCTTGTTGGGGAGACAAAGAATAAACAAGAATCTAAGATTCCAGGCAAAGCAAGAAGGCCACTGGGGCTGCACTGGGTGAGAAAGAGGCTGCCTGGAGGTGATGTCAGGATTAAGCAGGCGCCAGATCAGAGAGCCTTTGGATTTTATTCTGAGCAATGAGAAGCTACTGTAAGAAAAACAGAACTAGAATTAAGAATCTACTACATTGTTCAAAAATAATTTAACTTTTTCCTAGGTAATATATTCACACAGTTTAAACATCAAAAAGTATATTTCTTATCCTTCAAGAAAATTTTTATGCCTATAAAATGCAATACAATATGTTTTCCTTCTCCTTTTCACACAAATGGAAGCATATTATGCCCACTGTGATACATATTGCTTTTTAATTTAACAATATAATTTAGAGATCTTCCTGTATCAGTTTACGGAAATTCTCTTATGTAGCCGTCTAGGATTCCATATTATGGCTGTACCATAAGCTACTGATCCAGTTCTCTATCGATGAACATTTAGGTAGCTTCTGAAATTTTACTATGACAATCAAGGCTGTAAATAACTTCATATCTCACCCTTTTCGTACATGAGTAAATCTAGAGAATATATTCCTAGAAGTGAAAACACTGAGTCAGAAAGAATATACTTATTTATAACTCTGCTAGACATAACCAAATTATCCTCCATGGAGCAATCCTACTCACAAAGACTCTAATCAGCAATGTGTAAGATTCAATTTCCTCATAGTGAGACTAGCCCATAAAACATATAATCAAACTTTCGGATTTCTTTCAATCTGGCAAGTACAAAATAATATATGTTGGTCTAATTTTAACATGCATTTCCATTAACCTAAGGTTTAGCATCACTCCCTATGTTGTGGAGCCACCTGTAGTTCCTTTTATGTGAACTGTCAACTTACAGCCTTTCTCCATTTTTCCACTGAGTTGTTTGGTCGTTTTCTTATTAAATATCTAATCAAATTTTTCTTATGAAATCTTACAGGAGTTCTTTCTAAGTTAAGGAGATGAGACCTCTATAATATGACTTGTAATGCTGTCTCTCAGCAGGTATTTTCATCTTTTGAATCTGCCTACAGTGATTTTTGCTACGCAGAAATTCTTTATATACAGTCAAACTCATCAATCTTTTCTGGTTTTCGATCATAATTAGATTGACTTTCCCTATTCTTCCCTATCTCATTCTCTTTCATCCTCATACATTTCCTTCTAGTACACTTATGGTTTCATTAATATAGCTTGCTTTATCATGGTATACACTAACAGGGATGGTTCCAACTTTACTTCTGTTCAGATGGCTAACAAACTGTCCCAACACATTATTAAATAGTCTGTGTTTCCCCCACTGATTTGATACGTGACTGCTATGGTCTCAATGCTTGTGTCCCCCGGAATTCAGATTCTGAAATCCTAATCCCCAAGGTGATCACATTAGAAACTGGGGCCTGTGGGAGGTGATGAGGTCATGAGGCCTGCCCTCATGAATGGGGTTAGTACTCTTACAAAAGAGGTTCCAGAGGGAGCCCTTGCTCTCCTCCACCACGTGAAGAAACAGCAAGAAGGCAAGTCTATGAACCACGAAGCAGGCCCTCACCAAATCAGCCAGTGCCTTGATCTTGAACTTTCCAGACTCTAGAACTGTCAGAAAGAAATTTCTGTTGTTTATAAGCCACTCAATGTATGGTATTTTTGTCACAGCAACCCGAATGGACTAAGACAGGGACCTTTAACATTCACTAAAATTTTTTTGTGTAGTTTAGTCTATTTCCGGATTTATATTCTGCTCCATTAATCTATATAATCATGTGCCAGTAATTATTCTAATTATAGACGCTTTACAGAATATTTTAATATCTAGTAAGGCTGGTCCATCCTCACTGCAAAATTTTTTCACAACATTTCTGGATAATTTTGTAGGTTTATTTTTCCATAAGAACAAGAGGATCAGCTTGTCTAGATTTTTTAAAAAGTCTTAGCATTTTTATGGGGATAGAACGAAAACTATAAATTAATTTAGGGAAAATGGACAATTTTATTTTGAGTTTTCTTATCCAAGAACATGATATGACTTTCAATTTGTTTAAATCATCTGTTATGTTCTTCAGGAGTTGTTTTTTAAAAAATCTTTTTCATCTAAGTCCTGCACATTATTAGTTAAGTTTGTTCCTATGCATTTTATCTTCTGTGTTGTTTACTATTTTAAGTGGAGTCCTTCCTTTCATTAGATCTTGAAAATATAATTTACCAGGACTGTCTCCAGAAGAGAGAAAACCTAAGCAGCCTCATTTCCACTGAAGATGTAAAGCTGTCAAAGGCTACTGCCCTGTCTCCTATTCTCTGCCCCTCCAAGAAGGACGAGGCCCATATGGTTTCAAAGGGAGAATGTGACTGTTCCCGCACATGTGGCCTGTTTGAGTGAGTCAGCACATTTTAACATCACTACTCTCACACACAAGAAAGTGAAGAATTTTAAGATGCAAGCTATACAACATCACTACAAACAAAATTAATTTTTTTTTTGCAGGGAAACATTTGCTCTGAGCCAACACCTGTTGCCAATCCTCATCTTTTTTGTTCCTGTTCCCCAAAGCCCCAGTACCTGGTTGTATATCCTAGTTGTAAGTCATTCTAGTTTTTCTATGTGAGCCACCACCACAGCATGGCAGGTGACAGAGAGGTGGTGTGGCTCCATGACTGGGAAGCGAACCCAGGCCACAGAAGCAGCAACTGCCAAACTTTAATCACTAGGCCATCAGGGCTGGCTCTTAAAATATTTTTTTAAAGTTACAAATAAAAGGTATTAACTAGAACAGCAAGGCAATACTATAGTGCATAGCATATATGTTTACATTATGGTTAGAGTACATCAATTTGAAATATTATATGGCATAGAATGATAATAAAATGGAAAAATATATACAACATAACACTAAGTGATAAGCTCCCAGAAACTTTCACTGAAATGAGATATTCGCAAAACTAAGAAATTATAAAGGTCAGTGTGGAATCACACAGCGCTTCGGCAATGGTGTTTGGGAATATCCACGCTCACACACAGTTTATGAAAAGACAAGCTGGCAGCACTAACACCATGCAGGGTACAGCCTTTTTGACCCAGGGAGCCCAATGCTAGGAATTTATCTTATTATTGTACTCTCACATATATAAAAAGGTTTTTAACATTTTACATTTTTATATGCAGCATTGATCTAACTTATCGACAACAATCAACTTATGGACATTCTTACATTGGATACATGAGCCATTAAAAGAATGTTAATAAGAAATTATCTGTAAGGAAATTGCTGAGTGAAGAAAGATAAGTATAGAAGGATATGTATCATATACTCCAATTAGAGTATGTGTTCTTTCGTAAGACTATACATATACACACACACACATATTTTAAATACATATGCAAATATATATAATTCTTATTTACTCCTCATTTTGCCAATGAGGAAAGTGAGCTTCAGAGGGAAAGTAACAGATGCAGGACCATACAGCTGTTCATTTGCAAAGCTAGCATTCAAACACAGGTCAACCTGCTTCTAAAGCCCATATTTAAACTATATTTTTAATTGTATGTTAATTATTTATTACATCTAACTCAGAATTAGGTAACTGGGCAAATAAACTAAAACTTGATAGAAGAGGTAGAAATGATAACTGAATAAACTAACATTATTTTACAAAATAATGAAGGAATTTGATTCACTTTTTCTAAAAAAAAAAAAGCACACAAAGAAAGAAAGAAAAATTGAATCAATTTTAACTGTACATAACAATCAAAAGCATAAAGAAAGTGCCTAACTGTGAAGTTCTTCAATGGACTACAAATACAAGTTAATTATGAGTGGGTAATAACATGATTAAATGCCACGCAAAGTTAAATTAAATCTGAGAAACCATATGGCCTCCACAGGAGCCTTGTGAATTGAAACATAAGAAAGGAATGAAGGAAAGGAGGCAGGAAGGGATGGATAGAGGGAGAAAGGAAGGAAAGGAAAAGAAACACATTTTAAGTTTAAGTACCTTTTCAAAAATAAATCTCTACAATGCACTACATAATAAAATACAGAAGTTAGTGTTGTGATATGAAGCTTGTCTACCTAAGGGAGATAAAGCAAACAAAAACAATGACGATAAAACTTAGAAAAACACGTTATTTCATACATTTGTTAGAAGAACTATATTTCAATAATTTCATGAACATATTCTGTCATGGGACACAGAAATCACATGACCTATACATGAAAAAGAGTGTGAATTAAAATGTAACTAATGGACCCCACCCTAATTACTTACTCATTCTATTTTAACATAATGGTGTTCAAAGAGTAGTGGCACAGGGTTAAGAGCACCGGACTAGGAGCAAAAACCCTCAGATTTCTTTTTTTCAGTTGCCCGTTTTAGGGCAAGTCAATTAACCTATTGGTTTCAAGTTTCCTCACGTGTAAAATGGAAATGAATACTGGCCCTGCCTAGTTCTAGGTGTATTGCACAGTCACAACGAGACATGTTTGAAAGTAATCGATAAACTATCAAATGCTATTTAAATATATGGTAATATATTTTCTAAATCTGCAGCCATAGTATAATAAAGTATCCCAAATCATTTAAAAATATGAAAGCTCTAGAGTAAATATTACTAATTACAGAAAATTATACCTTGACTGTGCTTACAGAGTTAAAAATTGATACATGTATTTTACATTACAGTAGTCATGTGCCACACAACGTTTCAATCAACCACAGACCGCATATACGACGGTGGTCCCATAAGATTAGTATCATGTGGCCTAGGTGTACAGTAGGCCATACCATCCAGGTTTGTGTAAATGCACTCTATGATGTTCACACAACAATAAAATCTAAGGACGCATCTCTCAGAACATATCCTTGTCGTTAAGCGATGCATGACTATGTATTTTTGAGAAACCATAAATGCCAAGCGAAACTAATTATACATTAATACATTAAATGAAAAGATCTTGGGCAAACTACCAAGGAAAAACACTCCCAATTTACTACTAAGCCCTTTTCTGACTCTGGTAAATTTAATCTCGTCAGTAAGAGGAGTAAACAGAACATAAAATAAACATGATATGTTTTCCACGGTCATGTATTTTGTCTGAAAATGTATAATACATACAGCATTTCTACAATACTGTCACAGATAAAAAATTAGAAACAGAAAGTGACTGTGTTCAGGTCCATGAACCCAGTAAGATGTACTCCATACACACAGACATATTCATAATTACAGTCTTATGGGACCACCATCCGATACGTGGTCTGTCGCTGACTGAAATGTTAGGCAGCACATGACTGTAAATAATTTCTCAATGTTTAATCTTATGATTACTAAGTGCCTTTTCAGTATTTTCTTATGTATTATAAGACAAAAGTCTATTCTGGAGCACATTGAAAAGAAACTTGTAACTTACTTTCACCTGACAAATTCTTATGATATTCATATCAAAAAGTATTTGGAAAAGATGACTCAAAGAAAGGCAATGACGGTGCTTTTATAACAACAAAAGTCATAAAATTTTAAAACAAGAAGGGTTTAAAAAATCGTTTTACAGATGAGGCCCAAAGAGATTAATTACTTGCCTAAAATTATTATACAGCTGGTTCCTAAGAATCAAGGCAGGACTAGCGATTCCAAGAGCAGCACGTGCTTACTTTCTATGCAACATATTAAGGAAAAAATAAAAATATGAGCATAATCGAATTACAAACGTAAAGCAAACTTTTTAATAGTAACACACTTGCTTCACTGGAAATAAAGCTGTTTTCTAGACACACATATTAAATAAATTGTTTCCAGCACTTGTGTGCAAATATAAAACCTAACCATAAAAAAATCATTAGTCTCTGCTGCAACAACATATAAAAAGCATACAAAAGAGCTAAGTACAAAGAACTGACAAAAACTAAGATTTTAAAAATGAAATCATCTATCTGTCTATAGTGGGAATCAGCAAAAACAAAGAAACACACCATCATAAACCTTTCATGACGGGTAATGCTCGAGCCAAAAGACAGCAGAGCTCCACATAAACTCCAAGTGTCTGGGTCAGCTAAGTTACAAGTGAAACATGCTCTTAGGAAGCAGATGTGGAAAACGAAAAGGCAATCTTTATTAAATTCCAAACAATACAAAAATCAGGAAAACGGATTTTTTAAAATAGTCACTGCTGCAATATCACGTGAAGCCCATGAAATAAAATTAGAGAAGAATCTTTCAAAACGGAGGTGAGGGGGCTGGCCCGACGGCACAACGGTCAAGTCCGCACGTTCCACTTCAGCAGCCCTCGGTCCGTGGGCTCAGATCCCACGTGTGGACCTACGCACCACCTGGCAAGCCATGCTGTAGCAGGTGTCCCACATATAAAGTAGAGGAAGATGGGCATGGATGTGAGTTCAGGGCCAGTCTTCCTCAGCAAAAAGAGGAGGATTGGCAGCAGATGTTAGCTCAGGGCTAATCTTCCTCAAAATAAAAAAATAAATAAAATGGAAGTGAAAGGGGTATTAAAAACATGATAAGCTATCAATATACATGTTCTTTAAGTGGAAAGAGTAGGGGAAAATTCCCAAGCAAAGGTATGTAAGTGGCAGAGATGATAATATTCTTGACCAAATTAGTGGACTAATTTCTAGTGAGGAACAAACAGAAAACCTGAACTTTTAAGGAACCACGCTAATGTAGAGAGAAAATGGAGGAGGAAGTAAAGAAAAAAAATAAAAAAAAATTCACAAGGGAGGAAAAACAACATAAATTTCAAACACACACACACACACACACACAGTGTGAAAGATCATCTCTGAAACCACCTGAGGCAGTATTAAGACTAATGGTAAAACACAAAGTGTCTCATAAAGGGGTTAAAATAAATGAAGTCTTAAAAGAAAGTACATAAAATAAATTTAACCTTACAGTATTTGACCCTATCAGTATCATCTTAAAATTATTAAGTTTTAACTAATAACAGAAACTAGAATAATAATTAAAAGTGTGCTTTGGGGCCAGCCCCGTGGCCGAGTGGTTGAGTTTGCACGCTCCGCTGCAGGCGGCCCAGTGTTTCGTCGGTTTGAATCCTGGGCACGGACATGGCACTGCTCATCACACCATGCTGAGGCGGCATCCCACATGCCACAACTAGAAGGACCCACAACTACGAGTATACAACTATGTACCGGGGGGCTTTGGGGAGAAAAAGGAAAAAAATAAAATCTAAAAAAAAAAAAACAGTGTGCTTTGGTGTGGGGCTTATCTGATACATGTGAAATTCAGAGGAATCACAGCAAACCAAACATATGATTTAAAGAAAATTATCTGGATAAGCCAAGCTTAACTAAACTATGTCACTGTAATTAATGAACCTCAATGTAAAGAAAGAGCATATGGAATGACAGCACCACCCAGCATTTCTGTTATCAGCACTCAGCACCACAGAACAGCATCATAAAAGTCTCCCACGAAATAAAGCCAGAGGACATTAAATCATCTGCTATCAATGACGACCCAAGAGAGCACCGCTACTGCCCAAGATGGACATGATGCACAACTGAAATGTATCATTCTATACCCCATGCTACTCACCTTGTCTTTGAAGATGTGTGGGTTTTGGTATATGAAATCTCGGTAACTTTCTGTTCGTACTTTGTCCTAGGGTGGACAGAGAAAAACACTGTGTTTAGTACAGCTATGTTAAAATATGAGAGAAAAAAACAAAATAGATAAATGTCTAAGTTATAGTTACATACGCAAAATGAAGCTAAACTGAGTATGGTTTTTCTAAGAAAGTCACTGATCAGCACCTATCTGACTTATAATCCTGTTTTGTTCGTAGAAATGCCTGTAGTAGGAGATGATGCTTAAGAGCCTATAAGCCTACATCATTTGAGGCCCGCAGCCCCATTACAAGACTTCCACACCTGCAGCCTCACGTGACCTGGGACCGAGGCGGGCAGTGAATGCTAACATTTATGCTGGTTCATGAACTGAGCTGATTCCCTTTAAATCACCTCAGCTGAGACAGACACTGACAGCAAATCGAGCAGCAAGGGGCTCTGCTGCCCGGCGAGTAAATTGAGTACGATAAAGTCTCTCCGACCAGGAATGCCGGTTCTGGTTTTCCCACTAGGTGGGAAGAAAGCAGTTACACCAAATGCTACAAGATCAAAATTTATACAATCCATATCCCTCAAAAAATTTTTATGCCAATGCTGGGATTTAAAAAAATATTTTTATAAAGGAGGTCTTAAATTAAAAGGCAAGTTGTTTTACTTAATTCCTGGATCTAAAAAGGGGGAATTCCATAATTAATTCCAGGCTAACAAAATTATTTTTAAATGCTTTACAAACAAAATTTTAAATCAGGCTTGTTAAATCTTTCCTTGAAAGTTATTTTAAAAATTCCTAAAAGAATCTAATGTTTAAATAAATTTACACATATTATTAACTAATTAATTTTAAAGCTGTCTTAAAAAAAAACCATTTCCTACATTTTAACCATTTTTATATTCTTCTTACACTACAACCAGTGATTTCTGCTGACATAACAAAACCTACAAAGGGTGCACCTCAGTCAAGGAGGCAGTCACTCTGCTCCAACTTAACCACCAGCATGCCAAGTTCTGCTCTAGTCCACGCACTGCTGCCCGGCTCAGCTTCAGCCCCTCACCCAGCTCCTTCTATACGTCCACCTGCTTCTGCTCACAGGCTCACCCTGGTGCAAGGAAATCCAGAGTACACCAAACACGGTGCCTTGGACATAGCAGAGCTTCAATTTAATAACTGAATTTTTAAAAGAAAAATCCACTAAACATGAAAATGCAAGCAAATAAAAGACTAGCCTTCATAACCATTTAAAAATACTTACTCTAGCAAAAGATTAACACTTTAATACAAAGTAAGGTAACAGACAGAAATTTAAAAATTATCTTTTGCACTAACCTATTAAAACTAAAAAAACACAAAAGAATAATAAAATTAGAGCTCCAATACTAAGAAGCAAGATAATCTTTTAAGACTAGTAAACTGTCGTGGAATTATTCTTATAAATGTAAAATGTAAAAAACTTCAAGATGAGACTAAAGACAAGAGAACAGTTATATACTATAAATTTTACATATATAAATAACAGTAAGTTTTAAATGTACAGGCCCATGAAGGTGGACAGAATGCATGAGTTAGCTGCAGATTCAATGAGGAGAATGCAGTAAAGAAAACTTATTTAACCGTACTATGATCTGTGATAAATGTTCACCCGGATGAACAATGTTTTCCTTGGAGAAAAAAAAAGAGTGACGCATCTCAGATTTCTAACATTAGATAACAATGACTCTTCTTCAGAAAGATAATGTGGCAAAGGATTTTGAAAGTTCATGTAATCTATCCCTCTATCAACTGTATCTCTGGAATTCACAAGAGTTATCTTCATCTTAACTCCAAAAAATAAAATCACGAACTACCTTTATTTATAATTATAATCACAATATATGCCAAAATAGTGTCATTAAAATGTCGGAGACTAAGCAACAAAAAATACAAATAATATTCCTATAAAAGCAAGGCCAGGGGCCGGCCCAGTGGCGTAGTGGTTAAGTTCATATGCTCCATTTCAGAGGCCTGGGGTTCGCAGGTTCGGATCCCAGGCATGGACCTACACACTACTCACCAAACTACGCTTTGGTGGCATCCCATATACAAAGTAGAGGAAGACTGGCACAGATGTTAGCTCAGGGACAATCTTCTTCGAGCAAAAAGAGGAAGATTGGTGACAGATGTTAGCTCAGGGCCCATCTTCCTCACCAAAAAAAAAAAAAAAAGCAAGGAAAATTCTAAGCATTAAAATAAGTCCTAGGGGCCGGCTCCATGGCCGAGTGGTTAAGTTCGCGCATTCTGCTGTGGTGGCCCAGGGTTCGGATCCTGGGCACGGACGTGGCACTGCTTATCAGGCCACGTTGAGGCAGCCTCCCACATCCCACAACTAGAAGGACATGCAACTAAGATATACAACTGTGTATGGTGGGGGGTGGGGGGGTTTGGGGAGATAAAGCAGAAAAAAAAAAAAAGATTGGCCACAGTTGTTAGCCCAGGTGCCAATCCTTAAAAAAAAAAAGGAAGATTGGCAATAATTGTTAGCCCAGGTGCCAATCTTTTTAAAAAAAAAAGTCCTATATATATGGTTTCTCAATTTAAGATTATTTATAAAGATCAGGAGAGATTCTGGTAGTAGTACAACCTTGAACACATTATGTGTGCTAAGAACTGTTTTGATAAGAAACAGAAGAAATATTGCTTAATATAAGGCACATTTCATATTCATCCACAGTACATAACTTAGCAAAATATAAAATGGATGCACAGTTCTTTTTGAATGGAATATGTCCATATTTCCTATGAACACTTCAGTCATTTCCAAAGGGAGGTAATTACACTGTATAACAGCTAAGTGGAACTAAGACAGAGAGAATTGTATTAATAAGGATTAAGTGATTCTCTAAAAAGGAAGAGAGAGCACTGGAAACTTCAAGCTGGAACTTGTTAAATCTCCATGTACATCACAAAGACTTAACAATACCCAATCAAGTGTGCAGAGCCTCCAGCTACTGATACACAGCTGCAAGTGTCCAGGACAGAGATGAGGAAACAAGTACTCAAACTGGATCTCCCTGACAACTGTAGTGAGGACACGCACATGCACCATTTACTGGGAGTCTCAGTCAGCTTATCTGTCTGAAAACCCAGCACAATTTCCATACCAAAGGCAGTAAAGGCTCATGGAACTTAGATTGATGGAGTGATTTAAAATGACAAATGCAGGCTTAGATTAACTCCTTTAAAGAAAATATTCTAGACACAATAAAATTAATTTTAACAAAGAAAATAGAGTAAGTCAATTTCCTTTAAACAAATTCACCCTGGGCTTAAAATAACTTATTACTTATAATAAGATAACTGTTATTTGTAATGCTATGCCATTACCCAAGTGACAAGAAAAAGCACAACCATGACATGTCATTAGTAAAGAAATGACATGCCATTGCTTTAAAAGGCCCCAAGTAAAGACAATCACTATTAATTAGCAAACCTCCACCCCGTGATCCTGCAAAACTGACTCAATAAAATACGTACATACATGTTATTAAATATCCCTGGGTATTTTCAATGCACATGTTTCAGGGGAACATAATCTTCGGGCTTCCACAAAATAAAACAATCTTTTGAGGAAGGATTTAGGAAGGAAGTTTTTGCTGGTGGGTTTCAAGAGAAGAAAAGGCAGTGGCATCTAAAATTCATAAACATCTAAAATTTTCAATAATTGTTATATCGCAACATTTGTTTCACTCTAGTTACATACTTTCAGTTTTACTCAGTTAAAAAATTACATTTTGCTATTTTATAATATACAATATAATACACAATAAAGTGTTTAAATACTAGGTATAGCTAGAAATCTACTTGTAGTTCATATAAACATTCTCATTTCAAAAATTAAAACCAAATTTAAATATGTGACTCGACCAATTTAGGAAATTCCTCTATACATCAATGATTTCAAACGTAAAAATATTATGCCATAACAATTGTGAGAATTATTTATAATTAAACTTTGTAGCAAAGAATTATTTGCCCACACTCAAGTCAGTATTGCTATTTAAAACACTAAAATTAATCATTTCCTTTGTACATTAAAGGCAAATATATAATTTATTTGTTCCTATTTAACAGTTGCTCTTGAGAAGACTAAACTCATCAGTTGTTTTCTCCAATGTTCTATTTCAAGCAAAAAGTAATTTCATAATAAAGATTAATAATGATATCAAATGGAATTTACAATGACTTTGATGCTTCTGTAATCTTTTCAACATAAGATGAGCTATCAAGTACTAAAGAGATTTAAAAAGCAGTCCTCACAAAAAAGCAGTTCTCCTACAGCATAAGTGTCAAGAACCTGTTTTACTCTATTTTTCCTTTAGGACAGATTTGGTGCATTTGTGCTCTTCTCTAACCTTTAGCATTTCTTCATGTATCCCATAATGCCCGTATGAGCTGAAATAAACACCATCCTCATCCTCCTGGAGGTCTGCAATGGCAGTAGTAGATGACGAGCAGGTTCTGACATCTGCGTTCATCACAAAATCCTGAGCAAATTGTCTGTAATCAATTTGAAATACACCCTTGAGACAGGTTTATTGGACCATGAAAAAAGGAAAGGCTAGAGGTTGAGGAAGAGAAGGGGGAGGGAGTGGAGTGTGGAGTGTGATGAGCCTTCTAAATCACACGCTATCTTAAGCAACTGAAAGCTCCCCCTGCTGGATCTTAAGCAATGGTACATTCAAAGCCAGCTGTAAGCACTCCTCCTGCAACCGCGAAAGCACTGCCCACCACAGATTACAGGTGTTTACAGCTTGCAACTGAACAAAATAAGCACATTACATTTATTCAGCTTTATTATTTCTATTGCTCCAAAATCTTATTTTAGCCGTGAATCAATGTAGTATATTTCAATGCCATTAATAGTCTTTAAAACCATATTACCTCATGGAAGCATTATATGAGCAGAAAGTGGACCCAAATTGAGAATTATTTACATACACCAACATCATCCACTCCAGCTCTAAAATTCAGTTCCCTCTCTGATCACGACACATTAAGAATCTATTAGCTGTGCATGGGGGAGAAGTGCAAAGAGGCAGATAGTAGAGCTGTTGTTGGTTACTAGGTTAGCCAGCATAAAATCTCAGAAACAGGGAAGGGGACCTACAATCAGCTATACTATCCTTCCTGCTGGACATTCTGGCAAACCATCAAGTGGATACTCAGGCAACAGCAATCAACTTACAAATCCAACAGGCAAAGCTGGAGGTATAGCTGGCAGAAATGCAGAACCTCAGGCCCTGCTCCAGACCTCCTGAATCAGAACCCACTTTAACAAGATCCCCAGGTGGTTCGTAAGCACATAAATTCTGAGAAGTACTAAGCCAGCAGAACGCTAATTTACCCACCGGAGAAAACAGTCCAATGTATCTGGTTTTCTGATTAAATACGACATTGTAATTATATTTTGATCCTTTAAAAACAAACTTTCAACCCTGTATTTTCCCCAAACCTAAGTAAAATGGAGAAATCTACTAGAAACAGGGTAATTCAAAGGAAAGCATATCAAAGAACAAAAGCACTCAAGACAACAACACTCCCCAGAGCAATTGCTATTAGTACAGAAATAATTATAAAGAAGTCTATGAGAACAGGTAAAACTACAGAATTTTATGTTAATCGACTATATCCACAACATATAAAAATGTTGTGTATCTTTAGTATTACTAAAATTAAATATCTACAATGTGCTTTCCAGTATATGAAACGTTGCCCATATTCTACCTTGTTATTAGTCGTATTATTTTAGGGATCTAAACAATTAATTTTCTCTAAGATTGATAAAGTACTTCATTTTTTGCAGATCCTCATGTGCTCTAGCTAACGCAGCTTCGGCAGACAGAGCCCTGGCTTCCATATGCTTCAATCTTTCAACAACAGATGTATTTTCACTGAGTCCATTGGGGTATGAGAGTGGGACTGACACCGCTTCATAAAGATCTTCTACATCTAAAGAAATAAATGGACATAATTATCAGGCCATCTTATAACAATGAAGTACATATAAATATATTAGGAATAAATATATACTAAGAGCCTATTATGCGACAAACTGAGAAAAATTAGTAAAAGTACTTTTAATTAAATAAATATTTACTAGCCAAAGTGTTTCCATTTGAATCTAAAGAGCATGCTGTTAGTCTTTTTTCATTAGCTGGCTAAATTGAACACAAATATAAGCATTAGAAAAGCAGACTCTCAGCAACCAAACCCAGGAAGAAACAAAGAAGTGGAAGAAAAAACCCTCATATTTATTGATCATCAGGTACTTTTCAATACATCTCATTTCATTCTCAAAACAAACCTATTTATGCTCATTTCAAGGCACGGGAAAAATAAATTTCAGAGAAATTAACTGACTACCCCAAAGTCACAGAGCTGTGTAATGAAGGAAGTAAGCCTCGAACCCCTGCCCGCCTTCCTAGCCCATGTTCCTGCCACTACACGAGGCCGCCTCTCAGCCTCGGGTCCTCATCTGTAGAATAAGAGGTACTAAATGACATATTCCGTAATGAGAGTGTGCAGATAGAGAATTCCATACATTCAATAACTTTTTCATCCTGGGTAGGAGGAGCACAATCTATACATCAACATCTTACTGCTGACATCATTAAATATCCTAATTTCTAATATTATTAAAAACTCTTGATTTAAATTTAATTTCACTATATATAAATCTTTAACTTCTGCTGTAGAATTCTGCAAACGCAAGTTAATATATGGAGTTAGCGAGTTTTACAAAATCTGAACACACATTTACCAGTCTAATTAACTTTCGGATCAATTTAAACCAACAAAAACTATGCAGCTATTTTATTTTCTCCTCAGTAAACACACTGGGGAAATATGGCTTTTTTTGTTTCCCATTCAGTTTTTAGTTGTGACACTTTAGAGTTGGGACAAAACAACTAAGCTTAACAAATACATGATAACATAATAACTTAGAGACTAGAGCCTAAGTTGAACTTCCTGTTAAAAAAGCACGGCAGGGCACCACTAACCTCTAGTCAGTCTTGCAGAATACTAAGTCATTTTAAAACTATAGATTCAGTCACTACTTAATTCACCAAAAATTAATGAGAGCAACAAAATATTTCCAAACTATTTAAGGATGGTGTACCATAGTTTCTACTTCCTACTCTATCATTGTGTATTTTGTTTTCCCCAAAATTCTTCAAACCGTTTGCAAACCACATTGTTAGTTTAAGTTATGGATTATAACTGAACAAGGAAATTGGTTTCTCTGTTTTGCTTTCTGCTGTAATAAAAGTTAGAATAAAAACCTTTAGGATTAATATGTAGATAATCATAAAGGTGAAATGTATAGATTTGAAAAGGAGAAAGGATTCAGTAAACATTCAGATTCGCAAGTGTAATTTATCCAAACAGTCCAATTTAGAATCCTAAACCACATCCAGGAAGAGGAATTTCCACATCTGCATTCCATCTCAGGAGGCTCAAATCACCCCGACACTTCATTTTGGCAGCTGAGAACTACCACAAAAGATGGGCAATTTATCAGAAAGACATAACAATTATGAACAAACCTCACAGAAGAGCTCCAAAACACATGAAGCAAAACCTGACAGAATTAAAGGCAAAACCAGACAATCCTTCAACCACAGTCAGAGATTTAAATAAACCCCTATCAACAACTGAAAGAACTAGATTTAAAAAAACCCAAGAGACAAAAAGATCTGAACAAAAATATTCAGCACCTTGAGCTGATTCTTTATAGCAACACTGCACCCAGTAACACTATCTTGACACTTTGGTAAAGTATTGATCAGTTATTTTTAGAATGTCTCTCAACCTGGGTTTTTCTGATGTTTTTTCACGTTTGGAATGAAATTATATGTTTTTGGCAAGAATAGCAGAGAAAAAATGTTGTGTCCTCAGTGCATTATACCAAGGGGCTCGTGGTGTCAATACACCTCATAACCACTGATTTTGGCTGTGGTGGTGTCTGCTGGATTTCTCCACTGAAAAGGGAACATCTCCTTTGTAGTTAATAAATTTCTAGGGAGAGAGAGTCTGAACTACGCAAATCCTGTTTCGCCCTAAATTTTTGCCTGCTAATCTTAGCATCCATTGGTGGGTCTTTTCTGCAAGTTATTACTGTGGTGTTTGCCTACTGCTGATTTTCTAATTCTCTCTTTTTCAACATCTATTAACAGGAATTCTACTCTAAGGTGAGCTGCTCCTTCTCCACTTATTTATTTGGTTGATTATTTCTGTCAGTGTGGACTCATGGATATTTACTTAATCCCGTGGGTTAAAAACCAATACTACCATCTTCCGTGTTGCTCAAATTATCCCAGCGGTGGCCACGAGGAGCTCCTTCAGGCGGGCACCAGTGTTCTTTTGCTAAGTCCCCTCCTTCTCCACCTGTTCAAGTACTTCCTTATTTTCCGGCACAAGATGTCCCAGACTCCTCTCATATTTTCCCTGCCCCATCCATGGAATGCACCTGTCTGAGAGGCCTTGGTTCCTTTTATTGCAGAATGATGCTATAGATCGAGATCTGGGCACTAGGGATGCTCACTGCTACTGGGGTTCTTCTAGGCCTCTCAGCAAACAGAGCTGGGAAATACCTGTACGTACACTAACCCACACATGCACACATCTGTATTTCTGTATCCATCCATCTGTGCATAAATTAAGAACTGTGAATTTATACTGATTCCAATCTATCACCACTGGACTCATTTCATCCTTCCCCATTTCCCGATTTGAAACCTCCTCCAACAGAGAGAAACCTGGCTCCTAATATCCATAATATCTTAACTTGTTCAATTCTAGTATACACAAAAGAAGTGTCAGAATTGCTAATTCACACCCTGCAAGAAACACCTTTCCTTTCTAGATTACAGCACTTATGCAGTTCTTTTTATCTGTGGCCTCAGCACAAAATCCAGTCACATTCCACTTACTCAGGTAGTTCTCTTCCTCCCCACCCTCTTCAGTGTGGTTACACTATTTCTTTGTCACATGCTTTAGTTCATTTGTTTGTTTTTGTATTCCATTCTGTACCACCGCCCTCACACACATCCTGGTTGTTTCAACTGTTGATTTTTTTGATTATATGAAGACCATGAGAAACATTATTATAGCGCTAAGAGTTGGAGCTAGACAAAAGGATATATACTCCGAGAAGGGTCACTCCCTCTTATTGCTGCTACCTCATTCCACTGTGCTCTTCTTTTCTCCCTGGTCCCACTAATGCCAGTAAGCAGCGAATCTCTTTAGTTTCTAGTTTGTCCTTCCTGTATTTCTTTTGCACAAATGAGCACACAGGCATTTTCTCAAATCCCTTTCTTTCTTACATGAGGAGTATCATACAACAGATATTCTTTTGAGCTTTGGCTTTTTTTGTTTAACAGTATACCCTGGATATCACTCTGTATCAGTTCAGAGATCATCCTCATTGTTTTTAATAGATGTAGACTACCGTGTGGATGGACCATAGCTTATTCAACTACTCTCCTATGAAGGGGCACTTCGGTTGTTTTCGATATTTCAAAATAACAACACTGCAACGAATAACCTTGTGTATATGTATTTTCAGAATACTGGAGGTGTATCTTCAAGACAGATTCTTATGAGTGAGACTGCTGGGTTAAAAAGTGGGTGTATATATAGTTTTGTTGAGGTATTGCCAAATATGCATTCTACTAGCACTGTATGATAGTGGCTGTCTCTCCACAGCCTCTCAACAAAACGTGTTGTCATGTTTAAAAAAGTTTTCCCAGTCTGACAGGTGAGAAATGGTACTTTGACGTTGGGCTATTTTTATACCCTTTTGGGTGAACTGTCTAACCAGGTATTTTTCCCCATTGTTCTAACATGTATTCGATCCTTTCTCCTTCAATTTTTAAGACTTCTTTATGTATAAAAGGATATTAACCCTTCGTGGAATATATTCCAAATATTATACCATACTTTCTAAAAAACTTAACCAAACTCCATTTTACTCACTCAGATTTCATTAATTTGTGCCTCATGTCCCCCTTCTGTTCCAAGATCCCACCCATGATATCACAATTCATTTAGTAGTCATGTCTCCTTAAGCCCCTCTTGGCTATGACAGTTTCTTAGGCCTTGTTTTTGGTAACCTTAGTTTGAGGGGCACTGGTCAGGTAGTTTGTAGAATGTCCCTCACTTTGTGTGTGATGTTTTCCACGGTTAGACTGAGGTTATGTGTTTTGGGAGGAAGACCACAGAGCTAAAGTGCCCTTCTCATCACATCGTCTCAAAGGTAGATACTATTAACGTGGCCTGTCGCTGATGATGTTGACCTTGATTACCTGGCTAAGGCAGTGTTTACCAGGTTTCTCCATCATAAAATTACTTTTTCCTCCTTATACTGTACTTCATTGCCTACTTTCTTAGTCATCTCCCTTTAGTGAAGGACTGAAACAGTGTTTAGTCATCTTCATATCCTCAATGCCAAACACTTAGCAGATGCTCAATAAACATTTACTGAACGACAGTGGAGGTGAAATGGTCAGTAACCAGGCCTGGAGCCAGGAGAATGATGACCTCCTCCTCCATCTCTCCCCACGAATGGCCAGGGGTACAGACTGAGAGAATGCGGGCAGTGCAGGCAAGAGCATGTCCAGTTCCACTTCCTTTACTAGGCCTCTTTACCTGTCCCCGATCTCAGTCACTACTTCTTCACCTAAACTCCTCTGGAACCTATATATTTACCAAGGACAAAAAGTTCTCCTTTCTAAGCACTCACCCTCTGACAGCTACTATGCTAATACGTATTACCTTTGCAACAATGTTAGAATGTAGATGTCATTATCACCTTTTTGAAAATTAAAATTAAGGCTGAAAGAAATTAAGTTGATATACCCTAGGAGAGCTCGAGTTCAATACTGACCTGTACCCACAGTGACCAGCACACAGCACTCAGTATCTCTTGATCTGAGTAATCTCCTCCTCTTCTGAACTGCACTGCCTTTCTACTTCTCACAAAACTCATCATATTTGACCTTCTAATACAGAATAGACGTTTTAAAAAAAAACACTCCTATTACTATACTGTGGGCTTTCTATGGGAAGCATTGTGACATTCCTTTCTTCCTGTCCTAAAGCATTTAACATCTGACTTTCAATCTGTGTTTAATAAATGATTTTGAATTCAGGAAGTCATAAAGAACACCAGTGGGCCCTCTGTCATTTATCAAAGAGACCACTTTGGTCACTCTGAGGAGACATGAGATTAAAGAGAAGTGGTAAAAACGGGAAAGAATCAACCTGGGACTCATCAAATTTTAGAGCTAGAAAGAATCTCAGAAATCTGGCCCTAATTCCTCACTTTATAAATGAAGACTTAAAACCAGAAAGCTTAAGTGCTTTGCCCAAGGTCACACAGCCCCTGAAGCCCACATTAAGGTTCTCACTACTGTACTGCATCACGCCACCACACAACTTAATGATGGCACTTCTCAAGGAAATGAGTGGTTTTCCACAGTTCCTGCTAATCAAAGACCTGCTCAAATACACGCTGTCAAACTATTGTCTGTTCAGAATGGTCTCGTTGATCTGAAGACAGCAAACCCTCTATCTAACCCCACTGGCACCAGAAACATGAAAGGAAGTATAAATTAAAAAAATAAATAAATCACTTAACTCCAATAAATCAGACCTATAAAGTATCTATAAAAGGCCAAGAGAATTTTCACAAGATCCCTGTTCAATAAGAAATGAACCAAAGCACAGAGCAAGTAACTAAGGAAGAAAGCTACAGTCAAGAAATGAGAGTGATCCTGCCAAAAGGGAGACGTAAGTTAGTGTACGGGGTGAGCTCATGGAAGTCTGAGTTAAATCTGAGCCACATCAAACCAAAATCTCAGTAAATTAGATGTCTTAAGAAAAGTCACTTATCCAATCTGAATACATGAGATAAAAGCAGCAAATATTATTAAATCTACTTAAATCTGTTAAGTATTATTAAATCTACTGATTAAAAAATTTTAGTTAATTTAAACTAGCTAAATTAAAAATTTAGTCAATTCTAATTAGACTCAAAATCAATCTAACAACTAAAAATTATTCTCTGCAGTCCCCCTATGTTTCAGAATGTCTTGTACACAATGTTTAAAGGAGCTCCTATTCCCAAATTCCTCCTTCGTGACTTACTGTGACTGGCAGTTCTTAAGTGACTTGACTTTCCTATTGCAACCAACTACCTGATGAGATCTTTAGAGAATTAACAAAATAAATGTTCCTAGAACATCTAACCACTATTTTGCCATAATAAATGACGCTACATTACAGTAGATACAGTAAGCTCATCTTACCAAATTGAAGTAAAAGGTCATCTTCCAACACTGGCTTCAAATACTCTTCTTTCTCCCAAGGCACTGGGTTGTATATGGAATTCATATACTCAACTGTAGGATTCTGGATATAAAATTAATTGCATGTTTTTTCATTGCATATAATCGCAAAATCTTCCCAGCAAAAGCTAGGAAAATTAAACAGATGAAATCATGTATATATTACACAAAATCACGTCTAGATTATGCAAAATCTTTATTTAAGGAGTCTAGGTTCACCTGTCATTGCATTAACTTGATTGGACAAGTGCTTTAATTAATGGTTTCAATGCACAGTTTTATATTGTTTGGCTTTGGGGGAAAGGAAATATAAACATCATTTGAATAGAATAGAAAAAAGAACAAAAAGAACACCCAAGGTACTTAAAAAAATCACACTAGAAATTACTTCTGATTTTACAGAAATACTATCAGTATTTCCCTTTATCTGGCACTGAATTACATTTTCACATAACATTGATTGTTCTCTTAGACTCAATTAAAAACAACACTTAAGTATTGTGTCCATTCACTTGGCGCCGTATGTTGTGCTAGCTCCTAACATCCGTGATTCCCACAATACGATGAGCGCCAAATTTATAAGTTCCTTCTATAGCAGCTCCTCGTGCTCTTTTAAAAATCAGCACATTGATAGTCACTGCGGTATTTCTTTAGTTTTGAAACAAAATTATAAATTAAGCTACCAACTTACCTTAAGTCTAATAAAATTTATTAGTTTAATGTAGCCATAAAATTCAAGTCCTAAAGAGGAAAAAAAAAGATAGTTTACCTATTTTAACATAAGTTTTGCTTAATTGGCCTGCTCTATAAATGCTTCTCTGGTTAAACAATAAAATATTTCTGCCCTATACCTACCACTTATAATAATATTTTGAATTTATTATTAAGAATGACAAATAGTAACTTTGATACTTCTGAATATTTTAATTTAAAAACAGCCAGAGATGACAGATTTTTAAATGCTTTTCTTGCCTTTCTGAAAAACGAGAAATTAATTTTTAGAATTCTTCTCCTCATCTGTCAGAGCAATACAAATCAGGAAAATCAGGTCTTGGATTTTACCAAGTATGTGGCAGTTGATTTTAGAACTGAAAGTTTCTAAATCCCCAATTTTTATGGTGCCTACCAAATTATAATTTCGCCAAGACATGGAGTATACAAAACATACTAGCTTTTCATTAAGTTAAATGGTGCAAATTAAAAAATAATGAGGCTTGTTATCTGGTCCTCATCTTTCCAGAAATGAAGCAGCAAGGGAAACAACGGCATATCTAACCACCTGGTTATTATCTGTCGCGAGAAATGTTATTATGAGGAACAGAGCAGCACACACAAAATGTTTTATATGCACAATAGCGTAGAAAAACCCCTATTTGGTAAGTGAAAAAATACAAAATTATATTTAAAGTATGATTCCAATTCAGTTTAAAAATGCACATTAGAGGGGCTGGCCCCGTGGCTCAGTGGTTAAGTTCGCGCGCTCCGCTGCAGGCGGCCCAGTGTTTCGTTGGTTCGAATCCTGGGCGCGGACATGGCACTGCTCATCAAACCACGCTGAGGCAGCGTCCCACATACCACAACTAGAAGGGCCCACAATGAAGAATATACAACTATGTACTGGGGGGCTTTGGGGAGAAAAAGGAAAAAAAATCTTTAAAAATGCACATTAGAAACATGAAAAAAAACAATGAGACTAAGTTATTCATGTCTTATTCATGATCTATAAACATTATATTACATGTTTACCTAATGTCTTTTCTAGTTGTTAGTAAATACATGGAGCAAAAAACCAATTCTGTATTTAGTTAATTTGAGTGGAATAGTGCAGCTCTTCTTTATTCATTTAAAGAAGTGGAAGGCTTTAATTGTAAGGTAAGTATGTCTAAACGCAAGATTCAAAAGAATCATCTAAATATTCTGCTTACCACCTTAACTTCATCACTCCGTTCTACATACTCTCTTACCAAACTCCTTATCAAACTCAACCTTCTATGACTTGAAGTTCATGTTATGCTTTGCCTGATGAGTTGACTTTTTTCATAATGACCCACCTCCTTTTCCAAAGTCCACCTCTATCCTTGCTCTAATTCTAATCTACTTTCTTGATCTCTTTAATTCTAATATGATAAAAATACAATCACATGCCAAGGGTTTTTTTTCCCCCTTTTAAGTTGTGAAGCCTATATAAGCTTTAATACAGTAAACCTTATCTAGAAGAATATAATTAATCTCTCCTTAAAGGCCACTTGTCCAAAAAACTCCATTGTCTTAAGACACATTGTTGCTATATGTTTCATTATATTGGACTTGTATAGAAAAGGAAAGGTCTGGAAAAATATAAAGTTTAAACTTAAATTTCACAACTAAAATTTTCTTTGCTCTAAAAAATACTCACCATGTTTATGGACCATGTTATCAATATTAAATTGATGCTCAGACTTACAGTGTGAAAATGTTTCTTCAGCAGATGTAAACAACCTGAAAAATCAAGAAACAGCTTCATGGAATAGTCCCCCAAGAAGTCTAAATACTGATGTCATGTTAAACATACACTTCCCCTCCTACTCTGCTGCCTTCTAGTTTTATCTCCAATTAAGAAAAAAACAAACATGCCTGTAAATAAGAGGAACCCAGAACTTCTCAAGGGAATTGATATCTCTGAGTTCCATTTACAACTAAAACTAACTACCCTTTAAATGCTGAAGTTAACTTATTTGCCAAATGATAGCAAGGAATTTATCAAAAGGCTTTTAAGAAAGAGAACTCCTTTTGGTACATTCTGTTTCCCTCAAGACATGAAAATTCCCTACACAAAATTTTTCTGTCCTCTAAGGATCAACACTGCTTTCAAAGGCTCTGAACTGGCACAGCTCAAACTGCTTTTAGAAATAAAGCATCAAACGTAATTTTACAGCTGGCATATTCCCAAAGTGCCATATTTCAAAAGTGATCTTGCAGTGTTCCCAAAGTTTCTGCATTACAGACATTGTGAGGACCAAGCCTCTTTATTATGTGACCTGCAAAGCTGAGGGACATATAAGATAGCAATACCCAGCAGAGAAGCCGCACCCCTCTTCTATATGCCTGGCACATACACGCAGTTAGCTTTCAACAAATGTTTACCCAGACAGGTTATTTTTGCAGTATTTATGCAGCCTGTCATAAAGAAGTATGCCCCTGACACTCAATAAATATTATTTTATGACTAGAGTACATGCAGATGCTCTACATCTAACCAGAGGAGGCTACGCGTGAGAGCAACGCCCAATCAAGAGGAGCTGACACACCACCAGTCAGCACCAGGCCTAGATTCATGGGAAACTGGAAAAAGTTTCGTAAAGCAACACTGGTCAATGCTAAGCAGGCCTCTTTCATGCCCACGAGCCCAGGACAGCGGCCAACGAACGTCAAGGCTTGTTGAGATGAAGAGGCAGAATTTTAAGTGGAAAGAACACGGATTTGGATATTAAGACAAACATGGAACAAGGTCTGTGACCTGAACAAGCTATTGATATCGCAGTCGCTTTTTCCCTAAGCTTATCAATTCCTTCCCTTCAACAGGTGGGGAGCCCCTAGCTAGGAAAGTGATCCTTTAAACGGCTCACAAGGAAACCTTACACCTGAGAAGCCCTCTGCTTGTCAGAGTCACGGAATGCTAAAGCTGGAGGGGTCCCGGGGGATTACCCAGTTTAGGGACTCCCAAACTCGTGACTCACTGCAATCACCTCTGAGAGCGGGAGCATCTTTACAAAGAGAATATTCCTGGACGCCATCCCTGATTTGTAAGGACTGAGGGGCAGAGCTTAGCATCTGTGTTTTTAAGTGTCTCAGGTGACAAAGGTGCACAACCAGGAGTGGTCCAAAGCCCTCTCATTTTACACGAGGGGAGACTGAGGCCCGCGGAAGAGAGGTGGCATCGCCGGGCGTCAGCGCACGGCCCCTCCCCCGGTGACCGGGGCTCCTCCCTCCGAGCGCGGGGCCCGGGCTTCGGGGACAGCCGCTCGGGCGACTCCTGAGCGCGCGGCGCTGCGGCGGGCTAACGAACCTGTCACAGAACAGGCAGGGGGTCTGCTGCTTGTCGTGGGGGAGGCCAGCCTCGTCCCCGTCCTCGTCCTCCCAGGCGGCCTCGTCGCCGCTGTCGGACAGCGCGGGCAGGTCCTCGTCCTCCTCCTCGGCACCCCGGCCGCCTAGCACATGCACACGGTCAGCGAGGCCTCGACCCGGGAGCCCACCCGCCGCCGCCCTCCCGCGGGGCCCACCGCCCGGCTCCGCGTCCCGGGGGCGCAGGAGGAGGGCGGCCTGTCCGCGGCCCCCCGGCGGCGCGAGCCGGGGCTGGGCCAGCCGTGCTGCAGGGTCTGGGGTACCCACCGCGAGCACCCGACGCCAGCGAGCACATGGCCGTGCTGCCCGGGAGCCGGTGCGCCTGGGGGCGGGGACCGTGCCGGGCAGCGCGCGCGCGCAGCCGCCGCCGGGCTCTCTGGGCCGCGAGGACGAGCGCAGCCGGGAGCGCGCGGCAGGGCGGGGCGTGAGGAAGGTCTCGGACGCCGGGAACGCGAGAGCGCGCCCGCCGGCGCCTGAGAGCTTCCGGCCTCGAGGCCGCGGCGTTGGTCACGTGAGCTAGATGGGCGGGGCGAGGGCCCGGGCTCCGCCTCCTCCTGCCGCAGGGTTGGCGCAGTGCGCGCCGGGTAAGCGCTGCAGGGGGGCTGAGCGTCGCGGGCTTGGGCGTGACTTCCGTCTCCTCGGGCCGCGGGGGTGTTGGCGGGATGCCCTGGGCGCCGCCCTGACCTCGGAGGCGGAGACGCCGCAGCGCTTTCGCTGTCGGGGTCGCGCCCTCAGTGCGTCCGGTACTCGAGGGATGAGGGGTTACTAGAGGGACGACCACCCGCGGCGCCCCCTGGTGGCGGAGGAGGCCGAGCGGAACTCGGGTCGCTCGCTCCGTGGTGCCCGCGGGTGCAGCGCGCGAGGGGACCGCAGGAGCCCGTGGGGGCTTGTGGAGACCACCTAGGGCCAGAGCCCCGCGGGCTGTCGCGGGACTTCAGTCTTTTAAAGTAGACGGCTGGGTGAGAGCTTGCACTCTGCAGCCCCTACTCGGTTAGAATCCTGCTTCTGTCACTTTACAACTGTGATCTCGAGCAGCCGCCCGACCGCGCCCCGCCTCCGTCTCCTCGCTACAAACGGGGAGAATGCTGCACCAGGGATAAAATGAGTTAATACGTGCAGAGTGCTTAGACACGTGCTCATTTTACTTACCCTAAACAGCGGGAAGCCGGTGACCTGTTTGATTAAGCAAGGGAGTGATGCGGTCACGTGTTTGGTTTTTTTTCACTAATGTGTTTAGAGAGGAACATCCTGGCTGTTGTGTGGGAAGGAGACAAACATTCCCATGCCTCATGCCTTTTTCCCTTCCTCACATGTATTCAACCATCGCATTGTTAGGTGGGAGTGGCGGCAGCTCTCGTCCCAGAAGCTAGTACTGCGCGCCTGGCACGTTTATCCGATGGCATTGACGGCCGGCCGACTAGGCTCTGCATAACCCCGCCTGACATGCATCTCAACTCAACCCTTCACCTTGGGCGCCCCCTCCAACCTTCTGTTAGTGCTAATCACCTTCCACCTCAAGGCCTTTGCTGACAATGCGCTGCAAATGGAAAGGCTTTCTTCCCTGGGACCATCTCCCACGTAGGGTCCACTGCCATTCCAGCAGCCCCCATTAGTTTCTGTCTTAGCGCCTACCATTCGCTTACTTGTTTTCTCTACTTTAGGTCTGCCCCACAGCACTGCGCCGTAGCTCATAGTAGGTATTCAGTAAATTTGCTGAGTGAGAATGATGCCTTGTATTATTGCAACACTCTGTGAATGTCATCTTCTCCCTTAACTATAAACCTTAGAGGACAGGACCCATCGGGTATTGGTGTTGAAGCGCCCCTACATTCTAGGACACTGTCAGAATGTCTGCTGGCCCGGGATGCTGGCCTTGGGAGGAGCTGCTCTTCTCTCTACTCCAAAGATGAACACAGACCCCGTCATCCCACTTCACTACTGAGACCAGAGTAGGATGTTGAATAAGACCTGCCTGAAGGTTTGTGGGTAAGGAAATAATAGAGAGAATAACTTAAAACTGTCTATTGGGTTTAGCTGCTTTCAGAACCCACAGAACTCACTTCTTGGAGCCCGTGCTTGTTACCACTGAAACAGACCGAGGCTCTTCAGAGTCTAGCCCCAAGGGAACCCCACCTGGCAGAAGGAAGATGCTCCGTTTCCTTTCTAAAGCCCACATTCCAAGATCCCACCCTGCCCTAGAAATGCCTCTTTCCTGGGTGACTGACACTGGGAATGTCCACTCCCTTCTAAGGACATATACCCCCTATTAAGGGGGATGGCCTTTATCCTGCAGTGTCCACGGAAGCCTGAAATGTACCTGGCACACTGTAGACCCTGTAAAAATTGACTGAATCACTCAAATCACTGTTTCCCCCAAGCCCACAAGTTAAAACAACTTTCACCACCATCGTTTGTTCTGTGATGGATATCCTGTGCTCCTCTCACCTTTGACCCTTCCTTCTGCATCTACCTTTCCTTTCCATAGTTTTTAAAGGGCAGAAACTTGAACTGCACTTTTAAGGGCTATGTGAATATTTTGTGGTTAATCCTGACAAGGAGAAATGGAGAAACCCAAGTATTTCAATTTTATTCATCCACAGCATGTACTGGATGCAGGTACAATTAGTGGAACTCCCTGCTCATATACAGATAGAGGATGCTCTCACAGAAGGCTTACAAGTATGAGATCAGGCTGACCTGGGTTAGAATCCTGGCTCTGCCATTTCCTAGCTTCAGGTCTTCAGCTTTGGGCCCTTGGGCAAGGCACTTAACCACAGTAAGCCTTAGTTTCCCCATCTGAGATATGGGAATGATAGTATCACCTTATAAGGACTGTTCGGAGGGTTAAAGGACAGATAGCATACATAAAGGCTGGCACTTGGCAAGCACTTGATAAAGATTAGCTGCTGTCCTCTCATTGGCCAAAATGCTGCATATTATCACTGATACTTGGGCATTTTCTAACAATCTAAGAGGTACCCAGGACTTGTCCATTTACTTTTATTCTCCGACTTAGTTCTCCCATGAATGACATAAGCTCAGTTATATAATAACCTTTATTATATATTCTAAAGAAGTAGTAAGGCACAATGTTCACTTACACAATCCCACGTAGTCAGCACTGGGTAACTCAAAGACACGAATGTCAGCAGTTTGAGAAAAGAACTCATCTGCATGATATATAAGGTTTGCAGCACTGCTGCTGTGACTGCAGACAAGCATTTCAAAGCTAGCCTCCCCACCCAGGGCATCAGAACCACCACCAGCAGCCTAAACAAAACAAAACCACAGATTTCTGTGCCTGCACCCCAAAAATTCTGATTAAGAACATTCAAGGTAGGGCCTATGAATCTCTATATTTTTTTTTTCTTTGCTGAGGAAGATTCACCCTGAGCTAAGATCCATGCCAGTCTTCCTCGATTTTGTTTAGTATGTGGGTCCCCAGCATCACTTGACCGCCAACAGAGTGGTGTAGGCCCGTGCCCAGGAACCGAAGCCGGGCCACTGAAGCAGAGCGTGATGAACTGAACCACTGGGCCACGGGGACTGGCCCTGCATCTCTATAATTTTAAAAGCCCCCTAGGTGATGTGTATATATACGTACAACCAAGCTCTGAACTGCTGATGCAGAGCACAACCATTCTTCGATTGGATCTGGGAGGCTGAGAACCACAGTTAAAGCATGCTGACTTTTTTCAGACCCGGAAATTACCAGTTAGGTGGTGGGTGTTGAGGTTTACAGTGAAAAGCATTTCTCCAGTGTGATCACGGCTTGAGAGAGCCATCAGCTTTGCCCAGGTCGTGGATGGCCTTGTTATCCAGCAGCTCGGTCGTCCCGTCGCCCAGTCTCACCGCGTTGTTCAGCATCGCTCTAACCACAGTCACCACCGGCACAGAGTGCCCGCCGGCCCAAGACTCTGGTAAGGAGCCGAAGAATTTCCTAACCAACCATTCACCTGGGCGAGATTCTTGCCTATCACACAGTAGAACTCTAAAGAGGAAAAAAGCCGAGGATGAAATGATAAATTGCATTCACACCACAGAGGGTGTTATGAACTGAACTGTTTGCCCCCAGAATTCATGTTGAAGCCCTAACCCACAATGAGATTGTATTTGAAGACAGTGCCTTTAGGGAGGTAATCAAGTTTAAATTAGGTCATAAGGATGCGACCCTAATCCAGTAAGACTGGTATCTTTACAGAAGAGGAGATATCAGATCTCTCTCTCTCCACGTGCACACAGAAGAAAGACCTTGTGAGCACAGAGTGAGAAGGTGGCCATCTGCAAGCCAGGAAGAGAGGTCTCAACAGACAGCAGCCCTGATGGCACCTTGATCTTGGACTTCTGGCTTCCAGAAATGTGCAAAGACAAATTTATGTTGTTTAAGCCACCCGGTCTGTGGTATTATTCTATTATGGCAGCTTGAGCAGACTACTACAGAGGCAAAAGGTTTGTTTTGTTTTGTTTTTGGAGGAAGATTAGCCCTGAGCTAACACCTACTGCCAGTCCTCCCCTTTTTTTGCTGAGGAAGACTGGCCCTGAGCTAACATCCGTGCCCATCTTCCTCTACTTTATATGTGGGATGCCTGCCACAACATGGCTTGACAAGTGGTGCCATGTCCGCACCCAAGATCTGAACTGGCGAACCCCGGGGCCACGGAAGTGGAACATGCGAACTTAACTGCTGTGCCACCAGGCTAGCCCCCAGAGGCAAAAGGTTCTATTTAAAAAAAGAAGGCAGCCAATACTACCCAGTAAGTTCCAGACTATTCTGAACCTGGTCCCACCACTGTCTACCCCTTCCTTTAAAGCCAAAAGGTGGGGTCCTTCAGAAAAGCAATCCACCTTCAGCCAACTTCTGTCATATCTTAGATATCTTAGCTGTCAGCCTCTTTGAATGAAAAACTAGCTTCTAGGGCATAATGGGCAGTGGTGTACTCTTACGCAGTATGAATACTTACCCAGGCCTAAATATGGAGTAACGATCAAATTTTAATTCTTCGACCCTGGCTTCCACTTCTCCCTGTTAACAAAAACCATATTTTCAGTATTTAACCAAGACCAAGTTACTGTAACGCTTGAGAGAATAATTTGGGGTCTTGAAGATAATCTGCTTCTGCAGGTCCCAGAGTCTGAGAAGTTAAGGAAGAGATCATTCAATCCTGATATGCAGCAAGGAGTTAAAAAAAGTGTACAGAACGAGGAAATGGTGGCACAGTCAGTCCAGCCTCTCAACTGACTGATATTGTTTCCCTCAACTGAGGAGTATTAGTGTCCGAAAAGATTCTTTTGAAACTGATGTCAAAGAGTGTACTGCCTATATTCTCAACTGACTGATATTAAAACAGATCCAGAGAGGGGCTGGCCCCGTGGCCAAGTGGTTAAGTTTGCACGCTCCGCTGCAGGCGGCCCAGTGTTTCGTTGGTTCGAATCCTGGGCGTGGACATGGCACTGTTCATCGAACCACGCTGGGGCGGTGTCCCACATGCCACAACTAGAGGGACCCACAACAAAGAATATGCAACTATGTACCAGGGGGCTTTGGGGAGAAAAAGGAAAAAAAATAAAATCTTTAAAAAAAAAAAAAACAGATCCAGAGAGAGTAAATGACAATGTCAGGAATGCAACCATGAAATAACCTCCTGTTAGTCCAGACTTAATGTTGCAGGCTGGCAGACATCAACCTTTTTTGGTTTCCAAGTAGTTCTGGGGTCAGAAGACCCACAGACCCTCCAATACTACTCACTTCCTAAAATGCTACCAAATTTCAAGAGACAGATTATATTAGATGATGCTCTAAATTAAATTTGCTAAACAAACCATGAATTTTCATGCCAGGAATCTCTATAAACAGAAATACCACAGGAGCTCAGGCCCCAGGTACCTCCGAAGGCCCTGTGAATTAAGCACCATGCTCCCTTCCTCCTTCTTGACTTGTTCACACCATTCATTTGACACTTAACCTGTCACATTGTGTAATCTTAGGTAGCTCTTTTAAAAACATTTTTAATTAGTGTTTTTCAGTATATTCACAGAGTTGTGCCACCTTCACTACCATCTAAGTTTAGAATATTTCATGACCCCAAAAAGAAACCCCATACCAATGAGGACTCACTCCCATCCCCTCCCCATAAGCCTGAGCCAACCACTAATCTTTCTGTCTCTATGGATTTGCCTATTCTGGACATTTCATGGAAATGGGATCATACAATCGTGGCCTTTTGTGACTGGCCTCTCTCATTTAGCATAATGTTTCCGAGGTTCACCCGTGCTGTAGCATGTGTCATTCCTTTTTATAGTTGAGTAATATTCTTTGTGTGCATATACCACATTTTATTCATCCATTCATCAGTTGATGGATATGTGGGTTGTTTCCACTCTTTGGCTATTACAAATAATGCTTCTGTGAACATTCACATACAAGTTTTTATGTGGACACGATTCTTTGTTAGCTTTTTGCAAAGATACGTTTTGTCTCTATTATCAGTGTGCAATAAAGAGCTGATGCAGCAGGCCGAGACTACTGTGCTGAGAAAGGCTTGCTTGGCTTCCGTCTGGGAACGTGGATTTCAGGAGTGTTCCTGTCATCACCCAACTGAAAAGGGCAGTTTACTGTGTCTGAACTATTTGTACAAACAATGTGCTTTATGCTGAACACTGCTTCTTTCTGGAAGTCTCTAATTTTTTCTAGGCTGAGGGTGCCTACGTGTCTGACCCCCATAAAAAGCCTGGACTCCAGGGCTCAGGCACATTTCTCTAGCAAACGATACTCATGCTGGAGAAATGCCGCACTTGCAACTCCCCTGGAAGAGGACTCTGGGAAGCCTGCACCTAGTTTCCTGCGGACTTCACCGCAAGCACTTCTTCCCTTTACTCACTTTGCTTCATATGCGTTCACTGTAATAAATCAGAGCTGTGAGTCTGACCACATGCTGAGTCCTGTGAGACCTTCTAGCAAATTACCTACTTAGGGAAGGCCTTGGGATCCCCCCAGACAAACAGATTATAAATTCCTTGAGGGTAAGAACCATACCCAACAGTAAAATATCATCTACTCTGGAACAGTTTAACAATCACTGCCTCAAAGTCTCTTCTAATGTTAGGATTCCAGGCTGACACTCAAGACCAGAGCTGCCACATCTCATTTCATGATTACCAGATAATCAACAGAAGGGGAAGACATTGGAAATTATCTTTCAAATCACTCCTTTTTACTAAATATAAACCTGCAAAAGACAGTCCCTGTAGCGATTAAAAAATGTGTAACATAATGCATTTTTTGTATTATTTAGCATTTTATATGACTTAGTCTTGCCAATTAGCCAGGGTTCTCCATAGTATACAAAAAATAGAAATGTGCACAGGGGCCAGCCCGGTGGTGTACTGGTTAAGTTTGCACACTCTGCTTGAGCAGCCCAGGGTTTGCAGGTTTGGATCCTGGGCACGGACCTATGTACTGCTCATCAAGCCACGCTGAGATGGCATCCCACATACAAAATAGAGGAAGATTGGCATACATGTTAGCTCAGTGACAATCTTCCTCAAGCAAAAAGAGGAAGATTGGCAACAGATGTTAGCTCACGCCAATCTTCCTCACCAAAAAAAAAAAGAAAAAGAAATGTCCACAAACCTTAACTTGCAGGTATAAAAAATTGCTCGACTTATCAGCTCCTTTGGAGGATAGCAAGTTGAAATGTTTGCAGCCTCCAGCTTTGGCCAGCTCTGCAGACTTCAGGACATAATCTCGATCGACACGAACAAATCCCTCCTGAGGGGGAAAGGATGGGAGTTAGTTCCAAAAAGCCATGAGTTCATCTTAAAGATTACCACTCAGCTTGGGTGGCAGGCCAGGAGGCCTGGGGCTAGAGGGGGGATCCAAATAAAACGCATCCAAGCAAGACATGAACGTCAGGCACAGACCCTGGGAAAGGCTCCAAGTATGAGCCTCCGGACAGACGTACCAGCTCTAGCAGCAAGGCCAGACGCAGCGAGAAAACAAGAACAATGACACTGAAACACAGACACCAAACAAATCTGCAAGGAGCACTAAGAACAGTAAGATAGACTGAGAAACTGCTTTTAATGACAAATTTCTTTGTCTTTTAATAACTTTACAACCCTCTCTCTGTTTTCTCTTTTTTTCTGTATCAATTTCTAACATGGTGGGGTCCCAAAGCAAGGCTGAGAACACCATCCGGGCACTATGAGAACAAAGTCTATTTAATGTCCAAATTTTGTGTATGTTTTACAACATACTTTACATATTAGTAGAGTGCATCCTCGAATTTATTTACTGACAGGTGTATAATCAAGAATGTGTGGAGAGCCCTGGTCTAGACTCACTCCTGTGAGGGTAGTGATTGGGTCCTTCTTCTTAATTCACATCTCAGCATCAGCACATGGTAGGTGCTCCAAAAATATATGAATGAATGAATAAAAGTCCAAGGAAAGCAGAGAAAGACAAATCCAATTAGAAAAAAAAAAGAACTGGGGCCGGCCCCGTGGCCAAGCAGTTAAGTTTGCACGCTCCGCTGCGGCGGCCCAGGGTTTCGCTGGTTCGGGTCCTGGGCGCAGACATGGCACCACTCCTCAGGCCATGTTGAGGTGGCGTCCCACATGCCACAACTAGAAGAACCTGCAACTAAGATATACAACTATGTACAGGGGGGATTGGGGAGATAAAGCAGGAAAAAAAAAAAAAAGATTGGCCACAGTTGTTAGCTCAGGTACCAATCTTTAAAAAAGAAAAAAGAAAAAAAAAGAACTAAGTGGCAATAAGAGGAAGAGGGGAGAGGGTGGTACAAACAATAGAACAGACTCATTTCCAGGGCTAACCTGAAGGACATGGGCCTGCACCCCGAAAAGGGAAGTCCATGTAGTAACAGCTTCTTGGGACCACCACAAATTCCAGCATCCTCAAACTCAAGACACTTGAAGAGAAGTCTGAAGTCTACTGGAGCTGAACTTCATAGGTACCCACAATTATATAATGAAGTTTATATAACGAGGATTGCAAATCTAAAGACTGGATTACTGCCCCAGTGAATTTTTTTTCAATTAAAACTTTGCCTTATGGTAGTTATTAATCCTAAATGTCTTATTTTGTATGGAGATGTGTGTCTTTGAGCACCTAGGAAACGGCACGTCCAACCCTCTCATTAAGGAGTTGTGAAAACAAGGTCCAGTGGTCTGGTAAACTGCCAGCTGATAAGTGAGAGAGGAGAATGCAAGTTCTTGACTCTCCAGGCGGTGCTCTCTGCTGCACCCACGTTCCTTCTTATCTCACACTATCTCTAGATAATGACAATGACTAATTCATAACTGTGGTAGACACAACAGGGCCCCTCACACCTGTGAACATGTCTGGTTACACAGCAAAGGGGCTGAAGGTTGCAATAATGTTGCCAATCAGCTGACCTTAAAAGAAGATTATTCTGTTATCCAGCTGGGCCCAATGGAATTACAGGAGTGCTTACAAGGGGAAAGGGAAGCAGGGAGGAGGCCAGAGTTATGCAATGTGAGGAGCTCTCGATCTCCCATTGCTGGCCTTACAGACGGAGGACGGGACCACAAACCAAGGCATGTGGTGGCCTCTAGGAGGTGCAAAAGGTAAAGAAATGGTTTCTCCCCTAGAGCCTCCAGGAGGGAACACAGCCCTGTCAGCATCTGGATTTTATCTCAGCAAAATCCATGTTGGACTTCTACAGAATTATAAGATGGTAAATTCAGGTTGTCTTAAGCCACTAAATCTGAGGCAATCTGTTACAGCAGGAATAGGAAACTAATACAGAATTCAATTTTAAAATGACAGGCCCAAGCAAACTTTTTAAACTCTGGATTGAAGTCGATCATAAAAGAAAAGTGAACATATTGTAAGCAGAGAGCTCGATAAATTTTTATAAACTGAACATCCTCTGCAACCAGCCCCCAGATTAAGACGCAGAACATTACCATTACCCCAAATGCCCCTCTGGTACTGCTTTCTCATCACTGCCAGTACATTTCTAACTACATCCACCGCCTGCAGGGCAGTGCTATTTGTCCACCTTACTTCAGGTGATATAAACTTACCTTTCTCCCCATGGATCATCACCACCCCTTCTGTGTTGTATACTGGGACATTCCATCCTAACGGCTGACTCACCGACCTGTCCTACGCACTGATTCAAATTCACGTTGTTGCTTTTTGAAATCAGTGGGAAGCAAACCAGTTTTACTACTCAGCACATCCTGAGAGAGGGATGCGATTCTCCTCAGAGCCGTTCTCCAGATTGAGATTTCACATGTGCTGCAAGTGTGCCAAGAGAAACAGTCCAAAACTACATAGAAAAATCCTAAAGCACTCACTCTCTGTCCCACGTCTGTTTCTTCCCCTCACTCTAATTCACCAGAACTCTGATTTGAATAAAAGGTTCATCATTCCCAATAAAACCACATAGGTGACTAGTGAAATAAATGGCTTTTCATCATCGTCGTTTTAGCATGATTTCTTGGAAGGATTATTATAGTTCTCTCTGTTAAAATGCTTTTTCTTTCATCAGCTTCTTTAAAAATAAGGGAAAGATTCAGCCAATCACAAGTCTGGAGACAGACGCTCTTTCCCACTTAATCCAGAGCCAGGAAAGGGATAATTTGATTAAACTGAGACCCTAATTTATTTGGCTTTAGTTCTGGATCAACCTCTCCTTAATAGAGTGCCGTCGTCTCCAATTGTTTGATGGAAATTAAAGTGACATAAATACCATGGGACTCTCTCAATCTGATTAGTCAGCTAAGGCGCATCAACCCCAGCCGGCCCGTCAGACGCTGGCGTCCCTCCTTTCACCCGCCTCGCCAACAACTGACAAGCGCGCCCTGGAGGACGAGCACCCACGCCGCCGCCGAGACCCCCACGCTCAGGCCATCAGCCCTGCTCAATGGGCCCTGCTGACAAGGTGCCCACACCTTTCTCCATTGCTGCTCTCTGCACAAAGCTAAATATTGTTTTATGAGCAATCAATGGCTGTTAATCCCAAACGATTTCACAAATCCCCTGAGCCCTCAAGCTGATTATAAATACGCATTTTTCCAAGCCCACAAATTTTGAATTTCACTTCTCCCACCCTGATGCGTGGCCTTTTAGCTGGTGAATGAAACTCGAAAGCAAAGGGGTCAACGGCTTTCAAGGACTTAGAAACCAAACTTCAATGTGGATCCTGGTGACTGACTCGGAGACAACAACACACACCGATTTTCTCTGGAGTGAGGAAGATTCCATTTATAGATAGAAGGGAGCTATCTTTAAAATCTTATTATTGATACCCTTTCTTGTTCTCTAACGGCTCAAATAGAAAAACAAACTAAAAGAAGGTATTGCGTATCCCAGAAAGACTATTTTCAGAAAAACCGTATTTAGTTTCCCTAACCATATGGCAGGAGAAAAGACGACTCTTCTGAGAGCATTAAGTCCACATGTTGTTGTGTCTTTATGATTCCATAGTCGGTGTGTCCTACGCAAAGCTAGGAATTAGAATTCCTTCTAGAAAAAGGAGTTGATTAAATAAGTTCCCACTATAAATTTCCCTTCCAGCACCTGCTCGAAAGAAGAAACACAACGTGATACGACTCAGCAGAGATGCTCACAGGCTCCACCAAAATCAAGGGAGACAAATCCTCCAATGATTCTTTAAGTCTCATTAAAAGCCAAAGCTACTAAGTAAGAGGAATTTCCTCTGATCTTCTTTACCAATGCCTGCAAACTGGGAACACTCTAGCTTGTTCTTAGAACAAATAATCCTACCAAGGTATTTCAGCACTGACAGCTATGACAAGCGAGCGTTCCGGAATCACTCAAGGTCGGGGGGTCCTTTTCCAAGAAGGGATGATCTATCATTCTGTAAAGGGTCCCACTTGGCCATATTTCTGCTTCAGATTCCTTCTCCTTCACTCTTTTCAACCCAACCCTATAAATTAGACTAGGAAACAGAGATGCTGACGAACAGCGAACAGTATAACCTGAGACCCATTTGTTTGTGTCCTGGATGGCATTTCTATATTTGACAGACAGTGTTGGGACCACGATCCTGGTTAGAGAAAGGGCTCTGGATAGAAAAATAACATCAAACAACGCTAAGGATTCCTGAGTCAATCCATGTTCTCATAAAATTTTTCCATTTGGGGCATTCTTTTCTCTGTGTTACGATAGTCAAAGAATTCTGCAGCCAAAGGGGCTTCAGGAGTCACCTCCCTCTCAGCACAGACAAGGAGGCAGAGGCCCAGAGGAGCTACCCAGCATACCCAGCCCAGGGTGCTATAGCTACTTGCTATCCAAACAGAGCCTATGATCTGGGTCCCCGGAGCCATCTAGGACCTCATCACTTCACAGCAAATAAAACAGTAGAGATTACAACAGGGGCCAGCAAACTTTCCCTGTAAGGATGATATAGCAAATATTTTCAGATTTGCAGGCCTCTGTTGCAATTACACAGCTCTGCCATCATAGAACAGCAGGAACTATAGATAATATCTATAAAGTAACGAGAATAGATATGTTCCAATAAAATGACAGATACTGAAATTTGAATTTCTTATATTTTCATGTGTCATGACATATTATGCCTCTTTTGACTTTTTTAACCATTTAAAAACATACAAACATTCTTAGCTCACAGGCTGTACAAATACAGGCTGCTGTACTTGGCCCACAGTCTGCAGTTTGCAAGCCCCTGAATTAGCAGAGTACATCATTACAATCAGACGCCACGAGACTCTAGCGATGCCTAATAAATGTTACAATGGCTGCATTCATCACATTAATGGCATCGTCCATTCAGCAGAATCCAAGAACCTGGACTGCTGGAGCCTATGCCCACTAGATGAGGAGACAAATGAAGAGGTGGAACCACATCACACCACCACAAACTCACTAACCAAGTCCTTCTCTTTACACAAATAAGGACAGATACACAAATAAGGACAAAGCACTATTCTCAGTGGCATCTGGGAGTTTTTGCTCGTCACTCAGGGCCAACGTAGATCTGGTTTTCAAAGGCCTTCACTAGCACACAAGTTACTCACTAAAGCAAGGTAAAGGCCATCCAGGATTACGGTACCTGGAGAACCAGCAGGCAAGGAGAACCAATACATCCCACTGCCTCCTGAAGCAGCGCCAACAAAAAAGGAGGGTTGGCCACTCAGAATCTCCCAAGGAGCCTAAGATCACTGCAGATACAGATGTAATCAGCTGAGATGAGGTCATACCGAGTAGACTGGCTCTTAATCCAATGTGACTAGTGTCCTAATAAAAAGGAGAAATTTGGACATAGCCACACACACACATACACACAGGAAAAACGCCTCGTGAAGGGACACAGGGAGAAGGCATCCATCGACAAGTCAAGGAGAGAAGGCTGGAGAAATCCTCCCCTCACAGCCCTCCGAAGGAGCCGATCCTGCCGACACCTTGATCTCAGACTTCCAGCCTCCAGAACTGAGAGGCAGTGAATTTCCACTGTTCAGGCCACCCTGGTTCTGTTACTTGTTATAACAGCCCCAGCAAACGAATACACTGAAGGTCATAGGGAAATAAGCTGGCTACTCAGATTTCAACACAGAAACCCTAAATTTCTTTTAGCTTCTCTACTGGCAACTCAAATTGCTAAAGCAAAATGTGGGGTGTTCCAGTTACAAAACAGCTACAGAATGACATGAGGCTTGCCACCAGCTTTACAGTATATGTCAGATGAACTCTTTTGCTACAGAGAGGGCTGCTGACCCAGAACACCAGGTGGGGTGAGCTTAGAAATCCACAACTCCCATCAAACAACTGTTATTACCCAGCCACTTGTGAACTGTCACCCCTTTTAAATTGCCTAAAGTTATCACTATCTGCAAACTTTATATTGCATCTAATCTAAATTTGTTTCAAAAAAAAAACTTTCTGGAGGAAATGTCACCTTACTTTCTGTCACCATCCTCTTAAACCATTTAAGCCCTAACTCATTTCTGAGGCTATATTTGGCTTACTAGTCTTTCTCTTGCTTACTCATTAATTACTTTTATCTTTTCAAACTGATTTTGGAGAACAAAAGGTACTGAGTAGCCTGAGGAGTGGGGAAACAACTCCATCTAAAACAATATCCTCCATAGGGAAGACACCCAATGCCTCTGATGAAACTTGCATTATACAATCTGAATGTCACAAAGCAATTTACTTTTCCCTGGAGCGCCCGGTAATGAGACTTGCCTTCTGTCATGAAAATCAACTGCTCTATGCCTAACGCAGGGTTTCTTATTTTGCTGAGTCACCACCAAAATCACGGTGGCACTTGAGACAGCACAACCTGCAGTGTACTAGCATAAAAGTGTTTCACTGCTTTTAGAAGGCACGCCGCTTGTCACTGGGCCTGGGACAGGAGAGACGGCACCTGCTGCTGAGCAGGAACTCAACCTCTTCTAGCAGAGAGAACGTGTCAATTCCTGGGAGGGTCACACTTCTCCATAATCCACCCCTCCCAGTACACAGCTCAAAACCCAGCTGTGTCCCAAAGTAGACATGGGAGACCTGCAGAAGATCTGGAAATACATCCCTACCGAAAACAGAAAGAGAATTATTCTTTGGACCACCAGGAGGCCCAGAGAAATACACCTGAGCCTCACTCCTTGACTGGCATAAACCAATAGTTCTTACCCATGTACTCTCCTACTGATTCTGATGCCTGGGCCTGTTTCTAAGCCTCCGGTAAACCCCCACAGCAGCATCGTGGTCCTGCATATTTAACAGACATGTTTAGCTCCAGCAAGTAAAATTCTGCCAGAGAGATAAACTATAGTCAAGGTATAAATTAAGTAAGATATATGAACACTTGCCCAGGGTCTATGAAGTACGCTATGACTTCTAACTATGTAGTAAACTATGATTTCTGGACAGGGGCCGACGCAATTTAACACCATTAAAAAGAATAGAAAATGTGTGTTAGAACAGTTCTGCGTCAGTTAAGGCTGAATCACCACTGGGGGTGAATCATTGCTGGAGGCTGAGTGATCACTGGAGGCTAGCCGAATCGTGCCTCGGTTCTGATGTTCGATCCCAGAAGTTTAAAGCTTGGGATGAAAACTGATTGAAACAAATCATTCAAGTGAGAGAGAACACTTCAAGTTTAAAACATTTATAAAGGAAAAAAAAAAAAGCTTACTGCTAACAGCATGAGGCAGTTACTTTTACTCAGACATAATGGTTTGCCTTAGAGGATGCAGTGACAGCAATATTTACAAGAGGCAAGGCCATGTATATTCAGGACTTATCAGCACACAGGCCTGAACTCAAGGATTACTTTGAAGGAAAGAGGAACTTAGTACTATTCAAAGTTCAGTATAGCAAAGGTGAGGGCAGCATACAGAATCTTAAATGATAGGAGTTTATTTCCATTTAAGCACTGCAAATGTAAAGAAAAAGAGTGAGCAAGAAAAAGAATCTTTGACATTACTGGCCGGCAAAAAGAAAAAAGGGGATATTTCTTTCTTACTGCTCCGGCTTTGCTTCTGGTGGTACCCAGGCAACAGAATCCAACATCATGACCTTCAAAGGCAGAGGCGTAGTCTTCCAACTTTTCAAAATCCACCACTTCTTGATTCTAGACAACAAGGACACAGCTGTATACAACTGATGTTATTAAAAAAAAAAAAAGGACAAAAATACCCCAGATTTAAAGAATAAGTTAGAAAACATTACTGAAGAATCTGCCCACTTAACACTAACTTTTGCAAGCTCGTTTTCTCCCACCAACAAAGCAATTAATCTGAATCAAAATTAACAATGCACTTGTATGTTCACAGTGCATATAACTGGACTAGGGGGTGATCCAGATCTCTAAAGTTGGCTTCAATGATCATTTTCATTGTGGAAAAATAAAAGACTTGTCTGTATCTTACGAGGCAGGGTACCAGTGAGGTATAATGTGGGGGCAGGGGATGGTGTTCAGAATCTCAAAGATCTAGGTTCCAGCCTTGGGCCTGCTACTAACTAGGAATGTAATTTTGGTCAAATTATTTATCATATGCTTCAGTTTTTTCAGCAGTAAAATGTGACTCATAATCTTTTCTTCAGTCCAATCCATGAACCACCTGCATTTGAATCAGCCAGCAGGTGTGGCCAGCAGCCAAAAGGCATATTCCTAGGTCTCAGAAGCACCCTTGGTAATTCTCATGCTCACTGAAATTTAAGAACCTCCCAAGTTTGTCATGAAACTTAAAAAGCAACGTTTGAGAAGTTCCTATCATCCAAGAGGTCCATAAAAAATGTTGCTTTCCTTCCCAACCATCAACTGTTTCAAAATAATTTTCCTGGCATCGTACACAATGCTGAAGAAAAACATGTCTGCATAAAGTTCATGACCAAAAGATGTGCCATCAAAACACAGACCTCGATTTCAGTTTCTAATTACCAGAAGTATCTGACAGGCCCCATGAGGCCAGATTGTGAAGACCACGTCTTACCTGCCTAAGTCTGAGCAAAGATGTCCATTTTAAACAGAACAGTCCTAATGGACCAAAGACATATGTAAAATGACCTGAACATGGACCTACAGGAGTCAAGAAGACTTATGTGTGACTATTTGTTATCTGGAATGTTCCACCTGTGAAACCTGTGGGACCAAGTTCTAGTTGTGGGTCTCAGGATTACACTAGTTTACTGCAGCTCACAAATAACTCAGTTTAAATGGGGAAAGGAACCTCCATGACACTCAGACTTCAAATACTTGGGGGATTGGCACCAGACTAAAATCTCGAGTGTTATTTGGTTAACCATAAAAGTGTAAGTGACAGTGAAGGGAATATTCCACTTACAGACACAAGCCTGCAGCCCTGGGGAGTCAGGCAGGCAAATTCCAGAAACTGAATAGCCCCACCTTTCACCGCCATAGACCTTGCCCCACTCTGCAGAGCATTTTCTGATTCACTGACACGTTAGTGTGGAGTGGACAGGTGGACAAAAGAAGCAAAGTGGTAGAGAAAAGTGCCCAAGTCATGAGACTGTCTCTAGCACCCAGCTTGAGTGATCCTGAAAACACTGCTCTCCTCTGCCTTCGCAGCCCCCGTACAGCCCAGGACGGCCTTCCAGCAGTCTAGACTGAGGGATGGGCTGCCCAACGCCACACAGTGCGGGGGAGGCCGGCCAGCACCTAGCATCCAGGACTCCAGCTTCCAGGAAGGGCTCTCAGAGACCCACTTGGCCACTTCCGATCCCCTCTCCCCGTCTCCACCACTGCCCGGGCAACGTCCACGCTTTAGGCACGAAATAAATTCTCCCCGCAGAACCGCTGCTGGCACATTTTTAGTCCCAGCTCAAATACCCACCACATTTTTATAAGCGTCCTCGTCGAAGGTGAGCTTCCTCCGGCCAATGAGTGTGACTTTGGAAAACAGGCTCTGTTCCAGGATTTCTTTTAAGAGTACTCTGCCGGTTTCCCCGCTGGCGCCCAGAATAAAGACAGATTTATTCTGCATCCTGAAGTCTTCCCGAAGCTTGGGCAGCGCCTCTGTCTCTGCCATCCTACAGATATAACATTGACAGGGGCTAGTCTTAGCATGGTTAAGGGATGGCCCGTGCTTACCCCTGGGAACAAGGTTTGTTTATTTGTTCTGGAGGAAGATACCATTATTCCCCGCAGCCTCCGCCCTGGGGAAAGTGCTGAGTCACCTGCGGAGGGGGGCGCCCTGGCCGCCCCCAGTCCCTGCCAACCCCCACCTCGGCAGGGGCCGGAACAGGAGACTGCGCCCGGTGAAACAAACTGCTGGCACCAAGGGCCTCGTTTCCCACCGTATCCCCGGTCCGACCCCTCCCTCCTCCGCCCATAGGGGTGCGGGGGCCCAGCTCGGTCCCCACGCGGAGGGGTTACCTGGAGCCAGACCCCGGCCCCGCGTCCTCAGGCCGCAGCAAGAGCAGGGCAGCCACCAGCGCCGCCACCGCCGCAGCCGCGCTCAGCGCCGCAGGCCCGGGCATCGGGCATATCCCCTCCCTGAGGCCCCTCGCCCCTTGCGCCGGGCCCCCTCCCGGGTCCGCCGCGGCTCGGAAACGGCCAGGCCCGCGCTCACCGCCCGGTCTTCCTGGGAACTTGGCGCCGCGGTCTCGCCCCGCCCAGAGGGGCGGCTCCGGGAGGGCGCGCGGCGGGCGCCCGGGGGCGGGCGAGGCGGCCCGCGAGCACGTGCGCAGCCCCGGCTGGAGAGGATGCACGGAGATGGGGGAAAGTCCGGGGCGCTCTCCCCGCGTTCTTACTCGCTACATGGGCTGAGCTCGTCCATATCCAAGACCTCAGCCCATGGACCTGACTTTCGCTGGTCCTTTTCTAAAACCTGTAATGTCGATCTTCATCTCGAATTTACCACGTCAAAAACTTAACCCTTCCCATTCCACCGTCCCAAATGGGAATAAAACGAACCTACTCTTTCCGTCTTTTGAGTGTCACTGTCCCTATACATTCGCACACGCCTCACCCCTCCTTTCTCAAGCCAGAAATTTGGGCTGTCACCTTTGACTCGTTTCTCTTGGGCTTTCCACGTTACAGATTAATCAAGTCCTGTCATCCCAGCTGCCTTTCAAATATTCCTCTTGTGTAAGTCATGCTCTCACCATTCCCCACCAGTATAACTGGTTCCCCTGCCCAGGTCCTAGATGGTTGAGCCAGGGTGACTTTCCACACCTGATCCGTGGTTCACTGTTGGCAGCCCAGAGGGACAGTTTAGGACATAACTGTCTACACTGGGCCTGTGCTGGATCTTGGAATTCCTGGACAAGAGTAAGAATCACAAGCAGGGATCAGAACAACCGAGATAAAGTGTGTTACGAACATTGGTCATTTTTGGCTGCCCAGCATTCAAACACTAGTCTTATTTTAGGGAATTCCAAAATAAGTAGGAAACAGGGACCCACCTCCCTCCCTAGAAGCCAAGTGAATCATATGTTCCTTCTCCCATCTCCTTGGGAATTATTACACGTAGGGAGACCTAGGGTCAGCCAATCAGACACTCCCATCCAGGTTTTTCTCTTTTAAGAGAGTAATAAAAAGATGCAGTGGAAGCCTGAGATAGGGTGGGGCAGAGGTATTGGATAGTGGCATCCTATGATCTGCCAGTGACCTGATGGTGTGATGGTTGCTGTGTTTTTCCTCCTTTAATTCCTGCCTGTTGTCGGAACCTGTTCATTATACTTCCTGTTATTCTTCCAATAATTGCATTTTCTGCTTAAGCTAACCAGAGTTACTCTCTGTTGCTTGCAGTCAAAACCCTTGACTGATAGAGCCCAGAGTGGTCCCCAACCCCTCCACTGGCCTGTTACGGTGCTTGGTCTCTTCCCTTTGAGTTTCTAAAGCTTTTCTACTAAAATGCAGTTTAAAATCTTGTCAGCTAACACTGTCTCAAGAATTCAATCATCAAATTTGTTGCAGAGATGATCAATTGTACTCATGTCCACCGTCCCCTTCTTTCTTTTTTTAAAATTGTGGCATAATTAATATACAATAAAATGCACAGATCCGGGGCCGGCCCCACGGCCAAGTGGTTAAGTTCGCACGCTCTGCTTCGGTGGCCCAGGGTTTCGCCGCTTCGAATCCTGGGCATGGACATGGCACCACTCTTCAAGCCATGCTGAGGTGGCATCCCACATGCCACAACTAGAAGGACCCACAACTAAAAATACACAACTATGTACCTGGGGCATTGGGAGAAAAAGGAAAAATAAAATCTTTAAAAAAAAATGCACAGATCCTAAAGATTCAGTTCCATGATTTAGATAACCACCAGCTAAAGCAAGAGACAGAACATTTCTGTCATCCCAGAAAGAACCTTCCTTCCTCCTTCCAGGCGATCGCTCCCCAACCCAGAGGCAACCACTTTCTAGTGTCTATCAATGTAGATTAGTTTTGCTGTTACAGAACTTCATTAAATAGAATCATACAGCATGTACTCTTTTTGTGTCTCAAGTTTTTTTGCTCAACATGATTTTTTTAAGATTCATCCCTATTGTCTGTAGGGCTGCCTTATGACCTTCGTGGGCCCCAGGGACTTCTTGGGCCCCTTCCTTCCTAGAAAATAAAGTTAAAAATTATATCTTATAACTGTGTTACTTTAAAGACAAATATATCCATATTACATAATCAAACATTTTCTTCAACCTAAAAGTCCATTTTTTTCCTTCTGATTTTAAAAGAAATTAAAATATCTTTGTGGGCCTGGCACTGTGCCTACTGTGCCAAATGGGTAAGTCAACCCTGGTTGTTTTGTGTATCAGGAGTTTGATTCTTTTTACCACTGAGCAGCGTTGCATTGTATGACTATCCCTGATCTGATTGATCATTCTCCTGTGATGGACCTTTGGTTTGTCTCCTGTTTTGGGCTACTATGAATAAGGCTGCTATGAACATTCTTGTACCAGTCCTTCTGCTGACATATGTTTTCATTACTCTTAGGTAAATACCTAGAAAAGGAATGACCACAGAGTTTGCTAAGGTGGATGTACCATTTTATTCTCCCACTCACTTGGTATCATTAATCTTTTTATTTTTAGTCATTACAGTGAATGTTAGATGGTCAAACGGCTCCTTGTCTTTCTTTTAGCAGCAATGACCTGAGTTTTATCAGACCACATGGCTGTCCATTTCGGTTCTAGATTTCTCAGCACCACTTGCAAGCTGATGTGACCATGGGACAATGTTTTAGCCAATGAGCTGCAAGCAGAGATAATATGTGCATATTTGAATCACATTTTAATAAGGAAGCTACTTGTTTTCCCTTCACTTTCCCTTTCCTCCTTTCCTTAGGCCAGAACGTGAATGCGGTACTAGGGAGCTAGCTCTGACCATGAGGAGAAAACACCTAGAGGATGGCAGAGCAAGAAGTTGGAACCTGCGTCCTGGATGACTTCACAGAACAGAGCCACCCTCCCATCCTGGACTGCCTGCCCGCCGCCAGGCAGTGGTCGGGAAGTAAACTTCTGTCCTGGTGGAGCCACTGTAATTTTGTTATAGAAGCTTAGCCAGCATTTTGCTGAATGTAAGCTCCTTTTAGTCAATCTTGTTAATGGGTACTTACTGATTATCTAATGTGAGCCAAATACTGTGCTAGGCACTATAGATTTTTCCAGGATGAATCAGATACCAGATAAATTTACTCTCACCTGAGAAGGCAAGTCATGAATACTTGGGGAGCTCAATAAAAGCACACGTTAACATTATCAAACATGCCCGAAACTTTCATAGGATAGCACGTGCTAAATGCCAAATGAGTGAGCAGACAAGAGATGGAACTCAGAGAAAGACAAACCCATGGCTTCTCTTCTCTGACAGTTGGCTGGCAGCAAAGCTCTGAGATAATGTGACACTTACTAGGCTACTAAGTCAATAGGGCCACAAAAATTCAGGGCAAACAGGAAGGGAAAAGCATGAGGGAAAGAGGGAAAATAAACACAAGGAAGCTGGGTAGCATGGAAGACGTGCTGCCAAGTCCAGGTTTGATGGTACCTGTGACTTAGATGAAGTCCCTTCGTTTATCTTGGCCTCCATTTGCTCTTCTGTAAAATGGGAACTGTTTTATTACGTTCATTTTGCTCCAAGGCCCCTCATGCTAACTTGAGTAAAGATGGTGAATACTGTTAAGGATGCACATAATATGTAAGGGAGACAGAATCTCAGAGAAACCTGAAAATAGGATCGGACCTCATGGAGATGGGAATGGGAAGAGTTCTGTAATTAGGTCAAATTTAGGGTCTTTAGGATCAGGGATCCACAATCTTCACTTTAGAGCTGCATTTTTAGCTACACCTTAATTAAGACTCTTTTTTTTTTTTTTTTGGAGGAAGAGTAGCCCTGAGCTAACTACTGTCAATCCTCCTCTTTTTGCTGAGGAAGACTGGCCCTGAGCTAACATTCACGCCCATCTTCCTCTACTTTATACGTGGGATGCCTACCACAGCATGGCGTTTGCCAAGCGGTGCTACGTCCGCACCCGGGATCCAAACCGGCAAACCCCAGGCCGCCAAGAAGTGGAACGTGCACACTTTGCTGCGCCACCTGGCTGGCCCCTGATTAAGACTCTTTCTGACCAACACCAACTTGCCAGCCATGTGAATGAGGCACCTTGGAAGCAGATTCTCTGGGGGATGTCAAGCCTTCAGATGAGTGCAGCCCCAGCCAATATTTTGACTCCTTCTTCATGATAGACCCTATGCCAGAGCCTACAGAAACCATGAGGGATCATAAATGGTTATTGTTGTTTTAGGCACTAAGTTTTGGGGTGATTTGTTAGGCAGCCATAGGTAGCTAATACACCAGATACTGCTGATGCAGCTGCTCCAGGGACCACACTTTGAGAATGACTGCACTATTTTAACCCTTGTACTTAGCATGTGCCTGGCATATAGGATGCACTCAATAAATGTTTCTTTAATTAAAAAGAAAAAAAGACTTATTCTGTTTCAAGCAATTGAAACATCAACTCAAAATGTTTTGAGCAAAAAATATATATATATATACTTGTTCACAAGACTGAAAAATCAGTGTGTGTAACAGCCTAGGGCATAGGCGGAGTCAGGTGGTCAGCCAAGGGGGCTAGGACTCTGTCCCTCTGCCTCCCTTGGCTCTGCTCTCCTTCTTGTCGATCTTACTCTGGGACGCCACGAGATGACAAGGGCTGTGCAGGTCCAGCCCTTCACCCTCTGTTTCAGTCAGGGTCAAAGGTACGAAAGAGACAGCACCCAAAGTGGGTAATCTGAGGAAAGTGGAGTAAATGGATGATGTTTAGAGAGCAAAGGGCGGGGAGGGGATAGGTTACCAAAACTTAGAGAGGGCTGTCTCACAGGAACTAGGATCTTCAGTAGAGAAATGCAGCCAGTTTGCAACAGCCCCCCAGGGGAGGAGTCGGGGAAGAATACCCCAGCCTCACTCTTCTCCCTCCCTCTGATCTGCTGCTGATTCCCCACATGGACTGATTTCCCCTGGAACCCAGAGGACCTTAGATTGCGCAGTTTTCTTTAAGGCATAGAGCAAGGGGTAGAAATGGAGAGAGTGGATTATTCAAGGTATCAAATGCATCCTCCCAGATTCAAGTCCAGCAGAAAAGGGCACAATTGTAAGCAAAAGTCCCCAGCTGTGTCTCCTGGCCGTCATGTGGCCCACGGAATGAAACCTGGGTCGGGCCAACTCTTCCCACACACCTAAGTGTAGGTGAGGAGGTAATGCCCCAAGGAGAGCAGAAGTCACTCCTATAAAAACAAAGAAGAATGGATGTTAAATGGTATCTAAAGTGGCCATACTTCCTCCCCATTTATTATCCCATTTATTTGTAAATATGTATGCTGGATAATGCGTGTGCACAGGACAGCCATAAATAAATGTAGCAAGACTAAGATATCTAGCTGGGCACAGAGAGTTTGGATTTGGTAGTGGTGTGTGTTTGGAAGAAAATTTTGCCATATTCCCGTCACAGAACAATACAACCGTGAATCGCATTCAACAGATTTAGTATATCTGTCATGTTCTTTTTTTTTTAAAGATTGGCACCTGAGCTAACAACAGTTGCCAATCTTTTTTTTTCCTGCTTTTTCTCCCCAAGTCCCCCAGTACATAGTTGTATATTTTAGTTGTGCGTCCTTCTAGTTGTGGCATGTGGGATGCTGCCTCAGCATGGCCTGATGAGCAGTGCCATGTCCGTGCCCAGGATCCGAACCAGCCAAACCCTGGGCCGCCAAAGCCGAGCGCACGAACTTAACCACTCGGCCACGGAGCCGGCCCCTGTCATGTTCTTGACAGTAATTTTTTTCCCTTTCTGAAAGTTGTGGGAGTGGAGAGGTGCTGGCATATGTGCCCACGTGTTTCCTGCCTCCATGCTAATATTTTTTCATTTTATAGTTGGAGAAACTGAATCACATATCTGGTAAGTATTTGATCTAAGATTATAGAGTTAAACTTTGGTGCCAGGACAAGAACCTGGATGACAAAATACTTTGTGATTCCACTGCAATTCTAGAATCTTCTTCAGGAAAACATAGTTCCTCTTGTTTTTAACTGATTATCCTATATTTGTTGTATTATCCAGATTCCCTAACATTTTTTAGTGTGTTCTCTCACTGATCTACGTTGAGGGAATAACCTATGCAAAGGCACTGTGGTGGGTGGGAGTATGGCTGGTTTTGAGGGACCAAAAAACCAAGATGGCTAAAACAGAGGGATGAAAGCATGGGTCAGGGGTGGGGGAGAGGACAGTGGAGAGGCCGTTAGGGGCCAGACTATACAGGACCTTATAAATTATCATATTGTCCACACAAATAATCCATAACTAGCCTATGAATCAAAATTGGGGTAAGTATTAGGAGCCTGAGTGAGGATTATAAACCAGGAAGGCCTTAGAAGGCGTTCTGGAGAAGCATGGGTTTCAGTACAGACTTATATCTTTTTAGAACAAAGAAGATACATTAAATACATCCAGAATGCATTTTCATCAAAATTTCAAAGAGATATTCAGTTGCAAATTAGCAGGTCAACATGACCCTGATGTCATGAAAGGGCCTAGCCTGGGTGTTACCAATGGGGCATTGGAGGGGAAGCAGCATTCTTCTCTCAAGAGAGTGAGTTCTTTACTTTAACGGGTAAGTAGATGTACAATGTACGTATGGCCATAAGTCAGGACTTTTAGTTCAAGCTGAATCAGTTTTGAACTTGAATAGTTCCCCCATATAGCTAAATGTGTGAAAATTTCTTGTCAATATATAATTATTAATCTTAATTTTTAAAATTTTGTAAACTTGATTTCTTTTCATTGTATTTTTAATGGTTTTCTTCAATTTAAGGTAGTAGCATATTACCTTAATTGCTATTAACACATTTATTAGTACTTATTAGTATTAACATATTTAATAAAGTGTGTAAAAGTGAGGAAAATTTTCAAATTTATTAAAAACCTTTTTTTAAATAGTAAGTACAGGTGAGTGTATAGTACACATGGGACGTGACAAATTCATGGAGGTGGTATTTGAAGGTGTAAAGTTTGGGGAACACTGGTGTGCTGTCCCTTGTCCCCTGGCTTCCGGTTGGATTTGGCCAACAGCAGGCACCGCAGGAGATGGAAAGGGGGAGGAGTGTGAGAGTAGGCACTTCACTCCCCCACCTCCCTCCCTACAGGGTTCCTGTGGGTTCCCCTCCGCCAAAGGGCACAGCTCCCGCTGGCAGCCGTCCCTTACAGCTACAGGTACTCTCCCCAGGTTCCAGCAACCCCTTCCTCGCCTCACCTCTTCAGAGCCAGGTGTGGCAATACCTCCCTCCTGCTGCTGGCACTGGGACACAGCCCATCCCTTGCTGGGTTTCCTTAACCTTGCCCACACCCTCGTAAATCTCTTATTAAACTCTCCTCAGTTATTTGAACACACTATCATTTCCTGCCAGGACTCTGACCGATATACCTGATCTGGTGGAAAGCATGAATTTTGAAGTCAGATAGAAGTAGATTTCAATCCTGGCCAGCCACTTACTAGCTGTGTGACCGTGGACAAGTCCAGGTAGATAAGCACAATAGTCATCACCCCAGAAAGACTCTACCCTGGGAGGTGAGGCACATCTATCTCACCGTGATAGCCCCAGCTCTTGGGGCAGTGTTTAGTACTTAGTAGGTGCTCAAGAAAATATTTTGCATAGATAGATTTCTCTATACCTTATAAATGAGATCCAGAAGGACTGCAAGAGATCAACTTGTCAACATTCTTTCTTTGCAGATGATGTCCAAGGATAAGGCGTGACTTGTGCAGGTAGCGAGGCTCAGACATGCTCTTTGATGGAGGAAACACAAGAAAGGTAAAAAAGGGAAGAAAATAGGTCAAGGGAGTCCCTGCCAAGGGTGCTCTGCCCCCACCCCACATCCTTGCAGAGCCCATCTCCTTCCCCTTGTCACCCCACCTCAGAAGACATTCCCTTCTGAGGGAGGATTCTGTTAGATAGCATGTCTTCTTTCCAACAAAGAGGAGGCAACAGGAGGGAAGGCACAGAGAGGGCCTGAGGGTCCCATGCAGAAGACAGTGAAGGAGCGCCACATGGGGACAGGGTTTATTCGAGACAGGGCTGGACGAGCAGGGAAGCCATGGATGTCATGAGCCCTGAAAGTCAAGAAGAGGTGATGCAATGATGTGCTATTGTCCTAGGGCTACCAACGCAAATTACTACCTACTGGGTCGCTTACAACAACAGAAATGCATTTTCTCACGGTTCTGGAGTCTGCAATTAACTGTGGGCAGGGCCATGCTCCCCCAGAGGCTCTGGGAGAGAATCTTTACTCCCTTCTTCCAGCTTCTGGTGGCTCCAGCCTTTCTTTCCTAGGCTTGGCCACAGAACTCCAATCTCTGCCTCTGTCTTCCCATGGTCTTCTCCTCTGTGTGTATGTATCTTCTCTTTTTTCTCTAATAAAGTCACTGTCATTGGAATTAGGGCCCACCCAGATAATCCAAGATGATCTTATCTGGAGAGTCTTAATTAGGGGTTTGTAAAGACCCTTTTTCCAAATAAGGACACATTTACAGGCTCCAGGGGTTAGGCTATGGATGTATCTTTTGGGGACCACCATTCAACCCACTATGCATAGGATAGCACACAGTACAAATGTTAGTCAGATTTTAAGCAAAAGAATTGCTTGTTGAGCTCTTCATTTCCTGTATGATGATGAAGCTGGAAGCAGTGTGCAGAGAGGTGATAAAGACAGAAAGAGGGCTTTTGGTTGAAGCTCTTGCCAGAATAACCTATGAGATGAAGGCATGGACCAAAGCATTCACTGCAGCAAACAAGAGAAGACAATGCATATGAAAGACCTTATATAATAGCTATCATCCTTGGTTATTTGAAGTTCTCTGCAACAATATGGAAAGTGCACAGAATTTTAAGTTATAAGCGCCAGGTATAAGCCCCAGCTTGTACATTGACTAGCTGTGTACATTTGGTCAAGTCCTCAGTTTTAGTCTCCTCATCTATATATTGGGGGTAATGGCAAAACAAGCTTACTGCACAGATTTATGGCAAAGTTCAAATTAGACACCATATCGAAAGCAGTATAGGCTGGTAGTTGAGTGTCCAGGCCATGACCTCCGTCCGCCTGATCTGAAATCCTGGCTCTGCCACGGGCTAGCTAAGTGAGTTTGGGCAAGTTCCTTTCTATTCCTTGGTTTTCCCATGCATAAAGTGTGAATGATAATAATGACCTAACTCATGGAGTTTTTGTTGGAAGGTTAAATGAGATGATCCCAATAAAGCACTTACATCTAGCACATAGTGAGCACTGAGTAAATATTATCCTATTATGGGAAAGAGCTTTGTAAACATCTAAGTTCTATGGCAGTGACTCACAGTTCTGACTACACATGGGCATCTCTTGAAGCTTTGGAAAAATAAAGATGCCTGGGCCTTGCCCTAGATTAAATGAATCAGGATCCATAGTTTTTAAACCTTCTCAGATGATTCTGCTGCACAAAGAGAAATTCACCATGGCAGGATGTGTTAGTGGGAGCCATTTCCTAACAACATCCATGAGGAGACCAAACATAGTCTATACCTCAGGGAGATCATAGAGTGGCCTGAAGCGACCTGGGCTCCATGTCTCTGATTTTTGTGTGTGAGGAAGATTGGCCCTGAGCTAACATCTGTTGCCTATCTTCTTCTTTTTGCTTGAGGAAGACTGTCGCTGACCTAACATCCATGCCAATCTTCCTCTATTTTATGTGGGATGCTGCCGTAGTGTGGCTTGACGAGTGGTGCTAGGTCCACGACTGGGATCTGAACCTGCGAACCCCAGGCTGCTGAAGTGGAACACACGAACTGAACCGCTATGCCACCAGGCTGGCCCCTCACCCCTCCTTCTTTTTTTCCAAGTACTCATATAGCACTTAATATATGCCAAATACCATTAATCACTTTGTATGTATTGACTCATTTAGTACCCACAGCATCCTTATGAAGCATGAATTATTGTTATTACAGATAAGCAAACTGAGGCACAGAGAGGTTAAGCAGCTCAGCACAAGTCACCCAGTTAGAAAGTGGTAGAGCCAGCATTGGGACTGCAGTCTTCTGGCTCAAACAACTATACCAAACAGACTCTCTCAAAGCTACAGTGTCCCATAAAGCATGTAACCTCTCTAAACCCGTTTCCTAATCTGGAAAATGAGGATTGTGACATTACTTACTTCACTGGGGACTCGTGGAAATTAAGTGAGACGCTGCAGGGAAAGCACTCAGCAATGTATTTAGTACCCACTAAGCACTAAAAGTCGGCCATTATGATCAATAATTTAAACATTATCACTAGTTATTCAGTTTCATGGAAATACAATGCAGTTTGCAACTTCAGCCCAACTGCGAATCTGAGCCTGTTTATCCAGCTGCTGGGACAGGGCTGCTGATTCCAGACAGCGTGGGATCTGCCACCTGCACTTCCCCGCCCCCCCCGCCCCCCCCCTCCCTGTCTGTTTCCTGTGGTCTGTTTCCTGTGGTCACGTGAGAGAGTCTGATGGCGACCAGGGGGACTGGAAAAGCTAAAAGGCCTACTTCTCTAGTGAACAAGCAACTAGCTCTGCAAGGCATTGAAGGAGCAGCAGGCTTCGAGGGCCCCTTTAAGGAAAGGAAAAGTGAGAACAGAAGGTGAGCTTTCTTCTTCTGGGAAGAGCTTCCTGCCCTGTAACTGCTCCAGGCATTCAGAGCCATGGCCTGAGGAAAAGAGGGAGAGAGGTCAGTGAGGGCAGTGGTGCCAGATAACACTCGTGACCCTTCCAGAAAGCACGGACACACATTCTACAGGTCGTGTGAGTCTCTAGGAAGAGGACCTGAAGGAAATTCAAACTAAGGTAAATTACAGCCCAGCAGAACTAGAGAAACCCATGCAAGCACTGATTGAAGTAACATGCAGAGAGGGAAAACAGAGTTTAATCCGTAAGAGACTGTGTGTTTGTGTCTGTGTGTATGTTCTGTGTGTGTACAATGTAGAAAGTAAATCCAGATTCAGTTTCACATCTCTCAACTTCCGGAAGCATCGGCACTCTTGATAAGTTTCGGCCTCGAAGCACCAGAGGGCGCCAGAGAAGGTGGAAATGTTTGTTTTCCTGGAACCACTCAGTGTTAGAAATTATCCTTCTGATCTTTATATAGAAGGATGCTTGCTATTAGTGCTCTTGATTTTTAAAAGTGAAATGACTATGAGCATAAGTTTATTGGCTAACACTCTGGGGCAACGTGGGTTGTTCACAAGTGAAAAGCTGAAATAAGTGACCATGTTGGAGATGCAGAGGTAAAGGAGACTGTTAGTGATGAATTCATTCATTTGTCAAACGCCTATTAGTTGCTTTCTGTCTGCCTGGGTGTGTGTTAGGTGCTGTGTTAGGTGCTGTGGGTACAGAGATAAATGAACCTACAATTTTCCATTGAACCCATGGGTAACATCAAAAGTCAAAATTTTCATAATGCTTTATTTTTTTTCTTTGCAACTCTCATTATCCTCTTCGCCTTTTCCCTCATTATTGTCCTCGGAGAAAGTCTGGGTAATGGTTAAGCACAAAGGCTTTGGAGTAAGATGGCTGGGCTTGATTCTCAGTTCTTCCACTTTCTGGCATTAACCTCCTGGTGCCCTAGTCCCCTCGTTTGTAAAATGGGATGATTATAGCACCTACTTCACTGAGTGCGGAGAAGATTAAATGAGATAATCCGTGCAGAGTGCGTGGAGCCGTGTCACATTTAAGGGCTCAGAGTCTAATTCTCATTCAGACACTGCCCATCCTTGGGAGTCCAGCTGAAATCATAGATTGAGAGGTTGGGTCCCAAGGCATTTTTTAACGTAATTATGCAGGCCAGTAGATTCTTTGTTTCCATCATTTGCAACTAAAAGAATCCTGACTGGTACAGCAGCTATATCGATTTATTTCTTAATTTGTGTCAGTTACTGTGCTCAGTGCTTTCCATATCTTACCTGTCTTATCTTTCAATCTTCGTGATAGGTCTATGAGGCAGAGGTGAGATAGGTACTAATGTTATTCCCATTTTACAGATGAGGAAACAGAGTAGAAATCACCACACGACTCATCAAAGATCACACAACTGATAAATGAAAGACTCAAGATCTGAATCCATTTCTAGTCTTACTCTTACTATAAAACTGATATTCCCAGAAAGGATACAAATACTCCCTGGCATAACACGTTTAAAAAGTATGACCTCGGGCCGGCCCAGTGGTGTAGTGGTTAAGTTCGCACATTCCACTTCGGCGGCCCAGGGTTCGCCAGTTCGGATCCCAGGTATGGACATGGCACCGCTTGGCACACCATGCTGTGGTAGGCATCCCACGTATAAAGTAAAGGAAGATGGGTACGGGTGTTAGCTCAGGGCCAGTCTTCCTCAGCAAAAAGAGGAGGATTGGCAGCAGATGTTAGCTCAGGGCTAATCTTCCTAAGGAAAAAAAAAAAAGGATGACCTCTATCATTTGTGGCTCCAGGTGACAGTGGCACGTATCCACACCACTCGAACCTACACTGACTTCTCCTTCTCCTTCCTGAGTATTGGCCAGTGTCACTATAATCAGAGCCACTAAGTTTATCCCCCAATGACCTACTATGCTGTCCTATTTGCTAACTGCCTTCTAGAATGAACATCCCATGAAGGTGGGACTTTGTTTTGCTCACTGTTATTTCCCTGACACCTAGGACAAAGCTTTACACAGTGTAGGAGCTAAATAAATATTTGCTGAATGAATGAATGAACAAACATGGGTTTAGCTTTCCTTGACCACTTTGTACAACTTAGAGAGCAGCACACTTGAGAACATTGCACACTTGATAACATGGGTCAAAAATCCTTTTTTATTCGTTTGTTTCTTCCACATTGTCACACTGTAGGAGCTAAATACACACACACACACACACGCACACACACACACACACACACGTGTGTGTGTTGACTGATAAACACATCAACTCTACCTTTAACATGAGTCATTCCCTCAGATTCCAGAGCAGGATCGTATGAGTGCCTGGTTAGTACGTGGAAACTGAGTGTGAATGTTTCCAAACTCCACTCTAGTCTCCATCCCTAAGGACGAGATGGGGTCTACATTCCCGGCACTGTTGTGATGGGATTGGCCCCAGCATGGAGCCTAGAACATCTGGGGTCTCATCCTAGCGTTGCCCCTTCCCAGCCATGTGGCCCTGGACAAATCCTTTAGCCTCACTGAGCCTCCATTTCCTCAGGTGTAAAATAGAAATAATCTCCCAGTTTTTTGTGAGGATCAAATTATATGGTAATAAAAAGACTGGAAAACCAAGCAAGATATATAAGGAAAGACATAAATTGAATTCATAACATTCCTGGGTAAAATAGTTTATAAAATCTCTTTTTTTTTCTTTCTTTTTGTGAGGGAGATCGTCCCTGAGCTAACATCTGTGTCAATCTTCCTCTATTTCGTATGTGGGATGCAGCCACAGCATGGCTTGATTGTCAGTGTCACGATGCAATGTACACACCAGGATAGATGCGGAGAGGGCTGATGGCCACTCTGAGTTTATTGTAACCAGCGTTTCAATATATACATAGCTTACATCTGTTAGACATACATAGGTGTTCTGGATGAAATAATTAGCAAATGCCAAGAATTCTTAGTGATTTCTCAAGGAGCCCTCCCTCGGCGTCTGTTTTGATATTATCATGTTATTGCTGTGCTCGTATATTTTTATCTCGGAGCAGGCAAGGTCTCTTGGGCAACAGTCCCTCCTGCTCCTGCTATCGGTATCATTTCTCCATCTGTGCCCCCGGGCGGCCGATGCCTGTCTTCGGTTGCCTCCCCCTGGAGGTCTTACCCGTCATTGGCTAACCGGCCTTCTCACCTCCGGGTCACAGTTTGTTGGCAAGCTTTTTCCAGTGATTATTAACCCTTCCTGTGTCAGGGGCAGCTACATTTCCCTGCTTTTTGTTTTTTAAAGCAAGGAAGGCGTCATGTTGTGCTGAGGCCAGAAGGCCCATCATAACCAATGCTTGCTCTTGTTGACTTTGTTGTTTTTTCAGGGAGCACAGCAGATGTAAAACATAAACTATTAACATGGATAATATCAAAATCACACCAGCATTAACAAATATGCATAAATTGAGGCCCGAGAACCAATTGGAGGGCTCTAGCCAGTGTAACCCATTCTCAATGTCTTGAAATATTTGTTGAGAGAACACCTTATGTACTTCTTGTAACTGCCTCTCTAACCGAGCTTGTAGCCCAGTGATGTCATTGGCCAGGGAGGTACTAAATGCCCCCTGTAAATGTTTTTTATTTCTTGCCAAGATGTCAGCGAGCTATTATACGGTAGGGGGGTAACGCATTGCATGGTAAATTGCCAGTCACATTTTAATTTCATATGCATATCTAATGCATTTTGCTGCTCTCCCAGCCACTCTACTGCTGCCTCTAATGCCTGCAATCGTGACATTAGCCCTTTATCAATATCCACCTGTGTCTGTAATTCCTGAGTGACATTTACCAAGACGGACTCCACCTTATGGGCTGTTTGAACACTGTTAACCAAGGCAGTAGTAGCTGTAGCAGCTGATGCAATGATAATCACCGCGGACACAATGAACGCGATTAGTGTAGCCATAAACCGCTTAGGGCATAATTTTCTCATGGACCCAAGGAGGATATGTAGAGCATGCTCTTCGGACCATGTCCGATTTAGACAAACAGGTAACCAAATATGTGCTCTTCTTTTTAACACCATTACATAGGTCACATTCAATGAGGTTACATTATAATGTGTTAAACAATCAGAATACCAATATGGGGGAGAAATATTAATTACATACATACTAGAAGATTCTTCAATAGTGGGGACATTTTTTTCCCCATAATAACACATAAGGATGCATGGTACAGATCATAACGGTATCAGAAACATTTTGAATCAGAGTCAATGAATAATTGCCACTTGCATTCTCATATTTACCATGGGACAATCGTGATATAAAGGCAACCCAATTCTCCATATTCCTTTGTGAAGTGGGCTGCACACTGTCTCATTGTGAGATAGTTGTAAAAGGGGTCCATATAGGCCGTGTTTGCTCCATGTTATAGGTTTCTGACTTGATCTGTTGAAGGCCCAAGTATAACTGTCACTCAAAAGATGTCCATGAGGTCCCCAATCCAGCACGTTGGCCCCAAAGATGTTGCCCCACCTTGGATATGCTGTACGGCAAGGGGACCACTGTACTGAGTAATGTTTGTAACGCCAATCAGTTTTTGGACGGCAAATTGGGATGGAAGGAACTTGTGTGACATTACTTTTGTCTTCGTAAGATGTTGATATAGCAGTAATGTATGTCAGATTGGCTGCCTGTTGTCCTTTCTTAGGTTGGTAATACAAATACATTTGTTCCTGAAAGGTGACACATGTTGTGCTTTTGTTTTGATAAACCATACAAAAAGGTAAATCGTTAGCATACATCACCAGAGGTTCTTCTCCCTTTTGGTGCAGGCCTGTATGTTGTTGTGGGGGTACCCAGGTTCCTCCTGTCCAATCAGAATCGTTAGAGGACAAAGGGGGATCGGCATGCCACCAAGTAACTGGAGTAAAGAGAGGAGGATTAGGAATAAAGGCCCAATATGTGAGATTTTCATTCTCTGAAATCACCTCAACATGCATTAGAGAAGAAAAGAGAAAAAAGAAAAAAACTGATTTACTTATCCGTTTGTCCATTTTCTGGTCATTTCAGAGCAGGCCGTGCATGTTTTGACGGAATCCACTCAACGTTTATCTGTCAAAACACAAAAAGCCCCTCTCTTCCAACACTTAACCATAAAAGGGCCCTCCCAGATATCCGTATAAGGACGTTTAATCCACACTTTGCCAAGATTTTGTGTCAAAACAGATGTGTGTAATGCTGGCCTTTGTTGGGCCATATGGTTCTGAGTTTGACCCATATATCCTTCTGCAGCTGATGTGCCATCCTCCGCTAGATTCAAAAAATTTAAAGTAAATAAGGCGAGATTGAGAATACCTTGCGGATCATTCTTATAATACTCATTTCCCCCTTTCATTTTTTGTAAAGCAGCCTTTAGCGTTCTATGACATTGCTCAATAATAGCTTGTCCCGTAGAATTATAGGGGATGCCAGTTTTATGGATAATATTCCAATTTGCACAAAATTGGCGGATAATTCGCGCTGAGAACTCGGGACCATTATCAGTTTTAATGCATGTAGGAGACCCCACGAAAGCAAATATAGCAAGCCAATGACGAATGACTTGTTTAGCGGTATTTTTTGTATGTGCCAATGCGAAAAGAAATCGAGAGTGAGTGTCAACAGAAGCGATAATATACCTGAAACGTCCAAAAGGCGGAAATATTGTTGTGTCCGTTTGCCAAAGGTCATTGCTGTATAGTCCACGAGGGTTAACCCCATCAGCAGCGAAGGGAGAGGTAGCTAGGGAAGATTGTTGACAGGCTGGGCAACCAGCAATTATTTGTGCAGCGTGTCATTTTGTTAAGTGAAAGCACGAGCGCAGTGCTGGAGCATTGCAATGATGTAAGGCGTGAAACGAACGTGCAGCTGTAAACGCAGGAGTGAAACATTGGCTACAACAGAATCAACAATAGCATTCCCTTGAGATAAAGGACCAGGAAGAGGAGTGTGAGAGCGTATGTGTGCAATAAAGCAGGAGTGAGTACGCTGGGACAATAATTGCTTGATTTTCAGAAAATGAGTGAAAATATCTTGTGTGGTTTGATGAAAGTTTAAAACGGAGGGCAAAAGCGGGACAGCATTAGCTACATAAGCAGAATCCGTAAGAATATTCAAAGGAACAGAAGGAAAGGCGCACAGGGCTAGATATACAGCTGCCAGTTCTGCAATTTGAGTAGTTGAATGTCCTTGAGAGACTTTGGTCTGCCAGTCATTATTAGCAAACCAAGCTATACCGGCTTTTCCAGTTTTTCCAGAGCCGTGAGTGAACACGGTTAAGGCATCAGGAATAGGTTGGGAAGAGATAACCGAGGAGAAGGTAAGTGGAGTTTGTGTACAAAAACGAAAGAGTGGATGGGACAGGGATTTAAAAGAAATCTCACCCACATAAGATTGCAAAGCCATTTGTATTTGTGAACTGATCATCATAACATGATCAAATTGAGAAGATGTGCAAGGTAAAAAAATGGTCTGAGGGTCAGCACCTCGCAATTGTAAACACCGTAAACGTCCCCTCTGAATAACCTCCGCTACTCCATCAAAATGTGTATAGAGTGCCTTAGCTGGTGTGTGGGGCAAGTATATCCACTCCAAGCATTTTATAACCTTGCCCGCTTTTTGAAAGACGATACCAGTAGGACTCTTAGGTGTGTTTATCACATACAGGCGTAAAGGAATTTCTGGATCAAAGCGATTTAAAAATTGGGAGGTTAAAGCCTTGTTTACTAGGCTTGGTTCTTGTTTTGCCTCAGGGGTAGGAGTGCGCATAGAAGAGGGGAAAGAGTCACCACGTAGCAAGGAAAACAAGTGACTCAGAGAATGTGTCGGGATGCCAAGAAAAGGACGCATCCAACTGATATTTCCTAAAAGCTGTTGCAATGTAACTAATGTCAAAGTATTGGGTATGGAAATAGAGGGAATGCACGGCTTTACCAGGTGTCTATCAATCATCAATCCTAGAAATTGCCACGGGGAGGTAAACTGTACCTTATCTTGCGCCACAAGCAGGCCTTTGCCTTTTAGCAATTCAATTAATTGTTGGTATGCCATTAATGATAAATTTTTAGTTGGCGCTGCTAATAAAATATCATCCATATAATGGTAAAGTTGTATAGTAGGGTATTTGCTTCAAAAAGTTAATAACACATCTCCTACCAATTGTTGGCATATGGTAGGACTGTTTTTCATGCCCTGAGGCAAGACCTTCCACTGATATCTCTGGGGGACCTCTTGTTTGTTATAAACTGGGACAGTCAATGCGAGCTTTTCCCTATCAGCGGCACACAAAGGTAGAGGAAAGAAACAGTCTTTAATGTCAATAACAACACTTTGACAATTCTCAGGTATTAAAGAAGGGTTTGGCAATCCCTTCTGTAAAGCCCCCATAGGTTGCATGACAGCATTAATTGCCCTCAAGTCCTGGAGTAATCTCCACTTTCCAGATTTCTTTTTTATCACAAATACTGGGGTGTTCCAGGGACTAACTGAGGGTTCAATATGGCCCAATTTTAGTTGCTCCTGTACTAGCATCTTTAAAGCCTGTAATTTTTCTTTTGGAAGGGGCCACTGATCTATCCATACAGGCATGGTAGTTTTCCAATGAATAGGTATGGGAGGAATGTTAATAACATCAGTGGCCCCTAGGAAAAAAGCTTAACGTTTAGAGATAGTTTCCATTGACAAAGCAAATCTCGCCCCCATAGGGAGTATGGAATTGGCAGAACGTAGGGTGTAATTAGGGCAATTCTGTTTTTAGGTCCTCTGACCTTGAGTACGTGATCACTTACCTCAGGCGTCATAAGTCCCCCTACACCTTGTACAGATGCAGAGGTTTGTCTTTTCGGCCAATGGGGAGGCCAAGTGGGCGAGGCTATAATGGTTTTATCGGCCCCAGTATCCAGGAGCCCTTCAAAGGGAATCTCCTGTATGTATACTGTAAGAATGGGCCGATTTAATGTTAATGGCTGTATCCAGAAAGCACCGTTGCCAGTGTGGCCGAAGCCGCTGGCCCCCCTCTTGGCAGTGGAGGCGTGAGCAGGGGACAAGTAAGGTATTAACATCAACTGAGCTATCCTCGTAAAAGCTTCTATCACATAATAACTAGATGAACGGACCATGATTTTTATTTCACCTTGATAGTCAGCATCAATTACCCCTGGAATGATGTTTAAGCCCTTCAAAGCTGAACTAGAGCGTCCCATTAATAACCCAAAATATCCTGATTGTAAAGGTCCCCATACATTGGTAGGAACAAGAAAGGTTTTGTCAGCACAATCTATGACGACTGTTTCTGAAGCCATGAGAGACACTCTGGCACTTCCTGACGAGGCCGCCACTAAATCATTCACATAGAGTCGGCCTGCTGATTGAGAGCTCCCCAAACTTGGTTTTTTGGGGCACTGGGGAGTGTGCCCCATTTCGAGTTTCCCGAGTTTCCCGACGCAAACTCACGGTTGACCAGATTACCATCTACATCAGTTTTAGAGCGACATTGATTCGCCCAACGGAATCCCCTTCGGCACCGAGGACATGGTTTAGAAGGTGGCTTCTTATTAGCGGCTGGCCCCCCTTTACCAGGGATATCTTTTGGACTGGACTTGCATTGTTTTGCACGATGTTCAGGTTTTCCGCACTTAAAACAGGCATTATCAAAAGCACCTTCGGGCAGCTGGGAAAACGCTGCTGCCATTACTTTGGCCACATGACTATGAGTTCCTACTTCCTGACAGGCTCGCAGCATATCCCCTAAGGTGTGAGTTCGCCCTTTAATGTGAGACATAGCAGACTTGCAATCAGCATTAGCATTTTCAAAGGCTATTTTCAACAGGCTAATTTGAGCTGCTTCAGGATGAGCTATTTGTCTCTCAATTGCCTGCTGGAGACGGTCAATAATTTCTATGAATGGCTCGTTTGGCCCTTGTCGACATTCACAAAGGAATTGGCGGCTCTGTCTGCCCCTGAAGGGGGAATTGCCTTCCAGGCTGCTAATGCCACCTCTGAACATTGTCTATGCAACATTCCATTTGCCTCAGCCTGTGCTTGAGGTGTCGCATATTGGCCCGACGCCCTGTAACATGTCGCGATGATTGGGAGAGGGGGGTTTAAAGATAGATTATCCATAGATCGGGATACAGATATCTCGTTATACTCAGACCTGAAAAGAGTATATTCAGCATGTGACAAAAGAGTCTTTGAGAGCAAAAGCCAATCACAGGGTAGCATACGATAACTGGCTCCCAGTGTCTCTATCATCCCGACAGTGAAAGGTGACTGCACTCCATTCTCTCTAATGCTCTTTTTCAGCTCCTTAAACACCCCAAAAGGAAAGGATTCATGTTCTCTTCACCCATGATTGACCATTACGGGGAAGGCACAGGAAAAAACATCAGGATCTCCACGATTTAATCCTTCCCGAAGGCAATTATGAACCACACTATACTGCCTGGAATCAACATACGGGGCGGGTGGAGTACAAGGAGGAGCAGTAGGCAAGACAGGAGGGTTCTTGAAGGCGAAACGCCTCTCTAAAGGAGGGGAGAATGGTAAATCGTCATCGTCTGAGGACGTTTGTTCAAAATTTGTCTGAGACTTACTAACGGCCTTTTTAAGAGTCTCTTGGTGGCCAGCAAGGTGGAGGAGTCGGTGGCGGCGCCTCCTCAGCTTTGCCTGAAGGGTGCTCGGGTGAAGAGGCAGATTTTTCCTCATCCAATAGATCTGACAAAGGGAAGAGCGCAGTACGTACTGTTCCCCAAGTCGTTAAGATATGTACATCCTTTAAAAGGCCGTGCTCAAAGCAAGACTTTAGTGCCTTGCCAGCCCTTTCCCACAACTCAGTGTCCAAGGTGCCATCCTCAGGGAACCAGGGGCAATGTGTAGATATTGCCAGCAACAGCTTCTGTAACTCGGCGGGAGAAACCGAAACTGAAATCTCCTTCAGCAGCTGCTGAAGTGTCTTAAAGTATAATTTCTGCTGGGTCGTCAATTGTTGGCCCATCGTTATCACGGCGTGGTGCCGATCTTGGATCACGTCGGGATCACCATATGTCGGTGTCGCGATCCAATGTACACACCAAGATAGATGCAGAGAGGGCTGATGGCCACTCTGAGTTTATTGTAACCAGCGTTTCAATATATACATAGCTTACATCTGCTAGACATACACAGGTGTTCTGGATGAAGTAATTAGTGAATGCCAAGAATTCTTAGTGATTTCTCAAGGAGCCCTCCCTCGGCGTCTGTTTTGATATTATGTTATTGCTATGCTCGTATATTTTTATCTCGGAGCAGGCAAGGTCGCTTAGGCAACGGTCCCTCCTGCTCCTGATATCGATATTGTTTCTCCATCTGTGCCCCCGGGTAGCCGATGCCTGTCTTAGGTTGCCCCCCCTGGAGGTCTTGCCCGTCATTGGCTAACTGGCCTTCTCACCTCTGGGTCACAGTTTGTTGGCAAGCTTTTTCCAGTGATTACTAACCCTTCCTGTGTCAGGGGCGGCAACACTGATAAGCAGTATGTAGGTCTGCACTTGGGATCTGAACTGGCGAACCCCAGGCCGCTGAAGCAGAGTGTGCTAACTTAACCACTATGCCACCAGCTGGCCCCTTAAAATCTCATTTTGGTGACCGAATTTCTTATATTGATTGGCTTGTGTGGGTAGGACAGGGTTTGGCCGACTGCAAATTGGAAGCAATTTAGCCAAATATGATTTGGAAGAAAGCAATTTGGTTGAAAATTAAGTTGGTTCAGAGGACAATTTGGTCAAAGTGATAGTTTGGTGACAAAAAACCTTAATTTTCTTAGTTATTGGTTGTACAGAAATTGGTTATTTTGGGTTACTTTGGGGAGAGAGTCTTTTTACCTATTTTAGCATTTTTGTCATTTTAAAGAATTTCTCAGAGTTTCTTTTCTTTTTCCTGCTGAAGTCATTGTGAGGAGGCCTTTGAGTTGGGTTTTTCATCAGTTTGGACATTTGTCAAACATGTTTCCTCTCAGGAGATCTGATTAACATTGATTAGTTATTTATAACTGGGAATTCAAAATTGAGTAATTGTAAAAACGAATTACCAGAACACAGTCAACTTCTCAGCTCAATAAATATTGCAGTTTCCCTTTCAAACATTTGAGCTCTTGGAAACTGGCTACTTTTGGGTCTTTTTACTACTTTTATGCAATTTACTATTAAGAGAGAGCAAAGAACGGGGAGGAAATACTGAGTGCAGAAGAGGAAGCATTCAGGATTCCAGCGTGGACAAAGACACCATTATCTGCTAAGAGCCTTCTAAAACCTCAATTTAAATTGAAAACTAGCGGGAGAACTCAACTGTTGAAGTGGAAGAGGCAAGACTGGGGCGGGGGAGGCGGGAGTGGTGGCCAGAGGGATTTTAATGGCCTTGATGCTGTAAACTCGGTGGCAGGCACAAGGGGGCAGTGCGGAGCTGAATATCAGCTCTCACTGCTGGAAATCTCAAATCACGACAAGAAGGAAAGGAAAAAAGCGAAACTCATAGAAACGGAGTGGAATGGTGCTTGTCAGGGGCTGAGGTAGGGGAACGGTCAAGGATGGTAAAAGGGTACAAACCTTCTATAAAACGGATGTCTTGGGACACAGGGTTCTTGGGAGGATTCAATGAGACGAGGCATGTGAAGCGCCTTAGGCATAATAGCTGCAGCCTGAGAACGATTATTACTGTCATATTTTATTTTCATAATACTTACCATTTCCAACAAGACGAGTAATATACCATCTGATGACAAGAGCAGACAGTTCGTTTTCATCCTTGTCATGGGTGAAAAGTATAATTAGTTTGGCCCTGCCACATTCATTCTCATGCTGAAAAACCGCTTAATGAGTAGGGAGATCAGTATACTATAACCCATTCGAACACAGACATTAGAGCTCCCGCAGAGCCACAGCAGATAAAAATGTCCTATTATGTGTTAAGATGATGTGAAAGGCTTATGAGTAGAACCCAGCAAGCCAAGAATTCGTAATCCCATTTTTCTTGTCAAATCCCAATACTTGATCCAATAACAATAGTAATGATAGTAATGGTTGTCTTTATTTTTCCAATTGACAAGATTGCCAAGGCTTAATTGATGAAAAGAATTCACCTGGGCATCCAACAGTCATCCCGCCATGATGTCAGTCGTAATAAATCACTGTGCTACAGATAAATCCCTCAGCAAGTAAGTGTTGGCTGGTGAGAGTTTGAAGAAAGGAGCACAAAAGACTGGAAGGAGTCACTAAAGATCCCCGGTCCCCTGGAAATTATCATGTGAGAATTTAACATTTGATAGCAGTAAATATTCTGCAGGTTCAGAAAGATTTCTACCACCACTAATGGCATGGACAAATTCAATCTGAATCAAGAATTCATTTGGGAATCGAAAAGTGGAAAGACCTGCATTGATTCCTAAATTGTATATAAACAACAAAAAAGAGGAAAGTTAGCTGCTAGTATTTTGTTTCTTTTGTTCATCTGAAATACTCTATGTATACGCATTTTAAAAATATTACTTTTTAATTAAAATATAGCATTCTGCCTTAAGTCCTTTTTGGTATAAATCCAGCTAACTGTTAATGAATGAAATGAAATGAAAACGTAGTAATTAAATTTTTAAATAAACGTGCTAGTTGTGTTAAAATAATTGCCCATGCTTATTAAGAAAAAACATCTAAAATGCAAGCATTTATTTGAAGATAATGTAATTTTGGCAATAGTTTTGTTATGCTAATACAACAAAAAGTAATCCCATATATCCGTGTCATATTGGAGATGACTCACCATCTTTCCCTGTAATTTCAAAAGCATCTACTTTAATTAGCTCTGCTTATTACAAAATCATTCAGTTTTCTAATACGCTACAAAAATGGTTATCAAAATTACTGTCTTCAATGTATTGTACTTTTGTAGTGAAATCCATGCTTCAAGTCTCTGAGTTGCAAGGACTATATATATAGGACTATACAGCAAAAAACAAAAATGTGCTCTTTGTAGGAAAACTAGCCAGTGATTGAAATCAAACCTACTCTAATTCAAAGAGAGGAATGATTGATTATCAACCGGATAACTGGTTAGTGGTCACGTGAATGACTTCATCAGGCAAACCAAATTCCTCAATTTAAAATTGGATGGCCCTTTCCTTTGGGTCTGCATGGAGGAGATTACACCCTGTCCACAGGCCAACATGAATTCATTTGGTTGGATACCATGGACTGCCAGAGACCATTAGCTCCTTCTGTGGTCATGGTTCAAAAGTGGACCTAACTGTTAGTAAAACCCGCTAATTGTCAGAAACAGATGCTTTCATGGGTACGTCATTCTTGACGATGTAATCGAAGCTCTTGCAATGATGATCCACCCTTGAAATATAGATCCTAGAATTCCAGCCTTTAAGAGTTGGAGGAGCCTTTAAGTCATTTGGCTGTCCCTGCAGCTTCTGTTTGGATTAAGCTGGAGACTCTTCTGACCTTGTAAAACTCCCCAAAGATGAAGATTCTAGTCCTATCTTACTAACTGATTCTAAGCGCTTACTAACACAGATGGCTAAGTCCTTTCCTAGAGCCCAAAGTGAATCTGATATTTTTGTAGTGGTCTCCATAAATTTCCAAATGTATATACGCCATGCTGTTGTGGAAAGAGCATTGAACTTGGAACCAAAATACCTGGACTTGACACTTCCTACTTGACCTTGGGCAACTCCTTTATCCTTTCTGGGGCTCAGTTTCCTCTTCTGTAAAGAAAAGTTAATAATCCTTACCTATGTCAAAGAAGATTGTGAGCCTCAAATGAACTGAGGTATGTGCAAAGAGGCAATAATTACAAAACTGCAGACTTTTAGCTTGAGCCTTATGATATTTAGGAAGGTTAGAAAGAAATAAAGATTTAGGGTTTAGATCTTTTTTTTTTTAAGGTACGCTTTTTGGTGAGGAAGATTGGCCATAAGCTAACTTCTGTTCCCAATCTTCCTCTTTTTAATTTTTCCCTCCTCAAAGACCCAGTGCACAGCTGTATATATCCTAGTCATAGGTCATTCTGTTTCCTCTACGTGGGATGCCGCCACACCATGGCCTGATGAGTGGAGCACAGGTCTACGCCCAGGATCTGAACCAGCAAACCCGGGCCACCGAAGTGGAGCATGCGAACCTAACCACTCAGCCATGGGGCTAGCCCCTAGGGTTTAGATCTTAAACAATTATGCTACTAGGAATTTTATTTCTGATTATTTTCAGTCTACATTAGACATACCACTACTCAGGGTTCTGACCCCTAGGCCTAAAATCTACAAAATTTCAACATCCATCCATTGCTCTCAGGCTCTTTTCAAGCAGCTTGTGAACTGTAAATCATTACAAATTAAGCTGTTACAAAAATGACTAGTGCTATTATACTAAGAGCCAATGAGCCACGTGTTTCAGGAAAGCCTGAGGCTAGATTGTGTATAAGGGCTGGCTGAGGAGTTTTTTCTTGGAACCTATAAGGCTTATCCTTCATGAATAAATCTAGTTTCCACGGAACTTGGCTATCCAGAGAACCCCACGATCCTTTCATGCTAGTTAGCATCCCCAAAGTCAAAGGACCATATTGACAAGCAAAGTAGCAAAGAAAGTATCTACCATTTTCAAAATGCTTTGCAGTTTTCTAAGCTCTTCCGTGTATTACAAACCAAATGTGTAATGTGGCTCTCATCATGGGAGTAATCTCAGAAATTTGAGAGGTGGCGACAAAAAGTAAGGAAGGTAATATCATGAATTAAACTGCTTAAATATCTGAAAGCAAAACTGTAAAATAGGTTAAATACATAGATGTATCCCAAACTGAGCTACAAAACTAACATCCATCAGAATATAAAGCTGTGCCGTTTATACATGGTGTGGAGATCTGTGCCATTTATTTCCTTTTTCTTTTTTTTCCATTTCTAATGTTCCTTTGGGAAAATATCACTCATTGTCCAGCATCTATGTACTCTGGGTGGTATTGACCTCATCCTTTGGTCTTGGGGTTGGCCCTGATTGCTCTAGGCCAATCTGGATAATCCTGACCTCTGTCATTATTCAGGAGTGGTGAATCACAGAAAAACTTAAAACTTTTATTTGGAGAATATGGGAAGCATCTTTCTTCCCAGGATGTGAATGAGAAAGTCCACAGCCTAGCGTACTGCTGGCAGCCACCTTGAGACTAAGAATGAAGCCAAGCCGATGATAAATACACCCACACAGAAGAGCAGAACAGAGGTGTGTAGAGAAAAGAGGTGGAGCCTAACCCATCCCAGGGCTTCTCAGTTATGAAAGCCAATACCTTCTCTCTGTATTTAAGCTACTTTGAAATTGATTTTCTGTTCTTGCAACCCAAATCATCCTAAATGACATATTTAATATATCAAGTACTTTTGCACCCTGTATTGCATAACTGGACACTCACAGTGACTCATTGGAGTGGGTTTTAATGTCATCTCCATTTTACAGAAGAGGAAAGAAGATTCAGATAGGTTCTTGACCTTCTTAAGGTCCATACCATGTGAATGTTGGGGCCAGATATGGAATCAAGTGTTCTAGTCTAACACAATTGCTTTCTACTCTACCATGTCATGTTGAAATGCAAATTAAGGGCAGATTTTTGAACTTTCATGACCTAAGCAACACATGAGATTGTGTACTAATTAATATTATTAAACATGGTAGGTACATATTACAAAATTTAGAATCTCCATCTTTGATTTTTAGCGGTGGTTAGATTCCTTAATTTTTATTCTTTTGCCACATGGGCCACAGCCTGTGGTCTGAGTATGCTGGAACTTTCACTGAGTGTATTGCAGCTCTTGCTCTGTTTTGTCTATACAACAAGGCAGAAACATTGATCTTAAGTTATAGGAAGGTGGCTTATAAATATCTCATGGTTGGTGCTGCTGGCACTGATGTTGAGAACATCCAGTGGAAGCCTTCAAATTGCTGTCAATTTCAAAACATTGTTCTTTGAAGACAAGATGAGACACTATATTAACCTGTTGTTTGTTTTTCGGTGTTTCGCTGGAAAGCCCTGTTCTTCAGTGTCACGGGTGTGGAGTCTCATTGTAATAGAAAGGCTCAATTGATATTCATTCATTCATTCATTCGGCAAAAATTTATTCGGACAAACTATGTGTCAGAAACTACCAGAACTCAGTTACACATAGGAAGAAACCACAGTTTACTCTACCCTTAGGTTTACTTGTCCTTTTGTTTTAATTCAGTCAACCAATAATTAGCAATTATTGATGGAGCATCTTTCTTCTAGGGGAATGTGAGGATTTAAGATGTGGTCTTTTCCTTTGAGGAGCTCCCAGTAGAGTTGAAGAAAAAAGGAGAAATATTGAAACATTTAACTATTTAAGAACAATTAAATTCTGTCTGCAGTGCTGAATCTCTTTGTAACTGGGAGCCACATAACGAGTACCAGTGTGGGCCCAGTTTTCAGAAAAACTTCAGGAAGGTAGGGGAACATGAATCCAGTCAGAAGGGGGCAAAAATCCTATTTTCCCTAATAGAGAGTCACTATACTCAACAGACCTACCCCCACGGATCTGGATCTAAATTATGCTTGATTTAAGCAAAGATTCCAGTTTTTTTAACTGGCGTCATCGTGTATAAAATAGGAATCAAACCAAACCATTCTTCATGGGGTCGTTGCAATTATCCAGTCACACGATGGATGAGAGGAAAGTATTTTTGTATTAGTCAGGATGCTTTCAGTTGTTAAGTAACAGAAAATTGTGTTTTTGAAATTTTGGCTTAAATAACACAAGGGATGTATTCTCTTTCTTAAATCCATAGGTGGATCAAGCTTCAGGCAAGGCTTAATTAGGACTCTGCTTTTGTTTCTCTCTGAATTTCTCTAATTTCCCCTTCTTTGTGTAATGTCTTCATCTGCAGGCTGGCTTGCAGTGTTTTTCAGTGCATGGTCCTGAGACCACCCTTGTCAGAATCTCCTACTGAACTGGAACCTTGGGTTAGAGGGGCTAGAGGGTGGCCAGGAATCTTCTGTTTTAACAATATTCTAGGTAACTCTTAGGCACACTAAAGCTTGGGAGCCATTGGATAGCCCTGAAAGAGGAAGGTGGAAAGGACATAGCACGTTCCAGATTTCCCAGTTGCAGCCTGTAATGATTATGGGGCTTCAGCTCACTACTTGGTAAAGCACGAGTCCATTTATTCTCATTCCCAAGGCACTCAGGGGGAAACTGAGGTCTGAGACTCTATACACATGGTGTTTAGCCCAGGTCGCTTTTGCGTGGGTCCTTCCCTTCAGACATTTGACACACACACCGTTGTCTTCACAGAGAAATCTGTAGAGGGAGACGCAGATGGAAAGTGAACTTGCAGAGGGTATTATTAAGATTTTTTGTTGCAGGAACAAAAGCAGACTCTTGCTGTATTAGGGAAAAAAGGGGTTCATTAGAGAGATCTTAGGTGCTCACTGATTGACAGGAGGCTGAGGGGCCAGTTCTGGAGACAGTGAAGGAAGCATGAGATCTGGAAGGTTAAGCAGCAGGAACCAGAGCATGGGCCCGGCCACACCAATAATCTAGTCCAAAGTCTGCTCTGCAGTGCAGATGACTTCCAACTCTCCCAAACCTTTGCGCTACTTGCTCAAGGTTTAAAGTCCCGGGAGAAGGTCTCTGACTGACCAGATGAAAGTCACACGTCTGTTCTGTTGCACATGGAGGCAGAGTGAAATCTGGCAGTTTAAGCTTCTGGGATAAGAGCTAGCTACTACCTCCTACCAAGACTGCACATGAAAGGGAAGTGTCCAGAAAGGAAATAAGTGGGACTACCTATAGTTCAGTAGCAAAAAACCAAATAACGTGATTAAGACATGGGCAAAAATTTCTCCAGTGAAGACATATGAACAGCCACCAGGTCCATGAAAATGCGCTCGGCATCACTAATCATCAGGGAAATGCAAACCAAAACCACAATGAGATCTCACTGTACACCAGTTAGGATGTCTATTATCAAAAAATCAAAAGATAAGTGTCAGCGAGGATGTGGAGAAATTGGAATCTTTGTTCACTGTTGGTGGGAATGCGCAGTGGTGTAGCTCCTATGGAAAACAGTATGAAGGTTCCTCAAAAAATGAAAAGTAGAACTACCGTGTCATCCAGCAATCTCACTTCTGAGTATATATCCAAAGGAATTGAAATCAGGATCTGAGCGCTATCTGCACTCCCATGTTCACTGCAGCATATTCCCAACAGCTGAGACATGGAAACAACCCACATGTCCATCAACAGATGAACGGATAAAGAAGATGTGCTATATACATACAATGGAATATTATGCGGCCTGAAAAAGAAGGAAGACTACCATTTGGAACAATATGAATAAACCTGGAAGGCATTATACGAAGTGAAATAAGCTAATCTCAGAAAGACAAATGCCTTAGGATTCCACTTATGTGAATAGTGAAACTTAGAGCCAAACTTACAAAAGCAGAGAGTAGAATGGTGGTCGCCAGGAGCTGGAAATGGGGAGTTATTCTGCGGGTATAAAGTTTCAGTTATGCAAGATGACCAAATTCTAGAGATCTGTGCAACATTGTGCCTATGTTAACACGGTATTGTTCACTTAAAAATTTAAGAAGGTACATCTCACATTGAACATTCTTACCACAAAAAAAGGGGGATGCAAGGAAACTTTAGAAGGTGAAGGATATGTTTTTTGCTTTGATTGTGGTGATAGATGGCATCATGGTGTACACATATGTCGAAGCTCGTCCAATTATATACATTAAACGGACAGGTTTTTTGTATCTCAATTATATGTCACTAAAGTCACTGAAAAAAAAGTAGTGAGACTAGATTCTGGGCAGCCAAATAATGCCAAATGCCCTCTCCAGGGCATTCTGCACTAAAGCATTTTCCAAGGAAAACTGAGCCTGCCATCTGGAAAAGACCTCCCTGGGTCTGCAAGGCAGCCTGATGTGGGCAGCCAGACAGCACCATCCTTGAGGACCAGGAAGGAGCCACTGAAGTTCCAAACTCCCATTCCTCTCACTTATATGACGCGCAGGGCCTCTGTTGAGTAGTTCAGGAAAGGTCTGGTGGGTAGGGATGTCTGTACTTCCCTGTAGTATTTATTTCTGGATTCACATTTATTTCCAGTGAGACTTAAAATCAGAACTTGGGAGTTTTCATAGAATCCTAGAAACTCGAATCTGTAAAAATCATTAGAAAGCAGGTAGCACACTGGTTTGAAAATGTCTTTGCTTCTGATGCCCTTCTTCAAAGGCTGGCATGGGGGCCGGCCCCACAGCCAAGCGGTTAAGTTCCTGCTCTGGGCGGCCCAGGGTTTCACCGGTTCAGATCCTGGGTGCGGACGTAGCACCGCTCATCAAGCCATGCTGAGGCGGCATCCCACATAGCAGAACCAGAAGGACCTACAACTAGAATATACAACTAGGTACTGGGGGGCTTTGGGGAGAAGAAGGGGAAAAAAAGAAGATTGGCAACAGATGTTAGCTCAGGTGCCAATCTTTAAAAAAAAAAAAAAAGCCTGATATGTAAAGTAGGTAAAAATACCACTGCTCTGGTTGAATGGGGCTCAGACCTGTGCCACCTGCTCAGCTTCCCCCACTTCATCCACACCCTCCCTACCCCCCCAGACAAGTCCTTGAGACACCTGTGCAACACTGCGTTCGTCATCTATTACTGCAATGAAGCAGCATAATCAACCACTCTCAAACCCAACTGTTTTACCAAAGAGCATTTATCTCTTATGGTTCTGCAGAATTCTCGGGGTCTTGTAAGGGTTAGGTGAAGGAAGGGTAGCTGTTTAGAATTTAGGTGGAGCCAAGCAGGCCCTGCCGCGTTATGTATGGCAAATCCTTCCGTTGATAATACCCTCCTTTGGGTCCTCTTCCTCCACTCCTATTTCGATCAAATTCTGCAAATTTATAGACTGCCTACTAAGTGCTCGACCCTATCCTTGGCACTTGAGGAGAAGAATTCAACCTATGGTGGGAGCTTTGGCACTAATTTACACTAAAGTGTGAATGACTTATTGGACCTGTTCTCCACTTGACTAGTAGGACTTGTAACCACAGAGAGCACAGATGTCCAGGTGGATGGAAGCAGTAGGGCCCCATTGGGCAGAAGGGCAGGACACAACCAGGGTTGCTGAGGGCTGCCTCAGCCTATTTTGCAAAGATCTATTATCTTATACTTTTTAAAAACACGTTTCCCAAGGCCCATAACACAGAGCTGTATAGTCAGTCCAATCTCAGTAAATACTTCATTAATTTGTTCATTCAGTAAATATTCATGCACCTGCTATCTCTCAGGTGGCAGGTACTTGTCAACTGATTGATAGGTCTAGCAAAGCAGCAGCTCCAAGAGATCATCATCCTTTTTGTGCACTCCGTCCTTCTGAGAGGCAATGGTACCATAGATCCACCGGGATGGGTTATAGGCCAGGCTGTGAACTGTAGAGTGTCACGCAAATATCGGGGATTTCCATTATTATCGGTACTGCTACAGATCAGGGATGAGGGACTTAAAATACGATCCCTGCTTCAGGTTCCGGGAGGATGGAGCCTGCGGGATGAGGAAGGCACTCCAAAACGAGTTTTTGATTATTTGGTCATTTACTGTATCCCCAGGCCCTGGTAGGTGCTGAGGATACACCAGTGAACAAGAGGGACCCCTCTGTGTCCTCGTGGAACTTACGACCCAGTGGACTGAGGGCCAAGGGTCATGCGGTGATGATAATTTCTGTGAGTCAATCTTTACCGAATGTTCTTTCTGTGCCAGGCGTGTGCTAGGCATCCAAGGATTAAAAGACAAACAACAACCCACCCTTACCTGTAGGGAACTCACAGACAAGTAAACAAGCAGCCGGAACGACGTGTTAAAATGCCTACCAGCCAAGAGGGACTTGCAGAGCCCCAGGGCACGGACGGGGCTGCTATTGCTTCTAACTGGGGAGGAAGGAGCCAGAGAAAGCCACGAGGAGACACTGACATGGGCTGAGCTGGCAAGGACTGAGTGGAGTCACCAGACGGATCTGTGAATGTTGCGTTAAGACTTCATCCTTATGGTTAACCCTGGATCATTCAGAATATACATCTTCAGAAAACACTCAAGCAGAAACAGAAACAACTGCACCAAAGTAGACTCTGGCTTAATCTGGCTCATGGACAAGCACAGTTATTTAAAAATTAGTTTTCTCCCTGATTTTGTTAATATGTCCCCGGTGAGACCTCATCATAAGTAACATACCACTCTGGGCATGAGGTGTCTATTGACAAGTGTGGCTGGTGCACAGACTTTTCCACTTATTTCCCAATTTTCACTTTATCTTTCTGAGACATTGTTTACCAACCTGAATAAGAACCAAGTGGACGAAGAAAGGAGGGGAGGAGGGAGACAGAGAGGGAGAGTGGAGAGAGAGAGAAGGAAGGAGGAAGGAAAGAAAGGAGGGGTGGAGGGAAGGAAAGAATAGAGATCGCTCCCAGGGGCACATTCATTTGGAGATTCGAATCCAGCGCAAAAGAGACACTAGTTCTAAAAAGGAAGATCATGGCCCGGCGCCAAATGAGGTGTGAGACAAGCATCTTGAAAGAGTCAAATGAATAACTACCATATAAGTGGCTGAAAAACCCTGAGAGGAATAAGTCGGAAAAGAAGGGTGACAGAGCAGCAATCGTAGAGATATCCTAATTCCGCCAACAGGCAGAGACTAAACTGTCACTCTGCTTACTAGGAAAAAGGGTAAAAAGCATGCATAATTTTACTCTTGTGCACACAATCACCTAAACGTGAAAATTGTTTCAGCAGAGGGAAAGTAGTTAAAAATTGGCAGTTTGCAGGGAAAGAAAATCACAATTGCATATCCCGTGTAAAGTGAGCAGGCTGGAAATTGTCTTCCCGGAGCCCAGAGATGGTGCTCTGAGGGCTGCAGGCTTTAACGGCCAACCCAGTGGCTTCCTGCCCCTCTGCTGAGCCTTTGGCCCAGAGCAATTTCCAACTGGGATGGTGATTCCCGTTGGTCACCAGTTCTGGTTCCACTAAAAAATCTTTTTCTGCTCTTTTGCAAGAGAACAGTTGGAATAGGGTCCTGGGGAAGACGACAAAGCCATCTTGTTTCTGATTGCTATGGCTGAGTCCTAGAAAGTTCCATTCCTTGAAATGTCCAGATCCCAGACAGTTGCACATGACTTGATTTTCAAAAACGAGTCCCGGGACCGTCACTTCCCTCGGGATTTGCCCTTTAAGCTGCAGAGCGACAGGCACCAAATGATACCCATCCTGGACACTGGGAGCCCAGGGAGAGTTTTTACGTTTCACAGCTGAACCAAACTTCACAATGCACTGGGGAAGAATTGGTAAAAGGTTGAGCTAGAGCCGCCGTCTTCAAATTGGAATACTAATGATGACCTTTAATGAAGCCTGACAGTACAATCTGGTTCTCATTGTTGCTTAAGTGCCAGCTCCCCGCGCACCCTGGCTTTCGAGGAAGGGACAGACTGGGATAAATGGGCCCTGCTGGTGAGCAGGCCAGAGCACAGCTGATCATTCAGCCAGGATTAAATCAATTAAAGTGATTCTCTCGGCCAAAGAATTAGTCTTTTTATCTGTCATTATTGTATTGTTTATTAATCTCCGGTGGAGGCTAATTGGTATCTGAGCTTTTGGGGGCGAGGGATCTTAGAGTGATAGGGGTGAAATTGTCCTCATTTGGAATGAGGAGAACAGGAAGGGTTGTCTTAGTTCTAGATGCAAAACGAGCTTGTTAATTTAAGACCTTCATCAAAAGACTACAACAGCCCAAGGCAAGAAGAGTAAGGCAAAATGAACCCATATGGAGAAAGGGTTGGCTGTGTTGGCTTTGCCCCAGATTAGTAACCACCGGAGTAGTCACTAAGAAACCTACTACAAGCTTGGCACTGTGCCGGGGAATTAGAGGGACCCAGTCATATGCCAGGACTCCATAAATAGGGTGCCCTTTAGTTAAGGAGATGCCTGAGCCCCATGCCTCAGAGGAATCTGGAAAAAACTTGAATACTCGTGTAGTTCAGATTCTCATTTTAACAGATAATAAAGAAGTTGCAATCAATAGTGATGACGTTTATCAAAGCTGGGGTATTTCTTAGAATGACAGAAAGGTGCCAGGCCGGGCTTGGAACATCAAGATGTCAGCTGGGTCCTAAGGGAACATGGTCTCTCCGACTCTGCTTTCATTTCTACTCTCAGGACTGGGATGAACCTGGAAGGATGACCCTTGGAGTGGACCTTGGGGCTGGGAAGATGTGGGAGGAGTATATATACAAGGCATCATGAGACAGCCTAGCCAGGAAAAGAGAGAACCAAAGTTCTCTTTGTATTAGTAAAGGCTTTTTAGGTTGCAAATGACAGAAACCCTACTGTCCTTTGCCTTCGTGGCCACTCCAGGAGGTATATTCTAGGAAAATTCCTACTCTGGAGGCTATACAGCTTTAGCAGTTTCTCCTGTTGGGTTTGAGTTCTGGCATCCAGGGATTGCGAAAGAAGCTGATCAATTTCAAGCCATTATTTTGCAAGCTTGGCACCTCTCTGGCAACAACAACCCTTAAAACCGCAGCAGGCTGCTAGTCTCTTAGCATGCTGTTAGTGACGGTGGACTAAGGTCCAAAGCTGGAAATTGTTCATGATCCTTGAACGTACACACCACTCCTGTGGTTTCTGTCTCTTAGCAACAGTCTTGCCACTCTATTTCCCACTCTGATCACTAGGTGCCACCTTGGCCTCTGCTAAGCAAAGTAATGGCCTGAGGTGGGAAACCGTTGACCCTCTCTTGCCTCCGGGCTGCATCCCAGTGGATGGCTGTCTACACAGAGCCAGATAGGGAGTCCACAGCGGTGGGTGTTTGGGAGGAACGGGCAGGGTCAGGCTTCCCTGTTCCATGGTTATACCCAGATCTCATTATTATTTTCTATACTGTGTTCTGTCTCATTCTTTTGTTTGTATGATCTATATGGTTGAGAAAGGAGTCCGCTTTCCCAACTCAGGTAGATATAACCATCTTGTGTTGTCGGCCACAGGAGGATCTCAGTGAGGCCCTTTGTTGATGGTGCTCACCTGGTGGATGTTGGAAACTTAGGAGGGCTCACCCTGCAGTGGGCACCTCCACCACGCCTATGTTGGTGGGGGGGATGCCTCTTCACTGCTGGAGCTCACCTGGTATGCGGTGGGGAGAATGCCAAGAGCTTCACCTACAGGGGCCACCTCCACCACTGCTGCTGCCACCAATGGGGGAGGAAGTCTGTTATTCCTCGCTGGCTCTCCTCTGGAGGGGGCCCGGGAAAGGTAAAAGACCTCTGTCTCACAGGATTCTCCCTGCCAAGTCCTCTGGCTGGAAAGTGTGGGCGCATCTCAAGGCCTTTTCTGTCTGTACCCACTTGTAGTTGTAGGTTCCAGGCTGCCCTAGGGCCCGAGACACGATGTCTAGGAGAGAAAAAGAGAAGCAACCCAAGAGGTTCACCGAGGGGTTGTCCCTCAACTACCCAGTCCCCTGCTCCTGTCCCCTCCCCGAGTCCTCTGAAAGTTGCCTCACACAATCTGTCCAGGGTTTTTGGTTGTAGTCAGCAGGAGCAATAGGTGTAGCATGATTATTCCATCTTGACCGAAACCAGAACTCTGCCGTGTCTTTTTAACACGTCTCCATTATTCTTGGAACACATCCTTGGTTTCTGATTCAACCAGACGTTCCAGGCTCATCTTACACTCTCCTTGCCCCAGCCCTTGAGTCAGTCACTTCTCAGAGGAGCTCCGGCTCCTTTTAGTAGAGAATGGTATTTAGAAGCCAGGATCCGGGCACCACATCGCTGTCTGCTATTGCTACAGCTCAAGTGTTTGACTTCTTCCAGACCCTTTCACTGCTCTCAGCTCCTCTCAGTGGTCAGACCTTCCAAGAAGCAGCCATGGTGCCATTCAAATTTAAGTTTAAAATAAACAAAATCCAATACCTCGTTTGCACTAGCCACATTTCAAGTGCTCAATAGCCACACGTGGCTAGTGACAGCCATACAGGACACTACAGAAAGGAAACATTTCTATCATTACAGTGCTGACCTAGAAATTTTCAACCAAAAAATGCCTGCATTATCTAAATTACTTTGCTTGTGAAAATGAAGCATGAAGCCTATGTCAAATTTTTCATATCTAATTATTAAATTAAATACACATATCACCCATAACAGGCCTATATACAACCCAGGGTGTGCTTTGGAGCAAAAAGAAGATCAGTGCTTTCAAACAAGCAAATTACTTTCCAGGCTGGCAGTGTATCTACTTAAGTCAGTTTTGGCTCTCAAAGGGGACTAGAGATTATAACTCAGAAACTTCTCAAGAATTCAGTCCAAGATATATTACCACCTAAAATGAGAAACCCTTCTATATTTTCATTCCCCGTGTGTATTTTTTCCACTCAACCAGTGAAGGAGGGAAGGATGCCAAGTAAACACATGGCTGATTTTGGAAGGACGATGCATAATGTCCTTCCTTTCAGAGGATGGTGGGATGGAGCCTTTGATGTCTTGATGAGAACTGTTGAAGAAGCTGACACACTTCTCACTTTTCTAGCATTCTTACTAAAATGTCATAAGTCCAGGCCTGCTGACAGTGATTGGCTAGAGAAAAAGACAGAGGAAAAAAGTGATCTCAAATTTGTGTCATAGAATGAAAGATGAGGGGCTGGCCTGGTGACGCAGCGGTTAAGTTCACATGTTCCACTTTGGTGGCCCGGGGTTCACTGGTTCAGATCCCGGGTGTGGACATGGCACCACTTGGCAAGCCATGCTGTGCTAGGCGTCCCACATATAAAGTGGAGGAAGATGAGTATGGATGTTAGCTCAGGGCCAGTCTTCCTCAGCAAAAAAGAGGAGGATTGGCAGCAGATGTTAGCTCAGGGCTAATCTTCCTCAAAAAAAAGAATGAAAGATGAGAAAAATATCCCAGAGATGATATGTATCAATAATATATTACTATGTATATGATATATAACATTATTATAACGATGTAATTAAATGATATAATGAACATATAGAGCTTAGTATAAGACTCGGCACAAATCGTAAGTCCCCATTACATTTTAGCTATTCTTTTATTCCTTCTTTTAAAAAATAGAAGTTCAGTTTCTAAGTGCAAGTGTACTTTTCTTCCTCCTTGTCCTCCTATGCTGCCTAATGGTAATTCCACAACTCTGTGGCAGCCCTTTTGGTAAGCACTCTGCATACATGACCCCATTTGAGCCTCAGAACAACCCAACGAGGCAGGTGCCATTATTAGACCAACATCCAGGAAGATGAAATAACTTGCCCACGATCACACAGCTGGCAAGTAGTAGAGGAGTGATTCTGTGCACATAGTCCGACTTGAGCTGGGACTCTTAATCCTTGTGTGAAATAATTCCAAAATGAGTTGCAAAATACTTTCACTACAACTTATTGTGTCAAAAGGTTCCCCGAATATTGATCCCAAACTATGAAGCCTTGTGCATCATAAGACACATACCTAGCACTCTAATACCTAGTGAAAAGAGAGGCTGGAACATAGATTCAGAAATGATAATGGTGATGATGATAGCAAACACACATGGTACTTTCCATCAAACACTGTTCTGAACACTTCATATATACTAACTCATTCAATTTTCACAATAAGCCTATGAAGTAGGGGCTATTATAACTGCTTTTTCAGAAGAGGAAACTAGGCAGAGAGGTCTAGTGACTCCCCCAACATTATAACACTACTAGTAAGTGTTGGATCTGGGATTTGAACTCAAGTAGTCAGACTCCAGAGTCCGTGATCACCCCACCTACTATATTGTCCCATATTTTGCTGTCACCTAGCTGGTGAGGTTGGCTACTAAAGAGATGATCCAACCACAACTGCCACTGCCATGACAAACTTAAAAATTCCCCCAAATTGGAGATAAAAAGTCTTCAGCCTTATCTTAAGAGAAGCATATAAATAGAAAATTTGAAACAGTAAATCCAATTGCTGTGGGCATTCTGTTCTATAGGCTCCTGGAATTCTTATTCTCCACCATTCCACTCCCACATTTTCTGTTATTATTTTTTTATCATGCACATAAATACACACACACACACAGCTCCTTTAGAAAAACTCAACCATTATGTTCGTCTTTCTGAATTATTCCGACTCTTCACACTTGAGACTTGTAGCTCCTTGAGTTGCAATATGCCTGAAACAAAAGAGAAGATCCGTTGAAAAACATGAGTGGATTTTCTTAGAAAATTGCATGCCTCCGTCACAGGGCTATTGTGAGGATCAAAGTGAGAATGTGCGTGATCTCGCTTTGAAAACTCTGAAGGCCTTCGGAAAGGCGAGGGATCATTATTGTCACCATACGAAAAACAAAACCCCAAGCTCTTTTCCCAAAACAATCCCCTCAAACACAAAATCACTGGGAAGGCAGGGCGTGTGGTTCACAGTCTTTCTTTCCATTGTGTCAGACTTTACAGTTTCTGTGGGTTTTCTTCGTTGTTGTTAATATTTATTTCACTGGGGTTGCACAAGACTTGCACAAGCTCATGAAGACTGTGCAGTAAGATTGGTTATAAATTGGCCAACAGATGATTGACTTTTTTCAGGGAAATTTGCACTCGTCATTGCAATAATTGAATGCACTGCTCAGCACATGAGTAAAATCCTCAAAGAGGTCTTTGTGTTGTGCTTGGGATTAAGAGGATGTCTTTCTGTCAAAGCAAGGCAAATTCTGCCTGAAGTGAGTTTCTTTTTGCGGCACAAAAAAGTGAGTTGGAAAAAGATGCTAAGACGATCCTTTGGATATGGTGATCTCAGTTGAATCGACTTGCTCTGTGGCCTGAGTAAAGCCACAAAATTTCTCTGGACCTCAGTTTTCCTAGCTACAAAATGGGGAGGGTGGACTAGATTTTGTGATCCCTTCAGACTCTAATATTTTATTATTCTATAATTCTTCCCTTCTGAGATGCCCCAATGATTAAATGCACCTAAATAAAACTTGATGCTCCAAAAGGAAATGTGAGACTTCATCCTACCTTCATTATAATTGAAAATATGTCTCTCGCACTTTATAGTTAACAGAGTATTTTCACGTATATTATTTCATTTGATCTCCCTAGAAATCTTTTTTTTTTAAAGATTGGTACCTGAGCTAACATGTGTTGCCAATCTTCACTTTTTTTTTCTTCTTCTTCTCACAAAGTCCCTTAGCACATAGTTTTATATTCTAGTTGTGAGTCCTTCTGGTTGTGCTATATGGGACACCACCTCAGCATGGCCTGATGAGTGGTGCCATGTCCATGCCCAGGATCCAAGCCAGCAAAACCTTGGGCCACCAAAGCAGAGCGCGCAAACTTAACCACTCGGCCATGGGGCTGGCCCCCCTATAAATCTTTGAAAGTGGCGATTTTTATTCCATTTTACAAGATGATGAAATTGAAACTCAGAGTGAGTGGTTAAATGTCTCTTCCAAAATTCCACATTAAATGAATGGTGTGTCCAGGACTCATAGGTTGGGGGTAGTATAATTTCCACTCCTCCATGATATCTGACAACTTAGATTATAGGAATAGATTTGTATTCCCACCTTATGGATTGCAGATGATTGTGCGGAAAGTTATCCTGGTACCCCATACATTCTCTCATGAAACAGTGTTAAGAAACTGGTGGAGCAGGAACGTTTGAAATCTTAATGGGCCTATTTCATAAGCATTGTGAAGGCAAAAGTCCCACAAAAACCTTAAATGCTGTATCTCAACATTCACTCATCTATCCATCCATCCGTCCATCATCCATCCATGCATTAACTCATGAATTCAGCCCATATTTGTCAAGCGCCTACTATTGCTAGGCATGGTGTTAGGAAATACAGCATTGAATAAGACCAAGTTCCTGCTCTGATAAAATGTATAATCGAACAGGAAAAATAGACAGTAGGAACTGGTATGAGTGTTCTGCTAGGAAGTGCTTAGGGTGCTAGGAGCGTGAAGAACAAGCACGTGACTCTGGAGCAGTTAGAGGAGGCTTCCCAAAGGACGTAGGGTCTGCACTGAGAACTGGAGGAAGGGGAGATCACTGGCAGTTTGAAAGCGGGGAGATGTTCCGGGTAGGAAGAAGAGCAGGGGCAAAGGCAGTCCTGCTTCTGCTTTTGTGAAGTTAGTGCCTCTTTTAAAATGTGTGTCTAAGATTTTTAAAGCACAAAGATAATAGGAATGTGTTGTGTCATGTGAAATAGTATAAAGGTCCGTAAAGGATAAGTTAATATTCTCTTCATCTCCATTCTCACTCCACTTCTATCCAACCAATATGAATTGCTTTCGTGTAGAATCTTCCTCTTCCTCCCTATTTTACTGTTACGATGTAGGTAATTTGTACTATACTGCTCGGACCCAGACAGCGTGATATTACGTGTGTGTTAGTTGTTTAAGTCACAAGCCAAGACCAGTGAGCAGCCCTGATCCAGACGTGGCTGCCATAACCGCATAAGCAATCTTCATCTTTGATCGACATGAGGACACTTTGCTGATTTGTAGAATGAATGGCAGAAATGGGTTTTTCATAGGTGAAATAAGTGGCTTGTTAGTCTGATAGACGTTAAAAGTGGGCTCTCACTGGGGAAACTGGTGCTATTCAATCAGGTCCAGTTTATCTAAACTCTTCTAAAGACGCTGCGCTTCTTCACATGGACAGGATTTAAGACTCAAGCGGTTCTCTAGCCTGCTCGCTTAGGGAGGGTGGCTGAGGCTTGATCCTAAAGGGTACTGGTCCAGTTTGTTTTGGGGGATTTCTGATGGCCTGATATAGACCATAAAGGAAGTAGAATCTTGCCTCTGCAGTTCTGTCTCATCTGGCTCAAGGGAACTTGTCAGGAAGACAGTGAGTAAAGCAACTAAAGGACAGAGCTGGACTTACCTGAGCTTCCAGAACTGGTGATGTGACCGGTTTGTGCTTGTTTGCTAATAAGTGTTCAGACATGCAGCAGCATTGTCAGAGACTTGCTTTTATTATAACCCAGCAGTGAGATTGTAGGTGAGCAGCTAACTTCGCCAACCTAAAACTTCAGAGGTTAATATTATCTATCAGTGTGACCCTCCGAGCGGTACATGTCTAACATGGCTTAGGTAAGTTCACAACACACGCACACACACATTTGTAAAGTTTACAGAAGTAAAAAGGTATTGTACTAGATTCATCTATTTTTTTTCATTTAATACATACATCATGTTCCATCTGGGTTAAGAGATAAAGATATAGCTTAGTTTGTTTAGAGGCTGAAAAATATTCTAGAGTACACTCATTGATTTTACCATTTACCATACACCACTGCCAATGAATACTTCCAGTTTTATTTTGTCTTTGTTTTTACGACTGTAAGCATCGCTGTAACAAGCACCCTTAAATTTAGAACCTTATTATTGATATTTTTATTTCTGTGGAATGCCTTTTTCTAAAGTAGGATTGCTAGGCCAAATGGAAGTTTAATACATTAAAACGAAGTACATTTTAATATATATTGCCAGATTACTTTCCAAAAAGGTTGTAGTAATTGACAAATTCCCACATCCTATTAATTTATGAGAATGCCAGTTTTCTAGCATCTTCTCCAATTCACAACGGTATTGCTCTTTTTATGTTTTGCCAATTTGATGGGTCAAAATGGCACATCATTGTTACTATTTTTGTCATCTCCCTGACTACCGAGGCTAAGCCTTTTTTCTTGTGTTTTAGGACTTCTGGGTTTTCTCTTGTGTGAATTTCCCAATTTACTTTTTTTAAATTTAAAAAATTTAAATTATTTGCCCAATTCTAAAGTTTGCCTTTTAAAATTTGTAGAAGCATTTAGTGTAGTAGAAATCTTAAGTTTTTATTTGCCATATATTTCATACTTTTTTCCAGGCTATCACTTGGTTTTTGATTTTGTCATGGTGTATCTTGCCATATTAACAGACATCTCTTTTCCTTCATGGCTTTTGGGCTTCCTTTCATTAGGAAGGTCTCCCACGTAACAGTTTTCTACAAATATTTTTCTAAATTTTCAACTTTATTTTAAAATATTTAAATATGCAATCCATCTGTAATTTTTACATAAGATGTAAGTTAAGGAATCTGTTTCTTCTAGGAGGATAACCTATACCATTTATAAAATGAACCATCTATTTTTACTGAAATAGAATGCCACATCTCATATTTTTTAAGTTCTCAAATGTACTTGATCTTTTCTTAGATTTTCTATTTGGCTCCAACACTTTATTTTTCTTTTATTTTTCTATGCTCTTGCCAATCCCATACTGTGAGAACAGTAGACTCATGGTGAGTCTTACTTTCTTTGGTTAGTTGTTGTTTATTAATAAAAATTAACTAATCAAGTGAAAAAGCCAATAATTTAAATTTTAAAAGCTTATTATTCAGATGAAAAAAACAAATGGAAATAGGCAACGGATCAGTTCTAATTATCTTTGAAAATGTCCTTTACTTCCTTCAACTTCAGTTTGCTCCTCTGTAAAATGAGCATTTATAATTGCCACCTGCTCCACACGTTTGTATAAGGAACTAAGGAACTTAGACATAGAAAATAGTTTGTAAATTCTAAAGGGTGTCACAAATGTCCGTTTTTATTATTCACATATGTTGTAACATGTGGGACACCTATTTCTTTGTGGACAATGTCTGAATATGGAAGCATGATGACATCATATAAAGTGTCATGAGTCTGCTCTTGCTTCTCCCGCTCAGAACAGAGGGATTGCCTACAAGGCATCGAGAGAGATCACATGTGTTTTCAAAGCCCTGGCTGGCTAATTGGGAGGAACTATAGAAAACAAATGGCGACGGTGAACAATGCGGTGTGGAAAAGCTGCCTCCCCAAATCCCCAGGTCAAATAGACTTAAGCATCCCGTGTTGTGGCCTTGCCAGGGGAGGGTTCTAAGAGGATCACTGTCCCATGGCAGGCTGGGTAAAGGGTGAAAGGTTAACAGACCAATCCCAGGACAAGGTGTTGGCCCAAATGAGGTGTTTAGAACATTTGCTAAAGGACTTAGTCTGCTGAGTTCTTTATTTCCAACAGCAAAAGTATTTAGGGAACAAAAAAAGACTTTTGTGTGGAAGAATTCAAGAAATTCAGTTGAGTCCTCTCTTCTCCAAGGGAACCAAAAAGGTTGAAAATTTCCCCCCTATTTCAGGAAGACCATTACAGAAATAAAACACTGAAGCTTCTTTTGTTCCTGAGAACCAACATCTATTGTAAGACTCCTTGCTTGATAACTTTCATTTAGGATTACTCTTCCAACTGAGACCACGCAGAACCACCAAGAAGTACATATGGCTGCCTGGTACTCCGGCATCTAGATACTTCGAATATCTTTTTTTACTTTTAGGGCAACAAATTCTCCAGTGAAATCTAGGCTTGGGGCAAGGGCAGGAAGAAGGAGACAATTTTAGAGTTTGAGGAAAGAAGTATAATTGGACAGCAGCCACCACCCCGTTACCCCACACACTCCAGGGCCAGAAAATTTTTTTTCAGTTATCCTCCAAAATACTTGAAGCACTGGCTTTGGCTACATTGTTATCCAAAGATGGAATTCTATAGCAAGGAGGTCACGGACCTGGGAAATGGCATTTTGAAGGGAGAGAAAAGGCATTTCTTTAGACATTTGTACAATCTACTCTGAAAAGGCCCCTGGTCAATTTTATCTAGGACCAGAACTCTCATATCACCTTTCCAAATCCTGAAGATGTTGGCATAGATAGAATGCAAAGGATCGCATTAGGAAATCCATATGAAACTGGCACCAATCAAGTAAAAATTTACCTTGATTTTGCAATGACAGGGCAGAAGAATTTAAAAACCAAAGCTAAGCTACTGTACATGAAACTAACTCTAAACTCTATAAACTACAAAATTTAGGAAATTAAGGGTATGGATAAAAGGGAAATTGGCGCTGGGGGGAGGGGTAGTGGCAGGGGCAATTATTCAATTTATAGAAGGAATTACAAATAGAATTCCTTCAGATAGCAAGATGCCTTAATGTGTTTAAATGATACAGTATACAGAAAACAAAAACATGAGTCATGCACCTTCTGTGCAAGATAAAACAAAATGCCACAATAGCAATGATGAGCCTGAGACCCCAATCCTTAGTTCCGTGAAATCCTTCTCATCTAAGGCCTCTTGTGACCAAGAGGACGTATTCAAAAGATGGCTAGCTGAGGTTTAGGTGCTATCTGTAGACTGGACAAAGCCATCTCTCCTGGAAAGCTGTCCCAGAGGATCCCACAGCCCTGGGGGGATTAGCTGCTCCTCCCAGCCATTCCCTTGCTCCAGGTCCACAGGCCTCCACGGAGCACTTCCTTCCCAGGGTGCTCCTGCCTCCTTGCAGCGGCTTTTGGTCTTTGTTTCCCTGTAGCTAGCCCAGGCCCCAGCATAGAATAGAAGCTTGATAAAATGCTGTCATCCCTTGTAAGCAAGGAGAAAGAGGGAGGAAACCCAGGAGGAGGTCCTCATGAGCCCTGAGCTCTTCAGGAGTTTGGGGAAAGGGTGGGTGCTGGGGTTGTATTTATTCAACAAATATTTGTTGGATACCTGTGACTGGGCGGACACTGTGCTAAACGCTAAAGGGGCTCAAGACAAGGAAGACCCAGTTCCTGCCTTCAGGCAGTTTGTGATCTACTAGATTATACTGAAGCCAACACAAGCTATAGCAATGGAAACAATGAAACACATGGGGAACACGTGGTGAAAAGAGGAAGGGGGTTTATAGCCAGAGAGACCCGGTCTGAATCCTTCCTCTGTCGTTCGTAAGCTGGGTTAACTTGATAACAGATTAATATTAGTCTAACCTTTCATTATGTCACTTAACCGCCATGTAAAATTCTGAATAATATCCACTTTATTAGGCAATTTTAAAAATTATTTAGATAAAGTATTTATGGCATCTAGCAATCTCTAGCACTCAGCTGGAACTCAGCTATGTCCACTTTTCTCCTTGCTTTAATGAAAAGTAAGGGTAGAATAGAAAATTGTTTCCAGGCTACAGTAACAACTGTGTAATAATTATGTATGCTTGTGGGCCAACAGTGAGAGAGACCATGGAAAAATAATAAAAACAGTGTGGAGAGGGGATTGGAGGTGATTTTTTTTCTCCCTCTTTTTCTTTTTAGGCTTTTTATTATGTCACAATATTCCTTGGAAAATAAATTACAGTCACAATTTTTAAAAGTCCAACTTATTGTAAGATTGCCCACAGGAGGATAAGAGATACCCCTTACGATAATGGGCCTGTAAATTTGCTGTTTTCTAGAAGAGAACTTTATACAAAATCAAATCATAACATGTAACAGTCCATTTTCAATAAAAGAAAATCAGAGAAATCTAAAAATTAGATCTAAAATTTTTCAAGCCTTATTTTGCTCATTACACAAAACCTTATTTTCCTTGTGCCAAAGATCACATGCCTTTCAAAGGCCCTTAGGCCAAAGTGGACCCTCACAGAGGCACCAGGAAGTCTCCAGTTTTGCCCAGTTGAGAGGGTGCTCCCCTGGGGAGGGCCTCACCCTCTCCCCGTTTGGCAGTGTTCTCAAGTTCACAGCATCATAAGGACTAGGAAGCCAGCATAAATGGGGGGGGAGGGGTGTAAGACAAAATGGAATGGTGAGGCCTGGAACAAGCCGGCTGTCAAATTCTAAAGTTTTAAAGCACAGGGCCAGCTGAGCAGAAATCCTGGTGCTGGGTTCTCACTCATCAGCCTTTGGCCCCTGGATAAATACGGTGCAGACCCCAGAGCCCACAGTAATCTTTCCACATTGCAGATCAGATCAGATCCTGACCCTGCTTAAAGCCTTTCGGGGCTCTGGCATGCCCACAAAATAAATACAAACTCTGAGCGAGGCCAACAAGGCTCCTGCCTGCTCTGTGGCTCCACAAGTTGTCCCTTGCCCCCGCTCACTTTGGGTGCTTGATATCACCCAGGGTAGGAACGTCTACTCCACAGAAATCAGCAGACGTTACAAATCAGCGGTTTTTCTTTTCTGGAGAGCTGGTTGTTAAATACCCACCAACATACCACCGTCTAGTCCCCACTTGTTTGTGAGTCAGCATCTTGCCTTTTGCCTGCCACAAACAGATATGCAATGAAAATTTGCTAAATACACAAGAGTAAGTGACTAAGTCAATTTGTGGACTCTGCCTCCTGCAGGCGATCTTCCCAGGCGGTCCAGGCCCAGGCAATCTCTCCTTCATCGTGTCCTCACTATTTAACTTTCTAATGCTGGTTGTAGTGAACTGTAATTATTCTCCAGGTCAGTTTGCCCCACCAGTCTGAGAGCATCTCAAGAGACTATTTCTTGTGGAGTGGCAAGAAGGCAAAATAGTTCCACACAGGTCCTTTGGTGCTAAATTGCCTGAGTTCTAATCTCAGTTTTGCTACATGCTAACTGTAGGCCTGGGGCAATTCATTTAGCCTCTGGGCTTTACGAGCAGAGTAGAGAGCACATTAGCTCTTCCTTCCAGGGAGTTTTGGGAGAATTAAACAGATTAGTACATGTCTATTAATGAGAACAGTAAATGCTCAATAAATGTTACTGTTCAACCTCATCTTTTTCTTCATCCACGCTGCCTGTCTTCCTAGAATCTGGCATAGAGTAGATGTTCATTAAATATTTTGTGAATGAATTCCATGTTTCAAGCCTTGTACTAGTTGCTATTAGAGACGTGAGGATAAGTTACCCCTGGAGTTCTAATCTCAATGATAATGAGAAAGGAAGGGAGGGGAAAGCTCCACAAGGTGGTAAAATTGAAATGACGTCTTCTAAGGAAAGTGAGAGTAATGAAAAGAAAAGGAAAGCAATCGATTGACTGCTGGAGGAAATAGTGAGGCAACAGGACTTTTAGCACAGAAGCTGCAGTAACACTTGGGCCAGGTTTCTGCTGCGTCATCCAAGGCACAGAGGAAAGGATTCCGGACCAAGAGCAGAGAGTTCGATGGTGAGCCGGTTAGAAGTGGCCACGTTCTGCCTGAGCCTGGACGGACTCTCTCTCAGGATATTGCAAGACTTCGGGATGCCATCACTGAGTCTCAGTCTCTCCATTTGTAAAATGGGAATCATAATAGCACCTGCTTCAAAGGTTTTGTGTGTGACAGATGACATGGTGTTTGCAAAGCCTAGCACATAAAATATTTTATGAATATTAGCTATGGTTATCGTTTGTCTGTTCGAACATACTCTATGCTTACCTTTTAAGTTCTGGTTCTATTTTGCTTTTTTGGTATCTTGATGACTATAAAGGGATTAACTTGTATAGTTTACCAGTATTCTAGTCACTGGGCAATGCTTCCTCCTTTTGGCAGAGGTTCATAAACTAATTTTTTGGTGAGATATTCTCCTGATGCTTGATTGCCTCTGGGTTAACCGATTATTCAGTTCCATGACTCCTTTTCTGAAACCCTTGGGGCACATATGTTTCAGGATTCAGATTTTTATAAAAAATTTGAGAATGATAATATGGAACATATAGCACATATTACATAAAACCCTCAGCAGTGTCCTCAGCAGCGGCTCCGTGGGACATAAAGCTTATAAGAAGCCTCACATGAGTTCACACCAGGCTTTGGTGCCAAATGAATTATGAAAAAGAACCCTTTGGTTTTCTGAGCCCTGGGGATTTCAGAATTGCGGAGAAGGAGCGTGGCTCCGCATCAGGCTTTGGGCAGACAGAGCTGGGAAGCGGGCCCTGTCTGGCAGTGACCTCGCTAAGGAAACTGCCCAGTTGAAGCCGGTCAGCCTCTGACACCTCTCCTCAGCTGCACGTCCCCCAGACAGGCCGGATAGGGCTCATCCTCTGTGGGAGGACACCCCAGTTATTGCCTCGGGCCACAAGAAAAAACAAAAAAGATGGGCTAGGAGCGACTCCCAGATGGTGCTGGCCTGACGGAGCCTGGAAAGGCAGAAGAGAGTGGCGAAGCACGTTGACTAAAGCCCCCTCGCACTGCTGCACAGCAGCTTCTCAGGCCCTTCCCCTGCGGGAGAAGAGCCTCTGCCAGAGGCCACTCTGCTGTTGCTGTGCATGCCTGCACACCCGACGGCCGGATTTATTAACTTCATATCTCTAGCGAAGGGTTCGTGTCAGACCTACCACAGGCCTAAAGATGGCTCCTGCTGGGCCCCCAGTCTGAGGACAAATGGTTAGGCCAAGAGGGCAAGCACAGCGTGAATAGGCCTAAATTAGGCCAGGCCTAATAACCCGTTTTCTAACACCTGTATTAGTCCTCTATCACCAGGACTGACTGCTGTCGGACAAGCCATAATCCCATAAGCTTTTCATTTGCATATCCCTCATTAGCTGATTAAAACTTGAAGAAGGCAGTTTTCTGCAGCTGGTGGGCCCATTCCTTCACACTGCCTGCCTGGGTGGTTTGGGTAATGAAGTCATGCGGGTGGATGTGAGGTTTATATGTATGGAAGGGATTAAGAGTGTTAGAATTTGTGTGAGCTGATGTTGCCATATTCTCTCCACTGGAGCCCAGTAATTGGATGGGAGGAGAAACGGCAGACCCATTAGTTTTGTGTGTTTACTCAGGAGCAGGGTGCTAGAGATTCCATTTTGCTTCCTTTGGCTTCCTCGCCTTTGTGAAGCGGGCTGCTTTGTCTGCTCAGCCCCGAGCACCTCCAAACACCAGCCCTGCTAAGGCGATTTCGCCACAAAAGCAGAGACGTTGGCGACTAGGGCCCCGGGAGGAGAAAATGCAGCCCGACTCAAGTACTACTTGAAGGCAGCCCCATCCCGCCCGCCTGGTCCTATCCTGGGAGAGAGAGCGAGAGATAATTGAAATTTATCAACACTTCTGTGGCCCTTTTTTGATTATTTTATTAGTTCTCCACGTTTGGGATTAACAATCCTCAGCATCAAACGCACCGCAGGCTCCTTACGTGCGAAATGAATGGCTAGACATTTCAGAGACTTAAGAAAGCAATTGTGGTATTTGCCGGGTTCGCATAATTTTAATAGAGGAAAAGTAACAAGAAGAAAAAAATCCATTTCCTGTGCTGTTTGTACAGCTGGAGGCAGAGCTCCTTGTGCTTGACGACGTAAGAGGTGCGCCATTGTCTCGCCCCTCACCCCCACAACGCGGTCTCACTAAAGTCGTGAAAAAACCGGACCGAGCAATTTTGAAAACTTTGAAGCTGAACTTTGTCTCCAAAGTGGCTGGGGCGCCACAGGCAGAACGATGTTTATTCATCAGCAGTGCTGGGGCTCGCAAAGCCGGGAGATGAAGACTAACACCAGGGAACAGCGGAGAAGGGCGAGGTGGACTGGTCACGGGCCAGAGCTTGAAGCCAGAGAATACAGGGGAAAAAAATACAGGTTTGGGAATTTTATTTTTCTTCCTTAAAGACAGCGGAGAAGTATAGGGGAATATTTCAACTCAGATTCTGTGAAGGTTTATATTTTATATTTTCAGATTTCCTTCTTAAAAGTCACAGCCCGCACCCCCGCCCCATCCCAAAATTCTGATATGAGACTTACCGTGCAAGTAGCTTTATCACTTGCTGAAATATGCCATTTCAGTTGGGGTTATGTTTTTAAATGTCTTTAATGAAGGGATAAACAAAAGCCTCCACCAAATGCAGGTCAGAGTGTCCGAGCTAGGTCATTTGCAGGGTTTTTAGTGAAATTATTTAGAGAGATTAGGGGATTCCAATGAGTCCCCCATAGGCCATAGACAGACACAGCAATACCAGTCATTATAAAAGGCTTCCCACAGTAAAATCAAAGCTTTAAAAACAAAACAAACAAAAAACCAAGCAAGCCACCCAGAAAAACCGACAAATAAATAAAACACCACACACTAACCATCCTGTGGGCACATTTCTGTGTGTTATATCAATCAGAAAAAGGAAACTTTTCCAATTCTATCTCCCTCTGCCTTTATTATTTTAATTATTTTTTCCACTCCTGGTAACGTCGTTGGTGAAAGCAATTGGATGCCCTGCGCTTGATGCTCAATTCAGCTGACGTTTTTGAGCTCCTGCTCTCTGCTGGGTCTAAGTTATAGTTAGAAAGAGGCTTACCCAACAAAGCCTGCAAGATTTCAGCCCCAACCCGGCATTGCCAGGGGACATCCAGAGAAGTGTGGTTAGAAAGATAGTGAGGAAAAGACAGTAGGAGAAGCTTTGGTCCTGGCTCGTACAACGATTTTCGGAGCCAGAGATTCCTTGAATCTCAAGAGTAGAATGAACCTTAAAGGTCCTCCAATCCAGCCATCGACCAGCATGTACATGCCCTCTTAGCAGAACTTCAATGTACCCCCTTACCTGTTCCAAGCATTTGTGACCCATCATGTTCTTAAACTTTTGTAATCCTGATCTACAAGTTGATCTTCTGGCCTTTTTGCATTTCTCTCAGGCTTGTCTGCACACTACCTTCTTCACGGGGAAGGAGTTTAACATTTTCTGAGCACCTACTTACCATATGGCAGGCGCCCAACATGCGGGATCTTGTGGAGTGGCAATGATTTTCTCGTCTATAGATAAGGAAGCTGAGGCTCAGCAAACCTAAGCAGCCTGCCCCAGGACACACAGCTCGAAGCAGGTCAGCTTCCTGCTCTGATCTCTTGCTATAAAGCAAACCACTCCAAACCTCGTGGTTTAAAACAACAGCCATTTTATTATTTCTCATGATTCTGTGGTTTGGCTGGGAGGTTATGCTGGTCTCGGCTGGTGTGGCTAGGGCAGGACGGTCCAGAACGGCCTCACTGACAGACGTGGGCCTGAGCTGGGATGGTTGGACAGCTGGCCCTCCCTCCACATCGTCCTTAAGGAGGCTAATGCAGACTTGTTCGGTTGGCGGCTGCCTCTCAGGAGAGGGTGAGCAGAAGCTGCATGGCTTACTGAGGTCTAGGCTCAGAACTCACACTTCCCTGCATTCTATTGACCAAACCAAGTCACAAGGTCAGCCCAGGCTCCACCGGAGGGAAAACAGACTCTGCCTTTCAATGGGTGGAGCTATAGAGAATTTGTGGCCATTTTCAATTGAACACACGTCTGTGGTCTAGGCTCTTAACTCTGGAGCCAGCCAGTCTGTGTTCAAACCTTAGTTTTGCTAAGTGTTAGCCGTGATGCCTTCCTCATCAGTAAAACAAGGGTAATCACAGGACCCTCCCCAAAGGGTAGTTATGAGGATTAAGTGGGTGCGTATACATAAAGCACTTAGAAGCCTGGTACAGAGTCTGCACAATACAAGTATTAGTGACTATGCTATTATTGTCCTGTATCTTATCCTGCCTGTCTCAGTATTTATTAATGTTTTATGTGTACTAAGATTTGGGGACATAAAACAGAGAGGGTGGGTGGGAAAGATTTCATATTAATTTACCACCTATTTATGTAGGCTCCCTGCTGGGTACTTTACATAGAGTATTTCATTTAATTCTTGTAAGAAGCCAGTAGGGTAGGTGTTATTCTCTTTGGTTGCAGGTACACTAAAGTGAATAAGACATGGTCTCTTTTCTCAAAAAGCTCACACTCTAGTGTTGAAAATGTTACCCAAAAGATGACATTTGTTTGGTTATTTCACAACACACTCCTGCACATTATTAACTCACTGGAGCTCAGCAGTATTTTGCCATCCCTACTGAGCAGCTGAAGGCACTGGTGTGCAGAGGAGTTAAGCATCAGAGAGGCGCACAGCTAGTATGGAGAAGAGCCTGGAGCAGGACCGTGTCTTCAGCCACTCTGCTATAGGTTTTTCCATCATGCTCCCAATGTCTCTCTTACTTGAATCAGTGATTGCCATGTGGGGAGGAAAAAGATCTCCAGAAATCGCTAAGAAAAACTTGACCAGATGAAGGCAGAACAGCCCAATGAAGCATAGGATGGCTAGCGCTGTTGCACTCCACACCCTGTCAGAACACTTCCGGGTGTTTGCTGAGACCATTTCGGGATGTGGTACGTCTATTAAGCAGATATGGCAAAACTAATGTGCCACGGCCTTCTCAGGACTAGAGTCATAGAGCCTGTTCATAAAAGGGATCAGTTCACAGCCGGCTTGGCTTGGAATCAGCTCACAGATGCAAAGCATTAGTCAAAGACTAGGATGGTGACCACTGGAACAGCCTTAGGAAAACCGGGATCCACCACTTAATTTAGGATTGCCAGAGCTCCCAGTCAAGGTTAGGTTGGCACATGTGGCTCCTTCTGCACATTGGAAGGGACCAACAGAAGCCATCAGGAGGAGCAGGGTTGGAGCCACACAGAAATGGACTTTGATCCTGGCGGCACTGCTGCGCACTGGGCAAGTCCTGCTCTGTGACTCTTGGGTCCTCATCAGTAAGAAGAGCAGCCTTAGCTGACAGTTGTGCAGACTGTGTGAGGTCCTGCTCGTAATGTCTGAGCACAGTGCCTGGCACACGGAAAATCCTTCTTTGGGTGAAGGATGAATTGAATGTGGGAGAACGAGGAACCCAGGCATGCCTGAATCCTGCCCTGCAATCTCCTTCCTTTTGAGGGAGCTAAACACAGGAGGAACAAAAGTAGAGTGGAAATCAAGGTCCCATTTGGGTGTTAGCAGCTTGCACAGCCTTGTCCTGAGTTCTGGAAAAGCTGTGGGGGAGCACATGGTTTCAGCTTGAGGACTGGGCAGAGCCTTCACACTCTCCTCCTGAATTTCAATCTTAGAATCATCTACCCTCTGGTGAATTCACAGGGTAAGGAGGTCAAAGAAAAGAGGGGGAAAAAGTTCACCAGGTTTGGAAAAAGAGAGAAAGAGAGGAAGAAGCAGCCGAAGGAGGAGGAGGGGGGATGTGCGAGGAAGAGAAAGAGGACGAGAGATAATTGGGCCCACCTTGACGTGCTGGCCCTGTCTGCTCACCACACAGAGGTAGGAGGAGATCGCAGGGACTTTTTAATACAGTCACCCTATCTGTTGACAACTAGTGGCCCATTCAATGTTTCAGATTCTTGTTATTCAGATTTTTTTTTTTTTGAGGAAGATTAGCCCTGAGCTAACATTAGCTGCCAGTCCTCCTCTTTTTGCTGAGGAAGATTGGCCCTGAGCTAACATCCATGCCCATCTTCCTCTATTTTATATGTGGAACGCCTGCCACAGCATGGCTTGATAAGCAGTGTGTATGTCCACACCCGTGGTCTGAACCAGTGAACCCCAGGCTGCCGAAGCGGAACTTGCGAACTTAACCGCTGCACCACCGGGCCTGCCCAAATTAGCATCTCTTCTTCCCTGACAAGGGTTGTGGAAGAAGGTGAGTGGAGGTGGGCCTGGCCTTGGGAGACAAGGCTGAAACCTCACCTGCCCTGAGGCACTCAGTACACTGAGACCAGCATTATTGTCATTGTCATTGCTGCTGCTGTTGCATTCCTATGCTTCAGTGCCCTCACTACTAGTAGTGAAAAGGAAATTGAATAGCGAGGACTAGTTTCCTTCCAGCTCTGACTTAACAATGGTAATAGTTCAGAAAAACTGTAGATAAATAAAAACCTATAAATCAAAATTCATTATTTTCTAAGGAGATATTGAGAGAGCGTGTGGCATAAAAATAGAACACTAAGAGAGAGACACACTTGGGCATGTTATTTAACCCTCTGAGTCTGAGTCTCCTCCTCTGTAAATAAGAACTAATGATAACTGTCTCCCAAGTTGGGAGAATTCATGAGCTAAGGTGGAATAAAGGTTTGTATGTGGTTAAGGTTCAAGAAATAGTAATTTATTACTACTATCAAATATATGGTATAAGATTATTTTGCCATCAATTCTCATCTGTATTATGCTGTTCAGTGTACTCTCATCTTTTCAGCTGTAAGTTCATCATTCCCTACCCCTGCTTCCCACCCCACCCCCATACCCCACACGGCCAGGTGGAGCACTGTAATAGGAGTAGCATCAGATTCAGTTTCAGGAAGAAGCAAGACTGAACCTGGGCTCTACGGTTTTCTAGTTTTGTGACTTGGGACAAATCATTTACCTTCTCTGAACTTCTTCCTCACCTAGATAATAATTCTGTGGCAAACTCCTAGTTCTTGACCCTGGGATCCATTCTCTTCCTTTTCATCTGGGTGTATTGCTGCCTAGTTAGAAGACTACATTTCCCAGCTTCCTTTGCAGCTAGCTGTGGCCTCATGACTGAATTTTGGCCAATGAGATATAATTAGGAGTTTCATGGCCCTTCTTTAACTTTTCTTATGTCTTGGAATGAAGATATCATGGCTGGAGCTCAACAAACTACTTGGCTCCTGGGGACCGTTGAACAGAGAGTTGAAGGAGCCTAAATTCTGAGACAATGAGGCCCCTATACCAGCCCTGTAATGACTACCTCTGAACATCTCTTATGAATGATTAAAAATAATCCACCTGTTTAAACTAATCTCTCTTTGACTTTTCTGTCTCCTGCAGCCAAACCTAGGTAAGATAATGAACGTTCAAGTGCTTGGCACATTGCAGCACTCAGCAGTTATAGTCTCTCTCTCTCTTCTTCCCGTCAAGTCTATTCTTCTTAATGTAGTCAGAGCGCTTTAAATTCAAATATTAAAGAACAAATGCCACAGATGGGCTCACGCTATCCCCATTTCAAAGTCATTGATGGAGTCACGGTGAAGGTCAAATGCAATAATTCTGTGAAAGTACTTTGTACATTGGAAAACTCTATCTAAATAGGGGCATCACGACCCTTCCCACTGTGGTCACACCCTCTCTGACCAGCCTTCTTCTTGCTCTCTTCTCTGGCCCATCCCAATCTCTCCTTCCATACACCTCATTTTCCAGTTACACCAAACTGAACACCTCATCGCACACAAGTCTCAAATCTTTCTACGGATGGCAGAGAAGAATAAGCACAAACTCTAGGAATAGCTGGGGACAAAACCTGAAGCAGCCTTACGGAAAAGCTCCAAATTTTCTTGGAAGTACTCAATTTTATCTCAAAAAATTAATTTGAATTTTCATTCTCCACCACTATATACTCTCATTCACATTAATGAGACTATACTGTTTAAGTTACTCACCCTTGGTAGCCTGTGGCTTTGAGAACTCCCCAGATCCAGAACTTGGAAGGAAGGCCAAATTTACCACATCTGTGCTTTTTTGTGCTGTTTATTCTGCCAGAAATGTCTTTCCTTGAACTTTCTCCCTCTTAGCCTCCTCTGTAAAAACATTCTTGATTCCTTCAAGCAGACATAGTCACTCTCTAGTGTGTTGTACATACAGCCACTATAGTACTTACGAGGTTATATCTAAACTAGTTTCGGGGGAGGGATGTTGGGAGTGGGGTGGGCTGACTCCTTTATTAGTCTGTAATATCCTCTAGGAAATGACTATAATTTTGCGCCATCATCACTACTACGACCACCATATCTCCATCCCTGTGCCTAGTCCGTAAGAGATGCTCATTAAAGATTAGATAGAATGAATAAATGGATGGACGTTCAACAAATAAATCAAAAGAAAGAGGCCGCTTTGTGGACCTTAACCTCAGATTTCACTCATATGCACTGTCCAGTTTGGCCTGGGTCAATGCCAGGAGTGACCTCCTCCACGTATGTGGCTTACTACACTTCCTAACTGGGCCCCGAACCCTTCTACACGTACAATGGAAAGATCAAGGCAACCACGTTCAACTCAAGTGAGCCCGGCCAGGAAAACCCATGGCCAATGTCCCAGTGGTCTCCAAAATGTCAATGCTATGAAGGTTGGTGCTAAGCTCCGCAGACCCACGTCATCAAACGCCCGTTTGCTTCATGTTTTGTCTGGTCTGTCAGCACCATTTACTGCTGAGTAGGTCGCTTATCTTTATTGATCACTTAATTTATCTTTTCTTAACTTCCCTTGCACCGTCTGGTGCCGTGTGTCCGTCTGTTGAGGCTGTCATGACTGGTTTGCTCTTGAAATAATAGGGGCAGCAGGTGGTGTGACTAAGTCGACCCTTCGCAGAATAGGGGACCATTCCCAGGCCCTGTCTCAACCTGCCAGCGCGTCTACACCCTCCCAGCTGTTCCACATTAAAGCAGTCAACTGTGACTTTACAGTCCGAGTTTTACACAACTGTTTTACAAACCAGGAAGAAGGTCTTTTGTCACAAAGCCTTTGTCAGGCAGTAGAAAGGGGGGAGAGAAAGCCAGTTCCGAGACTTGGTGCATTTTAATGACTATGCAGATAGATGCATGCTCCTTTGCTTTGGTAAACGGGGTGTGGGCTGGGGTGGGAGGCTGGCTGGGAGGAGAGAGAGAGCAGGCTGACTCCTTGCTCTCGGGGTGACTTAGTAAGAGGAGCAACTGCTCTCAACATTAGTTTCAGCTTCAAACAGAGCCTCTACTCCACGAAGCCTTCATTCCTCTTGTAAAGTGAAAATAAGGGCAGTTTGTTAGAGCCCTGTATCCTGGAGTCAGTACTCTGGGGACAAGTGTTGTACAACCGAGAAAATTGTGCCTTTGGGACTCAAAAGCCAAGTGCTTTTATGATTTAGGGCTTGTACTCACGTGTGAGAAGAAATGAGACAAAGCGAAAAGACAACAGAGTTTTGAGTGAGACAGAGCTAGCCTCCAAAGTTACGAGACTTTGACATAACTCACTACTAACAATATGGCGTACCAAAATTCCTGTTTATTGAAACAGAAATCTTTGATGTGACGTTTATCTCTATTAAGTAGAAGTTGATTAATCAAAACCATTAAGTAATTAAAATCTACATCTCTCTATATATACATACACACACACATACACTCTTATACTTTGGTTATAAGCTAACAGGCAAGGAAAAAAATGATTACATTTACCATTGTGGGAAGAGTGCATAGACTAAAAGTCAGGAAACCTTTCATTCTCTCTTGTTAATGCTAACGGGCTGGTTGCGTTTAGGCCTTTCACTCAAGCACTGTGAGCTTAGTTAGGAAACTGTATTCAATGGAGTTTATCTCTAAGGTGTGTGAGCTGGGGAAGTGGACAGTAATGGGGAGGTGACAGATAGAATAGGACCATTGTCTCTTTTTCTCCTTACTTATATAAGTCTGAAGAATGGGAATTTCTACTTCCTTTTAGGTATTAGAATGGCACTGCTAGCACTTCCTCCCGCTCACTCCTCCCTAAGTTGGGGCAAGGCTAGAGTCTGACTTCTTGAAGCTACTTCACTCTCCTGGGTGGTGTGGGATGTTAAAGGCTGCTGTTTCCATGAGGCCTGTCCCTCTGCCTTTCTGGTTGGCTGGCCTAGAGGCCACAGATACAATATTCTCCTTGCAGCCCTCACCTCTTCATCCATGCAGTGAGCAAAACTGGGTTAGAACCCTGGTCCCATCTTCTAAAGCAGAGATACTCATATGTGACCTGCTGACCACAATGTTTATGACTAATCCATGCTAAGTAATGTGGATGTTGTCACTAAGCATTTAGAAATCTGTGAACCCAACCTAGACTAGATAAATTAATAAGCATGAAGCAAGCTCTTTTTCACATTAAAACTCTAAACATTGGTGGAGGCAAGAGGAAAATGTATAGCACTAAATGTTTATATTGAAAAACAAGTCCTTTAATCAATAATCTAAGATTCCATCTTATGAAACTAAAAAAAGAAGATCAAATTAAAGCTAAATCAAGGAAAAGGAAGGACACAATAAAGATAGCAGAAATCAGTAAAATTAAAAACAAAATAATAGAGAAAAATCAATAAAGTTAAAAGTGGTTCTTTGAAAAGATCAATAAAATTGATAAACTTCAAGCCATGTTGATTAAGAAAAAAAAGAGGTAAGACACAAATTGCTAATATTAGGAATAAAAGAGAGGACATCAGTATAGACCCTATAGAAATTAAAAGGATAGTAAGATAGTGATGTAAACTTCTTTATGCCAATGACTTTGATAGTTGGGCGAAATGAACAAATTCCTTGAAAGATGCAAAGTACTCAAGAAGAAATAGATGATCTGAACTGTCCTTTATTTATTAAAGCAATTGAACTTATTATCAAGAACTTTCCCACAAATAATACTTCCGGCCGAGATGGGTTCACTGGTAAATTCTACCAAACATTTAAGAAAGAAATATGCCAATTTTATACAAACTCGTAAATAAAATAGAAGAGGAGAAAACATTTCCTAAGTCATTTTATGAGGCCAGCGTTACCCTGATAGCAAACCCAGAAGAGGACATTGTAGGAAAAGGAAACGACAAGCTAATATCCTCCAAGAATACTAATACAAAATCCGTAACAAAGTTTTATCAAATTCAACCCACCAATTTATAAAAGATTATACATCACGATCAAATAGAGTTCATCTCAAAAATGCAAGGTTGATTTAACATTTGAAAGTTAATCAATCAAGTCCATGGACTGAAAACAAAATGCCCTATGGTCATAACAATAGATGCAAAAAAAGCATTTAACAAAATCCAACGTTGGTTCACAATAACATTTTCAGCAAGCTAGGAATAGGAGGGCACCTCCTCAGCTTTTTAAAACCTGTCTATGAAAAACCTATAGCTAACACTACACTTAGTGGTAAGAAACTGAATGCTCTGCTAACTAAAATCAAGAAGAAGCCAAGGATCTTTGCTCTCACTACTCTTATGCAACATTGTACTGGAGATTGCAACCAGTGAAACAATGCAAGAAAAAGAAATAAAAGGCAAACTGGAAAAGAAGAAATAAAACTGTCTTTATTTGCAGACAACATGATCATCTAAGTAGAAAATCCCAGAGAATCTATTTTAAAAAATGCTACTAGAAGTAATAAGTGAGTTTAGCAAGGTTGCAATATACAAGTCAATATACAAAAATCAATTGTATTTCTATATGCTAGCAATGAACAATCAGAAATTAAATTTCTTAAATGCCATTTACAATAGCATCAAAAAACAAATACTTATCAATAGATCTAAACAATACATGCAAGATTTGTATGCTTGAGACTATAAAACACTGAGAGAAATTAAATATTGAAATGAATAGATATACCATATGTGGATTACAAGGCTCAATATTGGGAAGATGTCAGCTCTCCTCAAATTGATCTATAGATTTAAGTCAATCTCAATCAAAATCCTGGTAGGATATTTTGTATAAATTAAAAATTGAAAGCTTATTCTAAAATCAATATGGAAAATTAAGCACCTGAAATAGCCAAAACGACTTTGAAAAAGTGGAATATCAACTGATTTCAAGACTTACTATGATCCTACAACAATACAGACAGTGAAGTATTGGAGTAAATATAAACATACAGATCAATTGAATACAATAGAGGGTCCAGAGACAGGCCCACAGATACATAGCCAATTGATTTTTGAGAAAAGTGTCCAGGTAATTCAATGGACAAAGTGTAGTCTTTTCAGCAAATGGTGCTGAAAAAGTGGAATATCAACATGCCAAAAAAATCAAAATAAAATAAAATCTCAATTCTTATTCACAACATATACAAAAGTTAACATAAAATGGCCACAGACTTAACCGTAAAGCCTAAAACTCTAAAATTCCAAGGATAAAACATGAGAGAAAATCTTTGTGATCTCATATTAAGCAAATATTTCTTAAGACACAAAAACTATGAGCCATAAAAGAAAAAACTGATAAAACGGACTTAATAAAAATGTAACATTTGTTCTTTAAAAGACATTATTAAGAAAATCAAAAATCAAACTACAGACTTGGGTAAAATACTTGCAAAAAAGTGTTTTTGATAAAGGCCTTATATCCAGAATGTCTAAAGAACTCTTTATAACTCAGTAATAAGAAAATTTTTTAGTTGGTGAAAAATTTGGACAGACATATGACCAAAGAATGGATTTGGATGGCCAATAAATACCTGCAAATATGCTAACATCATTAGTCACTAGGGAAATGAAAATTTAAACCACAATGAGATGCCACTTATTAGAATGCCTAAAAGAAAACAAAACTGACGATAACAAGTGCTCATGAGGACGGGGAGCAGGTGGAACTCTCACACATTGCCGGTGAAAACGCACAACAGTACAGTCACTTTGGAAAACAACTTAACAGTGTCTTATAAAGTTAAAAATGTACTTACCACATGACCCAGCAATTCCACTCCTAGCTATTTACCCAAGAGGAATGAAGATATATATATATATATATATACACAAAACCTGTACATAACTGTTTATAGCAACTTAATTTATAATCACTAAAAACTGGAAGTAGGGGCCAGCCCCATGGCCTAGTGGTTAAGTTCGCACCTCCGCTTCGGCGCCCAGGGTTTCACCAGTTCACATCCTGGGAGTGGACATGGCTCTGCTCATCACGCCATGTTGAGGCGGTGTCCCACACAGCACAGCCAGAGGCACCCACAACTAGAATATACAACTATGTACCGTGGGGCTTTGGGGATAAGAAGAAGAAAAAAAAAAGGGAAAGAAGATTGGTAACAGATGTTAACTCAGGTGTCAATCTTTAAAAAAAAAAAAACTAGAAGTAACCAAAATATTCGTCAACTGGTGAATGGATAAACAAATTTTGTTACATCCATACAACGGAATATCACTCAACAATGAAAAGAAATAATTACTGATTCACGGAACAACATGGGGGAATCTCAAAAGCCTCATGCTAAGTCAAGAAACTCAGACACGAAAGGCTATATGCTGTACAGTTCCATTTACATGACATTTTTAAAAAGGCAAACCTACAGGATCAGAGTTTCCAGGGGCTAGCAGGAGGTAATTTTGGGGGGATAATTGGAATATTATATCTTGATTGGTTGGTGGTTACATGACCGCATATATAGCAAAACACTTTGAACTGTAGATCTGAAGAGAACAAATTTTACTCTATGTAAATTATACCTCAACAAACCTGATTTATTTTTGAAAAGTATTATAGTTGACGTCTCCTATAAAAGCTTTGGAATGAAATCAATCTATAGATGAGTTAAGTTCACCTCTTAAGCAACAGCTATGCTTATGCGTTTCAACTGTTCCAGAGAACAGGAAAACATGAAGTTGCCCAGTGTTCCCTAAGAATAGCCCAAAACTGACAGCAGACCTTAACAAAGATAGCAATTAAAGAAAACTCCAGGATTGTGATTATAGATGTAAACATATCATATGAAATATTAGCAAGCCTATTTGAGCAATATTTTAAAATAATAATGCACTATAGCCAATAGAGTTTATTCAAAAATTTAAAAAATGTTTCAACATAACGTAATCTATTAACATCTATTCTTGGGGCCGCCCCATGGCTGGGTGGTTAGGTTCGTGTGCTCCGCTTTGGCAGCCCAGGGTTTCACCACTTCAGATCCTGGGCGTGGACTCAGCAACGCTCATCAAGCCACGCTGAAGCAGCGTCCCACATAGCAGAACTAGAAGAATCTACAAGTAGAATATACACCTAGGTACTGGGGGGCTTGGGGAGAAAAAGAAGGAAAGAGAAAGATTGGTAACTGATGTTAGCTCAGGGCCAATTTTATTTTATTTATTTATTTTTTTTTTGAGGACGATTAACCCTGAGCTAACATCTGCTGCCAATCCTCCTCTTTTTGCTGAGGAAGACTGGCGCTGAGCTAACATCCGTGCGCATCTTCCTTTACTTTATACGTGGGATGCCTACCACAGCATGGCTTGCCAAGTGGTGCCATGTCCGCACCTGGGATCCGAACTGGCAAACCCCAGGCCGCCAAAGCAGAACGCTCGAACTTAACCACTGCACCACTGGGCAGGCCCAGGGCCAATTAAAAAAAAAAAAAAAAATCTACTCTTGATTTTTTTAAAAACCCTCAGTAAACAAAAAAGTAATAATGTAACCTCATATGCAACTAAAATATAAGATTATGAAGAATTATGTGAAATTATCAGCTGAAACCCTTCTAAATAATGAAATACCAGAAGCAGAAATGAAATAAAAAGTCAGAAAAGTAGAAATAAAGTTATAATTTTTTACAGATTATATACTTGTCCAAAGAAAATAAACTCAAGGAAACCCTGTCATAGGCTACAACATAGATGAAGCTTGAGATCATTGTACTGAGCAAAATAAGCCAGTTACAAAAAGATAAATACTGCCTGATTCCGCTTATATGAGATATCTAAAGTAGTCAAAGTCACAGAAGGAGAAAGCACAATGTGGTTGCCTGGGGCTGGGGGCGAGGGGGAAGGTTTGAGGGGAATTCCCTCAACGGATACAGAGTTGCAGTTTTGGAAGATGAAAAAGTTCTAGAGATCTATTGTACAACAACGTGCGTTTAGTTAACATTGCTGTACTGTACATGTAAAACTGGCTACGATAGTAAATTTTATGTTATGTTTCTTATTACTACAATCAAAAATACTATTGGCACTAAGTAGAATATTTGCCTATCTTTTAACAAAAATCTATGAGTAGAATGCTACAAAAAAGTAGCAACCAGCTGGAAAATACAATGGAAAACAGGTGCTAATAGTAAATAAGAACAACAAAAAATACCTTGGATAAACCAAAACATGCAGAACCTATTAAAAATAAGTACAAAACTTTACTGAAAGACATAAATGAAAACTTGAATAAATGGTGAGAAATAGAATGATAAGGCTGATTGTTAGAAAGATGCAAATTCTTCTCAGATTAATCTCAGATTAAATATAATGAAATTTCAATAACAATTCCAGCTGGATATTTTAAAATTCAAATTTAATTTTAAGTACATCCAGAATATGAAGGTCTGAGAACAGTCTAGAACATTCTGAAAAAGTATTATAATCTGTGTGAAGGGTACAGTGTTTGTTATGCTAGATATTAGATAGTCAAACATATAAAACTAGAGTAATTACATCAGTGTAGCACTGCGGACTTTCATTTTCAGGAAAAGCAAGAAATCTTTTTGGAACAGAACTGAAAGTTCAGAAACATACCTAAGTATATAACGTATTTAATATGCAATAAAGGTGACGTTTCAAAATAGAGAGGAAATGGTCTAAGGTCCACTATTCAATAAAGTGGAGCCAGGACAACTGGCTCATCATTTGGGAAAAAAAGTTAAATCTTAACTCCTTATGATATGTCCGAATATATTCCAAATGCATTCACTATTTAAACGTAAAAGGTAAATATTCAAATAGCCATAGAGTAGAAAGGACTTTACACGGTTGACTTCTCATGCAGATCTATAAGGAAAGGTTGAAAATTAAAATACATACAGTTAAAACTTTTTAATGAGAAAAAAACTATAAATATCATTACAAGAGGCAAATGACAAAAGAAAAGACATTTGCAACATGTTTCTTTCACCAAAAGAAAAACAAGTTCTTAGAAATTAATGAGACAAATAATTATCTAGAAATACAGCCCAAGAACAGAATGAGGAAATCATAATAGAATTCATAGAAATAGAAAATACAAACAAGAAGAAGTGAGGGGGCCGGCCTGGTGGCACAGCGGTTAAGTGCACACGTTCTGCTTCGGTGGCCCAGGGTTCGCCAGTTCGGATCCCGGGTGTGGACATTGCACCACTTGTCAAGCCATGCTGTGGTAGGCATCCCACATATAAAGTAGAGGAAGATGGGCACGGATGTTAGCTCAGGGCCAGTCTTACTCAGCAAAAAGAGGAGGTTGGCAGCAGATGTTAGCTCAGGGCTAATCTTCCGCAAAAAAAAGAAAAAGAAAAAGTGATCAACCTCACTAGTAATCAAATAAATTCAACTTGAAGTTGGAATTGCATAAAATTTTAAAGATATTGTCCCCCAGTGTTCATTTTTCTTACGCTGATGGTAAATATGAATTTATACAACTTTACTGGGAAAGAATTTGATAACACCCACCAAAACCTCAGAAATATTTATATCTTTTGACCCAGCAATTTCCCTGCAAGGAATTTACCTAGAAGAAAACATTGCAATTTGCAAGGATTTTCATTAGAGCACTGTTTGTAATTATGGAAACTTGCAAAGAGCTGAAAGATCTTATAATAGGAGATTGGTTTTAAAAGTTTATGAATGCACACTCGATTGTACAATTGCATCCTTTGCAGCCATTAAAACGATGCTGCAGAAGAATATTTAATACCATAGAAAGATATTCGAGCAGAAAAGCAGGTATAGTGTGATCTCATTTGGTAAATTAACAAAAAATATCTATATAGAAAAAAGAGTGGAAGTATATGGGCCAACATATGAACAGTGATTTTTATTTTATTTTTATCTGTATTACCTAAATTTTCTAAAGTGAAAAATTTCGTTTAAAAATGACCCAGTTGGTTTTATATTGTTTATCCTGCCTGTGTCATTCTTATGTTGCAGAGTAACAGTAATAATAATCTTCACAGGTATGTGATTCTGTATGTCAAGATAAGTTATGTTCTTATCGTATTGTATTCTAACTTTTTGGTTAAATATCTGTCTCCAGTAGACCATGATGTTCTTCAGGGTAATTCATCTTCAATATGTAACACAGTATCTGGCATATGCGATGAATAAATATTTAAATTGGAAAAAATGGAATTAAATTGGAATAAATTCAAAAATATTGAACTGATATTTCACCAAAACGAGACTGAAGTGACAAATAAACACATGTGAAGATGCTTAATTTCATTGGTTATTTAAAGAAATACAAATTAAAACCACAATGATATACTACTTCTAACCTATTAAAATGGCTGAAAAAAATTTTTTAATGACAATACAAAGTGCTGATGAGCAATGAACCCCCATATATTGCTGGCGGGAAGGCAAAATAGGAAGATACTGTGGAAAACTTTGGCAGTTTCTTATAAAGTTAAATATACAATTGTCATAAGACTCAGCAATCCCAGATATTTACTCCAGAGATATGAAAATACGTGTCCACACAAAGACTTGTATACAAATGTTTACAGCAATTTTATCCATAATTGACCCAAACTAGAGACTACCTAGATGTCCATTCATCTGGTGAGTGGATAAAACAATTGTACTATATCCCATACAAATGGGACACCACTGAGCAATGAAAAGTAATTAATTATGGATGCATGCAACAACACAGCTGAATCTTAAAAGGATTACGTTAAATGAAAGAAGCCAGAGACAAATGACTACGTCACATATGGCTCCATTTAGATGTCATATTGGAAAAGGAATAATCGTAGTATCAGAAATTAGATCAGTGATTGGCAGGGACTGGGGGTAGTGAGAAAGGTTTCATTACAAGAAGGCACAAGAGAACTTTCAGGGATGATGAAATATTCTACAAACAGCGCTCAGGGTGTTTGCCAGGGTCAATGCTCAGAGAAGTCTCCTGACTCTCGTCCTTTTTGCCAGTTCGGGATACTTGCCTTCAACGGTTACAGATACCGACTCTCTACTGGGCCCCTGCCCAGCTCTGTAATAGGGAAGAAGAAAGAGGTAGAGTGTGTGCCCTCAAAGGATTTATAGCTTATCTTACAGTAAGGAGTGCGCTTCAAAATGACGATGCCAAAGCCAGGAAGATCCAGAATTATCTGGAAACATTCAAATGAGTTTTCTTCCTTAGGTGTAGCGGGTATACAGAGCTCAAAAATAAACTGATTAAATTAAGCATGGCAGTTTAAGAATGAGTTCTATTAGCCTTCCTCTCTTTTCACTAATATTTTGCTTAATTACTTAGATGTTGAGGTCTTTCAAGACCCTAGATTTAAAGTCTATTTAATTTTCTATTAAGGAAATCCATGTAATGATACAAGCAGGTAGAAATATTTGTTAAGGTAAAATTGGATATTATTTATTCTTTCCCTCCTAATAAAACCAGAAATAACTTACTAGGTTTCTGAAGAAGATAATCTTTTAAAACAAAAATAAAAAATTTTGAAAGCAACTAAAACCAGGTAGTGAGTAATAGTGTTTTCCAAGTAAATACTACCATAAAAATTTGAAATTAGTCTTTAAGAACAAGAATTCAAAACAATATGCAAGATATTTGGACAACACGAATAGCAAGTAACGTGTTTTTTTAAAGACAGCATCAAAAATGTTGACCTACAACCAAAAGCTGGGGTTCCGGTTTACCCCTGAATACAAGTCTCATCAAGGATGATCCATTTCCAACCTCTCTTCCGGCTCTGCATCTAGGACAGAACAATGCGAGCGAGCGGTTGAAATGCCTGCCGCCACGTTCTGAAAGTTGAGCTTTTTCCGAACATCTTCAGTTAAAAGTCGCTCAGTTGGTGTTATTTACTGTGGTCAGCCTATCCAGTAGCGGGGTCTCTCACCTCAGGGCTCCCGGGCGTAAATTAGAGAGAGGGCGCAAGTGAACTGAGTTTGGTGGTCGTTTGAGACCCTGATGGACATTTGTTTACCTCACAAAAGCCTCCCTACAATTGGGCTCAATTTGTCACAACTGACAGTTTCTGTTCTAAAGAGGCCCAGATTTGGAGTGGCACAGATGTTATAGTTTTTCTCTTTCCTCGGTTTGGACCACAGGGACAAAATCCACCCGGCAGAGTCAATAATTTCAAGCAATCTGCACAACCCCCAACAAGCACCTTTTTTAATCTCTTTTTTCCTATTTCTCTGATATTGTCCTGATCAGTTTCCTTAGCATGAGAGCCCCCCAGCCATTGCCAGACCCAACCAGCGGAGACCTGCAGGGGCGCGATCATGTCATGAACCATTAGAAGGACTCTGAAGGATAGAAGCTGAGAGAACATCCCCCCAGAAGTCTCTGAGCTTCTGGAAGGCAGAGCCCAGCCTTATCCATTGTATCTCCCTACAGGGTCCAACCTGGTTGATAGCACACTAGTCCCTCCATAAATGTTACATGGAATTGACAGAGGAGCTTGACATGGCGCCTTAAATGCCAATGAACCCATTTAACTCAAGTCTCCCTTACACTGGTTTCAAAGAAAGCCAATTTGTAATCAGACATCTACAGCAGGGCCATAAGAAGGTACAATGGCAACTGATTCTTATGGCAAAAGTCATCGAACTCCTGTGTTTTCTGTTTGTTCCCAGAAAAGTGACCAAGGAAAACAAAAATTGTTGTGTAGGCACCTTGCAGTGAATACAGTTTCCATATAATTGTCTTAAGAGTAATTGAACCTGTCCTTTAACAACTCACAAATTATCTCCTGACAACTTGAAATAATAGACCTTTTTGTTAAAAGGAGAAAGCTTGTGGAGACCAAAGGTTAAACAGGTCTTTTCATCATGATAAATCACTGGTTAATGAGGTCACTATTGTTGGGTATTATGACCATTCCCTTTAATGCCATTACCTCCCGGTTGTAAAGCTGACACTACTAATGGTCTGCATTCTTTGAACTTTTCCACGATATTGACTGGCTTCTCTGAGCAGATGTCCCTCGGATGCGATTGCAAGAGGGACTGCAACTCTTAGCCATGGAAAGAGCTCCAGGCAAGCTTACGGAATCTGGGACGGTCTAGGCACTTGCAGAGCTATAAGAGGGAGCAGAAAAAACAAGAACTCAAGCTTTAATCCTGTGACAATAACATCAATTTGCCGCAAGTACCCGAGGTGATATAATGTGGCAACTAGCACCAGAGAGCGTAATGAAGGTCACTAACTAGAAATAAGGTGTTAAGTGCAATCAACGTTTGGATTGCTCCTTACACATTACAATAGCATACATCATCTCTCTTGATCCTCACACAAACTCTGTAAGTTCCACATTTTATTACCCCTTTTAGATGGGGAGACTGAGAACTCGTGGAGAAACCATTTTCCTAGGTCCCGCAGATATTAGACGATGAGGACACGCTGACTCCAAACCTCATGCCCTCTCCTACAGCCATTGCCTCCGGGAGAAGAAATTAGCCCCTTACATATCAGACTCTGGAGTAAGTATTAACAGCCACTTCAGACGTTTCCTTTAGAAATGACAATTCCACAATAGAGTAGTTCTTCATTTGTACTTGGTGACTGCACAGAAATAGAACCATATATTTTCACAATAGGAAGATTTTAGACATCAGTTACATACGAAACAGAGGCCCAGAGGCGGCAACTTCGCAACACTGGAAGCCAGATAATGATCGAAGATATCATCAGCATCCTATTGGCAACAGCATTCCGGGGCAGAGTGGCTTACAGGGCACAGCTGCAATTTCTGAATCACAACATCCTTTCCTTTATTTTTGTTGTGTTGTTTTGTTTTTATTTGGTTTACCTGAATCAAAGACCAAAATCGAATAGCCCAGATATATTGCTAATAGGAAATCAAATATGCACAGTGCCTTCCAAATGCATGCGATTAGGATTTTGTCGGCGGGACATCAGGCGCTTGGGCGTGAATTAACCAGCCCATTCGATGTCTACTGCCCACTGCCTTGTGAAAGAAGACGATGGTGGAGCCGTGCCAGGGCCGGTACTCGAGAGCTTGGAGAATCGCAGTAACTATGAGTTGAATTAAGCTGAAAAACCTGTGTATGAATTTATACCATCCTTGTTTCACAAAAATTTGAAGCATTGAAATAACTTAAATGGTTTACTTTTCAACCATTCATCGGGGAATGAATAGAATCAGCAATGTTCGCCAATTGTTTCTCTCATAGTCAGTAATCACTGGGCAGCTTAAGCCAGTCTCTACTCCTTCGATCTTGAGACCCGGCGACACAGTCTGGGCTCATGTCACCGTTGAGCAGACACTGCTGAGACTCACGAAGGATTAAAAAGTGATAAAAAAAAAAAAAAAAAGGTGGGGGGGCGTGCAGAGAAGAGTCTGTATCCAGCATACTGGGCGCTCATTAAGGGCGGGGACTATTTTATTCGCATTTGTACCTGGCAGATAGAAGGCATTCAATACACATTTGCTGAATAAACACATAAAAATACAAATTTATGGATGAAAACTTCACATATGCTCTACAAATAGTGGCTTGCATACTTTAGACTTCCTTTTCCAAAGCTGGCTTACTTCAAATACTGAGTCCTTAGAATTTCTGTGGGTCAGTTGCGTGGGGAACCATTTTGTCTATTTTGACAGATGAGGAAATGGATCCACAGAGCAGGCAGAAAACTGCATAAAAAGGAAATGTTGATTTCAATAGGACCTCGTTTTATTTTTTTTTAATTGCAAAAGGGAGACTGTCCAAAGAAAAATTGATAAAGGTAATGCAATAAGAGGCAATCTTGGTTATGTGCGTTCCTGCAGAGAGGAAAGAGGTTTCCATTCTTGGAAAAAGAGTCAGAATCTTCTCTTTTGCACAACAAAGGATAGAATGTGGTATTGAAACATTAAGTTAATCTCCCAAGCGCTTGGTCTCTCACCACCAAAGACTCTGAAATAGGGGGACAGCTCTGGATGTCTAGAATCTCATATCAAAGCCCTAATAATCAGCTGGTTTTCCCTTTTTTGAGAACACAACCCTGGATCCACAGGGGGGATTAGGCAAATGTTAATTAGTAGGGCTTAATTTCCAAACCAAAGCTCAGACCAGACCTATTCAACCTTCACATGAAATCTGAAAAAAATCAGGAACACTTCAGGATGTTTGAAATATAGGGATGTTTAGTCCTGTACTGGCTAAATTTCATTTTTTACCACATGCAGGTTATCATAGAGAGTCTGAATTGGAGACTCAACTTATTTCTCACTTTTAGGATTTATCAATCATCAAGTTAACTTAAATAATTGATTCCAAGAATCTGGGGACAGGTCAGTAGACAGAAACATAATGAGAGGATGACAATTTAGATTTCACTTGAACTCACAACAATCTTGTATTGTGTTAGCTTTGGCTATATTTGTGTTAGTTTCCCCATTTTAGATGAGGAAACTGAGGTTCTGAGAGGTGAAATGAGAGGCTAGCATATAAAACTGCTAGGGAAAGACTCTCGCCTCTCTGCTTCTATGATCCTGGGACTTTTCTTCTTGACAGCTCAGTATAGTGGTCAGCAGTATAGGGGTTACAAATGTCTGTAGTGCTTTAAAATACTTCAGTGTAACCATATGAGAGTATGGATGGGCTTCAACTGTTAACTCTAGGAGTAGTCTGCTCACATGTTGTCAAGAACACACTATCCAGGACCGGTCAGCTGATGCTATTTCAGAAAAGATACTCTCCAGAGGAGGCCAAGTCATTCTTGATCAATAACTCACTCATTGTAAATTGGTATACTGGGTGTCAAAAAGGGGATGTTATTAGTGAAACTAGTAGCCTGTTAAATAGTATAAATGTCAGAAAATGGGCTCTCATTGCTGAAGTGAGGGGCATTCAAGATATAGGGATGGGCTAAAGTAGTTAGGGTCCCTCCCCATCCTCGTATGAACAAGGGATAAGAATCCACCGAGGCCTATATTTTGAAGCCTTTAGCAAAGGGGAAGAGGTCCAAAGACCCTGAAAAACTTGCCTTCGAGAAGGGGTAGAAGACAGCACGCAATCCATCAGGCCCTCGCAGACTCACCACTGTGGTCATTTAGTGCCTATCTCTGGCTTTAATTTTGCCCCAGTCTGCAGGATAAATTCTGACCTTCAAATTCTGAATCAAAGGGAGCTTAGTCTAAACTTTGGGGTTTGAGCATCATCTCTGTTCCTGCTTGTCTGGGCTTGGGCTGACCTTGGGCTGGTGAGGTTTTGATAACTTGGCTTCTGTCTTCTTCCCTGGAGCTTGGTAACTGGACCAGCAACTTGGCTGCCTGGATGAGGATCCTCCTCAACAGTCAGACCAAACCTGGGGTTTGAGTTCTGCTCTTGAAACACAGCCCAGCAGCTGGGGTCTGGCCAGGAGAGTATAATCTCCGTAAGTTTGCCCAAGACAGTCCCAGTTTATGCCTATTGACCCAGTGTAATTATTACACTCTTAAAGGGCCCTGGCTCAACGAGGAAATTACCTGGTCACTCTACCTATGAAAGAAGAGAGCATTCTCTTCTTCAGCATCACATTCTCAGTGTTTAGCACCGGGCTTGGCAGGGAGATGGGGTTCAAGGTGTATTTGCTGAAGGAACGAATGAATAAAAGAAGGAATATGTCACAATGTGTCACCTGGGGCCAGTCTTCCCTGATATTACTACTGCTGATCTGACTTGCAAACACTACTTGCCTTGCCTTTCAAACACATCATTACGTTGTCTACAGCCATTTAAATTAGGCCAACTTGAAGAGTCTTCTACTGACCAAAGCTGGGACAATCTGAATATCAACGAGAATAATAACATCAAGGGGTGAACACATTAAATATGGTTACATTCATAACTCAAGGTGATAATCAAAAGACTCCAAAATGAAACTTCATTTGTGATCTTTGGAAAGTCCTAGAGAACGAATTCACTATTTTAAGAACTGGTAAATAAAGGACAAAAATTAAGCATTGATCCTGCCTTCCTCGTGGAACTTATTGGCCCTCACCCTAAGTCATTAGCTGCTGAGGGGACATTTGTCTTTGTAAAAGCACACCAGCTAATAAATGAAGACTGAGTGATATATTTAGAATATCAGTATTTTGCAACCCCAAAGGAAATCCTGAGTCTAGCTCAGTGGTTCTCAAATGGAACGATCTTGCCCCTCAGGGGACGTTTGGCAAGGTCTGAAGACAATTTTGGTTGTCACACTTGGGGAAGGGGTGCTTATAGCAATGAGAGAGTAGAGGCCAGGGATGCAGCTACACATATGACAATGCACAGGACAGTCCCCACCACAGAGAGTCACCTGACTCAACATTTCAATAGCGCTGAGGATGAGAAGCCTTGATGTAGGGATGACCATTGACGGTTAGAACCACCACAAGACAAAGACACGCAGACACCATGTGCCTCCTGATGGAAGTACATGGCACCTCCTGCGGAGCAGTCATGCCAGAAAATCAATCCCCAGTCTGACCACGCCTCTAGCTCTGTGGCTCCCATGCTCTAGTGTGCATTCAAATCACCAGATGGGCTTGCTACAACACAGATTGCTGGGACCCTCAACCAAAGTCTCTGATTCAAAGGTCTGGATGGGGCCCAAGAATTTGCATTTATAACAAGTTCCTAGGTGTTGATGCTGCTGGCCCACACTTCAAGATATACATGCCAATTCACAAGAAATACACAGGGCAGAAGGATATGTTAATTCATTATAGTATTCATCCATTATACTCTTTATTATACTATTGGAGTTCATTATGCCAGTTTCTCTATATTTGTATATGTTTGAAATTGTCCATAATCAAAAAATGAAAAAAGTTATCTATAGAAGAAAATTTAATAAAGTGGAAGCAGTTTATATCATTAAGAAAAAAAAATTATGCATTGGAAAAAAACAAAGGGAAGAAGTCCAGAATGTTAACTTTTAGCATCTCTGAATGGAAGAATTATGGCAATTTCTAAAAACTTCTTTTTGCTTTTCCATATCTTTTAACATTAACAATGCCCTTTTTTTATTTTAAGAAAGCTATAAAATTGCTCTGTGTTCAGCCTGGTGAACTGTACTTCGAAGTGTCTATATCTGCATCCATCCTCTTAGTGTCTTACTTTGCCTAGTGGAGGGTCTTTTCCCAGACACGGTTCTTTGCAGGCCATGGCAACCTGCTGTTGGGTAGTCCTATGCCATATCCATGAAATGACACCACATGACTATCACACAGGCACAAGGGAGCTCTAAGACAGTGCCACCGGGGTGGAAACGAGTGTTAAGTTAATTAAACGAGGAGGCCATTAGCCTGAGGTGGCTCTAATGCCATGGTGGCCTACATAAGCAAACCAAAACCCAACCCTGTAAAGGTCTCAAGCTTATGAAACTGAAACCTAAGGACAACCAATCAGAAAATCCAACTAGACTTTAAGCTGAACCAATCAAATAATTTCCTCACCTTGCTTCCACCTCTTCTCTGTGAAGGGCTTTCCCCCAGCTCCTGTTGGTGGAGCCGTCCTAACCACTTCAAGTTTGTCACTGCCTGATTCAAATGGACTTTTGCTCAAATAAACTCTGGAATTTTTTAATATGCCTCAGTTTGCCTTTCAACAGGAGAGAAAGACTACATTCCTCCTGATACGTACAGGAAGTCAGGAAGCTGACTTTTTTGTGCAATCTAAAATGCACAATTTTCTACATTTTAATATCTCCTAAATAGTCAAAGTCCTAATTAATAATACACTAAAATTATAAATGGCAGGAATTTGTGTTTCTTGGTGGCACATGAAATAATGTGTCTAGTAATTGAGGGCAGTGTGGATTGGATAAAAATCTCACAGTGAAAGTCAATGACAGGATATTTGAAATTGATAAACAAACAAACAAAAAAGCCTTGTATTGACCAGATCTGCCCATGTCAAAGGAATGTCTCTCCTGACCCCAACCGTCCAAAGAAATATTTTCTGGGAGGCAGAATTGTGTTTTTTCAATCTGAACATGAGCGTGTGCATTTAAAATTCCCCGAGAGCACCTGGTTCCTAGCAAAACAGCAGGGAAACAGAACCCACTTTAGTCAGACAGCCCTGGCTCCCATTCCATTTGTGGTACCTCCTACGCCCTTTCCTTTTTGAAGCCTCACTTGCCTGATCTGTGAAAGGTAGATGACATTTCCTTCCTGCAGTTGTCGTGGGATTAAATGAGGGGAAGCACCGCATGGAGGAGATGCTCAAGGAAAGTTACCTCCCTCTTTATACAGAGGACACATAGCTCCAAAAAACCTTATGCAATCTGCAAAATGCGCCCATCAGGTGAGGAACTGGTGACCTGAGCAAAGTCACACAGCTGGCGGAGGAGACAGAGCTGGGGTTGACGAATAGGCTAGTGTCCCGTTGTGTATACAACAGCCGACTCCATCCAAATCCTCATTGCAGGCCCCAAGCCCTGTACTTCGGTTCTTGAAGAGCCACGACTCATTAAAAAAATGAAGCTCAGAATAAACAAATCCCAAGAATGACATGAAAATGGCTAGGCTACTTATAAGACATTGATTGATTCTAGTGAACATCTGTGTGAGTTACTGTGTCAAAAACGCAGGGGTCATAATTAGCTCCGATATGATCCAATGCCTGTGACCCTCTCCCCCTGACATCCTCTGGGGGCCACCAGTTCTAGCCTGACACAGCTGCTCTGCCACCCCAGTTTGCAGCTATATTGACACAGCCATTTTCATGGTAGGCCTGTTGTAAATTTGTTGTTACATGGTGCGTCTGCCCCAAATTGCATGGTGTACGTAAATTTTTGTGTGTGTGGTGGGGCTGGCACGGGGGTTGGGGGGGTACCGGGGCTGAATGGAGCGTGTGATGGGGCAACCCGCAGGAGACCTAACCCTGATAAATTGTTTACTTGTTAGCAGTGGGGCTCAAGAGTGGGCTGGGGGCTGCGGGCTCAGCAGGACAGACGTAGAAGGTGGACCCACGCCAATTACCAGCCATTGTGGTGTCCCACCCCATGATTGACACCAATGTCTCCCCTCTCACCATGGGTCCTTTTACTATCCTGGACCCAACACAAGCCCCCCTGTGCTAATACCATGGTGTCTTCAATTTCCTCTGCTGCCAGCAAAAATTAACCTAGGCCTCCGGCCTGTAGGAGACCTAAGCCCTTTATTTTATTATGCATTTTCCCCCAGTTTTTCAAGGATGAGTTAAAAAATAGAGGTTGCTAAGGCCAGTTGGGCAACAAAGGCAGCAAAGGGACAAACATTATCTTTGGATGACTGACTTCAAAGTTAATGATCTTCCCCACTGAATCGTGCCCTCCACTCCTCAATGAGGTCTTTGCCATCAGATAAAGAAGCGCCTCTTTAATCCACTAACACTTCTTTGTCCCTTTGTGGCAAAATGATCATTTCATCAGTTTCGGGTACACTCTGCCCGGAGAGTTTTTTAGCCTGAGTGATTCAGAGGAGGAGAGACAGAGAAGGGTATTTCTCTACTTCATTTTTTCTCAAGTGACGGCTGAATAACTATGCAAAAAAATTAAGGCATAATGACCCAGCAACAGTGACAAAACCTAATTAGTCACGGAGGCCACTGGGTAATGAGCCGCAAAACCCGGCTCTTGAGTGTGTAATAACTGTATTTTTCTCCATTTCTTCCCCTTTAGTCACAGCCTTGTGTGGCATTTTTAACAAACTAAAATGGCACCAGATGCAACAGGGTTCAGACATTTTAACTTGAATTAAGAAACCATATGTTCCGATAAGTCATGGTCTCTTCTTTCCCACAGACCGGGTCCTCCATCTGTGAGGTAACACCCCGGTGGCTAGGGAACGATGGCCATCGGGATGGTCACCCCACGAAGATGACTGGGTGTTGAGGCTGGGAGTGGGGCCCCCAGGACCCTCCCTCCACAGAGGTTCCGGCTCCTGCAGGCGGCCTGGACGGTCCAGATGTGGGGCCCCGATACACTCCGTGAGCACGGTAAGACTGAGAAGCTTAAGAAGGAAGAATAGGGGGAGGGGGCAGAGGTGGGAAGGACTCTGTGTCCAATAATGGAGTCTGGAATCCTGAGAATTGCCTTTAACCATTTATGACAAAGTTCTCCACTTTCAAGCAGTTTAAGACACTCGTTAGCCAAGTCTGAGACTCATGAAAGCCTTGGGGTGCAGGACGGCCCTTATCACCTCCATCTTTTTGAGATGAAGCAACCATGGATCACGGAGGTTAGGAAATTACCCAGGGTCACAGTTAGAAATGCAGGAATCAAGATTTGAAGCCACATCTGTGATCGTTATCTCGGTGTTTCCTATGTCTGTTGTTATTATTATTAATATTCACAATAACTTCCTCTTAGAATTGGAAAATTTTTGAAGGGTGGAAAGTTTACATAACATAGTTGGAGCAATATCTCTCTTCAACCCTCAGATGCAAAGTCAGTGGAGTTAAACGTCATTAATACATAATCTTTATTTTGAGCAGGGCATTGTCCGGGGTGTGCCCCTGGCCCCACTCTGAGTTTGATGTGGGAGACACTGCCCCACAGTGTTAAATTTAGTTTCTCCCCTACTTGCGTGAATGTCGTCTTACTCTGGCCGTCACCAACTTTGGGGCTGTGTATGGGCTTAGAAATAGCAGGCAGTATGATCTTTGTCCTCTGAGCGACAAGAAGGCTGACTTCTCTTTTGTCCCTCTCCATACCCAGCAGACCAAGAAAACGGCTCCCCAAAATGAATCCAGCTCCCCCTAGAGACCAATAAGGACCTCATTTCCTCCTGAGCCTCTGGCCATGGAATCACAGAAGGGAATCGTGAATGAGGGATCCATTGTGGAATATGAAGCACAGAATTAATCAGAAAACACAGACACAGTTTTGGACAAAGACGCTGCCTCCTTGGGAAAATTTTTAAATAGCATGCATGAAAAAAATAAAAAATCCAGCAGCAATTCTCTCCCTATAACAGGAACAACACAGGGAATGAAAACACAAGCTAAAACGAAAAACAGGACTGGCTACACAATTTGCGGGTTTATATAATATAATTTATATTTTTAATTCGTCATATCATTCTGACACAGCAAAGGCCCGGTGTCTGGGACTGCGTGATGTGACAGTCCTTTGACTCTCTAATCCAGGACGAGCTGCATAATTTGCTGACCCCAGTGCAGAATGAGAATGTGGAGTCCCTTGTTCAAAAATTATTAAGAATTTCAAGAGGGCTACGGCAGAGCATTAAACCAAGGGCAGGCCCTTCTGAGTCTGGGATCCTGTGTGGCTGCACAGCTCACACACCATGGATACAGCCCCGCGAAGAAAGCTAATGCTTCAGCATCCATGTAGTAACAGCCCACAAGAGACAACTGTGAACAGCTCAGCCAAGGAGCCACCTAGCATAATTCCAGCTTCTCACTCTTTACTCTTCAAAGTTCACTCTTTCTCCTCTAAACTTTGGACTTCAGAAAGTCTGCTTTAGCATCGCAGAAGTACTGTATCTAAAATGGGCAGTTTCTCCAGGCAGACAAAGCCATTTCTTCTTGACTCTTCTCCAAACTTTCATCTATTCTAGTCCTGGCAAGCTTGGCTGCGCTGTTCATTGGGCCTTTTCCTGCGCTCGAGTCAAGTCATTATCCTCTTTTTATATACTGCACTTCGTGCCCTTGTGAACCTGTTGAAAATAGTGAAAGAGAGTTGAAAAGTACCACTGGCTCCTAAAAATAGTGCTGACTAGGAGGCAGAAAGGGGGAACTCCGGTTTTATTCAGTACTAAAGATAACACCACCAGAATGATAGACTCCTTCGAATTGTTTGTCCCCACTGGCCATTGTCCCGTGGGCACTGAATGAGCCTCTTAGCAGCTCTTGAGGGCCTGTCACAGGTAGGCACCCAACAGAGATAATTCCCAGCCTATGCTTGACTGCCCCTTTATAGACACTCACTCATGCTTCTGAAAGGCCTCAGACACTGTTGAATAAACTCCTACTCGCTTCCATAAACTTTTTCTCCCACTGAATTTTCCGGGGATGTGAGCAGCTTCCCAGCCTCGCCAGAGGATGCCTCTGAATGCACTCCTGTTCTGAATCAAAGCTTGACAGACAAGCCTCTTTCCAAAACAAGAGAAAAAACAGGGCCCAAGGTCCCCAGGAGGAATCTCTGCGCTTTCTTCCGCAGGTGAAGGCGGACTCAGAGGCCCTGGCCTTCCTCCTGCTCTTCTTGTGGGTTTATTGATCTGGGGTGCAGGAGACTTTTTTTTCCTGTGAAGGAAAAAAGCCTCTGTTTGCTGCCTGAGCCGTGTCTCTTTTGGTTTTGTAAAAGAAGGGCGTCCCTACAGGGCAAAGAGACTCCAGGGACGTGATTGTCTTCAGAACGTCCTAGAAGAGCATGGGCGTTAGAGCTGCACCAAGCTGGAGTTGAATCTAAGCTCTTCTGCTTGCTAACTCACGGGGGTTTGAGCGAGTGCCTGCATCTCTGAGCCACAGTCTTCTCGCCTATAAAATAGGGCTAATGATACCCGACCTCACAGGCTCTTTTCTTTCAAAGGTTAGAATAGACCATGTATGTAAAGCATTTAGCATGGGGCCCAGTAGGAGACAGAGTTCAATAAAAGGTAGATTTTATTACTATACTATTACTCTGTTTTTCTTATGTTATTCTTCTGATTTATCAGACTCTTAGGAGCCCTTTCAGGCCAGTGCTTGGCTTCTGAAGGACATTTACCCACCTGCCATTCAGATCTTTCTAAACCGGCTTCTCAGAAAAGGAGATACTATTTCCTCCTTAATACTTATAACCCAACTCCTTCAAATGTTTAGGTAGACACGTTTTGTTATATTTCCTCATCCAAATAATGCGAGTGAAAATCCCCAGACCTCAAAGGACTGTGTTAAGGTCATCAAGGCAAGAGAATGCTTAGGAGGGAAATTATACGAAAGTTTTTTTTATTGTTCTCTTTATTCTGTACTTCTTGCTCACCTTTTATTTCATTGTATGAAATAAACAAAGTGAACGCTTTGCCCTCCTCTTCCAGAAACATCAGGAGGTCCTTTCCGCAACAAAAACGAATCAAAAAGTAGGGGCAGCCCTATCCACCCAGGATGTTCATTGGCCCATCATTGATAAAATACACAAACTTCAAGGAGACCCATCTCTGAGGTCTCAGTTTTGAAATATCAGGCATGAGCCATACTTCCTTGGTGAAACCACAAGCGATTTGATCAACACGCTGACTGGTGTATGGATCTTCAAAAATCAGTGGGCTGGGCTGGCCCCGTGGCCGAGTGGTTAAATTCGTGTGCTCGGCTGCAGGCGGCCCAGTGTTTCTTTGGTTTGAATCCTGGGCACGGACATGGCACTGCTCATCAAACCACGCTGAGGCAGCATCCCACGTGCCACAACTAGAAGGACCCACAACGAAGAATGTACAAGTATGTACTGGGGGGCTTTGGGGAGAAAAAAGGAAAAAATAAATAAATAAAATCTTAAAAAAAAAAAATCAGTGGGCTGGAGGTTAGAGAGGAGGCTGCCCCGCTGAGCACATTAACATTGTTTCTCTGAACAGGAATAAATGCATTTGTGTACCATTCCAGGTGTTCCCCCTTTAGGATTAGCACAAGGCTCCTTGAGGCAAAGTTCTAGGAAAAGCTGTTCAAGAGAAATTCTGGCCCATTCTAACCCACCGTAAAGAATCCATTCCTCTGAACCATCTTTCCTCCCAGCTTCATAAAGGACTGCTTTTCAGCAATTCACTTATTCATGCAGCAACTCTTTATTGAACATCTACTCTGTGCCTGGTCCCATGCTCTATGTGGGGATAGAGAAGTGAGTCAGGAACAGATCCCCATGGCCAAGAATTCACTGTCTGGGTGGGATAATGAGACTATATATAAAGAACTCTAAGACAAAGTTTTTTAAAAAATCCACTGTGCCACAAAAGAGGTACAGATAAAATACTGTGAGAGTCCGAAAGAGAGATTAGTTCAGTTTGGAAGAGTGGGGAGGGGAGAGGATAGGATCAGGAAAATACTCTTGACTTGTGCCTTAAAAGATAGACTTGGATTGGTCCTCATGCAGATTGGCAGGGGGAGGAAACGAGCTTCCAGAGAGAGAAACAGTCAAAGCTCAGAAGTGTGGGATCGAGGGGCACGTTCAAGAATAGGAGTCTTAGCATGTGTCCATCCAATTGTCAAAGAGGCATGAACTCTGAGAGTTAGGGACCTTTCTTACCCACAGCCTTAGCAGTTAGCGGGCTCGTTTGGAGCCATCTTCCTGCCCTTGGTTAGATTCCACAAATGCTTCCCTGTTTCCAAAGGACATAGAGCTCCACCAGGAGTTCTGGGAAGTCAACCCAGCGTGAGACTTGGTCCCTGCCCTCCCGGGGCTCGAGCCCTGCTTCTCAGTCTTCTCCTCTCCCAACACATAGTGTCAACATCCCCCTCACTATATTGAAATCATCTCTAGATATTATCACACGTGATAGAACCTACCTACACATATAATTTCACAAAAAGCAATGTGATGCCCCATCAGTAATATAAGAGGAATAAAAGGAAAAGAGTTTGTAGTAAAACAGCATGTATTTCAATATGTAAATGCTTGAGGAAACTTACACTAGTAGTTATGAGAGGTCAGAAGTTTTCGTCTCCATATAGAATCATTGTAAATGCAATAGCTATAAAGCTGACTGACAACTGTATTTTGTTGGAGATTCAAATACCACAAGTAGTGCTGCCATCAGTGGATGTAATTTTCTGAAGTGGTGAAAAACTCTCGGGTAAAGGCAAGTAAACAAAGTATAATTGCCCTTTTTTATTTTTTAACAATGGTCATTGCATCCCTGGACAATTCTCTGTATGTTAAAACTGTGCAAAGATTACTTGGTGTCTGTACGTAATACAAAGTTAGGTTTGAGACCTAACTTTAGATAATTACAAACAAGTTTTTAACCTTGGATGTCTAGTGGAACATCACAAAGCATTGTGGGTTGTGGGATGATTCCCTGCACAGTAAGTGACAATGGTCCTCCCCAATCAATGTGATAACCAGTCCCCACACATAAATTTACAAAATGCCTCCTAGGAGCCATGCCACCCCCATTGAGAACCACTGGCTTAGAGTCTAGCTCAGAGGGAAAGTTTACACGCCAAAGGGCAATCAGTATTATGAGGAATCATCTATTAAATGTCAAATCAGTTGTTCAGAATAGACATTAAGTATTATTCAAAGGAAGGCAAGTAAACAATGGGTTTAAGTCACCAGGAAATGCTTCATAATTAAGCATGGTGTAAGAAAGCATATAGACTTTGAAGTCAGACAGGCCCTGGGTTCAGAATCCCAACTTTGACACTTACTCCCTATGTGAATTTGGGTAAGCAATTTAACTTTTCCAAGCCTCCTTTGCCCACCTGTAGCATGGGAGAAATGATACCTATTTTGAAAGATAAGTAAAGTGGATTAAATGAAATTTTTTTTTTAAAGATTGGCACCTGCGCTAACATCTGTCTCCAATCTTTTTCTTTTTCTCCTCCTCCTCCTCCTTCTTCTTCTCCCCAAAGCCCCCTGGTACATAGTTGTATATTCTAGTTGTGAGTGCCTCTGGTTGTGCTATATGGGACGCTGCCTCAACATGACCTGATGAGCGGTGCCATGTCCGCACCCAGGATCCGAACCAGTGAAACCCTGGGCCACCAAAGTGGAGCAAGTGAACTTAACCACTCGGCCACGGGGCTGGCCCCTAAATGGCATTATATATGTAAAGTATCTTGGAGAATACCTGGTTCATGGTAGACACTCAGCAAATAGTAGCTGTCATTGATATAAAGAAAGAGCAACTTCATTTGGCCTTTGAAGGATTGCAGGAGGGAAGGCAAAGTGGGCACAGCACAAGCAAAGGCCTGGAGGCAGGAACGTCTATGGTGGGTTTGGGGGCAAATAGTTCAGTCAGACTGGCAAAGAGGGTGAACGTGGGAGGCGTGATTGACAAGTGGGCACATTTAAGAATATGAAGCCCTGAATGCTTGATAAGGAGGTTGGCACTGATTCTGGTTGGCTAAGGGAGTCAGTGAATGTGGAGCAGTCCTAATGACACCCAGGGCAGAGCCAACTGCAGACAAGTTCAGCAAGAGCTCCAGCCCCTGCTGCTCTAAACAGCCATGTTCTGTACCACATGCTTCTCACACTGCTCTACACCTCAGCTGATGTGAACTGGGGTGGCCTTGGACTTAAGAGAAGCCTGTCCAGTGACCTATGATTTATGCTTAAAAAGTCTGCTTGAAAAATTGAGCTAGGCCAATTAGATTCTTCTTTTGGGAATGTGTAAAGAATAAGACAATAGCTGCTAGAGCTGAGCAGAAAGAGCTCAAGGCAGACCTGGGACTTTGGTATCCACTTGGGACCAGGGGCGCACTGAAGCTAGGAGGAAGCCAGCTGCTAGAAAGCTAGGAGACTGGATCAGACATGGACAGAAGCAGCAGCAGCATTATGAGAAACCATGTGGCCCAGCAGAGAGAGGCCAAGAGAGTAGTTACCTGCAGTACAGGTGGTTTTCCGGTTCTAGAGTGAGTTTATGTGCATCCTTACAAAAATTTCCCTTCGCTGAAGGTTAGTTGAGTGGATTTATTATTCTAGTTGTCCAAACTGCTCTAAGCACAGCAGTGTTTATCTCTTCTGGAGGTTCCTGGATAAAGTGATTCCAATATATTAAAATTCTTATGCATATTAATATCTCAACTTTGCATGTAGCCTAGTCATGGAAGGGATATGCCAAGTTACAATCTATGACACTATAAGAAAGACAAAGAACGGATTCTGATTGATGATGGTGATAATAAGCCTTATGCTTAATGTCCTTCCAATAAAATTTCTACTAAAATTATCAAAGGTAATTTCTCCATATCAACCATTATAGAGAAAAATCCATTTTATCACTGGAAACTAGGGAACAGTGCCACTGACATGCCAGCAATTTTCAGGAATTTCTGCAGATTACAGCACAAGCAGTACCATATTTCTGGAGGGACTACTAATATGCCACATGGAAAAGAAGACTGCCTGAGTTGTAAATGGAAGAAACCCCAATGGAACCCAGAAAACAATCCCTACCTTACAGCATTTCTTGAGGGAAATCAGTGAACAGACAGATTTCAAGCTTCCTAAAGCATGTAGAAGGGCAGAGTGCTATAATCCAAAAGGAACTGGGATCACGTTGCAACAGACCATACCTGACATGGATGGATGGTCCATCAAAACACACAGAAGACCTGCCAAAGGAAGAGCAAGAGCTGTCCTGCAAATTAGAGAGGAGCATGAGTGAGGTTAATGCAGACAACTACACTCAAGAAAAAGCAATTCACACATAAAAGTAAATATCCCTGCTTTGACACCTCTGGTGGCTGCTTCCTTCTACCCCAGGAGATGAAGGTATCTCTGATCAGTGAAAGAGTGACAGATACCATAGGGTCACCCATCATAGCTGTTCTTATCCTCTTCCTACGTAGTGAAATGTTTAGTGGGGCACATGGTTGCTCAGAAGAAAAAGGACATTTCCCAGCCTTCCTTGCAGGTAGGATTCAGTCATGTGACTAAGGTCTGGCCAATGGAATGTAAGTAGAAGTATCATGTGGCAGCTTCCATAAACCTTAGTCTCTTCTTTCCCTTTTCCTCCATCAAGCTACCTGGAATGTGGATGTAAAAGCTGGAACTCTATCTTATGTGCCAAAGCTAGAAGGAGTCTGCATTCCTGAGGACTTGGAGAGAGCAGCCTTACCAGCCCTAAATTATCTCCAGATTTTTACTGAAGACATAAAGAAATTTCTATTTCATTTAAAATGCTGTTATTTCATATTCCTGATACAGTCAATCCTAATTCTAACTGATTCAAAAAGTACCACTATAATAAATCTGAAGTGTGCACTTGCCCCTTCATCTGAGTTTGAAGTTATACAAAGGTCATACATAACCTATCACAGAAACCTCAACACTGGACAAATAAAATAGACTTTCCAATGTAAGGATGAGCAAAAGGAGAGAATTTCCTGAATACACAGACATAGTCAGCAATTTGAGGAGCGACGTCAGCATCATGGCATAGTGAGCTGTTCCCTTTGTCTCTCCCCTTTAAGTTCCAATGAAACTGACATTCATTAATCAGCAGAGGATTCCCTGCATAGCACAAAAGGATGTCTGAGAGGTCCAGGCAGCCATGCATCTGAAGGTGGTGGACTGGATCCTTGGGAGGCAGTGAAACTAGGTGAGCACACCTCTCTCTCTCCCTGGTGGCAGCAAGCCAGGTCACAGATCCTCACACAGCAGCTGGCGCAACCGTAAGAGGAGGCGAGGGCAGCCTGGCCTGTGTGTGAATGCTTTAGGAGTTGTAGCTCAGCCATTGGGGTGCCCACCATGCCATGGCAGCCCCACTGGTGGGAATGCTCTACACCATGTGGCAGCAGCTCAGCCCCCATGAAGGCACCCACTCACTGAGTGCAGTACAGCCGAGAAGGTGCCCCAACCACTCAGAAAGCACCCTGCCTGCAGAGCACAGTGGCCCGTGGGACCCACCGAGTGGTGGCTCAGCCTCCGCATAGGCACCCTTTCTGCCCAGTACATCAGCTCAGCTGGTCCCCTGCTGAGTGCAGTGGCCTGCCCACACAATTGCAACCCCTCCACCCAGCACAGAGGCCGTGCCCACATGGGTGCAATCTGCAAAGCAGCTGTAGCCAGCCCAGGAAAATGCAGAGCAGCCCTACCTGCACAACTTCCAGCAGATGGGGGGCATCAGAAAACACAGCTGCTGCTCCCCTCAAGTGGTGGCAGGTGGAATCTGCAACGGGATAGTACCACAAATGTGTCAGCAAAGGATCGATTCATCAAACACCATGAAGAACTACAGTAACACTTCAGAGCAGAAGGAAAATGACAAGTCTCCAGAAACCAATCCTGAAGTCACAGAAATTTACAATCTAAATGACAGAGAATTCAAAATAGTTGTCATAAAGAAACTCAATGAGTTACAAGAAAACTCAGCAAGATAATTCAATGAGCTCAGGAATAAAATTAATGAGCAGAAAGAATGCTTCACCAAAGAGATTGAAACTCTAAAAAAAACCAAATGGAAATTCTGGATATGTAGAACACAATGAGATAAAAATAATCTAGAAACCATATAAAATAGGGCTGATGTTATGAAGGACAGAATTAGTGAATTAGACGACAAATATAGAAATGCTTCAAGTAGAGGAGGAGAGAAAACTAAGATTTTTTTTTAATGAGAAATTCTTTAAGAAATATCCAACTCAATTAGGAAATCAATATAAGGATTATAGGTATTCCAGCAGGAGAAAGGAGCAGAGAGCTTGTTCAAAGAAATAATAGCTGAGAACTTCCCACACCTGGGGAAGAGCCAGACTTACAAGTACATGAAGCCAATAGAATTCCCAATTACTTCAATGCAAAAAGACCTTCTCCAAGGCACATAACAGTAAAACTGGCAAAAGTCAATAACAAACAAAAAATATTAAGGGCAGCAAGGCAGAAGAAAATAACCTGCAAAGGAATCCATATCAGGCTTTCAGTAGATTTCTCAGCAGAAACCTTACAGCCTAGGAGAGAATGGAAGTATATATTCAAAATACTGAAAGACAAAACTTTCAGCCAAGAATACTCTATCTGGCAAAACTATCCTTCAGATACTATGGAGACATAAAAGCTTTTCCAGATAAACAGAAGCTGAGGAAGTTCATCCCCACTAGACCTCCCTTATAAGAAATGATAAAGGAAGCCCTCCTTCTACCTGAAACAAAAAGGCAAAGGTTTACAAAGTCTTGAGCAGGGAGATAAGTAGACAGATAAAATCAGAAAATTGCAGCTCTCTATGAGAAGAGGTTAGCAAATACTTAATAACATAAAAGATAAAGGGAAGGAAAACATCAAAAATAATTATAAAAACTTCAATTCAGTCACAAACTCACAACACAAGAAAGAATAATTTGTGACAATAACTCAGAAGGGAAAGAGGTTAAGGATGGAACCTGCTCAGGCTCATGGAGATAAAAGGCTATCAGAAAGCGGACTATCTCATCTATGAGAGCTTTTCTACAAACCTCATAGTAACCACTAAACAAAAAATCAGAGCAGAGTCAAAAATCATGAATAAAGAGGAAACTGAGAAAACCATCACAGTAAATCACCAAAATGAAATGGCAATCAGAGAGACAAGAGACAAGAAACAATGGAAATATAGAACAACTGGAAAGCAAGAGATAAAATGGCAGTATTAAGCCTGCATATATCAATAATCACTCTAAATGTAAACGGATTGAATTCTCCAATCAAAAGACACAGAGTGGCTGGATGGATTAAAAAACAAGACCCAACAAGATGCTGCCTTCAGGAAACACATCTCAGCTCTAAAGACAGACACAGGCTCAGAGTGAAGAAAGATGATACTCCAAGCAAATGGCAAGCAAAAGAAAGCAGGCATTGCCATACTTATATCAGACAAAGAAGACTTCAAGGTAAAAAAGACAATGAGAGACAAAGAGGGGAAGTATATAATGATAAAAGGGACATTCCACCAAGAGGAAATAACACTTATGAATATATATGCACCTAACACAGGAGCACCAAAGTACAAAAAGCAATTACTAACAGATCTAAAGGGAGAAATTGACAGCAACACAATAATAGAAGGGGACCTCGACACCCCACTTACATCAATGGACAGATCATCCAGACAGAAAAAGTTAACAAGGAAATAGTGGCCTTACATGAAACATTAGACCAGATAGACTTAATAGATATATAGAGAACATTCTATCCCCAAACAGCAGAATACACATTATTCTCAAGTGCACATGGAACATTCTCAAAGATAGACCATATATTGGGAAACAAGGCAAGCCTCAATAAATTTAAGAAGACTGAAATCATATCAAGCATCTTTTCTGACCACAATGCTGTGAAACTAGAAATCAACTACAAGAAAAAAGCTGGGAAAGTCACAAATATGTGGAAACTAAACAATATGCTACTGAACAACCATAGGATCAATGAAGAAATCAAAGGAGATATCAAAAAATACCTGGAGACAAATGAAAATGAAAACACAACATACCAACTCTTATGAGATGCAGCAAAAGTGCTGCTAAGAGGGAAATTTATAGCAATACAGGCCTACCTCAACAAATGAGAAAAATCTCAAACAAATAATCTTAAAATAGACCTAACAGAATTAGGAAAAGAAGAACAAACAAAGCGCAAAGTCAGCAGAAGGGGGGAAATAAAAATTAGAGCAGAAATAAATGAAATAGAGATGAAACAAAACAATAGAAAGGATCAATGAAACTAAAAGCTGCTTCTTTGAGAAGATAAAGAAAATTGACAAGCCCTTAGCCAGACTCACTAAGAAAAGAAGAGAGAAGACTCAAATAAATAAGATTAGAAAGGAAAGAGGAGACATTACAATTTATATCACAGAAATAAAAAGGATTATATGAGAAAACTATGAAAAACTATATGGCCACAGATTGGATAACCTAGAAGAAATGGATAAATTCTTAGACTCATACAACCTCCCAAAACTGACTCAAGAAGAAATAGAGAATCTGAATAGACCAGTCACAAGCTAAGAGATAGAAACAGCAATCAAAAACCTCCCAAAAAACAAAAGCCCAGGACCAGAGGGCTTCACTGGAGAATTCTACCAAACATTCAAAGAAGAGTTAATACTTATCCTTCTCAAACTATTCTGAAAAACCGAAGAAGATGGAACACATCCTAACTCATTCTATGAATCCAACATTATCCTGATACCAAAACCAGACAAGGAAAACACAAAGAAGGAAAATTACAGGCCAATATTGCTGATGAACATAGACACAAAAATCCTCAATAAAATACTGGCAAATCGAATACAGCAATACATTAAAAGGATCATACACCATGACCAAGTGGGGTTTATACCAGGAATGCAGGGATGGTTCAACATCCACAAATCAATCAATGTGATACACCACATTTGCAAAATGAGGAATTAAAATCACACGATCATCTCAATAGATGCAGAGAAAGCCTTTGACAAGCTCCAATATCCATTTATGATAAAAAATCCTGGATAAAATGGACATGGAAGGAAATTACCTCAACATAATAAAGGCCATATATGACAAACCCACAGCCAATATCATACTTAATGGTGCAAAAGTGAAAGCCATCCTTCTGAGAATAGGAACAAAACAAGAATGTTCACTCTCACCACTTCTATTCAACATAGTACTGGAGATTTTGGCCAGAGTAATCAGGAAAGAAAAAGAAATAAAAGGTATCCAAATTGGAAAGGAAGAAGTAAAACTCTTGCGGACGATATGATTCTATATATAGAAAACCCTGAAGAATCCACCAGAAAACTTTTAGAAATAATCAACAACTACAGCAAAGTTGCAGGATACAAAATCAACCCACAAATATCAGTTGCATTTCTACATGCTAACAACGAACTAGCAGAAAGAGAAGTCAAAGATACAATCCCATATACAATTACAACAAAAAGAATAAAATATCTGGGACTAAATTTAACCAGGGAGCTGAAAGACCTATACACTGAAAACTATAAGAAATTATTGAAAGAAACTGAGGAAGACATAAAGAAATGGAAAGATATTCCATGCTCATGGATTGGAAGAATAAACACATTATTTTCCATAATATGAAAAATGTCCATATTACCTAAAGCGATCTACAAATTCAATGAAATCCCAATCAGAATCCCAATGACATTCTTCACGGAAATAGAACAAAGAATCCTAAAATTTATATGGAACAAGAAAAGACCCCAAATATCCAAAGCAATCCTGAGAAAAAAAGAACAAAGCTGGAGACATCATCATCTCTGACTTCAAAATATACTACAAAGCTACAGTAATGAAAATATCATGGTAATGGTACAAAAACAGACACACAGATCAATGGAACAGAACTGAAAACCTGGAAATAAGACCACACATTTATGGACAGCTAATCTTTGACAAAGGAGCCAAGAAAATACAGTGGAGAAAGGAAAGTCTCTTCAATAAATAGTGTTGGGAAAACTTGACAGTCACATGCAAAAGAATGAAAGTCAACCATTATCTCACACCATACACAAAAATTAACTCAAAATGGATTAAAGACTTGAACATAAGATCTGAAACCATAAAACTCCTAGAAGAAAACATAAGCAGTATGCTTTTTGACATCAGTGTTAGAAGCATCTTTTTGAATATCATGTCGACTCAAGCAAGGAAAAAAAAGAAAAAGAAAAAAGAAATGGGACTACATCAGACTAAAAAGCTGGACAGCAAAGGAAACCATGAACAAAGCAAAAAGACAACCCACCAACTGGGAGAAAATATTTGCAAATCATATATCTGACAAGGGGTTAATTTACAAAATACATAAAGAACTCACAAACTCAACAACAAAAAAACAAACAACCCAATCAAAAAATGAGCAGAGGATATGAACAGACATTTCTCCAGAGAAGATATACAGATGGCCAACAGGCACATGAAAAGATGTTCAACATCACTAATTATTAGGGAAATGAAATCAAAACAACAATGAGATATTGTCTCACACCTGTCAGAACGGCTATTATTATGAAGACAAAAAATAACAAATGTTGGAGAGGATGTGGAGAAAACCGAACCCTCATACACTGCTGGTGGGAATGCAAACTGGTGCAGCCACTATGGAAAACAGTGTGGAGATTTCTCAACAAATTAAAAATAGAAATACCATATGACCCAGTTATCCCACTACTGGGTATCTATCCAAAGAACTTGAAATCAACAATTCAAAGAGATTTATGCACCCCTATGTTCACTGTAGCATTGTTCACAATAGCCAAGACATGGAAGCAACCCAAGTGCTTATTGACGGATGGCTGGATAAGGAAGATGTGGTATTTATATACAGTGGAGTACTACTCAGCTATAAAAAAGACAAAATTATCCCATTTGCAGCAACATGGATGGACCTTGAGGGTATTATGTTAAGTGAAATAAGACAGACAGAGAAAGACAAATATCATACGATTTCACTCATATGTGGAAGATAAACAAACACAGGGATAAAGACAACAGATTAGAGGTTACCAGAGGGGAAGGGGGGGTGAGTAAAAGGGGTAAAGGGGCACATATGTATAGTGACAGATAAACACTGGAGTACTGGTGGTGAGCATAATGTAGTCCATACAGAAACTGATACATGATAATGTACACCTGGGGGCCGGCCCTGTGACCGAGTGGTTAAGTTCGAGTGTTCTGCTTCAGTGGCCTAGGGTTTCACCGGTTCGAATCCTGGGTGCGGACATGGCACCGCTCATCAAGCCACGCTGAGGTGGCATCCCACATGCCACAACTAGAAGGACCCACAACTAAAAATACACAGCTATGTACTGGGGGGCTTTGGCAGAAAAAGGAAAAATAAAATCTTTAAAAAAAAATAATAATGTACACCTGAAATTACACAATGTCATAAACCAGTATGATCTCAATAAAATAATTAAAAATTCAGCAATTCAAAAGAAAAGGCCAATAGGAGGTATGAGAAGATACATAGCCCTAAGAAACAAAGGAGAACTATAGAAACATCTCCAAATTGTACTGTCAATAAACTCCAGAAGTATTGCATCTATAAAACAGGATCCATTGGTTAAAAAAAAGGGGAAAAAATCTATGTAGAGAAGTTTTCTTAAATGAGTGAAGCATAGCCAACAAACTTTAGAATGCAATGAAGGCAATAAACAGCAGACTGAGTCCTGCAGAAATCCAGGTGCCCCTGCTTACTTACCTCGCACAGCCCAGGCTTTTACGACGCTTCCTCAAGCTTATGACACAATTACACAATCCACCCTATTCTCGCCAACCTGACTTAACCTATTTCACTAACAATATTGTCTACTGGGTCTGAAATCCCTCAAACTTTTCTCTATACACCTCCACCTCATCTCTATTGGCTGCACTCTCACCAAAAAAACCTCTCATCTAAGAGGAAGATGTCTATTTTCCCGTTTTAAGACCAATCTTTTCATCTCCATCCTTGATCGCCTGCTTGCCGATTTCTCTAAGATCAGGACCTTGTTCTTTCTCTCTCTCCTATATTATTGCCCCTTCATTCTTTGGCGAGTCCTTCCATGCAGATTATCAATTACCCACTTTCTTAAAAATCATGCAATTTCTCACCCTCCACTAGGACCATATCACCTGTCATCTCCTGTCCAGTCATGGTCCCGCCAAAAAATAGGTGACACTTCTGTATTTTCAATGTGTTATATGATCTGTGGATGCTTTAAAAGGTTTCTTATATACATTTTTCTATTTAGATTCTGCAAATCTTCCTTTTTGTCTATTTGATATCAGAAAGTGATAATCTTATAAAAGATAATGTTATAAAAACTTCAATTCTTTCACAATAATTTTGTCTTTGTCAATTTCTCTTTATATTTCAAACAATTTTGGCTTTATATGTTTTTGATACTTCCTTAGTTGACCCAGAAAAGTTCTATTAACTCTTTCTTGTGAATTAAACTTATCAATACAAACTATCCTATTTATTTCATTATTATTTTTTATACCTTGAACACACTCCAGACAAGGGAGATAGCATGATTTTACTAATTCTTTTATTTCTAGGTTACTTTTGCAATTGTTTTCAGTGTTCATATTAAACTTTTTCATGAGAATTATTCAGCATTGATTCTAAGTTTAATTTTGCCTCAAAATATTGCATGTAGTGTCCAATCAGGGTGTCTAAAACACATACATTATTTAGTCTTTGGGGAAAGATAGTGGAATGGAAATGTTTTTGGTGCCTGCCTAATAAAAACTAAAGATACCAAATATTTCTCATCATTCTCTTCGTGCTAAGATCTGCCTTAAAAACCTTACTTACGCTAAACTATTTAATCCTCACAAAAAGATAGTGATCTGACATCCTTCGCGACTTCATTCCCTGACTCTGAACACCTCACCCCACATTTCTTTCTTTGGCAACGTCTCCTTCTATCCCCTGCTGGGAGGTCACGTGCACGTAGAGTGACATCTTTCCCTTGCCACAGCAGATGGGAATAGGGCTGGACATCTGACCCAGGGCTACAATCCGTAGATTAAGCTGAGTCATTTATATATGTTGACCAGGAGACACAGAGACATTAGAGAGTTGTGGGCCCTTGTATGAAAAAGTTATGTGGAGTCTACACTGGGCAGCCATTTCTGACCACATGAATGTTGACAACACAGCCTGTGGGAGGTTGAACCAAATGCTCGGAGAGAAGCAGTGTCAGACACCATGAGGCTCCTGAAGGAAAAGGAGATGGGGAGACAGCAGTCTGATCAATTTCCAGTTCCTATGAGGCTGAACTGTATTTCCTATATTTTGTTACCATAAGATTTCCTTGCCTCTTTATGATAATCTCCCTTTAATGTTCATTGGTTTGGGTGGCCTTCTGTTTCTTGGATGAGCTCTGATTAATACGGGGCCTGGATTAGATGCGTATTTATCTAGGTGAGATACTATGGCAGATTGTATTTTCTAAAGAGGGATATGGTAATCTCTCCCTTACTATGTACTCTTCTGGAACCTTGTTGTTTCTCAGTTTAAGAGGTGGAATCTATGTCCTCTCTCATTGAAACTGGGTGGGTCTTTGTGATGCTTTGACCAATATAGCACGGTGGAAATGACACTATATGACTTCCAAGGCTAGGTCATAGAAGTGTCTTGTTGTCTTGGGACACTTGCTCTTGGAACCCAACACCATGCTGTACGGAAGACCAAGCAGCTAGTGGAGATGCCCATGTAGACGAGAACTGAAAGCCCCAGCTGACAACCAGCATCAACTTGCCACCCAAATGAACGAGGCATTTTGAAAGTGGGCCTTCCAGTCCCAAGTTAAGTTGACCTTGCTGATGCCACCTGAGGTATAGATGGAGCTGTCCCTACTAAGTCCTGTCCTAAGAGCGGATTCTTCAGGAAAACAAATGATCATTGTTGTTTTAAGCCACTAAGCATGGGGTTTTTTTCTCCCCTTGGGAATAGATAAGTGACACAAATACCATATTAAACCATTGCCACTCATTAATACATAGTTATTCCTTAGCAGGGACCTATGAAAATTGGACAAGGAGAAGGAAGATTGAAGATGGGAAGGCAGGGAACAAACAATGAGAAAAGGAGATTCTACATGGCAAATCTTGGGCTGCGTGTCCACCTCGGTCTAAGCAGCTGTGACCAGGCTGGAGTTGCACAGTTCTTTGGGCTCTGGTTACAGACTGTGAGAGAAACAGGTTTTCTAAGTTGGGACATTGTTGGGGAGGAAATGGTGATGCTATGCTATGGGTAAGCACAGTGTTAAGCAGATTGCTTTCCACCCTTTGAAGGTTTGGGCTACAGTCCATGTTCCTATGAAAATGCCTTTAGGATATGAAATGCCGTTATAGCCATAGAAATACCATCAGCAAGATGCTCCAATGATCAATCTGTTTTTCAAGCCACTATTTCAAATGCATGCTAACCTCAAGGAAGGAGATCAAGCTGTAAGGTTAACCACTTAGTCATGACTCATACTCTACAAGATTCCCTACATTTCTAATAATTGGCGGCTTCTCTCTGCTACCCATGGGCACTCTCAGATGAACTATTAGGGTCCACAGTAAGCCATGACCAAAATCACAGTCCCTCCCTGATGGACAAGTGCAAATAGCAACCCCCTTTCTGAACTTTCCAGCCTCTGACCTAGCAACATGCATAGAAGCACACAGCAACCAATGTGTTAATTTGGACTCGTCAGCTGTGTCGAGGCAGGAAAGAAAATAGTAGCCTTCTGCAGGGAGCCCACCTGGGATTGGTGGTGTGGAAGGGTCTTTAGACTCTTCAAGGGTCCTCTAGTGGCCTGAGAGGGCAAAGCTACCTCCCTAAGGCCCTCTTATTCTTGAGGAGTAGCTTATAAGGGAAGAGAATTGGGTTAATTGTTTTTTACTATTTGGGCCACATGCAAAAGTTTAACACATACCAAATTACAAAGTCAGACCTAGAAAAAAATAACTAAATATAGTACATTTTATACTTGCTTGTACATATCGTTATGACAACAGCTGATCGAAATTCAAGTTGAATAGTTTTTTAAAAAAAACCTTGCATTTCCTTCTGGTATTCTGCACTGTGTTCTAACTAGTATGATGATAGGACCCTCAAAAGCCATCATGTGGACTAAATTTTTACAGAATGATCTGTTACTGAAAGCCCCTAATGCCAAGTTTATCTCATATTAATTCCCAAGATGTCTATAACCTATTGTTTTGTTTTTAAAATCTTAGTCAGTCTGGGATGGAGTTCATTCCTAAAAAACAAAACAAAACAAACAGCTAAACTCCAGTTCTTGCTTCAAAATACTTTTTTAAAAAATTCTTTTTTAAATCTTTAAAGGTCCAGGCTGTCGGTTAACTGAGAGAGTGCCCGGGTTGATTGACAGTATCTGTCAGAGGCAATGAACTCCACTTCAGCGTTGCCTTTATGCTAGTGTGTCAAGTCGTTCAACTGTGACCCTTCCATCTGTTCCAGCTAATCTGAAAGTCATTTAGCCCCGCTTCCCCATTCATTTGAAACACAGCACATTCTCCTGTTAACACACATATGCAAAGTTGTCCGCTGTCAGCAGCCTCTGGGTTTTTTGAAAAAGTCTCACTTACAACATCTGTATAAACATTTACACAACAGAAAATCCATTTATCGACTATTACTGCCTCCTTCACTTAATTTCTCAGACATTTCTAAGTATAGGGTCATTTTGAACAGACATTTAGAAGTTTACCTCCCCAAATTAATTTCTAAGCAGGAATGGTCACTTGACTTTGACATTTCAAAAAAATCATTCTGTGTTATCTTAAGGCTTCTTGAGAATTCACTAACTTATTTTCAAGGATAAAATTGAAAATTTTCAGTTAAACTTGAAAATGCTTGCATACTCGTTTTATTTTTTTAAGCAAGTTTGGAAGGAAGTAGCCAGGTTCATCAGACCTGCTGAATCAGAGTCTGTGGGGTGGGGCTCCGGGAATCTGTATATTCACAAAGTCCTTCAAAGGATTTTGAGAATCAACCGGGCTCAGAAACAATTGGTCTGATTTACTTACACTTTACTAAGATGCCTTGTACCGCCTGATTCTGCTTTCTTATTTGTACGACTCACATGATCCTCTTAACTACATTACTTAGCTAAAAGTAAAAAAAATCAAGTATAACAAAATGAACAAAGAAAACAGGAAAGCTTATCTGAGTGATTTACACGACATTTCCTTGCATTATGTGTAAATTGAAACTGCATTGGGATGTAACACAATAGGAATACTCATATTATGCTAAATGAATTAAGACTTCCTTTGATCCAGAACTTTAAAAAAAAAATCGCTTTGCTTTATTTTAACCTAGTTTCTTTTCTGTATTCTGTCCAGATCTACATGGCATCTCTCAGGTCTGGCCTCAACCCTGACGTTGAATCTCTGTGTGACCTTGCGTCAATTACTTCTCCTCTCTGAGACTTAGGTTGTATGAGGGAGACAGAAGATGGTCTCTTCTAAAAGCCCCTCTGGCTCTAACATTCATCTCAAACAAGTTCTACACAACCTTTCCTCTCTGATAAAATCACCTCCAGCCTAGAATATTACTTCCAACCGTACACAATTGGGGGTCCACAAGGTTACAAACTTATCAGGGTAATTCAGGAAAGAATTTCTGAGGTTTAGGAGCGTAAGGGACTACCGTTTGTGAAATGTTGCTCAAATTTAAATTTATACTTCTAGCTCCAAAAGTTTTTTATTGATCTATTCACAAAATGTGCCACTCTCCTTTGAGACCATATTTCCAATCTCCAAAGTTCTTTTCGTTACATTCATGGCATCTGCCTTTCCATTTCCCCACCTCCTCTTCGTTTTTCTCTCTAGCCCTCTTGGTAGGGTTGAAAGGACATATAAGACTTCTGCTGAGTGGTGTGATCTTGGACAAATCATTTAATCTTCTCAAGTTTTAGTTTTTACATCTGTATGATGCTTGAGTACAAAAGGAAATAAGTCTTAAGTACAAAAGGAGGTAAGCGAGGAGATAAGCACTTTCTAAACTGCAACATTGTACCGATGCTGTTATTATTATCTTTATTATAATTATTACACTACTGCTGCTGCTCAGAAGTTGGTCCTCCTCTGTACCACTATTGTGAATAAAGTGCCATCTAATAAATTACTGTTTCGGACACCTATGGAGAAAAATGGAAGGGAACCGTAGACGTGTGAATCAAAAGCTTTTAAAACATTCATAACTTTTGGCACAATAATTTTACTTCTAAGAACAAATTTTACTTCTAAGTCAAATTATGTATCCTGTTTTTGCATAAGGATGTTCATCAAAGCACTGTTTATAAAGCCCCGTATTAAAACCAATCCAATGTTCACGAGTGAATCATGATCCAGCCATCACTGAGATGCTATGTAGCCATTCAAAATGGTGCTTTGGAAAAATATTTAATGACTGAGAAAATGCTCATACTGGAAAGTAAGGAGTAAAAACAAAGCAAGATGCAAACTTGCACTCACAACAAACTAATCAAAAAAGAAATTAAGAAAAAAATTCCATTTACAATTGCATCCCCCAAAATAAAATACATATGAATTAATTGAGCCAAGGAGGTAAGATATCTGTGCACTGAAAACTATAAGACTTTGATGGAAGAAATTGAAGAAGACACAAATAAATGGAAAAAAATCCCATGTTCATGGATTGGAGGCATTAATATTGTTAAAATGTCCATACTACCCAGTGATCTATAAATTCAATGCAATCCCTATCAAAATTCCAATGGCATTTTTCACAAAAATAGAAAAAACAATCCTAAAATTTGTATGGAATCACAGAAGATCTCAAATAGCCAGAGCAATCTTGAGACAGAAGAACAAAGCTGGAAGCATCATATTCCCTGATTTCCAGCTTATTGCAAAACTGTAGTAATCAAAACAGTATGGTACTGGCACAAAAACAGATACACAGACCAATGGAACAGAAGAGAGAGCCCGGAAACAAACCCACATGTATATGGTCAACTAACATTTGAGAAGGGAGCCAAGAACACTCAATGGGGAAAGGAGAGTCTCTTCAATAAATGGTGTTGGGAAAACTGGGATGCAGTCTCAAGGGCCAGGGAGGGACTCTGTCTCCAACTCATCACACCCATCTACTCACTCATGCTGTGAATTCCTTAGGCTGAGCCAGGCTCTGATATTCCAGTGAAAGAGCAGCCTCTGAGAGGGTCAACACAGAGGCTTTTCATTCTCATGCTGAGGAACATGATAGACCAGTACACCTCCGCCAGTGAACAGGGTTTGATGAGCTGGGGAAGGGGAGAGGAAGGGTAGAGCTTCTATGGCTGGAACAAACACCAGGACGTCCCAAATTGCTATCTTTTCACTTCGTTGCCCCAGAGACAGCACAGTAAGGGTTCTGTCAACTGGTAGATTTGAGTGGAATTGCGTTGGGTTGGCTCACAATAGGATAATTACAGGTCCTAGAGTTTCCAGGACAGCCCTGGCTTATGCTTGTTGTCCCAGCATAACTGTTCACAGCATCCTCTTTCACTCTCATGATTGTCCCAGGTTACATAAACATAATACACTCAGGAGCTCTAGGATTCATAGGCCACAGGAGAAGGCCAGGCCCAGTGCATGTTAAGGGTGGTATCGGAATGAATATCAGCTTCTCTCCACCTAGACTCTGTCTAGGAGGCAGGGAGCCAGCCAGAATAGCAGACCAGCGATCAGCCAGGTGGAGGAAAGACTCTACTCACTATTTGTCACCAGGTCCCTAACACAGCCCTAGTGGCATTTATTGCTTTTACTTGTCTATTATTCCTTCCCACACCTTCTGGGAAAGCTCCTTGACTGCGCTTAGGAAACCCCACTGCCCTCACTATTAAGCCAGGGGGCCTCAGGGATGAGCATGCGACCCGGGCTGGTCAATCACAGCATTTCAAAGCCTTCGTCACAGGGCTTGGTTCAGGGATGGGCATGTGACCTAAACCTGGCCAACTAGAGCTCAACACTGGATTGCCACTTTTGGAAAAATTTCTCTGCTACAGGACGCCTGACAACCTTGAAAATCAACTCCAAGATATTTTGGAACTTGGTTGGATTGCGGAGAAGTGAAAGCCTGGTGTCGCCGGCAATAATCTTTCCACTGTGAGAGGAAAGCCCGCCTAAGAACAGAATCCACATAGAGAGCAGGAGAGAAAGAGATGAACCCTAAGGGCAGTGTTTAAATCCTGTGTCCACCAAGGCCCGAAGATAGCATTTCCCTAAATTTTTCAGTTAGGGCCAGTAAACTAGTTATTTCCTTTTTAAATTTTTTCTTAATCCAGTTTAAGTTGGATTTCTATCTCTTGAGAAAAAAACAATGACAAGCCTAGCTAATATCAGGACATTAGCAAAAACGCCACCTTTTTGACGTAAGACCCTTGAGAATAGATGCCAAAGCAAGAGCAGATATAGAACCCAGTCTTGGGATGTTCTCGAAGAAGCTCATTCTGAGCTGAGCAATGGACTCCACGTCACTCCTGCAATCAGAGGCCCCAGGCCTGCTTGAACCCTTTCTGTGATGGGAAACCCACTTCCTGAAACAACCTAATCCATAGCTGGCAGACTCAGACACTCCTGCTGAGCAGAAATCTCTCCCCGATCCTGCCCCTTCTACAGATGGGCTCTGAGTCAGCCCCCGCCACACAGAACCAGCCTGCTTGCTCTTCCTCATGAGGATGCTTCATGACATCCACATTTGAGGACAGATCCCTTGTGCCCAGGGACAGTCATTCGCACGTGCCGTGGTTCCAGACCACTATCACTTGCTCCTGTTCCTTTGGGGGCCTCATAGCACACACTCTCACCCCATAATATAATCATGACCATAAGAGCCAAGACGGAGTAAGCATTTACTAGTAGGCAGGCATTGTGCTAAGCTCTTTACAGGCCTCATCTCATTTAATCCTCACAACAACCCGCTAGGAGGTGGTTACTATTGTTATCTCCATTTTACAGATGAGGAAATTGAGGCTTCGAAGGTTAAATAAGTCGCGTAAGGTTACATAGATTGTACGTGATAGGTCTGGGACTCATATCTTGATCTGATTGAATTCATACTCAATTCACTGCTATGTAACACTGTTGTTATAGCCTGTGGCAAGGGGCCTTACCTTACGCACAGGAACGTGGGTAATAACTGCAGCACACTGCACGGGTACAGGTGGCTGCACGATACCAATACAACACCTATGAGAAAATATGTTCCTGTTGTTTTAAGCCACTGAATTTGTAGTAGTTTGTTACAGCAGCCGCAGGAAACTAACACAACTGCTGAGTAGTTTGGCATCGTAATTCCCCAGACCAATGAATAAATTATATCTCCCAATCTTAAGCCATCGGCAATGAAAAAGATCTGGATCACGCCCTCTACATCTATAGTCATGTAACTGCTAAAATGTAGACCAGACACAGGACCACCTACGTCGTTGTCAGAGTGGGACTCTGGTTTCACAGTAGGAATTACCAGATAGAAGGGGCTTTGTGGTTTAGTAAGGAAGTTTGGGAAATACTGGGTTGAAAATACTTGAAAAAGTTTCTCTACTACAGGACTTTTCAGAGCCTTTGAAATGCTGTTGGACGCTGACTCTCTAAGTAGGGATGTGGTCGTCAGTGTTCACCAAGCTTGTTCGATGACACTCATCCCACCCCTAGGAAAGCACTTCTAAGGACAAGCGTTGCAAAGAGCACAGATAGAAGAAAACCATGGCTAGCCCAACCTCCTGGCTCTACTGAGTACATAACACTGAAGTCCAGGGCAGCCAGCTGCGTGGCCAAGGTGCCACTGCTGGAAGGGGCACTTTCAGGTTGTAACCCGGGCTTCCTGAGGGTTCGTCCGGCGTTCCTTCTACCAAACATGTTGACCATCTAAAAGGAGAGCGCTGAATGTCGTCTTCACAATAAACAGGGAGGAGGCTCTCCGAGGATGACTGCGTTGAAAGGAAACCTTTTCTGCAGCAAGCTAACATTCATAGAATGCAGCAGTGAGAGCCGAGCAAAGGTGGCTTTTCCTACCTTTTGTTATTGGCATTGACCCTGAAGGCCCTTAGTCCCCCACAAAAGCTTAAGGGGCTTAGATCAAGGGCAGATTTTGAAATTGAATTCATTCAGATTAAGCAAAACCTTCAGTGAGAGGATTTACTCCCCACAAGCTGTTGCCAGGTTGGGGCTGTCCAGGCCAGGCCCATTTTCCTGAGCTACAGTCCACTTGTTCCCAAGGTGCTGGCAGCGTCCGGGCGGCCAGTTTCCTGGGACACTGAACATTCAGAGCTTCCTCAGCCTTCTGGATTCTTTTCTAATTCTGCAAAACTTTTTAGACGGGCTTCCGGTAGGCTGCAGATTTTCTTACAGTTGTCCAAGGAAATGATCCCCGGGCAAGGACCAGAGAGCCTCAGAGTCTAGAAAAACACTCCTTCCTTATCAGTCAGCATTTGACAAGTCACAACGAATTGATCCTGGCAAGGAGGAGCTCTGCCATGATAATGATCCAGAAGCAGAGGGCAGCTGGGAGCCCAGGGTTGCAAGCAGTTGTCTGTTACGGGATTTTTCTTTTAATGCCATATTCCTCTGGTTTGCTAGATGCTACCTTTACTCCCAAGTCTGAAAAATTGCCCGATTTTGAGAGGTCTGGATGTGGCACAGATAATCGTTGCAGAGGCGTCTCTCAAAGTGGGTGTTCTACGTCCAGGATGGGACATCATCCTCTGCTATTTCAAACATGCTCTGCCTTTACGGCTGAGCTTCTCGAAGCATTTGCAAGGCCTCAAGCCTCAAGTTTTTCTCTTTTGTGTCTATATTTTTAAAATAGCTTTTATTGATTTTTTTCCTTGTAAAAAGTCATGCATATTTGTTTTAGAAATGTTGGAAATACAAGAAGAACATGAAGAAGAAAATAGAATCTCCTATATTCTGACCACGAAGAGATAAAGCTCATTAACATTTTAGGCTCCGAGCCCTTTTAGAGTCATTTTCACACTCTGTAACAAGACACTGGTGACACAGACTTCGAGGTTGGTCCCTCTCATCCCCACAGGGGGAAGGTAGCTGTGTGGTTCAGCTTTGCATCAAGCACAGAGAATCGCCTATAATCTATTGAGCTACTGTTTCAAAAAAAATCTGAGTTTGTCAAGCTGGACAGGGTTTGAGAATCCCATTGAACAGGTGAGAAAACCAAGCCCCAGAAAGTTCACTGACTTCCCCATGCACCTGGCCTGTCGGGGTAGAACGGGGACCAGGGCAATCTTCTGGTTCTCATTTTAGTGTTTTTCCCCACTGCTACCAGCTGCCTCACTATAGAAAGAATTATACTTAGAAAATTCAATTTGACTAAGAACATTTGGCTATGCCAAAACTCAAAGCCTCAGGAATTTTTACTAAATTCCTCATATTTGGCATTATGGAGACAGAAATAACCTCCACATAAAAACAAACTTCCAAACTACCAAAGGCCCATTTTTTAAGCACAAAGATTTTTATCTTAATTTTAGCCAATTTCAGTGGAAATCATTCTAAATCTACCTTTGGAAAGACAGGCACATTTAACAACACAATCTCTTCTTGATGACTGGAAGTCATAATTATGAGCACCCGTTTTTATTCTCTGCTGTAATACAGGGGGACAACCGGTAATTGTAAAGCGCTCAATGGCTCCACACTGCTAAGCTTTCATAGTCTTATCTTTCCTCTTATGGATTTTCTGTCTCCCCCTTCACAATCAAGCTGTCAGCTATTATTTCTTGCTGCCCCCACTATGTCTGAGATCCTGTGCTCATTTGTTCCCCATCTGCTCTGCTGCTTATAATCTGTTATGTGCTGGGGAAGCAGACACCATGCTTGTTAGAAGTATTTGTAATGTACGAGTAAATAGGCACAGAGTGAGTGAGTATCAAGAGGGTTATCGATTTTGATGTCTCAGGAGCCTTTTCAAGTTTGTTTTCTCTTTAGATTGGAGAATAAATAATGTCCAGATAAACGATGCAGTAGTTAAAAAAATAGACATAAAAAGACGTGAAGAATTCAGATGTGCTTTGTTTATTTACACACATCAGTCTTCTCTTGGGGAGAGATCCAAATTTCTAAGCAACAGCGTGGGTCCTGGGTTCTTCGGTTATTTGTTTTATTTCTTTTAAGTTTCTAAATTCACTTTCCAACATAAAATTGGTCTTTTCTAGACACCAGTGGAGAGCAAAGTGAGCCCAGCTCACTCAGGGCCCTGCAGGACGGGTCTCCCAGAGCAGGGTTGCCAGCTCCCCGGCAGCTGCTACGCTCTCTGAACTACAAAAGTTGCCAACGTCTTGACTTTTTGCTTGCATGTTTTGGAAAATATTCAAATGGATTTTCCTCCATCCGAACTTTAACATTCTTTTAAACGATCAATAAGACTGATTTTCCCACTCAGTCACAATATTTTCTCCCAGATTCTAAATTTCTGAAAAGACGCTCACCGAGAATCAACAAGTAAATGAGATGGACTAGTACACAGCTAACCTCCCAGCTCACGTGACGCTGAAATCATTTTCAAAGCTACCACTGCAAATGGTGCTGTGGGGGCAGCATGGGCTGTAAAAGGCAAGCGATTTGCAAAATGACGCCAAGACGAAGAACGACGAATGCGGACACCTGCTCCGGAGTGATTATCAAATTATTCACAGTGTAACTCTGACCCTGCAAGCCGACTTTCCTCTCCCCCCACTCCACGGTCGTTTGTATTTACCAGTAAACACCCGCAAACCCACTGCACTCTGCTAAACCAAAAGGCCAAGTGAAACGACTCACGCGGAGTTAATGAGGGCTGTAATAACAACAGCCCAGCAATGCTGGATGGGGGCATTAACCATTTGCAAAGGACTTGCACACCCAGGATCTCACTTACAGTTGAAAATCACTGCACACTGAGGCGGTTCCCTGGGAAAGTCGCCAGTGAAGAGTTTTCCTAAAGAATGTGCAAAACTTTAAAAGAAAAACTGAGGTTAAAATATAACCCTAAGCTTCCCTTCGACTTCACCTTTCTTTCCAGCTGTCAGTTTTTAAAGTGTATGTTTTAATTTTCCACGGTTGACCACATCCAAAGCTGTTTTCAGGGGCACGGATTCTATTCTTCTCTAAAATCTATATGCAGCCGTGGATTACCACAGCTGCCTCTGGTAACATTTGCAAATTCTAACTTACCATCTAAGACTATTTCTAAGGCCATTGTGGGTGACATTAGACCTGTTTCTGGCAAGAAATCCTCTAGTTGTAATGTATACCATCTTAAATGGTCTTTTTGTGAGCACGGTCTCTCCCCTTAAACAAATGCGGGGCGTATTTCCCTGATGGGTGTCCCAAGGACAGCTTGGGAAGAAATCCTCATTACCAAGGCGGTTCACCCAGACACACAGACTTGCTTGTTACCGTATTTAAAGAAGTGGCCACAAAGAAATAGTCATTGGGTTTACAATAGGGGAAACCTAGTATGCATTTCCAAGGAATCACATTTTGGGGAGAATTACAGAATAATTACACATATGCTTAGATCACGAGCATTCAATGAAGCGGACAGTATTTTGAGGATTTAAGATGTTGGTGTTGTGGTCGTCTCTAAGAAACCGGGATAATTCAGACATTCAAATGCAAAACCGCACCATTTGGAGAGTGTAATGCGGTCTGTTCTGGTCACTGTTACAAATTCGGAAAGGATTCCCCGGCTGCAGACATTAGAGGCACTTAATACTTAAATCTGTTTCCATGTGTAAAGCATAGAACAAAAGTGCTGGGCATTAATGAAACGTATCCTAACACTGGTGTGCTGACACATTTCATTAAAGTGTCACTTTGGGAGAGTAAAAAATAATGACAAGAGCTTTGCCGTGTGCAACTTGATAAGGTCCTCAGATGAAATATCATTAACTAATAACATATTAAGCATCCATTTTAACACTATCAGGGTTTTCAGATCAGGCCGGAATTAATTTCATGCCTAGGATGTTGTCTGTAACCAATTACTATAAATGAATCTCTTTTATGGATCTAAATACTGATTATTTATTCATGTTAGTTTCATTTTAACCGCCAGGAAATCAAGAATTATTGGAAGTTACCCAATTATCTTAAGAAAAATACTTTCAAACCTAAAAGATCTTGTTTACTTATCAGGCCAGACATTAGTTATTTCCTGAAGGAATGTATTGTGTGTACTTTTAAAAATACACACTTTTACCATTTTTGTTGAGCTACTGGCAAAATACTTTTCTACTGAATTTTAAAAAGTTAAAATATTCTTCTAGGCTCAAAATAGTTTCTTTTTTTTAATTAAAAAATTGGATAAAAACAAGAATTCAACAAATATAGACCAAAAACTCAGCATTTATGGGTTCAAAAAGACTTCCAATTTAAAATTCCAATTGAAAACTAAGTCATTTTCCATTCAGGAAAATTTTCCATGCATGAATGTATGTAATTGGTATTTTCAGTAAATTTTCAAAACTTCCCCTTCTATGATTTGTTCAAAATGTCAAAATAAAAAAAACCATTGCGATTTTGGCAGCCACCTCAATGTTCTTCACTGAGAGATTTATGTAGGCTGTTTTCCAGCACTTATAGATTTATTTGATTGTGTGCTGAAGAGTCATTCTATAAATGTAGCAAGGCAAGAAATTCTCCCAAGCTGGACGTATACAGCCAAGAATCGAGTTGCAAAATAACACAAAACAGAAGAGCTGAAATAGAGAAATCAGTCCCCAGCAAAACAAGAGAACTACACAAGAAACGTGGAGCCGGCAATCTCGCAATGTGAAAGGCTAATCACAAGATTTAAAATCTAATCTTGCTTTCAAAGGCGGCTCATGTAATTGCATACATTGTAAAGGGACGTGAGAACAGTGGGAACAGAAAAAAAAAAAATCTAAACAAGCAGGCTTGGTATAAGCCATAAATTTAATGTGGAAAAAAGCAAAAAATTCGCAAGAGCAGGTGCAGACCTCAGTAAAGGGTCAGCCAAGGAAAAGGACAGTAGAATAGCCACAAACAGCCACTTCCGATGAAAAGGGAACCTTTAATTTTGGATAAATATGTACTCCAATGGAATACTCCCTAAAGACCCCTTAGATTAAATTCCCATTCATTCCCATTGCCTAACAAATATTTACAGGGGGTCTATCATGAGCTGATATTGTGCAAATACAAAGATAAATCAGACACCAGAGGAAGAAAGTCATAGCTCCCTAGAGCACAAAGCAGAAAGTACAAGAAATCACTCCATAAAGAGGATGGCATTTAAACTATGCGCGGAAGAAGGGGCAGGACTTGGCCCTAGGCAGGCGGCAATGGGAAGGACTGGAGGTGGGAAAGCACGGAGCATGTGCAGAAGTCAGAGACAACTGCAGATTGACCGGAAGTGCAGTCCACCTATGCAGGAGCAGTGTGGGCTGCGAGGGAGATGGGGTGACATCGTGGGACCAGGGGAGTTTGACTTAACTCTACGGAAAGTAGGAAACCACTGGAGTTTTCGGATCCCAGGAATAGTCTGATGCTAAAGATGTTGGAGAAAGTTAATGTGTGTGGGGCAACCTAGAAGAGAAGAAAACACAATCTCAGCAGAATATATTTCAGGACAGCAAAAATGTAGAGGCTTGTCTTCTTGGGCTAGAAAGTGCTGAAAGCATATTTGTGAGTTACGTGTTTCTAAACGTTAAGACTGCCATGTCTTGCTAATTGGAAAGGCAGTAAGAGGTGCCACCAAGGCACATGCAGGTCATCCAGGAACTGTGGCAGACCCTGGCCGAGGGAGTGAGACCAAATTCCCCGTTTTCCCCAGAGTGAGGTGCAAGATCTCTGGTGCGTGTCGAATGCCAGAAACTAAGTGGATAAGAACCATTCCTCAGGGTGTACGTAATTCTCCATCACAGCAAGAATTCGGATACACCTCAGGCCCACCCATGGTACACCACTGCCACGCAACCCATGAGCAGCCGCTGTGTCCAGAAGTGTGCTAACCAGGAGAAAAGTCGCCTCCCACCCACAGCGGGCAAGGGAGACACATTCAGAGGCCCTTGGTAATAAATAACCATTTGGGGTGAGGGTTTGCGGGAGACTTTATTAAAAGGGACAACGTACCAGGGAGTAAAAAAATTTTGCTTTGTTTTCATAGGGGCATTTCTTAACCACCATGTTTATACAGCATTTTTATACTTTTCAAGGTGCTTTTAAACATTTTATTTCATTTTCCCCAATAATCCCATTATTTTTGTTTTATAGAAAGAGCTGCAGAAGCCCAGAGAGGGTGTGGGGCTTTGCATCAGACCTCACAGCCCCCTGGGAGAGAGCCGAGCACTCAGACCCCAGCCTCTTGATCGGTCCTCCACTTCATCATCCAGCTTCCTTCTCCTCACGACCAACAAATACTCGAGAGTCACTCCACAGAAGCTGTGCTTATAAGACTGAGGAAAGCCTCAGGCTTTCCTGGGAGTTTTAACAGAAAAATCATAGCGGGATTTTAGGTGCCAAATGAAAACCTCGCTCATTTTTCCTGCATGGAGCCCCCTGGTGGCAGGTAACATAAGAGTTTCGAAGCAGGAAGTCTTAAGAAGTTTTTAGGATCTGACTTTATGGAAAGATGAGAATATTGAAACACAGAAAATAATCTTCAGAAGGACTCATCTAACCCAGTCCTCTCATTTGGCATATTAAGAAATCAATATCCAGAGAGGTCAAGCAATTGTGCCTATGGTAGCACAGCACCTAAGCCAGTGCTTCTCTCGAGGAAGAAAGGCCACCTACAGCATCTTCCTCATTCTCCTTTCTCTTGTGGCTTAACATTCATGCCGCACAGGGAATGTCCTCCCTGGGAAGTAGGACGCGGCAAGGACAACCTCCTGGTATTTGCACAAATAATTGTACAGACGGACACCCCCTGACTCCTACTCTTAATAGTTACAGGACCCATGTGATGTCATCCCCCTCATCCCCTCTGAGCCTCAGTTTCCTCATTGTAAACAAGGAACAGGGATAGTTCCCACTCACTGGGTTGTTTTAAGGGTTAAATGAAATAATGCAAGTCACACGTTTAACATCAGCCTGGTATGTAGTAAGCACTTGATACGTGTGGTTTTTTAATATGGTTAACAGCCTGCTCTGCTTGGTGTACTCAGACCCACTACCCTAAAGCTTTTTGTTTGCCTTCACCTATAAATCAGGAAAAAACATATTTTTTTTCCAGAGGAAATGAGTGTTTTAAATATAGTCCCTTCTCCTTATTACATAGCCTCTGTGGGAGCACCTGCGTGTCCAGGGAGCCTGGTTCTTCTTCCAGGGCTCATGAGATCGGGCCTTCTCGGGGCAGTGCCCAAGTGAATCACCTGCTGCCCCTCTTCTGAATGCACCCTCAGGCCCGTGGGGGATCAGGAAAAAGGAACAGCAGCCTCCTCCCATAACCCCTACCGGTTCCCCCGCACCCCTTCTGTTTCTCGGTTAAGAGGCCCTGTCGGCTCCTCTTGTCCTCCATTGCAAAATGGGCATGAATGAAGACACCTGGCCTTTCCTATCCCACGCGTGCTTCTGAGGATCAAACGAGATCCAGGACGTGAAAGTGCGCTGCAGCAGGGAAAGCTCTGAAAACGCATTATTGTCAGCAACATTGTCGTTAAATCATAAGTTCCTATTTCAGTTCATTTATGGCGTGCGCCAGGCCCTGACTGTGGGAAATAAGATGGGCATGGTGGCTGCACACTTGGAGTTTACAGTCTGTGTTTCTTTGGTTTATTACTATTGTTACTATTGATTAAATTAACATGAACTATAATTTACGTGGTATCTAAGAATAAAATAACATTAACAATAGCTATGAACAGAGTGCCTACGGTGGATTACATGCTCAATTTATAAACAGTAATAGCTAATTTATTTGAATGCCTATGTATTTTGCAAATATTATGTAATTAATTCACAGGAAACCAATAGGTAGGTATTTACAGATGAAGCCTTTGAAGCTGATAACTGGCTGAAGGCCTTATTTCAAATACGTGGCAAAGCCCAGTTCTAAAAGATAAATCCATTCTTTTCACTGTGCCACTAAGAACTGCACCATCAAAAGATTTTTGTCTGTCTCCATGTCATTTGGGGCTGTTGTAGGGGCAATCCTGAATTTTATATGTGAAAAATTGAACATAATATCACCTGATTGGCATTTCACTCAGTCTGTAACTTTGGATCTCTTCTAAGATCCAAACTTTTTGAAATTTAGTAGGAAAAATAAGATCTTCCCAAAATAATAAAATTATCGAAAGCTTTCAGATTCTTTGGAGAATTAAATCAAAGAAATGTGGTGGACATTTGTTCCCCTAATAAATATGTTGGCCCCAAATTTCTGTTATGCACCCAGAAGCTAATTGAGCTCATTCAACAGCAGGCATTTTTCAGGATGTTTGCTATATCTGTGCTCAGAATCTCAGGAGCCTGTGACACCTACAACAGAATATGACCCTCTTGTACCCGTGTAATTATTAAGAACACTCTCTTTTACTCTCAAAATGGTCCAGGTTTGGACAATAAATTATACAGCCATCCTACCAATAAATCATGGGGGTAAAGAAAATTTCCTACCTTCTTTGAAATTAAAAAACAGAAGGAGAATATTGGACTAACCTTCTTATCATAAATTACCATGAAAACTGGACAAAATAGATGAACCAACTATTTACACATACTGGACAACAGTCAGCTCAGGACAGTGAGGTAAGCACTATGATTGCCCAGATTTCCTTCCATAGGCATTTTCCAAACCTCAGTGCAGATATGGAGAATCCAGACAGAGCACAGTAGTCTCACTGAACAGAGACAGAGGTCAGATTTCAGAGAGACTGAGACAACCAGAATTTGTAGGGGAAAGTACTGGAAAGAAGAACGTTACATGGTGAATGAGTTCTATAAATCTGCATGGGGGCCAATGAGTCTTTGACACGCATAGGACAAGACTCCACAGTCCAGGCAAAGAACAACTGCTGGAGCGCTATTAGTTCAACAGCTACAGGAGCTTGCACAGGGCTGGGAGATATCTGAGTTCTCCAGAGTGCTGAGACCTGACACAATATCAAGGATATTTAATAGAGACTCCAGAAGGATCAGACCTTAAAAGTAGGGTCAAATTAGCCTAAGGGTAAAGGTTTTCCTTGTCTCACACTAATAAAGCCTTTGTTGAAAAAGCTTTTACAGAATAAACCTAATCTTCCAGAAAATTAACTACCTGTAAGAATAAAATTTAACGTTTTAAAGAAAGACCACAAGAATCAGACTTTCAAAGATTTAGCATCCACAATGTCCAGAATATAATTTAAAAATTACTAGCCTATGGGGGCTGGCCCCGTGGCTGAGTGGTTAAGTTCGCGCGCTCCGCTGCAAGCGGCCCAGTGTTTCGTTGGTTCGAATCCTGGGCGCGGACATGGCACTGCTCATCAAGCCACACTGAGGCGGCGTCCCACATGCCACAACTAGAAGGACCCACAACGAAGAATATACAACTATGTACTGGGGGGCTTTGGGGAGAAAAAGGAAAAAATAAAATCTTTAAAAAAAAATTTACTAGCCTATGAAGAATCAGGAAAATATGACCCACAATCTGTAGAAAAATAAATCATTAGAATAGACCCAGCAATAAGATAAATGATGGAAGAAGTAGAAAAAGACCTTAAAATACCTATCATAAATATCTTCAAGGATTTAGAGGAAAACACAAATATAATGAGAAGACAGATGGAAACTATAAAATGGAAATAAAAGAAAACTCTAGATCTTAAATATATAATTTCTGAAACGGAAAATTCAGTGGATGAGCTTGATAGAAGATTAGCTACTGTAGAAGAAAATATTAGTGATTTTAACATGGCGTGATAAATTACCCAAACTAGAGCAATAGAGAGAAAAGGCTTAGAAACTCAACTGTGCCTCAGTGAACAATGTCAAGTGATACTTGCACTCCCAGAAGGAAAGGAGATGGGGTGGTGGGCGAGGAGAAAATTTGCTGAATTATAGCTGGAAATTTTGCAGATTTAATGAAAAACATCAATCTGCAGATCCGTAAGACATAATGAATTCCAAGAAGAATAAACACAAAACACACATCAAGGCATATCTTAATCAAATTGCTGAAAAACAATGATAAAGAGACTATCTTAAAAGCAGTCAGAGAGGAAAAAAGACAATACATATAGAGGAATGAAGATAAGACTAATCATTGATTTCTCGATATAAACAATGCATGCCAAAAGATAATGGAATGACATTTTTTAAATGTTGAATGGAAAGAAAAAAATGACTGTATTATTAAATTCATTATTAATGACTGTATTATTAAATTATTAAATTAAATCTGTATTATTAAAATCACTTACAAAAGCATAAAAAATATGAAATACCTAGGGATATGTTTAATAAAATATAGTTAGGATCAGTATGGTAAAAATAAAAAAAAACTGGTTCTGGTAAAAATTAAAGAAGATCCAAACATTCATGGACTGGAGTACTCACAATTAATAAAATGTACATTTTCCATAAATTGATCTATGTAGTCAAAGCAATACACATGAAAATCTAAGCAGCTATTTTTTTTTTTAAAGAAGCTGAAAAGCCAATTCTAAAACTTGTGTGGAAATACAAAATAACTAGAATAGCCAAAACAATTTTGAAAACGAACCAATTTGGAGGGCTTTTAATACCTAATTTTAAGACTCATTATAAAATTACAGGAATCAAGACAGTGTGCTATTATAGTAAGGATAGACATAAAGACAAATGAAAGAGAAAAGAGAGTACGTGTGCATGAGCGTGTCTGTGTGTGTGTGTTCAACTGATTTTTGAAAAAGGTACCAATAATATAATTCAGTGGAGAAAGAAAGGAAGTCATTTCAGCTAAGGGTTAATGTGCTGGAAAAACTAGATATCCCCAGGGGAGAAAATGAATCTTAACCTCTACCTCTCACCTACACAAAATAAACTCAAAACGGAACATAGACCTAAACGTAAAAACTAAAACTATAAAATGTCTAGGAGAAACCTGGAAGAAAATCTTCACCTTCTTGTGATAGGCAAATATTTCTTAGACACAATACAAAAGTACTAGCATAAGAGAAAAATGTTGACCAATTGGATTTCATCAAAATTCAAAACTCTAATTTTCAAGAAACATTGTTAAGAAAAAGAAGTCAAGGGGCTGGCCCGGTGGCCGAGTGGTTAAGTTCGCGCGCTCCGCTGCAAGCGGCCCAGTGTTTCGTTGGTTCGAATCCTGGGTGCGGACATGGCACTGCTCATCAAGCCACGCTGAGGCGGCGTCCCACATGCCACAACTAGAAGGACCCACAACGAAGAATATACAACTATGTACTGGGGGGCTTTGGGGAGAAAAAGGAAAAAATAAAATCTTTAAAAAAAAAGAAAAAAAGAAAAAGAAGTCAAGCCCCATACTAGGAAAAAAAAAATTCACAATACACAGATCTAACAAAGGACTTGCGTCCAGAACAAACACAAAGAACACTTACAACTCAACAATAAGAAGACAAGCCATTTTAAAAATGGGTAAAAAATCTGAACGGCCACTTCACAAGAGAACAAAACACGTAAATATACATATACATACATATATATGTATATGGCCACACAATAAGCACAAGAAAAGTTGCTCAATATTATTTAGTAGCCAGGGAAATGCAAATTAAAAGCAAATCAGCTCCCAAGTCCTGATGAGAACAGAGAACAACCACTATTCTCATACGTGATGGGTGGTGGAACCATTTGGGAAACAATTTGGCAGTATCTTATAAAGTTGAACATACACTCGACATATAATACAATGATTCCACTCTTAGATGTTTACTCAAGAGAAACGAAAACATACGTCCAGAAAAAAAGAAACTTACATCTGAATGTTCATAGCAGCTTCATTCACAATATCCCCAGAGTGGAAACAAACCAAATGTTGTTGTCAAAACCTGAATGATGTTATCATCAGGTAAATGGATAAACACACTGTGGTATATTCATATCATAGAATACTATACAACCATAAAAAGGAACACAGATAAGTCTCAAAAACAATATGCCAAGCAAAAGCAGTCAGCCACAAAAAAGAGTACGTATTGTGTGATTCATCACATGACAATCTAGAACAGGCAACCTGAGTCCATAGTCACAGAAACTGGATCAGTGGTTGCTTGGAGGGGGATGGGATGAGGTGGGGAAATTGACTTGGCGACCCACGTGGAACTTTCTGGAGGGGATGGAACTGTTCTATGGCAGGATGGTTACATATTTGGCAAAACTCAATGAACTGAAGATTTAAAATGGGTGTGTTTTATTACATCTAAATTACAACTCAATAAAGTTAAAGGTTTTCTTAAAATAAAAGGGAAAGGGAGGAAAAGAAGAAAAAAGTTACTGAACACTATACAGCTATGAAAAAGAATAAGGTAGACAAATATTTCCGAATTTAAGGATATATAATACTGAGTGAACAATGAAAGTTGTTGAATAGTGCCATTGATCTCAGATGTTTTTTAAACAGTAGACCCTTTCTCTCTCTCTCTCCATATACACACATATACAGTTTCTATACACCCAGAGAGAGCGGAGACAGAGCAAAGCAAGTCAGTGATTACTCTGCAGAGCATCAGAGAGGGGAGGGGGCTTTTATTTCCACTTTATGCCCTTCTCTATTTCTCAAATTTTTAACGAGCCTGTTAGTTTTAAAATAAAGTGATTTTGAAAACCCTAATGCCCTCAAAGACCTGCTTTCTGCTCTCTAAATGATACAATTAAAATACAATAAAATAGGAGGACATCTATTTTTTCTGAGTATTTTTATTATTCATACTTATGATATGTGTAGAAACCTCCACTTTTTTATTGCGATAAAATATATATAACATGAAAATTACCATTTTAACCAATTTTAAGCACACAGTTCAGGGACATGAAGTACATTCCTATCGTTGAGCAGCATCACCGCTATCCGCCTCTGGAACTCCTTCAGCCTCCCCAGCTATACACTCTGTACCCAACAGACAACAATTCTCAATTCTCCCCTCTCCCCAGCCTCTGGCAACCACTAATTGACTTTCTTTCTGTGTGAATTTGACCATCTCAGGCACCTCATATAAGTGGAAATGATATGTGTCCTTTGTGTCTGTCTTCTTTCATTAGCATAATGTCTTCAAAGTTCACCCATGCTGTAGCATGCATCAGAATTTCCTTCCTTTTTATTCCATTGTCTGTATATACCACATTTTATTTATCTATTCAAGCATCCATGGGTACTTGGGTTGTTTCCATCTTTTGGCTATTGTGAATAATGTCGCTGGGAACATTGTTGTACAAATATCTGCCTGAATCTCAGTTTTTCTGGGTACAGACCTAGGAGTGGAATTGCTGGGTCAGATGATTATCCTGTTTAATTTTTTTTCCTCATCTGTAAAATGGGTAAGATCATCTCTGTTCTGTCCACACCCATGGGGCTATGAGAACCAAATACAAAACCCCTTTATAAGTCGTTAAACATCACATTCATGTAAGAAGTCACGAGAAAGCTTTTATGAGGGAGAGTACAATCCTAAAAATATGTATAAATAATTTTTAAATAAAAGTTAGGAATCACAATGAAGATTTATTGAATGTCTACGTGTGCCAAGCCCTGATCTAAGCGTTTTACAGGTGTTAGCAAAATTGAGCCTCATACCAATCTTGTGAAGTAGTTGTTATGTTATCATTTTACACGTGAGAAAACAGAGGCACAGAAGAGCTACACAACTTGCCCAAAGTCACACAGCTAGTAAGCAGGAGAGTGAGAAACAACTTCAAGTAGTAACGAACTTCCCCGCGTGAGAGTTCTTTCAACAGTTAGTAGGTTCTATCATAATTTACAATTACAAATTTTGAAAGAAAAAGTGCATTTATATTATTTCAAAGCCTCGTGAGTAGTCAAGGAAATGCAAAGGGAAATAAATCCATTCTTATAAGTGCTACATATGTTTCCCCATAAATCACTTCTACTTTGATTCCGGAAGGAAAGAGAGAAGAGTCCAGACTTTTTTTTTTTTTAACTTTTCATTAAGATTATGATAGTTTACAACCTTGTGAAATTTCAGTTGTACATTATTGTTAGTCATGTTGTGGGTGCACCACTTCACCCTTCGTGCCCTCCCCCCAGCCCTCCTTTCCCCTGGCAACCACCAATCAATTCCCTTTGTCTCTTCCACCTATGAGTGGAGTCATACAGAGTTCGTCTTTCTCTATCTGGCTTATTTCACTTAACATAATACCTTCGAGGTCCATCCATTGTTGTAAATGGGACAATTTTATCTTTTTTATGGCTGAGTAGTATTCCATTGTATATATATACCATATCTTCTTTATCCAATCATCAGTTGATTCCACGTCTTGGCTATTGTAAATAATGCTGCGATGAACATAGGAGTGCATGGGACTTTTGGAATTGCTGCTTTCAAGTTCTTTGGATAGAAGAATCCAGACTTTTTAAGTACCAACATGGTAGGTATCACAAAAACTAGCTTTGGAAAAGATTTTGACCTCCCTTTTACCTGAGGGGACTGGGCAAGGGGGTGGATGTGGGGCACATGGAGGGTGAGGAGTAACGGCTGCCACTGGCGTCCACACAGAGCAAAGAGAAAGCAAAGGAAAGCTACACTCAGAGGCATGTGCGACCAACATGAGACACACCATATTTCTGATGAGGTCTTCATGCCTTCTTTGTCTTCAAATGAAAACTGAAGCCATGAAATTCCTTTTTTGTTAACGTTAAGATATGGTAATGCCAAGCATTCATGACCACAAGCATGGAAAATTGATGAAATTACAGTCTGTTCAGGGAAATAATATGGTGATGAGAGAAAAAGTCTTTGCCTGTGTCAGGATCCCAGTGGCAGCTTTTTGAAACACGTGAACATTTTCTTCCCCTTCTACTGGAAAACATCCCTTTGTATGATATGCCAAGCAGATGCTTGTGGAAAAAGGTCAAAGGGAAAAAGAGAATGACAAATAATTGAGATATTTTTGAGGGCCTGTAAGTCAGTGAGCATTTCATTAGGATCATTTCGGCAATTTTCTGCTCTCAAAGAAGCAGCCAAATTGAAATCATATCCTTCTACTTAATGAGCAAAAGAATGTGATTATGTTGCCATGACATTAAGATTCGAGACGGTCATGTGACGGGTATGAAGAAAGTCAGAGTTAAAGAATCTAAGTAAAATTAACCTGGCCCTTTCCCATGAATGCTTTTCAGCAGAATACATTTAAAAATCACTTCTTTATGAGCTAAGAACAGGCACAACTCAAAGATCAGAGGACTGCATTTCTGGCATAGGCTATATTGAAGTCTCAAGCAACTGAAAAAAGTATTGTCGTACCTAATCATAGAGTACTCAGCTTCCATCTTAAGTGTCATCTCCCAAGGTTCAAGGCTACGTAAGTGCACCAGTTAGTTTCTGCTGTTTAACAAGTCAACCCAAAACTCTGTGGCTTAAACAACACCCATTTATTAATTCTCACGAGTTATGCCGATCTGGATGAGAAGTGGCTGATCTTAGCTGGGCCTCCTCACATGGTCAGCTGGTGTGTCGACTGCGGGTTGACTGGTCTAGGACGGCTTGGGCTGGCATGACTTTGCTCTGCTTCCACATGCTGGCTCATCCTCCAACAGGCTAGTCCAAGTTCATTTTTGTGGCAATGGCAAAGTTCCGAGAGAAAGAGTAGAAGCAATCAAGGCCTCTTGAGGTCTAGGCTGAGAACTGGCCCACGGTCTCTTTACCACACTCTCTTGGCAGGAAAATAAGACATAAGGGCAGTCCAGAGTCAAAGGGTGGGGAAATAGAGTCCATCTCTGGATGGGAAGACCTGAAAAATAACATTACCATGGGGGAGAATGGAAGCCCACTATAATTTTCTAATTAGAAATGGATTGCCCCCAATTTATAAACAGATTAGATCCCAAAGTGCACTGGTACTCCATTGTTTGACTCTCGGGATACATATTCCTAAGGTGACAAATGTTAGGTTAGGTTCCCAAGTTAATGAATGAGTCTACTATCCATAAGGTTGAAGAAACAACTATACCATGGCAATGTAACACAAAAATAATGTCGTTGCCAGGGAAAGACAAACACCGTACGATTTCACTCATGTGTGGAAGATTAACGCATGGCAAAGAGAACAGATTAGCAGTTACCAGAAGGGAAGGGGGTTGGGGCTAGGCATAAGGGGTGAAGGGGCACATGTATATGGTGACAGACAAATAACAGTGTACAAGTGAAATTTCACAATGTTATAAACTATGATGATGTCAATAAAATAAAAAATAATAATAATGTCATTGCTAGGAAAACAACGACAAAGAGGAAATCAACAGTATTAAATCAGAAATGACTTTTCATTTCTTAGATAAAAGTGCCTAGAAAAGCAAGTGTTGTTAGAAGAGGATGACTACGTGGATATTCAGAGTCACTGGGATAGCAGGTGACCTGTGAGAAACCTTGTCTCCAAGGCCTTCTTCACTGTCTACTGCCCCCACCATTCCCTCCCACCAAACATACGTGGTTGGGATTCTAAACCCCCACCCCACGCCAATCCCATTCTTGTACGTAGTACTGCGAGATTCAGGCAATCGTAGAAACGTTTAGGCTGGAGCCTTGATTCCAACGAAGATTTTTTGTGATAATTCTGGAAAGAACTTCTGTTCATTTTCAGGTGCTTAGAACTTAATTTCATTTATGCCTTTTCTTGAAAGTTATTTTTTATGACACATTTCAAACACACATATAGAAAAATACAGAGAATCAGATGACACAGTCCTGTAACCACCGTTCAGCTCTATGAGATCCTAAAATGGTGGTGACGTTTGCTGTATATTTCTTTCAGAGAAATAAAACGTTACTGATGCAATTGTGCCTGTGCGTCCCTCCCTGATCGCATCCTTCCCATCATGCATCTCTCTCCCCCTCCTCCTCTGAAGTAACCACTAACTGGAATTTTTTTTTTCATTTATCATTCCCATGAATATTTTATACTTCTTCTTGTGTGTGTATTCATAAACAACACACAGCTTTGTCTTACAAGTTTTAAACTTTATATAAATTGCTATCATATTGTACCTATAAATCTGCACATTTTTCACTCAACATTTTAAAAAGGTTTTTCTGTGTTGAAACACAACACTCTAGTTTACTAATTTTCAGGGTTAAATAGTTTTCAATCGTGTGACCTGCACCAGATGTATGTTTCCATTCTCCTATTTTTAAATGGTTTTTATTTAATTAATTTTTGAGGTCACATTGGTTTATAATATTATATAAACTTCAGGTGTACATCATTATATTTCAATTTCTGTGTAGACTACATCGTGTTCACCACCCAAAGTCTAATTGCCATCCGTCACCATATACATGTGCCCTATTACCCCTTTCACTATCCCCCTTCCCCCTTCCCCTCTGGTAACCACCAATCTATTCTCTGTACCTATGTGTTTGTTTGTTGTTGTTGTTGTTGTTTTTATCTTCCACATGGGTGAAATATACAGTATTTGTCTTTCTCCGTCTGACATATTTCACTTAGCATAATAACCTCAAGGTTCATCCATGCTGTCACAAATGGCAAGATTCATCTTTTTTATGGCTGAGTAGTGTTCCATTTTATATATATCTATATATATCTCACATCTTTATCCATTCATCCCTTGATGGGCACTTAGGTTGTTTCCAAGTCTTGGCTATGGTGAATAATGCTATGATGAACATAAGGGTGCGTATATCTTTTCAAATTAGTGTGTTTGTGTTCTTTGGATAAATACTCAGAAGTAGAATAGCTGGATCATATGGTATTTTTACTTTTTAATTTTTTGAAGAATCTCCATACTGTTTCCATAGTGTCTGCACCAGTTTACATTCCCACTAGTAGTGTATGAGGGTTCTCTTTTCTCCACATCCTCTCCAACACTTGTTATTTCTTGTCTCTTTAATAACGTCATTCTGATAGGTGTGATGTGATACCTCATTGTGGTTTTGATTTGCATTTCCCTAATAATTAGTGATGTTGAACATCTTTTCATGTGCCTGTTAGCCATCTGCACATTTTCTTTGGAAAAATGTCTGTTCAGATACTCTGTCCATTTTTTCATCAGGTTGTTTGGGTTTTTTCATTGTTGAGTTGTACGAGTTCTTTATATATTTTGGATACTAACCCCTTGTCAGATATATGATTTGAACATATCTTTTCCAAATATTTAGGTTGTCTTTCCTTTTTTTTTTTTTTTTTTTGATGGTTTCCTTTGCTGTGCAGAAGCTTTTCAGTTTGATATAGGCCTATTTGTTTATTTTTTCTTTTGTTTCCCTTGCCTGAGGAGACATGATATTCAAAAAGATACTGCTAAGACCAATGTCAAAGACTGTACTGCCTATGCTTTCTTCTAGGAGTTCTATGGTTTCACATCTTACATTCAAGTCTTTAATCCTTTTTGAGTTGATTTTTGTGTATGGTGCAAGATAATGGTCCCCTTTCATTCTTTTGAATGTGGCTGTCCAGTTTTCCCAACACCATTTATTGAAGGGACTTTCCTTTCTCCATTGTATGTTCTTGGCTCCTTTGTTGAAAATTAGCTGTCCATAGATCTGTGGGGTTTTTTACTTGGCTTTCAATTCTGTTCCTTTGATCTGTGTGTCTGTTTTTCTGCCAGTACCATGCTGGTTTGATTACTATAGTTTTGTAGTATATTTTTAAATCAGGGAACGCAAATCAATCAACATGACACACCACATTAACACAACGAAGAATAAAAATCGCATGATCATCTCAATAGATGCAGAGAAAGCATTCAACAAGATACAACATCCATTTATGATAAAAACTCTGAATAAAATAGGACAGAAGGAAAGTACCTCAACATAATAAGGGCCATATATGACAAACCCACAGCTAACATCATACTCAACAGTATTAAACTGAAAGCCATCCCTCTGAGAACAGAAGCAAGACAAGGGTGCCCACTCTCACCACTCTTATCCAACATGGTACTGACAGCTTTAGCCAGAGCAATTAGGCTAGAAAAAGAAACAAAAGGAATACAAATGGGAAAGGAAGAAGTAAAACTGTCACTATTTGCAGATGACATCATTTACATATAGAAAACCAAAAACTATTAGAAATAATAAACAAACACGGTAAAGTTGCAGGGTACAAAATCAACATACAAAAATCAGTTGCGTTTCTATATACTAAAGATGAACTAGCAGAAAGAGAAGTCAAGAATACAATCCCATTTACAATCACAACAAAAAGAATAAAATACCTAGGAATAAATTAGGAAGTGAAAGACCCGTACGCTGAAAACGATAGAACATCATTGAAAGAAATCAAAGAAGACACAAAGAAATAGAAAGATAGTCCATCAGAAGAATTAACATAGTTAAAATATCCATACTTCCTGAAGCAATCTACAGATTCATGCAATTCCTACCAAAGTTCCAACATTTTAATGGAAATGGAACAAAGAATCCTAAAATTTATATGGAATGACAAAAGACCCTGAATAGTCAAAGCAATCCAGAGAAAAAAGAACAAAGCTGGAAGTATTCATTCTCCTGTTGATGGACGTTTAAGTTGCTTGTCATTTTCTCTAATATAAACAATACTTTAATTAATATTTTTGTGCATATTTTATGCAATATATATAAGAATTTCTCTAGTGTACATGCCTAGAAGTGGCATATTTCTATATTTTATATGTCTTTCTGTATTTCACTTTCTATATTTTAGTGTCTGAGCATCTTCAACTGTATTAAATATTACCAAATTACTCCTACCAGCTGTGTTCAGGAGTTCATGTTGATTGACCTGTAGAATTGTCAGTTTTTCACATTTTGCCAACCTGATAAGTAGGGTAATATATCTCACTGTTATTTTAATTTTCCTGATTACTAGGGAGGTAAAATATTTTTTGTTTGTTTATTGAGCTCTCCATTTGTGAATTACTTGTTCATACCTTTTGTCCATTTATTATCATGTTTTCTTTTTATTATAGGTTCGTGCACTCAACAGGAATATAATTAACCATTTGTCACATAAATTGCAAATATTTTCTTTCATATTTAGCCTTTGACCAAGTTTACGGTATTTTTGTCTTACAGAATTTTAAAATTTGTATTCAGGCAATTGCAACAAAGTTTTCCCTAATTTTTTATCAAATGCAATTTTCCTGCTGCCCTAGATCCTTGATACTCAAAAAGTGGTCCACGGACCAGCAGCACCAACATCATCTGAGGATCATTGTTTAAGAAGCACTGTTGCAGATTCGTTCCCTTCTCACCTTCTCCCAGACTGCATCCCTTAGTCATCCCCTCCGTCTCTTGCGTCATCCGAATCTTCCTCTCTGTTAAATCTTTCCCATTATGATACAAGCACGTGCCACCTCAAACATTCTTTGATCCAAATTCTCTGCTAATGTATGCTTCATTTTTCTGTTCCTCTTTAGAGCAAAACTTTTCAAACCAGTTGTCTAGACGCACTGTCCCTCCCTGTTCATCTCGCAAACACTTTTCAGCCTACGTCATCTGCCTTCCACTTCCCACCACTCCACCGAAACTAACCTTGTCAAAGTCATCAGATCTGGGCTGCAGAATTCAAAGGCCATTTTATTTTTTAGTCATCATCTTATATGATCTCTTAGGAGCACTGGACCCCACCAACCGCACTCTCCTTGAAACATATTTCTCCCTTTGCTTCTGTGAAACTAGACTCCTGATTTTCCTCCTACTTCACTGGCTGTTCCTTCTGTGTCTCCTTTGCTGGCTAATCTTTTTTTCCCTAACTCCCTGCATATAAGAATGCCTCAAGGTTGGCCCTTGTCCCTTTTCTCCAGCTGTACTTTCTTCCCAGGTTATCTCAGCCACTCCCATGGCTTCAGATCAGAGGAGTACCAACGTCAGGGGAGCGGGAGCTGTCCATCCCTGCTCCAGGCAATAAGGCAGAGCATGGTCTGTCAAGATTTTTAAAACAACAAGACCAACTATATAGGGGTCTGATTTTTATTATCACCAAGTCTGGACAGTCATAAAATGCTCCTTCCAAGCGAGGTGGATCTTTTATTGATTTAAGTTCTAAACTTTTAAATAAAAGTTTTAATAAAAATACGTAAGCTTCAAATTAGCACATTTTTTATTACTTATTGTCTAATAAGCATTGTATTCTACATGGAAGTTAATTTGGAAAACGCCCATTTATGCGGTCAGCCGTTTCCTTCTCCCACAGGACACACGCAGACTCAGCATTATGCATTCGTTTTAAGAGAGGTTAGTAATAGTCTGAAATTGTCCAGTGTCATATCAGGTATAGTATATGTCTCTTGCCCTGTAGTACTATATCTTCCTGTGCTTAGGTAGTAGATTCAAGATAAATAATGACAGCACAGTGATTGTGAAAATGACAAAAACCATACTCGAGTTATTTCAATCTTGTTATTCTATGTGAACATTTGGAGTTTTTGTCTCCAAAATTTAAAACAGCGAAACTCAGTGTGAACTACAAGATGTAATATTTTTGTTGGTAAGTGTAAAATATAGTTTATACTTAAATATTTTCTTAAATTTGAATATCTTTAAAATGAAAATGTATTTCTTTTAATAGCTAATTTTTAATTTTAAAACTAAAGAACTTATCAAGAACATTTGAAAATTGCCAATTATTACATGATTGTATACAAAAAATATTTTGTTGTATAAAGGAGGGAATGTTAAAAAAAGATCCACTTTGGGGGTTAAGAATACTACATAAGCCACCACTTGAAATACTGATCTACGTATGCACGTCCAAATTTCTGTCTAGATCTCTCTCATCAGCTCCACGTTAATATATTGGAGTGGCTGCTTGACAACTCTACTTGGATGTCGCTCAGATATCTCAAAATTAATCCTCTAAATGGGCCTATTGATTTCCCCCGATCCACCCCAGCCTGGGCCTCCTTCCAGGCTTTTCAGTAAGTGACACCACCACTCTCCATCCAGTTGTTCAAGCCAAATTCCAGGTGACATTGTCAATTCATCCCTTTCCTTCGCTCTTCATACTCAAGTAATTCCCACGGGATTTCCACTAGCATCACTCTAGTTCAAATCATCCAGTGCCAAAAGCTCCCAGGTTCCCAGCACTGGCATCCGTCTCTCCCATTCATGCCTCCGGCATAGCCCCTGGATCAGTTGGTGTTGACTCCTCTCAAAATCTTTCAATGACTTCCAGTTGCGGAGCATCATTACCATGGCCTGCAAGCCTCCGCAGTTCCTGCCCAGTGTCATCTCAGAACCCTTCCATCCTCATCGCTCTCTACTATCTGCAGAGGGCTTGTTTCTGATTTCAGATAGCCTATCCTTTCCCCAACTCAGAGCCTTTGCACTTGCCCTCTCCTCATCCCATAGGAGCCCGGATGGCCTTTCCTCAGCTTTTGCAAGGGCTCATTCACTGTCGCCTTCAATTTGTATTTTAAATGTCGCTTCTTCAGAGCAGCTTTCTTTGACCCTATTTATACCCCTTATGGACTTCACAATTGTAGTGTTTACTTGGCTCTTAGTTAATAGTTTATCTCCCTCATTATACTGTAAGCCCCAACAGAGCAGGTCTGCTTGTTCACGCCTGTATCTCAGTGACCAGCACAGTGTGCCTACACATTGGACAGTGTGAATCCTTGGTGAGAGTGAATTAGGCGACTCTCCCCTCCTGCTCTGCATCTATATGATTCCTGCAGAAGCTGTACACTCTTACGTGACACCCCCTGACGGGTCCAAGAGACTACAGCTGGCTCCCATGGAAACTCTGAGCCTCTCCTCAGTTTTGGCTTTTGGAACTGGGATTGAGAAAGAGTCACTCAATCCCTCTCAGGTAGATAAAATTGCACCATAAAACTCAGGGGCTATCGATGACTGTTTTTCATCATGTGGCCCAGAAAAACAGGGACAATAAATTGGCAGAGAGATAAATAAAGCAGATGTGCATATGGGCAGTAAATTCAAGAGACAGAGCGCATCCTGATGGCATTCTCATGCCTGGTTCCAGGTGTTCTGAGGTCCTGCTGCAGCCCTGTCCTTGGCATCTACTCGACACAGCAGAATCCACATACTAAACACCCATTTTGCTTAAGTTTATTCAGATTGAGTTGCTCTCACTTGAAACCTTAAAAATGCCAAAAAAGCACAAATTTTTGGTCAAAAAGTCACATGGATAAATGATGGCTATCCATTGCTATGCCCATCAAGTGAGAAGGTCAAGAAGGTCATGTTAAGCAAGTGGACATGTCAATGTCACTTTGAAAAAAAGACATTGACAATCTGAACTGGCATTTACCAGCCAAAAAAGACAGTGAAAAAATGAAATAAATGACCAAAGGATTCACTGGGAAGAGTCCGGAGTGATGAGGCAGGATGATAGGGAGCAGGTAAGAAGGTGGCCTCAGAGAGAAGGGAGATGCTGACAGAGAGGGCAGGGTGTGAGCACGTGCACTGTGGATTGTGTCAGGCATGGCAATCAGGTCAGAAAAGCTAGTGAAGTGTGTGTAGAGAAGAAATGGGTGGGAAGGATGCTGGAAAGGGAAGACGCCATCAAGGAGGGCCTTGTGTTCTAGGCTTAGGAGTCTGGTCTTCATCCTCTGGTCCACAGAGCCACTAAGGAGATTGAAGCCAGAGAGTGTCCTGGTTTGGGATGGTGGATGGATTGGAGGAGGCCAGGCCTGGAAACAGGGAGCCCAGTTAGGAGTCCAGGTCGGGGCTGGTGGAGGTCTGAACCAAAGCAGTGGCCAAGGGGACTGAAATTGAGTGATGTTTAAGGAGGAGAATGGAGATGATTTGGAGACCAGAGGTCCCTGTTTGCCCAAGACAATTTCAGTTTACATCTGTTGTCCTGGCTTAATTATTGACAGTGCCCTTGCACTTACAGAAGTGTCCTGATTTGAGGATAAGTTACATGTTTACCCTCAGGGTAGGGTATGAAGGAGAGAGAAGAGTCTAGGATGTCCTTTGGGATCTGGCTTGGACAACCACGAGCTTCATGGTTCTAGTCACGAGTGTAGAGAGTACAAATGGAGCAGGTTTGGGCCAGAAAATAACAAGATTATCACACACTGACTTTAAGATGCTTGTGGGACATTTTGATGAAATTATCCAGTAAATAGTTTAAAATATACTAAAATATAATACATAGAATGTTGTGACTCAAAAGACCCTAAGAGACTTTGGGATCACCTGTCATTGTTGCACAATTCTTTCCCCTAGAATTTTCCTCCAATCCTCAAATGTGTGCAGCTCTACATGAAATGCAAAGTCACTGATAGAAAGTTGAGGGTCCATCCAGGACACCTGCAGAGAGCAAGACCAATGGATTTTACCGATTTCCACTGACAAGGGAATTAGGTTTCTGCTACCAAATCCTTTCCCAGTGGAAACCCTCCTGCCTTGGACGGGAATATTTCACAGACGTGTCAGCACCCCTAGGCTCCCAGAGAAGGGATTTAAGTTATACACACTAAGTCAATAAAGGAACTTTTAATTTTTCATCTAGTCATTTGATACCAAAACATACCAAAACAGAAAGTAGAAATGTTCACAGACTGTGATTGCAAACCACTTTCCTCATTCTGGATTTAAAATTAAATGAGAAGAATAACCTAAGATCAACTGAAAACTAGCTTCTCTCATGACCTCCACCGCACACTCTATGGCTTCCTAAAATTTAGCATGCTTCCTTAACTCAGCCCCAACCCTCCAAGACACACACACACACACACACACACACACACACACGATACTGATACTTGGGCTGAACTTCAGCAAAGAAACAATTTGTCACAGCAGCAGCTGAAACAAGAAGTGTCAGCAAGATTGATTAGACTTCTTATCACAGGCTCCAGCATCCATCAGAACCACGGTGACTGCCTTCTTCTTACAGCGTGGGCTGGGGGTGGTAACCAGCCAGAACCTGTCAGCCCTGCAAGCCAGTAACACTCACTCTCGCCGGGGCCATTGGAGACAGCCCAGCCCAGCTCAGCCCCTGCCAACTGCTTCTCCCTCCAACATGACCCTGCTGCCCATCATGCCCTATTACCAGCCTCATTAGGCTCCATTTACGCCTGTACAATCGAAACATCACACAGCAGCACCATCATAATTGATTAAGGAGCCCTACCAATGAGTTTTGCTTGAAGAAATGTTTTTTTGAATCCCAGTGGTGCACCCTTGACAGGGAGGGCATAGAGTCGTAAAGAGCGTGCCCACTTCTCTCTTGTCTTTCCTTGGTTGAGGTTTAGAGGGAAGGAGACCATGCAAGGAGGACGAGAAACACCTTATAGAGTCGAGTGGAAAGCGCAGGAGCTTAGGGACACTTAGCACAGATGCTCCGCCATTGACAAGCTGTGTGACCACAGGCAAGTCCCTTCACCCTTCTGATTCCTGGTTTCCAAGCCAGAAGTCTGCGGGCAGTTCTTCCTCTCTTCGTTCTTCAACCACCCCAATTTCCAACATCTTTAACATCTGCCCTGGTTTAAGCTTCTGTTTGTGTCACTCCAACTTAAAATCATCCATTGGCTTCCCAGTGATTGTAGGATAAAGACCCACCTCCCCAGCGAGGCATACAGCCTTTTAGGATCTTGGCCCTATAACAGAAATAGGCAAATGATGGCAAAATCAGCTGGACTTTCTTAACATTGATCTCTCTCCTGCATTATCCCACATCTGACTCCATGGCCTCTGGGTTCTGTGGTCTACTATCATGGCTGGATCCCGCCCATCGTTTAGTACCTAGATGCCCACATATACCTTCCCACTTTTGGCTTCAGGATCCCTCTACAATCTTAAAAATTATTGAGAACAAAAAGAGATTTTGTTTATCTGCATTATATCTGTCCGTTATTACTCTATTAGAAACTAAAATTGAGAAATTTTAAAAATATTTATTAATTCGATATTCTGAAAAACTATAACTTGTTAACAGATTTGGGTAAAAATAACTATATTTCAAAAACAAAAAATTAAGGAGAAGAGTAACATTGTTTTGCATTTCTGCACATCTCTTTTAATGTCTGGCTTAATAGAAGACAGCTGGATTTTCATAGCTACGTCTGCATTGAATCTGTGGTGATATCACATGTCATATAGCTTCTGGAAAGCTCCACCATACATTTGTGAGAGAACAAGAGTGAACAAATCAAACAGCATCTTAGTATTATTATGAAAATAACTTTGAACCCCTGAAAAACTCTTGGAAGCCCCCAGGGTTTCGAGGTCACATTTTGAGAATCTCTGATCTAGTCTGAGCAGGAGGAGTTCAGCGTCTTGAAATCAAGGACCGTGGCAGCAGTAGGGCCGCAGGGAACCACACAGACGTGCAATCAGGCAGGCCTGGATTGGAACCTCAGCCTTGCCACTAGGAAGCATGTTATGTAAGTTATGTAAGCCTCAGTTTACTCACTTCTAAAATGGGAACAATGCCATCTATTATAAAATAGTGTGTAAACATATATGCTTGCCACAGTGCCCATCTCGAGAGGGGGAGGGAGAGAGAGAGAAAGAAAGTCACTAAATGACCTTAAAAAGTCATGTGATGTTCTGACACTGTGGCTCTTACTATCTAGTTTGAAAAAAGAGGTAACAACATAAATAGTATATTCTAATATGATAGAGTATATTATAGCATGGTATGCTATGTACGGTATGGTATGTATGGTATGATATGGCCTGGTATGATATGTATGGTATGATATGGTATGCATGTTATAATATGGTATGATATGATATGGTATGATGTGGTATGCATATTGTACTATGGTGTGGTATGGTATGGTATGATATGGTATGCATGTTATAGTATGGTGTGATATGCACATCATAGTATGGTGTGGTGTGGTGTGGTATGATATAGTATGCATGTTATAGTGTGGTGTGGTGTGGTGTGGTATGACATGGTATTCATGTTACAGTACAGTGTGGTGTGTGGTATGATATGGTATGCATGTTATAGTATAGTGTGGTGTGGTTGGTATGCATGTTATAGTATGGTGTGGTGTGGTGTGGTGTGGTGTGGTGTGGTATGATATGGTATGCATGTTATAGTGTGGTATGGTGTGGTATATGGTATGCATGTTATAGTATGGTGTGGTGTGGTGTGGTATGATATGGTATGCATGTTATAGTATAGTGTGGTATGGTGTGGTATATGGTATGCATGTTATAGTATTGTGTGGTTTGGTATGATATGGTATGCATGTTATAGTATGGTGTAGTGTGGCATGGTATGGTATGGTATGCATGTTATAGTATGGTGTAGTGTGGTGTGGTATGATATGCATGTTATAGTACGGTGTGGTGTGGTGTGGTGTGGAACGATATCCTACCCCATCCCATCCTATCGTACAGTGGAAGCTCCTGCAGCCAGGACTGGTAGTTAGTCAGCTAATTCAAAGTGCACTTAAGGCGGAGGATCATGCGAATACCACACACTTACCTGAAGCATGTTATTTTAATCTAAAACACGTGTATGGACACCAGTCAGTCTCCTGCAATGGGGCCCATGCTTGTCTTTGAAGACGCGTCTTCCCACCGGTGTTCTGAATCGTCCTTCTTACACAAACCACACCCATAAGGCATCACTGACAATTTCCAGCTTCGCTTTTTTTAAGTGTAAGGAGAACTTAAAGGCACTTGGGAAGTAATCCAAGCACAAAATCTTTTAGATTTTTATTATTTTTCCCCAAATCCCCGGTTTTCTTTACTTGGATAGCAATTTGTTTTAGTGGTCAGCTTTGAGCTTAGTCCCAAGGCATCAAACTTAGTTTTTAGAGAAACGACAGCTCTCTTTCATTCTGCAAATAAATTTTGTTGATTTACCTCATATTTAATTAAATTATATCACTACAGTAGCAAGAACGACTGGAATAAACGGGTTTGGGATCAGACAACTCACTCTCGGCAAGCATACAACTCGACCAATGAGGGCAGACACACAGGTGTGTTACAGAGTGGCCACCAGCCAAGAGTGTTGGAGGGGCCTGGAGCAGGGGTCTGTATGTTTACGAGAGACCACGGAAAGCAGTGGTTTATCTAAATTAGTCAAGTGGCAATTGTTTGAGAGCCTCTCTAGATCTATAGGCACTGACACGGAAAGATATTAAAAACCCCGGATGAAAAATAACAGCTGCAGAACACTTAGTATAGTACGCCCCACTTAATTGAAGACAAACAAATCTCTATCTAGCCACACGTTGTGGACGCATAGAAAAAAGTCTGGGAGGACGCACACCGCATTCCCGGCAGTGGCTACTTTTGGGGCAATAAGAGATTTAAGATTGGAGTAGAAAGTGAATTTCACTTTTTTTAACCCTCTATATAATTCCATGATTGAATGTTTCTACAGAGATTATTACTTCTGTAATTAAAAAATAAATAAAAGAGCAAGGCAATCCCTTCCCCAGATAGTAAAATCAGGGGATGAGAAACAACCATGCTCAGCTGGGCCAGGCAAATCCAGCGGCAGCAGCGTCCGTCCCCGGGGCAGGCTCTGTCCACCTCATCCTGTGGTCTTCCCCATTTGGGCCCCCATGAGCCCAGGCCATCACTGCCACCTCTCACTGGGGTTACAGGCTGGCAGGGAAAATGACTTTTATCAACGAATTATACAAATGCACCTTGATAGGGGCTGGAAAGGAAAAGTGCTATGAGAACTTATAAGAGAGGGACTGAATGAGTAGGAACCAGCCCAGGTGAGGAGATGGGGGCAGGAAAAGCATTCCAAGTAGAAGGAACAGCATGTGTAAAGTCCTGGTGACAAGAAAGGTCACACACATTTGGGTATTTGAAAGAAGAGCAAGGTGACAGAATCAGAGAAGGAAAGAGGGGCAGTGTGGTAAGAGGAGCAGCCTTGCGGTCAGAGGGGCCTGGGGGTAGGAGCAGCTCATTCAGTCCTGTAGGTAATGCTAAGAAATTCAGTCTTTATTTTACGAGCAATAGGGAGCAACGAAAAAGTTTTAAACAACAGAGTGACGTGCTCAGATTTTTTTTCCACCGCACTGAGACACAAAAGAGTTCATACTGAACGATACCATTTCATAACTAGTGCTTAACCTTGAAGGGGAGGTTAGTGATCAGAATGGGGCCTGAGGGAGCTTCTGGAAGCTGGTAATGCTCTGTTTCTTGATCTGGATGTTGGTTGCATGGGTGGGTCCAGTTTGTGAAACTTCTTTGAGTTATACGCCTATGAGAAGTATACGTTTAAGGAATACTTATAAAGAGATGTAGAGAAGTCAGTGATTTGAGAGCATTTTAAGAGATGATGATGGGGAGCAGGGATGTGAAGGAGGGCTCCTAAATTTCCACACTGTGCAGTTTGATGGATAGCATACCATTCACCCAGAGAAAACAAAGACACCGGGGGAAGACCAAATCAGTGTTCGCTGACGCTGTTGTTGTTGTTTTAAGGGCAGGGGAAGTGAGGATGCACGGGATCAAACTTAGAAATGCTGACTCTGAGACAGCATGAAGACATCTAAATGGAGACGCTAGCAGGCTGTTGGACATACACGACTGGAGCTCAGAAGGGTTCTTTGTGCTGCACGTTCATCCTGGAGAGTCATTTGTGAAACTGAAACCGTGGCATAGACGCGGCCTCACTTAGGGGAGAGAATAGTCTAGGAAGAGAAGGGGGCTAAGAACCTAACGGAAGGCCAGGACTTGGTGGGGGAGGATGAGCCAGGACAGGAGAGAGAGAAGGAGCCGTCAGAGAGTGGAGGAAAAGCAGGCACGTTCTACCGGGGAAGCCAAGAGGAGAGACTGCTTTCAGAAGGAGAGTGTGCTCAGAGGGGCTTAGTGCTGCTGGGAAGTCAAATGAGATAAAATATTAACATGCTCACTGGAAAGAAATTATTCTTTGGACTTAGTGGCCCAGAGGTTGCTGGCCTCTTACTGTCTGTGCCAGTCAGCTTTACATGTCAATTTAGCTAGGTTACAGCACTCAATTATTTAATCAAACCCTAATCCAGGTGTTGCTGTGAAGGTGATTTGTAGATGTGGTTAAAATCTATAATCAGTTGGCCTTAATTCAGGACTACCCTCGAGAATGCGGGTGGGTTTCATCCAATTAGTTGAAGGCCCTAAGAGCAAAAATGGAGCTTTTCTGAAGAAGAAGGAATTCTGCCTCAAGATTACAGCATTAACTCCAGCCTGAGTTTTCAGCCTGCCAGCCTTCCCTGCAGATTTCAGATTTGCCAGCCTCCACAATCGTGAGAGCCAATTCTTTAAATAAATTATAAATGTACACATATATAGTTATATATACATATATATATACATGTACATATACATGTAAACACACATGTACACAGGGAGTAGGGAGAATTTGATGATGTCCATTATCATGATAGGTTTGTAGTTTCCAAATCAGAAAGGAGCAAGAAAAGTAGGCCAGGGGCTTTGACTACAATTCTGTAGGGCCTAAAATCACTGTAACATCCTCGGGTTGACTCCTTCTGTTGCTTCCTGCCTGTTCCCCACACCATCAGTCATAAACCATCCAAAGCCAGAGTGTGCCAGATAGTTTCAGATGCGGCATAAAGGGGCCGCAGAGCAGGGGCACCCCACTCTCTAGTTGCACTCAGCAAGGGGAGAATCCCACAGGGGAGAGGTGGGAGCAGCACGCAGAGTCACAGAGCAGGCTGAGTCCCCAGATCCACGCCAAGGGGAGAAAGCACACAGGCAGGCAAACTTCAAGCAAGGGCCTGCGATTCAGCAGGATGGCCTCTGCAGTCGCACCTTCCCCAAGAGTCCACGGGGTCCAGCACGGGTTAGGGGCACACAGAGACCGTCTGAATGCCCAGCACCGCCTCTCCCTCTGTGCTGACTTACAGGAGAATAAGCATCTAGCACAAAAAATGACGAACGAGGCTGACAGGTGTGCCCATGACAAATTTAAGCTTTCCCAAGCAGTCATTCTAAGAAAGCATTTATCTGTCAGGGCCACGGGGACAGCTCCAGCAGGTGACCCTTTCATTTTCCACTAATTCAATTTGTGTAGAAATAAGCATAGCTCATTGACTAGATCTGCCTTTCTCTTGGAGAGGAACTCGATATGGCTTGAAGTTGCTAACTTAATTCTCATCTCCTGTTACAGTCAGGAAGCTATATTTTTACTTGATTAAAATTAGGAAATCTGAGATCTGAAAAGACCCTTAGAATACATCAAGTTTAACCCCTTCATTTGATGGCGAGGACCTGGAAGGCCACAGAGAATGAGTGGTGGGGATCAGAAACCACACAGAGAGATCAATCCTGGGTGCTCTGGTAAACTTCCACAACGCATGGGGTCAGGTGAAGATGAGGACGGACGTTTGAGGGGTGACGGGGTGGATGCGCCAGTAGGAACGGTACTCTGGTGAGCTGGTCCAACCCCTCCCAGAAAGCCCTAGCACTATTTCCAACCTCTGCTTGAATACTTTCAGCGATGGGGGTCTCACTGTTTCATTAAGCAGACCCAAAACGAAAGGTTTTTAGCTTTGTTTTCCAGTAGAGTTAAATATGTTTCCTTGGAACTTCTACCCATAACCTCAGTGGTTCTTGCCTTGACTGAACATTAGGTTCCCCTGTGGAACTTCTCAAACGTCCTGATACGCAGGCTACACACCAGGCCAATCGAAGCGGAATTTCTGAGGGTAGAACCCAGGCATTAGCATTGCCTAAATCTCCTTGGGTGGTCCCAATGGGGAGCCAAGGTTGAAAACTGCTTCATTTGGCTCCGTTTCTGTATTAGTCTGCTTGGGCCGCTGTAACAAAATACTGCAGAATGGGGGGCTTCAACAACAGGAATTTATTTTTCACAGTTCTAGAGGCTGGAAGTCCAAGATCAAGGCGTCAGCAGGTTTGGTTTCTCCGAAGTTCTCTCTTCTTGGCTTGCAGATGGCGGCCCTCTCACTGTGTCTTCACATGGTCTTTCCTCTGCACGTGCGCATCCCGGTCTCTCTCTCTCTCTCTCTCCTTACCAGTCATATTGGATGAGGGCCCCACTCTTATGACTTCATTGAACCTTAATTACCTCGCATATCCATACATAGTCGCATTGGGGGTTAGGGCTTCAGATATGAATTTGGGGGTGAGGGGAGACACAATTCTGTCCACAACAGTTCTGCTCACTGACTAGAATGGGTTGAGTCACCCAAAGTGTTGTAACACCCCTGTGTGTCATGAGACGTCAGGTTGTGAGTGTGGCCAGTTGGATTCTGGGGCGTTCGGAGGCCCTGGGCCCCACCCCAGCTACCCAAGCATCCTGTGAAAGCAGCACCACCGAGAAGGGCCAGATGCCATGCCCAGCAGTCTCATGGACCCCAAAATCAGCAAACAAAATGAGCCATGTTGGGCCCTCACTGATGCGCCTGATGAATTGAGCCCGGCCAAGAATCTCTCCTTTGGCAGACACCTGCAGAGCCTCCACAGAGCAGCTGGAGGCCTTCCGGGCACCCGAGGAGCACAGACCACAGGCCAAAGGGATAGGCCACGCAGAAGTGGCTCAAGGCGGTGGCTTCTACCCTCTCCCTTCACATATATCAGACGATACATTGTGACAGAAGAGCTAGTGGCAGGCAAGCAGATTTTGCCATTTAGAGCTTCAACATTATTTTGAAATACTTGGCATTTAGGGGCCCAGAACGGTTCCTGGCACTTAGTAAGCCTCAATAAATGTTTGTTGAATGAACAAATAAATAAATGGAAATATTCAATTGGATTTGAAATCCATTCGAAATATTACCTGAGATTTCAACATTAAAAGTCCTTATGTTTAATTGCAGCTCTTGAAATTTTTGAATAGCTGGAAAATATTTCTAATTTTTTCTCCTGTGTGAAAAAAAAAGTTTTCAGGAATTTGAAGAGCTTATCATTAAACAGCCCTGATCAGAATTGTGAGTAGCTACTTCATGTTTAAAATGTGATATTAAAAAAAAGTCATGGGCCAGCCCAGTGGCATAGCGGTTAAGTTTGCTCACTCTGCTTTGCTGGTCCAGAGTTCACAGGTTTGGATCCCAGGAGCGGACCTATACAGTGCTTATCAAGCCATGCTGTGGTAGCATCCCACAAACAAAATAGACAAAGACTGGCACAGCTGTTAGCTCAGGGACAATCTTCCTCAAGCAAAAAGAGGAAGATTGGCAATGGATGTTAGCTCAGGGCCAATCTTCCTCATCCGCCAAAAAAAAAAAAATTATACAAAATAAAAAGTCATGGGGCCAGCCCAGTGGCACAGTGGTTAAGTTCACACGTTCCGACTTGGTGGGCCAGGGTTCACTGGTTTGGATCCCGAGTGCGCACATGACACTGGTTGGCAAGCCATGCTGTGGCAGGCGTCCCACATATAAGGTAGAGGAAGATGGGCACGGATCTTAGCTCAGGGCCAGTCTTCCTCAGCAAAAAGAGGAGGATTGGCAGCAATTAGCTCAGGGCTAATCTTCCTCAAAAAATAAATAAATAAATAAATAAAAAGTCATGTTCACTGAAGAAATGCTGTTCACTGTTCCCAAGCAATGTTCTGAAGCAAGTTCCTCCTTAAATTTTTTAGGAGATTTTATTTGAGAGGTGTTTTTAAAACATATTTGATATATCTTCCAAACACTTTGTATTTTATTTTTCTTATCACAATTACATAATATATGAAGAATATAGAATGAATAATTTCACCAAGCCTCATATAGACACTGCAAATGCCCTCTAGTTTACTCACTGTATCTTACAAATGTCATCATTTTTATATGTGTCATAACATGAGAAAAGTCCAGAAGCACTGCCTTCTACCTCTTTCAATGAACGTACCACCATCGAAATTACTAAGCCTAAATCCAATTTCTCTTTTTTCCTCATACATTCTAAATCCAATCCTTCAGCCACCCCAGTGTGGCTACTTTCAAAATCATCCCCTTTCTGCCCACTTCTTTCCATCTCCAGTGCTTCCACTTGGACCATCATCTCTTGCCTGGACGATGGCAAAAGACTCCTGCCTGGGCCCCCATTTCCTGCATTTCTTGCCCTTCTGCACTTCCTTCTCCACACGGCAGCCGGTGCGTCCTTGTAAGACCCTAATTAGATCATGGTATGTCTCCCCAGCTCCCTACTCAAAACCTTCCAATGGCCCTTCAAATAAAACCTAGACTCCTTCCTACGGCCTAAAGGGCTCTAATGATCTTGTCTTTGCCATCCTCTCATTTCTACTGCCCCCCCTCCCTTGCATGTAATACTCCAGCCACACTGGTCTTCTCTCTGATACCTGGGGGGAGAATATTCTAGGCCAAAGGTCAAGGCCAAGGGGAGATACCAGGCAAGCAATTAGGTAGATCTAAGTCTAGAGCTCAGGGTACACCTTTGGGAGGCTATGAGAAAGCCACAAGGCTAGACGAAATCATGGAAGTCAGTTGAGAAAGAGAACAGGGCTGGAGGCGGGCTGTGCCGCTCTCTCAACCCTTAAGGCCAGGGAGATGTCCAGGAACCTGTAAAGGGGACTGAGAGGCAGCAGCCAGTGGCATAGGAGAAGAACCCGGAGATCTGGAAGCCTTAGGAGCCCTCTGAGAAGCTTGTTAAAAATACACACTTTCTGAACTATACGCTGGAATTTTCAGTATGAAGATGCCCAGAATTTGTTTGTGTTTTTTTAAACAAGCACTCCTAGTCTTGTTTTCAACAGAGGAGCCTAGGAAGCACTGCTCTAGAGCTTGGCCCAGTCAGAAGAATCACCTGCCTGGGGCCCTGTGTAAACAGACTTTCCAGGGACCTCAATCCCAAATACACTGGACCTGAATCCCCAAGACCCCAGAATTTGGAAGTTCATCATCCAAACTTATTACTTCTTCTTGGGACTTGTTCTAAAACCATCCACCCAGTTTTGCTATGGAGCCCATGAATCGGCAGTTCTCTCTTCATTTACAAAGTCTGATAGACTATTTCTACCATCTTTCAGACTGGAGGTGCCTTCACTAAAACCACATGGAATTGATTTTAGCACATGCGTGGCATGTTAGGGTCTTGGCAAAGAGTCTTAGGTTTGAACTAAATTAAGACCTAGCAAACAAATGGGAATCTCCAGGTCCAGACATAACAGGAAAACTACAAGTTTGAGCTCTCCATCCAAATTTCTGAGCTGATTTAGCTTCCAAAAGCACACGGAGTCATTTCCTCTGGACCACATTTACGGAGGCTGGCGATGTCTGTACTTACACAGCCGCTGTGACTGACGTCCTGACGGCTGCCTCTCCCAACACAACCTGCTCCATCTGGTTATCAAATTTCGTGTGCAGAGACTGTTCCTACATTTCCTTACTCTCAGTGTTAAAAACTCTCCCCAGCCATTTGATCAGAATGTGAAATTTTTGCCCTCTCTGACAGAAATCATTCCGTGTTGGCCACCTGACGGGTACTTGGGGTTAATTAGAAAATCCCCATCAAGAGTTCAGAGGCCAATATCAGCTGTCAAAATCCCACATTCCCCTCTCTCCCCTCTTTCAAGTGCAAAACAACCTGCGTCTGAAGATGTGCCCGAGATAAAAGGGCACACACAGCGCTGGGGGCTTTGACTCCGTCCTATTCACGGCCCCACCACCATGAATACGGCAAAACCTCCAATGAAAGTTTTAATCTCCCCACTGCATTCAGCTTAAAGAGAAAGGGCTTCCTTTTAACAATTTCCCCCCTTAAACCTTTTGTGTTGCAATGCTCCTGAAAACAGCGGAGATTTCACTCCGACCCGGCGAGGGCTTTACGCCAAAGAAAGCAACGCACCTCCAAGCCTTTGTGCGGGCATAAGAAGGGCCGACCGGCCCGAGCCCACGGCGCAGCAGCCGCAACCCCAGGGGCGCGCGGGGGCAGACGGTGCCCGCGGCACTGCAGACGCCCGGCTCAGGTTTCTCCACCGATGGACCTAATGGGACGGGAGTGATCACGCCGTGGGCCCCATGGCTCTCCAAACCGAGGAGTCTGGGCTGGGAGTGCGACAAGGGTGGACGACTTCCCAGCCAGGCCGCTGGTCTGAAACGCACCAAGCCGCACACCAGGAGGCCTAATCAGGCCCTCTGCCTTCAGGCTGCGCTCAAAGGAAGGAAAAAGAACAACTCTACTCCACGTTCAGCCCTCTCCCAGTCATCCTCTGGGCGGAACCTCGGACGGGGAATCTTCACAAGACCCCGGTTAATTGCGGAGAAGCAGATTTGGCTGCCTGTACGTGCCTACCTTTGGGCGCGGACTTGGGGCCACACCGGGAGCGGGGTCTGGCCTCCCGGTGCAAAACGCCTTTGCGTGCAAAGCGCTCCTCCCTTCTCCCGCGCAGACCCGCCGTTCCCAAGAGGACCTGGAGGAAGGCCGAGCGATGTTTCGGTGTTTGCCTTCAAATTTACTCCTTTTGCACGTAATTAATGCTACCAGAGTGCTCCTAACAAGAAACGCACCCCCACCCCCAGCTCTTCTAGCATAAAAGAAAAAGTTTAATAATTATGCCGTTCCCTTCTTTATATCCTCCGAAGAGCTGCCCTAAATGTTCGAAATTAGCACCTGATATTAATCCAAAACGCCGGGATTAAAACCAGAGGCGCAGTTCTGAGCCCAACGCGCTTTTTATTAGCGCCTTAATTTGGTGTTGCTTAATTCTGTCAGCCCAGTGAATGCCACCTTTTCAAAAGGGTGTTTTTGTCGAGCGGCCAGAGTTCAAAAGGTCCTAAGGGCGCGCGCAGCTTTCTGCGCGGGCTGCGGCCCGGGGCGGCCCAGCCGGTTCTAAAGCAGCCGCTGCGGGTCATCAGACCCCCGCCCCCCGCCCCCCGCCCCGTTTCTGTCTCTTGTTTGACAGTCTGCTTCGCTAGCCTTTTCACCATTTCTGAACATGTTTATTGAGGGTCATAGACAGGCTGGTAGATACGTTGCCACTGTCTATGGCAAAATTGCCTGTGACTTATTTTTCTTTTTAAAATCTGTTGCCGCCCTTTCTCTCGGTGACCAATTCTTTTTGGTGTGCGCGACTTCGAGTGTGTGTAGTCTTCAGGACAGGGAGAGGCGGGGGCATAGTTTTAAAAGATGTCCCAAATTCAGACGTTTGAAGAAACAGCGATGAGAAAGCGGTAGGGCGGAGGTAAACAAAGGCCAAATAGCATTTAGAATTATTACATATATCTATGTTGAATGGCTTGTATTTGTAAAATAAAAGGCACTTAGAACGACTTTAAGATTCGTTTCTTTTCATTTGCCACTTACTGGATAACAGGTAGTAGAAAATGCTCCTTTGATCATTTTTCGGCTGTGAAATTTTAGCGAACTTTTTACAGCAAATACACACACACATAACATACATACTTCCAAAATGAGAGCAGGAGGAAATTGATAATGCTGACCAGCTTCTGCTGATCTGCATTCTAACTGCAAGTTCAACTTTAAGAACCAAATCTACGCACAGCTTCATTCAAGCGTCTCTGAGTTCTCTTTAATGTGCCGCAAATAACATTATTTCTCAATTTCTCAGGAGTTCAAGTGAAAGCACATCTTTTTTTAAAAACCATAATTATTTGGATAATTAGACTAATGAGGTAAAATTTAAGTACTGATTTAAACACTAATAAGTACACACTTCTGAAAAAATCTTTTTCTACAAAATCATATTTCAAATGCACAAGATTGTTGCATTTAAAGGAACGCTAGTGCACATTATTCTGTAAAGTAAAGACTTTTCTAATGGGAATAGACACTCTCTTATTAATTTGTTTTGTATGTCTGATTTTTCTTAAACTGGATTTCTTTGAAAACCAGGCATAGCCTTCTCATCACAAGGGTGGCTATATTCCTAATATACTCAAATTAACAATTCTCCAGAACCGAATACAAACTGAATAGGTTGGGTGGCATTTCTTTTTTGTAAACAAGAAAAGAAGGGAGTCTAAATGTCATTTGTCCAACTGTGTCTTGGAACTTAAAATCAGACATGTTTTTAAAGAAACTTGACACCCTTTCTTGCTGGGAAAAATGATGAGATATAAAACCTAGGGCTATTTTTTGAGCAGTGAAGAAAAATCACTCAGAGAAGATAAAACTATTTTTAACTCCTCCACTAAGTAATCGTGTGTCAAATTTACATCTTCCTAAAGAGGAAATAAGATAATCAAAGTTAATTACCCTACATTTTAGCTGAATTATCAGTAATGTATCTTTTACACAACTCAATTTAATGTGGCTCTTTGAGGGAACATTTTCATTTGATTTTGATGCTTTCTCCAGAAATTTTAGAGAAGGGGAAATTGGAAAAAAGCAATGCAATTGCTTATCAATTTCAGTTAAGCCGAGATGGAAGAGGAACAAACTTATAGGATATGGTATATCTGAGCTTTTATCTTCTAACACTAAACTCTCCTTCAGAACGCAGCAATTTGAAAATTAATTTGTGAACCTTGTTACAAACTAGAATAATATTTCTCACCTAAATGTTTTCTCTGCTTCTTAAAGCAAAGAGACAACCTGGTATCAACCGCCTGTTGAGCTAGCCACTCGTCCAGTTAGACAAGGCTTTTGCCTTTGTGGGAATAATGACCCACATGAGTCACTGCTTTCAGACTAACCGAATCTGAAAACCCCGCTCAGAGTGGTCTTTTCATGCTCACAGAGTCAGCAGGCATCCTGCCTCTCAGAAAGCCTAGTATCTATCAAGCACATGCAGAATAACTCACATCACTGCTCCTGAAAACCTTTGAAGCAAATAAACAGAAAAGAAAAGAAAAGAAAAAGAAAAAGATTAAGATTTGATCTCAATTTAAACATGTTAACAGTAACCCTATATTATTCCAGATTGTACCCAGCTGTTTTGGATCTTTAGTGAATTTGAACAAGAGAGCAAACCTGTTTTAAGGATTAGAGGGTATAAAGGTTCAAAAGGAGTCGAACCCTTTTCTGAACTGGATAGCTCCTACCCTGGCTTCTTGCCTGGCAGACTTTTAGGATTCAATACCATTGGTTTCTTTCTTACTTTCTTTTGCTGCAATGATCTGGCTTTCTTATAATCACCTCCCAAACCAGATCCCTCATATTCTTAAAAGCTGTAAACATTAGACGTCACATGGGGTGGGCTCAAAATCGTTTGGCTCATACGGCATCGGGGCTTATTTCTGAAGCCATTCATAATCGCCAATGTCAAGTTCATTGAAAGAGGGCTTATTTAGTTTTACTCCTTTTTTAGGAAGACACGAGAAAGAAAAAGACTATGACCACATTTAGGATAAAGTTATAACCACTTACCAAATAATCATTTCCCTAAAAAGAATGTTTGCTTAGTTTTCCCAGAACTGTAGAGAAAAAGAGAAACATTCTCAGTGACAAGGAAGCTTAGTGTTAAAAGCAGCTGATTCTGTAGATTAAGTTCAAATGGAGAGCAAGAGGGAAATATTTAAGTGTAACAGCAGAAAAAGAAGGCTGGAAATGAATGAATAGAAGGGAACTCTTTGTATGTAGCATCAGTCACTGTAACTTTGCTGGTGAGGAGGGAGTTTGTCATTAGGAGTGGGTTAACCAAGCCCCATAGAAGACACTGCAGGAGCTACCAGGAACCCTAGAGTCCTCACTTCTGCAGTTAGGGACGAAGTGCCTGGAAACTTACACTTCATTTCCCTTGGGGAGGGAGAAATACGGCTTTGGGGGTGGAAGTGTAGGGTAGTATTTATGGACTAGAGCTATTATACAGGTAATCATCGCAAGAACCCTCTATGGTAGGTATTGCAATCCCCATTTTTACAGATGAGTAAAGTGAGTTTGGAAAGTTTAAGTTTCTTGCACAGGAGGACAGCAACTATTTGATGGGGCTGAAATTCTGATTCAAGCCTACTCTTTCTAAAATGCTATGCTGCCTCTCTACGCAAGAGCAGGAAGGTACATTTTAAATGTTCATAGAGAGGAGTATATATAGAAGTAGGTATTAAGGGCTCTGTCTCTTCCTGTTGTCTGTTATAGCATCATTCATTTCAATAAGTCCATAAATATTTATTAAGCATCTTTTACTTTCCACCACCCCCAAAAGATATTTGGTACAGGTTAAGTGCCTCGCCTAAGGTTTCATAGAACCCAGGAAATTAGATTAGAGTCCGCGTTCTTAATTAAGCACAGTTCTTGACTGTCTCTTCCATAGTCTTGCAAAATAGGTGATCTGGCCAAAAGATGTACATTGCAGAAAGTCGATCCGACAAGAGGATGTGTGCCTCTTAACTCAATGGGGAATATGCATTTGGGTAAGATTCTAGAATAGCAAGAATAAATTGTTGGCTCAGTGGGATGATAACAACAAAGATGGAGACATCCAAGGAAATGGGATTGACTTCCTACAAAGCAAAACAATCACATCAGTACTTCTCTATTAGATTAAGAATAAGTGGAAAACTGCCAAATATGCAAAGGAACAAATACCACTTATTGTTCACATAGAAAACTTAGAAAATATAGACTAATTATGAAATCTAAAAGAAAAATCATCTATCGTCCTATCACTCAGAGATAGTCACCATTTTCTCTTTGTAATATACATGTGTATCTACCTATGTATAGGTACATTTTAAATAGAATTAATATCTTATTATACATAATTTTTAATCTGGCTTTTTAATTACGTATTATGATGCCAGATACATTTTCCCATGCCATTAAAAAGTCACTGAAAACATTCTTCTTAGTATTATATAGCGTAATTTATTAAGCCAATTCCTTATAGTTGGGCGTCTAGTAATTCTATTTTTTGCCACTATAAGTAGCTCCATGTTGTACAAATATATTGTATCTTTATGAGCATCTCTGATTATTTCACCAAAATTAAACAACACTTTTCAGGATCATGATACCTATTGCCATATTATCTTCCGAATGGTTGTATTCATTTATCCTTCCAGGAGCAAGATACAAAAACAATTTTTTCACTGCTGGATAATTAGATATATATATATATGTATGTTTTAAAATTTCTACCAACTGAATGGAGAGGGGAAAGCATGTTGTTATTTGAAGTTCTTTCACTATTAGATTGAATATTTTGACTTTTCTTGATATTTTTGTGTTTTATGAATTATCTTTTATGCCTTATGCCTGTTTTGCTATTGGTATGCTTGTCTTGATCTTACAGAGCCCTTTAGATATTAAGAGTATTAAATAACTGCATAAAACTACGTTTGTGTTTACACTAGCCAAGACTTGGAAACAACCTAAGTGCCCATCAATGGATGAATGGATAAAGAAAATGTGATACGCTGGAATACCACCTACCCGTAAAAAAAGATGAAATCTTGCCGTTTGCAATAACATGGCTGGATCTTGAGGATATTATGCTAAGTGAGATAAGTCAGATGGAGAAAGCCAAATACTGTATGATTTCACTTACGTGGAAGATAAAACAACAACAAACAAACAAACACATCGATCCCGAGAACAGATTGGTGGCTCCCAGGGGGAAGGAGAGTGGGAAGAGTGTGAAAAGGGTAACGGAGGACACTTGTATGGTGACAGACGGCAGCTAGACTTCCGGGGGTGAACACGATGCAGTCCAGACAGAAGGAAAATTATAATGATGTACACCTGAAATTTATATAATGTTATAAACCAATGTTGCCCCAGTTAAAAACAACAACAACGTGGGGCCGGCCCTGTGGCCGAGTGGTTAAGTTCACCCGCTCCGCTTTGGCGGCCCAGGGTTTCACTGGTTCGGATCCTGGGCGTGGACATGCCACCACTCATCAGGCCACAGTGAGGCGGGGTCCCACATGCCACAACCAGAAGGACCCACAACTAAAATATACAACTATATACTGGGGGGATTTGGGGAGAAAAAAGCAGGAAAAAAAAAAGATTAGCAACAGTTGTTAGCTCAGGTGACAATCTTTAAAAAAAAAGAAAAAAACACCAACAAAAGACTACATTTGGACGCGTTTTTCAAGGCCCAGACCAAATGACGCATCTTTCATTATGCCTTTCTTGGTTCCTTCAACCTCTAACTCAAGTCTCCAGCTTCTAAAACCCTAATACGATACTCAGTACTGAATTATACAGTGTGTAATCATTTAGAGTGTTTTCTTTTGTCCTTCAAAATAACTTTCCACAGGAGAATTCGTATCTTTTAATAAATGCAAAGATGACTGACTTGACGTCTCTGAGTTCTCAGTGTCATTAGCTATGACACAGCTGTAACCTTCTCCATTTAACAGGTGATGGAACCGGAGTTCAGCCCAGCTTCATCATCCTCATATTTGAGCAGGCTCTCTGACTCCTCCTGCAGTGCCCCTGCCAGCTGTCTTGTTTTGGCATTTCTCTTGGCTTATTTTAAAGGTAGGAGGCATCATTCAAAGAGCTCAAAGGAGGCCTAGTTGGAAACAAATGGAACCAAATCTGGCATTTTGTAAAGAAAAATGAATTTTTTTTTCGGGTCACAATTACTTTAATGATCTTTTGCCTTTAAAGAATATCGAATTTTCCCAACGTGTGATTTTACGGGTTGTTTATGTATAAAAGATTTATATGAGTCATCCCCAAATCACAGCACAAATCAGCAATGAAAATAGAAATGAAGTCATATAGCCTATGGCTTGAAACATTTTATTCCTCCCAAATCTTGCTCCAGAAGCCAGGTCTTTTCAAATCATTCACGTGTTCTGAATGAATGGCTGTATCTTTCTTTTCGTTAGAATGGGGACTTACCCAGTACTCACCTACAAAAAAGCTTTTCTTTAAACAGCACTCTCTCCAAAATGGAGGGGACCCAGGGACGGCCTAGAGTCCAATAGAGAGGAATCTGAAAAATCAATTCTTTTTTTTTTTTTTTTGAGAAAGACTAGCCCTGAGCTAACATCCGTGCCCATCTTCCTCTACTTTATATGTGGGATGCCTGCCACAGCATGGCTTAACAAGTGGTGCGCAGATCTGCACCCAGGATCCGAACCAGTGAACCTCAGGCCTCCAAAGTGGAACATGCGAACTTAACCACTGCACCACTGGGCTGGCCCCCGAGAAATCAATTCTTATGGGAAGGGGACTATACATATATCCCCCTATATATTCTCATATATATATGAGACAGAGAGGCTCATATTTGGTTTATCCACAGTATAGTACTTTTTGTGCAATCCAATATGACTTAGCTGGGGAGAGGAGAGAAAGAAGAGGTCATAAGAAAAGGTGAAATTCTCGCCTCCTCTCTGGAATTGGGCAGGGAGGGGTTTTAGAAAGGCCTTCAAGTTTCTTCTGGAGAAAAAGTCTGATTTAAATGTCATTAACATGGTTAGACTTCCAGGCCTTTTAAAATGGTCTTTCATTTCCATGTGAATATTGGAAAATGCCCTTCTTGGTGGGGGATGGGGTGGGCAGGGGGAACAGACCTCTTTGCCCACATTCTAGCTAATTTACATGCTGTCCAATGGAGGTCATATCGATATGGGACCCAACCTCTGTCCGCTTTGCGGGTCCCTTAACCTGAGAACCTTGAAGCCCATTGAGAGCTATTCATACTTGGCAGATTGATTTCTTCAGTCATTTTGTCATAGTAACTGACAATTCACTGCCATCCAAGTGTATCTGGGAGCACAATGCCCACATAAATATTGTTGGCAATTCTCAGCATATCCCTTTGTGGAAGTGGTAGGTTAATTTACTTCTGCTGCCCGGCTCTCTATAGCTGTGTGGCAGAAGATCATTTCCTCTGCGGCCACATAACCGACAGACCCAGGAGGGCTTGTTTCAAAGAAGCAGAGCGTTCAGAATCCACATCAATGCAGAATGAAATGAATCGAAACTTCAAACTCAGGTTAATCTGGAAGGGGAGACGGGGGGTCAATATGAACATTAAAACCTTGATGAGAACCAGGTGTGGCCAAGTCCTAAGGCTGTTCTAGAGAGTTTGGGGCATGGAAATAAGAGACTATATGATCAGGAAACTGTCTCTACTAAAAAAAAGTAATCACTTGAGGGACAAAGGGCATTGCACCCTTAATCATACAGCCCATTTGAAAGGCGCATTCTCAGCTGTGCTGGCTCACATGGCAGGTGGGGGACTTCCCCGGGAGCAGTGCAGAGAGCTCCGGGTGGCTTTGGTCTACGAAGGGTTTTCCTATTGCTTTCCAGCTGTTAATGCAACCTTGGCTGAATGCAGAGGCAGCCACAGCTGCAGCATGGTGGAAAGAGCAAGGCCAGTAGACATTCCTGGATTTGACACCTGGCTCCACTTCTTAGCCACGGTAACCTAAGTCCCGTAAACTTACTGAGCTCAGTTTTACCATCTGTAAAATGGGATATAAAGGTACCCACTTTATAAGGTGGTCATAAGGATCAAATGAGATAATTTGCTCATTCAATAAGTCTTCTTCTGAGTGCCTTCTCTGCAGTAGGCATAGCGTTTAGGACTGGGAAATGAAAATATTTGAAGGGGGGAAGATCTCCAGCTTGGATTTTAGTGTGTCCAGTTAGAATGGAAAATAAAATTGCTTCAATGCAAGACTTGACTCTTTGAATTGGCTTGGAAGAATCAAGGAAGGCACTCAAAGAAGATAGCTCTCAAGACGGGAAGGAAGAGAAATTTATCAAGCAGGGCAGCAGAGAGGAGGCATGCCAGCACACAGGAAGCCCAGAGGGGTAAGGGAGAGCGCTCGTACTGTTGCTGGAGTATGATGTGCAAGGAGCGTGTGTCAGAAGACAAGGCTAAGCAGGGAGAGGACCGCACCCCACAAAGAGCTCTGTGCATGCTCAGTGCCGAGGCATTTAGATTTTATCCTGCAACCACAAGGAGCCTGTGAAACACACCTGCCCCCATTGAGCATTTATTCTGCACCATTGCTGTGCTTGATCTCTGCCATCCACTTACTCTAGTCGAAAGTAATCAAAGCTGATGTCACCATGGCAGCTGACTTTCTACTTGGTTCCTTGTGATGGAAAATCCTGAACCAAGTTTGTGTGTGGGAAAGGGGGCTGGCGGCTAAATCTTTTGAAAAATTTTATCCGTGTCTGGGGTCAAGAGCGTGAATCCACCTCCAAGCGGCTTCTTTATCTCTCTGACCCCTTCTCCGTCCCTCTGGTGTGTGTGTGAATGACATCTGCCAAGCCTCCGTGTAGAAGTTTCGGGGCACAAGGGATGGCTAGCGCCTTGAAAAATTAAGTGCCATCCAAGGCTATAATTTTCTCCAGTTTTCTCTTTCCTGTCTGGGGTGTGTGATCAGGACACTTGAAAATCTGAAAGAGCCCCAGCTCTAAGAGAAGGGAGCCCCAAGCCTCCCAGGCCCAGTTAAATAGTGGGGGGGAGAGCGAAAAAGGTAAAGGGGCACATGTGTATGGTGACTCATAAAAACTACTCTCCCACGTAAGGAGAGCCAGGACCTTTGGGGTACTGGGAAGACAAATCCCAGAAATCTGGAGGCTTGGGCTTTACCATGTTCCAGCCATGTGACCTTGGGGATGTCACTTAACCCCTGTGAGCTTCAGCTCCCGCATCTCAAAAATGGGAATAAATGGTAATAGCCACTCTGTTTACTGCATAGAGCAGCAGGGTCTGAGATGACCACGTGATCTGGTTATCTATCACTGCATAACAATGACTCCAAAACATAGAGGCTTAAAACCACAACATTTATCTTGTTCATCAATCTGCAGCCCCGACAGGGCTCAGTGAGGACAGCTCGTCTCTGTTCCACTTGGCATCAGCTGGGGCACTCACTTGCTGGGACGGGAGTCTCAGAAGGCTCAGGCACTCAGATGTCTGGCAGGCGATGCTGGCTACAGGCTGAGTGTCTCCGCTTCCTCACGACACGGTAGCAGGTTAAAGGGCCAGTGCCCAAGACACGCACAGTGCCAGGCCCAAGCTGTATCATTCTTGTGACCTAGCCTCAGAAGTCACAGAGCATCACTTCTGCCATTTTCCCTTGGTCACAGCAGCCACAGGTCCCATGGGGATTCAAGAGGAGGGAACATAGACCCAACCTCTCCACAGGAGAAGCATCAGTGACATTGTAAGGGGACCACGTGGGATAAGACATGAGCCATCTTTGGAAAATACACTTTGCGTATAGGAAGCAGCTTTATTAAGCATAAAGCGTCGTATGAATGGTGTTGCTAACACTCAGGGCTCCCTCTTAAGTGCTGTTTCACAGAGGTAAGAAGTGCTATTATCATTAAACTCTCTTTGTTCAGTATCTATTGACGTCTACGAAACACAGGCACATTCCAAGATACTTTCAAGCGCAGGATCTCCTTCCACACCTATAACAAGCATGAGAGGTAGGATCGATGATCCCTATCACAGAGGAAACTGAGGCTCAGGGCATAGAAGTAACAGCTTTTGTTCATTCACTCAGTGAATATGTGTTAAACATCTACTTTCTGTCAGGCAACGTGCTCAGAGGGAAATAACAGTAAACAAAACAGACATGATCTCTGCCTCATCTAGTGGAGAAGAAAAATAACCAGATAATCGTAAAATAAATGGCTTACCATGGTGATCAACACTATGATGGAGACATCATGTAGGTTGGAGGTCAGGGAAGGCTTCCCTAAGGAAATGAGATTTTAAATGACACCTGAAGAATGAGCAGGAGTGAGATAGAGGCTGGGGAAGGGGGTGGTGTAGGAGAGCACTCCAGGCAGAGGGAGAAGCTGGTGCAAAGGCCCTGTGGTGAAGGGAAGGGAATATAGCGGATTGTAGAGAGTAGAATGGGCTTGCTTTGACATGCAGCCAGAGGGGTGGACGGGCGAAAAACCATGCAGAGCCTTGCCAGGCATGAGCCAACAGCTGCCGAGTCAGGCCTTGAACTTAGGGCTTCTGAGCACCCACTGAGAGCTATTTCTATCCCAGACGATTGTCTGGATTGCATTAGGCAGAGAGCTACCTTCCTGCCGTCTCCAACAGACTATGATAGAGGGTAGGGTGCCACGCCTCCCCACTCAGGTGACAGGCTCTGAAGGGCTGTGTGTGCTCCACGATTAGTCTCTGTGTAGTACCAACGTGTGGAGCCTCAGCAGGTGCTGAATACGTGTCTGTTACTCAGCTGATTATTCCAGCCCGACAGCGAATTGTGCAGACTCCCTCGCATCAAATCCCACGAGGCAGATGCCCAGGTGCTGAGCTAAGAACAAGGAGCCTTCCTGGACTCTGAGTTAAGACACTCTTTTGGTGTGAAAATGAGAAAGCAGGACCTTTTCAAAGCCTCAATTTGCCCATCTGTGAAATGGGGGAAATTCTACTCAATTACTTTCTGTCTAATTTATTAAAAATTAATTGCACCAAATCTAAAATAATCAGCTCAGTTGTGCCCCCTGTGCAGGGATGGTATTCTTTGCTGTTTTTATAGAGGAACCAGTAGGGCGAGAAGGGTAGGCTGGCAGAATTCCGGGCAGAGAGACTGTCAGGGCTGAGATGTGTGGTCAGAAAGGAATGTTTGCAGAGAGAAAAATGTCCATTGCAGAGCATGCTTCCCAGCAGCCCTCTGGCTCTCTCGCCCAGCGGTTAGAACTCTTTTAGGCTTTTGAAAGAAAATAGCCTGGTTTCTCTGCGGGCAGCTGTTTAGGCTACTGGCAACTCGGAAGTAAAATTTCTTTCTCTCTCTTTTTAGCGAAAGACACATTCCCAGGTCCTCCGACACTAGGAGAAAGATGGGCGCTATGTAAAAAGTATTCCAATTCACAATTATCGAGTCTGTTTTATTGTGGTGTCAAGTAATAGAATGATTAAACCATGATCTCCATAATTTTTTTCCTGTATGTTTGTTCATAATCAAAAAACCCAACTCAAATGACAAGATTAGCCTTGCTCACCCAAGGCCTCCCATACAGCATGACAGAGTTAAAAAGAAAAGACACCCACTTCCTCGCTCCAGCTCAGCAAACGGCTCTGAGTTTCGCAGTAACTCAGTCTCTCTTCTGGCAACAAGACCGTGACTGTTTTCATCTGAAACAGCTACAATTAATGAGCTACACCGGGAATTTCCAATCCCTCCTAAGGATTATAACCTCACGACAAATTTCTCATCTGGGATAAAACTTGGTGAAATGATTCTTAACTCAGAAACCATCAAAACAGCCACTGACATGCAAGGAGGCTGGAAATAAGAAGGCAGTCAGAAAAAGAAATCCTCTTTGGGGGAAAACCCTCACCGAATTTTTCACCTTAGTGATTCTTTCATTGTGAAAAGGACCTCGACTCTAAGAGCACCCAGGGATGTGCTTCTGTCTGGGAAGCAACATGTTTCACACCATAGTCGCCCACCTTTTCTGGGTGTAAGTCTGAATTTCCTACCATGTTTAAGTGCCAATTGTAGGTTATACGTAACTGTCACAGCGTTCCAGTAAACTATTGTGAACAATTTTTTTAAAAAGGTAAGTGCATAAACAGATCTAATGCAATGGTTAAGTTGCTGCTTATAACCGAAAGTACCCTGAGGATGTTATAATTATAGTCTTGTTGTTACCAGCATAAAAAATTTCCTATTTCCAAACTAACCTGTGTGGCAGCTGTCTAATCAATCAATCAACATACTATTCACCAGATCTTCTAATTGTGAATTATAAGTCGCATGTGTAGCAGCCCAGACTGGGGTAAGACCACTGTGAAAATTGAGGGGAAAACTCATGAGGGCAAGAGTGAGGCAAGACGACCTGGAGAGCCGTATACCACCCAGTCCTGTGCAAAAGGATCTAAAAATCGGAGCTCTACGGCCCCTGCTTTTTCGGAGACAGCCTGTGATCACGAGCCATTTCTGTGATTACGTTCAAACAACCCTTCATCTGGTTACAAACGAATGAGTAAATATTTACAATGGGAAAAACAAATTTGATGTCATAAAAAAGAATTATTTCCCATGGGGATGGAAATGAGAACTGAAGTATTGTATTCATGGTTCTAACATCTATACTTGTGGCCAGAACAGCCGTCCATCCATTTATTCTACCATGATACATCAGGCACTTGGGATAAAGTGAAAACCAAGATAGACATCGTCACTGCCCTCGTGGAGCTAGAACCTGGGAGGAAGGCATTCAATGCGGTTGCAGGTTTACATGAGGAATGCGTTATAAAGGAGAAATGCCAGATGCCATAGGAGCTAATTTTTCTGGCCAGTGTGGTTAGGGAACATTTCCTGCAGGAAATGGTGTTTAAGCATCCAATGCTGAGATCTGATGTGACAGGGAGGGGGCGGGGTGGAGTGTCCCAGGCAAAGAGAGCAGCATATATAACAGCCGTATGGGGAGAAAATGCCTCCCATGCTTTTTGGGAAGAACTGAAGCTCCTAGATTATACGCCACGCAGCAAGAGTGTGGGGGAAGATGAAAGTTGAGGCTGGAGAAGTTGCCAGGAACAAAAAAACACGTGAAAATTTACAGGCCAGGTAACAGCATTTGGATTTCATCCTAAATTCAATGTGAAGCTATTGAGAGTTTTTAAACAGAAAAGTGCAAAAAGCAGATCTGCATTTTCAAAAGATCCCTCTGTCTAAGGAAGAATGGAGAAGGGTTTGGTCTGGGTCAGAGAGGATGGGGAGAAACCACGTAGAGGCTGTCGGGCCAGCACAGGAAAGAGAGAATGATAGTCTAGAATGGGGGGGCAGGGGGAGCATTTGTTCACATATTTTCCCAGATTAATTTAAACCATATTTTCCATGTTTCTATCTCATTATGTAGCATCATCAAACTATGGTAGATAAGGCAGACCAAACATTTTCATACAATTCAGTCCAACTTTGTTAAATGGATGAAATTCAAGTACTAAAATTTCTAGATTTATAGCGACTTCCATGGAAGTAGGAAAATTTTTTAGAGGACTAGGGCTATTCAGGTTGGTTCAGTTATATATTCATGAATCTAAAACTTGATATAGTCTAAATTATAGTTTACCTTCTGTATGCCCTTCTTTTCTTCCTTTTTCTTTCTTTAACCCTATTACTGACTTAGTAATGGTTGTTACTCTCACTTGACATCCTAAGCTTGGGTGGAGTCAAAAGTCTTTAACTTCAAAGAAGGCCAGTTTGAGGTTCTCTGGATCTGATTCAATCATTGGAGATAATAGCGAAAAAACCCAGGAGACTGGATTCCAGGGGGAAGGTTTCTCTAAACCCACCATTCGGCAAACAATTCAGAAGTAGCTCAAATGGCGGCTCAAAGAATTGGTGCTGGACTGAGGGAGGGCACTGAGGAGCAGGTTTCCCGTCAAATTATGCTAAAATCCTACCGATGTTCAAAATGACTAGCTCCTGTTATGACCTCAAAGAAGGACAGACATCAATCCTAAATTTGTTCAGTCAGATATTTATTACCTACCACGTGCAAGGGAAATTTTCAGGGGAGTGACTATATGAAATGGTTCCATTATTCTACAGAAAATCTAAGGCAGGTTAAAAAGTAAAGGACAGGAAATTTTTAGAAGAGACCTTAAGGAAATAGCCTTTCTTATATCACAACTGTGATGACACTCAGCAGAATAACTGGGGGTGGGCAAATAAAAGCTGAAAATTAAAAAGTAGTAAGTCAATACTTCTAAATAAAATTCAGGAATATTTATAACCAAAATGATTCAGGAAATCCTTCCTGGAAATTAAATACGTACTTTTAGGGAAAGGTCTGGAAAATGCATGCAACATTATTGATGAAATAAAAATAGAGGCCAATATAACAAATGTAGTGTTAATTAGGAATGTTAACTTTTTAAAAAATACAAAATGGGTTGCCTTGGAAAGCCAAATAGAATCTAGAAAAATATAATACTCCCTGTGGCCTAACTCAACAAAATATTTTAAAAATCGCCTGGAGACTGTGAACTTCTCAAGGGCAATGTTGAGGTCTTATTTACGTTTATTTTTAAGGAAGATTAGCCCTGAGCTAACATCGGCCGCCAATCCTCCTCTTTTTGCTGAAGAAGACTGGCCCTGAGCTAACATCCATGCCCATCTTCATCTACTTTATATGTGGGACGCCTGCCATAGCTTGGCTTGATTAGCTACGCACCCGGGATCTGAACCATGAACCTGGGCCGCCGAAGCGGAACGTGTGAACTTAACTGCTGCCCCACCAGGCTGGCCCCCTTATTTACATTTTTATCTGTAGACTCTGGAAAGTTCTAGAAGCATTTGGAAAAATCTTGGATGGACTACCAAGTCTTTAAAAAGTTGAAATACACTTAATCTGGAAGTTCATTTATACTTTGCTATACTTATTACTTAAGAAAATTATTATAAAAGTTAGGAATGAAAAAAACACTAAATTTTCAAGATGTAAGTATCTTCAGAACAATTCAATCTTAAGAGGTCCTATGAAAAGAGGTACTCTGAATTCCTGATTGACTCCAGATGCTCTGGTTTCAGCATTAAAGAGTATATTGGTTCCTTGTTTTCTGTTGGGTACACAGACTTCTTTCTGGAACATCTAATTCATATAACTCAAAGTCTGATTATCCAGTTCGTGAATGATCAAAGTCTCTTTCCTGTCCTTGTCTTCCCCTGAGCCTGTTTTTTCTGCAACCTTGTTTATTCTAATTTATCTATCCTCTTTTCCTCCAGGCTGGCAGAGTAAAGAAAACTCAACTCAGCCTCTCTCCATCCCTCTCCCTCCCTCTTGCTTTCTGCCTCTTCCTCCCTCTCTTCCTTCTATTTTACCAATTTTTGTTCACTTTTATTTATATCAAAGTAGTACATGCACACAATTTTAAATGTTCGATGCTACTGCAAACTTATAAGAATACCCCTCAGTCCCCTCCCTTCGTGTTGATTCCCCTCCTCCGACACCCCAGATAGAAAAATTTCATAGATTTTTTAGCAATTTCTTCTGGTATTTGCCTCCATATTTCTAAATAGTTTGCTTCTGGGTCTACTCACCGGTTTGCATACGTTAGACATCCTCTGTGGACTCTGTGATGGACAGTGAAGCTTTGCCCCTCTGGCACCATGCTCCCCCCTCCTTCTCCTCCAGTGATCAGACGCCTGTTTTTGGTGTAATCACCATTACAGTTACTCCACTACAAGAGCGCAAATATTGTTCATTGTTGAGCTGGTATTAGATTATGCTCAATGAACGTTAATGTCTTCCCTTCCCTGGAACTATTTCCAGCCTTAGACCAGAGATAAAAGGAGATTGGTGGACTGTCAGCTTGGCCTTCAGCCCACCCTGCATTGGACCCCTCTTGACTTCACAGCCCAGTTCTGGAAACTTCTCTCTCAACTTGGCTCCCTGTGGTAAGCTGAAAAATACCCTCCCCCAAGATATCCACATGAAATCCTTGGAACCTGTGAATGTTACTTTATTTGGTAAAAGAGTCTTTGTGGGTGTAATTAAGATTCTTGTGGCGAGATCATCCTGGGATTATGCAGGTGGGCCCTAAATCCAGTGCCAAGTGTCCTTATAAAAGACACACAGAGGAGAGCAGGCAGAAGAGGAGGAGGCAATGTTAAGACAGAGGCAGAGACTGGAGGAATGGGACCACAAGCCAAGGAAGCCAAGGAACGCTGACAGCCACCAGACACAAGAGGAGGAAAAGGACTTATCTTCCCCACACAGCCTCCAGAAGAAGTGTAGCCCTCCAACGCCTTGAGTCTGGATTTCTGGCCCCCAGAACTGTGAGAGAATACATTTCTGTTATTTTAAACCACCAAGTTCGTGGTCATCTGTTAGGGCAGCCCTAGGAAATGAATACGTTCCCCCTAACCAAGTTCTCAACATGTGCTGCTGTCCACACAGCCTGGTTCTGCCTGGGTCTGCCAACAGCCCTGGCCCAGCCCCTCCGCCTGCAGGTCCATGGCAGAGCCCCGCTCTCCCTTATTTCTCCTCTGCCCACCTGACGGCATCTCGGTCACTGTCTGCCGCAAGATCTCTCTGACGCCAGCCAACTGCTCGCCTGCTCTTTACATAGAACTTGTCCTTTGTATTTCTCAAGCGCCATTCTTGTAGCCCACCTCCCTGGTCCCTGGGGTCTAATCATCTCTGATCTAACCCTATCACCTACCATGCCCCAGATATGACATCTTTACTATTTAAAAACAATGGACATAATAATCTATAGTGAAAAAAACCCACAGTGATTACCTTTGTGGGTGGGATGGGAACTGACTGGGAAGGGGCACAAGAGAACTTTTTAAGGGTGATGGAAATGGTCCATGTCTTCATAGGAATCTGGGTTACATGGATGTTTGCATTTGCCAGAAATGATCAAGCCGTAACACTTAAGATCTGTGCATTTCACTATGTATAAATTATTCCTCAACCAAAAAAAAAAAAATTAAAAAGGGCAAATCTGCCTAAAATAAACAGAAGACAATGAAAGTTGTTGGGTTAGTTCAGAGTTTCTCACCTTCGGCACTGTTGACATTGGGGGCCAGCCTCTGAGGGGCTGTCCTGCGCATTGAATAGCAGCATCCCCAGCCTCTACTGCTAGATGCCAGTACCATTCTCCTGGGCCTCCTCCCTACAAATTTGGGACAACTAAGAATGTCTCCAGACATTGCCAAATGTCCCCTGGAGGGGAAAACCACCCCCAGTTGAGAACCGCTGGGTTAGTTAACACGTAGTGGTTCGCCTGGCCGTCCCATGCGGGTGACTTGTGCACAAGGCGATAAGCTCTAGAGGACCAACTGAGAGCAAACTGAGAGCAGAGGACTCTTTCTCTGAAAGAAAACAAACTTGGCTGCCAGGGATGTTGGCATGGTCTGATATTTCTCAGCTTTTCAGTTCTAGTTGTAAAAGGAAAAAGAAGCAGAAAGACACCTAGAGAATAAGAATGTCGAAAACAGTAGTAGCAGGGAGTACCAGCTCTCTTTTAGTAGTTGCTGTGGGGTAGTGATGTCATACCAATGACAACTAATATTCACATATACTCTTTTAAGTCCTTTAAAAATCCACTAACTGACTTCTCCCCAACAATATCCCTTTGAGAAAGGTAGAAATGATACTAACTTCCCTACTCTATGGATGATAAAGTCGGAGGGCAAGGGTTCAGTGACAGCCCAGGGTCACGGGGAGTTCAAAGAATGGCTGGAGCCACGACTCACCCTTGGTCTGGTGGAGGCAGGATCCGGGTCAGAGGAAACTGTGAGTCTGGAGGAAATAAGTAATCAGTTGGTCCCTGAAGGGCTGGCCTGCAGACCCAAATTCACCTATAAGAACTATGAATAGCAAAAAATAATAATTTTACTTTAGAAACAACAGCCATTGAAGATTTTCTTCTTTGGTACGAGGCCCAGGACCACACTCAGGTGGTGTATGTGCAGTTAAGGTAATGGCAGTGCCCAGCACGAAGGGAGGCTCGGAGACCCCAGGAGAATGTTTCCCTGACATGGAAAACACTGTCACCAAGCCAGGACTCCTCATTCTTCAGAATCCTTGCTGTATTGCAATCTCTGTAAAGGAGAGGCCTCGTCTTTTTCTTTATATGCCCGAGAGCAGTTTTTAGGTAACATATACCCAACTTGCTCATAGTGAATTTAAATGGATTTAAGTGGCATAGAAGCTCTAAAAGAGCTTTTCACAGGACCCTGGACTTAGCTCCAGTCTTTATCAGAAGACATCCCATTTGCCTGGTTTATTCCCCACTGACTAATTAACTTGCCCCAAACAGTTATTTCATTAAGACTTTCCTCACCTGAATGTTTCCAAAGGTTCTTAGCTTCCTATGGGCTGAAGTCCACACTGTTTGGTCCGGCTTTGAACACATTCCACAACTTGACAGTAGCCAACTTATCCAAAGTGATTGTCTGCCTCCCACAAGCTCAGCCCTGGGCTCCAGCCACACCAGCACCGTCACAAGCCCCTGAATGCGTCAAGCCATTTCCCAGCCTCTACCCTGGGGATTCCGGCAGGGGGTGGGGGAGCTCCCCTTTAAATAGAGAGCTCAGGGAGAGATTCACTAAGAAGGTGAGATTGGAACATAGACCTGAGGGAGGTGAGGGGTGAGCCATGTGAGTATCGGAAGGTGAGCATTTCAGACAGCGGGAACAGCCAGGCAAAGGCACTAGGATGAAGATCCACCTGCCAAGTTCAAAGAGCCACAGGGAGGCCAGTATGTCTGGAGCAGGGAGAGTAATAGGAGGTGCAGTCTGAGGCATAATGGGGCGGTGGGGGAGACGGGCCCAGGTGGTGGAGGGCCCGTGGGCCTTTGTGAGGACTTTGGCTTTTCTTCAGAGACAGGAAGCTCTGGAGGGTTTTGAGCAGAGAAATGACATGATCTGACTTGCATTTTAAAAGCGTCCCTCTGGCTTCAGTGTTGAGCAGACTGTTGTCCCAGGTTAGAAGCAGAGGGACTATTACAGTAAAACAGGCGAGAGACGCAGCGGTGGGGACCAGCGGGTAGTGGTGGGGATGGTGAGAAAGGATCAGATTTGCAGATGCATTTGGAGAGGAAAGCCTGAAGATTCTCTGTCTTTAAGCTCGATTTCAAGGATGGGTAGGAATGACCCAGGGTTGAGAACAACCTGTGTGTAGGCCCTGAAGCACAGAATAGCTTGGCCGGTTCCAGGAACCGAAAGACCCAGGGAGCTGGAGCCTAGTGAACAGGGAGGGGACGCGGGCCCCTACTGTAACTCCAGATGGAGGCTGAGTGGATTGGAGCGTGAACTATTAGAAAAGTCTTATTTGGATCCAGCCAAACAAGTGTCTCTCGATTGGCCCCAGTTCCACTTGCTTGGGGTCAGGTGAAACGAGCCTGATTTCCTTCCTCGAGGCTCCATGCTGTCCTCAGAACCCCTCCACTTTGTTCAGTGCCTGTCACAGGACTGAGTGCACTGTCACAGCTCAGACCCAACCAGAGCAAAACTAGAGTGTCCCGGGTTCCGTGCCTGGAGACCGAGGTCCATGTCTGCCCGTGAGCAGCTGTGGGATGAGCTACCCTCCATTCTCCTCACGCTGCTGCTGCTGCTGCTGCTCCCAAGGGCCGCGCCCTATTCCCCCTGATGGCTTCTTATCTGATCTGTTTCACAATGTGAGCACCACAATCATTTTGGCCCCCCCGTCATAATGGCTTCCCACTAAAATGCAACTGGTGAGAACACACGAGTATTTATTCATAATTGCCAAAACTTGGAAACAACTAAGACGTCCCTTAAGAGGTAAATTGATAAATAAACTGTGGTACATACAGACAATGGAATATTATTCAGTGTTAAAAAGAAATGAGCTATCAAGCTGTGAATAGACATGGAGGAAACTTAAATGCATACTACTGAGTGAAAGAAGCCAGTCTGTGTGATTCCAGCTATAACATTCCGGAAAAGGCAAAACTATGGAGAGAATAATTAGATCTGTGGGTGCCTGGGGGCGGGTGAGGGAGAGAGACAGACAGGCAGAACACAGAGGATTTTCAGGGCAGTGAAAATACTCTCTCTATATTTTGATGATGGATATATGCCTTGACGCATTTGTCCAAACCCATAGAATGTGCAACACCAGGAGTGAACCCTAAGGTCAACTATGGACGTTGGGTGATTGTGATGTGTCAATGAGATATAAAAATGTACCATTGGTACATTGCTAAGAAATGTACCACTCTGGTGAGTGATGTTGATAATGGGGGATGCTATGCACGCGTGGGAGCACATCTCTGAACTTTCTTCTCAATTTTGTTATAAACCTAAAACTTCTCTAAAATAATAGTCTTAAGGGAAAAAAAAAAAGCTGCTGGAGGCACACCCTTGTTAACAGGAGATGAGGGAATACAGATTCCAAAGAAAGGGGGTCCTAGGCTGGGTGGCACCGGTAAAACAGCCGAATTGGACAGCACAGGCTTTTCCCTCTCTGCTCTATTAAGCTCTTGTTCCTTGATGTTTCTAAGTAACGAGGGCATTTTCTGATCGTCATCCTGGATGTATCCAAGTGAAGGGAAAGTGACAGCTACGTTTGCTGAGCATCTACCATAGGCATTTCTTTTATAGCAGGAAGTTTTCATGATAAAATTTGGAATTAACCACAGAATCAATTCGAAAATAGGATTTGCCCTGCTCTTGGTTTTAAAATATCTCCATCTGGAACTTGTAGAAATTTGAACCAACATGGCAGCTTCATCTGAATGGCTTTGGGCTTTATTTATGCCAACAATGGATGATGAAGGGATAAAAGTAATAAGAATGAGTAAGAAGTACGAAAGACAGTGTCTATAGCACTATGAAAAGAAAGCTCTTTATTCTTGAGCACAGGTTGGAAGTAATGAAAGCTGTATTTGCTAAGGAACGTTTATAACAATATTTAAAACTTCTGCTTTGAAATGTCTGCAGGAAAAACAACTTTGATATTGAAAATCTGAGACTCACGAATCCTTAGCCCCTTTTCTTCCGTTCTGCTTCTATAACGTGGTTTCTTAAAATGATAACACTGATCCCATCGGCACACCCGCCATCACACACTGAACCAGGCTGTGCTAAGCAGGTACTGAGTCAAATAGGTCACGAACGGCATGAGTTTTATAAACCAGCTCCCTTTGTTTCTCTATGGAATGGCAAATAGACTCGAAATTCTCTTCTGAAGCACCAGTCAACCTGAGTCAGTTGGAACTGAACCTTTCTATATATTTTCTGAAACTCTAATGTTCTTTGACCAAAACCTGAACCAAGGGGGATATTTCACGTGCGGGGATGCTCTGTCCTCTGAACCTGATTCACCGTCTGAGCCCAGAGCTAAACCCCCTGCTGCAGGTGCCAGGAAAGGGCCTTGAAAAAGGGGGTTTTTCCCCGGAAGAGTTAAACTTCTTGAGTGAACGGGACCTTGCCTCGACTCCAACCCTTCTCTCTCCAGAAAACGGCTCCGGGAGCCCCAGAGGGGGCTCTGCCGCTCTGACTTCTCACACACCCTTCTTTCAAATGAATTTAAACCTTTTCTTGTCCAAATCCCTACAGAAGAAAAAAAAAGTAACCACTCTGCAGTTTTTCTACTATTATGCAAATAGATTAATCAGGCAATGCTCCTGTGAGAATTAATTTATATTGGAATCCAATGAGGCCTGGATGCTCGCTAACTGAACCCCTAGGCCAAAGCCTCAGCTAGGTAGCACCTCATATTATTCCTTTGACGAGATGTGAACTGACATAAATACTATGGCTCCCTTTCAATCCGATTACCCCGTACCTCACATCAACGCTACCCCAGCCATCAGATTCTGGCGTCTTTCCTTTCACCGGCTCCAGGAACAACAGACAACTCCTCCTTGATAAACAAGCACCCACGCTGCCACCTCGTTCCCCACTCTTCACCCATCATCCTCACTCAATGGGCTCTATTCGACAAGGTATTTTATTTTTTTGTAGGAATCAAGGACTAAAAAACAGTTGAAAATCAAGCCTGGCTGGGGCTGTTCATTCAAAGCTGCCCTTTCACAGTCAGTCACTAAGACCCTCTGGAATAACACCCCTGAAATACCCACCCTTCAGTGGACGCCGTCCCCTTGGGACGCTCTCCCCCTCCGCTTCATCTCCCTCCCTTATGTCTTATGAACTCTTTTTAAAGCACACAAAAAACAAATAGCGGCACAGGTTTCCCTGGGCTGGCGTGACCTGAACGTACATTTTAAACCATACCTTTGTACTAAACTCATGTTGACAACCACTAAATTCTTCCCATTGCTCTGCATAGAAACTTAAAAAAAAAAAAAAGACTCACTTCTCTCCCCACACGCCCCCCCACCCCCCATCAAACTCTGCCCATTTAAAAGGCTTGGCTAAACAACTCACCAGGTGGGGGAAAGGCTTTTCTATGTGGGCAGCTCGGTTTCTGGAGCCCCCACCTTGGTAATTAGATTAACAGGCAACATGTGAATAGCGGCAAGCACAGCAGTCCCCGCTCCCTTCATGTTTTATGCCACTTATTGGACATAACCGATGCCAAAAATGTCTTGAATGGTGGCAGAAAAAAAATATGGATTTGCGAACAGCTCTGCGCTGAAGATGAGAGAGGAAGAAAACAATGGAAGCTTTATTTTTAAAAAGCAACACAGAGCCATTGTGGTGCTTGGTTTTTTGAGAAAGGGGCAGAAGTTACATAGGATGATAAACTGGGGCTCTTGGTATGACTGTTAGCATTGCTGTTCATTAATTTAAATATTTCTGTGCCTCCCTTTGCACTATCTGAATAGAGGACAGTGACCCCATAGATAGGGCTTGTCTCTCTGAGCCGGCGGAGGCAGGAATGCCCCCTGTAACCACAGGCTCGGAATCTGAGAAACCCTTTGAAACATCCTTTGACTAAACATGTATATTAAGAAGCTATTCACTTTTTAGACATAAGAGAAAGCAAAATAAGTAGTAAGAATTGAAGCTCGCGAACAGTCACTCAGCCAGCTACAGGGAAAGTTATAGTTTTGCCAAATACCACTCATTTTTTTTTTAGGCAACCTTCTTTCTGTCATGCCAGAGGAGAATATCTCTGTTTTCCTATAAAGTGGACTTCCACTTAAAAGCGGAAGAGGCACTGAGCCAACACTTTAGGTTTCAGTAATGAATTGTCACTAAAGGCGACACTCTCTTTTGCTTTCATCCTAACACTGGTGCGTTTGCCCAAACATCTAAAATTTGCTGCTCAGCATCTTCCAGGCGCAGGTTTAGTGGAATGTTGTTTTATACCATATTTTTACTCAGAAATAAGTGCCATCGCTTTATTCCCTTCCTTGGCCTGGTTGTTCACCATTCGTTCAACAAACGCTCATTCAGCAACTACTGATTGCTGGGCGTGTCCACGGTGGCAGGCTCTCGAGAGCAGTCAGGATGAGCAGTGCCATTAAAATCCTCACTCCACAGCCTTCCTTTGCCTACAATTTGGGGCCACAGGAATCTTCTCCCGTACACTCAGCCCTACTCAGTCCCACCCCTTAATAGGAAAAACCTAGGAACCTTGGTTCATGAACCTCGGGCGCTCTGCCTCCAGTCACCCTCACTGTTGTACCTTCTTGCGACAAAGGCTTCCAGGAGGTCCTGATAGACCTCACGCTCCCTAAGTTCCCCTCTGGAGCCTTTGTCTTTTTGTTCTTCAGTCTCTTCCCAGATCACCTGCCTACCCAGAACAAGAATTGCTCCAAATGGAGGGCCTGCCTTCCGCCAGCCCAGTGGTCCTCAACCAGGGGTAATCTGGGCCCCCACGGAGACATTTGGCAGTGTCTGGAGACATTAGCCTGGGAAAAGATCAAAATTCAAAGCACAGTTTCCACTGAATGCACATCACTTTTGCATCATCATAAAGTTGAAAACTTCTAAGTCAAACCACGTGAGTCGGGGACCATCTATATATGTGTATATTTCACACCTATCTCACATATGCATCAAGAGCATCCTAGAACCCACAAACACAAGCTGGAACCCCACAAGAACAGACTGAAACCCGCGTCAGTCCCTGCTGCCTCTGACCTTGTTGGTGTGGACGTCCTGCAAAAGCCAAGGCCCTTCTTCAGGGAGGTAAACACACATACCTGGCGCAGAGGTCAGAGGCGCTGGGGACGGTGGAGCATCTACAGGGCCAGCTGCTGCCCCACACCAATGGGGTGAGCCAGCTGATCAGCTACAAAATGGTTACTGCTTTCCTTCCACCCTCTGAATCTCTCCAGACTCTATTGCGGCCCACCCTAACTGGAATGATGTAAGAAATGAATTCTTAAAAATGGGGTTAAGCCTAGCCAGGGTGACATAGTACAAAGCTACCATAGTTATTAAATTTCTCTAAGTTTCCGCATCTTCTAGGTAAGTGAGGATACTAATGATAGCTATTTCATAAGGCTGTTGTCATTGATATTGTTTTATATGTCCTTCACTGACATTTAAAAGAAAATCAGGTATAGGAATAAGATATTTAGTTTCCTAAAGGAAAGGGTACTAGTTTTCTTACGTATAAATGTAGGCCAGTCACTGTTCTGGGCAATATACATTTTTTGCAGTCAAATTTTAGGGTGAGTATTATTATAGCCATTTTGGATGAGGCAGTTGAAAAAACTAAGGAAGAGAAAGGTTAAGTAACTGGGCAGGGGCTGTTCCTACGTCACCCCAAGTGGAATGGGAAGATGTGGGATGGCATAAGCTATGTCTGACTTATTCTCTCCAGTGTCCCCAGACCTGGAGCAGTGTCTGCTGGCACATGGTGGGACCTCAATACATATTTATTGATTGAAGGAGAGGATGGGGCGCTAAGACTTGATTTATGTTTTAAAATCTCTAGTTGCCTCTCTTTGGTTCCTTCTAGTAACATAGACCTCACTACTTATTGTCTTTCTCTTGGCAGCCCTTCGCATACTTGAACGCGGCAGTCATATCCCTCCAGGTTTCAACTGCCCCAGGCCAACAGCCTCAGCTTCTTGGCATGAGTTTCTCATATTCAGGAGCTCTAGTCAACGCTGTCAAAAGACCTCCTGCAATGATGGAAATGTTCTATATCTGTGCCATCCAATATGGTAGCCACTAGTCACATGTGGCTATTGAGTCTTGAATTGTGGCTATGGTGACTGAGGAATTAGATATTAAATGTTACTTACATTTTTACATTTTATTTAATTTCTATTTTCATTTAAATGATGTGCATTTTATTTATTTATCTAGTTTGCATTTGAATAGTCCCACATGGCTAGTGGCTACTGAACTGGACAGTGTAGCTCTAGTTTTACACTCTTTTTCCCTGGTAATAAGATGGACATCTGCATCTTCTCTGAGTGTCCCACTTTCCTTGCCTTCCTCTTCGCCAGAGTTAACCAATTCCGATACCCCACACCCTGGGTTGGCCTTCTGTCTCATGTCAGCTGACTCAGTACCTAAGACCTAAAGATTGGCTGGAACCCCATTCTTTGGCCAGCACCAGTTTTCAGAGCAGCAACCTTTTGCTTTCTGGGTCACATAATTCCTCTTAGTGATAAGTTCATTAACATATATATTTACACACATAGTTTCTGTCTAAGACCGTAAGTGAGCGTTGGGTGGGGATCTGCCAACACGTTCATTAATCACACTGTAAAATTTAAACATTGACTTCATTTAATGCTGTGAGACCAGGAGTAAGTAGAGATATGTTACTTCGAGCTTGGTTCCCTGGCTATGGAACTTGACTCTCTGTTAAGCAGTATTTAGTCGACTAAATACAAGCCTATTCGCTTGTAATATCCACTAATGGCCAACAATACCAACAGAAGTCATCACCTAATCATTCAAGTCAGCAAAGAGGACTGGCCTAGGGGATACAAATGAAGATTAGACAGTCTTTTGACAAAATCTGGGCACTTTGTCATCTGGTTACCATCGAGAGAACCAAATAGTATAAAATGGAGAGTTAATAACGACGAGACTTTAGAAGAGGTTAGAAGAGAGACCAGTGACCTAAACACACTGAACTTTAACCCAGGAAAGGCCCATTCAGATGAGGCAGAAGAGTGTTCCCCGAACTTGAAGGATTCCTCACATTCTCTGAACGCCTGCCACGTGCCAGGCATGGGGACAAAGACACAACAGTGCCTCCCCACAACCAGTCCATGGTCCACCGGGGAAACAAACAGGTAAATTGCTCCAATAGGAACAGCTGCTAGATTTAGCAAATAAAAATACAGACTATGCAGTTAAATATGAATTTCTGGGAAACAATGAATAATTTTTTAGTGTGAGTATATCCCATGCAATATTTGCGACATACTTATACTAAAAATAATGCTTGTTTGTTTGAAATTCAGATGTAACTGTGTATCCAGTATTTTACCTGGCAAGTCTAAATATAGGGTAATATATGCAATGATACAGGCAAGTGTTAGGTACTACAAGAAAATATCCAAGGGACATAGACCTAAGGGTACACTGCAGAGAAAGGTCACAGAGGAGGTGAGGCTTAAACTAAATCTTTCCCAACAAATAGAGGTTAGCCAGATGAAGAGAGTCCAGAAGGATCAGAATGTACAAAGGCACTGGGGTTTGAGAGAGCAGGGCATATTTGGGGAAGTGCAAGTAGGTCATCAGAAATAGAATAAAGAATAGGTAGAATTTCAATAACTGTATGGGAGAAGAGCTATAGTCAGAGCCCAGAATAACATGACCATGAAGGGAAAAACAGAAAAGAGAGTTTGTGAAGAGAGCAGGAAGGAGCGGTCTGAGAAGGAAAAAGAAAACCATGAAGCCAAGAAGGAGGAAGCCCACAGTGACCAACGCTGTAGTCAGGCCAAGTATGATAAGAGAAGTCCACTGACTATGCCAACAGGGACAGCATCCGTGACACTGACAAGAGCCATTTCAGTGCAATGTGATAGCAGCAGGTTGAGAAAGGTCAAGGAGGTGGCAAGACTAGGAGAGAGCAAGGGTAGATGCTGCTTTCCCAAAGTTTGGTTGTGAAAGAAGAACCATGCTTAGACTTGGACAAACAAGGAACCAGCCTGGGCCCTGAACTCTAGACAGGGGCCCCGTCTAGCTCCCCTCCAGCTCCACCCACGTCCACACGGCCAAGGGGACATGCTCACCTGGAGCCTATACACTCCCTTTTTGGCTCTGGAATTCGTTGCCCAAATGGAACCAGGCCTGTTTCAAAGAGTACACAAGCCTCTTCCTATGTCTCTCTCCCCAAGGGTGGACCGTGCCACTAGTGTGCTCATCCCTAAACCTGAGGCATGGAGCAGGGATGGCTGTTTGGAGGGCGGGGGTGTGCATGGATCGCCGACATGTGGACCAGGTGTCCACACTCTTGGATGCATGGCCCTTGGGGATGGAGGATGGAGTCAGGATGGGAAGTGAAGTAGGGTGGGCCACAGGCTTCCATCTATAGTCTTGTCTCAGGCCTCACAAAAATTAGAGGAAATCTGTAAGAAGATTCAGTTAGAGACGGACATAAGGCCAACAGAGGGTTCTCTTGAAAATGAGCACAGTTTGAAAGAACCTGTGGTGAAGGGAATATTGAAGCCAGAGACTGAGAACAATGAAAACAAGTTCCCTGTATCAGTCAGGAGTTCAGCAGCAAATATTTCCAATGAAAAGACCACTTACAAAAGTGTGGGCAGGGGTAAGGGAATAAATAAAGGATGTTTAAGCACCCAAAGACTAGCAAGAATGGGAAGCCAATATGTCCCTTTATGTCCCTAGCCCTGAAACTGCAGGAGGTTGGCCAGACAACACTGCCAGAGCCCAGTGAGCTTGGCAGCTGAGGCTGCAGAAAGTCACAGAAATGCAGCAAAGCAAAAAGGGAATGGGAGGAATGAATACCCCAACCTTTCTCTCCTCCTGCCCATTGCCTCCCACTGACTGAACCCAACTAGAAGAAAGCAGCCAGCAAGGTATCCTGAGGTCAATGCATTCCCTTGAGGCCAGCCTCTTGGGGCAAAAATCAAGGGGAGTAGGGATAGGAAGAAGATTTGGAAGGGCAAACAGAGAATAAATAACTAATATTGTCCCCAAGGAGGCAGGAGGACCTGACTCAGTGGGGATGTGACCAGAAAGGAGAGTAAGTTGGCAGGAAGGAGATGGAAGGTGTTTCTGCCTGGTGACCATCTCTCTTTCTCTCCGCAGGAAAACGGGAAGGTGATAGTGGATGAGGATGAGCAGACAAGGGAATGTTCTCATTTGCCTCCTGCAGCCGGCAGCTGGCAGCTGGTCCAAGGCCTTTGCGCAGTTTAGGTAACACCCTAAGATGAGGCTATCCCCTCGATCCCTTCCCAGTGTAAGAGGAACGTCACATTCTCTTGTGCCTCCCTCCCCCTTCCCTGCACTGCCTAAGAGAGAAGCAGAGCAGGCACAAGGACGTTTCCTTTCCTCTTTCTGCCACAACCTCTGAGCACCTCGGCCTCAGGCAAACAAACCAGCAAGTTAGAGGCGCTCGCGCTTCAGAGTACTTCCCTCTCAAGTATTCACTCATGGCTCAAAACAGCCTCCCTATCTGATAGACCCTTCCTCTGACCAAATCAAGACTCCTTACCTGTTGGAAGAAAAATAATTCTTAAAACTAATTTTCACTACTTTATAAAGAACTAGTAGTCTTACATCTAATCCTCCCGTGGGTGTCTGGATTAGAGAAATACCTCTTTGTCCCAAATACCTCTTTATGAAATTTCAAACAGAGAAAAAAATGAGCTGAAGAATGTTCGAGATGTTTACAGACAAGTATGTTCCCCCCCCTTCTCCTAGGAACTGACCCTAGACCTACAATGACTCCTCTTCCTTCTATGCTTTAAAACACACCATCTGGTTGTTTTTTGTTTTTTTTTTTTTTTTCCTTTTTCTCCCCAAAGCCCCCCGGTACATAGTTGTATATTTTGTTGTGGGTCCTTCTAGTTGTGGCATGTGGGACGCTGCCTCAGCGTGGTTTGATGAGCAGTGCCATGTCCGCACCCTGGATTCGAACCAACGAAACCCTGGGCGGCCTGCAGCGGAGCGCACGAACTTAACCACTCAGCCACGGGGCCAGCCCCACACCATCTGGTTTTTTAACACTAAAAAAAGAAAGAAAGATAAAGGAGAAGGTGAAGCAAGATTCTGGTTTAGAGAAGAGAGTCTGTCCTTAGGCAAACATCGTTTCCCCTTGCCGGCTCTCATACGTCAGACAAAATTAAGTTTTAATATAAAAACAACAAGCGCTTGAAAGGTTGGTATAAACATCGCAGCACCGACTTCTCACACCCAATCAACGTGAACAAGACGAGGCTTCGCAGAGACCTGTTCTCGAAGTGCGTGTGTGTGGCAGGGCGGGCGCCTGCCTTTCTCCGGGATCTGCCACCCAACTCACTAGACGTCAACTACCCACGCACCCCAGGGGCCACTGCTACCCGAACACAAAACCAGCCTCTCTAAGAGGCATCTGCTCCCCATCCCTGAGTCCTTGGGGACGTCAAAGAAGGCAGAATAGATTTCATCTTCTCTCTTCTCCCTCCTGCCGTAGGCAAAAGAGGCCTTTTCAGGCCCAGAGAAAGATCGTGTATCCTTTCCCACCCAGCGCCCAGCACCCAACTTCTCCTTCGTCCAACCTCTTTATCCAGAAAGACTCTGTACAGGAAATCAACAGTTGCAGCTCGGGGCGAAGGGAACGGGAAAAAAGCTGTGGGGGGTAGTGACGGAGGGGGGGAGGAGGCAGGCGGCCAGGAAGGGGTTCATTATGGGGCCACAACCATAATTAAGGCGGCAGAAAGGCGAGGCCAGGACCAGGGGAGTGAGCTGGGGAGTATTGCCTCCTGATTTACACCTGGAGGCCAGCCCCAGGACCTGGACGGGACCAGGACGGAAGAGGAGCCGCGCGCAAGGAGGATGCTGGGCTGCACGTGAGGGCCCGGCCGTCCCAGGGCTCTGCTCTCCGCACCCAGTGGACCGCGAAACCTGGAGGGCAGACGCCGCGCGCGCGGTCCTCCGGGCCCGGCGATCTGTCCTGAAGCTCCGACTCACTCCACGCTCCGTCCTGCCCCTCAGGGTGCGCCCCTGGCACCCGGAAACGCGGTCTTTCGGGTCGTGGGGGGGGGGGGGGGAGGGGGTGCCTGTCGCTGGGGCCCGCTGTGGGGCGACAAAGAGCTGGGAGTTTTCAAACCTTAGAAGTCAGATCTGAAAGGGCCCTTAGAGAGCTCTCTAGGACGATCTCTCGTTTTACACACAGGGACACTGAGGCCCAGGAGACAAGGACCTTACCTAAAGACACACAGTAAAGTGAAACGGATCCAAATGTGAGTTAAAAGCATCTTTAACCCCGCGGTCTGCGGAGAGCCGGTTAAGGAGGAAAAGCAGAGGCAATTTATTTTTAAGGAGAGTGAGGGGGAAACATCTACTTTGAAAAGAAGCAATATAAAATTAACTTCTCAGACAAGGGGGGGGGGGGGGGATGGAGCTATGGAGAGAAAAAGCACTCGAGGTCCCGCTCTGCACAATTTGATTTTGGTTATTTTGAAAGAGCTCAGATCTCCTCTGCCGACACCTTACGGTGTTAACATCGCTGGGCCGCAGGGTCCAAGCAGCCCGTTCAACTCCCTCCAGGCCGGCACTGCGAGCCGCGCTGCTCTACAGAGATCCTCTTTCTTCGGGTGAAAAAAAAAGAAAAAAAAGAAAACACAAAAAACCCACAAAAAAACACAACACACAGTTAACCACCTGTCAGGGCTGAGGATACAATGAGGCTCCTCCAAAAAGAGCTTTTCATGCATGCGTAATATATTTGTTCAGCTATTCACTTAATGAAGCTGATAAATGTGACGCAAAACAATAGTCAAGTTAATCTATTTAGTAAAATGTTTTGAGACACTCAGGCTACGTTAAGGAGGGGAGCGTTCGGCGACATTTTCATTTAAATGCGCTCATCTCCCCTCTTAGGCTGCACAAGGGGGTTCAGGCAATCTATGCGAATATAATTTCTTATAAATGTGTCTTTAATGGGTTTAATTCACCCTTGCCAGCTGTTTTGGGGGCTATTTTGTAAGAGCAAAACAAACGTTTCAGGCTTGGAAAGCTAGTTAAAATTAGTTTCGGTCAGCGAGGCCAAGCTATATTTCCTGCAAACCATCTGCTTGATTGGCACAATAGAAGGATTTTCAAGGAAAAAGGGGGGAGTGAGTGTGAAAGGAACGAGGGGTGGGGGAGCCGCTAGAAAGGGCTGGGGCGGCCGGTAGCTCCTCGTGGCCTATTCTGAAGGTGAACCCCTTAGAGGTGTCTTAATAGAGCGTCTTGCCTGGAGGGCTGGGGCGCAGGAAAGCTGTTTCAGCCCGAGCCTCGCCGCCTTCCTCCTTTGCCTAGCCTGTCGGCTTCCTGTGTTTTCCTGAGACCGTAAAAGCCAGGCGGCGGGCGCTTTTTCCCGTCCCCACCCCTCGGCGTCTTGCTCAACTTGCAGAGCGCTCTCTGTTGGCGGCTCCAGCCGCGAGCGCCGAGGTCTGGGGGCTCAAACTCTTGCAAAGTGAGACCCCGGGGTCACAATCTTCCTAAATTTACGCTCGTTATCTTTTCGAAAGGCGGGGTTTGCAGCGTCCTTCGCCTCTCTCGGCGGCCTGCGCTCGCCGGTGCGCTTCGGGCTCTGCCCACACTGGAGGGGGCGCGCAACGGCGAGAGCGCGGCGCGTGGGGCTGGGACCCGCCCGCTCTCCACCGCCCCGGGGGAAAGAAACTTCTAGAGCGGGTTCCGAGAGCCCTTCCTGCCGTCCCAGAAAGGCCTCGTAGGTCCCGAGAGCCCCGGCCTCCCCTAGCGAGCAGTCGCGCCCGCGGCGCAGGCAGGGATCTTAACCCCAACCGGGGCCTCCGATTCTCTTTTCCCTTGAAAGAGAAATAGACAGAAAGCCCAGCTCTGGGATAGAGAACGCGGGTGACTTCTCCGAAATAAACTTGAAGATAACGACATTACAATGAATGGCAGGACGCACAGAACCCCACGGGCTCAGGTCAAACGGCATTAGTCACAGGTCTTAGCTGCGGCCGCCGCGCCGCCAGCCCCTCAGGCTATCGCAGAGTCTGAAAAGACGCGTTCAAGAAGATTGCTTCAAGTTAGATCCTTTCGTCCGATTTCTTGCTTCCTTAGCATTTATTTTGCCTTTTCACGGGCGGCCAGCCCTCGTACCCGCCCTCGTTTTTCCTCTTTGGCGCCTTAGGAATTCTTTAGGAGGTTATGCAGACCGACTGTTGGAAGCGGGGTCCACGTGGATCGCAGCAAGGGGTTGACCTACCTTCCAGAAAATGTCAAGGCCCCTTTTTAAAGAAGAGAAGTTAGCAGCAGTTAGTCTATAGTGAGGCAGAATGGCCGGTGTGCCTGTAGGAGGGGTGTTATGGAGCGTGTCAATGGGCAGATAATAACTAGAAACTACACCCAGGGAAATGCCCCAGCAGGAGAGGAGGGCTATGGAAGGGAGGGGGCGCTAGGAAAGCCCCAGGCTGGCTCTGAGTCCTTACTGACCCCCAAAACAAAACCCTGCAAACATGAGCTCCATTCTCATCTTCCAGAAGACTGGGCAAGGGCTTCCTCGCTGAGGAAACCTGTAGTGGTGGCCGCTCTCCTTCTGGGCACTGGCAACTGCTCCGGGCAGGGAGAGAGGGAGGAACAGAGTGGAGGAGAAGGAGGAGGAAGAGATAAAGAGGAGGTGGGGAGGGGGGAGATGGAGGAGGAGGAGATGGAAGAGGTGGAGGAGAAGGAGGAGATGCAAGAGGAGGTGAAACAGAAGAAGGAGATGGAAGAGGTGGAGGAGGAAAAAAGAGAAGAGAAGAGAAGGAAGGAGAGAATGCAAAAACCAGAGCTGGTCCTCCTGCTTCCAGAAAGCAGCTGCCCCTAGGGAGGGGGTGGTTGCTATGGAAAACTTTTGTATTGTGGCAAGGTTAAAGTACAAGTGTTCAGATCCATGGTTTAGACTTTTCTCCCCCATTTTATTGCAAAACTTCAAAAAGAGGAACTTTTGAAGTTCTTCACAGGTCTCCCTCTTCAGTTTTCAGGGTTCCCCAATTAACTGGAGCAATGCCTTTCCCATATTTAAATAGCCACTTATTCAAAAGTCGTTCCTTTCCTTAGCGGTGTTCCACCGCCTGCCGCCCAGGATGCGTCCGTAAGCAGTCTTGGGCTCAGAAACTCCATACCTGCGTCATCTTCAAGCGTGAATTCAGCTCCAGAGCCTGGCCCTAAATAACTTTTTAATTTGAATCAAGGGAGTGTTAGCGGCTCCGTTTCTGGTTTAATGTGATATAAATCGCAGATGCACTTTTACTGAATGGTTAAAGCAGCGACATGGAGATCACCAACACAAAACGCCCTGAACAAAACCATCGAGAGAAATAAAGCTGGTTAATAAGATTTTTGAGAAAGCTTTGTGTTAAAAAGCAAAAAGGAAAACCAGCTGAAGGTGACAGTTAGTTCATGGTTAATAGGATCAGGGCGGCCTGGCGGGGCTGCACACTTCTCTTTGGGGAGGTTCAGCCACACTAAAGAAATGAATGGGACATTTAACACATCTGTTATCTCGCCGAGCAGAGAAACGGGAGAATCAAGGCTCAGCGCCACCCCAGCCCCAACCCAGAGGAAAGCCAAGGACTGTATGGAGAAAGATTCTCGTCTGAGGCCCCAAATTAAGGATAGGCTTTCCTGATGTGGACCAACATTCTCGGGCACTTCGTCCTTCGCTCTGTCTTCACCCCTCTGTACGCGTTGCAGTTAATTAAGAAGTTGCGACAGCTTGGCCAAGTTAGCGCCCCACCGTGGGTAGGGCTCTCTCAGGACGAATCCCAACCTTCGCCGCTATGACTTTAAAAGTTCAGGCTGCGAGTTTCAACTGAAACTGCCGAGGGTTCCTAGAGGTTGGAAAAGAGCCAGCGTTGCACTCTCAGAGTTCAGGTCTCCTTGTCCGAGGCAGCGTCCGCAGGGGTAAGCCCTTTGCAAGCGGAATTCCGCCACCTTCCCCGGGTGAGATGCTCCGCTCCGCCCCTCCCTCAGAAGAGCTGCGGAGCGCTCCTTGGTTACGCTTCTAGGAAAACGTCGCTGAAAATCGTTTTCCAAGTTGCTGGAAATTGGCAGGAGACTCATTTGACTGTTCAGGTGTCCACCGACTCTCAGACAATCATTTCCCGGCATGAAATCACTCAAGTCAAGACTTTCCCCTACTCCGCCGGACGCACATCCGATAGCCCCAAAGCATCAGTCTCCAAGTCTCCCTAGCTTGTTAGAATGGCACTTCTCCCCACCCCCCAACACACATTAATTTAACCCACCCCTCACATCTGCTTTATGCCTCAGCTGGAGTAACTATAGGGCTAGAGACTGAAGAGGGAGTATATTTTCACGTTCACTGACTTGAAATTTTCCATTACCCTCCCCACCAAGGGGGGGCGTTATTTCACTGATTGCTTGAAGATGAATTTCTATGAATATTTATTGATTTATTTTCCAGGCTCAGCAGGGGAGCTGCAAATAAATTTAGTGCGTTCTTTAAATAACTCCTTTTCTATGGGGCAAGATGTCATCTGAAACTTCTAAATAGCCATTTAATTAGCCCGGGTGTTGCTTCGGAACAAAAACTCTTGGCGAGAGCTTTGCGGGTGAAACTGTATTGCAAAGAGGCGGTCGATATGCAGAATTGATGCGCGCCAGCCTTTGTCGCTGGCCCATTGTGCGGGCCATGCTTATGAAGACTAATCCAGTCATAAATTGCACCCCTGCGCCAATCAGAGCGCCCAGAGCCTCCGGCGAATGAAGCTCGAGTGGAGAACTTTGTCGAACTTCATTGTCAGAGCTGTCACTTTTCAAAGCGCTTTAACGGGCGGGCCACTATAAAACCATCACCTCGACGGGAGGACCACGGAGGACTCGCAGACGCCCAAGTGGGACCGTCACTTGGAGACGCTTGCTAAACCCAAGAGAGAGGGCGCCGCGGGGGCGGGAGGGGCGGGAAGCGAGGCGTTTACCCTCCGTCCGCTGGAAGAAGGGTTATTCCGACCGCCCCGCTCCTAACATGATGTTCCCTGGCCTCCTCGCGCCCCCCGCCGGGTACTCCAGCCTCCTACGCCCCACTCCCACCTTAACGCTGCCCCAGTCCCTGCAGTCGGCATTCTCTGGCCACTCGAGCTTTCTCGTGGAGGATCTGATCCGCATCAGCCGGCCCCCCGCCTACCTGCCCCGCAGCGTACCCACCGGCAGCATGTCGCCCCCTAGGCACGGGGCCCCCGCGGCTCTCACCGACACAGGGGCCTCGGACCTGGGCTCCCCCCGTCCGGGCACCCGGCGGGGCGGCTCTCCGCAGACAGCCGTCTCCCCTGCCAGCGAGCCCACGTTCTTGAAGTTTGGGGTAAACGCCATCCTCTCATCGGCGCCCAGAACCGGTAAGTAAGCGCAAAATGCTGAGGGCCGGTCCAGGTGCGGAGTCCTTCTGGCTTCAGTTTCCTGTATGCAGCGGGTACCCACGCACACATCGGCGCACGCCCTTACGCACGACCCCGAGGCACCACGCCGCGCAGGTGAGACTTAGGTCCAGCCGATTCCGGGGAAGAAAAGCCCCCAGGTTCGCCCCACCTTCAGGATGAACTTGAGCACCTGCAGTCCGAGAGAGCCCACGGTTCCCTGGCGCGGCGAAGCTGAGCGCGCGACCCCGGGCGTCTGGGTTTCTGCCCTCCACCTTCTGGGAGCCGGTTTTTAAAACTCAAGACAATATAGTTAACTAGCTTAACTAGTATTATGGATCTACAATTCTTTCATTCGCCGCCTCAGTCCTACCTATCTCGTTAGCGCCTAGGATAAGACTGGCGAGTGGAGGCGACTCTGAGGATTATTTTGGGGGGGGGGGGGGAGGAAGGATTTCTACAGACGAGACAATGTTAGGAAAACATTTATTTTACTCTCAATACATTGAGGAAGATGCCTTTGAAACCAGCCGAAGGGTTAATCATATCATGTATTCAATGTGCTGAACAATAATCAAGTCCGTAATCAAATTCCCTTTCTGTCTCCCTCCCTCTTCTCCTCCCTCCCTCTCTCCCTCTCCCAGAAGCATCCCCCGCCTTGCTCCAGAGCGGCCCTCCCAAGACCTTCGCCTTTCCCTACTTTGAAGGCTCCTTCCAGCCTTTCATCAGATCTTCTTATTTCCCAGGTAGGTCTCGTCCCCATTCCTTTCACGAGGCTGGGCGGCGCCCCCGTCCCAGCCCATCGCTCCCTGCCCCAAAGCCATATTTCTCCGTCCACCCTCGAGGTTATGCTCTGGTTCAGAGGTTGCGAGGCGTACAACATTCAAGAATCCGTCGCGCCAATTTGATGCCCTATTTAGCACAAGCAGTGACTGCTTGACACTTTGCACCAATTCCCTGCTCTACAAATTAGCAGGAATTGTCATGGTCCCAATTTGAGGCGGTTCCCTTGCCGGCGAGGAGCTGTTGGCATCCCTTCACTACGCCGTTTTCCCACAGTGTCAGTGCACTTGGCCACGATTCCCCACAAAGGTTTCAGCACCATGACCAATTGGTCAGCTCCTCCGGGCAACCACACACAGACCGGCCCTCGTCCCTCCAAGCCCACAAGAGACACCTACCAGCCGGGGCTAATTTCTCTTTAAGACTCATTCAGGGCTTCGGGCTTTTCACAAGACCACATGGGGTGCCCTCTTGTGTGGGACGCCTGGAGTCGCCCAGGGGGAGGGAGACTAGATCCTCCCACAACCCCAACCTTCGATTTGCAACCTGATTTCCCAACTTCTTCGCTTGCCATCCCCCTCCCGCCCCCCCCCCCCCCCCACGGCCATTACTTTTCAAGGACCGTAGAGCTTGTGAAATAAGAAGTCGGAGGGAAGCCCGTAATTGGTCCAGTCTAAAAGAGAAGCACCTTAAACAGGTTCCACGAGGTTTTCATCCTGGAATCCCAGTGGTGACTCAAACTATGACTCAAAAATTCTGCAACTGATCAAGACTCAGAAGGAGACAGAGGAGACCCCATAAAGAGAAGAGAGACTGGGCATGGTCGGTGGGGGATGGGTAAAACCACTGAGCGCACTCCCAAATATCAGCGAAAGAAACCAGCAATTGATTTTTGAAAGGAGGAGAGAATTCACCAACCGTCCCCACCACCTCCACCATTCATGCTGCTGCTGATAATGGAATTTGCTTCCTTTCTCCCTCATCTCAATGCTCTAACAAAAACAACCCGAGCTTTATAAATAGCTTTTCATGTCCATTTAATGAAAACGACTCGGGGAGGAGAAGCCTCTGCCATCAGTATTCTCCCAATGGTCTTAGCCTGCAGTTGTGTTTAGTTTGAAAGTGTAAATCTCTTTTGTTCCAGTAATATATGGCTTTCGCTGCTTGTCCTCAGTCTTTTTCTGTTAGTTCATTACTACACAATTACCATTCACGCTTCATTAGAGTCTCTGTTTCTTTTTGGGTTTTTTTTCCCCCTCCCTTAAAGCGAAACTCTTCCCCCTTTTTATCATGCCAATACCCATTGGGAAGCGGTCAATGTGCTAATTAGCTGCCACTTTTCATGTATTCGGGCCGAATTCTTTACGTTTTGTGGGGGAGGGGAGGAAAGATTAATATAAAAAAGATGAATACTAATTGGATTTTTCAAAAAAAAAAAATCCAAAGCGGATTTTCTCCTCCCTACCAAACCAGTAAAGCACCTCATTTTCATCTGAAGAATGCAAAGCCACTAAGGTGATAAAAGCTTAAGGGGGAACCCAGTGGCCTCAGTTGGATATTTTCATTTTTTTAACGTATATTTTCTGTTGCTATTTTAGCTAATGCACGCAGGTTTGTTTCCCAGAGACCGCTGAACGCAAAAAACGAAACCGCCTATTGTGGGGGCTGTTTTCTGAGTGTCGGTGGTTTTACCTAATCCGGGTCTGCACGGTTGAAAGGGAAAGTTATTTGGGCGGAAAGCGCCTTTCAGTCTCGCAGGTTTGTAGGTTCGTGGCCTATTCTCCAGGGGGAGAAAAAGGAGAGCTTTAAAGAGATGAAGGGATCAGAGAGAAAAACCGAGGGCGGCCGCGGCGGCGGGGAGGACGCCACCGCCCCCTCACTCGCTACCCCCCGCCCCCGCAGCGTCCTCGAGCGTCGTGCCCATCCCCGGGACCTTCTCCTGGCCGCTGGCCGCCCGCGGCAAGCCTCGCCGGGGCATGCTGCGTCGAGCCGTGTTCTCCGACGTGCAGCGCAAGGCGCTGGAGAAGATGTTCCAGAAGCAGAAATACATCAGCAAGCCGGACCGCAAGAAGCTGGCGGCCAAGTTGGGCTTGAAAGACTCACAGGTGAGGGCAGTTCCCCCCAGCCCCTCCCCCACGGTTCACCCCTCCCCCACGCATCCTACAATCCGGAGAATTCTCTGAAACCGCCTAGGTCCCATTGTGCAGATGGGGAAAGGCAGGCCTAGAGAGGGAGTGAATGTACTAGCAAGCTTCCTCGAGGCTCCTCAGGACAACCGGCTCAGCGCCCGCCACCCGCGCCCATCTGGGCCAGGTGCGGGAGGATGGGGGGATGGGGCAAGTGTGCGAGGAGCGGAGCTGGGGGTGAGGGTGGGGTGACCCATCTGAAGTCACTTCAGGGGGTGGGGAGCGGGCAAGGAGGGGAAACAGGAGAGAGCCTCCTTCCCAGCCCCGTGGTCCTGCCGGCTCCCCTCCCCGGGCCTTGCGGGGAGGGTCCGCGCTAACCTCGGCTTCTGCCCTGCTCGCTCTCTCCCTCCGCCGCAGGTGAAAATCTGGTTCCAGAACCGACGCATGAAGTGGCGGAACTCCAAGGAGCGGGAGCTACTGTCTAGCGGGGGCTGCCGCGAGCAGACCCTTCCCACCAAACTCAATCCACACCCGGACCTCAGCGACGTGGGCCAGAAGGGCCCAGGGGACGACGAGGAGGAGGACGAGGGCCGGGGCAGCCCCCGCCCCCGCATGGCCTATCGCGCGTCCCCGGACCCTCGGCACCTGCAGGACCCGCGGCTCGAAGGGCCGCTGTCCCCCTCGCCCGCGCACTCGAGCAGCCCCGGCAAACCTTCGGACTTCTCCGACTCCGAGGAGGACGAGGAGGGCGAGGAGGAGGAGATCACCGTGTCCTAGAAGCCTCCCGCACCCCGGGTGCTGTAGCTAAGTGCTTTGAAATTGAAGAGGTGGGATCCAGTCTGCGCGTTCACTCAGTCCCCGCTGCCCAGACGCCGCCGCTGCCCACTGTCGAACTGTCGCCTCGTCAAGGGTGCACAGCCCCTTGCATTGCCCAAAATGACATTTCTTTCCCCCACACCACCTGCCAACAGCCCTGTCCACCTAAGTTAAATTTAGGTCTTGGTCCCAGCCGCAACTGTTTCACCCGAGTTAGTCTTGTTTCTTGCAAGCTAATGTAAGCACAGCGGGGGGTCTCCACGCCCACAGCCTGGGGTTAGCGGTGAACCAGGCCCCGCTGGTCTCAAGCAGCCACAACCCTCTAAGGAAGGAAACCTTTTTATGGAGGAGAGCTAGGAGTCAAACCATCAAGCGTGAACTCCAAGACCGCTCACGTCCTGGATCCCTCTGGTTCCCTGTCGTGGGTAGCAAGGGCCTCCCATCTCCTCCAGCCGCGGTAACCCAGTCCTCCCAGAGCAGTGCCCTTAGAAAGCTCAAGAACTTCAGAAAAGGAAAAATATCTCTCTGTGCCTTCTGGTCTCAGGCAGAACATAAATACTGAGTCTTTTCTGTCATATTCCAAATGTTTTCTGGGCAAAGAAGTGAGTTCTCTGAATGGGAGGAAGAGTCAGTATCTATTTCTGTATGTGTGTTCTAAAGCTTTTTCTGTATAGTTTCTGCACCCATCGTATATGCACCAAGCACTCCACCTTGTGCCCTTTCGTTCTTTCTGGGGTAGTTTCATCGAGCTGGAAAGCTCCTGAGCACTGGGTGTGATGCGAACAGAGACAGACCCACAAGCCTCTTTGATTTTTTTCCTTACTGAACTTTGCTGTCTTTGCACAGCTCTTATGAACTGTACACTATTTTGTACACATGTGTTGTATGGATATTTTATACCAAGGTTATTGTGAATGACTATAAAGGACTGACTAGATTTCCCTCTCCTTTTTTTTGCAATGATTTTTAAACTTTAAAAAGCTAGCTTTTTATTTGCATAACTTATAAAGACATACTTATTTTGTATTTTTACCATGTACAGATTTTTATATATGTATATATGTATCAAATGAACAAAGGCCAAATAAAAGGTAGAATGGATGCAGTGGTCAAATGATACCGTTCACTCGCAGAACGTTAGAGCTGGAAGGGCTGGAGCTGTGCTCATGCCAGTGCTGCTGGAACTTACAGAAGGTAAGCTCATATCCCAGGATGGAAGGCACCTGTCTGAAGCCACCCAGCTAGTTGGTGGCCAAACTGGAACTAGAACCCATCTCACACCGTCGGGCCAATGCTTTTTCTGCTTCCCTGGACCACGAAATAACCATGTTTGCTGTGGTAACAAAAACAGTACCTCCAGGAAAGTGGTACCAACAACTTGAGTCTGCAGTATTCCTTCCCTTCTCTAAGGACTGAGATGATAGACTTAAAGAAAGCAGTGGAAGTCAGGGTAAACGGTTCCAGTTTGCAATGGTTTCCTTTGCCTCCTGGAAGGCATGTTCCTAGTCCCCAGGGAAGCTCAAAGTTGGTCTTGACTTTTGTGTATGAACTGATTTTCTTAGGAATGTCATCTACAGGTGCGACTTGGGAGCCCAGATACAGACTCTGGGGCCCCCAGGTGAAACTACAGTTCTTTAAAGACCAGCTTTCAGCAGAAGTGGTTTGTTTAGCCGGAAACCTAGGGAGGGAGGAGCGTCAGTTAGGACCCTGCCCGGGGCTCTTGTGTCCTTTCAGAGATGACCTCTGCTGCATCAGCCACACAGACCCACATTTCTTCATTAAGCTTAAATTTCAGTACTTTGTATTATATTTGAAATTTGAATATATTCCATTCCCAACTAACTCTTTTCCACTAACACAAGCCCCGTCCATGCTAAGGATCTGATATCCTCCCCTGCTGGGCCCATTCATGATGTTGGTGGTCACTGTTTTCGTTCCTGTTTATACATAATCATGGGAATTTGAAAAAATTTATCTTTATTGTCATAATTATCTTAATTGAAGAAACCTCCCGCATATCCTCCCTCACACACCAAAGTGCCTAGCCTGGTGTCCTGCATGTGGTTGGCCTTCAGTTCAAGTTAGTGCCTTCTGTTCAGACAGGAAACTCTCTGCTCTGAGTGATTCAGGCTATTTTCTCCTTCCCTCTGCTGCACCCGGAACAGCCAGAGATGGGATCTGACCAGAAGTGGCCCCCTTTCCCTCCCTGCCGGCTCTAGCCTGCAGTTCTGCTGTGCAGTCAGGAACTATTTTCAGGCACGGGGACAGATAAGTGTCTACGTCTGGAGTCAGAGGACCCTGGAGGCACACCTGCCGTCATTGCAGCATTTTCACGATAGCCAAGAGGTATTCACAGTCACATCCTCCACATTATGCACAATAGCTTCCGCAACCCAAATGTCCCCCGATGGATGAACGGATAAAGAAAAGATGGTTTTCACACAATGGAATATTATTCAGCCTTAAAAAGAAAAGAACCCTGTCACATGCTCAACGTGAATGAACCTTGAGGACATTATGCTAAGTGAACTAAGATAGCGATAAAAAACCAAGCGCTCTGTGATTCCACTTATATGAGGTATCTAACAGAGTCAAACTCATAGAACCAGAAAGAATTTTGGCAGCCAAGGGCTGGAGTGAGGGGGTGACAGGGAGTTGTTCAGTGGGAACAGAGTTTCAGTTTTACAAGATGAAAAAGTTCTAGAGATTTGTTCACAACAATGTGAATATAGTTACGACTGCACTGCAAATTAAAAATGGTTAAGATGGCACGTTGTGTGTTTTTCTAAACTTAATTAAAAATTTTTTTGAAGTAAATTGGAAAAGTAACTCACGTGTTAGAAGAATTAATCCAGCAATGGTCAAAATTTTGGCAGGTGAGTAAAAAAATTTGAGGTCAGCAATACTATCAAAAGACAAGGTAGCATTCAAAGCAAGAAGCATTATATGGTGTAAGTAAGGTTTTTCTACATTAATAAAAGTTTAGAAAAACCCCAGAAAGGAAAAAAACTCTGGAGATTTTAAAAAAGTGTATGCTACTCCCCTATATCGACAAAGTCTTACTTCTTGAGAACTACAAATGCCACATTTTGGCTCATTTTAGTGTCTCTTTTAGCCCAGCGTCACAAGGATGAGGACCACCTCAGTTTTGCATTCTGTTTCCCTAGTGTCATCATAGTCCCTCACACATATTGGGTGCTTGATGTGTGCTGAGTGAGTAAACAAATTAACAGGTCTAGAGTGTAGACCAGAGGTCTAGAAGTTACAAATCTTTCAAATGAGTTGAAGGATTACTTAGGCTGACAATAAAGAAAAAGAAACTAAATTAACTGGTCAGATGTGTTTTTAAAAATCAAACCAATTCCGGGGCTGGCCCCGTGGCTGAGTGGTTAAGTTCGCGCGCTCTGCTGCAGGCGGCCCAGTGTTTCGTTGGTTCGAATCCTGGGCGCGGACATGGCACTGCTCATCAGACCACGCTGAGGCAGCGTCCCACATGCCACAACTAGAAGAACCCACAACGAAGAATGCACAACTATGTACCGGGGGGCTTTGGGGAGAAAAAGGAAAAAAATAAAATCTTTAAAAAAAAAAATCAAACCAATTCCTTTAGTAGAAGAGGATGAAATAGTTGCATCTATAAGCTGAAGAATAATAAACAAATTTTGGAACAGAAAGAGAGTTTTTATTGAGCACCTATTATGCGACAGGCAAGCATTCTGCAAGGCGTCTTACGGGAGTGCTTCTCAAGCTTTGCTGTGCATAAGGTCACCTGGGAATCTCATCAAAATGCAGATCATGATTCAGAGCTCTGGGCTTTCAGCATTGCTAACCCCCTGTCGGTCCACAGAACACATTTTAAGAGGCAATGATTTACATGAAGTTTTATCCTCACAGTAACTCATCTAAGATATTATTATCTCTTCAGATCCAAAAACTGAGGGTAGGAATTTTGGTGATTTCCCTGTGGTTACCGCAGCCAGAATTCAAGTGTGGGTTCATCTAACTCTGACATGCCATCCTGCTCCCTTGGCTAAGCTGGTAAAAAACCATTTACCCAAACCAACCTATAGAAACTCTCTGGTAGAACTTTATGTTCTTTAATATTCTGAAGTTATAAGGAAAAAAACTCAATGGCTTTTTAAAATCTTCCTTATGCTCCTAAATCTCCCACTGTGCCACCAGCCCTGCTCCCTGTGGGCGAAACCAATGATCCCCAAACTGTTGAGTAAAACCCCTTTACACTCTTAAAAAATCATTGACTGTCTGAAAGGTCTTTTGTTTCTGTGGGTTTTATCTATATATATTTTCTATATAAGAAATTAAGACTGAGAAAAATTTTAAATATTTATTCATTACTTCCTTTAAAATAATTTCGTTATGTATCCACATAAATACCATGTTTTGTGAAATATATATTATGAAACAAAAAAATTAGAGAGAAGAGTGGCATCGCTTTACAGTTCTGCAAAGCTCTTTAATGACTGGCTTAATGGAAGACAGCTGGATTCTCTTATCTGTTTCTGCAACCTGTTGTGATGTGAAGAAAATCTGGTTTCATACAGATATGCCTTGGAAAAGGAGGAGTATTTGTATAGTTTCTTTGATGATTGTGGCTATTCTTTGATACAACAGCAAAACTTGACAAGTGGTAGTTTTTAAAAGGTTAGTTGCAATTTGGAATCTAAAATCCTATCAATGAACTTTTCAACTCTGTTACATTAAAGCTTACTAGTCCGTCTTGCATTTTTTTGGAGGGGGTGAGGAAGATGGGTCCTGAGCTAACATCTGTGCCAATCGTCCTCTATTTTGTATGTGGGACGCCCCCAAGCGTGCCTTGATGAGCAATGTGTAGGTCCATGCCCACAATCTGAACCCTCAAACCCTGGGCTGCCAAAGCAGAGTGTGTGAACTTCACCACTACACCACTGGGCAGGCCCCCTGTCTTGCATTTTGAATGGATATTTTACCCATGTATGATTTTTTAACATCACGCATTGGTTGTTTGGAAAATGCTGCTTCACTGAGTTATGCAAATATTCTAACTGTTGGCACTTTTCATAAATTATCAAACAACACATTTGTTAATATCACCCCCCATCTCATCATAAAAGTCTTTAAGTATTGAGAAGCTGTCAAGCTCATGGTGGCAGATACAAGTTTTCCAAAATTTAAATTTTTATTTGAAAACTCACATTTTCTTATTGAGATAAATGATACCAATTTTTCTTCAAGTGAAAGACTCACTTCATTCATTTTCGAGAAATGTCTGTGAGATACCCAAGTCTGAAACCTGTTTGTCTGCCAGTCATTCTTTCAAGTAAAAATGGGGTTCCATGAAAAATGTGGCTAATATGAACAATTGCACAAGTGCTTTTCCTTGAAATAGTCATCATGCTTCCATATGGAGCAGAAGTGCTTCATGCACACTTCTCATTTCATCGTGCAAATATTGAGTTAAATATTAAATACTTAAGGGTTGAAGTTCAATAGCATTAATAATTTTTACTGCCTCCTCAAGCACATTCTTCAGTGACACCGGCTGTCTGCGGGGGGAGGCAGTAGAGAATGCGGTGACCACTAGGATATTGCTTTGACTCGTGCTAAGGTGTCAGCAGTCTTACTGACAATTGCTTCTGCGCTATCAATACAAATGTCAACACAGTTGTTCCAGAATAAAACATGAGATTCAAAAAGGCATCCAACACATTAAATATTTCAGCAACACTTATGTTCCTTGTCAAGCGTTCATGTAACTTCTTTGATGACTAGTTGTCATGAATACTAAACAAATACAAGCAGAATAGGAAGTCCAGGCATTTCTGTAGTTTTGTCCATTTTCAAAACAAAAGTGCAATTCTGCAGATGATTTATTAACTCAGTCTCTGAGAAGTTACTCTATCGTAGGGGAGTGGCGCTGTTGTGATTTCTTTTACTGACTTTTCATCCGGCAGGCGTTTGGCAAGGTCAGCTGCACAGGGTTCTAATTAGTCTCTCAGCTATTGAGGGTACCTCCTTAGTGAATGCAACATGCCAACTTACCCTGTAAGACGCTTTAGTGGCCTTTTCATTTCAGTCTGAAAGGTTGTACCAATTTTTAGTTTTTAAAGAGTACATCATGTCTATGTATTAAAAATTCAATTCAGTTCCTTTCCTTAAACTCTGAATCATTGGTCTGAAAGTGATGGTACAATTTAGTTGGAACATAATACTATCCAAAAAGTTTGTTGTGTAAGACAATAAGGGAGATTGCTAACATCAATAAAGCTGAGGGAAAAGTAACTTTTGAAGTATTTTCTTTCTTATTTATAGTTTCACCCAGTTTTTGTTTTTGTTTTTGTTTTGGAGGGGGTATCATCCTCCCTTCCACGAGTCAAGAACTCTCTGATACATCCCTTCATCTGTTTTAGCATCTTTACAAGTAGACAGTGCAGCTATGGGTTGAGAAAGTGAGTTTTCTAGTCTCCCTTTCAAAAGCCAACAATTTATCCTTAAATATAAGACAAATATATGACAAATACATTTTCTTTTACTTTAAAATAAAATATAAAATTCTCAAACAATGGCAGTAAAATCTTGCAGTACAGAACATTTTGAACAATTTTAAAAATATTATTGCTAAACAAGACAATAATCTGTACTTACTTCTTTGGTTTCTGCATAGACTCAAGGAAAACTTGGGAATTTGAAAATAATGATTTATTGGATGACAACGAGGTTACAGATGTTCTAGCAGGTACCATTGAAGAGAGCAAGTAAGAGCACAGTAGAAGTACGAGAAAAACGTGAGTTAATCACTAAAAGTGAACATAAATTTAAATGCACTACCATAGAAAATTCCAGGAAACACAAGAAAGGTCAAACGCATATTCCATCAGCTGTCAGAAGGAGACGCCATCACACATGCAGCCTCTGGAAAACCCCACTGTGCAATTATGGAAGGGCCTTGAGGGCTCCCAGGGGTCCCCAGATCACATTTTGAGAACCACTTATGTAAACAATTAAGTGCTTTATGAGGGGAGAAATGGGAGGGCACCATCAGGCCAAGTACCCCCCCCAACTTAGAAATTTAGCTGCAGCCACACCCCTGCTTTGCACACGTCCTCTGTCACCCCCTCCTCACCCAGCTCTCCTCCCCTCAGCGATCCCTTCTCTATCCATCTGCAGCCCATCTTTCTCACTGGCAACTTCCTGCCAGCATTTGAACATGACCAGCTCTGTCCTTTCCCCTACACATACCCTAGAAAGTCTCTTGCCCTTCTGTTCCCCTCTGGCTCCTGCTGAACGTCTCTTCGGCCCCCGGACCTGTCTCAGCCTCATCCTTGGACTCTCCAATCTCTGTATTTCCCTCCCCGATTGATGGTCCTCAGGGGTCTGTCTTCAGCCCCAGCTGCCTCTTTCCTTAATAGAGTTTCTGCTCTTCTTTCCGCTCTCACTGCCACCATCTCAAAGACAAGCTTTTTTTTTTTTTTTTGAGGAATGTACTATGTGCTAGATGCGATGATTAGCATTTTATATACATTATTTCCTTTAATCCGCACTATACTGTTTTTAATCCCATTTTACAGATGAGGGATCAGATTCCGAGCTCTTCTGGTTACCCCCTTTCCCAGCCCTGAGAGCATCTGGGAAGGCTTTGTGGAGAAATCTGCCCAAAGCCTTGAAGGATGGTATGATTTTAGGGTGTAGGAAGAGAAAACCATATGCCATATTCTTTCAAGAAAGACGCACAAGAAAGAGCAGAGGGGAGACTGTTTCTGGAACGTGTTTGTGGACAGTGATGTTGTAAGACGTTTTCACTCACAGGCAAAAAGTTGAAACAAGTGGAGAAGAAAATGTTTCCAAAGTACTTCTCTCTCCCTTCCTTTAAATATAAAAGAATAACCATAATGGCTACCGGGTCCTAGCGTGCTGAGCAGAATGCTAAAGCCTTCATTCACTTTGCGTCTAACCTTTACTACACCCCTGCCTGGAAGTATGTGACAGAGTGGGAAACTAAAGCTGGGTAACTTGCCCCCATTACCCAGGTGGCCAAGATTGAGCACAGTGTCTTTCCACTAAGGGAAGAGGCACCGTAGAACCCAAACCTCCACCCCTCCCGCCACCCCACTACCAACTTCAGTCTCTCCAAGCAGCCCTCTTGGTAGAGATTTACCCTCTTTCTTTTAAAAGGTGCCTTCAGTCTTCAGTTGAAGGCACACAATCCGAATCTGAATTTGGAAAAAGACAGTACTAATTAACAACAGGAAGGGTTTTCTCGGCAAAGACCTACGTCACTCTACAGTTTGACACTCTCCAAAAAGAAAAACATTTCCTTGATTTTAAGTTGATGGTTTTAATTTAAAAGGAAAAAAATGACTTTTTGATGCTGATGCAAAACAAGCTCAATTAAATGAAACGTAGTTTCCCAGATAAGATCCTGGAACAGAAAAAGGATATTAGGTAAAAACTAAGGCAATCTGAAGAAAGAAATGACATTAGTTAATACCAGTGTATCAATACGGGTTTAATAATTGTGACAAATGTACCAGGTCAGGAGAGACGTTAACAGGAGGGAAGCTGAACCATGAGCCCACAGGAACTCTGTGGACTACCTTTGCAGTTTTTCTGTCAATCTAAAATTATCCCAAAATAAAAGGTTTATTTAAAGAAATCCAAATGTGTTTGCATAGAAGTGTTGCTATGGAGGAAACACCACACACATTCTTTATAGTTTAAATGACAAAAATACTACTAGAATAAGGTGCTTATTAAAAGAAAAAGTCAAGTTTCAATTCATTCTTTGGTAATCCAAAGCCACGAAGGTATGCCCCGCCACCTCTTGCCCAAACTCCGAGGGGCTGATGGTTCTCTTATTTAACCCACTCTTCCTTACTCCCCCACAGCAACACCCCCCTCCCCACATACACCCCCCCCCCTCCCATCAGGGTAAGGCCTCCTGGAACTCTTGCTGGCACAAACATCTTGTTTTAGGACCAGGTTTAGACTGTGATAAAAGAGGATTATTGACACCACATAGGCACCCCAATGTGAAAAGACACCCCTGACACATGAGTAACCTTGTCTGTACATCCAGACCCCAGCAGTCACCAACAAACTTAGCCAAGCAGACAAAGGGGTGGGAGAGCTGAGTTTTTATTGTTCTTAGCAAATGGTCTCATTTCAACCAGCAGCTGTCACTAAACTCCTCGTTCTCAAGTAAAAGGGTCATTTACTGGGGTTGATGAAGTAAGCGGTGCTAAAGTTTATATTCCAAGAAAACTCCCCTTTTAAAGCTATAGTTATAGGGGGAAATGACCAGGCGAAAACAGTTATTAATTATTGACAAAGCCTTGGATAGCGTAGTTCACAGAGGCCTATTTTATGTACAAGAATTTGAGAAAGTAGGTTCTTATACTAAGTTCTCACTTAAGTTTTCCTTGTCTCAATAGCAAATTAACCCCTCACATTTGTTCAGAGTTTGACATTTCTGTTTGATTTTCACAACCCCGTGAGATAATCAGGGCAGGCTTCATTTTCCCTATGTTCCACATAGGCTCAGAAAGGTTGACTGATTTCCCCAAAGTGGCACAGCCGGTAAGCAGTGAAGCTGCTCCTCGAACCAAGCCTTCTGAGCTCTAAGTCAGGGCTCTTTCATTTAACAAGCATGGACTGAGTGCCTTCTCTGTCTGGATCTCTGGTTGTTCCCAAGGATGGAGTGATACCCGAAATAAACAGGGCCCTTGGTCTCAGGGAGCTTACAGTCCAACAGGAGCGGAAGAGAATAACCAAGTCAATGATGTGAGGCATCTATAATTACAAACTGTGATAAGGGCCATAAGGGAAATCAGTAGGGTGCAAAGTGAGCCAGGGAAAGCCTCCTCAAGGAGGTAGTGCTTTAGCAGATACCAGAAGGAGCCAGTGGGGCACTGATTGTGGAAAGGATGTTCCAGGCTGCCTATTACAGAGTCTGCAAAGAGTGTGATGAGGTGGAAATGCTTGAAAGGAACTAAGAGACGCGATGTGGTTAGAGAGAGTGATAGCCTGGATCAAAGAGGAGTTGGAGAAATGGGCAAAGAGCGAATCCCTCAGAACTTTGTAGGCCTCTTAAGGGGCTTATATTTCATTCTTTGTAGGATAGGAAAGCACAGAAGAGTTTTAAGCATGGTTTTTTTTTTTTTTTTTTTAAATCATCCTGAATATTGGATGAAGAATGGATTGAAGAATGAACTGGTTCTATCTAAAGGTAGGAGTGGGAGCAGAATGGTCAGCTGGCACTCGTTAGAAACTATGGTGGCTTGGCCTAGGGGAGTGGCGGTGAGGGGCAAGAGGGGCTGAGGGATTAAAGGAGAATCAACAGGTTGTGGGAATGAATTAAATGTGGGAGGTGATAGAAAGGGAGGAATGTATTGCTCAGTAAAAAAGCCAGCCACAGAACCACATATGGATTCATTCATGGGAAAGAAAGATGTATTTGTTAATAAAGATCCTAAAGGATATACAGCTTGAGTTAGTTAGATACATTTTGGGTATAAGTGAGAGAAAATCCCAATCCACAACAGTTTACAAAAATATGCACATTTCCCTGCTGGATACAAGTATAAGGTCGGAGGGGTGGCTCCAAAAACCTCAGCATCTCAGGCCTTCTCCACCTTTCTCTGTCTTCCTCAATAGACAGCTCCCACTTTGAGATCTGTGATACTATGATTTATAACAAGAAATATATTTTTGGTCTTCCTCCCTGTTCTGGGCACAGAGCTCCTAAAACCCTTAGAATTTTGTAAGTGACAAGAGTGATAAAAGTGTCTTGATATTCATAACAAACCCCTTCCAACCACACGGAGTTTATGTTAATAACCTTTGAAAAACTCCTAAGGATGGGGCTGGTTGCCAGGGGAACCGATCATGTGACTAGAGGGTTGGAACTTTCAGTCCCACCCCCCTGACCTCCGGGGAGCGGAGAGGGGCTGGAGGTTGAATCTATCATCGAAGGCCAGTGATTTCATCAACCATGCCCACGTAATGGAGCCTCCATACAAACCCAAAAGGAAGGGGTTCGAAGAGCTTCTGGGTTGGTGAACACGTGGCGATTTGGGGAGAGTGGCACTCAGAGAGGACGTGGAAGGTCTGTGCCCTCTCCCCATACCTTGCCTTATGTGTCTCTTCCTCTGGCTGTTGCTGAGTTCGATCCTTTTATAATAAAATGGTAATCTACTGAGTAGATTACTGAGAACTGGTTTACCGAGTTCTATGAGCTGCTCTAGCAAATAGGTCCAACCCAAAGACGGGGTTGTGGGAACCTCTGATTTATGGTTAGTAGGTCATAAGCACAGGTGACAACGCAGACTTGCGATTGGCATCTGCAGTGGGGGCTGTCTTGTGGGACTGAGCCCTTAACCTATGGGATCTGACGCTCTCTCTATGGAGACACTGTCAGAATTGAGTTCGATTGTAGGATACCCAGCTGGTCTCAGAGTTGCTTGCTGTGGAAAAGCCCCCATCTATTGGAGGGTCCAGGTGGCTGCTCTGGCTCTGGGTATGAAACAGCGGGAAGGAGAAGAGACGGAGAAGGCCCTGTCCTTTCCTTTGAGGGAACATCCCTGCAGTTGTACACACCAACTCCGCTTCTCCACCGAGAGCCAGAACTCAGTCACAGAACCGCACGCACAGAGCTGCAGGGGCTGGAAACGGAACCTAACTTCTGGGAGGTTTGACTCCAGAAGGTGAAGGAGAGAATGGATAGTGCGGCCACTCCACTCTCTGACCCCAGCCAGCTGTCTACAGGGCCTCTGTGTGGAAGCAGTGATGAAAAGACATGTCATGTTCCTTCTGAGGTTATGTTTTGCTTCGTTCGTCTGCTTTGGGAACATGTTCATATATTATTTGTGCACTGTTTTTTTTAAAAGCCAAAGTAGGGTTGGAGGAGGGGGAGGAGCTTGTGCCAGGAGTGGGTAGAGTAGAAGGCACCAGAAAGGAGACAGCCCTGGAGGTAGGAGGAAGACCAGGAGGGGATGTTGTCATAGAGCCAAAGAAGAGAGATGTTTCAAGGAACAGGGGGATGCCAGTTCTCCTGAAATTTCTAGAAAGGCAACAGAGATGAGACTAGAAACTACTTGAGTAGACCAAAATCATCAGGGATCCTGAGAAGACAGTCTTACTTGAGAAATGGGAGTATAAGGCAAAAGGAAATGAATTGAAGAATAAATGCCCCAGAAACAGAGCTGAGTGTGCACGAAACCTTGCTATTGGATGGAGAGGGCGTTTCAGATCAGTGGCGAGAAGACACGCCCTTCAAGAAAGGATCTTGGGACAACTGGTTCTCCAAAATTGCGTATGCTTTTGACCCTGAGCTCACAGTATGTGCAAAAATTCACCCCCAATGAATTGAAAACCCAAAAATCTAAACATGAAACACAGAACTTTCAAAAATTAGGAAAATATATCTTGTTGTCACTACACATAGGTTTGGTAGAAGTTTAAGAACAGAGACAGCACACGTACCCAATTCCTGCCTCGGAAGAAGGATGAAGGGAAATGGGGCTGCGTGGAGAGAGTGAAGGGCAGGTGAATTTTGTCCCTTTTTAATCGGAAGGAAATATGACAGTGTTAACATTTGTAAATTCTAAGTGGTAACAACAAAAGTTATTATTATGTCCTTTAAACTTTATTTTAATATATTGAAACATTTCTCAATGCCAAAAAATTTAATAGAAGAAGAGGAAGTGGAATGAAAGGGCAGGCCAGGGCAGACCGTGGTCCGTTCAGGCTGCTGTAACAAAAATGCCGTCAACTGGGCGGCTTGTAAAGAACAGAAATTTATTTCCCACAGTTCTGGAGGCTGGAAGGCCCAGACCAAGGTGCTGGCAGAGTCAGTGTCTGGCAAGCCCCGCTTCCTCAGATGCAGATGGCTGTCTTCCCACCATGTCATCACATGGAGGAAGGAGTAAGGGAGCTCTCGGGGTGGGAGGTACCCCCTTTATACGGACACTAATCCCATTCATGAGGGTGGAGCCTAATCACCTCTCAAAGACCCCACCTCCTAATACCATCACATGGGAGAGATTAGGTATCAACATATGATTTTTCGCGGGGAACATAAACATTCAGTCTTTTTTTTAAACACACACACACGCACACACACACACACACCTGTCTCCTCACGACAGATGCTGATTCTCAGAGGTGGTACAGTTTAAACTAGTCGTCATAAATGCTAATGCCTTCGGGGGCCAGGCAGGTGGCATGACGCAGTGAAGGGGCCGGGACTGGAGGGGACTCTGGTGAGCTGAAGGCTGCAGGGCCACTGAACAGAGTGACTGCTGCTTGCCCTCGCTGACTGTTTCCCTGTGGGAATGTTGGTCAGACTGCCTGGTCTTTAAGAGAAGCTGGAAATCTGGAATCTAAGTACAATTCCCCAGTTTAAAAAAATTGGTGAGTGAAAATCTCTGTGGGTCGTAGCAGGACTTTAAGCCACTGGCTTTTGAGACCTGGTCTAACCCACAATAAGGAAGATAAATACATTCTTGTTTAGCAACGCCTCCTCTCTCACACTGCAGTCTCTACTCCAAATATGATGTGTGTAGAACCCCTTCGCCTCCCCAGCTTCGTTCAGATGGTCCTCTTTATGCCAGCCTGGCAGGAGAAAGGGCTGTGGCAGAGCAGTGTGCCTCTGAACAGTGGCACCCTTCGCCTTTGTTATCGCCGTGCCCCCACAGACTTTTGTTTTCGTCTGTTACGTTATGATGCATCACCACCATTATTCTTTCTGATACTCATTTATCTCCGACTTAGCCAATGGGAGCCCCTCTGAGCTGGCTCCCGTGTCCCTCAGTGTGTCTCCGACAGTCCCCGAGCACTTCCGTGCTTTCTGGCACCACCAGATGCTCCAGGCTTACCTGGAAATTTTTCTGCCCCATGCCTGGAATCAGCCACTTCCCCAGGAAGCCCAGGTTTATTTTTTTTAGTGGGGAATGGCATTTAGAAATCAAAATCTGGCTGCTACGTGTGCTTATTTGTACTATAATATCATTGCTTCTATGCCCTTTCAAGGGAGAGGGAGAGAGAGGAGGAAAGAAAGAGAGAGAGAGGTGTCATGCTAATAATTTTCAATTTAATACAGCAGCACAGTGTTCTCCCTTTTGTCGCCCACTCCGCATTTTATCTACCTTCTCGCATAGCGTGGATGAATTATTGTTATCCCAAACAATATGTTTGCTTTAACCCACACTACTCACAAATAGTATTGGAATCACTACGTCAATCCCACCACCATCAGCACGGCTACAAAGTCAATACAAGATTATATTTCACTAAAACTAAATTCCTTTCAATTATACAAAGTTCTGTTACGAGTCTGATACACAGTTAGGTCTGCTTGCTTCTGTTGCTATTCATTTGTAGGATAGTTTTCCATCCTTGCTGACAGAATTTTATCTTCCACGCGCACCTGTGGAGTTGACCCTCTGAACTTCTCCGCATTGGCCTTCCTTCCACCGAACTTCCTCCTCGTTTCACTGCCTGACATCGAGTCCTTTAAACTTCTGAGCTGCCTTCTGCTTTTCTTTATTCTCTGTCCCTATCGCATTTACTGCCAGGCGCCCAGTTCTGTTCCAGGCACTAGCTGCACATTGTGGGATTATCGGCCTCTGGCTTGGTCTCCGTGGAGGAGACGGGAGCAGGCCATTGCAGCAGAGTGATGGGGACTGCGATGGGGGCACGGGATTGCTGGGCAAACACGGGGGAATGTCTCACTCCACCACGGGCGGCACTCCTTAGCTGATTCTCCCGCTACAGGCAGAAGAGACGCTTGCTTGAGTCTCCCTGTCATGAAGCAGGGTTAATGGTACTCCTGTCATGGGGTCCCTGTGAGGGCAAAGTCAGATCGTGCACACTAAAAGCTTAGCCCAGTGCCTAGTACCCAAGGAGCGCAGCCGGGTTGAGTACTATAATTACAGTTGTGTGACGCTTTCCACACACCACACATACCATGGGGTGTCTAACGTAAGAAAGAGCTCAGACTGAACAGTTTAGGGTTCCCCCAAATACGCGGAACTGCCCCATTTCCATATCTGTATGGACATCTGTCCAATTCTGTGCAGATGGCAGCCATTCCCTCTGTTTGGTAACAGCACTTCGATTTTCCTTTGGTGAGCCAGCTCTCTCCCTCTCTCGCTTGCTATGGTTCTGGATGTGGCTGTGATCATCCCCACCCCGCAGCTCGGGGAATGGTCACAGCCTCAGGCTCACGAATCTAAACCAGGACCCACTACTTAATGTGCAGGGCTCAGTGCAGAATGAAAACGCAGGGCTCCTTGTTCAAAGTTTATGAAGAATTCAAGATGGCGGGAGCAGAGCATCAAAGTGCTCCTCACTGTGGACCCAGGACTTCCTTGGGCATCTGCCAGACGGGAGAGCGAGGAAGGGTTCCAACCCACAGACACCTGCCCAGCTCCTCCATTGCCCTGGTGCGGGAGGCAGGCCCAGGGCTCACGTCAGGGTACAGACCAAAGACAAGCCAAGGGAACAATGGAAGAGGCGAGCAGTTAAAGAGATCTTGTTGCCTTTGTTACACACCTGACCATCCTGAGCCCAGAGATGCAAATGTTTCCCTAAAGATCACGCAGCAAGTTCACGGCAGTGTCTGAACTGGAACCCAGGTCCCCTAGTGGCACTCATCACAAGTAACTACATTGATCCTGACTAGGCAGGCGGCCAAAATAAATTCCAGCCTGGCAAGATCTTGGCAACCTTTTAAAAACAGGTATGATAATGATGGCAGCCAACATTTGTTGAGAGCTTATAATGTGCCACACACTGTTGTCAGAGCTTCCCATCTTCACTCATTTAAGACTTGTGATAACCCTAAGAAGTTGGTTCTGTTATTATCATCTCCATTTTACTGGTGGGGAAACAGAGGCAGAGAATGTTATGCGACTTGCCCAAGGTCACACATCCAGGGTCAGACCTGGGATTTAAGCCCAGGCAGGGCGGCTGCCAGGCGTGGGATCCTAGCCAGCACTCCGCCCCGCACAGAGCGTCCGAGCCCCTGGCTGCAGAGCCCGCGAGCAGCCAAAGAGCGGGAGGCGCAGCTTGCACTGGTCCAGCGGTGGCCGCTGGGGGCGCTGCGCTGAGCAGTTCCCCGGCGCCGCGGCAGCAAGGGGGCGCCTCCCTCAGGCAGCGGATCCATCCGCCAGGCTCGTCCCAACGGCTGGTCACAGAGAGCTTGATGGGTGGGCTTCGTGCATTACCTCCTGTCACTGGCCGTCCCAAGGAGGGTAGGTTCTTGCCAGGAGAAGTCCGTGGCTCCACGACACGAGCAGGGTTCTGGTTCCACCTCTGCTCCGCTCCCACTCTGTGCTGCTTCATCCCCGGGCTGAATGCAAGATGACAGCACCTGGTCCAGGTCACCTCCGGACGCGACAACAGTCAGAGGAAGAGGAAGCGTTTCTCCGCTGAGGATCTATTAGCAGATGAGAAACTGTCCCAGAAGTCGCTCCCAGCCCGAAGACTTTCCCGAGAACTACATCGTATATCCATGACGAAAAGCCTTGGGAAATGGACTGGGTCTTACATGAGACCATCGGGTCCGCCCTGGACCTGGGGCGGGGTCAGCCCCCTCGAGTCACACGGCCCTGTGGGGGAAGGGTAGATATCGGCTCAACATCTGGGTTTAGTTAGGAAGAAGCAGATGAAGGGTGCTGAGAAGGACACTTACAGCATCTATCACAGGTGGCTATTTCGCGTTCATGTTACAGATCAGTAAACGGAGGTTCAGGGAGTCACAGCTTGCAAACAGCGGAGCTGGGATTAGAACCCGTTCCGCACGACTCCAGAGCCTGTGCGGCCAGCTGCCTCCCTAGTTGTCCAGGAACGGAAGCCAGGACACCTGGGTTCCTGTTCTGGCGGCACCATCAGCTCAGGTGTGTTCTGGGACGATTTTCTGCCCGTCTCTGAGCCTGAGTTTCCTCCTCTAAGGGCAATAATGCCTCTGAGCCTAAGCTGCAGGGCCCAGGTGGACTGAAAACGAGGTTAGGGATGTGAGTGCTTCGGTAGCTGCAGGCGGAGGGTGCGGTGTAGGAGGAAGACTCCAAGCTTTGGAATCTGGCAGGCTCTGGGTTCAAATCCTTCCTCTGTCCCTGATTAGTGAGCAAGTCCCTTAACCAGTCATTCTATAGAGTGAGGGTGACATCAACCTCCCACGACTGTTATGCACATCACAGGAATCCATGAAGGCAAATTACGTGGCTGAAGAAGATGCCTGCCACACATTAATTCCTTCTCCTAGTCCCTGTATAAGGAATGCAGCTTTGTCCTCCAAGCATGCGGCAGAGGGGAAAATACTACACTCAGTCTTCTAAGGGTCATGCCCAATTGTTTTGTTTTTGGTTTTTTTTTTTGCTGAGGAAGATTCACCCTGAGTTGACATCTGATGCCAATCTTTCCCTATTTTGTATGAGAGCCACAGTCGCAGTGTGGCCACTGACAGATGAGTGATGCAGGTCCATACCTGGGAACTGAACCTGGGCTGCGAAAGCGGAGTATGCTGAACTTGACCACTAGGCCACTGGGGCTGGCCCCCTAATTCTTTTTTTTTAATACTTTACCTAAATTAAAGGGAGAGAATTTTGCCAAGACAGGTGAGTCCAGCATGATGGAGGATTGGCATTGCTTGGGCTTTGCTGCCCCCTCGTGGCCAGTGTGAGGTATACTGGGCTGCCCATGATTGCAGCCTGGCCTGCAGGAGCTGGGAGAGGCGGGCGGTCCCTAGCACATTCAGGTTCCCTGTGCTAAGAAGAGGCTGCAGGGTGTTTCTACTGCTCTTCCTGGGCTTGTGGTGATCGGCCACATTAGGGTACCACTGAGCTCATCCAGTCCTTTCATCAGACAGGTGGGACAACCACGGCCCTGAGGGCAGATGAGACTTCTCCGAGCTAGGCAGCTGGGGTGGCAGCCAGACCCCATTGCTCTTTCCACTCTGCCCTGCCTGAAGCAGTCCCACCTGCAGAGCAGAGCTCCAGAGACCACCTGGACTCACCTGCCAATCAGGGCAGGGATCCCTCTGCTGCTACTGTGTCAGGGGGTCCTCCAGCCTTTGCTTGGACTCCCACGGCGACTGGGTGCTCACTATCTTAAAAAGCAGCCTATTCCCTATTTGTGACCCTCAGGACATTTCCCCTTGTCTGGGGCCCAGATGCACCTCTCTGTCTCCTCCCCTTCTGGACCCAATTCCATCCTCTGAGGCCTGGCAGCTCCAGCCTCTGACACTCTACAGAGATTGCACGGCCAGGGAAGTCAAAACTGGGAGGACGAGGAAGATCAAGGGAGTACTTCACGGCATCGGCACACTCCGGATGCTTTGCCTCCCCGAGTCCTGCAAGACAGGAGCGGTTAGCCTCAGTTCACTCCAGAGGGGTGGAGGCGTGGGGCAGTGGGTCAGCCTGTCCAGGCTCACACAGCAGTGTCAAGGTGGGTGCAACAGTGTCCTCGATTTATGGATTTGGAAAGCAATTCCTGAGAATTCAAACCTCAAGCTAGTGATGGGATGGGGGTCAAAGCCTCAATGTCCTCCCTCTCGAGAGCAGCATTCTCAGCTGCCCTGCACCATCATGGGGAATGGTGACTGGGCGGGCAGCCTGGGGTAGCGTTCATTGTTTAAACACCTTATTGTGAAGTATAACACAGAAAAACGCGCACAAAACAAAGATACGAGCAGCTGCTTGTGTAATCGTCACTCATGTCAAGAAACAGGACACTGCCAGCCTCCAAACCTACCTGTCCCGATCACGGCCCCTGCCCAGCACATTGCTTTATAGTTTTACGACTCAGGCGTGCACCCACCCCTAACAGCAGCGTGGACTTCACAGAAATGGGACCACACATTTGGATCCTTTTGTCTCTGGCTGCTTTCACTCGACATTCACCCAATGTCCACCCACAAACATTTTCACTGCTGTCTGACATTGACATGCCACAGTTTCGTTTGTCATTTGACTGTCAGTGGATGTGTGGAATGTTTCCAGGTTTTGTTATAATGAACACTGTGATTATTGTGGACATTTTGTGTACAGATTTCTTTTTTTTAATTTCCTTTTTTTTCTTCTAACTTTTTTTTAATTGAGGTCATAATAGTTTACATCAATGTGAGATTTCAGATGTACATTATTTCTTGACCGTCACCACATAAGTGCTCCCCTTCACCCCCTGTGCCCACCCCTCACCCCCCTGGTAACCACTGAACTGTTGTCTTTGTCCATGTGTTTGTTTGTCTTCCACATATGAGTGAAGTCACATAGTGTGTGTCTTTCTCAGTCCAGCTTATTTTGCTTAGCATAATTCCCTTCAGGTCCTTCCATGTTTTTGCAAATAGGATGAATTTGTCTTTTTTCTGGCTGAGTAGTCTTCTATTGTGTATATACACATCTTCTTTATCCAATCCTCAGTTGATGATGGGCACTTGGATGGTTTCCGTGTCTTGGCTACTGTGCATGTATTTCTTGGTGTGTGTGTATGTGTACGCATTTCTGCTCATTACATAATCGCGTTTGTTTCTCAGGGCTGCCATCACTAAGGACCACAAACTAGGCGACTTCAAACAGCAGAAATTTATTCTCTCGTAGTTCTGGAGGCTCGAAGTCTGACACGGAGGTGTCGGCAGGGCTGTGCTCCCTCGGAGATTCTGGGCAGAATCCCTTCTTGCCTCTTCCTAGAAGCTCCTGGTGGAGGCGACGAGTCCTTGGTGGCCTCAGCTTGCTGCCACACAGCCCTCTCTCTGCCTCCATCCGCACGTGGCGTTCTTCCCTCAAGTCTTTGCATTATCTTCTTACAAGGACCCCGGTCATGTTGGATTAAGGGCCTACCCCACTCCAATGTGACCTCATCTTCATTCATTGCACCTGCAAGGACCTTATTTCTAAACAACGTCATATTCTGAGGTACTGGGAGTTAGGACTTCAACATAATGTTTTAGGGGACACGGTTCAACCCCTTACAACAATCAGGAGTGGAATTGCTGAGCTGTCTGATCAGATCCTGGGAAAGGACCTGGGTGCAGACAGCTGATTTGTGCTGTGCTGTCAGGAAGCGCAACTGAGGGTAGAGCTGGGACCAGGGTGAGGTGAGTGAGGCTTCTGGGGTACAAAACTTAAGGCAGAGTCCCTCTCGGGGCTGGGCCGTAGGGCCCTCATCCTCATGCCAGCTCTGAGGGAGGGAGTAGACAAAGTGTGACGAGGAAGGGAGAAAGCCAATAAAGGGTCCTTAATTGCCACTGTGGGCAACTGGGGCTCAGTCCCATTGGGGACCCCCTAAGGAGCCCTGTAGGATGTGCCCCACACTTGTCCCACAGAAGGATAGAAAGCTGGGCACTCGTCCCCCAGCTCCTGTCCTGCATTGGTTGTAGGGTCTATGGGGGCACTGAGTCCTTGGTGGGCTGCTCTGCTCTTGGAGAAAGTTCTCAGAGAGAAGAGACCTGGGTGCTTGCGGTGGGAAGCTGTCAGCACACCAGTTGCCCCCTGCAGGCTCGGTGAAGTCAGGGTGTGGACTGAGGCATCAGTGGTGTCTGCTGGAGCCCACGCCTTGCAGTGCTGAGACCACTCACTCAGCGCACTGAGTCCACTCTGTTGTCCATGCTCCAAGGTGGTGGCTGGTGGCAATCTCTAAAGAGAGACCCAGAATGGGAGGGTTGGTGGATCAAGCTACCGTCTCCACTGCTACAGCTAGTCCTAGGGCCGTAATTGAGATTCAGCACCTCCTGTCTCAGTCTTCCGTTCCGGGTCCCTCTCACCCTCAGCCAGCACTTCCAAAGGTCTGGATGACCCAGACCTTCCTTCCTGAAGGATCTGAGCAACGGTTTACCTTGGCCTCGTCGGGCTGTGGTGGCTGCAAATGCCCATTCACAGTTATCGCCAGGCACGGCACTGCCAAGAGGTGACGCTGAGAGCTCTCCACGTTCCAGACATACTTCTCACCGCTCCCGTTATGCAGCCCTAGCTCCTCAGCACAATCACGGTGATTACCCCACCAGCAGAGTAACTCCTGTCGCTGCCAGCGGGGACAGTCCCAAGTGACCAGGGAGCAGGTGGAGATCTAAAGTCCATGGGAGAAGAGAAGAAGCCCTCCTCCCACCTCCCCACGCCAGGGACCAGCCCCTCGAATTCCGCAGAGCCTGGAGTTGCAGGAACAGGAAGCAGAGAATTCCCAAGGTGGGTCGCTGCGGGTGGCTCCTGCTTCCACTCCTCGGTCCCCACACCTCTGTATTCTGGCCGTGGGGCACCCAGCAGCAAATAATGGCTGGCGGTTGAAAATGAGAACTGTGCTCCAACACACAGAGTCTGTCCCAAGCTGCTGCCTTAATTCAGCCTCTGAGAGGACAGTCTGACCTCCAGCTCTATAGAAGGAAGCAGTGGACCCCATGGTAGTCTGTCCTTTGTCACGTTCGCTCCTCCATAAAATAGGTCCTTTGGTCTGAAACAACATATTCATCATTCCATGTATTAAGGCAAGCGTGCGTTGGGTTTATTTTGGGAAAGTCTGTCCTATTCTGTCTTCATGAACTCTTTGTCGGTGGTGGCACTGATACCACAGTCTTCATTAATGACCTTTACTATCCGTCTTGGGGTCTGGTAGAGAAATCCCTCTCTTCCTCTTCTTCCTCACTGGTTGTGCTGCACCCTTTGCATTTCAATATCCAGTTTCAAATCATCTTGTCAATCCCGTAAAAACCATGTTGGGCTTTTTGAGTGGGATTACATCAAACCTATAGTCCATTTTGGATGAAGTGATATCCTTACAATATTGAGTCTTCTAATACATAAACAGAATACATCCATTTCTTTGGGTCTTCTCTAATTTCTCTCAATAATGTTTCATAGATTTCTGTGTAGAGGTTTTACACATCTTACATTGCATTTATGCCTAGGCATTTGATATTTTTGATGCTTTTAAATTGATATTTTTAAATTTTTTAAACTTTTGGCTGCATACGGATGTTGATTTTTGAGTACTGATTTCATATCCAGCAAATTTATTCAACTTATTTCTAATAACCTGTGAATTCTTTTGGATTCCCTAAGTACATTATGTTATCTGTGAATAAAGACAGTCTAATTTCTTCCTTTCCCATCCTCATGAGTTAGGTCTCTTCTCTGCACTAAAGTCTCTACTATGATGCTAAGTGGTGACAGGAGGCATCTTTGTCTTCTAATCTGAAAGGGAAAATATTCAAGATTTTACCATTAAATATGATGCTTTCCATAGTTCTTGCTTTAAATATTCCTTGTAAATATTTAAGATGTGTTGATTGCAGTGCTGTAAGAAATCCCGAGGCAGATGGCCCAGGTAGGCCACACCTGGACTCCTCAAACACACAAACAAAGAGAAAATGTTTGTTGCGTTAGGCTGCTAGATTTGGGGAGTAGTTTGTTACACAGCAGCAAATAACTAATACAGAAGGGATGTGTGATCCTCCCCTCAAAGTCCATCCTAGGGTCCCTGTAGCATCAAGTGACAGAAGGATGTGGGCTTTAGAACCAGATAAAGTGCAACTCCATTTCTACTTTACAGTAAGTTACTTACTGCTCAGGCTCCATGTTCTCCCTGTAAAATGGAGATGATCATACCCACCTCTGAGAAGTGCTGTGATCAGGACAAAGTGAAATTCTTGGTACAGTGTCTGGCACCTAGTAAGTACTTAAATGCACAGCTCCCTGCCTTCCTTCCTTCTTTTAAAAAGTCAGAGGCAGTCCCGTGGCCGAGTGGTTAAGTTCATGTGCTCTGATTCAGTGGCCCGGGGTTCACCAGTTCGGATCCTGGGCATGGACCTACACACCGCTCATCAGCCATGCTGTGGTGGCATCCCACATAGAACTGGAATGACTTACAACTAGGATTTACAACTATGTACTGGGGCTTTGGGGAGGGAAAAAAAAAGAGGATGATTGGCAACAGATGTTGGCTCAGGGCCAATCTTCCTCACCACCCCCCCCAAGCATAAATAAAAAAATAAACATTTAAAATAAAAAGCCACCTAGCCCATCATGCCCTTTACCCATGCTGGTCATATTTCCTAGATAACATCAGAATACTCTGTATAGCAAGGGGGTAGAATATGTCACGTGAGTTGTCAAAACATTTGGACTATCTCCTCTTCGTTTGTTGACAGGCGTTAAAAACTGCCTGTGCTATGCATCGGGATGCCTCATCTCCCCGGGCTGGGCCACTGTTGTGCACCACAATAAGCTGGACACTTCATGTCACTCCACCTCCCTCACCTCTTCTAGGATCCTTGTCAAGTTGTTTTCTCTGAGCCTGTTTTTTTCACTTGTGAAATGGGAGTAAGAATACTTACCTCCTCAGGGTCATTTGCAGATTATACTGGAGCATTTGGGAAAGCATGTGGCAATTGGTATGTACTCAATAGGTTAAAAAAAAAATCTTCCTTATGCCAAGAGGTCGACAAGGGTGCCGGCCGGATGCTGACACGGCTTGCTACTCTGTGTGGTCTTGGGCCCAGAGCACTGGCATCGGCAGGGAGCCTGTTACAAACTGAGAGTGTCAGGCCCTGCCCTGGACCTGCTAAATCAGAATCTGCATTTCCACAAGATCCTCAGTGATTCCTAGAGTTCGAGAGGAGCCTGGAGTTCTGCGTTTCTAACAAGCTCCATGTGAGCAGCAATAACTTAGATGAGAAACAGAAGAGGTGGGATGTTGGTGACATAGTGGCAATGACAGGTTTGCAAATGTTTTGCATTCTCCCTAGGTTTGCTGCATCCAAATAAGAATGACTTCCTCTTGGCATGAAATGGAACTCCAACGGGGACTCGCTCCAGCACAGAAAAGCCAAACCGCCAATCTGAATAAATAAGCATAAATTTTATTGAATCATGAATAATTTAAGACTGGTACAATCATCAGCTTTATTCTCTATGACGTGGGGCATGATCTCCAGCAGATCGTTGGCAAATCCAAAAACCTCAGGACAAATGAAAATTAAATAGGGAAGGAGGGTGGGAGGGAGGAAGAAGGAGGGGGAGGGGAGGAAGGCTGGGGGGGGGGTGTGGGGAGGTGGGGGAGGGAGGAAGGTAGGGAGGGGGGCGGAAGGCAGAAGGTGGTGGGGGGAGGGCCAAAGGCAGGGAGGGAAGATGGAAACATACCGTACACAAAATACTCAATTCCTAGTTTTCTCTTTAAAAATGGCTAGAAAAAATTCATCAAAATGCAGCACTTTAATCAATTATTTACAATTTCTATGTTACAATGAAAAAATGTACATCTTATAGAACATATTTCATAAACTGCTCCACTGGAAACAACTAGCTCAAAACAGCAAACCTTCCATTTAGTATCCACAAAGTCAGATTATTTTTTTCTTTTGAAGTAGATTCGCCACGATCAAATTTGAATACACAGAATTTTGAAATTTAAGCATCAACAGTAAAATAAAAAACATCCCCAAGATACCACAAAGGTCTAGGCAAATCTTGTTCTTGTTCCTGTCCCACCCCTACCCCGCCCCCCCTTAAATTAAACGGTACCCCCATCTCATTTATGGCCCGTATAATTCTTGGCAGTTTGGGAAGAAAACTTTTGGCTTCCATTGGTAACTCAACATAAATGTTGCATAGAATTTCATATATTTCAAAATTCGCCTAAATGTAAAAAAAGGCAAAATGGAAGCATTTCGGACAGAGCCCTAAATGAGTAGAAAGTCACTTTGTCAAAGGTGAGTGACACTGAAGTAGAAGAGGACCAAAATAAGAAATGTGCATGTCAGACAACCCTGCTTCCCGAAACTGTAGGAAGGACACCGAGCTGTGAATCGTACAAGGGTTACACTACTTAAAGTCACCGGTCGCCAGTCGGGCAGCACCAGGGACAGAGGTCTCGGTTCTGCCCTGGACCCAGTGGGAGGGAAGTCTGTGGGAGAGGGGAGAAGAGAAAGTGAAGAGAGGGTGTCGTAAAAAAAAAAAAGTTGTGAACAATACTGCAGGTGTCTACTCACCAGGTGGCTGGGAAAACTGCCCAAGAGGAGAAGTCAATTTTACCTCCTCCCAAATTCACAGTATGAGCGTGTAAGGTCATCGCTGGGAGATAAATTGAGAAGGACCACTCTTCAGGTTTACCAGAAGGCTCAGGGTGTGGCCCGTGGTCACAGGCTAAATATATGGATCAAAAACGTTATGAAAAACAGAACAGAACAAGCCACACTCACACACCCAGATGACTAAGGAAGGCTCGGCAGGGGGTTGAGTCCACTGAGATTAAAGCAGAGACAGGACGAGAGGTTTTCCATTCCCCAGCTAGCGGGACACATTCCCCTTTTCCTTTCCAGGAAGAAAACGGTGTCATCCAACGTAATGTGAGCAGTTTCAGGTCAAGCTCTTGTGGGAAGAAAGTAAGAAAAAAATGCAGAGAGATGGATCTTCAGAAATAGAAATGTAAAAGATGCAATAAAAACCCTGATCGTTAACAGAGACACCCCCACTGGGGTCCAATAAAGATTCTCTTTATAAGACAGAAACAAACAACTCAAAGATTTACCACACCCTGTAAAGAAAATAACCAGCATGTTGAAGACACACACGAGCAGGCATGTCTCAGCAATGTTACGTAGACTTGTAGGAACTTCTGCCTTTTCCTGCACAAGACAGATCGTTGTCCAGTCAGGGTGTTAGCTGCAGGCTGATAAGAACCTAAAAAATGGATCTTTTTTTTTTTTCCCATAGTCACGCATCCACACAAACGAGTCTACTGGATGAGAAAAGTCACAGCGACTTGAGTTCTTCTAAGGAGTAGATGACTTCTTAGCCCTGTTTGCTCTGAGGGGGAAACAAAAAAACGGACCCCAGGCAGGCACGACACTCATAAATGGACACGGTTAGTACAAAACCAGTAAGGCATCGCTTTGGGAAGGTCAGCACCAAAGAGGTCAGGCAAGGCTCGTCCGGACAGAGGCCAGGGCTGGGGCTTCTGGAAGGGAGCGGCTGCCCCCCCGTGTTGAATTGCGTCCCGTTGGTTCTGAGGAAAGTGCAAATGTTTCACGAGGTGACCTCCCCACCCCGGCTGAGGTTGGGGCTGGCGCTCGAGGTGTCGACGCACGTTCTGAAGCCTCGAGGACGAGAAGGAAAGGCAAGGTGGGCTTACCCGCGTGTTGGGGATGGGGTCCTGGTCCACGTTACGGACGCAACCACCCCCAACCCCAGGGGGAGGAGGTGAGCGTGCAGAACTGTGAGGGTGGACAACTGAAAACCCAAACTCAGCAGGACCAAACCGAAACTCCACTCCTGTGGTTCTCACTTTCACCAAAGGATCGATTCCGACCAAGAGGGGAAGGAGAAGGATCTTCAAAATCAAACAGTCCGAAAGGGAGAAACTCAACCTCATTTTCAAAGGGGTGATCAGTTCTCCAGAGCAGACCAATTCTCACGGCACACAGTGTTGTCAGAAAGGAAACCTGATTCACTTGTCTCTAAGAAGGAAACAGACACAGGCCATTCTGCATGGCAGCCACATCCGCTCGCACACATTCGCACGACCCCACACTAACTCTCGTGGGTTCATCGGAGGCTGACGGATCTGAAAGGTGTGGTTGGACTGGAACAGGCAAAATACCTCTCGGGCAAGGAGAGCACCATTTAAAAACAGAACAGAGAGCACGATTTGCTTTTTCCTAAGGTTTCCCTGCACTGTAGCTCTGTGGTTTGTTGAGTGACCAAAGCAAGTGTCCTAGCTAGCACCAGTTCAGTCTGTGGCCGGCTGGGTGGACAGGCGGGTTGGTGTGGAAGTGGGCGTGCTGGCGGCAGAGCTGGTCTGGAGGGTCTGTTCTGAGGGGAAGCCGTGCTGTCTACGTTTCCACCTGCACTCCAGCCCCTTCTGTCTCTGGGCAGCTCATGACAGGATACTGCTTGGTTCCAAGTTTCAGGTGGGGTCTTTTTTTTTAATTCTTTTTGTTTCAGTGGTGATGATCCTTTCCCGAGAAGTATCTTCAGTGTCTTAGGGAGGTCACAGCAACAAGGCAAAACAACAACGAAAACAAAACAGACGATAGTGCAGTTCTCACTGTGGAAGGACGTGGTCCAGAGCGGCTGGCCCGGGATGCTGCACCTAGGTCAAGGCTGCAGGACGAGGGGTCTTGGGGTCCCTTGCAGCTTTCAGGCTGCGGCCGGGGGCTGGCTCAGGAGGGCATCTTCAGGATGGTGCAGAGGATCGAGGTGGAGCCGGGTGAGGAGGGGAGGAGGTGGGCCGGCTCCACGGCCGGGCCCCTGTCACAGCGTAGACTCCAGGGACGAGTCCAGGATGTCGTCGTGATGGCTGTTGCTGTTGGAGTCGCTGTCGTAGCTCTGGGGGCTGGAGTAGTTGGCTGCCTCCTGCAGCCTCATCAGCATGTTCATCTGGGGAAAGAGTGGACAGGATGAGCAGCGTTCAGTCCCGCCAGCCGCCCATCTCTGCCTCCTGGAGGCTCACCTGGGACTGTGGCCCTGCTGTGGGGCAGTGGACCACAGCATGGACTCTGGGCTAGGCTTCCAGGGCTCAAATCCTGGCTCCATCACTTACTAGCTGCATGACTTTGGACAAGTTACTTAACCTTTTCGTGCCTCAGTTTCCTCACGGGTCACATATGAATGATAATCGTATTTTTGCTACATTCTGTGTGGATTGAGTCAATATATGCAGAGCGCTGAAAACAGCATAGAAATTCCTCTACCAATATGGTATTTATTTTTATCTGGGAGGGGCACACCTTCCTCAAGCATGCCCTCAGCCTGGGTTAAGGTGCTAGGTGGGTGTCCCCGCTCCTGGAACCCATGCATCAGCACGGCTGACATCCGAAGCGCATGCTCCCCTTTCGATGAGCATCAAGCAAACCCAGCTCTGGCCAGAGGGCAGCCTGGAGCCCCTGGGCTCCAGCTCCTGTCAAACCTTCCCAAGGAGGGGAACGGCAGCACAGCTATAAGCAGAGCCCCAGAGAGGCCTCGTGGATTCCAATTCAGGAACCTTTGGGCAAATTACCTAACCTATCTGAGCCGCCAGCTCTCCATCTACAGGATGGAGAGAGAACAGCAGCAGAGGGATGAAGAACATCTCTTAGGGATGAAGTAAGAACAGAATGACAGGATGTGTATCAGGCCCTCAGAACAGGGCCGGGCACAGAGAAAGTGCTCAATAGAGGTGATCTGCTATCATCATCCTCATCATCTGATGTAATGAAAAGAGTCTGAAGATGGTGCCCTTGATTCTTCCCTGGTCTACGGTCCATTAGTCATTTTTTCAAAGTGGAGATGGGAAACTAAAAGCTACTTTTATTTTATTTATAACTTTAAGTTGTATAAGTATTTTATATTTTATCTGGTAAGTAAGCTAGGAAGATAGGGTCTTTGTGAGCTAAGGCTAAGACATGGTGCAGCTGGGTGTGAAATCCGGCTGCGCCCTGGCCAGCTGCCCCTCAGGATGCCCAGCAGAGTCTCCCTGCGGGAGCCAGGCCACAGAGGCACCATCAGCGGCTGCCCATCTGCACAGCTGTACCTGGGGAAGAGGTGGGGCTGAAGTACAATGGAAAATCCTTGACAGCCAGGATTATTTACTCACTCATCAAACATTCCCAGTGTGCCCATACTACACAATCTGGAACAAAAACAAGTAGGTCCTGTCCTCTTGGAGCTCTCAGTCCCATGATGGGGACAGACTAGCAAACGAGAGAGCTATTACAACAGAGACCTGTGGCCCTGGCCTGAGAGAAGGGGACTCAGGAGAAACACCAAATAGCTAACTTGGTAAGTAGGGTTTGTGGGGCTGGCACAGCTCGCTTCTTTCTGGGGGCCTGGGGTTGGAAGGAGAATCCTATGTAACTGTTCCGAGAACCCCAGGTCTTATCTAAACGCCTTCTGTGTTTATTGAGTGACTCAAATATTCCTGGTTAAGAAGAGAGTGTCTGGGGATGAGCTGGCCATTCCTCCTCTGGATATCCTAAATTCTATTTTGATGTAAGTTAAGACCTCATGAGCCTGCACCCCATGACTTTGGCTTTTAGCCACGGTTAGTGTTAGAAATGGCTTTTTACAGTTTAATCCTTTCCTCTGTAAAACTGCTGCTGTAGACGCTGCAAATCAGGTTGTGCAGAGGAACACAAACAACAAATGCATTTAAAAATAGCTTCTGTTCAAAAAGCCCCAATAGGACCCAGCTCCAGCGCACCAGCCAGGAGGATGGCAGACAGCCCAGAGCACCTATTATTATTATTTTTCATCTAGCAAATCAATGAGTCACTAGGGCTAGGACAGCAAATCAGTTGTCAGTGAATCCTGCTGCATCTCTTATGAAGATGTTCTTTCATTAGGTAATGCAAGTAATATTCTCTGCTGTGTTTTTCCTTTTGCTTTAGTTGCCAAGGGAGCTCAGGCCTAAACTTAAGGCACGATAATGGTCCATTAACCACGGGAGGTTCTGGTCTACGTGCTTCCGCCCTCTCTTACAGGGCCGTGATTGATTAGGTCTAATTTTGCGGTATGACTATGAACGGGCCTCATGTTGGCAGTTCTATGACTGCAGTGTTAGCGTCACTGGCCCAGGTCCCCCCGAAAGGGCCTTTGCTGCTTTAGCAACAGCGGAGTGACCAGGAAGCTCAGGCAGCATGAGAGACTCATCTCGCTGGCCGTGGGACCCACGTTCAGGTCGCCCTGGCCTCCGTGAGTCCCTCGTGCTCTCGAGCCTCCCTGGCCTGTGCCCTGGTCATTTGGCGTGGGTGTCTGCTCCTTAGCAAGCTCTGTTTCTGCTCTGTTGCTAGTGGAGAGCTCAGTGGACCAGGACAGCACCTGATCAAGGTGGCACCCAGATCAGAGGGCAAAGAGGGGTGTAGGGACAATAGGTGTGGGGACACATAGGGGAAAAAATAAAATTCCTAACCTTTCCCTTATACTACGACAAATTTCAGAGGGTTTAAAGGCTTTAGTGAAAAACTAGAACCATGGGAGAATATATTGGTAAAAAAGTCCCCAAGCATGTGATGGGTCCAGCCTTCCAAAGCAAGGCCAGGGCTCAGTCACCTCCCTATTTCCAGCGTGCCTTGCATCACTATACAGTAGGCGCTTAATGAATGCTGAACTGCTCTGGGAGCTGAGAACTCACCAGCGGGTCTCCTTCAGCATCGCTGGGGGGCATCTGCTTGCTCGTTGACCCTTCCCGAGGCATGGAGTAGCCATCAAAGCCGACATCCTCAGGCCGGAGCTGCAGCAGGGGAGGCCACTCGTGCTGCTGTGGGCTGGCTGCCCAAGGGTAGGTGTCCATCACCCACTTGGCGGGATCCTCCCAGGGGGCCCGCCTCCCATAGAGCTGAAAACAGGAAGAGCAAGAATACTCAGAAAGTGGGCTGAGACCTCTACTGCAGCCCTGATTTTGCAGCCTTCTGAAAAACTCCCCAAACCCAGCATTACGAGTCCCCCGACAGAGTCATTTCACTTCCAGAACCCCATGCTGGGAAAGAAGTCATCCAAGGCACACACAGCCTGATGTGCCAAGACGGAGGGCAGCATGAGCTGAGGGTCAGGACTCCGGCTCTGGAGTCAGGCTGACCTAGGTTCCCACCTCAGCTCTGCCACTGACTCACTGTGTCACCCTGAACTCTGAGCCTTGCTGATCCAGCTCGACACACAACCCCTGATTTGAAGCATTTGCCAGTTCCTGCGGTGTAACTACTCCCACCAGGGCCGATTGGAAACTATCCCCATGACGTCACGGATGCCGAGTTGGGAAGAGGTGCTGACTATCAGCTCACACGAGCGGACTCTAGTATCCCACCGGGTGCTCCCGCCCACAGCACACAGATCGGGTGCTGGGCATCACGAATGGTCCTAGTCCCACAAAACCCCATTTCTTGACGCGGGTCTGACTCTCAGAGCCCCTCTCTAGAAGCACTGGTTACTTAAAACGGCAAATTGTTACCAGAGGTTACATGTGGGGAGTGCTTCTCCTCCCTCACGTATTTCTCAAAATTGCCCTTAATAAGTAATTTGCTCTTAAAACAGAAAACTATTTTATCACTTAATTTGATAAGACCAGTGCCAGGCCTCCAAGCTCCTTTTCTTAAGCCTTAAATATGTAATGATAAAATGATTTTAGTGAATCTTACTGGCAAGTTCTAGAAATACGCACGTTCTTTAAAGAATGAAAACCCAGGCTGCCCCACTCCCCATGGCGAGGCTCTGCGCATTACGTGGCGGGGCAGAGTCTCTCTCTCTTTCCCCTCTAACGCCGCCACTGCTGCCACACCTGACAGCTCACTGTGCGCCGGGGACGTGAGAAGCAGTGATTCCGAGAAGCATTGCTCCCCGAGTTTCTCAGAAGAGAAGATAGGCGCAGGGACGAGACGAGGTAGAACTGGAATCCCACACCCCGCTGGGGTCTGAGCATGTGTGGTGGGAAGTGCTCACAGCCAGGCCGAGACATGACCCAAGGGCAGTGCCGGCTGTGGCTCTGGGAGGCACCCCCTCCACCGGGGACCATGGGGTACCAAGACCAAAAACTCCTGAACCACAGTGGCTGCAGGGGGCTTCTACAGTAAAATGACATCTGGCCCACCGACTGTCTGTCTGTCAGCTCCCTCTGCCCTCCTGGGACTCCTGCAGCTGAGGAGGGAGTGAGGGCAAGATGCTGATGTAGAACAGGGCTGAGCAACAACTGATGAAACCACGTCTTTCCAAGTCACAGGCTGCCTCAGCTCAAAGGAAGTGGGGTCACCTATCCCAGCCCTTTCATCTACCAGATGGGAAAGTTAGGACCTAAAGAGAAGAGCCAGTGGGAAAAGAGCTGGATTGGAACTAGAATGAGAGCAGAGCTGGATTCACACTAGGACCCCAATTTCCTTGTCTGACCTTTCCTCTCTCCCCCTCCTGAGTCTGCTCTGAACCACCCGGTACCAGCAAGAGCCACAGGACTCAGCCGGAACTGGAGCAGGGAGACGCAGACCAGGCTGCCCTCCAGACGAGGACACGTCAACCCAGGCTGGCTTTGCTGTCCCCTCCAGCGGTCTCATGACTGCCTAAGCTACATAGACTTTCATCAGGGAAGCTGCCCCCCTGCCCACTCTGCAGATGGGCCCACCCAACTCCCTCCACTGAGGCTGCCTCCCCTCCACTCAAGACGTACACAGCCTCCCATGACCTCATCGCTTTCTCAGACACCAGCACCCCTCCTGTCTAGCGCTCTGCCTCTGTCTGTTACTAAATCTTCCCCAACCTGGGGCGGCGGTGAGTCTCAGGTCGGAGAATGCAGTCTGGCATTCTGAAGGCATGTCACAGTCTGAGCAGGAAGGGATCATGTGTAGGTACGTGCCAGGGAGGAGGGGAACACAAGCATGTGGGGACACTTAGAACTGAAGAGGCCTGTTCCAGATTAGAAACATTCCTGCAACTTTGAGAAGCTTCTCCCTCCAAGGGAATTCCTGACGGAATGGAGCTGCCTATCCCAAGCCAGACCTCATGCATGTGAGGCTGAACTGAGCCCTCATTTCTGACAGCTACTGCTTCTGTCTCCATCCTCCACCTGGAGGAGGGGATGCTCAGGGCTGCAGAATAACCGAGGCCGGAACTCAGAGCTCATCAAGTCCTTGGAGAGAAGCTGGCCCAGGGGTTTCCAGATATTTGCTCTTCTCTCCAGACCCCACCACTGAGTAGTTTGAGGAACTTTGGGGCTCCACAGAAGCCAGCTTGATAAAACGGGCTTCTAGTTGAAACGTCAGACTACAGATGGGGAACCTGAGGCCTAGGGAGGGGAGACTCGCCCAGGGTCTCAGAGTAGGTGGGGTAATCTGTCCACCAGGGGGACAGGAGCCTTCCGAGTTCCGCTGCAGACTTGAGACACTTTGGCAACTGTTTACAACAGCAGCTCTGAGGGGAACAGGCCTGGGGACTGAGTCATAAGACAAACGTACACCAGGCACATGCCAATATCACCTGCGAGAACAGAAAGTACTTTTACGAGCCTCCCGCTTGCTGCCGGACACATTCAAGTGCAGGTGATGAGAGGCTGGGTAAGGACTGTGGTGAGCAAAGGAAACATCACAAAGCTCCCTGGCCCCACTGCAGAGCCGTGAGGCAGCTCTGGGCAGGCGGGCAGGCGGGCAGGCGGGCAGCCAGCCAGCAAGCCAGCCAGCCAGCCAGCCAGCCAGCCAGCCAGCCAGGAGGAGCCTGGTATGACCACTGGATCAGGAACACGGGGCCAAGACACTGGAAACCAAAACCTGGGCCACTGTGAGGCTTCAGACTCTGCAGGATGCACATGTATGTCACACATGGAGGCATCAAGGTCCTTATATACACACGTACCCCCTCTAATCTTACTGGGAAGACTCAAAACTTGCAAAGGTATCTGGTACCCACTAGGGGGCAATGCCACGCTTCCTTAAGGCAAGGATGCACCTCTGAGGGCTGATGGCAGCAGGGTCTCTGTGTTGCCCACCCCCACAGGCAGCCCCATCAGAGGCCATTCTGCGGGCTCCGCCTCTTCTCAGCTTAGAACCTTGGCCAAGGGCTTGCCTGCTCTGAACCGCAGCGTGCTCCCCTCATGGCCACACCACTCACCTCACGGGGTCAGGCAAGGAGTAAATGACCCTGCACAGGGCCCAGCACACAGTAGGCATGGACTCAAAGTAAGAGGAAGGAGAGCAGAGGATCTTAAATACAGGAATCATCTTGTCAACTGAAATCCTATGTAGAAGTCCACTATATGAAAGACAAGTGTTGGTTCCCTGAGCCACCTGAGGCTTCTAGGTGGAGACATGGGGTCCTCAGGACAGCCTGAGATTCACAGAAGTAACTGAGGAGTCAGCTAGACCGGGGCACCGACGCCAGCTCATCACACCCCGCTGAGTGAACTTGGGAGGGGTCAAACCTCCTGTGAGCCTTGGTCCCTTCGTCCACCAGGTGCACACCGAGCTATCAGAACTGAACGCGACAATGCGTGTCAGGCCCCCCGCACGGCGCTGGTGAGGAGCAGGCCCCCAATAAAAGTCAGCAAACTTCCCTTCAAAACCAGAGGCACGAAGAACACACCAGCTTTCCTCATGAATCAGCAGATTCTCTGGGGCCTCCTGGGCTCATCAGGACGATGAGGTCACAGATTTGAGACTGGGGGGCTCACTTTTAAGCAACCTAGTAAAATGCTAACTCTGGCTGCCTCCCCTGGCGGCTCCCGTGCTCTTGAAAAATTAGCCTTAAAAGACCTGGCAGCACCAGGAAGCAATGCCTGTTCCTGCCTCACACGGAACTGGTACGTCTCATGAGACTGGGGCACGTCCCTGTCCCCTGCCCCAGAGGGGCTGTTCCACAGCCATCCTCAAGTCTTTTCAAACTGTGGCCTCGCTCTTGTGGGAAAGAAGCTCCTTCACAATGAACTCCATCAGCAACCTCTACAGGACGTGAAGCGGGGTTCAGACCCCCTTTCAGAGCCATGCCCACAGGCCCTTGTGAAGTTTAGGATGCCAGCGCTGTCCATCCTTGGTGAGGACCCATGCGCCTGCTGACGTGTAGCTTGAGGCTGGAGCACAGACAGTCTTCCCCTCCCCAGAGTGCCTCCTTGGGCAGGGGAAACCCTTATTCAAAGGAGCCCGTGAGTCTTTCCACGCATACTCTCCTGTTCCTCCCTGTCCTTCACCAGAAGATATATTTGGAGCAAAGAAGCACGTGGGAGACTGCAGAGGCAAGGCAGAATGATGAGGAAACAGTGCGCCTCTTCCACCCGCAATTCCTTCGGCTGCTTTTGAGCAGCATGAGTTTCCCCGGGGTGCTGGGTATTCCACAGTCCTGGGAAGCCACTGATGGAGAACAGAGGGGCGCAGCTTCTGCAAGGAAACAGACTGCAACAATCCAGCAGGGAGAGATGCTACCATTGGCCTGAGAAAATAGGAACGACTGGGTGGCTGTTGGGGTTTGCGGTACTAAGAAATCCATTTGCTAAAAGACTAAATTATGGTCAATTTACCCAGGCGAGGAAATTCATCTACCGAGGGAGATTCCACTGCTGAGATCTGAAACCTTTCTGAGTTTTTTTTTCTGAAAGCCACATTCACTAGAGAGAATGGAAATGCTCCCATCGATTAATGATCTTCAGACACTGCCAACTAATGATTTGGGGCTGGTCAAGGGACTGCCTCATTTCTTGCTACGTGCTCTGCCCTCACAATACACTTATGTTTCCACATGGTGGCTTGAATTTGCAGCCTACATGCTCCAGTTCAATGAAACACCAGTTGTAAGAGGTACAACACCTTCCTTGTCAAGTCCTTGGTCCGACCGCCTCTGCAGACCATCAGTGCTGCAACATGGTACAAAGCAGCCAAGTATTCACCAGGCTCAGCCAAATGGACAGAAACGACAAACACCGACCAAAGCCATTAATGGGCACTATCACACATGTACACGTGGGCGTGCCCTCTCCCACCCTCCACAGGCCTACAACAGCATCTCGCATCTTCCCTTGCGCGGGTCCGAGGAGACAAAGCAGCTCTCGGACAGCTGGCTGCTAGACTGGCTTCTGGATGTTCAACCGTGCACAACGTCTGCTGATCAGTGTGGGTGCTGGGAGTCCATGCACTGCTCAGGCTGCTCCAGGCTCAACAGTAAAACCACCGCAAGACCCTATTTACCGCTAAGCCCCTGGCTTGGTTACTCTGGGCTGGATGAGAAGGGAAGAGTTGTACTTTCCAGCTGCTGCGCGGCAGGAGGGACCTAAGCCTCAGGGGCCCCAGGGTCACCCGTGAGGGGCCTGGTGGCAGGTGGTGAGTGCCACGGCCCCAGGGCTCAGACTTGGAAGTGGAGCCAGAGGCTGGACTCACATCCCAGATGCCTCAAGATTCACTTTTATGACCTTGGGCAAGTCATATATTCTCTTTGAGCCTCAATTTTCCTCTTTTGAAAGATAGAGACAAAAAAAAAAGTCTCTGTCCAGGTGCCAGGACTGAGGCAAGGCTTGAACCAAATAGCAGACATGAGAATATTTTGCAAACTGTGAAGTGATCCGCCCCAGTACACTTCCATTTCTTATGCGCTCACTATGCCGAGCACTTCTGATTATGTTTAACCCTTGCAACAACTCTGTGGCAGAGTATTATTATTAATCTCTTCTACCAATGAGGGCACTTTGGCACAGACAGGCTAAATGACTTGTCTGGGGTCACACAGCCAACAGTGGCCAAGCCAGGATTTGCAGCCAACCATGTCCTACACTGTGCTAGAGTGATGGCCTCACAGGTGAGAGGCTGTCACCCCATTTCAGGCAGATTTCTGAAGGAGGAGATAAAGACAACTCATCTGGTCACCAAAACAGTCCTCCCAACATTTTGTTTTTTTGAGGAAGATTAGCCTTGAGCTAACATCCACCACCAACCCTCCTCTCTTTGCTGAGGAAGATTAGCCCTGAGCTAACAGCTGCGCCCATCTTCCTCTGTTCTATATGTGGGACGCCTGCCACAGCATGGCTTGATGAGCATGTGTAAGTCCGTGCCCAGGATCCGAACCAGCAAACCCTGGGCTGCCAAAGCAAGAGCATGTGAGCTTAACTGCTGTGCTACCAGGCCAGCCCCAACCATCCCCCCAACTTTGAGGAGGCCAGTGGTCAGTGTGCTCCTCACCTGGAGTCCTTCTCTGACGGCTTCCAGGAGATAGGGGATGATGGAGTAGTTCCACAAGTCAGTGAACCACACCCTGGAGCCATCCACATCGATGGGGCACGACAGGAAGAGCCGGGGGCCTGGGGACCACAGTGAAAGTCAGTCAGAGCCGAAATGGGGGGTCAGGAGAAGCCAGTCTGCATCCCTCACAGCAGGGCCCCTGGATTTTCTAAGCAACAGGAGGAATACCAGCTGCGAGTGGAGGACACAAAGCAGGACGCCTGGGCTACCTAACACCACCCGGGACATCTCTCCTCCAGGAAATCACCCAAAAGAGAGGAGAGGCTTTATGGAGAAAGGGGCTCGTTGCAGTATCATGAATCCTGAAAACGGAAGCACACTCAATGTCGGAAAGAACAGAGATGGTTAAGGAAATGATGATTTGATTACCTTGCAGTCTTTAAAAAGAATTATAAAAAACAAGCATCCACATAGAATGCTCACGAGACAACACGAGATGAGAAAGAACAGCACATCCTGTGTGCACATCATGACTGAACTCATAAAACATGTATGTGCGTCTGCACAAGGACAGGAACAGAAGCTCAAACTAAAATGAGGACGCCAGGAGGGTGGGGTGATCAGTGACCCATTTTCCTCTGAACCCAAAGCTTCAGCCATGTTGATCAGATTTTATTTTGAAAGCAGAGCCAATCTGGCAGAGTTGTTTTCACCTGGGGGAGCCTTGGGATGGGGGCTCCTCACTGAGCTGGCAGTTTCTGCGTCAGCCCGGGCCAGCCACAACTCTCTGCTGCTGACCAGCACCAGTGCACCAGGCAGGGGAGAAGGGCAGAGACACAGCCCCCGAACTGAGTGACTGGCGGTCTGGGGCCTCTCTTGGGCCATCCCCCTGACTCCTTCTCTATCCGTATGGACAGTGCAGCAACAAGCTGACTTGTGCCTGCAAAGTGCTGTCCTGGTCAGGACCCTGAGGAGAGTGATCCGAGGAGGCCAGAGCTCCAGGAGCAGCATCCCCCCTCTGCCTCCCGCCCCACCTGCCTGCCAGCTGCCACCTGGCCTCCCACCTACCTATGGTGACGTCCGAGGAGCTGTGTGCCTCCAGGAAGCGGTTGAGGTGATGCCAGACCTTGGGAATCCAGTCGATGATTTTTACCAGCTCCACATTGCGCACCCGCCCACTGATCTCTGTTTCCATGAGCTTCCGCCTCAGGAACCGGCCAAGGAAACCCTTCACAGGCTCCGTGTGGTTGGCACAGAGCACCCACCTGGAGGAAGCCGGGAATGCTTTTCAACGATGATGACGGGGATGAAAATGGTGGGCAACCTCTCAAATCAAAGCAGACGGGAACTGGAAGGTATGTATGCTAATCCTAAAGCTGGACTCACCATGTGCCAACACTATTCTGAACACTGCACAGACATTAACTCCTGATTCCTCATGGCAACCCTGTGACATAAATATAATCGCCACCCCCATTTTACAGATAGAAGCACTGAGGCACAGACAGGTTATGTAACTTGTCCAAGATCAAACAGCCAGTTAACAGAAGAGCTTAGAACCAAGATAGTCCAGCTCCAGAGCCTGAGCTCTAACCACTGGGCTAACTGCCTCTTGTGCTTGCGCCAGGCCCTGTACTGGGCCACAGAGCTCTAACAAGAACTAAGACACAGTCTCTGGTCCCCAAGACCTCAGAGTCTAGTGGAAGAACCAGCAAGCAGAGAAATGAGACATGACAAAGCCTGGGCAGTTGGGGAAGGCTCCTCAGAGGAGGGGACGTCTGAGCTGAGACTAGAGGGGAGCGATGGAGCAGCCACATAAGGAAAGGCAGGAGCAGGGGCTGTGGGGGATGGGGGGTGGGTGGGTGCAGAGCAATTGGCAGCAATTGAGCAGGCAGGAGAAATAGCGTGGAGTGTTTGGGGAAACCGCCAGAGCGTCAGTGTAACCAGAGTTTAGACTTGACCTGCCAACCCAAGGAGCCTGGATTTCATTCTGGAGGCCACTGAAGGACTGGAAGCATGAAGGTGTTACGGTCATAGCTGAATTCTAGAATACTCACGCTGGCTGCCACCGGCACAGAGGATGGCCTGCATGCGGGCCAAGCTGCAGGCAGGCAGAGTGGTGAGAAAATGATTGCAGCAGTGTGCTGGGAGGTGATGTGGCAGTGAACAAGGACGAAGGAGGAGAAAGGAGGACTTGAGGGATATTCAGGAGAAGGCATGGACAAGGCTGGGACAGCATGCATGCAGAGATAGCACGATGTAGCCTGCATGATCCCAGTGGCCTGGAGGAGTTGACATTTCCCTGATAATTACAATTCAGGTCCACTTTCAGTAGCTCTCCCTCAGAGGTGCCTGCAGAGTGGCCAGTGAAAACGACAGGGGATCCCACCCCAGGAAATGGCTTCTCACCCTCATCTAAGGGCCCAGGCGGGAGAGGAGGAGTGGAGGAGTCAGCCGGGAATCAGGGCAGAGCAAAGGGCATTTAGTGATGGCCAGGCAAGTGGCCACACAACTTAGCAAGACAGTGTTGCACAGTCTTTCCCACACCCAGCAGTGGGACAGCCCCGGCCCCATGCTGGCCCAGAGGGCTCACAGCAGCTGGAGCGCAGAGGCCCGGAGAACCAGCCTCATGGGGAGGTTCATAAGCAAGAGCTTTCATGGCTGGGGTTCACTTGGAACAGAGAAATGCGCCATTGGTGATGAGCAGGGCAGGCAAGCGAGCCTCCAGGCCCTGCCCAAGGCTGCCTCCTCGACACTGCCTCCCCAGGACTCAGAAACCTGGGTTCAAGTCTCAGCTCTGCCAGTGACCGGCTGTGTGACCTCACAAGAGTCACTTAATTCTCCCAGCCTCAGTCTCCCATTTGTAAGCTGAGAACGATACGTTTACCTACTTGAGGCTGTTGTGAGAATTAAATGAGCTAAGCTGGGAAAAAAGCTCAGCACAATGCCTGGGATATAACAGGCGCCAACAAGTGACCCCTCACCTGAAGTTGTGATGAAGCTGCAGGTTGGGAGTGGACGAGGTAGCCTGGTTCATCGTGCCGATGATGTACGGGCTGTGGGGAAATGAGGGAAGAGACACTGTGAGTCTCAGCTACGCTCGAGAAGGCGCTCACAGACGCCCGGGGAGTCTGTGTGGCCGGGCAGACGCCGGCTGCCTGCCCCCGCTGATGCCGACCCTGCCATGGGTGTGCACAGCTCCCCACGAAGCACTGGTCCCATAGCAGCCGTTCTCCCGGGGCCAGGGGGTCCAGAGTCTGCCCTTACCATTTGTGGTCCTTGCAGTTGAGCAGCCCGTTGAAGACCTCGCCCAGGGAGCCGACGTGATGCAGGTTGTCCAGGATGATGACAAGGGGCACGTCCACAGCGTTGTTCTCGCTGGTGCACTGGTCGGCGAGGTTGGACAGGTACTGGCGCAATTCCTGTGGGGCCAAGGGAAGAACAAGCGAGTGAACGCACCCCGATGAAGATGAACATGCTGAGCCGCCAACGTAGGAGGAAAGGCCGTTCCGGAGGCCATGTGGGGAACACGTGCTGAGTGACCACCTGCTACAGGGCATCAGTTTGGGTCTCAGGAGATGCGAGGTGGGCAGGGGTCAGAAGGCCTGGGTCCTGCTTCCTGGCATTCACTGGATAATAGAAAACCTTCAGCCTGGGCAAGAGCACAGTAGGCACGGTTCTATATCCCTGCTGTGCCACTTCTCTACAAGTGCTGTCACTTTTCTTGATATTTCTTATTATGCCAACCTCCCAATAGGCTCCCTGGGCAGGCACCTTATACATCTCTGGACTTCCAGAGCATGTGCCTGAGAGCAGTTTACATGGCAGCTCGGGATGAATTAACATAGCAAAGGACCTCCCCCCACCAACACACACACACAAACACACATACAAGCACAGCTGATGAGTGCTGGGCGGCCGGCAACCAACAGTGCAGGGGAGAGGGGTCGACATGCACGAGGGGCCTCGCAGGGTCTGGTTGGAAGGGTAAGCTTTGAATTTAACTGTGAAGAACAGGTGGGGATTGGCTGGAGCCAGAATGCAGCCCAGGGTGGCTGGGTTATGGATGCGTGTCAGGAAAGGAAGAAGAAGAATAATGGTGCAATCGGGGACAGGCTGAAACGGTGAGTTAAGGGCTGGCCAGGGAACCCAGAATGACTGCCCGATGATCTCATTGTCACGCAACCAGCATGGCTCAGCCCACGCACACTCTGAGGGCCTTATGCAGACGAACCTCTGCAGCCCACAGTGACCCTCTGTGGTGGGTACTGTGACCACCTCCATTTCACAGGTGGGGAAGCTGAGGCACAAACTCAGGTGAGTGGCCTGAGATGGCACAGAGGGTGAGCAGTGGGGCTGGACCCAGATGTGCCGCCTGCCCCAGCACATGTTCCTCGCCACACCAGACTGTCCTGCACGCCAGGCTGGTTGCTCAGAGGGCAACCTTTCCTCCGCTTCCTACGAACACACACACCCGGGCCTCCCAGTAAGTCAAAATGTGACTTGCTAGCATAGAAAATGCCCAACTTCTAGTAATTTCTCCTTCTTTTAACTCCTTTCCATTGTGGGTTCTTGGCCTCGGACACCTGACAAGGACAGGACTCGTGGCTTCTGAGCCCGGGAGCCTGCCTCCCTTCCTCAGGCCTGCGGGGTGCGGTGGAGGAGCTGTGCTCTGCACAAGGGGGACCGACCAGGAGAGTGAGCAGGGGCTGGAATCTCACCTGGAGTCCTTCTCTCCCTGGTCCCAGAAGAGAGGGAGCCTCCCTTAGCTTCCTCACCCAGAGGCTCTGACCGCTTCTCTCTAGTCCCGCCCCTACACCAGTCACTTGGGGACCTAGTGAATGACACAGACTCCTGCTCCCCACCCCCCAACCTGTTGAACTAGATCATCAGGGAATGGGAATCAGCATCTTCAAACACACCAGGTGATTCTGAAGGGGGAGGAGTCATTGCAATCCACCGTGACTGCGCAGGGCCAGCCAGAGCAGGTCATCCATCAACTCCCACCGCGTGAACAGCACACAGGTCTGAGGAAACACTTCACAACCCTCGGCCGGGACTAGGTCAGACTGTCCAAACTTTCCATCACTCCCTGTGAAGCACGATCGAGCCCACTGGCAGGCTCTGGAGTCCAAGACTTAGATTGGAGCTCTGGCCCATGGCACAGGACCATTTGCCTCAAGTCTCAGTCTCCCCCTCTGTAAAATGGGATAGTGGCAACGACTCTCTTGGAGGTAGAGCTGTGAGGCGGCCGATTTGCTGCTCACAGGGCAAGCAGTCTATAAATGCAAGCTGCTGTTATTATTATTATTTCTCACAAAAGGAGGTTTCATTTTGGAAAAACAATAGCATCCAGCAGGCTCATGAAAAATTCTTGGTAAATTGAAATGGCACATCTGAGGTGATCCTAAGGAACTCCTAGCACTGAGCATCATGCCCAGCTCATGGGGGGAGGCAAGAAATGGACTAGATTGACTTACAGATGGAACTTCTTGCCAGGCAGCTTTGGGTCAAAGCTGTCCTTTCTGCTATGCCCTTCCTGAGCTCCTTCGCTGGGCTTTTAAAGACACCAGCGGAGAGCATGTGGGAAATGCTGCTTTCCCATCAGGGCGGTGGCGGCATCAACAGTTCCGAAAGGCAGCAGCTGCCCAGTGGCCTCCTCACCTTGCTGGACTTGTGGTCCACGTTGAAGGTGGCGATGACCCCGTCCGTCAGCTCCCGGCCCTCCCGAAGCACCAGGTACTCCGACAGCCGGTTGGCCAGGTAGGTCTTCCCGGTGCCGCTGGGGCCGGACAGGATGATGCGCCGGTGCTCCACCAGCAGGGACACGTAGCGCTGCAGGATGGGCTTGGGGATCAGGGACTCGAACACCAGCGCGTCCAGGCTGTTTTCCGCGAGCCCTGTGTCAGAGAGATGGGGGCGTTGGAAGCCCGTGGAAAGGGGAGCCATCTGTGCCTGACTAGGACAGCCAAAACCGGAGGCCACCCTTTCCTCGGAGCCTGCCGACCTGGGACCCCTGCCCACCAGGTGCACCGGAGGCTGAGAGCAAACTGCCGCTGCTCCCACGCATCAGCACCATGTGCTCTGGCCCCCGGCTTGGCTGGCTCTCCCAGACTCTGATTCACCTCTCCCATCTGGGCCCTCGGGCCTTGTCTGTCCTCTGCTGAATCCCTAAGACTCTGGGTGCCGGCTTTCTGTCTGGAGTCACCTTAGATGGTGTTCGCTCAAACCAAAGGTGAACCTTCCAGGTGCCCCGGCTGCCCACTCTCAGATGTACCATGAAGGTATCAACACTTTATCTTTAGAGAGAGGAAGAACGCAAGGTGAGGCCATCTGATTTGGGATGTGAGTACTGTTAGACTTGGAGCCTCAACAATATCGAGGAAACACCTTCCCCCTTCTCGCCCGGACCAACTTCACTGTCACGGCTGTGGGCTTTCAAAGAGCTGTTTTCTTGATAGCATTCCCCAGAAAAGAGCCATCCAGGGTTACACGTCCAGAACCTAAGGTAACTCTGTTAAAAACTCATCTCAAGAAAACCAGTACAGGTAGGTAAAAAATAAATTGGAGAGTGTTCATTCTGTTTTATAAGAACATCTTTCTTCCATATAATTATTTTCTGCAAACAGACCCACCTAATGCATTTATATGCTTGTTTCTGATCCGCCCCTCCCACACCCCAAGCAAGAATAGCTCCTAAATGCAGTGACTGTTCCAGAATGACCATGATGAAGGTTCTCAAATGACTTTTCTTCCGGACACAGGCCTGAGACCTTCCTCTACTGGGCTCGATACGGCCTACACAGCTCAAACCGTGATGCAAAGCATGGAGCACTGGGTCTCACGTCTAACTTAATAGCAGCACCAGGGCAAACACTAAAGCACCTCTCTCTGCATATCTGTTGCCATTTCTGTCTTTTGCCATAAGACCCCCTGGAGTGACTGATTTGCGGACGACCTCACTTCGGAGCACGTGGTCACACCCCATCCCCCAGGACCACTGAAGTGAATCATCTGCAGCTCGCGGATCTCTTTCCGCTCAGAATCTTGAGTGGTTTTAGTGCCTTGAAAGCCTAAGTTCCAAGCCCTATAGGACAAGAGAAGAGTTAGGTATCACTTAAAAATAAACCCACGCTGATCCCTTGAGATGGTAAAACAACGCCATGTGCTGAGAGAGCAGCAGATGAGGCTCCGTGATGGGGTGGCCTGCTCCAGCAGAGGCAGATAATCTCGTCCCTGTTTCCACAGAGGGCTGGGGTGGTCTCAGCGACAGGGCACTCCTTGTACCCCTCGGTGCTTGTGATGCCCACCTGTAAGTGACAAGGCACGCTTGCCAGCGTGGAGGCAATGCAGTCTGAGTCAATGATGTATAAGGCCCTCCTCAAAGGCTTCTCGGAGTAGAGAGTCGTTTCAATGTGCCTGGTACCCCTTCCTCCTCCCCCTCGTAGGAAAATTCTTTCTTACGGGCAGCTCATTCCAGGTGGCTCCAGTGGGGCTGACCCAGCACCTTCACCCACCCCCTGGGTAGGCTTGTGACCAGGCTGGGCCAAAGCCTCTTCCTGGTCCCAATGACTGATTCAGCGATGAGCATTTGACTTGCGGTGGGCCAGAATCACCTCTAAGAATTCTCTGTCGCACTTTTCCAGAAAGATATTCTCTTTCTTGTAGGTTCCTAAGCTGGAAAGACGGCTGAGGGCTACCAGGGCCCCTTCATCAGCCATGTGCAGAGAGCTCAAGGACAAGCAAGCAGTGCTGAGCAAGGCTGATGGGCCTGGTCCTGATGGCACGGGTGGAGCGCCTGGAGTCAGCTGGGTTTGGAGCGTCTTCCTGGATCTTCCAGGTACGTGAGCCTTTACACCTCCTTTTTCGCTAACGCTTGTTTTGAGTAGGTTTCTGTCACTTGCAGCCCGAGGCCACAACCATGGAATTGCACTTGCCAGCAGGATAAAGCTATGTGTGAGGCTCGAGCAGTAACGGATGCCCACCACGAGGCCTCGATTCCTACTGATGAGGAACGTAGTGGTGCTTCTGGAAAACCTACCAACCAGGAAACAAAATCTGCATCCAAAAAGCCCCAAACGGCACTGTAAACCACAGTCAAGACCAGTGCCTCCAGGGGAAACGGGACGACGGGAAGGGCGAGCCCAGCACAGTGTTTATTAGTCCGTCCTTCAGGTGGTTCAGAAAATACAGGAAAAGGGGGTTTGCAGGCAAATACATTTGTGTCAGACTGGATTAAACAGCCTTTTTAATGGCAGGAGTTACAACAGCAAAGGTCAGAGCCGTTAGCACACCAGTACACTTCTGTCATCCTGCCCCCAAACCCAAATGGGGATCATGATGCAGTTTCCCAGACTTATTTGGCCATGAAACTTTTTTCCCCCCACAATATACTTTGTGGGCCTAGAGCTCCATGGGACACACTGTGGCCTGGGGTTTAACTCTGGGCAATGAGGCAATGGAAGCTCCTGCAGCCTCGTGCGTGGGCAGGGGCCTCAGCGGCTTCATCGAACTCCTCCAAACCCACAGCAAATCGTGGTTTTCCCCGCTGTGGAATGGGAGCATGTCCAAGGCCTCCTGGCAAGAAGAGTTCACTGGTACTGGTAGAGCCCCATGTCGACAGGGTTATTAAGATTCCATCATCTCAGAGTCATAAGGTTAATGGGACCTGCTGTTATATAATTTTAGCAATCAACTAAAATTATTTGTTTCCGACGGTGGTTGCAAAAGCTAAAGACTGTTCAGCTTGCTTAGATAAGAATAACTGGTGCAAGGGAAAACAAACAATCCACAACCATATGCACAAACAAAACCGTGGCCACGGCTTCCTATGCCAAGTCCCCAAACAGAGACCGCCATTTCTGGGAGCTCCCGCCTCTGTAAGCGCCGGGTTACCTTTGACGGTCACAGAGATGGTGGTGTTCTCTCCAACCAGGTAGCCACAGGGAAGCAGCTCAGGGGTCTCAGAGGCGGTGCTGCGCCGGATCTCCCCAATGCTGTAGCCCAGGACGCTGTCGGAGTTCAGCCCGAGCTGACTCACCGGGTCGACGTGAATGATGTATTCCTGGAAAAAATAAAAGCAAGACCCCATCAAAGATGTGGCCAAAAATCTGCCCATGACTCATGTTTTCATTGGGTGATTTACGATCATCTTCTCTTCCTTCCCAGCTGACGCCTGAGTTGAAATTGAGCTGTGGAACGAGGGGAAGAAGAGCTGACTTCCTATGGGGATGATGCCCGAGCATCACAGCCCTCTTAAAATACAGATTTATTTGGTTAGCCAGGAGGGGAACCCTAATAAGACTGTGAACGTTTAGTCTGGATGAACCCAGCATGGAAAGTTAGGCTGCTTTTTCTAAGTTCGACTGAAGTCCTGAAGATATCGGGTCTGTGAATGCTGCCGGAGAATTCATGAAGAAGTAATTCTGGGGGCCAGCCCGGTGGTGCAGCAGTTATGTTTGCATGTTCCGCTTCAGCAGCCTGGGGGGTTTGATGGTTTGGATCCCGGGTGCAGACCTACCCACTGCTTGTCAAGCCATGCAGTGGCAGGCGTCCCACATATAAAGTAGAGGAAGATGGGCACAGATGCTAGCTCAGGGCCAGTCTTCCTCAGCAAAAAGAGGAGGATTGGCAGCAGATGTTAGCTCAGGGCTAATCTTCCTCAAAAAAAAAAAAAAAAGAAAAGAAGTAATTCTGACAAGAGATCTCTCCACTAGCCCCTTCTTTTGGCTCAAAGACCATACTGATGACAAAGGGAGCAAAATCTAGAGCTGCCAGAAAAAAGCACCTCTTGATCTTTCAACAGGAAACGTATGTTTAACTTGGAAAGTGTTCCCTCCTAGGTGAATGACCCACAGGTCTAAGGTCAGTGAACTTGGGACGAAAGTCTGTGGGCTCTGAGGTGGCTGGATAATGACTGAGGTGGAGACCCATAACAAGCTTCTACCTTTAATGGTCTCATTGCCTCACCTGTGATGCCCCACAGGCTCTTTTCAGCCCAAACTATTGTCTTTCTGAGCCTAGGACGCTGACTGCCCATCAGCAAACGTGAGGTTTTGGCCTGGGCGGCAGGACTGGTCTGTCCTGAGCCATTCACATCTCTTGCCTAGTCACATTTCTACAGATGGGCCTGTCAAGATGGTGACAGATCTTTGGTCAAAGAACAGAATTTTCTCTGTGTGAAGCCACCTGAGTCTAGATGTTAGAAAGAGACTAAAGTGTACTAGTCAAACCAGGTTTTGAAGTCAGACCAGCTCAACTAGACCAATATGGTCCAGTTCTAGATCCATGACTGTAGGCAAGTGACCCAACCTGAGCCTCACTTTCCTCACCTTTAAATGGGAAAATAACAGGATCTTCCTCATAGGCCTGGAAATAAACTGGGGTGATGTAAGAAAAGAGCTTAGCATGGTCTCTAGCACAAAAAATTTGGGCTATTACTACTCCAGGGATATGATTAATGAACACTGATGGTTATTGACTGACTTCAGGTCAATAGAAAAAAAATGTACCAAAAGCTTCTTTCAAACCACCTTGTGTTTCAGGTTCAACTCGGTACCTCTAAGTTATTTTTCCTGTGGGAACATTCACTCCAATGATGTCATTAGAACAACTAGAAAAATAACTATGCCAACATCCTTGACACTGGCCATTAATCAGATTATTTTAATTTTTTTGGTGAGGAAGATTCACCCTTAGCTAACACCTGTGCCAATCTTCCTCTACTTTTCGTATGTGTGTCGCCGCCACAGCATGGCTTGATGAGTGGTACAGGTCCACGTCTGGGATCCGAACCCATGAATCCCAGGCCGCTGAAGTGGAGCACACCAAACTTAACCACTAAGCCACTGGGCCAGCCCCTGATCAGATTATTAATGTCATTTGTAGCACAAATCACAGACTCTGCAGTGTTAGCAAGGATGTCAGGCAAATTGGATCAAATCCCCCCACAATCAAGGATGGAATTCTGATTTCTTAGCCCCAGCCACAGAGCACACATTCCAAAGCATATTCAATAAACACATTCTGAGGCGAAGGGAGAATCTGGACATTAGCAGGTCACAGTGAGAGGCTGAAATAAATGATCAAGGCTGGGGCAATGACTCTCGCTGGCTGGCCAACCACTGCCAAGGGCAGATGGGAACAGACTGGCCAATCACCAGTCTGTACTTACCATCTTCCTTCTGTTCCCTTGAGGGCTGGGGGAAGAGTCCCGGCAACATAAGGATGTGGGCAAACGCCTGAGAAGTGGTCCAGTTCAGGACTCAAACCGCCCTCTCCCTCCCCAAGTCCAGGCCCCCCTTCGGGTGTATTGCCGTAGCCATCTTCTTGAAACACTTACTTTGAAAAGCCGTCTAACCACCCCATCGAGCACATCCCACTTCGTCTTGCCACTAACTCCAATGCAGCCAATAAGAAAGAGGTGTGGTCTGGAATCCTAAGGGTAAGGAAATGTATGCAGGTGAAAAACAAGTGGATCTTTTATGACAGTTTAGAAGGACTCAGAATGTCCTAGAACTCCACCAATGGTTTGAGGGGGGAATTAAAGTCCTGTCGTCTTAACACCAGGTATCACTTAGATTGAATGCAACAGTTTTAAAGCCTTTCTCTGCTCTACCGCTAACACAGCAAGCTGTGGATCAGGAAGAGAGGGCCTCTTCTCTGGAATCTAGAACCTTCTACTCAGTGTGTACCTCATATAGTGCGTAGATCACACAACCCTTGCCTGGAATGCTCTCCCCTCTCCCGTCTGCCATCTTTCCCTTTCCAAACCTTACAAACTCACCTCTTCCAGGCAGCCTTCAATGATTAACCACCAGGCTCAGAGCTCACACTGCTTCAGTAGATCTGTACACAACTTACATAATGATATATTCTGTACTTGCTAATTTTTTAGGTGCTTCTGTCTTGTTTGAATATCAAGTTTATGTCCTTGCTAGACCTTAAACTCTTTCAAGGATAAAAAAATGTTTTAAATTTTTTCTTCCTTTTTGTTTCTTGTTTGTTGCTTTTTGTTTAATTAAAAGTTAAAACATGCTTAATTCAGAAAACTAGTGAAACTCCAGGAAGTTCACAAAAAATAATGTTTTTCTACTCCTCTGCCCACAGGGCTCTGCATAGTGAGGGTTAACTGATCACACTGATTAAAGAAAAGCTAATAGAACATTCCATTCTGATGGGTTTTTAATATCTGACATGCTGCTAAGGATACAGAATTAGGAGAGTGGGGGTGGGGTGAGGAGGGGTGTCTCTGGCAGGTAAGCAACATCAGCAGCAAGAAGAGCACCAGTCGTGCAGTGAGCTGATCTGGCCGCATCACCTGCCCTGTAGCCTTAGGTAAGCGATGTTTGGGTCTTGGGTCTCTCAATTGTGAAATGGAAATGATAACATCTGGTCAACCAAGCTCATCTGGCTGCTGTGGTGATCCAGTAAAATACAATTTTTGAAAGTGACTCACAGACTTTTGTAAAAATGTAAGATCTATCTGTTTGTGCTGATGATCACTAGATAAAACGCATTCACAGGGATCACTGACATTAATTATGAGAATGTTCTAGGAATGGATTTCCCCTTTGATAGTCCATCACTCTACTAGCAAAGCTCTAAAAACAGAGCTATTTTTTGGACCCTTCTAGGCTAGATGATGCTAAAACCCCTGGCAGCTCCAAAATTCTGGGCCTGCCCCCTCCAGGGAGACTAGAGAGCCACCCACAGAGTGGGAACCCCCGGCAGAGAAAAGAACAGCTGCAGATGCTGTGTTTTGGTGGGCACCACGGGATCCCTAGCTGCCCAAGACTACAACAGCATGTCGGCGAGAATATTGAGAAATAAATAAAAAGCTCAAGGGGACTTGAAATAGTGACTCATGAGGTCTTGAGTCTCACTTCTCTGACAGATGGTCATTCACAGCATCATTTGGATTTAATCAACAACTAAAAATCAACCTTAATTGTCAACCCCCACCTCGACCCCAAAGTAGTCTCTGGTGGGGATACGGCCTCTAGCCTCTGGTAGACGAAGAAACCATCAGGTAACTCGGGTCCCCAGCCTTGAGGAATCAGGATGCTCCTCCCCACCCCCCGCTTCAATTGTAGACCCCTATGTGACCCCGGGCTTGGCCTCCTCCATCTCTCAGCATCTCCTTCGTTGGCAGCCTCTGACGACTGGATAAAACTGGTGCTCTTGGTCAGTTTATTTCTGTATCTTCCTCGCTAAATGTGCTTAGCGGCCTTTGAAGTGCTTTGGGAATATATTAAATTCAGAAAAGCCATTTCTGACTGACATTAGTGTTTAGACGGTTACATGACAGTGCAACGTGGGGCCACTTTAGTACCCCTTATCAGACTTTCCGAGCGGGGGGTGGGGTGGAGGGCAGTTTGCTCACTTCGATTGTGTCAAAATGCTCCTGGGGGTGACGGTTAGTCAGGAAAGCGTTAGTAGTATGACCAGACCACCTGAGGCGCTGAGGTGGTTCGGTCTGACGATGAAATCACTACGCTAGGCAGTTCTAGCTGGGGAGGGGACAGGCCGAGCAGGGAAAGGATCCAACTAACCTCCTTCCACTTCATTTCCTCCTGAAAGCTGACAACTATCTTAACATGCCTGCCTCCTTCCTTCCGAGCCGAGCATTCACCAGTGTCATCCAGCAACATGTCTGCGAATGGAAAACATCAACAGCCTTAGGCACAGGGGACAGCAAAGCCGGCTTCCTGACACCCCCGCTGCTCACTGGCACAGCAGCGGGACAAACCAGGTGTCGGGGTGCGGGGGAAGTGGGGTGGGGAAGGGGAGAGGGCAGAATGGCGAGTGCAACCACAGAAACCAACGGTGGACCAACCAAGGAGCCAGCGGGCTGACGATGCACCTTGCTAGATGGAAGTGCAAGGGAGACTCAACCAAAACGAGAGCAAACAGCAGCATCATGGATAAGAAATCAAAGCGCCAGCCTCAGTATGCTCACAAAGAAAACCTGGATCACGTTTGCTAATGACTGTGCCCGCCTGGAGTCCATCCCAAAGGCAGGAAGGTCATGGACCAAGCCATCGCCCCAGTAGGGATCTGCCACTACGGGGTTGGTTGGCAGCATTCAGCTTGCAGGTCAGCCTCTTGAAATGGATCAAACAGAACTCAGCGTGGTGGGTGAGGGGAATCCAAGCTCATGGCTTGGAGAATTTGGGGCGCTGGAGCAAAGCATGACAGCAGTCTAACGGCTGGGCTCATGTTGGTAGCAGACGCACACGCAGACACACTCGCACACCCCAAGTGCACACACGCCTGTTGCCTCTGCATTTGGTCTGTTTGTCTGCTTGTCTCGGGGCTCTCGCTTGCAGCGCGAAGTGCCAGACGAGGGCCCTGACCTGCCCCAGCCCTGTGATGGACTCACCCAGGCTGGTCGACTCTGTGAGGTTGAGGCTGTGCTGGGAGAGGCCCATGGACTGCCTCGGGGAGGCAGAGAGGGACACCTGGGAGGGTGCCCGGCTGCAGCCACTGCCTTGAGACTCCGACTTCAGCCGGTCATTCTCCGCTTTCAGCTTCTCTATTTCACTCTGCGAAGAGTAAGGGAGACGCCCCCTTACTAGGTGGATGTGATGCCGACAAACCTTTCCTGGAGGAGGGATGTGAAAGTTCCCTGCAGGGATCAAGCGGGTATCCTAGGCGAGGCAGAGGGAGTCCCACCATCACAGAGATTCGGCAGCGTTTGCGGCCTCTGCGGTATACACAAGACCCGTCTGGAAGGAAGCGTCCACCCTTTCAGAGAACTGGTCTTTGGAAAGACCTCAGAATATTTCCCAGTCTGCTGCCTGAGCATTAAGTGAAAAAGTGTCTTATAATTTAAGAGGTTTGGGAAGCTCTGGGTTTGACAGGGTTCTTTACTGCGGGAGTGCTCAGAGCCTTTAATGAGCTGCCGTGCATTGTGGATGTCGGAGGGGCGCACTGTGTGTGGCATTTCTCAGACATCTTTGAACGAGGAGCTCTCCTCTCACAGAGCCTCTCATGGAATGAGTATGGAATGAGTGTTCCATGGAGCCTGCTTTGGGAAATGCTGTTCTCTTTGAGGCCCCACACGACAGAGCTCACAGGGGTCTTTCATTCTAGGAATATTTAGGAAAAACCTGCCGTGTGCAAAACACTGATGCTATATCCAGAGAAAGAAAGCAAAAAAGAATAGCCAGCAGACCCAAATACCCTCAATCCGTGGCAGAAGGTGAGGGGCAGTAAGAACAACCCTATAGGAATATTCTTCCAGATGGAGGACTTGGAAAAGCTTTGCAGAGGAAGACGCATTGGGCTGAGCCTGGAGGAAAGGGGCCAGTTGGATGTGCAGAACAGCCCGTGGAGGAGGGATATACGACAGAAATTCCAGGGGCACACAAAGGGAGCAGTCAGTGGCTCCCTCTGGCTCGCGAGTCGAGTCTGGAAGGTGGAGTTGGGGGGTGTGGGCGGTGGATTAAGACTGAAAAGATGCTGCAGAAGGCCTTGAAGGCCAGGTGACGAGACTGCAGCACACGCAAGAGGCCAAGGCAGAGCCACTGAAAGCCTTGTGCGAAGGAGGAGATGGTGCTCTTACGCTTTCAAAACACTGGTCTTGGAGCAATGAATGGGAAAACCTGAAAAGAGAGAGAGGCTCAGAAAGCAGAGGGCTGCCACCAGGTTCTGATGCAGCCCTTGGGGCGTGGCGGAGGGCAGCCTCCTGACGCCCCTTCCAGACAGCCTGGGCTCAGTTCCTGCTCCTGGGCTCTCACCTGCATCCTGTTCATGGCCTCCCGGAGCTGGTCCAGCTGGTGTGCAGAGCTGAGGGCTTCCAGGCGGATGTCTGTCAGCTTCATCTCCTTGTCCCTCAGCTCGTTTCGGAGCTGCATGACCGTCTCGGCTTCACTATCCATGCACTCTGAAATCCTAGGGAAAGAGGAACGTTACTGATGAAAGCAGCTCCAAGTTCATCTCCTTTCAGTCCTACAGTGACCGCTGGGCCGTGTCCATCATCAGATTTGTGCAGCAGTGACCTTGGATAACCAGCTGCCCAGTACTTCCTGGAGGTGACAATACCAAGAGCACCTGAAATTTACAGATTTTACTGCTTCTCTTTACTCTTTCTCTGCAGAGCTCTGAGAATGACAATGGCTTTGGTGCAGCTTTCAGCAAAATTCTAATAATCTAAGGATAAACAGGAGCTGGCAAAAGGGTGCAGTGACCTTGGGGGTTTGAACCCCCTGCAATGTGTACACAGCCTGGCCCCTATAACAACACCACAACCCCTTGAGATCTAAACCCACTCAGAGAAACGAGGTCAACTATCTGTTTCAAAGAGCAGACAGTCCAGGGTCAAACAGATGAGTGGTGATTTTTATTTGCCAAAAAGGAAAAGTTACCTAAAGATACGTGTGGAAGGAGTTAGTCTGTTTCTGGTCACAGAAACAAACTCTGAAACCCACTCTTCTGAAAGTGTCTAGAGAGAGGAACATTATTCCATTGCCCCCCCCCCCCCAACACTGCTTAAGAAGCTCATGGCATGGAAGAGAAACATCTCAGGCAGCTAGAGACAGAGAGGATAGCATGACGTGGAAGCCAAACTTTCATCTGACAACTACAACATTGTGGCTAGTTGTCTTCCCTTCCCAGCTGTACGCCAGACCCTGTGAGCATGGCACCCAGGTGAGGCCCTCTTTCTTATGAGGTGGTCCTTCTAGGCTGGGCTCCTTATTTGATTAGTTAGGTTCACTCTTCAGACACCTGGCAAGTTAGCACAAAGTGCAAGATCATAAAACCCAGGATGAATTGCAGGGTTAGAAACAGCAGTCTGCTAGAAGTTCTGTTGGTTTCAAAGATCATAGGATCTGGCAGGAGGGGTGATCCAGAATAGAAAGCTTCGACATTTCTTGGACTGAAGATAGAAAAAAGAAAATGAAAAAAATCCCACGTTCACAAAAGTGCAAAGCTGAAGCCGATTATCTCTGAAAGACATGGTGAGCCTGTGGTCTCTGCAGAACAATCACGTGAGCCTGCTGTCCACGACCCAAGTCCCGGACGTGAGGCCAAGCAAAACCTGACCGTGAAACTGGCTGAGGGCGCGGAACCGTTAACTGCCAAAGGAAAACCATTTATAATTGTTAAAAGAGATGTAATTGTATTTTGGGGGCAGAAAGGACTAGAAGAAAAATTTAACACCTGAACAGCCAAATCTTTTTGCTGCTGTTTTCTTGACCTGCACCTGAACTGTTTTAATTTGAAAGATACAAAGAGAGGAAAACTGCCTCCTCTTTTTAGGAGCTGCCAGCAGCCAAGGGAGCTTCTCTGCTTCAAAATCTTCTGAAATCTCCAATGGACTCCTGAAAAATACTATAATTGTTCCCATTTCATACCTATGAGAAACTGAGGCCACCGGCTTTGGGACTAAAAGGCGTAGAGAGACAGAAATGTCTTTAGAGTCCAGATCCTCCCCCTGGCCCCGAGCTCCCTGTGCTTGGCATAGCCTGGGGTCTGTGAGGTCTAACTATATAGTCACTTTTTTTTTTTTTTTTTTTTTGGCGAGGGAGGTTTGCAGGGGGAGCTTGCAAAAACTGGTTCTTTCTTGAGAGAGAACTATGGTTTCCTGGTTTAAATGGAGTGTAAAGTCTGAACAAAATTCCACTGTGACACTCTGGTCTTAGCCAAACCATGCCCTGGACAGATCCCGCCGGCTCCAATCCATGGCAGACAACAGTGGGCCTCGGTCCACACTGTCAGTCCGCTCTGTCGGGTGTTCCATGGCAAGGCAGTATGTTCCAGCCTCCTTACAGGGTCTGCACCTTTTCCCCAGAAAGGTTTCTCAGCAAGAGAGACAATATTTCCTCAGCACCTACTTTATGGAAAACATCACCTGGGTTACTTTGCGAAGCTTGGCCGCAATAACTTTACAAAGGGAAGCAAACCAAAATGAAGCAAGCTTGTGTCAGGAGGAACTGGATCAAGAGTGCGAGGCCCTCCTGTGCTCCCCCAAAGTGGCCAGTTCTCAGAAACACACAACTGCGAGGCCACACGGGAGGGATGCACTACAACACGGAGATGCTGTTGAAACAGCTCGTCTGCAGTGGCCCAAGTAAGAGTCAGTCCCTCTCCCTCCTGCCCAGGACAGAGCCTTCACCCTTGGTTCCATCCCACACCAGACTTCTGGTACATCACCGAGAACTTGGTTGTAGTTAACAGGCTACCCCCTGCGTGGCTGCTGGCCCTTCTAGGACCAGGGTCTTCTCTGCATCATTTCTAGTGTCTGACCATGGAACAGACTCTGCCAGCGCTCACCGACTACATGAACAACTGTGCTAGGCATCTGCAGCATATTATTTCATCTACTCCATGCACCACTAACTCCATGAAGAGGTACTAGAATTATCTCTATTTTAAAAATGGGGAGGCAAAGGCGGAGAGAGATTAACATGCCCATTAAAAATGACAGAGTCAGGATCAAACCTGGCAGGTCTCCTTAGCTCCAGAGCCCAGGCTCCTGAACGATCTCCAGTGGGCGCTCAAGACGTGCTGGGCCACTGCACGGGGCACATACTGACGTCTCTTTTTCCCTACTCGGTCCCTAACAGGTTACTGTGGCATACTCCCGCTGTCTTGTCCGGAAGGCAGGGCTGGTGGCATCTCTAATTTTAAACGCCTCGAGTGTGGGAAACGCTGCCTTCCCACACCACAATTCCATTCGCCCACAGGGCAGGGACTTTTCTGAGCCCTGACTCCTCTGTCTTTGGTTTCTTCTTTGAACTGCCTCTCACATCTAGATTTGCACATTCTTGCAAACCCTTCAAGGTTGGAAAGGAGCATTTGCTCTCTGCCCACCCTTTGGAAAGCTAGACCAAAAACAAACATCTCCAGTGTGCACGGACGCTGCGGAATGTCTGAAAAGAGCTGGCGAGCCAAGAGTCCGCCCCGCCCCATCCCCATGGGGAAAGTAGTTTGGAGGGAGAGTTCTCCCCATGTTTCTGAGAGTCCTGTGTAGCTGTGTGCATCATCGCCATTCTCTCCTCATCTCACTTGGCTGCTCAGCAGCATCCGGCCCAGTTACTAGTCCTGCCTTCACAGAGTTTCTTCTCTAGACTCCTGGCTTTCCTCCCACACCTCACTGGTTGCTCCACTTGTCTTCAAAGAACCCAGAGCTCAGTCTTTTCCCCTCTGCCCCCAATCAACGTCCCGGAAAACCCCTCCAGTTTCCCAGTTTTCAACATCACCCAGGGGCCCATGTCTCCCAAATCTACACCTCCAAGCCCCCCAGGCTGGTTGGCATCTCCAGGTGATGTCTCTGGGCCATCTCAAACTTAACATGGTTGACCAGAGCTCCTGAACCCCATCTGGCCCCATCTGTATCTGCCCCCATCCCAGGAACGACGGCTCCACATACACAGGTACTCAAGCTGCAAGTCTAGGAATATTCACGGATTCTTCTTTTCTTTCCCTAACTCCACGTCACCACGTGCTGTCAACTTTCCCTCTAGAATATATCTGAAATCCCTCCAGCAGCAGCCATTCATCCACTCCAGCTAACGTGTGAATATGTGCAAGACCAACAGAGTCCTACCTCCATGGAGCTTATGCTCTAGATTTTTGGCTGGTGGTGTGGGGCTAGGGGACAAAGAAGAAATAACCAAAGAAAACCTACATGACAGGTGGTGATATTTGCAATGGTGAAAAATAAAACAAGGCCGAGGGGATGACAGGGAGTGCTGGCTGGTGGGGGGGTGGTGATTTTATGCAAGACACACAGGTGGAGACCTGAGGAAGTGAGAGTATGTGGGGGAAAAGGGTACCAGGCAGAGGACACAGAAAGAGCAAAGGCCTAGAGGTGGGGAATGCAACTGGAATGTTCCAAGAACAGCAAGGGGGCTGGAGTTGGGTGAAAAGGGGGACACTGACGTGATCTCCCTCCCTTCATGCTCCCCTACACGCCTTAACCATAGAACAGACCGATCTTTGTGAAACACCAATTCAGACGATCTCACATTCTTGCTTACAACTCTCCAACCTCTACCCATCACACGTGAAATCAGATGCAGATTCACTGTGACTTCAAAGCTCACGTGTTCTAGGCTCTGCCCACCTCTTTGGCCCCATTTCTGGCCACTTTGCCCATCAAGCGGTAGCCACGCTGGCCATCCCCCTCTTTCTCAGACCCAACAGGCCCGTTTCCACTCGAGGTTCCTTGTGCTACCCATTTCTTGGGTCAAGAAGGCTGCCCTGCTCCTTGTGAGATTGGGGTGGCAGAGGCCGCTACGTGGTCACCCTGGCCCATTTCCTTTCCCTCCCAGGTGCATGGATTTCATTTTTCCCCTTGCAGGTGGTGTGGCCCCAAGTCCTGCTCAGTGGACTGTGGGAAGAGGTGACATGTATCTCTTCCGGGCCTGGCCCTCCTGCAGGATCCTCTGTGCTCTGTCCACTCCCCACCTGCGGGGGACACAGAGCCCCCAGCAGAGGACTCAGGCCCCGTGGAAAGGCCGGCCCACAGACAGAGCCTGTATCACCACACGGCAGGCCACCTGCAGACGAGGAACATCTGTGTCAGGTTTGGAGTGAACCACAGAAGAACAGTCATAAGTAAAGCCGCCGAGCTTTGGGACCGAGTTTGTCGCAGCAGCTAGTGTTGCTGACCAGAACTGACCTGTGGCTCCTCCCGTCATGAGGATCTCAGCTGAAATGTCCCCTCCTCGGAGGGGCCTGTCCTGGCCACCTCATCCAAAGGTGCTGCCAAGGTACCCTGTACCCCAACACACTATTTGACTTCCCAGTCTTAACCCTTAGCATCATCCAATTTTTCTAGTTAATTCATATTTATTTGTCTAATGTCCATCTCCCCCCAGTATATGGGGTCTGCCAGAGCAGGAACCTGATGTGTCTTGTGCATTTCATAACTGGGGCCAGGAACAGAGCCAGGCACAGAGCAGCAGCTCAGAGGCAAAGTGAGCTGTACCGTGTCACGTCCCTGATCCCCAGGGGTGGGACTCTGCTTAACGTCCTCTTTGGTCTCTTCAGAACATTTAGGGCAGTGCCCTGCACACACAAGTTGTTACATAAAATGTTAACATCAATAAATAAAGAAGAGACAAGGAGCTCCTTTATCCCTGGTCAGGAAGCAGCTGGACTGGGATGCTCTGGGATCATGGCCCATGGGAGTCACAGGCGACTTGTGCTTTCTTTGCCCCTTCGGCACCCTGCCGGTCAGACAGACTCATACTCGCGGTCGTCACGCCAGAACACACGGCGCTGGGCGGCACTGCCATCCAGGCCTCAGCGCGCCTCTCCCTCCTCTGCTCAGGGTTTACCCTCGTCCGTAACAAAGCACACGTCCCCGTGGCCCCTCTTACTGGGGTGCTCCCCAAGAGGAGAAGACCTGCTCATCTAATTAAGCAAAGGGAGATCCCGAAAGGGCCGTGCTTCGCCGGTGAGCAGGGTTGCTTGAGTCAGGCCCTCTCTCTGCTCCCTCTCTTCCACTTCTGTCTTCCACGTGGTCTGGGAAGCTGGTGGGCTGCAGAGACCTGGCCAATGCTCTTGCTCACACTTCCCGCACCCATCTGGTGAGCCGGCCTTGGACCCTTGTACAGGCTGCCGTCTTCAGCAGGAGGGCAGGCCAGGTAAGAGGACTTAGGACAGCTCTACAGCTCCTGAGACCGAAGGAGGACGGGACAGGCAGAAGGAGGCCCTTCGCGCACAGCGTCTGACCCGGCCCTTACAAGAATCCAGTGAAACAGATGTAATTAATCCCATTTGCACCACACAGGAAACTGAGGTGTCTGCCAGCACTGCTCCCTTGTCTTGCCCTAGCTCAGAGGCTATTCGGACCCCAGGCACAGTGGCCCTCCTCTCCCAGGCACTGTTTCATTTTGCTGATAACTGTCCTTGCAGACGACTTGAGCTCCGTTCTTCTTTCACCCGTGGCCTGGCAAACCAAGGTCGCTAATGGAATTCAGCCCTGTGGGGCAGGAGCAACCTTTGCACTGCTGCAGGGAGCCGGCCGTGGCCCCTTCTGAGCTGACGCCTGGATCCTCACCTGTCCATTCCAAGCCATTCCTGACCTGTCTTGCCTCTAGCGTCTGGGCCTTAAGTTTTTTGATGGGGCACAGGACTGTCTCCCTAGGCCCCTGATGGAGCAAGGATCAGTGGGTACTCAGCAGAAGTCACGGAGGTCGGCTGGGCAAGAGCAGACGACGCCTCCTGTTTATGGAATCAGTCACCAAGGGGAACAGCACTTAAATCAACGCCAAGTGAGCAAATGTGCATCTCACTCAACAGAACCAGCCGTGCTCCTGACGAGCTCTGCCCAAATCGACTTGAGTTCACGGGGATGAATCATTTCACGAAGCAGAGAACCCTTGGGTAAAGAGAACAGACACCGAATCTCCCCATTTTTTAAACTTCCAGTTTCTGAGTGCTGACCTCAGAGAAGGAGTCAACACCAAATTTTGATCAAAGAAGAAAAGCGTAACTCTCTAAGCCTTGTCACCCAAATGAACCAGAATTCCAGCAAAAATTGCCAACATTTCTAACACCGTCTTCCTGTCCCAGCAAGACGGCTACAGCTTTTTCACATCCATTTATCTTGTTCAGTCCTTAGAAGAGGATGAGGAGACAGCCATTATCCCACTTTGACAAATGAAGAAATGGAAACAAAGAGAGGTTAAGCAACTTGCCCAAGGCCAGCCAGCTCTAATCCATGCTGACGCCACCAGAACAGAAACCTAAGTTTCCTTTCTCGTTCCACCTCCCCAGTCCTAAAACCCTGAAAGAACATGCCCGGTCCTATGAAGGCAGGACAGAAAGGATCCCAAGGAGCTGTATAGCATAACGGGACTCCCAGCCATTCTAATCTGAGAGGGTTTCTAGGGGCCCAAGATGCCGGCTGACCAGGGGGACCCGACAGACAGACTCACAGAGAGTTGGAATGCGAGTTCCTCAGCAGCGGGGTGGAGCCCGTGGAACCGTTGTGTGGTAACTTGGGCGAGGACGGCAAAGAAGAATCTGTCATCTCCTCGATGTCTGAGTGAGAGGACGCTGACTTGGGGGACTTCTTCTTCCCGAAAGCTTGCTTGAAGGAGCTGCGCAACTGAACATGCAAGACCGTCAGCCTGGCAGGGCTGCAACCCATGCTCAGGCCTTGGCAAAACAGAGGCATGCAGACAAAAGTGTAATTAATTCTGAGGTTGTCCCCCACCCAATGAAACAGTTCCCAACAGCTCTCTGGAATCAGTGCATTAAGGGAAGAAGAGTTATCCTGTGCTGACAGCTCAAAGGACTGGCCCTGTGGGTAACATTCCATGCCTACTCTTGGTTCAAGACTAGATGCCAACAGCAAGACAGAGCCTGCTCAGCAGATGGAAGTCGGGAGGATGAGGTTACACAGCAACAAAGCAGGATGCTCAGACACGGTGACGGATGCGGATGAGGTTAGTCATATCAATGGATGGGTTAGCTTGGTATCTGGTATTAACGTTGGTCTTGCTTACCTCATTGACCTGCCAGAGAAAACGCAAGCAAAAATGGGGAAGGGGAAGGAAAAAAGACAAATTTTTAACAGAGAAAGCCAGTGACAGGGAACGCTTCGGACTTTTCAGACACGACATGGCTAATAATAAACAGCACACACAAAGGAGGTTTCTGGTAGGATCACCAATCTTGCAAAGCATTAGGGGCATCTTCCTCCATTGTGAAAGTAAAGGAATAATGAGTCTGGACGTCTCCTGCAATCTGAGCTCTTCCAGCTTCTCTGTCTGGTTGAAATGACTGCCCCCTCTTCCTATGCTTCTCTCTTTTCTTGCCTCTTCTCAGACGTCTCTCTGTGCCTTATTATTATTATTATTATTGGCATGTCTTCTATTCTCAGCAAGGGTAGCTTCACTGCTGCACTGGTCCCAACACAGCTCTCTAGCTCTTTAATACACCTGCTTAGGAGTCCCTGCTGTCCTGGGGTACACATAAGATAATATAACACAAGCAGGGAATCAGTCATCTCACTTTGTACTAAAAAAAAAAATGGATAATTTTAAGAAATTTATTAATCCTATTGGGAAAAAGGAACTGGTATATCACAAATTCCCCAGACCATGAGATGGATCTGAAAATTCTAATGAGACCATAAAGAATTAAAGTACAACATCTTCTCTGAAAGCAGTGAAAACCACCTATTTTTCTAGGCTGAAAAATAAAGTTTTGTCTTGAAAAAAGGTCTTTTAAAAAGAAGTTTCCTTTTTCAAAAGTCTTTTTTTCCTTCTGAAGACATATTCTGGAGGTTTTCTTATCCATTGATAAAATTCAGAAAATGGGCCGCTCTGAAATAATTAATGGGATTTTTCTCCCATCAACGTTTTATCCATAGCAAACTGCACGTTCAGCTTGTGGGCGAATCTAGATCCCACTTCCCTCCCATTTCCTACTTCTGATCATATTTCCAGAAAATAGTCATAGAAACAGAAGGATTTGGCACACAAACCATCAACTTAAATCCTGGCCTCTACCTCTGGTAAAATGCCAGGTGGAAGAGGAGATTACAAAGATTCAACATAATCAAGCTTTGGGATTATCTGAGGATGCCAATTATCCATCCTCCCCAATTGCACTGATAACCACGAGTTGTCTTAAAGCAAAATAAACAAGTTTTATTTCTTGAAGAAATGGATAATCATGATTTTTCTCAGAAAATAATTTTCTCTCATCACTTTGATAATCAAATCAGACCATATTTATCAACAGCATATTAGAGACAGCAACATGAGTTAATTCTATTTGTTTAAGTCATAGCAAATGAGTTGACTAAAAGCCATTAGTAATTTAAAGAAAAAATTTAATCAGAATGATGAGAGCATCACACTGAACTGTCCTTTTAGCCTGCCTCCAGTGCAAGTCATCAATAACCAAAACTGCGCCATCACTAGACCTCGCCACCCATCCAAGATACACAAAATGAGTGAGAAGTGCATGGAATGAATGAAGACATTGATGCTACTGTGAAAACACGATGCTGTCAGCATTGACAAATGGGGCCCTCTGAACACTGGCCAACTTCAGATCAACTTGGGATGTCCCTGCACTTAAGACAGGGAGTGGCAATGTCAATCAGAACTCCACAGCCTCAACAGCAGAACCAAAAATTGGGTGGGGAGAGGGGGCTGGAATTTTCCAGAAGAATGGGAAAATCTGTTTAAGATGCCAATATACAGAAATCCAGTAGCTCAATGGGATTATGGAAACATGGAGAAACACTGCACTGGAGACTGGGTCTAATAAATTTACCACTTTGAGGAACACTTCCCAATTTAGAACCATTCCCCAAGGACTAATATCTACATTATTAAACTTTTATTTACAGGTCATGGTCAAAAAATTTTCAAAGAGAAGGTTGGTTTAATGCTATCAGAGGCAATTGTGTAAATAGATAGGTAAGAATTTTAGTTAACGATGGGATAACCACACACTAATACACACTCCAAAAAAGTACTTTGGAACTAAGAAGAAACCACTTAAAAGTAACTTTGTTCTAGCACCTGGAACTTTGTGGCCAACATATGATGAGGAAGAAATGACACATATATGAAACGAAAGATGACTACTTCACATAAAGTCTCATGAAACAGAAAAACTACAAGTTGGTAGTTATTTCATAAATCCTAATGCTTGGCTGAGCACAACACTGACTTGGTAGAAATCTATCCACAAGCCGCGTCTTTGGATCTACTCCCAAAGGTCTGTGTTCTGAAACTAGGAGCTGGACTGGGCCGTATCAGGGGGACACTGGTTCTGAGGCTGACTCTGTTAGACAGCGCCCAGAGTCTTTGGATGTTCACTCACCCAGTTCTTTCTCTTCTTTTTCTTTGAATCACTCTCGATGTTGCTGCCCACGCTGGAGTGGCTGGTGGCGCTGTTGATGCTGGAGACGCTATCGGAGGAGTGCTGTCTGCGGATGCGCAGGTCTGCAGACTGGGAGGTACCGTTTCCTGGAGAGCCAAGGCAGGATGTCAGCAGCTGCTGCCGTGAGCCCATTCCTTGTCCAGGGAATGACCCTTACACCTAAATCCACACACCCGAGGACTAGTGGTATTCCCCACTACACGTCACCTTCTGTTCCCCAACGCTGGCTTTAAGGTCCTTGAGCAGATGGGTGCTATGTCCTCTTTGGTCAATTCAATGAGGGTTCTCTCTCTCCACTTTACAAAACAGAAGTCAGAGGAGGCTTAGAGAGAATGCCCCAACACCGGCTCTCTCGAGCTGTGATAGGCACTCAAATGTTTTTTTGAATTGTGGGAATAGTCACGCTTGTTCTTAGCCCCCCACTTGCCCTCTGCCCTCGACATTCCTGCTGCACTAGCCTGCTCTCGGCCCCCTGGACAAGCCAAGTCCCTCTCATGCTCTTTTCCCTCGGCGTTGCCTGGCCAGCTCTTGCTAATCCTTCCCATTTCAACTCTATCACCACTTTTTCAGGAAGCCCGATATCGGAAGTAACCGTGATACCAGAAACAACACTGCAGTGATCCTGAGATAAACTTTGCAGACAGTTTTCCTCATGAGCACAGAACTACACCCGCAGCCTGGTCTTTAGGAGCACCAGCTTCAGTGCCAGACAGACTCAGGTTCTAGTCCCACTTCTGCTTCTCACTACTCTGTGACCTAGGAAGTGACTCTTTCCTCTGAAACTCTGTATTTCCATCAGTACAACGCGGAGAGGGCCAGTATTGCACTCACAGGGTGTCGTGGAAAGAAAAAGAGATGATTAATTAATTACAACACTGAGCAACATGCTGAGGACACAGTGAGTGCTCTGTAAGTGTCAGCTACCATTAGTGCTTCTATCGTTACTGTTAACATCATTGGTGCAGGAGGTAACTCATCCTCACGCCTACCTCCTCTCTCTCTTGAAGTAAGATACACAAGGGCAAATCAATTTACTCCTAAATATTTTCCTGGACAAATAAGAGACAAACTCATTTCAGTTTATCCCACATCAATATGTAAGTATCAAAGCACGAGTGAAGTTAAGGGCTGGGAAACACTCTGTCACTTTGCCAATAGAAATATGTTTTCTTCCATTTTTGAGATACATGAGAGAAGAGGATGGAAGCCAGAAGTAGCTGGCAACGTGTTTGCTTCCCAGCCTGGCTGACACGGACCCCCACCCTCTGGCAGGGAGGTCACCTCGCACGTTGTCAAGGCAGGGTCCTAAGGGCAGGCAGGCAGGTTGCTGGTCTGAAGGTGGTTTCTCTTCCTTTACCTTTGCAGCTGAGCTCCGGGGTGTTAATTACTCCATTAATGGCAGCCTGGGCAGCTGCGTTCTGTTTCTTCAGCAGCTCAATGGTTTTCCTTAACTCATTCAGTTCTGAATCCTAAGGAACAGAAAAAAAAATATTGGTCATCCCAAAATCTTTCTGCACAGAGTTCAGCTAAAGTGCAACTTAGCTTCAACAGAGGAAGGTCAGGAATGAAGGAGTTTCACAGAATCTTTGCCTCAAACATGAAGAGGCATCAATTTTCAAAGGGCATCGTGAGCACAGGAAAGCGGTGGGCATATGGCAATGGGATCTGTTGCTGATGTGGTTACCAGCACCCCATCGAGGTCATATTTTCACTCAACAGCCCTACTCTTTACGATTCAATTCCAACAGTTCAGAAAGCACAATAAAATCTAGATAACTATCTGGAATGAAAGAGAATAAAATCTTTAGGTTTGTTGCTAATGCCAAGCAGGGAGGAAAAGAGCATCCTTTCTGCTTTACCTTCTGCTCAGCAGTCATGGTCAAGCTCTGGAGCCTGATGGTCATGTTTCCAAGACTCTGTTCAAAGGCTGCCACAAGGTGAGCCTGGAGGGGAAAGACACAGCCTCAGGTCATGACCTCGCCAGGCAAGGGTGCCTAAGGGTGCTGGTCTTAAGGACTGAAATCCTCTTGGGGCCACGTGAGTCAGCCCAGGTACTTCTGCAGCCTCTTGAGCCCACTCCCCACCAACCTTTGGGAAGCGGGTTCTTTAGTCTCTCACGTCCTCAAATACCCGGGGCTTCTTCCTACCCAGGCCCTTCATATATGTTCTTCCCCCAGCTGCCTCCCTAACTAATTTTTCCACATCCTTCTTAAGAGATCTCAGCTCACGCCTTTGTGACCTGCCCAGACTGGGTTGGTTTCCTCACATTCACGCTCAACTGGACACTGATGCGTGCTTTGTGGCATCACGGTCAAGCATGCACGTGCCCTTGTGACTGCTGATGTATGCCTGTCTCTACCACACTGCAGGACCGCCAAGTGCCAAGCTCACAGCAGAGGCTCATATTGAGCGTGTTTGCAGAATGAATGAACAAAGTGGTTGGCATATTTTGCTTGTTATAATCCTAGTTAATAAAAAGCCATTGAAAGGCCATCTGCTCCCTCCTCGGAGAAGCCTGCCCCAGTGTCCCCATGGAGTTATGACTTCCCCCTGGGTTTCCCTACACTTTTATATACCTCTGTTAGAACACAACATCAGACGCACCATTATTTTATATATTACTAAGACATTTTTAAAAACGCTGCCAATTATAATGAAAATATGCATCCAATTTTCAGAAATAACAAAAATCTGAAAAAAAAAAAAAAAGAATCTTAGAACTGAGAAACGTGATGTTTTCCTGTCTGCCCCTTTCTCTGCAATCCTCTTCAAGGGCAAGACACAACTCTGCATCCCAACATTAAGGCCTCTCCTTTCCTCCACAGGGCAGCAGGTCAAAGACCGGTTGGTTGACAGAGGATCCTGATAATATTGTTAAAAACAAGAATAAAGATTGGACAAGTCATCTAATTCTATCGGCCTCAGGTTCTTCATCAATAAAATGGGAGCAATAACTATTTTCCTCCCAGGGTCACTGTGAGCATCAAATGAAATAATATAGGTGGAAATAGCCTATAAACTGTTAGGGAATTGCAAAACACAGGAATGAATGGACACTGCGGGGAAAGGAAGAGGTCTGGCAATGAGAAAGTGACAAAGGACATCATGAGAACACAGGTGTAGAGAGATCAAAAAAGGTCTCTGGGAGACGGTGGGTGGAGACCCAGCGAGCTACCGGAGGAATGAGAAGGGCCAGCGGGACACTTGGGAATCTTGGAAGAGGTGAGAAGGGAGATTCAATCATGCTGTAAAATTCTAGAGGAAAAGACGAGGATGCACGCAGTAAAGAATAAAAGCGGGACAAGAACTGGGTGGAAGAGGAGCTGTGACCTTGAGCTATGTGGAAGATCAGGAAGGTCAGCGGACATTTCAGTTGGAGGAGGAGCGATCTGAGGAGTGAGGCAGAGGCCTCTCTGACTAGCTTCATCCAACAGGGACAGTTGAGGACAGGATACCTCTTGGACCGACTGTGGAGTCCTTTCTCAACAGCCCTAGGAATTGGCCCGGAGACGGACCACTTGGAAGAGAAATTCAAGTGGACTAGCTAGTTTCTTTCTGATCACATGCCCTCTCTTGATTAAAAATTGAGAAAATGTCTTTGCACTGTAAAATAAAGAGTTATGCTTTAGTTTGCCCTGGAGAATGTGGCAAAACCAAAGCCAATCAATTCACATCACGTAGTGGATGAGGGAAACAGGTCAGGACGTGGACCTCTAAAGCAAGGACTGCCACCTTCGCATTTCCAAGGTTTAAATGATTATGTTTCCATTTATTCCCCTTCTGCATTTGATTGCCACCCACGATTCTATTTGTGGGCATTCATATTTTCTATTCAATTCAAAGCAAAAACGAAATCCTGAGCCCATGAAGACGGCTGTTTGGGAGTGTTTTGCAAGCTCAGGAAGAAACCACATTTGCTCTGAAGAACCAGGGATCACAGTTGCTGCCGAGTGAAAAGACTGACCTCGGGTCATGAGTGAACTATAAAAATACGGGCCGAGGGGCCGTTCCGAGCCTGGTTCGCAGCCACACAACCGCCTTCTTGTCAAGCACCATTCTCACGTTCCCAGGGAAAACAAACACGAGTGGTATAAAAACACCAGAGAAGGTGGCTTTGAGTAGTTTGTTCTAGGAAAATAAACACGGCTTGGCCCACGAGAAAGATGGCAGACAATAAAACACGTTAGCACTGCCGGTGAGGTGTGGTAAGACTAAATATTTACTTGAAAACAATACTGGGTTCAATGGCTTTCGTGAGGAACAAAATACACTTTTGGAATAACAATAAGAATGTAAAGGATCTCACTCTGACTCTTCCGGAACAGACAGCAGACTTCCAAATGGCCCAATGTAAGGTCCCTTGGGGCAACGTAAGGTCACAGGAGGAATTAACTCAAGTTCACTAGTAAGTAAATTACTTACTATTTTTTGATTAGTAAGGGGCAGCAATTAACAGCTGTAATTCAGAACTAGGAGAGAAGCTCCAAACAATCCGGGAGGGCGGTTGCTGTCAAACCTCACAGCTTTGGATTATACCAGGAGACCCTGGCTCACTGGGGCTGGGGTCAGTTCTAGACTTAAATGTATGCATCTGGTTCCCCAGATGAAAAGTCTACCCACAGTAAAATTGCTCTCTCTCTCTTTTTTTTTTTTTGGTGAGGAAGATTGGCCCTGAGCTAACATCTGTTGCCAATCTTCCTCTTTTTGCTTGAGGAAGATGGTCTCTAAGCTAACACCTGTGCCAGCGCTCCTGTATTTCATATGTAGGATGCCGCCACAGCATGGCTTGATGAGCTGTGGGGAGGTCCATGGCTGGGATCTGAACCCATGAACCCTGGGCCGCCAAAGCAGAGTGTGCAAACTTAACCACTACACCATTGGACCAGCCTCTCTGCTGTTTTTTTGAATAGGATCTAAGCCTCGAAATTCAGATGTCAGATCAATTTCTGACATTCTTTTGAGAGTGTTACTGACAGTGGGAAAGATAAAGAAGGATTATAACACACAGTGGCTTATGTTGTCAGGGTTCTGAAAGAAATCAAAGATTTCCAGAAATGTGAGGGAGCTCAGGAGAACGAACAATAGCGAGAGCAGTTACGGATTACTGAACTCAAAATTGAGGCCGAGCGCTGCACCAGGCGCACCATGTGCAGACTTTAAAGAGAAATGGTTTCCTTCAGCAGACTCAGGCTCAGGCTGGGAATTCCCCAAGCAAAAGCTCCAGGTAAATATTAATTCGGGGTATTGACTCAGCTTCTTGGGCCAAGGAAGCCAAGGGCTGGAAGCCGCTTTTCACGTTAACAGCATGCGGGGGTCAGGCAGGCTGCCTTCTGCCGGGTTCACACACTGCAGCTGTGGTCTCGGGCTGGGCTGTGCCTCCTCCGACCCTATAGCCACCCCACAGGCAGGAAGCTTTCTAAGGAGTGAGCTCACCGCCTCGCTGCTCTGCTGCAGGCGCACTCATGGGCTCCACTGACTTCAGCAGGAGGCCCAAACGCTCCGCCTCCGTGAGGTGACCTGACCCCTGCCTTTGTTTGATGTCTCCTCCTTCCCGACTTCCTTCTCCCCTCCACTCCTGCCTCCCTGCTACATCCAAGCCATAGATTCTAATTACACTGAGCTACTCAGAGTTTCCAAGTGCACCAAGATCTTCACCTTGGACTTCTGCACAAATTATTCTCATTGGTTAGAACGCTGCTCTCTCCTACTCAGCATCCATCAGACATCACCTGCTCCAGGAAGCCTTTCCTGACCTCCCCCCTCCCACCAAGACTGAATTAGGGTCTCCTCCTATACGTTCTGCAACCACCTCCCTGTATCTCTATCTTAATGGTTATCATGTTGGAGCAAAATTGTTTTGTCTCTGCTGTACCAGAGAAAGGACACGAAGATGACAGTGACTGTGCTCGCCTGCCTGCTGACCTTGCAGTGCCCGGGGCGGAGTTGGCACTTACACAGTTGCTGAATTGAATGCCGGTTGGCAAGGCCTCCTGAACACGTCATTGTGTATATTATGATTACAGAGCAGTCAGCTATTTATTGCAGAGCCTTACATTTCTTTTCTCTTTTTTTTTTTCCTTTTTTTTCCCCTTGAGATGAAAACTTTCATAAAGAAGAAGGGAAGGGAAATCAACATTTCTGAATACTTCATGCATTCCAGGTGCTGGGCACATGAGAACCCTGAGAGCTAAGTACCAGCATCCCCCAGTGAACAGATGAGTAAATGCAGGCTCAGACGTCCAAGAATTTGTCCCAAGTATAGGGCCGACCTTCACACCCACGAGACTCAAGCCCGCGTCTGTTTTCCTACATGGCACAGCTTCTACGGGGCTCAGGGCAGGAGGCCTCGATGCTCAGAAGGTAGCAGGGCCGCCTCCCCTCCCCTCGGCTGCTGCCCTGCGCCTGCACTCACATTTGCCGTCAGTTGGGTGGTCAAAGCTGAAACCTTTTCCTGAGAGGCATCCAGCTCCCGCCGGAGTTTGCGAATCTAAAGACGACAAGGGACCCAGTTACTTGCTTTGGGAGTCCATCTCCAGGTTGAACTGGACGAAGTAACTGATATTAGGGAAAGAGGAACACCCACCGGCACCCTGTTCCTTACCTCTGACTGGCATTTTTCTTCTGGCTGTAAAGAGAACACAAGGGAAATCAGACCAGTTGAGGAACAAAGAACAGCACAGCCCAGCCTGCGGGGAACGCCACATCTGGACACTTACGGCCCGACCGAAGATTTATCAGTTTCTTTCCTGGTGTATTTTTCTGGATAAACGGGTTCAATTAATTTGGCCAATCAGAGAGGCCAAATGCACACAGCGTTATTTTAAGAAACTAGGAAGAGCTAGAACACCACCCCAGCTCCTTTGGTTGTGAGGAGCCCCTGCTCCCGTGTGGAGACGGCTGAAGGGTAACGGGCTCAGGAGACGTGATGGGAAGGCTAAGAGCCAGGGCAGGGCTGCCAGATTTAGCAAATAAGAATACACCCATCGGGGTGGCCCCGTGGCGCAGCAGTTAAGCGCGCACATTCCGCTTTAGTGGCCGGGGTTCGCCGGTTCGGATCCCAGGTGCGGACATGGCACCACTTGGCAAGCCATGCTGTGGCAGGTGTCCCACTTATAAAGTAGAGGAAGATGGGCACAGATATTAGCTCAGGGCCAGTCTTCCTCAGCAAAAAGAGGAGGATTGGCAGCAGATGTTAGCTCAGGGATAATCTTCCTCAAAAAAAAAAAAAAAAAAAAAAGAATACACCCAGTTAAGGTAAGGACACCCAGGAAAATTTGAACTTTTTTAGTTTAAGTACACCCCGTGCCATATTGGGGACATACTTGTACTAAAAATGTATTGGTGGTTCATCTGAACTTCAAATTTAACTGGGCATTCTGCATTAACCTGGCAGCTCTGTGGGGGCGGGGAGGGCTGCTCCTAGGTTCGTCCTGCCCCATTTTAGCCTCCCTCGCATCTCCCTCGGGCTCTGCAGCAGGACAGGAAGGCCTCCAGAGCGAGGGCAGCTGGGAGCCCCTGTTGGCCCCCCTGGTGAACCCCAGATTATGAGGATGAAAGTGACCTTCACCTTCCTGCTGGCTCCCCTCGAGTCCCCCGCTTACCTAGAACCCTGGGGATGAACGGCAAAGCCTGTGGGCCCTCTTAGTGGCAGAGCCTTCCATGCTGTGCCCTGTGTCTGTGGTGACACAGCTAGCTGCAGCCAGAGACTACAAGACCACCTCCCTCCTCCCGTAGGGGAACCCACATGCGATGGGGGAACCTGCTGCAGGGGAACCTTTCTCTCTCTCTCTTTGGGTTCCCATGGGGGCCCATAAAAGAAGCCCCCGGCCCCCATGCTTGGAAATGTTGGAAGCGTTACTGCCCTGCTCTGCACCAGCCACTCACACAGCTCGGGCGGAGCACTGAGTGCAAGTCAGGAAGGCCACTGTTCTGTCCATGGGTCCTCGGTGTGTGTCCTAGTCCAATTTTGCTAGTGAGAAACCCATTATTTGTTAAAATTAGCATCTGACTCTGGTGTCTACTTCTCTATTAGTTTAGAATGCGGAGGAGTATGATTTACCAGACCCCACAGGCCCTATACCCATCAGCGGGGGCAGGTGGGTGGCTGCGCCAGTTTGATCTCCCTTCACCCCCTGCTCCCCACTGCCCTAACTCCTGATCCTGCCCTAGAGGGGCCCCCCCCTTCAGGCTGGCTTCAACAGCTGCAACTAAATTTTAGGTACGTTGGGGCCAAATCATTTAATCCTCGCACAAACTCCATACTGTAGGTTTGCATTCCTTCTAAGGCTCATAGAGGTTAGGAAGGAGTCTTGCCTAAAGTCACACAGCTGCACAATCTCCTTATCGAAGGAACACTTCCAGGAGAAGGTTGGGAGATGTCCTCAGGGCTTATTCTTCCCTCTCTGATAATATCCATCCATCCCTACTACCACCACCTATGAAACATTTATTGATCTCCTACTCTGTCCCAGGCACTGTTTTAAGAACCTAGGATACAGCTGTGAACATGAGCCAGTCCCTCACTTCCTGCTGTTGAGATTCTGGTAGCAATAAGCAGCATTTATTGGAGGCTGACCACGAGCCAGAGACTGCTCCAAGCACTTTACTTCCGTTGTTCATTTAATCCTCATAACAGGTACTAATATTATCGCCCTCTGTTTTGCAGATGAGGCAGCTGGGGCACAGGAGGTGAAATCATTTGCTCAAGGTCACAGCAGGTAAGTGGAGGAGCTGGCATTGGATCCAAGCTAGTCTGGCTCCAGGGTCTCCGATCTTAACCAGCCCCTTCTCCTGCTCTTCCACTATAGTCACATTCTCATGGCGGCTTTCTAGAAATAAGGCCCCTGTCTTCTGAGTCTGACCCCAAGGAGAGAAGTCGATGGTGAGAATGTCACAGCCATCTGACAGTTGGGGGGCTCGTGGAGGCCCCTGAGCAGGCTGAGCCCTCCCTGTCGGTCCAGCCCCATATCTACACACTTCTACCAACAGGCCTACTCAACACCCCCTCACCAGGCCTCCACACTGCCTGCCACTGTGCCCGCCTGTCTCTGGGCTGGGCCCTTGTTCTCAACAGCAGCCTGGAGGAATCCTGTGTTTTGTGCCTCGCCCCCCCAGCTGCCACTGCTCTTCCGGACATCTGGAAACCCTAAGTGAAGCTCTGGGCCTCCCTACTCTTTGCAGTTCCCCTGGGAACTCAGCTGTGCTCCCTCCTACCCACGAAAGCGAGTCTGATCCCAGAGGTGGCCTCTTAGAGTCGCTCTACTCCAACGGTAGGCAGCAGCGGCTTCTCCCCGCTTAGCATCGTGTTGCCTTGTCTTTCCTTTGCAATTAAAATTACAGGCAAATTTCAGCCAGAATGAGCATTCTTGAATATCCAAGAATTACAGAGATTTCAGGGGGGAAACCTGTTATCAGCAGCATCCAACAAGAGCCGATAAAACACTCAGCTATTAAACAGACTCTTGGTCTGGGTTGGTGGCAACTTAAGAGAATCCAAAGATCTCTTTATAGACAACAAATGAGAACTTGTTCACCTTAACATTTACAAGGGTGCCTGAGCCTTCATTTCAGAGTTTCATCCTCGCCATGTCACTAAGAATAGACAAGGAACCACACATCAGGGCTTGGTGGGAGCAGAGTCTGGCCAGACCTGCAGTTTTCACTGGAATTAGCAGACTACTCTAGCATGAAAATCTTCAAATGTTAGACTATATTTTTTTTAAAGTCTGCAAAAGTGACCTATATTCTCATAGAAGGCTCATGTAAAGGCCAGTAAATGGGAAGTTTTGACTCCATGCCTGGTGGAATGTCAGAGGTGGTGGGGGGCTCAGAGACCACCTTGCCTAGCTCCCCAACACCAAGGGCAAAACTGAGAGACACCTGGAATAACGAGGTGATTTGTCCAAAGTCATATAGTGAGAAAAAAACTAACATGAGGCTTTAGGTCTCTTGTTATTCCAAAAAACATGGAATTAAAAATCATTATTATTAGGTCTTTGGTAATATGTGAATTTATATCAACTCAGAAAGGACAATTTCAAATTTCATGAAAATACCAGCTTTGTGTCCACACACCCAGAACAAGAGCTATTAGAAGAGAGGCCTTTGCAAGAACTTTCAGTGGTTGGCGTGAGGAGGTGCAGCCGGGAACGGCATGTGATGGTTTCCGGCACCTGACCTGTCACAGGTGGACAAGCTCCCACTCTTTCCCTCTAAGGCTGGCAGATGCAGGTCAGTCCCCATTTTCCACTCTTCTGAGAGGGCTCACCCCCTGTGAGATGACAGGGAACCCACTGGGAAGACACGGGCTCAGGCACTGAGGTGTCGCTACGGCTGCTTTGCACCAACCCTGTGAACTAGCGCCCCGTGTCCCTTGTGCCCTCTGGTGCCTCTGCCTTCCTGTCAACAGCAGGCCCCCTTCTCTCCACCACAACCACGTCCTCAGGGCTTAGCCCAGAGCCTGGCACATACTCAGTTCCAGTCAACGCTGTCCAAGATGTGAATCTAGGTTTGAAGTACCACCTCGGGTACCCACATCACAGGGTTTCCTTCCAGAAGAAGGGACTTAGTGTGTGCATCAGCTGGCAGTTAGAAGGTCATCTCTATGCGTTCTTAGTAGATAACAGCTTAAATAACCCCTCCCCAAGGTGACCATATTTAAAGCCTTTACAATGACGGCCAGGACTCTGTGATGAAATTTCAGACAAGATAACTGCTGAGGGAAGAGTTATTTTGGAATTGGCAGAATGAGGTGGGTAGGAGCAGCTTTTCTAGGTTCTTCAGATCAGACCATGTCAGCAATCGCTGAAGTCTGCTCGTCACGGGCCTAAGAAAGAACGTCAGTCCCCGGTCTCTTTACCTTGGTGCCCGGATGACCTTCTACTTACAAGGGGCTGTATACAGATGGTCCTGCTATAGAGCCCAGCAACCTGCCATTACCCAAAACTGAATTATTAAAACATGTGTCTCCATGGAATTAAGAACTAAAGAATTTCCAATTCCCAATTAACAAAATGATGTTTTTTCTATAGGAATTCCCAAATTAAAGTTAAGAGAAATAGTTATGCATATAGCTACAAAAGGTAAGCCCCACTGCACAAACCGGGTACCATGTGTGCTCACATCTGGCTTTCGTCCAGTAGGCCTCTCACAACACCTACTATGGGCGAGGCCCTAGGATACAAACAAAAAAAGTCCTGTCCTCCACGAATTTATACTGAGCCAAAAGTAGTCTTTATAACATTTAATCTCATTACGATTCCATAAGGCAAGGACTACTATTCTTTCTACTTTACAGATAAAATGAGGCCGAGAGAAGATTAATACATTGTTCAAGGCCTTTCTTTTCCAAATCTACTAGCAGGTGGCCAAGGATTCCCACACATTCTAACCAGTGACCACCCAAAGCACAATGCCACTTTAACAAAGCTGCCAGTTCCTGATTTATTGGTTGATACGTTATAATCAATAGCTGTTTGTGAATTTCAAATCTTGTTCCCTAATCAATTGATCCCCTTATGATGGATGTACTCTCTCTAAGAGAAATGCTTATATTTTATCATTGACACACTGGATAAAGAAACCCCAGCTCGTGTGATCATAGCCACACGGCACTGACGCATACTCACTGTGGAGTAAATTGACGACGTGCTGGAAACCAAGGAGAGCGAGGATCCGTGAACTGAAAGCAACACAAAAAAGAGAGGAAAGGTGAACTGCATGGTTAGCTGCTTTGGAGCCAAAAAGGGGGAGGAGAGGAAAGCATCAGCATTATAGGACACAGCCAGGCTCGCAGCAACTTAATCGCACCTTGATCCAACCCTTCCTGGTCTGGTGATATGTCAGTGTCAAAGAAGGACTAATTTGCTCAGGGAGCCACCTTTCTAGACCACATTTTTTTCTACAACCTTCTAAATAATTTCCCCCCCTGACTTTCAAAATAATACCTGATTACTGAATAAGAATTTTCAAGTGCAGCTAAGTGTTGAGAAGCACACTCATTGCCATAACCTGCGTGACTCATCATTCTACTGCCCAGAGGCAACCTGGTGCCGCCCAGCAGATCTTATTCCATTCTGTTCCCAACTGTGTTCCTTTCGGGTTGAAACTGTGTTGCATATGTATTTTATACCCTGCTAGCATCTGTCACTTGTTTATGCAAAAAGCCGAGCTGATTATTTTGAACATAGGAGGCTGCTGGACATGGTAAATTCATTCTAGATGTCCACACAGTAGGACATTTGTTTAGAAAACATTTCCACTGGCTGGAATATAGATTCTTTCATTCGATTTCTATCCCGTCTACAAAGTGACAAGCAAGCGGTGTCCTCCTTTCTGTGTGTGATGGGTACTTTTTGACTTAGACCCATCCTCTTAGCACCCCCTCCTGCCCCCAGCCAGTGGAGACATTTCATGATTTGGTTTCAAGGAATTTCAAAGCGTGGTCTTTTCTAGGACTAGGTATTCTGATTGACTTCTCTTTTTGGGAATGAGATTCTTGAGTGACATTTTCTCAGTATCCGTTTGAAAGACAGGAACGTGCCTGTGGGGACAGCGCAGGCCTTTGCCCTGGGCACAGCTTTCCTGACCACGCGTGGAATGCCTCCCCTCCCACCACGCCATCGCCTGGGGTCTGACAGTGGGAGGCCCACTTTCCACTGTATTCAACGGCGTTCACCTACCACCCAAGAAGCGAACTCAACTCAGATCCGCAGTCGGCAGAAGCTACCTGCCCATGAGGTGTCTGACGAGCAGCTCAGCCTGGCACGCAGATGCCTCCACACTGTCTTGCCAGTGAAGCTCCTGACTGCCCCGTTCTTCCTTTATGAGTTCCCATCACACTCTGATCCCTGCACTTGGCTCTCAAGCATGCCCCGGATGGTACTTCCCCCCAGAGCCTCTGCCCACACAGCTCCCGTTGTTTAGGATGCTTCTAATCTCTGCCTGTGCGAACATCAGGTCAGCTCGCTGTCTTCTCCCTGGAGCCTTTCCTCATTTCTCTGACTGCCACCAGACGGGCTTCCTTCCTTCTCTGAGCCCACACAGCTCTTGGCTTGCCCCACCTGCCCTCTCCTCTCTCAGCTGGCACCTGTTGCCCTGAGGCCGGCCCTGCACCATCTCTCACATCTACCTTCCTTAGCAATGCGCGGGGTTCCAGCGCTTTCCCTCTGTTCTTCCTCCATCCAGGACTCATCTGGCTGGTGCCCCATAAATCAGTTTAAGGTGTTAACAGCCAATAATAGCTTTCAGTGTCAAGATGTCCACACATTAACAGAGGCCTCTCATGCCCCTACCTAGTGGCCTGCTGTTCCCAAGGGGTAACAGAGACAGCCCTATGACGCAGACAGGAGTGGGGAGATTATATTGGAGGCCAAGTTGGCGGGGGAGATGTGGGTAACAGGCAGCCCCCTTCAATCACACTGCCCTGCCAGACCCCAGCCCAGGGGCCTGCACGGCTGCTCCAGGGCCTACGGCTGCTGGAAGATGCAAGTTCTTCCTCTTCTCTTTCTCTCTCTCATTCCCATAGACTAACTGACACTGCCCTCAGCAATATCTCAGTGTAAGTTGGGGCTTCAGCAGGGAAGAGCACATCTGGCCGGCTTTGGGTGAAGGCAATTATTTTTCTCTGTAATTAACGCCTCTCACTTGGTAAACAGCAACAGCAAGGCTGTGGGCCAAAGAAAGATTCCTTGATTTCCAGAGTCAACCCTAAGCTGAATGTGGCTTGCCTGAACCCTTACAGCTGGCTCTCCTTCAAGTGAACTGAGCCAAGTCAGAGCCTGGGTTATGCGGCCTGGATACTTCTGGACAACAAAATGTATATGGGACTCGCAACGCCAGAGCAGCGAAAGCATGCTATGTATTTTCCTCCCTATACCTGTTCCTCCAAATGTGGAAGGTACAAGGAACCACAAGAATGTCTAGGCCATCTCTGCCATTGAGCAATCCGAAACCCAGAGAGGTCAAATGACCTGCTTAAGGTCACACAGCATTCAGGAACAGGATCTGCTGACCAGGAGTCTGGAGATTGCTTTGCCCTTGAGTGATGTGGTTTACTGGTTTCTGAGGGTTTTTTTTTTTTTTTTTTTAAAGCCTTTTGGTATCTTTTAGAATGGTTTTCTAAGCCGCTCACTGAATCTACACACAGGTATAAACTGGGACCAAAGCAGCAAAAAATGCATATTTGAGAAGAACCTGATTTCACCCCTACCTAGAGCACAGGGTGAAATCACCAGGCAGAATGAAACAACGGGGCATATTCCAGCCAATAAAGCCACCCGGCACCTCTGCTGTCACACTTGGGCATCTCATACACATGTTCAGCTTCAAAACTCAAAGCGCTTTCTCATTTATAACACTGTTTGAAGCGATCCTCATCACCACAGAGAATTTGTATGTAATTTGCCCAGACAGGGCAGGACTTTCTACCCTAATCAACGAAAGAGTAAATTAAGGCCCAGAGAGGCTAAGTGACGTGGCCAGGCACACACAGCTGGGCAGGAGCAGGAGGAGAACGTGAATCCAGGCATTGCACTGCGGTTCTCACTCCACCACAGGGGGCCTCCACAGCCAGTGAGAATGAGATGCTAACGGATCGCCCTCTGAACCAGCAAAGGAAGCAGAACCGAACACAGAGAACACGTGGATGAGGGAGCAGGCTTCGCCTCAGACAGGTAAGAAAGCCCAGCTGTGAGCAAGGAAGGACTGAGTGCACAGACAGAGGGCTGAGAATCTAGGGCTCTGGACCCAGTCCTGGTGCATCAAATCCCAAGTCACTTCGTCTGCCCCAATTTTACCACAAACAAAATGGGGATGAAACGGCCCTTGGGGAGAAGGACAAAACAAAATAAGACAATTATCACAACAGCTACCATTGATCAAATACTTACTACAAACCCCTTTAAAAGTCATTTTGCTAAATGCTTTCCAGGATTTATCGCACCTTATCTGCACTTCATCCTTTGAAGCAGGGACAATTATTTTCCACATTTTAGTGGATAGGAAATAGGCTGAGCAGGGTCAAGCCCCTTACCCAGTCACAGTGCTCACAGAGGGAGTGCCAGGATGTGATCACAAGTCTAACTCAGGGGCCAGAAACACAAGGGAGCTGCAACACAAGATTTACTTATTAACAAGCTGCTCTGCTCCTGTGGATGCCATATGAACTGATTCAGTTCACACCAGCTCTTAGGGATAATTGGTAAAGTCGCTGGATGTGTTTTCCTCCAAAGACATCCATTTCAAAAATGCCTTAAGGATCTCCCTACATGTATGTGATTAAAGTTGACTTTAAGATTGCATAATGCACCTAATGGAAATTAATTTACCTGAAATAACTTTGAAAGGTTGCATCTGGGCCATGCCTGTACCTAATCTACATATTTATGACTCCTGCTTCCTTCAAAATAGAAAGTGCTAATTAAATCCAACAAAAACCTCACACAGGTACTTGTTCTAATTCTTCCTAAATTTCTTCTCTTTTTCTTTTTGGTGAGGAAGACCAGCCCTAAGCTAACATCTGTGCCAAGCTTCCTCTATTTTATATGTGGGATGCCACCACAGCTTGCCTTGATGAGTGGTGCCATGTCCACGCCAAGTATCCAAACCCACGAACCCTGGGCCGCCGAAGCAGAGTGCGCAAACCTAACCACTATGCCACCTGGCTGGCCCCACTTCCCAAGTTTCTATCCTGCTTTCTGGCATATGATATACCTACCTGACTCTTACAAGGAGGTTCTATTTGGTCCAAACATGGAATATGAATTTTTTCCCCAGCTGTTTCTGCAATGCTGGGAGTTTATAAATTGAAAAGGAAAAAAAAAAGTCTTCACCCAATGGTATTGCAAACTCCTAATTGCACAAGCCCTATTTTGCTTGCGTAACACAATACCCTTGGAAAAAATAAAATCAATCTGATGCCAAATTTCCCAAGAGATGAAAATGTCACGTGTTCATAAGAGTATCGACAGCAGTCCCTACAACTTCGCCCCAAATTTGATTACTACCTCTGCACTTCAGTTCCCCATCCTCATGAATCATCAGGTTTACAGAAGTCTAGACATTGCTCGCGGGCAAGCCCTTCTTATCAATGTCACGGGACGCCCTGGATATTCCACACTGTGCTGCCTGACAGCTTGACTCCAGATGGAGTAAATAAAAGCTATCTGCTGCTGCTGCTGTGACGGTCCCGCACCTTTACGAGGCAAAGTGTGCTTGTCTGGACAAGTTTCAGTGCTGAATGTGGTTCACTCAGGTACACACATGACAGGCAAGATGAATAGGGCACAAGACACACTCCATATGCGAGTTGTCACCAGGAGGCTCGGAAACGCTCCGTGGCCATACTTGGCTAGCACTCGGACGGGAAAAAAGAGCAAGACAAAAAGGCCTACTCCTTCATCTTAGGGTCGACACAGCCTGCACTACTCCTGCTCTGAGTGGTTACAGCGCTATTTCCTAGCTCTTCAGTCCAGCAAAAGCCTCTCAGTAACTCAGGCGCCACCCCTCCTCCATCCTCTGTCCAGCAGGTTCCCATATATGGATTTACGGACTTGCGTCTGCTCACTGGATGTCACTGGATGCAAACGATACATAAATCAGGGCGGAGAGAACGAAGTCACTAGGCAGATTAACTAGGGGCAGCTGCTCTGTAACTCAACTAAAACTTCTGCAAAAAAGAACACGGGGTAAGCAGAAGCCTCTATCCTGCATTTCTCTCCCTCTTGACTGTTTCGGGACTTCCTTATCAATCACAAATTTATTTGCTCTTTTCTACCCAGAGGATGCTGGGCATATTTCCCCAGTCTCACAGGGAGGAACCGGGAGCAGAGGGAAGCCCCTACGATCCCCTCCCACATTCTGTCCTGTGGCTGGCAAAAAAAAAAAAAAGCACAAATAGAGACACTGCCCTTAGCCCAGGCTCCACTTCACCAAGAGTCCCCATCCTCTGGTTGGGGACTTCTACCTGCCAGGACACTAATGCTGAAGCTGAGTCCACAGACTGCGACATGTAATAACATTATTGGGTTAACATTTACATATATTTATATAACATTTATATATTATCTCATTTAATTCTAATAATTTCATGAGCTGGCTACTATTATTACTCCCATTTTATTGGTAAAAAAACAGAGGCACAGAAAGGTGAAGCAATGGCCCAAGGTCATATGCCTAAGAAGCGGTAGAGCTGGAATTTCAACCCTGGTAGCCTAACTTCACCGGCTCCAGTGTGCTACCAGCCCATCTTTGGGAGCTTCTGGTGGGGGGGGATGTCCCTCCATAGCATTTTGACTGCTTGCTCCCCTAACTCACACCTTGAGTGAAGGAACAAAGGGCAAGAGAAATGAACCGAGTTAGGAAGATGGCTGACAAAGTTGCCCACAGTATTTTTCTCCCAAAATTCTGATTAAAATGAACAAAACATAAAGATCCAACCCAAAATATTCATGATTAGCAAGCAAAGAAGGAAAAGGTCATAACTAAATACAGTAAACTTAAAAACCTAATGCTTGAGTAAAGAAATAGAAAATTCTGGAGTGGAGCCGAGAGGAGGGCTGTCCACAGCTCCCCAAAGCCATAGGAGTGCATCAGCCCAGAAAAATGAACTCTGTAGTAACTCACTGTGCCAGGATGGTGAGCAGGGGGCTGAACATCACGACGGGGGCACAGGCCAATAGCTATGGCCCAAGTCTGTGAGAGAAAAGCTTAGAGCGGAACTTGGTCAGCCCTATGTTCACCAGGGTTTTACGGGCAGCCTCTTCCCTAAAGTCCTGTGAGGTTAAAGAGTCAGACCCTACTATTCAGAGCTCCCCAGCCCGACCCCAGGGTAAGTGGGAGAGTTGGAAGCACTTACAGGTGGACAGGTGGCTCTCAGGTCAACGAGGGGAACTCGGCACAGAGGAACATTAACCACACCGCGAAACCTGGCAATGGTGTGTCTCCCTGCTTACCTTCTTCAAACCCGTCCCGGAACGAGCCTGAGCGGCTCATGGTTCTGCTCTTCTCATCCAGGGACATGGAGCTATTGCGGAAGCGGCTGTCGGTGTACGGGTCATACTGCCCATCGGCATTGGAGAGGCTGTGGGTTCTCAGCATGGTCGGGTTGGACAAGCTCATCTGAGTGACAGTGGTGGGACTCGCTGGAATGAAAGGAATGGAATCAAAAGGTTAGAAATTCATGTCTGTTCAAATCCTGGATGGGGACGCAGAGGAGACGGCATTATCATCAGCCGTATCCATCCCTGCCAACTTCTCTCCCTTGTCTATTTTCTAAAAGGTAGTCACATCAGCATTTGAGTTAACACGCTTAGAGCTAAAAATAAGGGAGGAAAGGTGGGTCAGTTCCAAAGCAAGGCTCTGGGCCTCAGCTTTCCAACTTGGCACGTTCAGACAAGCTCGTGTCACCTTCCAGGCATGAGCTAATTACTCCCTGGGCTCATCTGGAACAATTCTCCCTAAAGCCCAAAGCCCAAAATAGTCCAACTGGGCTTTTGATCAGATGGGAAGCATTTGTACATGACAAGAAACTCTTGCCTCAAAGAGTTACGGCTGGGAAAGAACAATATGAACACAGGGCTCATTGCCTGAGATGGGGAACATTTCATAATGGCGCCTAAAGAGCTTCAACACGAAGGGGGCACGTCTACCTCGGCCAAAAAAAGGTTGCCTCTCTAATGAGAGAGACGAGATTGGAAGGACTCTGCCGCCCACCAGTGCTCCACGGCTCAGCTCTCATCCTGCCACCTTCACGTGACCTTCCCCAGTCATTCCAGCCAAGACTGATCGCCCCTTTTTCTAACTGTATACAGTACTTGCTATCTGATCATACCAGTCTTTACACGGTTTCCTATAAAGCTTTGGATGGTTCCTTTCACCCTATTTATGAGTCTGTGTGGGCGTGTTTGTCTCTTGAAAACACTCCATTGACATGTCAGCAGGGGCCGTGTTACAAAGTCTTTTCCTTTCCCCACTGTGCCAGGCACAGCATTAGGTCAGCAGCAGGCATTTCCAAGAATACTTGTTCAATCCTAACCTGATTTTTATTTCCAGCTTAATAAAGCCCTGAGGATGACCAAACAAGGAATCTGCTGTGAAACCTACTTCTTCAGGGGTCTTAGAACTAGAAGAGCCTCGCCTCAAGAATGGGAGGGTTTGCTCTTTGCTACAACCCCACCTATATCAACCGTGTACAGAAAACTACTGATTAGAGTACCAAACACATTTCTATTTTCTCTATTTCTTTTGCTATTAATCTCCGGTAATCAAACCACATTGCTGAGGGCTGGTCAGATACTGAGAGTGATAAGACCACATGTCTCTTTCAAAATACAGAGTACCTCTGCCTGGGGAGCTGATCATCACAGCTAGTGACGAGTGGCTACTCACCAAGCTGGGAAAAGTTGAATCTCGTTCCGGAGGGGGAAGTTACACTGGAGCCAGAGGAAAAGGGGGAGTTGGCGGCGGTGTCCTGCAGGCCTCCCGCGGAGTGGGACCGTAACCATTCTTTTGCGTCATCTTGTGTGCGAAGCTGGGAGGTGGGGGCATACCTGGACAGACGGAAATCAAGCTGGGATGAACTACGAACAACGCTTATGAAAAGGAACTCCGTGGCGCTGATGATAAACATAGAGAAAAAATATGCATATCCACAGATGACGTTAAAAAAATCAGATCACTAGACATCTCGAAACTTATGAAGTTTCTCAAAACCTTTTTTGCTACTTGGCTGCCTTTGGGGAAAATTGTAATTCCTTTCAGTTTGGAGGGAATACATAAAGGGAGCAAGATTGGTAAATGGTGAAAAGAGCCGGCCCTGGGCGTAGCTGTAACATGTTGATTCATGACAGCGTCATGTCAAAGCCCCCACCGTGACAGGACCGAAGCACAGAAACAAGCTGCTGTTAGGGTGTTGAGGACGTTTTACAGATAACTCACGGCTTCTGCATTCGGCAGCAAAAAGGAGTGGCCATGAAGCATGGCGTATCAGAAGCAGACATGTAGAGGAAGGCAGGAGGACACTGATGCTTATGGCGGTGGCTGCCGTTTGGCATAAATGAGTCTTCACAAAAGGAACCCAAATCTTTGGGGTTCACACAGGGGAGGGGTCTTCAGAAGTCACGTGGCCCACTTCGTCATTTTCTGAAACGTATTTGGTAGAGATTTATCGAACGTCTCCAAGGAGCTAGGTGCCTTCATAGACATTATCTCGCTGAAGCCTCGGATCCACCCGGCCACGCAGACACTAATATTCCCGTTTTAGATTCAGGGAAAGTGAGGGCCGCCTTGGGTCACATGCTGAGATTTCAATCCATATTTGTCTGATTCCAAAATCCATGCTTTTCTCATTATGCCCACCGGCAGCATCTCAAATTTCTCAAGTGCCCAAGTGGCCAGAGTACCCTTGGACTTTTTTTTTTGAGGAAGATTAGCTCTGAGCTAACTACTGCCAGTCCTCCTCTTTTTTGCTGAGGAAGGCTGGCCCTGAGCTAACATCCGTGTCCATCTTCCTCTACTTTTATATATGGGTCATCTACCACAGCATGGCGTGCCAAGTGGTGCCATGTCTGCACCCGGGATCCGAACCAGTGAACCCCGGGCCACCGAGAAGCAGAATGTGCGAACTTAACCGCTGCGCCATTGGGCCAGTGCCCCCCTTGGACTTATAAACAGATTACCGAGGGGTGACTACTGATTAACTAAATAGTGGGATTCCTTTGGCTTAAAAACAGGAGTTATTGGGGTGTTGGTATTGGATACGTGTGTGTATGGAGGGAGGGAGCTGCAAAGGGAGAGTCAGGGTGCGAGGGAACCTAAAAATGTTTCTTTCTCAATGTCTTTACTCTAGATGATGGATATGAACTTTCTAGATCCCATCAATAGCCTAAAAGCAGCCTGTCACATAACCCTATTCTGAATTCTTTTAAAAACCAATTTTAAATAGTCAGAGCTACATAATTTTGATAGGACAGACCTGTTCCAGAAATATATACAGCATTTTGAAATGTTCCTATTTAAAGAGCTTAGCTTCTTCTTGGGGCAACAGTGGGACATCACTTTCAAACTCATATTAAGAGTGGCCATCACTTCAGCATCTAGCATGGTTGCAGACAAGCAGCCTTCCTAGGCAGGATGAAAACTGCTAGGTACAAAAGGCCTTGCCAGCTCCCCCTTCTCAGGCCACAGTGCTGAACTTCTTCCCACAGGACATCTGTTGGGGGGGTTTTCAATACTTTTATTCTTCGATTCTTAGAATTGGCTTTCACTCGGAGCTCCTGTTGAAAGGGAGCATTGATACCCACCTCACGGCACTGTTCAAAATGCTCTCAGCCTTAAGAGCTGCAGGTTATTAACTACAGACACACATGACAGCAATGAAACATTTCATTCCAAGTTCCATTTTTTGCAAAAGCACTTAATGCTCAGTGCAGGGTGAAGCCGATGCTGTAAAGAGGGAGGTGTTTAGAGAGCAGGAGAAATGACAGCTGCAACCGTCAGACACTGAGACCATGGGGCAGGCATCAGAACGGAAGTTCCTCTGGGCGGCAAAGTGAAGGAGATGATGTGAGCAATGGCGACTTGTAGCATCTTGTTTTACCAGGACTAGCACCAAAAATGAGCCCAGGCCGTGACTTGCAATGAACGAAAGGGCATTCCTTCCTTGTACTCTTTTCTTTCTTTTCACCAAAAAGTGATCACACTTGTGTCTTGCGGGCACTGAAAACTGAGCTGATTTTACCTGAATATTTAGACAAGTACAAAGCGACTGTCTTTAGTAATTTTCTATGGGCTGAAAAGTTAAATATTTTCAAATTGGGGGGAAATATTTCCCTCCTCCTTTGATCTTGCCCTGGCTAACAAATCAACATGCTACAAGTCATGTCCTTTTGCTTGGAAGACAGCCCATGAACAGAATGGTCACGGTGAAGTGCTCAGCGATTAACCCACTGGCCTTGGCAGGAGCAGTAACCGCTCTCGGGGCTCGCCCAGGAATGCTTTTCATGAGATGGTTTCACCACATCAAGCCTGAAGAAGCACAGCCTCTGCTCAAGCAAATAAGCCAACAAATGGAGAGATGAGAAGGAGAGGGGGCGAGGGGAGCCGTCGTCCAAAGGGTCCTGCTGTGGTGGCCAAAGCGGGGACCCCAGCCCAGCCCGATCCCCCAGCCATGAGAGACTCACACAGCCAAGCCCCAAAGCCACACTAGAGGGCACGGATGCAAGGAGGAAACACAGATACCTGAGTCCTTTCTTAGGCAAAGTATTCCTATCAAGGTGCGGGTCACTGTAGGAAAGTCAAAACAACAGTGAGAACTTCCGAGCCGTACAGGGAAGGCAGACAATGTGGGCGGGGAGAGGCGGAGGAGGCCGGAGAGACCTGGAGGCAGAGACACCGCACCGGGAGTGCTCCCTCATCCAGCAGTGCATGCAACACACCCACGCCCACGGAAACAAAAGAAACCCAGTCCTCGGCCTGCCCGGACACCAGTGCACACTGTGTCCGGAGTCGCCGGGGGGCCTGAACCACTCAATCCCAATTGTTCCTCCTTTTCCACGAGTTCAAAGCAAAACTCAGCCTGCCCCACCTCGAAGCAGAGCCCGTGCCTTCTGCTGCCCAGTCGCCCATCTCTGCACCACCACTGCGTATCAGAGAGGGAGATGCCAGCTTCCCTGCACCCTGACTCTGGCCCACCCCCCCATGCCACTGGCGATGACTTCAAGTGACAGAAGGGACTTGCCGGAGGGTTTCAAGAGGCAGGCAGTCTGCATATTTGGAATTCATCTGTAACGAAGTGAATTCCAGGTCCCTCTCCCTTTCTGCGGCCGTTGGTGGGCGTGTCGCTAGGAGCGGAGCCCTGGTCCGGGTTGGGGCTTGTTACAACTTGCTGCCTGACACAGTCACGACATTCAGATCTCCAAAGAACAAGGGTTTAAAGGCTTGGTCTGTGAGTCAAGAGTTTTTGCTGTTGATGGGGTGAAGAGCGTTTTCATTAATTTTTTTTTTTTCTAGCATGAAGCAACATCTGCTTGTTACGTTTGGCCAAGCCATGGCTCCCTGACAAATTTAAGGTCAATATCCATCTCTGAGGCCCACCCATAGGCAGCTGGGGGCAAACAAGCGTCTCTGTAAAGTCTAAACACTCCCCATATTCTCTCTCCTCATCATCACAGGAAATGGGCACACAGAACAGCAGCCTGCAGGACAGAACCAGCCAACTGCAGCAAAGGACTCTGACAGGGAAGGGAGCAGAGCCAGCTGCGTGGGGGGTGGGGGTGGGGAGATGGAGGTGAGGGCCAAGCTGCACGGTGGGTGGTAGGTCATTTCTGGTCTTGGACAGGGAGGCGGGGGTGGGAAGGGTGGGAAGCAGAAGCATGCCACAGGAAGGCCGAGATGCAAGTGAGAGCTCCCGCCGCCGCCCCACGCCACCCCAGGTCAAGTGGCGGGGTTTGAGATTCCTTCCCAAGCTGGGAAGTGGGTGTCAGCCTGTGCCACCTCTCCCAGGGCTTTAGCGGACGGCGGAATAGACCCTCACTGGCATGTCTGGGGGTCACAAGGTACACCAGAGCCACGAACACAAGTGGAAGCCTCAGGCCAACAGCCTCACACACAACATCTGGCTTGACACAGACGGGCAGAGGAACCCGGGGGCTTGGTGGGGTCCGCGGCCTACAATGGCATTACCTGTCCTGTTTCCTGGGCAGAGTACTTCTGCAGAACTTAGGGCTAGCGGCAGGGGAAGAGAGAGGGCTAGAAGTCCAGGCAGGTAGAAAACAAGAGAAGGCACATTAGATTGGAAGAAAGGGGGGATGGGGATTGTTATATATAATGATTAGAACATTTTTCTCATCCCGAGGCTTTCTTCCCTACGTGCAGAAATTGTATTCATCCCTCCTGCAGTGAAATCCAGAGCTAAGGACGCTGTTGGTCTTTGATTTCCTATCACTCTGGCCGCAGCCCTTCAGTGGGGGTGGTTTGCCATGATGACCACCAAATCGAGCACATGCTACCACACAGTCCATGGCTGCAGCCAGCCCTACTCTGCCTGCACAATAACCAGTGGAAGCGAAAGAAGCAGCTGATGAACAAACAGAACAAAATGGAAGGATTTCAAAGGCAGAACGCCATTTAAAATGGAAGCATTGACTATACCCCCAAGAGGCTTCCGGCAGCCCCCAGCACTGAGAACAACCACAGTGAAAAAGATAACAGGAAACAGAGTGGAGCTTAATTCCACCCCAAACTGGCTTCCCCATGCAAAGACAGTAGTGATCAGAAAGAGAAATCTCCCAGGCAAAGGTGAATTAACACTTGGGATTCCTAACACAATATTCTGACTCCTGGCAGCGTGGCTTCCTGAGAGATACACAGGCAGCCAAATGCAGAGCACCAACCTTTCCGACAATGCGGTCTTCACACTGTTGGTTCTGACAAAGGGAGTCAGGGAGTCATCCTTAGAGGAGGCGAGGAGGCCGGTGGAGGAGTTGTGGCTCAGGCCCCCTCCACTGCTGAGGGAGATGTCAATGGACTCACAGCTGGTGTGGAGGCTGCTGACGGACTGGAAGCCCAGGCCGTCCTTGCTCACTGCTGAGGAGCTGCTGGCGTTGGTGCCCCAGGTGAGGCTGTTGGAGGGGCCTGAGTGGGCTGAGCTGGGGCTGGAGGCTAGAGGAGACTGGTTGATATCCGCGTTCTTACTGTAGAGAGGACTGCTGCTGCCACTGCTCAGGACACCGCTGCCGGAGGGGGACTCCAAGTTACCTTGCTGGGTCAAGGTGGCATGAGGATTGGAGATAACGACTGAATTTTTCATGTTTTCAGCTGTGGCAATGGGCACTTGCTTGGTAGGCTTCCCACCAAAGAGTCTGTGAAGAGACAAAGGGTTGTGCAGGTTGGACACCCGGAGTTGGGGGCACTGGGCTGTTCAAGGAGGTGGGGCACGGGTTCAGGAGTGGGAGAGCCCCTGGGGAGGGAGGCACAGCCACTCCTACAGAAGCGGCTACAGGCCCTCCATTGGGAAAGGCTGCCATACAGTGGGCCTGGATGCTGGTGCAGCACAGGCTCTAGCTTCAAGTTCTAGGCTGCAGCTGAGACCCTGGCTCTGAGACAAACAGGGACGGGGGACAATTTTCTACAGGTCTATCCACACTGGCCCAGATCTTGCTTCCCTTTCTTCCCATAAAGAGAGTAACTAGAAAACTGCCTTGGCCCAGGAAACACCTAGATGGAAAAGAGCTGTCTTCATCATCTTTGTATGCATGACCCCAGGCACAAAGCAGGCACTCAGCTGATGACAGTTCAACTCGAAGGCATTTGCTTTCTTTGATCTCAAAGCACAACATGTAGAATCAAGAACATGAGTCTAGATCTGGATGGGGCCTGAGAAAAGTATCTTCAGGGACTTATACTCAAGGGAAAGCCCAGCCTGAAAGATGTGCCCTCGAGGGCCAGGGGGCTGGCACTACCCAATCATGTGCACAGAATCCTTGCTGGCTTCACAAGATGTTAGACCAGACACATTGGGTGTGAACTGTGTCTCGGTGGCAGATACAGAGAAATGCCACTCCCTGTCATCTCCCCACTGCTCGTGACCACCAATGTCAGAATATAGGAATGGCACAAACATGACCCCCTCCCATTGGCACAGGGGCCGCTGGTAGAACGGCAGAATTGTCTTAAAGTCGGGGGGTGGTACAAGCTCTAGGAACGCGAGGGCTTTCTTCTACCCACTACAACCCCTTGGAACAGGTCCCTCTGGAAAGTGACGAAACCACTGCCTATTATGATGGCAGGGTGCCTTTCACCCCGCTACTCGAGGTGGTGTTTGATCTCTGTCCTCTCCAAACGGTCCTTACAAATCTCAATTATTGTAAGAACAGACAAACAAACACATCATCAACCCTTACTACAATGTCTGGTGACAGATGAGAAACACTTTCTGCCTGATGACAATCAGAGAGTGAAATATCCTAGTGCAGAATCTCGGCTTCAGAATATTTACAAACTTCCAGTGACAGAGGCCTCACTGCTTCGAAGGGTAACTCACTCCATCGCCAAGCACTTCCAACTGTTAGAAAACCAAAATCGGACCCACCTCCTTCTGACTTGTGCTCCTTGCTCCTAATCCTGCTATGAGTAACTACACAGAAAAAGCCCAGTCTTTTGTCTGGTAGTCCTTCAGATCGTCTGAAAACAGCTATCACGCTTCACCTAAGATTTCTCTTCTCCATACTAATGCACGACGAGAGAATTGAGAACACCTTCACGTTTTAGGAGAAACGTAATCACCAGGAACAGGCTGAAAGGCGCTCAATGCAGAGCTGAAGAAGCTGCGTGCATTTTCAAGTCTTCTATTCCACTAGCCTAAGGGTCTCGTAAAATGCCTTTGTAGTTACGAAAGGAAATCTATAATACCAAAAAGCGAATATTACATAGAATACTTGAGGCAAGAAGCAGAGAAAATTTTCATTTACAAGGCGATCTGTTAAAACAACAAAGAGCAGCCCAATAGGACCTCCCCCTGAGAAAATAATCATTACTGAAATTCTAATAATCAAGTCTAGACAAAGAACAGTGAGCGGCTTCATTACACCTTGCATGTGGAATGCTTCTTCTGAAGTCTTTTCAAACATTCCGATTCATCCCCAAATATGTACATGTGCACATAATTTTTCTTTTTTCACCGCCTCATTTTCTATTCCTGGGACTTACTCTTCCCTCTGACAAGAAATCTCCTGAGAAGGTAGGACGAGCTTTGTCCTAGGCAGCTGCAGTGTGAGGACAGTCCCGTGGATATCATGATGAGATAAGAGGAACAGGCAATAGTTGTATCCATTTAAAAGACACCATGTTGAAAAACCAGCAAATAATAATATTTTCATGTAAAAATTTCCACTCAGGGAAAATGCCTTTTTAAGGTCATAGGAAATCAGTTTCCTGCTCTAAGAGGTATTTTTTTTGAAGGAAGTTAAAATTTCAGAGACTAATTTAGAATTAAGTATGCAGTAAAAAACGGTACATAGGGGATATTGGACTATTTGAGAAAAGGATCTAGCCAAGATCACTGTCTGGCATAATGATGAAGAATCTCAGCCATAGAGTTAGCAAGACAAGAAAAAAACATGTGTCTGCTTCCCCTGGGCTACCCACCCAGATCTCAGGGGGCGTGAAGCTCTCATCTCGCAGGGTAGCTAACTTTTATGGAGTACTCACTATGGGCAGACTTGCCCGCATGGACTAGTCTCCACGAGAACTCTCAGGGGGGGTGTCCCCATCACGCCCAGCTTACAGATGAGGAAGTGGAGGTAGCATTGTTAAAGCTTACATGGTGGCTAACTAAGGTGGACCCAGGACTTGAACCCAGGACGACTGATTCCAGAGGCTTATGATTTTCATCCCAACAAGGGAAAATAATCACCGACAAGAAAATTGCCAGCAGGATAACAGTTTTACCCTAGGACCAAAGTGGAGAAAAGCAGAGGCTGCTTTAATTAAGAATCAGGAATTTATTAATCTAGGATGCCATGCCACGTACTTCACTTCTGCTCAGTGCCACTACCCACTTACCTGCGAAGTGTGGGAGATGCCACATCAGGGTACTTGGCCCCTGGCTGGAGAGTGCCCTGAGCTGCACTGGACACAGGCTGGGCTGCCGGCGTCACCTTCACTGAGTTACAGGAAGCCACACTCTCGTTGTCCGATGAGATGCCTTTCTCCTTATCTGTCTGGTTGACCAGACCCGGCAGAGAGCTGCCCAGGGCCGTCTTGGAAGGCTCCCTCAGCTTGGGCACCGGCAGGCCTGCTGACTTGCTGCTGATGTTGGAATCTATGCTGCTGGTGCTAGACCTGTTTCCAGCCCCATTCCGGCTGGTGGACTTACTGGGCCTTGGCAAACTCCGGTACTGCAAGTTTGTCCGGGAGCTGAGAGACAGGTACCCATCGTCCTGATTCTGAGCCGCATCCATGCTCGTCTTCCGACCAGCAGACCGACCGACAAGCGCAGACGACTTTGGGATTTTGCCCAGCGTGGCTGACCTGCTGGTGACGGTGGCCCCGCTGGCTGTGATCATGGCCAGACCGGCGGCTGAGCCACTCTGCTTCTTGAACCCAAAGCTGTTGGCATTGGCAGCGGGCGTCCTGGAGCTGCTGGCGAGGGGCTTTTTGGACTCGTCACCACTGCTGCGGCCTGCGTCTGATGGGGAGCGCTTCACCTGAGAGGCTTTGGGAGACAGCCTGCCTTTCTCAGACACCTTCGCATCGTCCGTTTTTCCTAAGAGAAATCAGCAGGGTTAGCCTGCAAACCAAGAAGCCAGCCAGCTCCGTCTGTTTAAAATTCTCTCCTCCTTGGAAGAACGGGCTCGCTTTCTCCTTGGGGAAAGGCGTACCCTCGGGAGGCAGAAGGAAAGAGCTTTTTATAAAGATAATCTCGTCTACTACTGTCACCGTGAGGCTTTTAGATGTCGATGATTTTACTTACTTGCAAAGCAGTCTAAATTGACCCAGAATAAAGCAGAGCCAGCCTGTCACTGATATACCTGGGAAAGGGAGCCTGCCCTTGACTGACCTTTCTCCCTCTGTGCATTAAAGAGCCATCCCCTTACATTTCCAGGAGGTTCCCCTGCCTTCCTGCAAAAACTTGTTTACACACATCCCTAAATCACAGACAACATCAACCCAACACCCCGACAGCTCGTAGACACATGCCCTGGAACGGCCTGCCCGGGGTGTGAGCTCTCACCCAGCACGTGGTTATACTAATTCAATACGCTTCAGCAGCTGAACCGTCTTCAGAGTTTAAGAGGCTCATACGCTTACCTATTTCCACTTGGAAAAGGGTAGGGATGGGAACCTTTCTGAAAGCTGGTTATTAGCAGAGACTAAACCCTAAGAAGAAATACCCGAGCATTTATGGGGACTGAAAAACCATGTCAAGTCCTTGCTAGAGTGATTAAGGTTTTCGTTTTCAAATGGGCAGCTGTGGATGGCAGACGGCGCCCGCCTCCTCGCACTCACCGGTTCCTGGGGCCTTCAGCGTGCCTGCCGGGGCAGCCGCCTTCGTCCTGGGCACGGTGATGCCCACCTGAGCCGTCATGCCGCGCCGCCACGAGCCTGTCTGCGAGATGATGGGGTTCTTCTTGCCGGACGTGCTCTTGTCGGACTCGTCGGACACGTCCGAGGGGTTCCGCCTCCACTTGGACCCTGGCTCCATCTTTACGCCGCTGTCTGACCCTCCGTCTGACTTCTTGACATCATCGCCAGACCACAGGGAATTTCTCTCCACCTGCGAGTGCTTCTCGGCGTCGGTCTGCGGACGAGACTCTCTGAATTAGTCCTTCCCAGATCCAGGCTGGGGAACCCCTCACCCCAGAGCAAAAATGCTGATGCGATGGAAGAGTTAAGAGAAAAACAAGAGATAAGCACTTTGAAATGTCTGGGCCTTTGTACTCTGGTTATCTTGTCAGAAAGCCTGATGTTTTTCGTTCAAGGAAAGCAAAGATTATAGTTCGGTCCTAGAAGGGAGTGAGGGAGAGGGTAACAGGGACCAGGGGCAATGGGGGAAAGAGCCTCTGGGAGGAGACCCACCAGCAGACAGAGACGTGGGAGAGTCCAGCCACCAACTCTCTGCTCTTGGTGGCAAGCCTCCCCAACTCGGGCGGTCTGATCCCCATCCGGCTTCCAGCCTCCCTTCTCTTTGTTCTGCCGGCTCCCTCTCGCTGCACTGGCAGCGAGATCTCTGGATCCAGCACGGCGCCACAGTCTAACACACTGAGCGAGTCCGTAAGGGAGCAGGGCGGCTGCTAGTTCCACTCGAATTTGGGAGAGGGGCTGAGGAGACAAACCCTGAAGCTACTTCCCCGCGGTGCCAAAAGCCAACGGCGACTCCTCCCGCCCCAGCTCCATTTATACACCACCCCTTTGCTCTGCTTGTGGGATTTTGTTCAGACAAGGGATATAATTAGCCAGCTTTCTTTGGAAGAGCCCTGACCTGCTGGCCTGGAACCCAGGAGGGGACAGAAGTGTGATGTTAATGATTTGCTGCAGTGAAAAGGCAGAAAGCTAAGCAGAATGCTTCGGGGGCCTCCCCAGGGGCCAGGGCCAGTCCGAGGAGATCCCAGCAGGCAGCAGCAGCACAGGGATTGGGGGTGGAGGTCAGCAACAGTTAGGGCGGCTATGCGAGACCCAAGTCCCCTGTCTGCTCTGCTTAACTAGCAGGAGTGCGCAACCGCAGCCAGGTAGGAAACCGAAAGGACACCTGGCAGGAGTCTGGCCTAATGCCTGTCGTCCAAGAGGACGAATGCCTTCCTGCGCCGAGCACACTGGCCAAACGGGGCAAGCAGGTCAAGTTCAATCTTGTCCATCACAAGCACACCACCCCCCCGTCCCCACCCACTATGAAGTCCACTCATCCATGACAGCCACCTTCCGGTGCCTTCACTTGTTCAGTCATACTGCACACACATGCTGAGTCCCCACCAGGCTAGGGAGTTTCGGAGTTTCGAACACGCCTCGAAGCTCCTCATTCAGCTGTGGTGAGGGAAACAGACAGAGGCCTTCCTACCTCTGGGCACAGACAGGAGCGCAGCCAAGGCTTGATGAGTAAGTGAGTGAACAAATGAACACAGCCTTGGGGCTACAGCACACTTTAACAAAACGGTGCCCCCAATCCCGGCCATCATCTGCTCATGAGGGTTAGCAGGTGAGCAGCACTGCCTCACCTCAGTGTCACAGAAGGACGGACACTCAAGTCACCCACCCCCTGCACAGCCACCCCAGCCTGGCGGTCCCTTCCTCCAAACCCTCCCAGGATGTTCCTTCAACCAGACTGACTCATGCCTGCCTTCTGCCAGGTACCATGGAGGGTCTGAGAATCTGCGGGTCGGACTGGTTCCCACCATCATGGAATTTACGATCCCGTGAAAGAGGCAGAGGTTGGATAAATAAATACAAATACATGTGCAATTGTGAATTATGAAGAAAGTTATAAAGAAAAGGACAAGGAGTCTGAGGGAAACACAGGCACTGATGTAATTTAGATGATGATGATGGAGGTGTGGGAGCGTGTCAGGTAGGGCCATTCTGAAGAAGTGCCCGATAGAATGAGAAGACACTAAGAGATGAGTTTAGGGAAGAGCATGTGCAAAGGCCCTGAATCAGGAAAGAGCTTGGCTTTGGAAACATTCATCCAACAAATATTTGCCACTATGTGCCAGGCAAGCTTATGGGCACTGGGAATACCACAACAAATACAAATCATTAACCTTCCGGACCTCATGTTCAGGTACATCCCAACACTTTCTAATCCACTCCGAGAAGTATATCTCATCCTGGGTTACTGCATTAGTTATTCTTTTAAGGGTCCTATTCCTTATTTCCCCCAGTCAAACTGTAGCGGTGCTAACAGCAGAAGTAACAAGCAGATTTATTGAGCACTTACTATATGCTGGGTGCTGGGCTAAAGTGCTTTACAGGGATCATTTAATTTAATCCTCACCAAAACCCAGTTCGTATTCTCAACATTCATGAGACAACTGAGGCAGAGAGGAAAAGAAAAGTGCCCAAGGTCACACAGCAAGGAAGCGGAGATGCAAGGATTCCCGGGAGTCCAACAGAGCCCACGTTTTAACCACTCTGCCACGCCGCCTTCCTGGAGAAGAAGTCTGAGGACATGAGACACTTCTGCATGCCCAGCAGCACCGAACACAATACCTACACCCAGCAGATTCTCCTTCCACACTGGCTGGCTGGGGGCCCCCAAAACTCTGATTCCACCAATGGCAGAGAGAGCACATAGGGCCCTGGTCCAGGACTGTGGCTTGAACCGCCCTTCCCCCCAAGACAGAACAACCACCTAACCATCAGACCCCCACGACTTGGTCCAGGGTGGTAGCCTTCCCAGCTCGCTCTGCACAGCAAGACACCCACCCTGGGACACTCTACTGGCTTCGAGTTCACATCTCCCTAGCCAACGTTTCCTGAGCTATGAGCCAGAGCAAGTGGTAGCACCACTAGGAATCGAAGATGAAGAGGTCCCAGCCTGTGTGTCCCCAGAGCCTACAAGAGCAGGGCAGCAGGACAGCCACATGGGGATGCACACAGAGCCGTCCCCTCCCCTTCGCTCTCCATGCCCTTGTCAGTGGTTCCCATCTCACATGGCACCTCCGTCTAGAAGGACTTTCCTGCTGCCCCTACCTGCAAACCACGTACTCAGGCAACATCCAAGAAGGAAGGCGGGAAGTATGCAGAGGGGCAGTTCACCCCCGAGGGCCCAGGTTCTTCAAGGACCACAGAAGGGAGTGTGAGAGGGTGGGTCTAAGGAGGGGCCCAAGGAGTGAGGAGGGGGCTGTGTGGCATGATGTGGTGGAAGAGCACAGTGTAGAGTTTGACTTCAGTTCAAGAACCAGGTACTGCCACTCCTTGCTGTGTGTGATCCTGGTGGAGGCGCCTTACTTCTCTGAGATTACAACCTTGTGTATAAAATGGGATGATGATAGATGAGTGCCTTAGAGAGCTGGTGGTGGACTCAATGAGCTTGATGTGGAGGAACTCAAACACCTCTGAAAATCCCCAGCACTTCAACATTTATGCCACTTCCTCTTGCATTAGGGTGAACAGGGTACTTGTCCTTCCTGCTATCGGGCCACAAGCCTCTAGAAGCAGGGGACACTGTCCTCTTCATGCCCATATCCCCTGAAGATCAAGAGGCTGAAGTGGTTGAAGTTGGAGCCAGTAATAACAGAAATAATTAACAGTATCAGCATCAGCACCTGCCATTTTTCTCGCCAGGCACCGTGTCCCTATACGTACCTTATCAGCTCATCTAGGCTCTGAATTTGTACTATTATCCATAGTTTAGAGACCAGGAAAGCACAGGTGTGAAGAGGAAAATAAGTTGCCTAAAATCACGAGCAATATCCCCCAGCAGGTGGACAGAAAGGCGCCCCTCCTCGCCCCCAGCCAAATGCCATCCCTATGTCCAGACCAACACCCAGAGAAGATCTAGGGAGCTCCAGGCTCACTCAAGGCCACACAGGACAGGAATCCTTGCCAGAGAATTCACAACTTTATTTCCTTGAGTAGCAAAAAGTAAACTCACATGGAATTTTCTTTTCCTCCCTGTATACTTTATTAAAAATTTCACAGGAGGTGAACATAAGAGGAACCTTGACATGTGTTTCTTTGCATCTCGGCATCTGGAATGGAAACTTCCATGGAACTGAGAGGAAATACTGAATGACCAAGGACACGCACGGATAGATGAACATGTGGGGGAGAGAGATGTATTTGTTAAAGTCCTCTGCCATCAGTACACTGTCTTACATATGAAATGCTGCAAAATACACGATGAGCTGCTCTGAAACTACAAACAAAATATATGCGGAACACAGTCAACTTTTCATTCCTGATGTGAATGGAGGAGGGAGGCAGAGGGACAGCGAATCCAGAGGAAACTGAGACAGAAAGAAGGTAACTTCTGAGCAACCACTGGGAATCAGACACCGAGAGAGAGTGTTCAGATGGAGTATTTCCATGTCACCCTTCAAGATAGGGCCATTTACTGCTACTTTACGGACGAGGAGGCAGAGGCTTGGAGAGGATGATTAGCTTATCCAAGGATGTCACAGAGTGAGGAGCTAGGCTCTGACTTCAAAGTCCTTCTACCCAACATGGCAGCCTAGTGTGGCTGCCCAACCAGGTCCACCAGCTCTCCTGGGGAAAGCGGGTCAAGAGCTCTCAGACCTCAAGCAGGGAGATTCTCTGCCCAGCATGCAGAGGAGCCATGAGCACAGAGGCCCGATGATGGGTTTCTGGGCACGTGTGCCCGTCGAGGGCACCCTCAGGGCTCCTCAACTTCCTTGGGCAAGTCACTCAGACACACAGGGTCTTCCATCTGCCAAGGATTGCTCCTCTGTTACCCCCGCTTTCTCTTCAACCAGCTAAATGTGGCTGCTCCTTGGCGGTCCAGGCAATAACTCCCCGGTTTCTTAGACGTAGCTCCCTTAGCTGTTCCATGGAGGCTTTTCAAATATGAAACCCTAGGCAGGAAGCCTGTCCTCAACCTGTTTTTCTGGTGCACATGCTGAGCCCCTTCTTCCTGCCTGTCTGTGTGTACTCAGGACACTGCGTGCTGCCCGTCATCCAGGAGAAACCAGCATGTGATGGAAAGTGGAATGAGCCCCAGGGCAGGACGGCTGCGCACATCCTCCCGTTGCCTGACGCTGCTCAGAGAGGAGTAACTTCCTTTAGCGTTCTGCCAGGTGGTACAGGGGAGGGGGAGGAGGCTGCGACTTACGCTGTTCAAATATTTGGAGATGCTCCCAGACAGGAACAAAGGGATGCCAAAGAAATCATCTCAGTAGGAATCTCAGTAACTATTGGTGCAAGTCTGCATTTATTTTATTCCAAGACCTGCTTGCCTAGTTTTTATTTAAATATTTTAAACTCAGGTAGTTTTGTAGCAGAAAACAATCCAATGAGTACTAAACCCTTTACATCCTTTGAAATTAACTTTCTGACCTTGATCAAAAGACATGTTTGTGTAATATTCTTGAGCCTTGTCTGATGTGACATTTGCGAGATGAAGCAAAGAGCTGGTCAAAGATGAGGGGGCCCTGGCATTAACCAAATCCAAGTGCATCAGACAGGAAGTCATTTGTAAATCCCAGATGTTACTCTATAGCAGGGTGGGAAACAGACTCCAACTCCAGCTTTGCAGGAAGGAAGCAAAGACAAGGAGATCACTCCCACAGCACGCTGTCGGCTCAACGTGCATCTTAGGGGCAAGGCTCTTCCTAGCTCACAAGCAAACAAGAGACACCTGTTGGTTTATTGATCTCTCTCTTTCTGTCTCTCCCTCCAGGTTCCCCACCTCGGTGTCTAAGGACAGTCTAGAAGCTTGGTGGTTGTTACTTTGAAATTAGAATGTCTCAGATAAAAAAAAAAGTGTCCATAGGAAAGGAAACTGGTGGATATGGCGACATTTGGCCAGTGGTAGGTGGCAGAGACCCAAGCCGGCTGGTGTTTCTAACTCGTGCCTGGTCACTGATGAAACGGTGATCGCTCTCAGGCAGCATGGCCTTGGGTTTTTATTAATCAACTTTTTAATTGAGGTATACCATTCATATACTAAATACACAATCTTCAGTAGGTAGCTTGAATAAATTTTATAAAATTAACTTACTTACTTAACTACCACTCAGATCAAGATACAGAACATTATCAGCACCCTCAAATTCTTTGTGTCCGCTTCATTTGGGTAACTTTTTTTCTTCACCACCACCACCACCACCCACCCTCACTTCCCAACAATAATTAGAAGTTCTGACTAAAATGAAAACTCAAGAAGTCACAGGCAATCCCAGCGGCAACACCTCTGATATTTCATCAGGCCATGTTCACACTTCCGTGGGACAGACTCACTCCCACTCTGACATGTCCTTTATTTAGGCCTGTCCTCCAAGAAAAGACACCTCTGAGAGCAAAGAGATTTCCAGAGCAGCTCCTGTCTGTAGAAAGTGAGAAACAGCTGCGAAAGGAAGCGGATGTGGAAGGGAGGGAGGGAGAGAAGGGGGCAGTGTCAGTTCTGCCCTCCAGAGGTCCCTCTGGGAGACTCTGTCCCCATCAGACCTTCATGTGGGTTCATCCAAGGCAGCAGCCCCATAGGTGAGAGGGACCCATCCTGAAAACATCCCAGCCCACACATGCCAGTGCTGACACCATGGCTGAGCAGTCATCACGCCCATCAGTCCCAACTTGGGGACCAGCTGTGAGGACGACACCTCGGTTTTCCACTAAGAAATGGGCTTACCAGAACCAACCACTTACTAGAACCCCAGACCACTAAGGAAGGCTGTGAGGGCAAGTGATCACGCCCCCACGGAACAGCTTTGGAAGCAAAGATGAGGCCGCACCATATCCGAAACACACAATCTGAGAGTGTAAAGTAGGGCTGGAAAGCTCAGGGGCCTCAGGCCAAACAGGGATTTTTAAGGGGGCAGCTGTGGCACACGGGGGCCTGGGTCCCTGTCCGAAGGGGGCTGACACGTGGAGAAAGTAGCCTCGAGGAGGCAACATCTTTTGATTTTTCAGGAGAAACCAGAAGCTCATTTTCATGTAAAATAATGTATTTTAAAAATTTGACATGGAACCCAGTTTAAAAGAGTAATACTGTGGACCAAATAAAACACATTGGCGGGAGCTGTGACCTACAGATAAACAGTCCCCAACCTCTGGTCTTTCTGTCCAGCGTTCTCCATCTTTGTTTTCATCCCATCCCTCCCAGGGATCAGACACGTGCTGTGGACAGGGGTGTCACTGTGGCTAAGAGGGGACACATACTCCAGGCTAAAGACAGACAATTGAGTCCGAAATTCTTTTTTTTTTTTTTTCAAGCAGATTATAAACCTGAGGTCCAGGAAGGAAACATTTTACCAGGGCCACCCCAGTGAGAGTGGGCGAGGTCCCCCCACTCCAGTTTCCAGGCCCCGCTGCCTGACCCCGTTTCCCTGCAAGCAGAGGCCACAGTCGGGAGATGAGAGCGCAGGCGGCAAGCAGGAGGTCGGGCCTTGTCTCACAGACCTGGGGATTCTGCTCACTCCAAATGGCCCCCTTGACCCACAAGCCCGAGGGCCCCTGCTGGCAGGGGCCTTTGGAGGAGCCTGGGAGGGACCCTGTTCCTTACCTGCACGTCCAGGTTTTTGCGAGAGGAGGCAGGTGTATTGGCATAGGAGCTGATGGAGGAGCTGGTGTTGATGTCATCAGTGCTGAGGTTGTCTATGGTGTCGCTGATCCCACTGCTGACGGAGCTGCTGTCATCCCAGCTGTCAAGACAAACACATCCTGAGCACCCGAACCGCATGCTGTGCCAGCTCAGGCTGACAACACAGACAAACGAGTCCTTTCCCCGAAGGATCCTTGGGTCATGAAGCCCCAGAGAAAGTTCTTTTGCCTCTAACGTCACTTACCTTCAAGGGGACCATCCACCTGTGCCATTCTGGACTGGCAGCTGGGTGAGGTGGCTGATACGCACCTTCCCCCAAAGGGCAGGTGCATCTCTGAGCAGAGGTGGCTAAAGACGCCACCCACTCACTACCCCATCCTCAACATCGTCTCGGGAACTCTGTAGAAGCCAATGGCTACTTCCCAGGCCTAGCGGCAGAGTAGGAACAGTGGTTTTGGAGACTAGCGCCAAGAGCCATGCAGAGAAAGAGTCAACAGTGGCACCTCCCTCGGGGTCGGAGTGGGAAGAACAGCTGACGTTCAGATTCTCTGGACTCCACTCCTGGACCGCAGCGCCAAGGGAAGGAAAGTGGCAGAAAACTGTCAACTCTATGAATAGCTCGAAGTCCAACAATATCCCAGGATGCACCTAAAATAGAGTCCATTTCCCAACCCTCAGACCCACTGAGACCACCCCCCGTGCTCAAGTTAAATCTCCAAGCGATGAGCCCTCTTCCTCCTTAGCATCTCCCACCTCCCAGTGCCACCAAGACATTTAACCCACCACCTGGTCCGCCACCTCTACTTGTCAAAAGCATCCCAATGGGGACAACTCTCTACGTCTCCTGCTGCCCTTGCAATTCGAGTGGCCGTCAACTCTACCTAGGTTACAGCCAACAGGCCAGCTGAGCCCCGTGTTCCACTTCTGCTCCCTAACAATGCATCCTCCCCACAGCAGCTAGAAGGATCCTTCCGAAACACAAATTGGACCCCGCTGCCCCACTGCTTGATGCCCTCCAGTCGCTTCTCGGGGACTTAAACCCAAACTCCTTTGGCCCTCAAGACCCTCTGATCCCGGCTCCCCCTCCAGTCCTGCCTCGCGCCAGCCTCTCCATCACTCACTGGCTCTGCTCACATGGGCTTCTGTTCCTTCTAAGCCAACAGGGCTCTTGTGTTCATGGCTTTGCACTTGTTGTCTCCCTTCCTGGACACTTGTCTCTGCCTCCTCCTCATCTGAAGAGTCATCTCCTCAGGAAGGCGTTCCCTGGTCCCTCTCTCTGCAGTGTCCCTGCCCCCACTACCCATTGAGCCTGCTGCATGTTCTCATTTGTTTGGTTGCAAGTACATAGCAGGTACTTAATAAATACTTGCTGATTTAAATTCATGGGAGTGAGAAGTCAAGCAGGCTATAAAGTAAGCTTCCATCATTAACACTGGAAAAAGGTAAGTATTACTGTTTCTCTATTGTACACATGGAGAAACTGAGGCTTTGGAAGGTAAGATGCCTTGCAGGAGACCACACAGCAAGAGGTGGCGCAGGAGCCGGATCCAGCCACTGACTCCAGAGCCACCTTCTTTATGTGACACCAGACGGCTTTCCATTGCATCCACGTTCAGTGCACACGGGAACACGACACGGCCCACTTCCCCAGGAGGAGGCTGAGGCTCGGGAGGCCAGGCACAGCCAGCTGAATGTCAGACAGCGGGGGCGGCAGGGCAGCATCTCCCACCAGACCTGCCTGATAACGGAGCACTGATGTAACCACATCCCTCCACCATGAAGCCCTCCTGAAAGGCCTGCCGAGCGGCAGCCTGATGCCTCAGCAACACTGGGGGGCTGAGTACCACTCCCCTCAAACAACCCAAAGAAGTTCTAGTTCACCCCACAGCCTGTAAGACGCCTGCCTGAGCTCTGCTGAGCTCAGTGAAAACCTGTGCTCATCAGCTTTCCCATCAGCGTGCCAGTCTGGCTCCCAGAAGCCCACCCGGAGGGTCCCGCGCACGCAGGGCAAAGTAGGAAGGCGGGTCCCAAGCAGGGACGATAAAAGCGGGAAGTGTGAGGGCTCAGAAAGGGGTTTACTGTGGATGAATTCACCAGGGTCCAGAGGGGCCCACGGCTGCAGGGGCTCAGTAAACTTCACTGCTCCGTTTCCACCTTCTGGCCCGGCCTCCATCGACCTCCAACTTCTCCTTCCGGCCTTCTCCAAATGCTCCAGGCCACCCTCCTCTGAACTCTCACACAGTCTCGTGCATCTGCATTCGCTTCCATAGGCTCTTACACAGTTTTCTAGCTATTCTCTCTAGGAAGGTCTGTCCTACCTTCCGAATATATGCAGGGACCTGCTTAGTGACAGCCACCAAGTGCATATCATGTGTCAGGCATCGTGCTTGAAATAGACATTTCTCCAATCCGCATATCACACCTGCTGGGTACCTATTATCCTCCCCCTCTGACAGATGAAGAAATCCAGGCTCAAGGAACAAGCATCTTGACCAGTGTTGTTCCGTCAATGTTAGAATCAGGTTTCAAATGCAGAAGTGTCGAACAGGTGCTCCCTCCGGCCTGAATCACACTGTCTTTCACACCAACGGCCTCTCGCTAAGCACCTGCCAGCTACCCAGTGCCTGCGCACTTTCTCCCCATCTCCCATATTCACTCACGGGTGGCCTTGCTCCTTTGTGAGGAGGCTGAGGCTGTGAGAACTGTCGTCCAAGGTCACTGCAAATGTATGGCAGGGCTGTGAGTGAGACGCTACCTGACCCCTCAGCCCACCTCTCGCCCCAACCCCACCTGCAGGGCAGTGTTGCAGCAATGTCCCCTCACTTTGCATCCACTCCACTTCCAGGCACACAGTATGTGTTTACTAAACGCCTCCTGACCGAACTCACATGCAGAGGAGATGGGCCAAGTTCTGATGCAAACTAACCACCTGTGGTGGATTCTGAGCCCAGCTCCCTCCCACTTCATTCTTTGACAAGTGACAACTTCCGTGCCTCAGTTTCCTTAGGGGTGACAGGTAGATGATCCCACCTAGGCTGGCAACCACGTAAGGCTCTGCTGGGGAAAGCATGACCTAACAGATGGAAAAGGCCTGAAATCTGCCCTCGCCATTAAAGGAAAATCCCATGAGTCTTTAATTGCATCTGCTCTCCGGGGTTAGGAATTTAATGTATCTAAAATTTCCTATAATCCAACGAAGACGACAGAGGGCCGACAGGAGAGGAGTGTGGCCGGCAGGAGGAAGGAGGGAAGTCAGAACAGATGCCCACAAATCCAGACCCCAGACCTTTGGCTTTGAAATTGTATCACTGTTCCCCTGTGGCCTTTCAACACCAAGATATTGCTCCAGAGGGGCATGTGGCACTTACCACACATGCGATTCTTCCCACACGGGCGCCAGGAGCATCGTGGGGCCACCCTGAGTTTATAGGAAGGCCTTGTAACCAAGCCGGCCCAGGAGGGAGAAACCAGTGATCAACCCCACAGAGGAGCAGGGTGGGAAAACTGATAAGGAGGATGAAGGGGCAGTGACACGAGGAAACCCATGCTGAGCAAGAATGGCCTCGGTGTCCCCCAGAACCATCTGTGTGCTCCAAACCAAAGCCATCCCTGCATGTGGCAAACCACCACGTCTCCTTCACGTCTAGATCTTTTGGGACATCGACAAGTCTACCTGCATATAAAATCACTTAGTTTCAACTTGTCCTTTTCCCCAGATTCAGGGTGTAAATGGTCATGAGCCGCCAAGATCAAGGCCAGTGAGTTCCAAGATGTATTCTAAGGAAAACTGGTTCCATGAGATGCTCTGCGACAACAAGGCTGCCCTAACACGCTCTTCTATCCCTCAGAGATTCACGTCATCTGCGAACTTCTTAACAATTCTGACGTGCTTGAATGATCTCTTTAATTTTGCCTAAAATAGCCCTCCCCAAACTTGTCTGACCACACAGGAGACAGGGCAAAGAAGGAAACACAACTCAGGAAGAAATGCACATGGAACCTCGAGGCACCCCTGGGGGGCCCAACCGGGAGAACTGAGAAATTCCTTTCTTTTGCTCAAATCTAGTTTGCTTATTAGGTTTTTGTCACTTGGTATACTTGTGCTAACTAACGGAGAATCACAATTGGTTTGTAAAATGACTCCAGACAGGTGGCTGCAAGTCAGACAGGAAAAATGTGGAAAGCACACAGAATTCATTCAGGCAGCAAGGACATTAGTTGAATCCAATCAAGTGGCAAAGGAAATTAGGTACAACCTGGGATGGGGTACAGACGTCCATTGACCCAAATCAGGCGGTAAGTGCTGAAAGAGGTTACGAAACCTGATTACGACTGGAACTTGAAAGAAACCCAGAGAATGTGTGTTTACTGTGTGGTGAAACAAAATTCCAGCTGAGAGGCTCAAGGGACCCTGATGATACAGCAGAAAGAAGTACAGTGGCTCTGGAACAATCATTCTGGAATACTGATTGGTCATTCCTGTGTCCTGGTCTTGAATCTGAGTGAAATGAACTATATGATGGTCCTGAGCCCACCAGAGAGATAAACCTACTCCCCTTAGTTGGGAGTAAATGCCTTTAAATCCTGGGAAAGGTTTAAAAAGATGAAAGGAGATGATGAAGTAAGTCGTAATATTAATACTTGAGTTGAGGATGAAAGTTCTGTGGTCACTGGGATAATCTCTGTATATTTCTAATATTGAAAAGAATATACGACATATTAGAGAATCCGAACACAGTCTTGTGATTTCTATTTTAACTGAGCACTTACTTCTGGCTTGAGATTTTAAAGACGAAAGATTTAAGAATTGGATTCAGACTATGAAAACAATTGGAGTGTTTAAGATAACCTAATTTATGACATTTGTAACTTTATTTGATTTGCAAGAGTTGTTAAGTGCTTAGAAAGCTTTTGCTTGTTGGGCTGGTAAGTCTGCCCTGTCAGATATTAGAAGAGCCCAAGGAAACCAGGTATGTGAAATTTATTAATGCAGCCTAAAATATTTAAGGATACTTCTTTACCCAAGTTTGCAAACAGTACTGATTGTTTAGTTAAATTCAACTTGTTAAGTCTGAATTAATAAAGTACTCATCAAATAACAAATGGAAATGATCTTAATTTATACAAAAATACTTGATTTATAGATGAGATTTGTAAGAAAACCTAGGTTTAAAAATTAACACTTCAATAATTGAATAGGAAAACCTAATTAACTCTGAGAAGTTCTTTTGGGGCACAAAAGCACTCCTCCGACATCTGGGAAAATATTAAAGCAGATTTCATTTTGTGAATGAATGAATGATTTTTACATGAATGGCCAGAAGAATAAATGAACCCAAGAGAGCATCTTCTCCCTTCCCCAGTTTTCCCCACTCCGGCTCACCTTCACTCTACATCGTAAGACCCCCAAAGCTACTCCAAACTATTGCAAAAATTGTAGTGAAAACAGCATTGTCTCAACAGCCTTGGGAGACAAGCAGAAGCAGCCTCTTCCCCTGCCTCAGGTTCTATGACAGGAAACTAGAAGGGATGTGGGACAGAGAGCTTGGCTGGCTTCCCTGTGATTGTTTTTTTTTAAATGTTTTTGCATTTCAAGACAGTACTTTCATGGCTACGCCCTATGAATCCTTTGGCTGAGACATCTAGAGAAATGGAAAGAAGATGCTTCCATTGATTCCTCAGAACCATCAACACAAAAGCATCATTTCCTAACCAGATCACAGCCAGGTACCTTTTTCTCTACTCAGTGACATGTCCTCTATCGATCTAATCAGATAATGGCACAACTGGAGACAGGTGATCAGATTTGAAAACGACTTTCACCTGCTTTTAGCCAATGGGTGGGTGGAAGGAATTTCATCAAATATTTACTATTTGACTTCAAGACTTCTAAACTCAATATTTTTGGATCCTAAGCTGAGGCCCTGAACTCAGATGTTCATCTCATCCAGTCACCCACTGCCCTCTACGTGCCAGGCATCCAGTCAGCCTGTGCCCTCTGGGTGCAAGGCAGTGGGGTTACAGCGATGACTCAGAGTTGTCCCTACCCTTGACAGAAAAGCCAGTGGAAGTGACCAATAGAACATATAGCTCAGACACAAATGAAAATGTAAAATAGGGTACCAAGTGGAAACTGCACTGGTTCGAGATATTTCTACAGCCTTCAATATGTCCACCAGCCAAGAGCCAGCACAAGGCAATAGTCTGCCACGTGCCAAGACCCAGGGCCACCAATGCACTCTGCTGTGCCGCTCTCTCTCCTTCAGTGCACGGAAGCGGCAAAGGCAAGGAGCCAGGAGAGCCAGGCCCTGGCCTCAGTCTTCCCCAGGACTGCTTTCTGTTAGAGTTCAGACATGTCACTTCCTCTCTCGGCCCCAGTCTCCTGGATGAGGGAGCTGGACGGAGCCATGCCAAAGGTCGCTTTCTCACTGACATCCTGTGAGTTTAGGCTCAGAGCAGTTGGGATAAAGCCAAGTGGGCAAACTGAAGAGCATCTCCTCCCATTCAGTAACAGCTGCCAAACAGGCAAGCGCACTTTCTAGTCTCTGGGCTTCCTCGTTGCTGATTTCACCCCTCAGATTATTTTTTTTAAAGCCCACACAAAGTCTTTGAAGTATTTGGAATTGGTGCCAATATCTTACGCATAGGAGATAATAACTGCCCTCTTTAGAGAGATGTGCTCTCCCTTTGACACAATCACCATCTCAGCCTTTTCGCTCATATATGCTACCTGCTCGGCCCTGCAATTTGAGTTTGCAAACCTTCTTATAGAGGCATTCCAACCCGATCCACAAGAGAGAGTCTGCCTTAGACCATGCTATTTATCCACAAAGCACAGGATGCAACCTTACTTAATACTTATAGCCACTGTTGACCCTGTTTACCAAATGCCAGGCACTGTACGGGCCACATTACACACATTATTCCGCTCTCCTTTTCCACTGGATGAAATGAAGGCTTAGGGCCCAGAGCTCATCAGAAGGAGAGGATTCAAGCCAGGGTCTAAGGACTCCATGAAGCCTCGCAGCTCTTCAGCATGAGTACATACAGATCGGCTTCAAAATCCGTCTGCTAACCAGCCTAATCACAACAGCACCTCCATCTGCTGATGGCAGCCAAGGGTATCACGGAGAGACCCACCTTGGTCAAGACAATGCATTTTAGCCAGAAGCAAGGCTCTCGAGGCCTCGATTCTTTCTCTACTACCTCGTGGAGAAACACAGACGTGAAGACAAAAGCCTCTCTGAGAATGACCAGAAAATCCATCCAGAAATGAAAAGGCCCAGAAAACCAGGAGATCCAGTTTCAGAGTCTTACAAGAGATGCTGACATCCCTGTGTCAGGAATTCAAATGCCACTTGGCGGGCTTAGAGCACAGTGTTAACAGCCCAAACACAGGCTACCTGCAGGTGAAAGAATCATAAATTATTCCAGCTTCTCACACTGTGTTTTCCTCACTGCTGTGGGGAGGGAACATTCCACAGAAGTGAGGCGGGAAACCCGCTTTCACCAGGCCCTCGAATTTGGTCAATTGTTAATAGAGAGCTCTTCCTGGCAGTATCTAGATGGAGCAGGAATCTGCGATGGTTCTGAATTAACACATAAGTATATTTACAAGTTCATCTCCCACGAAGCAAAAAGGCAAAACAGAATCCCAAGGTTGGAGGGATGATTAAACAGATTTTTCCACCAGGATTTACACGCCCAGGCATGAGGAATCTTGGCTTTCAGCAAAAGACTGACTCTGAGAAAGGAGTTACTGAAGGATCCAGAAGGTCATTACACTTTTCAAATGGACTCCCTGTGAGATAACGTTGTTTATTCAGGGGAAAGACATGCTAAATAACGTTGTAAAAAAACCGCATTGCAGATATACACTGGTTCTCTGCTCACGAATAAGCCACAGCACGTTAGCCAGATGAAGAGCTATTAACTCTGGTTCTGAAAAGCAAGCTTCATAAAGCAATGGATCCTGACCCCTCACAAGCCCCAAAGACCGGGTTTACTTCCAGAAGGCCCTCACGGTCCTCTGTTTCAGTCTGGGCCGGCCCTGCCCCGCTCTCTGCCTCTCTCTCCTGGTGACTAAACCCACACGGCAGAGCCAGCAAGGGTTGTGTCCAGGCCTCATGTGCTCGCTTTTCCAGCTCTCTGCAGAATCACAGCAGAGCCCACTCACAGGCCCTGTGCCCCCACCAGACAGCTGTATTCAGTTGCAAAAGCTCAGACTGGTGGAACTTGTTTTCTGGCTATTGTTCAAGGCAATTGTTCCTGTGAAACCCCTGGGCCCAGGCGGAATGAAATCCTTTGGTGTGGATGAGTGAGCAAGCCCAACCGTAGGCCTGGTAGGAACTCCTGGGGAAGAGAATGGCCTGGCTACCTACCTTTCCCACCACACAGGTATGTTAACTATTTCCTCCCCAGGAGGTTTGCTAGACAGCATCATCTCCTCTAAGCACTGCAGGGGCCTATGGAGAAAACCCACCTTCAAAGAACGCAGCAGGGCTCCTGCAGAATCCTATGTTTCACCGTCTATCAACTGTAACTGAAATTTAAAGTTGTCCCAGACCCTGTGCTAATTACATTGCATGCATTAGTTCATTTAATCCTCACAACTCTATAATTACAACACTTATTGATGGCTTACTTATGCGCCAGGCCCTGTTACTTAAATTTTCCCCTGGGTACCATGGGATATACTAGTACTATACCCATTCTAGACATAAGACAATTGAGGCTTAGAAAGGCCTAAAGCTTATATAACTAAGAAGCATTGAAGCTAGGATTCAAACACAAATCCAAGAGTGTTCAACCACCTCGTTTGTTTATTAATTTGAGGCAATTTAATGAATACCTCTCATGTGTATGACAAGTACGTCAAAGGTTTCCACACCAAAAAAAGATACAGTTACTCGAAAAAAGCCACAAGCAAGCCACCTCTCCCCAGGTTTCACCTCTGGGATCAGCCTACATGATTTCTAGTTCTGGAGCAAAATGTCCTAGAACTTGAGCTGGAATGAAGGCAAGGGCAGAGTCAGACACTAACCCCAGCAAATTTCATCTCCTCTAGCAGTGGGCCAGAGCACCACTAAGCCCCGAAGGCTCCAGATGGAGGCAGCACAAGCTCTGGAGAAAAAAGTAAGAGAGACCTGTGATTGACGCCCCGCCGTGCCCTTCACTTGGTCAGAGCACCTTCACCTCCAGGAGACCCAGGTACTTCCTGTGTAATGCAGTGCTAAGAACACGAGTCCTCATAAGCCCTCGGTACAGACCACACCGGCTCTCCAGGCACACAGGACACAACCAGCTCATGTCAGCTGCCGTCCAGGATGCAGGGGACCTGCCGGGACTGCAGGAAGGAGATGCAGGCCCACGCTGTGAAATAGATGATAAAGTTTTAGTGCAAGAACGTGCTTCTTCCTGCTGCCATCAAGGGACAGTGTCCCAGGGGAGAGGCAGCTTCTACAGACGGTGCCAGGTGCAAGGCCAATCACTCAGGGTGGAGAGAGGGAAACGCGAACCCATAAAGAGGGCTCCAGGGGGATTTAGCTGCCTCAGAAGGCCCGGGGGTTGAGTTTCACCCCACAGCACCTTTGTCCCGTTTTGGTAACTCATTCCTCCAACAAGTAGGTGGTCCTCTGAGCAGGCGTGAAATTCCTCCCTTTGGCTCCAGGGCTTGGTCGGGTTAGAAACCCCTCAGGGGCTCCGGGGCTCCCTGCGGATGCCTCATACCCTCATTTTCACAATCGGCACCAGCGTGTCTGCTGACCTCAGCTACACAAAGCCCTCTCTCCTCCAAGGCTCCTCCAGAGAGGGCTGCTGACATTTGGTCCACTGCCAGCCGGCTTTTGCCAAAGACCTCAACAAGCCCATCCTGGTGTTCTGTTTACCAGAAGACACCTGGACCCTAAACATCAACAGAATTCAGCATATTACATACGGCTGATGGAAATAACAGGGAACACTGACCCCTACAAGAGGACAAGTTGTACCAGGGGGCTCCTGGCACCTTGCTAAGCACTTACATACATCATCCCACACACTCCTCCCCATCACTCAGGAAGGCACAGACTATTAACGTTCCCTTTTCACAGATGTGGCATCTAAGGCTTACAGAGACCAGGTGACCCACCCAAGGTGCTGGAGCAAATAAACGGAGCTGGATTTGAACACAGATCTGACAGATTCTAAATCCCAAGCTCTTTTTTTTCTTTTTTTGAGGAAGATTAGCTCTGAGCTAACATCTGCTGCCAATCCTCCTTTTTGCTGCAGCAGGCTGGACCTGAGCTAACATCCGTGCTCATCTTCCTCTACTTTCTATGTGGGACGCCTGCCACAGCATGGCGATGCTATGTCCGCACCTGGGATCCGAACCGGCAAACCCCAGGCCGCCAAAGAAGAACATGCGCACTTAACCGCTGCACCACCGAGCCAGCCCCCCAAGCTCTTCTTACACATTAATTCAACCTAAGCAGAGGGAAGAGGCTTCTATGGAGCTCACAGTCACCTAAGAACTCAGAATTCCCACCTGTTATCCAAAAAGCTCAGGACACTTTTTAATGCAACCAAATTATTCTTAAAACACCTCCAAGTAGTTAAAGAAAAGTGGGAGGAGGAGGCAGCAAATCCCAGCCAGGGCACCGGCTGGCTGCCGTAGGTCCACGAGGTAGAGGGGATGCGAAGTCCCTCCTCAACGCCATCCCGTCACATTTACCTCCCAATACATCCTAGGGGTCTGGGAACCTGAATGCACAAAACAGAACAACTGCCTCAGGGCAGCAGAGAGAGGGCTGTCCCCACAAACCAAGCCGGCCTCACTCTGCAGCCTGTCAGGGGCCGGCCCTAAAGCTACCCTTTCTGGGGTAATGGGGAAGCGAACTCAGGTCAAGAAACAACCACTCAAAATCAGTTTTGCAACCAAGGAGCCACTCAGCCCTGGCTAATGAGCCACCCGCAGCACACCTGTGAGCAGCTAGAACCAAGCATGGGTCAGCATGAACACACAGGGTGTGCAACCTCTCCCTCCAGGACTCAATAAATCCAGCTTCTCAGAGGCAGGCCCAGAGTCCAGGGCCAGGGCCCAGCCGCCCCAGGCCAGCTCCAAGGCCCTCCACCTGCCCAGATGTGACTGTCACTTGAGCTCCTGCCCCCTGAGCCAGGGACAAGCACAAATCCAGTCACAGATCCATCCACCTGCCCAGACGCCTCACAGAGATCAGAGAACTCCCAGGCACGTCCTGCTGCCAAAGCAGAGGTGCTTCTTAATGCTCGGCGCCTCTCTCCCAGAAACAAGCAGAATCTGAGAAGCCCAGGCACTCTCGTGAGTCCTCCACAACAAGAAGTGCCCTTCATCCAGCGGCGCACACATTTAAACTCACAGATGAAACCGTCTCGAGCCATCTGCCAAGGTCAACAAGGAAGGTGGAGTGGTGGGGTGGACGTGGGTTCCAATCCCAGCTTTGCTTCCTATTAGCTGTGTGACCTTGACCAAGTTACTTAACCTCTCTCAGCTCCCACTGCCTCGCCTCAAAATTGCGAAGAATATTACTGCTTTGCAACGAAAACTAAATGAGACAATGTCTGTTAGATGCTTGGCAAGTGGTAGGTGGTAATGAACACTGTTTTCTCTTCCCCTTGTCTGGCTTAAAAATAGAAACGCTCCTCTTTGGGCAGCTGGATAGCAGCCCTAACAAACAAGAAAAGTACTCATACTTGCATCTCCCATGCCATCTCTCCTGGAGCCTAGTTTCCAGAAAAAAACCCACCCGGTAATTTGCAGTATTAGGAAACACAACCGCAAGTTCACCCGGCTTCTTAGATTCCAAACGAAACCTCCAACTGCAAGTCATTTTAATCAGAGCCCTCTGAACCACTAAGCAGCCCTTGCCTGGAGCCCACACTGCCTCTCTCCAGCTCCTCCTCCCCCAAAACAGCACAGTTTCCCCCTAAAAACCTGCAAGAAGAACCTAAGACAGTTGGGTGATCAATACTCAGTATTTCAGGCTCAGCAGCCTAATTTGATAAGATGGTCTGGAAAATACTGGCATTTCCTCAACGTCCAGGTGACCGAGGACATTGGGTAACGCTCCAGCTTCCTCTGACACTAGCAAGGTTAGAACCAAAGGGGATGAAGGTAGGAGGGAGGAAGATGCTGAATTTCCCGACCAGCAACTCCCCTAGCACAGAGCCCACCGAGATTGTGGCAGCTGCACCTCTGGCTGCTCTGCCCGGCTTTCCAGTACCATCCAAGGAACAAGGCAGCACCCGCACCACACCCTGCCCCAGGCCCCAGAAATTTTAGGAAATCGTCCTACCTTGTCAGGTTCCTAGGCCAGAGCATTTCACTACATCGTGGTCTTTAGAGAAAGCGGACAAAGAAGCTGAATGGATCTCATGATGGCAACTCGTCAGCCGCAGGGAGCCAGAGCTGAGCCGGAGCCAGCCCACGCCGGACCAGGGAATCCCAGGCGCCCACCCGACAACTCTTTGACTAAAGGACCCGCTGGAGAGGGATCGCCATCCCCCTGCCAGGGAAAGAAATCCGATCCGCCAACAAAATTAACCCCTGAAGTGCTGAGGGAGCGAGAGGTCAGGCCTGAGTGCCAGTATCAAGTCAGCTGTGAAAAGTTTCAGCAAAGCAAAAGCTAACAGCAAACTCTGCAGCCGTTACCGTAAAGCTCCGAGCGGGAGGGCCCTCGCCATGGTCCCAGGGGAGTCTGTAAGAGCAGGGCAAGGTGAGTAAAAGCTAAATGTGAAAAAATATTTTGAATTCCCACGAACTGTGCTAAAATGCTGGAGGAAGTCTTTTAAGCCCAAAGGGCTGCTTTTAATCATGACACAAAAAGCATTGACAGTAACACTTCTTAGCTCTTTCCATGGACTACTGACTGCAAAGCGCTTGACTGCAATTTAGCCCAGAGAACTTCTGAGCCCAAAAGGAGAAAAGACATCTATTTGTACAGTTAATAATGACATACATTGTTTCCGGTGATGTCAATTTTGATGCAATGCCAACGAAAATATGCATTAATTCCTCATGCTACCTATTATTATTATTGTTAAAGACTCTCCGTCTGTGTATGGCTACTCTAAACATTACGGTACAGCATCTGGGAGGGGAGGTGGGACGTGAGAGCCCCAGCACTGGGATGGGAAGGGGTTGCACCACTAATCCCTCTTAAAGCCTGCAATCAAGGAGTTCAGAAGGAACCTTGTAAACAGATGCTTCTAACAATGAACAACTGTTTTACTACTGAGAATTCAAAAGCAAAATTATGTTATAGCCACAAGCTTTTATTTCAAAATGAATTAGGACTAAGATGCTCTCCAAACCCCCTACTCCCTCTCCAAAAATTCTACCAGTTGGCTCCTGGCAGCTTTCAAAGACTTTCCTTGAGTAAGGCTCTCCCTCTGGCCTGGGCCGCCTCTCCAGCAGGAAGGGGGAGTAGGGTGTTGTGTGTGTTGGGTGGGGAGGGAGGTTAGGAAGGAAGCAATAACTGGCTCCAAGCAGGGTCTCTGTGTGGTCAGCATTTGCTCAGCAAACAGAAGCCTTTCAAAGGGGAATGAAGAGCCATTCCTCCCCCACCGAGAGAGAGTATAAAAGGTCAGCTGGGGAGGAAGCGAGGGTCTAGGGGGCTTCCCAGGTGAATGCAATGCAAACGTGTCCAGGAGCAGAGATTCTAATCTTGAAGGGGTCCCAACAGACGTTAATCATTCACATCTCACCCCTCAGGCCCTCCCCCGCCAGCATCTGCAAGGGGAGCGGGATGCGAGGCCAGGGCCCGGGAGGGGTGCATTTGGGGGGGTGGGTGGTTAGTCCAGATTTATTGAGAGACAAGAGTCAGGATGGACCCAAGCTCTGGCTGACAAAGCTGCTCTAAGCCATTTGTCTTCCCTTCTACGCTGTCCCTGGACTGAATTTAACCTTACGTCATGACTTGTTTGAAAATCTGGCTGACCTCTGGGTTAATTTGGGTGGAATGGGATGGTGACTATGTATATGGAGACATATACATAAACACAGACGTACAAATATATACATTTTAAAAAATTCCAATGTTGCTAGAGTTGTTCTTTGTTTTTAACGTAAAAAGCCAGATTAACTGCCAAGATAAACTAAGGGATGTCTATCCATTCATTTATTCATTCATTCAACTAACTGATACTTACTGAGCACCTGTTAATCACAGTTCTAAGTGCTAAGATACAGTCAGTAGTCAACAAAACAGACAAAAATTTCCATACTCTACTTGAACTTGCATTTAGTGCTAGACCTATAAAATAAATGAGACAAATGTAAATCATACAGTATGTTAGTGATAAATGCTAAGGAGAAAAAGTAATGTAGGGAAGAAGACGTGACTTGTCAAGGGGAGCTAGGGAAAGTCTGCTGAGGGGATGATTATTACTATAGACCCGAAGGAAGTGTGGGAGCTGATTATGTGGATCTCTGGGAGTAAGAGCCTTCCAAGAGAGTCAGTGCAAAGGTCCTGAGACAGGATATAACTTGCACGTTCATTCCAAGAACCCAGAGCCCAGTAAGGCTGGAGCAGAGTGAGCAGCGAAACAAAGAGAGCCTAGAGGAGGTCAGGTCAGAGGGACAAGGGGTACAGGGAGGGAGGGAGGAGGGTGCCTGAGGGGAGCCTGGCAAGTCACTGTAAGCATCTTGGTTTTTACTCCGGTACAAGATGCACCAGAGGGTGAATAAAGGAAGTTTCTCCTTGTATAAAAGTTCGTGTAAATCTCCTACAACACTAAATATATCATTTGGATTGTGCACAATTTTTACAAGGGTGAGTTTATTGCACAAGACAGTCTGCTTTAAGGGTCTCTCAGTCGCTTTCTGTGGTTAAAAGTAAGAATCCTGTCTTTAATAGGAAAATCTGAATTCTTTGCAGTTACAGGTTTGAATGTAGCTAGGGCTTTTCAACGCTAGGAGAGATAACAATCAGCGAGGCTAAGAGACCCAGCAACAGCAGGAGAGAAAAAAGGAAGGTAGGTCAACCCGCTCCAGGTAGGCAGATGCCCTTTGGTGCTTTTCAAAGAGCCCGTCTTGCCCTGTCGTTTCTCAACCTGATTTCTAAACAGGCCAAATTCCAAAGACCTTCTAGAACTCAGAACAGTTTTCTCCATAAAAACAATCTTATCAATGATGTTAAGGTTCCCAGGTTAACTTTGAGTCATTCTTTTTTTAACCAAAAAGTAGCTGAGAAAGTCTACCTAGGTATCAAAGAGTAGAAGAAAACCTTATTCTTGGAAATAGAGTATGTAATTAAAGAAACAGAAACCACTGAAATGAACCTAAAAAGATGTTCACTTATAATAACAAGCACTTTATTAAAACAAGACTCATGAAGACACTTTACTTCCTCCCCTCCAATATCATCCGTTTCTCCGTCTTTACTGAGAAATGTATCAGCCATCTCATGAAATACAACAAAATCTGCTCTGACCCATGCCCCTATTCTCCTCCATGACATGCTAGTCTGTGCTCCATGTGAGAGCAAAACACCTCAACGCAGCTGTCTGCACTCCAACACCTATGGCCCACTCTCTCCCACTCACCAGGCAGACTTGTGTCCCCGCTACTCCACTGAAACCACTTTCTGTTTCTCCTGAGAACATCAGTGGCTTATTTCTTGCCAAAGCCAATGGTCAATTCTCTAGGCTTACTCTGAGTTTTCAACAGCATCCAGCACCCCCAGCTTCTTGCTTCCTGAATGGGTCTCTTCTTGGTGTCCATCATCTGCAGCTGGTTTCTCCCCTTCACTGGCTGTGCCTCTGAGTGGCCTTTGCTCATCCTCCTCTCCTCTCCAGACCTCTAGGTTTCTGTCCCTAGTTCCCTTCTCTTCTCTACCTAGTCTTTTCCTAGGTGGTCTCATCCATGCCTTCAAATACTAGATATGTATGGACAACTCTGAACTTTGTTGCTCTAGCCTGGCCCCCTGTGAGTACTCAACACATCTCAAATCTCATGCACCTGATATAAAACTACTGCTTCCAACTTTCAGTGTGTCTGCACCCCTACTCCCAAAGTCCTCGCCATCTCAGTCAACGCATGACTATCTTTCTTTACTTCCTCCTTTATAATCCATCACCAAGTCCTTTTGGCTATACCTCCCCAACACACCTTGACCTGATCACCACTCACCATCTACAGTAAGATAACCTTGGTTATCATCTCTCTCCTCCAACACTCGGCCTTCCTCTTGCCTGCTGGATCCACCACACATCGATGACAGTGATCTTTCTCAAGTGGACCTCAGATCAGGTTACCTTTCTGCCTAAGACCCTCCAATAGCTGCCCAGGAACTTAGAATAAAATCTACATTTGTTCCCTTGGCATAGAAGAGATCCGGCTCCTGCCCACTCCCTCTGCCACTCCGCCCTGTCCCTCATCATGGTCAAATACAGGGTTCTCGTGGGCCCTCGAAGGCACCAGGTCTCCTCCCACTTCACAGGCTCTATGCTGTGGCTACTTCTACCTGAAAGGTTCTTCCCCACGTCTCCCATGGCTGCCTCCTTCCCATGGTTCAGGTCTTGGTTGGAATGTCACCTCCTCAGGGATGTCTCCCTAGACTCTGGCCTAGTAATTTTCCACCACATGATCTTCTTCATGGAACTTACCAGTCAGCACATTATCTTTTTTAGATCATGGAGGGGGGGGTGGTGTTTATTGTTTGCATTTTCCATTAAAAAAAACCAGCAAGGTCCTTGAGGACAGGAGTGCTGTCTGCTTTCGTTCTGAGTGATCTCCTCCAGTGCCTAGGGCACCGCTGATGTGGTCCTGGACCAACTCGTTATAGGAGGATAAAACAGGGAACTGAATGTTCTGTGTAGTCTCCTGGGGACTTTTGGTGCTTTCAAGGACTTTAGCTCAATGGTTCTTAATTTTTTATTTGGTCAGAGATCCATTTCCATTTGAGAACCTCATAGAAATGCAGGTCTGTCTCCCTGTAGAAAAATGTATATAGTCATGTGCTGCATAACAATGTTTCGGTCAATGACGATGGTGGTCCCATAAGATTAGTACCCAATAGCCTAGGTGTGCAGTAGGCTCTAGGTTTGTGTAGGCACACTCTATGATGTTCACACAGTGACGAAATTGCCTAACGATGCATTTCTCAGAACTTATCCCTGTCATTAAGCGAGCATGACTGTACAGACATTTTGTACACAGTTTCAGGGGATTCACCGACCTCCCGAAGCCTATCCAGAAACCCGAGGGTAAGGGCAGCTGCTTCTGAATTTTATGGCATTGACTTCATACAAGATCTAGTTTCACTTTGATACTATGATTCTTTGTTTTCTTAATTTGGGAGCCAGTCTGACCCTCATCGAGGTCGCTTTCTTCTGACTGGCTAATAACAGAACAAAGAGGGAAAAGAAGGAAGGAAGGCTCTCCTGGATGAACAAGAATGGGAAGAAAAGGGATTTAAAGATCTGTGAAAATGAGGAGCATCACATTGCTGCCGTGGAATTTTACGCAGTGTGGTCTGTAGTAGGCGGTGGGAAGGGCAGAAACACTCCAGCAGTCTTTAGCAAAGTCTTCAAAGTACGGCAGTTAACACTTGGGAGTTTGTGTTTTTTTAACAAAAATTAAAAGAAACTACGCATCTTTGGGGTGGAAAATCAACAATATTTAAAAATAGCCGCTTAGTGCCTAGGCTGCACCAGACAACAGACTGGACACTGGGAACATAAGGATGAGTAAAAGAAAGCGCCCCAGACCTGGTGGAGCTGGTTCCTCAGAGGAGCCGAACAAGGAAGATCATTCTGGATGTTACGTAAAAGTGATGAAGGAAATAAACAGTGCTGAGAAAGAGAGTCATGGGAGACACTTCCTTTTGAGAGAGCGGTCAAGAAGGGCATCTCAGGAAGCAACACTTAGGCTAAGATGTGAAAGATGAGAGGGATCCAGCCAGCCATGGAAGGAAGGAAGCCAGGCGTGTTCCAGGTGGAGGGGACGTCAAGTGCAAAGGCCGGAGGGAGTGAAGAGCTGTGTGTCTGAGGAACTGAAGGTGGCTCCCACACTTGGAGGCTGGGGTGAGGGGGAGGTTAACGGGAAAGAAAGTCATCCTCTGGAGAACTCCAAATCCTTCAGTAACAAGGGATGCAGAGAGGCGTCAACAAAGAGCTTTGGGGATCCAGTCAGGGTGACCCTGCATCTCCTGCCTTCTTTCCCCGTTTCCTCAGTTCTTTTCTGGGGCTCAGGACCTACAGGAAACGTGAGAAATCCCCCTTTCCTGTCGAGGGGCTCATGCAGAATCTGCTCCACTGGTCTTGGGCCCGGTTTATTCTTCACATTTACACAGACTGTGGATCCTGCCCTCCTTTTCCAGAAAGGAGGCGATACTGTCTTCTAATCTTATTCTAAAGACACAATAAGCTGTGTTTCAGCTTCAGTGTCTTATCTTGCGGAGCTGCAGTTTCTGTTACCTTCAACTGGTTAATTCCTAGGATTGTCTGCAGCCCACACGGTGGGTACTCGCACGTGAAAGCACACACACACTCCTCCATCCTTAAACAAAAGGCTTCATTCATCAGGCAGAGCATCCAATCTCTTATCCGTGTTTACTCCCCTCCCATTCTAAATCTGAAACCCGAGGCTTGTTAACAAAACCTTGGACAGAGCAGGCTGGAGAACACGACCGCAGGTGCCAGCATCTTCCGCAGAAAACCTCGAACCCAGACTTTCCGTCCTCAATGCAGCAACATCAGAGGTGCCTTTTCTAACAGGGTGCCAGTTGACTACAAACCAGCTCCAAAATGGCAGCACTTCCAAACAAAGGACGTGTGAGGCCAAAATTATTTTTATTGATAACAATAATTCAGATTTATAGATTTCACTGCCTATAAATCTCATCTAATTCTCAGAACTGTGCTAATGTGTATTACTATCCTTACGTTACAGGAAAACAAACTGGAACACAGAGAATTTAGATGACTTGCTCATTGTCATACAACTGCTAAGCGTCAGGTTGAAGCCCATGACTTCAGATGCCAAATCCTGGATTCCATGACACCACAGTGTTTAGGGTAGTGAACACTTTCAGGTCACTATGCTAATGGACGACACTAAGACATTTAGCGGCCAGAGCCATTACCGTTATCTCAGAGTCCTTTAGCTGATTCTAACACTTTTGGGCTTGGTCTAATTTAGATACACCCTTTCACCAAATTGCATGATATAATGGATTCTTCTGTATTTCCAGTGACTGTTCTCTTTAAAATATTAGCCAGGTGTTGACTAGCATGTGCCAGGCATGGTGCTTGTGGGATACAAAAGAGAAAAGGTCTCTCTCTCCCCTCATGAAGCTTATAGTCTGGTATGTGTGGGAGTGTCAGGCAGTCAAATCGAAAATAAATATATTTAATTGAGCTGGCCATCACGGTGGCACAGCAGTTAAGTGCGCACGTTCTGCTTCGGTGGCCCGGGGTTCGCCGGTTCAGATCCCGGGTGAGGACATGGCACCGCTTGTCAAGCCATGCTGTGGTAGGCATCCCACATAAAAAGTAGAGGAAGACGGGCATGGATGTTAGCTCAGGGCCAGTCTTCCTCAGCAAAAAGAGGAGGATTGGCAGCAGATGTTAGCTCAGGGCTAATCTTCCTCAAAAAAACATTTACTCGCAAAGCAGGATACATGCCATGAAAGAAAAGAAGAGAAAGGTGTGAGCACATCTTATAGGGGAGAAGGGAAGATTACTGTCCATAAAGTCAGAAAATTCCGTGCCCAGGAATGCTGTGCTAGGCGGAAAGCTGACAATTTGGTGGAAAATTTAAAATTTGTGCCTAGATGTAGGTTTCTACATAGTAAAATCTAGATTATCCCATAAAACCCCATCCCAAGACCCTTGGCTAACAACAGCAGCCACAAAATTCCTTTGTCATTGTCCCCACAGCCGGTGAGAAGTGGCAGTGGATTAGGAATTTGGTCCGGCAGGCGTTTCAGGGAACAATTCAGAGCTGGGCTTTGCTGCGTCTTTGGTCATGTTAACAAGACTGCGTATTTACAAGTAACTACCAAGAAAACTCAAAGAGGTGAACTCACGTGGTGATTTGGTCTTTTAAAAAAATTAAAGGAAACTAAAAATAATACCACTGGCTATAAGAAGTATTTTTATAATGGTGTTGTGGATATGTAGGGAGAATTCTGAGAGTTTGAATATTTATTTTTGCAGCTGCACTGTTATCTCTATTAAGATGGATGGGTAATGAAAAAAAAGCGGCCAGAGCCGCTTTCTGGCATTTCTAATGTGGCTGCAGCTGTGAGGACATCCTTGAGTGTGTCCACTGCAGGGTGAGATAATGAGGGAGGGGGTGGGGGCGGGGATCAGAGAGGAAGCAAGCAGGTGCTTATCAGGGGCAGCCTGGAGCAGACTGAGTTAAGCCAACGGTTAGGGGTGTCTGGTCTCACTTCGCCTCAAGCAGCTGAAGTTCTCGCGCTGGCCCAGGTCACGCAGCTCTCACACTTGAAGGCGCGCTGCAGCGCGGGGGAGAGGACACTGTCTCAGATGGCTTGTCTGTTCAGGGAGCTGAATGCCACCCCAGAGGGTCTCTAAGACCCCTCCAGGCAGGAACATTTTGTAAGTCTACACCCTTACATCTCCTACTGAAATCCCTTTTCAAAGGAAAATTCCTTTGTCTTGTGATTTGACTCGTGCTCCATCTGTCCCCTGCTGGGGCCAGCCCCTGGCTTTACTGTAGACTCTCTAGGTGTCAGGTTCTGGATGAGCGCTGTAGAGACCCCCTCCACAGAACCCTGCCGACAACCCCTTGAGGTAGCGGTCTCGTAAGAAAACCTGTTCTGTACCCTAGCTTTGGGATTTCATTATTCCCCTTCTGAGTTTACAGTCACTATAAAATAGGTTCACAAAATCTTCCACAATCTCTAAACCATAATCTTGTCTAAGTCAAAAGGAAAAAAAAAAGTTAGTTTGGCCAAGAGCCTGACTCATTCTAGGTATTTGCCTAGTGGGGAGGCTCGCTGAAAAGTCACAGACTGGTTAAGAATTAAACTCCTTCCACCTGACCATTAGTCTCCAAGAGAAAACCGTTCTGAATGGGGGAAGAGAACTAAAGCATAATGAGTGGCAGAGTAAGTGCTTACAAATTTCGCTGCGGGTACTGAAGGCCAACTGTGTGTGGGGACGTACCCCGCCGATATCAAAACTCACAATACTCCAGGAAAATAGATTATATTTATCCCCAACTCGCAGATGATCTGCAATTCCAAGAGGTTAGGTGAGCTGCTCAAGGTCACAGAGCTCACAAGCGCTAAAGAACCAGTCCGCCCGAGTCACAAGTCAGTGTCCTTCTTGGGATTTTTTTAAGCTCTCACTTTTATTGAGTTCTTATCATGGTGGTTACTGTGCTCGATTCTCTGGTCTTAGTTAATCCTTCTGACATTTCCTGTGTAGTAGGTATTACCGTCCGCTGTGACGTAGGTGTTACCATCCCCAATATACCTGAGGATATTAAGAAGCAGTGGGTTAAGTAACTTGCCCAAGGCCACGCTGCTGGTAAGACCCCACTAAGCAGGGCCCTTGATGGAAGCCTCCTTCACCACCTCTGAATTCTTCCTTCAGCCTGGTACTTGGCACAGGGGGCACGATTTTCTTGACCTCACCAATAGGCACTTCACCAGTCGAGCATTAGCAGTGCATTGACAACCACCTTTACCCACAGGGCCTTTTTTCTTCCCTTCCTCCAGTGAGTGACTCCATGGTAGGTAATGTCAAGGCAGTGCCAGTTCCATACTTTCATTTAACTTCACAAAGAAAGATAAGAACTCTCATTCATTTCAGAGCGCAATGCAAACTGACACTAAATGTGCAGGCTCAGCTGCAGGCAGCTAGCTGGACCTACACAGCAACTCCATTCTTCAGCCAACCTTCTCCCAAACGTGGTACGCGGAACAATGGAGTATGGAGACGAAAAGTGTGTGAATGGTTCAGGGCAGCCCCATCCCCAGTAGCCCGAACAGACTGGAGACTATGTTCTTCTACAGAGCCTCAAGAGCGTCATCTGTACACACAAATGCCAGAATTAGAAGGAAAATATAGAACACGGGCTTTCTTGGCAGCCCACGCTACTGTGCATACATTTAGCTCCAAGAATGGTCTTTGCATTGTCGTTTATAAGAACAGAAGGAGTGGAACACCCTGAACATCCATCTGTAGGGCAAGAGTTAACCAAACCGTAGCTCATCCACAGAACAGAAAACTGTGTGGCCATTAAAAAGGATGTTGATGTGGGGCTGGCCCCGTGGCCGAGTGGTTAAGTTCGCGCGCTCCACTGCAGGAGGCCCAGTGTTTCGTTGGTTCGAATCCTGGGCGCGGACATGCCACTGCTCATCAAACCACGCTGAGGCGGCGTCCCAAATGCCACAACTAGAAGGACCCACAACGAAGAATATACAACTATGTACTGGGGGGCTTTGGGGAGAAAAAGGAAAAAAAAATAAAATCTTTAAAAAAAAAAAAAAAAGGATGTTGATGCATCTTGATATAAAACGATGTCCATGCTGTAGTGTCACATTACAAAAGTAGATTACAAAACACTTCTCATCTTTTAGAGGCTGAATAGTGTAGCAGTTAAAATTAAGAACTACAGAGTCACGCTTTCTGGCTCTGCCACTTCTAATTGCCTGACTTTGGACATGTTGCTTAAGCAATGCACACCTCAGTCTTATGATCTGGATAATGGGTCCTTACTCCTGGAGTTACTGTAAAAATTTAATGAATCAATACATGTAAAGAGCTTAGAACAGTGCCTGGCTCATAGCAAGTGCTCAAGAACTCGTTGATCTTTCTAAAAACACAACGTATAAGTGCTCACATGAATAGGGAAAAGTCTGGAAGGCCCCATGGTGCTAACAGTGGATCTTGCTGGGTATCACGATATTACAACCTTTTACTTTTTCCCCTGCTGTGTGCTTATCTGTATTTTCTATTTTTCCATAATAAAACATATGTTGGTTTTTTTCTTTAATAAGGAGGAAAATCACATTTAATTTCTTTAAATCCTAAGCTTTAATGAGAAACAGAAACCTCACCAAAACTTGTTTTTTAAAAACCTGTGAGTCAGGCCAGGTAATTACAAAACCCAGAGTCTGGAGAAACTGCATGGTGTTTCCGGGTCTTTTCTAGTTCGGTACCCTAACAGCAAGAAAGCATTTGCAGCCTAGCACCGTGGTCCTGAAGATGCCCTGGCAGGGCTGGGGAGAGGAGGAGAGCAGACAGACAGGAAAGCCTCATTTTATTTGTAGCAATCCACTTAGTTTAAAATGTCAGGAAGTTTACCGGATTAAGGGTATTACGGTCGCTATTCATAAAGGTGTTTTGTTAGAACCTCCAAATAGCAATCTGGTGAAATAAGCCTTGCACAGCCTTAAATGAAAGCCTGTTACAGTACTCAAAGTTTCCTAAAGAAGGAAAAAGACCCCCAGGTATTAATTTACCTAAAGAGCAGCTGCCTGGAAGACACTGTAACGTATCCTATGCAGCCAACGCCGTGCAATAGGTTCCTAGTCACAGAACTAGGAGGTTTGGGCCCAGATCCCCCAGTGCTAGAACTGCAATTAACAGTAATGAGAGGCATGCCTGCATTCTGATAAGAGCCGCAGCTGTCCGCATATTATAGACTTGGGTCCCTTTCTACAGAATCCAAGGATATTTAAAGCTGCTGGAATCCAAGAGGCACAATGTGTGTTTGGATTTCATAATTCACAAATTAAAAAAAAAAAAAAGAGCCTGATACACTTATCTCACTAATGCATCTGGGAAGGGAAGGCTGCAGCAGACTCTGGGGAGAAAAGAAGGAGGCTCCCTGTCACTGAGCCCCATCGGCTCGGCAGGCCCCGCGCTGCCCCCCCCCCCCCCCCCCCCCCCCGTCAGTCTCATGCAGGGCAGACAGGCTTGTAAATGAGGCTCTAAATGAAATGTCAGAGACACAAACTCCATTTTTTCCCACTGCTTCTTCTGAGATCAGAGAAGGTGTCTCAAGAGAGAAGACTTTTTTTGCAATTAGGAGAAGATGGGGTCAAGGTGAGAAGTCTTAGAGTGGAAAAGGGGTGGGGTCTGGAGAAAGGCAGACTTGGCAGTAAATTCTGGCTCCTCGAACAAGCTGAGCTGCAAGAACTGGGGCTGGTTGCCCATGTGAGCAGTTTCCTCATTCAGCCTGGATAACGAGGATACGATGGATAGGACAGGTCCTTGCCCTCAAGACGCTTAGAGTATAGATGAGGTGACAGGCGAGTAGCAGACATTTATAATATGATGTGTTTGGTGCTACAAGAAGGAAAAGTTCAGGATACTATGGAAGCAAATAGGAGGATCACCCAATCTGGTCTTGGGGGTTGGGGTGGTTAGGGAAGCTTCTTGGAGGAGGTGACATTTACTGTGAGCTCTGAAGGATAAGAGCCGAGCTGTGGGTGGGATGGGGTAAGGGGGGAGCGAGCATTGTAGGTACAGGTAGAGGGAACAGCTCCTGCAAAGGCTATGAAGCAAGTGAGAGGACAGTTTTCAGGGAATGGCAAGTAGTTCAGTGTGGTTATAGAGAGAGGAAGAAAATAATGGGGGTCAGAAATAACGGGGGTCAGGTCTCATAGTAAGCCCATCAAGAGAGTTTGAACTTTATCCTGAGGGGCATTGGGGAGCTCAGACACATTCACTGCTTCTGGAGGAGCCGTGGGAAGCTGGGATACGGACATACCAAAGGAAAATTACCCAGCTCTGTTTCCTAGTTCAGAAATCCTCTCTCCATTGCTTGCATTTTATCTAATTTCTTTGACAAACTCGGCATTTTTTAAATGACTATGTCCACCCCATGTGAAGCTCCGAGTCACACCACCTCCTCCAGCTCATCTGTCACAGGTTCCAGAGTCTCGGTTCAGATACCACTGAGTTCAACAAGCACCCACCTCCATGCAAATCATTTTTAATAATCAAATCCCAAATCTTATACAGAGTTGGCCATCTGGTAAACCGAGGTGACCCTAGAAGTTCAGATCTGGAAAGAAACTTAGAGGCCATTTGGCTCAGTTCCCTCTTTTTATGGGTAAGCTCAGGTGGAGAGGCAGAACCCTGCAGGAGGTCACAGAGTTGAGTGGCAGATCCAAGGTGAGACCTCAGACCTCCAAACCCCACCCCATGCTTTTGCTTTACCCCCACCTTTCTCCATTACAGAACAGGGGCCCCGAATTCCCAGCCCAAAGTCAGGGAGGCCTCACAGCCAAGTGTGCAGCCATGTGGGGACAAGAAGCCTCATTTGTCAGTAAACACGCCAGGAAGGAACGGAAGACATAGCTGGACGGGATGGAAGTGAAGAGCAGGAAAGCCTGTTAGAGTGATTCCATCCATTTAAAACAGCAGTGACATCACAGCAGCCAAGGAGAAAATCAACTCTATTTATGCAAAGCACTCAAGGTAACGAGGAGTGCTTCCAGCATTATCCATTTCAAAACATTTATCAGATGCCAGCGAAATTAAGCATGTGCAGGTACACGTACCGCTCTGTGCAAACGGTTTCTCTAGCAAAATAACCAGGGGAAAAAAAAAAGATCTAAGGAACTTCAATTTTCAACTGCCAAGTGGATCAAAGACACAAGTAGCCGAAAAAGAAATCCACAAGGCTAAATTCAGTCATCCCCCACATTGGGTAACTTCTTTCCCAGAGCATGGACATAGCCGTGGTGTGAATAGTCTTCATTTGAGCCTCTGTCTTTGTTAAAGCAGAGGCCAAAGGGTCAGGGTGAAGGCGCCAACTGCAGGTGTGCTCTTGCTTGTGTCCCTGAAACCTCAGTTGGCTGTCAGGGGGCAGGGAAAGCTCTGGAAGTTTAGGGGCCTCAAGAAGTAGCTGAGAAGAGGACAAAAAAGATGAGAGAGAAAAGACGCAGATATAGATGAAGACGGACACATACATTCTAGTGAAAAAGAAAATTCACTAGGAAAGAACATTAAAAAGGCCAATACAAATTTAAATAAGGAGGCCAAGTGATGGGAAAGCAGAGCGAGTTTCCTGAGCCTAAAACACACAGGCTGAGGGTTCTAAACATTCGGGCTCCGCTCCCCTGCCCCCATAAGACAGGGCTCCGCACTGACCCATCTCACAAGACTTGCACAAAGCGGGGAGCATAAGGATGCTCTTCTCCCATTTTGTGGACAGAAAGTATTTTGTCCATAAGACAAAGGACCCAAAGTGTGGGGCTGGGTGTAGCAGGCAGTAGGCAGCCATTCTGACGCTGGCTGATCTCGGGACACAGCCACAGAAGAGGCCCAAGCAAGGCGGCAGTTCTGTCTCCTGGTTCCCACAACTCTGTGCTGCTGTGGCAGCTGCTGATGGACAGGCTCACACTCCAGGCTCCATGGAGATAAATGACCTACCTTTCAAAGGGGACTGATTTCTTCAAGGACTGGCTTTTGTCCTCCGGCCAACCTGTCAAACCTATCTTTTCCTGGTGACCATGAATATGCTCTGCTGGTTAAATTTAGACGTTGAGAGCCTTTTCTAACCTGTCATTTCACTCCAGTGAAGGGCAGATCAGTTTCTTCAGTGAAAATAATACTGCCAAGCCAGTCAATGTGGAGCGATGAGGCTGGGCCCCGGGGTGCTCACGGGTTCTCTCATCCTTGTGCTACTCCAGGAAGAACTCTTTTCACACAGCCTGGGCTTATGGGCAGCAAGTCTCATTTTAATTAAAGACTCCTAGGAAAGGACATGCCACTATTTTACTTAATGACCTCATTCTTCTGCTTCAGAAAGCTCACTCCTACAAAGTCCTTGTGAGGCTTTCTGGGGGACTAGAGGCAAATGATCTTTGGAGACCAGCTCCAACTATGTGCAAATTATTTAACCTCTTCATCCCTCAGTCCTCTCCTCTGTAGAATGAGGACACCTCACTGGGCTGTCAGGAGGACTAAAGGAGGAAATGCTGGTAAAGGGCTTGGCTCATAGTAAGTACCACATAAACGTTAGTGGCTGCCACGACTACTATTATTACTGTTGCTGCTACGATGGTTATTACTCAAGCTTCTCCAGCTGTCCGACCTCAGCCAAGTTCACTTCTCTGAGCCCCCTTCTAGTTTCCTGATGTGAGAAATAAAGGCCGCACCAACAGTGCAGGAAGGAGTCGGGATGAAATGGGGATGAAATAAGCTGAAATCCTTGCTGCATTGAGCCCACGGCTGGGCACACGGCAAGATCTCAGAAATGTCAGTTTCCTTTCTCTGCCTTCTTCTCCTTACTGAAAACCCCTCCTTCCAGATGGGAACCACTTCCCCCTGTTGTCTTTAAAAAATGATAAAAATAAGCAGAACCACTTGGGATTGAAATCATTCACAGACATTTATTGAGCATCTAGTATGTGACAGCTGCTTCCTGGGCCCTGGCTATGAAGGTGTTAAGACAGACAGAGAGGGTTTCTATGGTCAGAAAGTTCGTGGTCTAGTGGGAATGACTGGGAGACACTCTGTTTCCACCCTGCCTTGGAGCCGAATCTTCCTTCGGCACAACAGCCATCATTTATTGGCAATATCGCAGGGGGGCCTCCAACGCCACCAAGAAGGGCCTCTCATTCTCTGCATTCACTTACTCGAAGTCACTTGGTTAGTAAGTGGCTGAGCTGCGATTTGGCCACCCTAGCCACATTATCTGGGTAAGAGGCTATTCCAGAGCCTCTGCTGTTAACCGTGTTATATTGCCTCAGGTTTAAGGTCTTGCAACAAAAAAAGCATGAGAATAAAAGAAAGGCAGATGAGAAACCCCCACTCCCCAAAGCCCACGTGCTGGCGTCTGGAACAAGAGCTGCGGCCAGTGCAGGCCAGGACGGGGGGCTAATGCTCGTAACTTGAAAAGTAACCCAGCCGACTGAGAGGCTATCTTCTTTCAGCACCACCGCTAAGTTACACTCAGGCACTGGCAGCGAGAGGGAATTTACGAGACTAGCAAGGATGTGGCTCTCATGGAAGAAGGTTCTGAGAGAATTAACTGTAACCTGATCAGAACACCAACACCGCCCAGCCTTTGGGCCCATTGCTTTATGCTCCATTCGCACGGGTGGTCATTTCCCCAGTGGCGGCAAGGCGGGCCGGGCTCTCTGGCCACAGCCGTGCGTTTGCAGTGCTGCCAGGCTCCTAGGGGAGCGGCGAGCTCCATGGGAGAGGAGAGAGCAGGGCTTTACATGCCCATCCCACAGTAGGGAGACCGAAGCACAAAGAAGGGGTGGATTACACTAGAAACATGGATTCTGGAACTCAAGGTTCCTCTTAAGAACATTTTAGCCTGGCAGCCTCACCCTTTGACACACAGAGGGACAAATTAAGCCTTTTGAGGTGCTATGGAGGAGAAAGCAGGGACAACTGCTGCTGGGAACCCCAGGTGAGCCTCTGGATGGCCTCAATGTGTCTCTACCCCTGGGGTTCAAAGAGCCCTGGTGCTTGAGGACCACTTTTCAGGGGCCCCAGGGGGTCACCAGCAAGCAAGGTTGGAGGCTCCCTCAGACTGGATGGAATTCTAGATGTTTTCTTCTCAAATTTCCTGATTCCACATAAGCCTTCCATGCTCTCTAGTAGCCACTAGATATTATTATTATTAACAATATGACAAAAGCAGAAGCTAGAAATCCAAATCCAATTAATGGAATGGTTGTTTTTCTCACTGAAGAATGGGAGCAGTGGATCCTAATTCAAGATGGCTGGTGACAAGCGAGGGCTGTGTTCTCATTCCTGGCTCCCAGAGGCTCATGAGGGTCTGTTTCCTGCCCACAGCCCTGGTCTGGCCCTTCCACACCACTAGGAAGAGTATGTGCAGCAGGTGCATGCGAACCCCTCACCCTTCCCAGCAATGCGGCGACAGGCAGAAGCAGCTGCCATTCTTTCCCACGTTAGACTCAAGTGGAGCCACCTTAGAGATGGTGGAAGAAGGTACAGATGGAATAGGAGAGGCAAGGTCTCACACCTGGCCCTGTGAGTCACTTGACCCCTGGGAGTGGCTGGGGGCAGAGTGTAGTCATTTGACATAACAGAAAGGGCTTGTGTTGGAGGGTCAGACAACCGGGGTTCTAGCCCTGCTTGCTGTGTGACTCCAGACAAATGACCTAGCCTCTCCCAGTCAGTTGCATCCTCTAACTGGAGGGTGGCAGTGGTAGTTTTCCCCTGCTAGGTGGGTATGCAGGTGAAATGGAACATCAGTACAGACCTCATTTGAATCCAGCCCCATGAGTTACTAGCTCTATCTCCCCATCCGCAATGTCGAACTCACCAGGTTGAGCAGCACAGTAACACGCAGCATATTTAGAGCACCGAGCACAGGGGAGGGGAGGAGAGGGCGGGACTTATTATTTTCCACTCTGGGTGACCTCAGAGCCCTACCTCTCCCCTCCCTGACCTCCCTCCTGGTTGCAGTAAAGGTCTGGGTCTGTTCTCTGGTCCTCTGCTGGACGGCTCGTTGCTAAGGACAGAAAGCATTTCTCCAAGCCTTGCTTGCTTCCAGTTGGTGGGACAGCTGCCACCCCCTCTGGTTTACAGCCTGTTTATGGCAGACACCCTGGTAGCTGGGTGTTTGTGTAGTGTTTAATCACTAGGAGGTGGCCAATTCTAATATTGTGAGCCCCGAGGCATCTACAAATAAGTGAGCTATTTGCCTCAGTCGATTCATGTCTGTTTTCAGAAGGCTTCTCTCCAAGGACACAGGGATGACCCGACACTGCCGGGAGCTGGGGGAGGTGGCTTCAGAAGGGCACAGTGGGACATGGCTGCTGGAGGTAGGGCATTAAGTATCAGAGAGAAGCACCTGCCAGCCTGGAACACCCACCATCCGTCCTCAGAGACGAGACTTCTTTCCCAGAGAACGAAATGCCCAGGCTTTCTTCCTTCCCTCCATCCCATTTTCCTCCCTGCGAAACCTGGACCGCTCTTTCCTCTCCTCACTCTTCTAAATCTCCCTTGTTTTCCGAGGTCCACTTGAAAGGTCCCTCCTCCAGGCAGACTTCCCTTTTGGTTCTATGCTATAGCACTCTCGTTTTGACCTCTGAACCGGAAGGCATCGACATTCCCCTGCCTGCACTGCCCTTTGCCTCAGCTGCTTACGACCCAGTCTCTGAGATGATGGAGAGGGCTTCAGTGTCTTTGAGGAAGGCTCCACTCCAGATCCCTTGTCCCCACAGCGCTAACACAGCCACCCCCTTGTCCTCTCAGTCAGGCTTGTGTCTGATCTTCATTGAAGACCTACTCTGTGCCACCCACCCTGCTAAGGGCTGAATAGTACTGAGAGTGAGAAAAAGAACTGTGACCACAGCGAAACAGCCAAGACCTCCTGCTGGGGAGACATGTCTCATCAGCAAAAATGGGAGTCCAGTCAACAAGAGTGGACTGGGCACCTACTGTGTGCCTGACACTGTATTATAGGTCCTGGAAACCTGATGACAGATAAGATAATCCCTGTCTTCGAGCCTGGTAGAGGGAAAGTAGAAAAAAAAGTCAAGATTTTGTTAAAGTTACAGGGAACTCCAAGGAAGGAAGCTTATTAAGTCTGAGACGCTCTCAAGGAGACGTGGGAGCTGAATGCTGAAAGAGGTATGTGTTAGCCTGGCAAAGAGAAGTCAGGAGAGGGCATTCCAGGGGCAGAGGCACAGAGATTTGGAACACCGTGGCGTGTGCTGAAGACAGTGAAGAGTTTAGTGGGGCAGGTAGTGCAGTGGGAGCTGAGGCCGGCGCGGCAGCAGGTGCGAGGCTGGGTGGGCCACTTTAGAGGTCTCCACTTTTATCCGGTCTGTAATGTGGGGCCACAGGCGAGTGATGCACACGGTCAGATCTGTATCTGGGGAAGGTCACGGTGGCTGTGCTGGGGATGAGGTATGCGGTAACGGGACATGGTGGCGAGAGCAGAGGGACTGTGCCAGGACTGCAGCACATGAGAACACGCCATGAAGTAGCTGAATGAGGGATGGAAAGAGTCCCAGCTCTCCCGCTCCAAAGGAGCTCAAATCTGAAATCTGGGAGCTAACCCCGGTGGCACCAGAGTGGCTGGGTCATTAGCATGACAAGTGCCGCTTGTGGACAGAGGGACTCCCCTACAGACTTCCTGCAGGAACGCTCAAGGCCAGGGCCTGAATTAGCTTCAGCAGCTGGCTGGCTCTGCTCTCTACGCCTTTATTCCAGATCGTTAAGAGCACAGCCCTCTGGGAGGCTTTTCTTTAAACTGAGAAGCAAGGACGTTTAATTGCCTCAGCTAGACACCCTGCCTTACCCACCTCCACGCCCCCTGCCCAGTCAGCAGCCCAGGCCCTCCCACGGCAGCTTCATCCCACAGCTTGTGTCTTGAAACATAATCAGTGTGTGTTCTGTGGTCCTCCTCAAATTATGGCTCTGATCTTTACTTCCAAAAGCAGAGCTGGAATTATAGCTTGGCTCAGAGAGAAGTTCAAATCCACAGGGTCATAAACCCTTTCAAGTTCTGTTTCAAGACCTTTGCTGGGGATTTTAACAGGTTTGCACCTCTGACGTTGTTATACGGTGGTTAGTCTGCTGGTTCCAAAGAGCGGGACCTCCTGCCAGGACGTGAAGTGTGTGGATGGCTCTGGCTTTTGCCTGGGGGGCAAGAGCTGAGGGAGACACCACCCCCACCCCCCTCACCACCACCCAGAGCAGAATCACAAAGACGAGGGTATGCTGTGGCATGGAGGCGATGCAGGCCAGTGGCCACAGCGCTGGACAGGGAGCTGGAAGGACACATCCTTACACCCTGGTTCCCCAATTTAGGCACCTGAACCTTTCTGTGCCTCGTTTTCCTCCTCTGTGCAATGGCATTCTAGTCCTTTACTCAATAACTCGCTGCCATCGACTGAGGGCATTCAGTCGATGAACTGGGCCTGGGCCCTGGGCTAACGCTGTCCCTCACTCCTCCCACTTACTCTCCATGGCAGCTCTATGAAGTGGGCTCATTACTTTTAATTTACAGATGAGGATACAGGGCTCAGGATGGTTAAGTTAACTGACCTCTGTCACGTAGCTGGGAAGCGGCAAAGCTGGAGTCTGAACCTGTCAGGGTGTCATAGGTTTGAAATCATTTTTCCAAAAAAGGTAGTGGGCTGGGTCAAACCATTCAGTCTCCCGCATGAGAAGCTCCTGGACACCCACAAACCCACTTTTTGAAGGCAGACTGGGGACACAGTTAACTTATTTTGAGGATTAGATGAGGACTGAGTGGGATGGTTCACCATAAACCACAGCACCAGGGCTGATTTGTGTCAGCCAGGGTTGATTTCTGCTTGCGGCTGCTGATGCCCTATTCTGATTGGTCAATGCCCTGTTCTGATTGGTCAGTGCCCTGTTCTGATTGGTTAATGCCCTGTTCTGGTTGGTCAGTGCCCTGTTCTGATTGGTTAATGCCCTGTTCTGATTGGTTGGTGCCCTGTTCTGGTTGGTTAATGCCCTGTTCTGGTTGGTCGGCGCCCTGTTCTGGTTGGTTGGCGCCCTGTTCTGATTGGTTAATGCCCTGTTCTGATTGGTTGGTGCCCTGTTCTGATTAGTCAGTGCCCTGTTCTGGTTGGTTGGTGCACACATCACATCTGTTTTAAATATTTTGTACATTAGGTGAGAGAGAGAGAAGCAAAGAGATTTGAGAGATCATTTGGAGGGACTATGCCCAAGACTTGCCAATAGACTGGATGGAAAAGGGAGAGGGAACCTAAATATTCAGTAGATCTTATTCATCATTCTTAGGATAACATTCATTCATTAATCAAATGTATAATAAAAATCTATTGCTCTATATACCAGGCTCTGTGCAAAGCCTGGGAGCCCAGAAGAGCAGGATATTGTTCTGGTTCCTCCCTCTTAGTCTCACTGGGGAGACCACACCTAGGAGAGGATGATTCCAAAGGCACATTAAGTGCTACCAGAGGGCAAAGCACAGGTTACCAGGAGACCTGGGGTGGATGAGGTCCCCACAGGATCCTCTCTGGGGTTAGGGGAGAAGAGGAGAGGGCAGGATGGCTTCTCAGGGAAGGAGGGCTGGAGCCAGTCCTGGAGCATGAGTAGGGGTTACTTAGGTAAGGGAGGCCAGGAGGTTATTCCTGATTAATCCGAGATAGCTGGGTCCATGGACTCACCATCACTGGCACACCCTCTCCTTCTAGAGACAGGCAGTATGACAGCCTGGAGAGAATACTGGCTTTGGAGTCAGACAGACCTGGGTTGGAATTCGAGCTCTGCCACTCACTGACTATGTGGCCCTGGGCAAGTCACCTAGATTCACTGACCCAGGACTCCTCATCTGGGAATCGGGAATAACTCCTGTCTTCCTGGGGCCGTGGGGAGGTTAAAGTGAATATGCAAAGCATCTAGGAGAATACTTGGAACACAGCAGATGCTCAAGAAATGAGAGTTGTTGCTGACAATGAGACTCAGAGACTAGGACCACAGATTGCAAACCGCCGAGAGTCCTGTGGAGGAGTCTAGGCAACCTCTCCAGGGACCTCCATCTCTGGTGTAGTCAGAGTTGTCCTGAGCTGTTCCCACACTGGCAATGGACAAATGGACCCCTTCTCCCAACGAGAACTCCTACAGCACAAGGCAGAGGGTACCTGGAGATCTGCCCTCATCTTCCCATGGTACGCAGCCAGTGAAGCCAGCTTCTGGCTGACTGTAGGGCACCCAAAGTGGCTCCTGCACTCGCCTTCTAGGAGGATTTTTTTTTAAGCTTCATTTTGCCACTGGAAACTAGGGTTGTGAGCTCCTCTCTCCAAATCTCAGGGTATGCTAAAGGGCAGGGCGGCGATAGAAATCCTTGAGTGGGGGGTTTGAGCCCACTGAGCCATGCAACTACTTCATTTCCCTCAGTCCCTATTTAATCTCCTCCCCACTATCTCGCAACATCCCTCAAAATGTCAGAGTCTCTCTTCAGATCTCATTTCAGGCAATTTTACAGTCCTGAGCACCAGGAATTAATGAGGGAGATAAATCAAAGCACACAGCGGACAAGGGAAAACAAGGGGGCTGCAGCCGGAGCAGACAAAGCCAGCCTCCTCTTCCTGTAGTACTGAGACACGGAAAAGCCACAGGGGTCTGGAGCAAGGGCCACTCGCCGGAGAAGACAGACCCTGGTGGAGGCAGAGCCTGAAGGCCACCGGTGTGATCAAGATGACAAAGGCCACTCTGAAGCCTTTGTTGGAGATTCTGGTACTGACGTAGTTAAATGTTCTTAAGACGAAGCTATTACACCCACAGCTTCGAGGATCCCTAAAGTCCTCCTAAGTAAGAGATGGAGTTCCGTTAGCAACAGAGAGCCTGGTCTGAGCCGAGGCTGCGCTCCTGGGCTTTCCTTTTGCTAAGCTTTCCAGAGGGGGAAAATGAGACCCAGGAAGGGGACTGCCCTCAAGATCAGTGGCCCAGATGCTGTCACCTTGGCCAGCACCTCAGGTGGTGCACGGCTCTAAGGAGATGCTCACCGATTACTCACATAGCTCCAAGTGAGGTTCACCTTCAGCAGAGACGGCAACCAAGGCTTTGAACAAAGAGGGAGGCAAGCACAATAATCGAAAGCAAAGGTTTTGTGCCCAGAGACATGTGAATTCAAATTCTATCGTTGCCCCTTACAGCACTTTGGCTTTGGGGAAGGAATGTCACCGTTTGGAGCCTGTTCTCTTATCTGGACAAGTCATGGTCTCCTTGTATAAACCCACTCCAAGTGCTGTTTTGCCCTCCAGGACTCGGGTGCACCATGCAAAGCCTGCCAACTGCATGAAAACCCACAGCACACAAGTCCCTCCAAGCCCCCCAACTTGGCCCGTTCCCGAGGCTGACCCCCACCTCCGCACAGGCAGCGCCCACTGTTAGTGCTGATTTAGGCAATAACGCACATCCAAGTCTGATTAAACCCCGAGTCAAAACCCCCACCAAAATAAATACAATTCACTGCTTATGAGTCACTTGGAATTTTATCTGGATGAAAATAAGACTACAATCCCATGAGCTTCAACTCCTAAAATAATTCTGGTGAAGCTCCAAGTTTGAGCAAAACCCATTGCAATACAGGATAGATCTTCCCCAAAGTATCAGAAAGGTACAGGGCCCACTGCTCTCGATCGCAGCTCTGTCTGCCCTGCTTCCCTTTCGGAGGATTGCATTCTGGTCTCCCAGCCCTGGGCATTATCCCGTCTCTGCCCTCAGCAACAACAGCAGGCCTCGCTCTGCAGCACAGGGAGGGCAGACCTCAAGGCTCGCTCTCCTCTGGAAGAGGTCTGCCGCGTGCAGAAGATGGGGCCCCTCGGCCCGCTGCATCTGTGCACACCAGGGGCCTTGCGCGAGAATCGCACTCCTGAGACACCATCACACGACGACATTCGTCATCACCACTATGAGACGGAAAGTTCATGGGCCCCTGCGCTGCACGGATGAGCTACACTCCTGAGTCATTCTGTTAGCTCTGCCCTTCAAGTGACAAACAAGAACACTGACTCACAGGAGCTGCAGGACCTCAAACATCAGCAGGTCTGACCACACACATGAAGAAGCGGGAGGTGTGGGGGGCAGCATCTTGCCCAAGGTGTTCAACAGTGGCAGAACGTGGTGCAGGCCCGGGTTTCCTGGCTCCTAGTGCACGCCTCCCCCGACTGCATAGACCGCATGCATAATCATCGCCAAAGAGAGAACGCATGTTTTCATCAGAGTTACTCAGAGTTCGTGCTTTCCAAACTCACACTGAGATGACCCTGCCCTCTGAAGCCTGGAGGACGGAGTGGTCATCGCGCCACCAACGATCACCCTGGGCTTCAACTTCCTCACTGGCAGAGTGAGAGGGCTGCAACTGGTGGTTCTGAAGGTCTCCTTCAGCCGGCCTTGCACTGTAAGCTTCTGTTCGACCTGAACTGGCTTAGGAGAGGCAGCGATGGGCAACACATTTACACGCCAGGTAACTGAAGAAAACTCCAGGCTGGCACAGCTGTCCAGCGTGACCAAGCTAAAGGTTACACTGTAACCAGGGACACTTCCACAGGCCAGTGTAAGGGTGGCCTTATACACCGGGCTTATTTCAATCACATCTTACATTTCAGTGACAGAAATCACGGCTAGGCTGCTCTTCAAAGTGACAAAAGATATTAAAGGAAGCAAAAAGAAAATCCCAAACAGAAGATGAGATAAGCGGGCCCATTTTGACACTTGGGTAATGTTTCTAAAGGGTTTTTCAAATCGTCCCCGACAGGAAAAGAAACCTCCTGCACTTTATTACAAGGACTGCAAGTTCCCAATATGGGATGACATGCCGCCCACAAGGGTATTCCCGGCCCTTCCTCCTTCCACAGCAAGCGGTGACAGGCTCTACAGCACGGCTTATTTAGGCTCTCTCCCCTGTGTCTAATTGCAAGCTTCTTGGGAGCAGGGACTATGTCCTACTCATCTTTGGATCCCCGGGACCTGGCACATAGTAGGCACTCAGGCAACATTAAACAAACATCAGCATCTTCTGTAAGCTGTCACATATCAAAACACAGTCCAAATACTTTGCAGAACTACAACTGACCCATAGCACTGGTTAAAATTCCTTAACCAATTCAGTCTTCGAGTTCCTCATCCACTCACTCACTTTCTCCCACCCGGACGAAATGCTAGAGGCCGTCGGTCAGACTGGGTGGCACACTGCCCGGCATCTGATAGCTATGTAGTAAATATGTCATGAACTGCATGATACAGAGTTGGTTAAACAATGGGGAGGGGGTGGCATTAAGCTCAGGCTGTGACTTGGATGTAATAAAACAATGAGAGTCACCAGTGCAGTTCGCCATCTATTTTCTGTTCTCTCGGGCACGTGGTAGAATTGTACTTCTCTTCTCCTTTGAATTAAGTGCAGCCATGTGACCTGCTTTGGCCAATGATGAGTGGAAGTTACATGGGCCACTTCCGAGCTGAAGCTTTAAGAGACAGTGTGTGGCTCACCATGCTCTTTCTCTTTGTCATGGGGATTGTCAATGCTTTTAACTGTAGTCCCTCTAGCACGCTGGGTCCTAAAGTGACAGGGATGGACAACATGCCTCCCACTGAGCTGCAATGGCCAGAGTGAGGGCAGGGTTTTTGGAGTTGTTTGTTACACAGCACAAACTATCCTCTCCTGGCCAATGCAAAGACTTGCCCAGGTACCTGGATTAAAGCACATGATGGTGTTTATTGCCTGTCGCAGGGCGCAGGTGTAGTCAGATTCTGAGCTGGGGTTGGGCCTATGCTTTGGGTTGCTGGGGGAGTAAGCTCAGAATAAGGTGCCCCTTTGCCTTTTCTCTTTGGCCTCTCATTCTTGCTTTCATGTTGCTAAACGTCTTCTCATCCATACTTTGAACCACCATCAAGTCTACAAATTACCTTTAAACAACTACTGAAAACGAACCACTTTTGGAAAATGTACTTTGGGGGAGATTGTGCTCCTTGCTCCCCAACACACACACACACACACACACACACACACTATAACCTGGAACAAAGTTATGAAGTTAGGTGACATCAGGGAGTGGGAGAGTCTCATGGGGCCACTTATTGCCTTTTTCTCTTTTTTTTAAGTGAAAACACCGCCTGCACGAGAAGTGATACTCCGCAGACTATTCTTTCTCTTCTCTTTACTGCCTCTGGGAGAATTCCTTTGTGGCTTAAGGTGCAGATGGCTTGCTTCCTGTCAGCACCCCCCTGCTCAGCACAGGTGGCCCCTGCCCACCAATGCATTCCACAAGCAGCAGCTCTTACTTAAAAAGGAAGCCAGTGGTACCAGCAGAAAAGAGGCCCCTGGGAAAGGCCAATGCAATAATTATTACCCTGTTACCACGGAAATAGAGATTTGCCTCCAAGGCTCCTTTTAAGAGCTTGAAAATGAAAGAGACTTTCCCTCTCTCCTCCTTTGTTTCCCTCCCTATATGCAAGCAGGAGAAGAAAGTGGAAAGGGTGCAAAGGAAACGAGAGATCACCGTTGTTGGGTACCGAGCTAGAGGCATCGTCTTGTCCAAGAAAGTGAGTACAACCTTGAAGGCAGGACTGAGAAAACGCTCAGGGGCACCAGTGGGTATAATAGGCAGTTGTAAGGTAGTCAGGAGAGGCAAGAAGGAGAGAGAGAGACATCGACTGACTGACCCACACAAGGAAAGATGAAGACAAAAGCACAGGGGAGAAGTCAGGAAGGGAGGGGAAAGCAAGGCAAAGTGCATTTTCACTTAGGCCAGTAGAGAGCTCAATGCTGAATTACTGCTCAAACATGCAACCATGTAGGACCTTATGGTTAGTGCATGTGTATTCTCAATCTTCCCCATTTTCTACATGTCATATTCTAACTTACATTTCCCCCCTGTCCTAATGCTTCATTCCTTTAATCCACAATTGTTCTTTTATTATATGTAGTTATTCTAAGCCATTATAAAAAGAAGAGGGCTTAATTACCAATTAGTTAATTAAATATAAAGAAAAGGGAGCTGCAGAGGGGTGGAGCCCAGATTGCCCTGCACAGCTCGCAGGACCGCGGAATAACCCGAGTGTTCCTCCTTGTTTGGTTTTTACAAACCCCTTTCCCCCCCTGCACCTCGTGTGTGCCTCACAGTGGTCCCGAAAGATGCATGTGAACACCGTCCTCATTTTAGAGACAAAACCCCGAACTCGGGGAGTTGAGCAACTGGCCCGAGAGCGTGAGGACCAGCACCAGGGTCTCCCTACAGCAAACCCCACGTGTTCTCTCTCTTCCACAGCTGCCTTCTGAAATACAACGGAGCTGTCTCTATGAGCGCTGTTCTGAGGACCTTTCTGCAGTGATGGAAATGTTTTCTGCACCATCCGATGGGGAAGCATGAACCACATGGGACCTGGGAGCACTGGAAATATGGCTAGGGTGACGAGGGAATGGAGCTTTTAACATATGTTGATCTTATGTTTCCATGGCCATGTTTCGCTGGTGGCTCTGATGTTGGGTGGTACAGATCCACATTCTCTCATCCCACCACATGGAGGGAACTCCTCCTTACCTTCCTTGGCGACGGTGAGATTAGGAGCTCACAGTCCACAACAGACACAGAGGGAGACAGTGAGGGGAGGCAGGGATTTCTGGGGGGTCCTCCTCAACCACGGCCCAGCCATGGAGGCCTGCAGACCCCAGACTCTGGGAACAGAAACCCCAGCAATGCCTCAGGGACCACAGAGTGGTTAGCCAGAACCAGGAAAGAGAATTTTTCAAATGGGTGCAGGATCTCTGCAGATTCTGGGGGCCCTGGATTTCCTGGACCACTAAAGCGAAGCACGAGCCCTGGCCGGGATCTTGAAATCGTGGCCTCCTCCCGCAGCTAACAGCACAAGTTTGCAGCACTGTCAGAATTCACAAACAAGCATCTCCCCAGCTCCTCCCCCCTTGACAAGGAGGCCAAGGAGTAAACCAGCCCAGCTTTGAATAAGAAAGGGCCTTCTCCTCGAGGCTTGAGATCAATGATGGGATAAGAGCTAGGGAATGAAGAATCTCCGTAGGAGGGCTCCCTAAGCAGGCAGTGTGTTAGGTGGTTAGAGCATGGGGTGTGGGAGGCGTCTGGCAGGCCTAGGTCTCACTCCCAGCTTGGACACGTGTTTGGTGTGTGTAACCTTCAGCCCATTTACTGACCTTCTCTGTGCACCACTGTTCAAGTCCATGAAACTAGGATAACATCTCCCTCAAGGGTCAGGATTAGCGGTAAATGACAATGTCTATAAGGTGCCTGGCACAGTTCCTGGTATATAGCAATCCGTCAGGAAATGGCAACTATGATTGTCTTTATTACTTTCTGATAAGGGTTTGTATTAGTTTTCAATCGCTGCCATAACAAATTACCATAAACGTGGTGGGTAAAACTCACCAGAATGTCCTGTCTTACAGTTCTGCGAGGCACAAGTCTGACTTGGGTCTCATGGGCTGAAACCGTGGGCACTGCTACATTCCTTTCTGGAAGTCTAGGAGGGCGTCTGTTCCCCGACCTTTTCCCCTTTTTAGAGGCTGCCCCCTTCCTTGGCTGCATCCCTTCCTCCAACTTCAAAGCCAGCAAGGGCAGGTGGGGTCCCTGTCCCATCTCATCACTGTGCCCTCCTCTCCTGCCTGCCTCCTCCACCTGTGAGGACCCTGTGATCACACTGGGCCCACCTGGATAATCCAGGGTTTTCTCTCCATCTAAAGGTCAGCTGATAAGCAACCTTGATTTCTACTGGCCACATAGCATAACATATCCATAGGTTCTGGGAATTAGGTCATGGACATCTTTGGGGGGCCATTATTCTGCCTACCACAGGCTTGGAAGGGGGTGCTAAGGGAAGAGTCATTTCCATTTGTGCTCCCTCTCATGTGCATATCCCAGCAGGGGCTATGCCTAAGAAATAACTGGGCTGGGGACCTCGCACCGGGCAAGGGCTCCTACCAATTCCATTTGCTGGCTGGGGACCTCTGGCCTGGATTAAACTCCTCTCTTCAGGTCGGGCCTGAATCTGTGAATGCACTGCGTGGTGCCAGGAGGCCACCTTGTTCCACACAAATCACAAAGCCAAGCAGTGCCCCGGGCTCTCGGAGATCTTGTGACACTCCCGGCGAGGAAGGAAGGCAGGCTTGGCAGGCTGGTCAAATACCAGGTTGCATAGTTACGCCCTCACCCCGTGGGACTCCCAATTCAAGCTGAAACTAGGACGGCTCTGAGCACCGAGGTCAGGGCCCCAAATGCAGACAGTGGAGCGTGTGCAGTGACTCAGAATCTAAACTGAAAGTGCTGTCTCAACACCTAAGCCAGTTGGAGCTGGGAGGGCAACGAAAACCTTGAGACGAGGAGAGAAACAGCGTCTCCTTCCTGCTTGTTTTCTCGGCATGACGTCAGAGCGCGATTTTCACTTTGTTCAAGTCTCAGGCTGACGCCTCACCACAAGGCATTCGTTTTTTGCTATTTTTATCGCTACCTAAATTAATAAAAGCCACTGGAGTTCCACAAGAGTTCCAATGGTTTAGGGAAGTTGACAAGTAATTCTGAAGCCCTCCTCCTGATGACGTGCGCAGCGCACCTGCCTTCTGTCCTCCTCGCGCTCTCACTGACTCAGGACCCAGGATGCCGCGCAGGAGAAGCACTCAACTGCTGGCCACTTCGTGCTAAAGCAGAGGGGGACGACGGAGGGGCTGTGAGCACAGCGATGCTTTGCAGGGACAAAGAAAGGGACTGAAGGGGCTGGCCTCACAGCCTAGTTTTTAAGTTCGGTGTGCTCTGCTTTGCTAGCCTGAGTTTGGTTCCTGAGCGTGGACCCACACCATTTGTCAGCGGCCATGCTGTGGCAGCAACCCATATACAAAAGATACAAAAGAGAGGAAGAATGGCACAGATGTTAGCTGTTAGGGCAAATCTTCCTCAAGCCAAAAAAAAAAAGAGAGAGACTTGGGAGCAGAAACTTTCCCAGAGCTGAGCTTTAAGCGTTTGAAAGCACTCAACTCACTGGAATTCAAGAACTTTCGATGGGTTCTGAGGGGACAGCAGTGCACGGAGGAACTGTAGGACCTCCACAAACCACATGACTGTCTGTGAGCCCAGGCTCTTGGCCCTTCTTGTCATAGTGCTTCTCCCTCCCAGGCTGCCAGTTCAGAGAAGTCCATGCCAAAGCTCTATTTGTCTGTTATCTGGGGCCTATGACTTGTAAGAAGCCACCTCCATTTGTCCCTTTTGATCCTCCCTTCTCAGCCGGCTGGCTCTAGTTTGCTGGAAGTAGCCACTGATGACTATCAGGGAAAAGCTGGAGCCAGGGGTGGCAACCCTGGAGAGTGACAAGAGATCAAGGGCAGCCTCGGCATCTTGAATTTACTATCGTCATTTATTATTCTGAGAAGCCGGCTGGTGACACACGAGACGCACAAACTGACAGGGTCCCTATCTCCCAGGCTCTGAAGGTACACATTCCTATCAGTTACTTTTAATAACTCTGAAGATACCCCAGCCACGTCCTGTCGCGAACAGCCAAGGTCTGGTAGGTCAGCATCCTTTAGGCCCTACCCCCGAAGAGCTGCTCTCCCAGCTGCCCTGGGAGGTAATGACCCTCTGCTCGCATGGGGAGGCCACATGCCCTTCTGACGCCGGCTTCCCTTGGCTGAGGTCTGACTGGGTCTCACCTCTCAGTACTTTTCCGCTTCCTGTGTGGAACCCAGGTAGTATGCTCTTTGTGTGTGAGTCCTTAAGGACGGCCATCTTTTTATAAAGAACTTCCTGGAGGGGCCGGCCTGGTGGCGCAGTGGTTAAGTGCGCACTTTATGCTTCAGCGGCCCAGGGTTCGCCCGTTCGGATCCCGGGTGTGGACATGGCACCGCTTGGCAAGCCATGCTGTGGTAGGCGTCCCACATAGAAAGTAGGGGAAGATGGGCATAGATGTTAGCTCAGGGCCAGTCTTCCTCAGCAAAAAGAGGAGGATTGGCAGTAGTTAGCTCAGGGCTAATCTTACTCAAAAAAAAAATAAAATAAAAAGAGAACTTTCTGGAAATAGCTCTGCCACCTTCTCTTTTTAGGTTAAAAAGGAAGAATTCTGGAAAGGTGCTGGGTTCTTGGCATTTTTTCACTTGTCTAATTTAAATTATTTAAAGAACATATTTTCAATTACAGGGACAAGAACAGGATTACCTAACCTGTAGCCATTTGTATATTATCATTTTCTTTTAACTTACCTGCACACCATCTGTGATATTCTTCCTTGATATGTCACATTAAATTGTCTCAAGCCTACACTATCCTTACCCTCAGCAATATTGTAAAATCACGGGTTTGATGTGCTAGTAATAAGTTTTTTAAAATAAAAATGTAATTTTTGAAAAGAAATATTTTGCTGTCTACCATCTAAAATTATTTCCTATACTACTAATGTTAGCCTCCCACTTTGGGAAACACTCATCCAGAATATAGTTTTTGGAAGAGATTTACAAGAAGAACTTATAGAAACAAATCTACTGCCGTTTCAACTTAGCCAAAGATGAAGCATTAGTATGGTCTGTTTACAATAACTTCGGAGATGGAAGAAATTTAACATATTCCAGAACAATGCAAAATATCTCACTGCCTACAAGTCAAAACTTATATAAAATAGGAAATTTATAAGCATTATTAAATCCTATATTTTTTTCAAAAGCCACCTGAATTCTTTCTTTAAAAGCCTGTTAGCTATCCATTCAGTCTTAAATAGTCACAAGTGAGCATTTTTGTCTGGGGAGAACCAGAAGACACTGCCCTCCATTTGTTCCCACCATAGAGGCTGAACTGGAACAACACAAATGCTATCCATCTTTCCAGCTCCCACCCAAACCCTCCCCCTCCAAAAGCAGAAACAAGCTCAGCTGTGATCTATAATAATTCCATTAACCCTGCAAGGAAGCGTTAAATTAAACTGCCGAGCGCAGATTTTTCTTTGGCTACATGGGGAAATGTACCTTGTCAGTTCTGCATTTTATGCTAGTAGATTTACTAACCAACTACATGTTTACAGCAGAAGCCAAATGAGCAAAATAATTTGATAAATTGTGAAATCTCCAGTGGGGTGTTACGACCACTGATTTTTTTTTCTCCTGATAATATCTGCTTTAGAGATTTTAGTTAGAGTTTTAGCCTTAGAAAGAGCAGTTCTCAAATGGTTCATCTTTCTATGGAACTTTCAAACCAATACTTTAAAAAAAATTAATTACAGGAAAAAAGCTGACTTGAGCTGGCACTGTAGTGGCAAGCCTTTTGTCACTTCTGGCATAAATCACCGCCCTGGACTCTGAGAAGGATGTATTCAAGTCAGTGGCAGAGCCTGGGCCGGATCCCAAGTTCCTGACAATGAGTTCATTGCTCTTTACCAGCCCGAGCGTCCCAGCTTCCCTGAGAGAAGGTGAAGATTCCTCTTTGGCAAATTCCACTTCCCGGGGTAACCTCAGGGTCTGTCTCTTTAGCATCCTGCCCTGTTTCTCTGAAGCCAGAGAACTACAGAAGTCACTTAGCTCTTTGTGAAGAGTATGTCCTGCGAAGAGGACAGCAAGAAGCTGGACTTGGGCTACAAATATTTGGCTTTCTGACACATAAGGCTTAGCACCCAAAAAGTGTAGTGATTTCAGACCACTCCCATCTAATTCCACGTCTCATCAAGCCAGATGTAGCAAGAGGTCAAGTATGCAGAAAAATCCTTCAACAGTCAGATCATTAAAGGGTATTGGCATCTAGAAATACGGCACTTCAGAGCTGGAAGGGACCTTGGAAATCATACCGTCCAAGCCCCTTTTAATCGATTGCTCATGGTCATAGAAGCAGTGTGTGTCAGAGTAAGGACTAGAAACCTGGAGGCCAAGTAATCCTCTCTCTTTATTGTAGTGTTTTCTGAAACTTTCTCTGTCTCTGATGGTGGCAGCAGTGAAGACCTGTGAGTATAATGTCAACTGCTCAGCATGTGCCATGTAAACCTACCTCCTTCAGCCCTGCCTCCTATTGCCAGGCAGCAGGCGGCTACGGTGAAGCCTGCTCAGGCAAGGCCAGGAGAGCTCCCTTCCGTGCATCCCCAGGGACTCTGTACCAAGGTGCAGTACCTAGAAAGCCGGCTAACGGGAAGCAGAGCAGCTCCCTGGGGCCTGCTGAACTGATGAAGATGTAGCAGCAACAGTCAAAACAACAACAGAAACCACCCACGCCTGAACTCCCTCGTCCTGCTGTCAGAAGCACCCCCCTAAGCAGAAGCAGGACTCCAGAACTCTTGAGCAGCACCCCTGCCTGCTGTGCCGGCTCCTAACGGGGCACCGCTTCCAGGCCTCCCAACCTCGGCCTGGCTAAAGCAGTGCCCACCGCTCTCCACATCACCACCCTCAACCCTCAGGCCACGCTGGGATGACCTTTGCACCCGGCCAACCCCAAGCGGAGGGAGCTTACCTGTCAGCGTCTCCGAGGCCCAGGGAGGTATTTCTTTGCAGGGTCTCCCGCACCACAGCCATCCCATCTGGGAGCCGGTTCAGGCGGCGGGTGTAGAGGCCAAGTCCACCATCGGTCATGTACCTTTAAAAGGAGAAGAGCACGATGCACATGTGTGGCCGAAAGCAAGTCGCATGCAGTCTTGTCGTTCACAGCCAGACGCCCCGCGTGGCCATTACGTGCTCTGAGAGGTAGGAACGGAGGCTTTCCCGAGGCTCCGTCACTGATCACAGCCCAGGGGTAGCTCAGTCGCTGATTCAACCCAAAGAATCACCAGCTTGCTAGCAAAAATAGAACTCGGCTTAATTAACCCAAACTCACAGGAATCTATGAAGCAGAAGGGAACTAGTGAATAAAATTAACTGTCAGATGTACTCATGACATTCTTTTTAATGTCAGCCAGTACACGAGCAGGTGTCTCACCTAAGCAATGTGAATGGAACTGACAAGTCATTAGAAAATCATAGGGAAAAATATTACAGAACAGTGGAGGGAGTAGGCAAGCTTTTAAGAGAGGTGGAAAGAAAATACAGAGGATAGAAGAGCCACCTTCGTTATCACGCACAAGTAGCTTCTCCAGCCCTGGGTTTTTCCATCTACACTACGGAAATATCACAGTCTTTCCACATCACAAGGTGCACAAGAGAATCAGTGAGACTAGGAATATGAAAGTGCTCTGCAATTTGTATAAGACCCTATAGAAGGAAGACATGATTCGGGCTGTCATCATCTTCAAGTACCCACAACGGTGAATTTCACCTTCAATACTCATGTCTTTAAGGGGGTTGTCAGAAAACTCCCTGAGTAACACTAATTTACTCTTTTTCAGATCTCTTGGTGACGCCACAAAGCGATTTTCCGATGTAATCAGTTTTGTCCAGGGGAGGAGAAACTTCTGGAACTCTCAGGATAGATGGCTGACTGTCCACCAACCAGAGTGGTTTCTGAGAGCTTAGCCACCAGCAGGAGGTAGTTCAGGCTCAAAGCAGCTTCATCTCATCTACCATGGCTCCTTCAAAATACCCCATAAAGGAGACCACTCGTGTCCTTACTCCCATCTTCAGAGAACAGGAAGGCAAAGCAAAACTGGGGCAGGGAACTCGGATACCTCTCTTCCCCCATGGGCCCCAACAGAGAGACCTGTCAGGTATCTGAAAATGCAAGTGTCTTACATTTCAAGTCACGAACATGGAGTAAGAAGACCAGTGAGTGGTTATTTTCCTGCAACAGTCAGCTGAGCTACATCAAGGAATGTTTCACTGCATCTGGTATTTGAGCTTTAGAATCTACAGCGTAGATCCTGAGGGTTCCCAATCCTTGAGTTTCCTTGACTTCTTTGGGACCTTCTTGGGGTATACTCTTAAGAAAATGGAATTATAAGATGCTGTGGGAAAAAAAACCAAACTCAAACAGATAAAGAATCGGGGCTGGTCTCATGGCCGAGTGGTTAAGGTTGTGTGCTCAGCTTTGGCGGCCCAGGGTTTCACCAGTTCAGATCCTGGGTGTGGACATGGCACCGCTCATCAGGCCATGCTAAGGCGGCATCCCACACAGCACAACCAGAGGCACCCACAAGTGGAATACGCAACTATGTATGGGGGGTTTTGGGGAGAAGAAGAAGAAAGAAAGAAAGAAAAGAAGATTGGCAACAGATGTTAGCTCAGGTACCAATCTTAAAAAAAAAAAAAGATGAAGAAACTAATGCTTCCATCCAGCAAATGAAAAAAAAGTCACTCATAATGTTATCTTATTATCTTAACCACAATTTCATTTGGCCAGTTTTAGTCTATTCTTTCCTCCAATAACATATTTCTATTTTAATGTATTATGTAACATTTTGCTATTTTTTTATGTATTACAAAATACATGCAATTTTGTACCCCAATTTTTATTTCACATTCAAAGCATTTTTACTGATTAAAAAAAGATGCTGTGGCGGTCGCCCAGAACCAGTAAGTTCAAGTTAGTGGCAGAGAAGGAAGCTCTCGCTGGAGCCATCTTGGGTGAGAAGGAGCTTTCATATTGGTCAGACGAACGTCCCCTTAGGGCAGCTTCCAGGAGACCATTCTGAACTGAACTTCTCTGAGGTCCCCCACCCCCTAGTTATGACATTAATGATCACAGATGGATGCACAGCCAAGTAATGGGAAGTCTGCTGGAGTCAGTCAGACCAACTGTTTGAGGCTGTGCCAAGAAAACAGCAGAACAGACTGAATGTTTCACTCAACCACATCATTTTAAAAACAAAAAAGCACTCTGTGAATATACTAAAAACCACTGAATTTTACACTTTAAAATGGTGGATTTCATGGTATATGAATAGTATTTCAACTAAAAAAACCAGAAAAACAAATACAGTGATTACAGCTATAGTTATTATTTGCATAATTACTTTTTAATGCTCGTCTCCCATTCTTTACAGTAAGCTCCTTGAAGGCGAGGACTATTCTTATTTTGTTCAAATCTATATCCCATGTGCCTAACACATACTAAGTGCTTGTTAAATATTGTTTTTGTTCCGTGAACGAAGCCAAAGACACAGTCATAGGGTGGAGTTTAGCAAAAACTTTTTGGGATGACAATACAAATTACAAGTTTTCCTTCCTCTTAAGCATCAGCAGACTTGACATCTAAGACCCGTGGCAAGGCAAATTAAACCATCTGCCAACCCACCACCCATTCATCCATCCTCCCATCCAACAGATGTAGTGAGCCAGGGTCCAGCGGTGGGCTACACGTGTGCATCCTACAACTAGCACAAGGAGAAAAAAATCACCTACACCAAATGCAGTAACTTTGCCAGACTTTGCTGGAGTTTCTAGATCAAATGTCCTTTCAAGGAGAATTCAGTGGAAACTCTTCAAAACACAATCTGTTCCACTATTAAGCAAGGCAGTTAATTTTGATTTGGCAAAGTCTGCCCAGTCATATAGATAAACAGAAATTTTTCAACTGGGGAGATCTTGTCAAAGGACAAACAAACTAATTTTAGCATTCATTTCCCTGCTGGATTTTTATTGCTGGTGAAACAACACACACAGTTGGGCAATTACACACACCCAGGCATGTAGACGAGGCCCACACATACACAGCCCTGGCTTTCTGTGAAGGCCGGCGAGCAGAGCCTGATAAGCATGTCAGAGATGGAATGCTGACATGGGCTGCAGCCCACAGCCTGGTGACCCCCATGTGGAATGTGGTTTTGTCGAAAAATGACAACCAATAAAGGTGAGAGGGCCCTGGAGAGATGGATTGAATGTGCTAACATGGCTTGTCGACTGCTGCTGGGAATTCTGATTCTGTTTAGGGAGAGGGGAAGGGCAATGATAAATCAGGGTGCTCTGCCTTCTCAAACGCACCAGGAACTGACAGCCAGGGATGGAATGCAACTTATCTGACAATGATCCAGTTTCTTTGCAGATCTATTTCATTTACTCTGTGTGTGTGAGAGAGAGAGAGAGAGAGAGGGAGGGAGTAGGGATGAGTGGTTAGGAAAATGGGGAATTTCCATCTTCTTTCAGAGATTTGTAAACATGTATTCAATCATATATTTTTTATAATATTCTTCAAAACAAATTCTGTTGAATGTCATCTTTAGGGGAGAGAGAACAGCACTGGAGAGAGCTGTCACTAGAACCAGCCTCACACTCAAAACTCTAATTCAAAATATTTATTTCTAAGTCATTATCTACCAATTACAATAGTCTGCTTTACAAAAAGCTCCATATATATTTTAATAACTCTTCTAGTCTCAATGAAAAACATACATTTTTTTGTTCAACCCAAATTTGTATATGAATTGGCTACTGAATACATTAATACAGACTGCCTTAATCAAGTTAATCCCTTAGAAAGCACAATTTACAGAGGAAGCAGTCACTGGTGTGCTGATCTCAAACACCAGCCCTTGACCAGAGGGTTAAAAGGCTTGCGTTCTCAAAGCGCCAAGATCCGGAGGCTCTGGGAGGCAGGCACTGATGGCTGAGCCCCATTTTTGGGAGCGGTATCAGAGGCTCATGCTGGATGGAGATGCGGTGACCTGCCTGAAGTCGCAAGGAAAGGAACCAGCTGATCGAGGGACTGAATCCCTGAGCACCGGGGCCACACTTTCCTTGTCTTTGGGGCAATAAATAATTAGTGCTGGAGCCTAATGAGGTGCTGGTGACATCCTAATGTTCGCTTGGTGGGGTCCTGAGTAAGCTGCCAAACAACTGAACAATGTGCACATTATCCTCCCAAGTTCTGCACTGACAGGTGGAGGAGGCTCCACCTCCACCTCCACCTTCCGCAGCTTCCCCAGAGCCCCTGGAGGGAGAGAGTGGGAGCCTTTGCTAAAGAAACAGGGGGTCTGTGAGGTGTTTTTCTTTCTTTTCAAGACTGGGGCCCTGGAGTGGCCCATGAGCAGCAGGGTTAGGAACACAGCTCTGTTGTCAGAGAGACCTGGGTTCAAAGTCTCCTCTGCCCCTTGCCAGCTGAGGGACCCTGTCTGTGTCATTATTAATACCTCATGGTTTCTGATGCTAGCTGGGCACTGTACCAAGGCTGTCACATAAGTCATGATGTTTCCTCTTCAAAAGGATCTTATCAAGTATATTACTATCTTTTTCAGATGAGGAAAATGAAACTGAGGTCAAGACCACAATGCAGGTAGGATGGTTCAAATCCCAGCTTTGTCACTTTTTAGTGTAGTTTCCTTTGAGTCTCAGTTTCCTCACCTGCAAGACAGGTGACCCTCCAGATTAACCTCACATGTCTGTGCTGGGTTAAATGAGACTGTGCGGACAAAGCCCAGGGCCAGCACACCTGGGGCACGTAATTTATCAGCAGCTGTTACTATCAGCAGCAGCGCCGGCCCGTATCACAGAGCAGTGACTCTGCATTTCCTTCTTCCATTTCCTTTCCACAAATATCACACACCAGGCCCTGTGCCAGGCTGCAGTTACAGAGATGAAAAGACCTCGTCCCTGCCCTGGCAGAGCTTAACATCTACAAGGGACACAGACATCGAACAGATGACTCCACAAAAACACGAAGAGCAGTATTACAGATGGATGTATGACAGGCTCTGAGCACACAGGGGAAGGAGTCACAGAGGAGGGCCATTTAACCTGGCTCTTGAAGGGTGCATAGGAGTCTGCCAGTGAAAGGAGGAGGATCCATCCAGGCACATGGATAATGTGTACAAAAGCAGAGAGAAATGAGAGGAGGGTAAGTTACAAGAAGGGTAAGTAGTTCACTGTTGCTGGAGCATCAGTACAAAGACAGGAGCTGGACTGCACGGGGCCTGGGGCACAGTCAGGAAGGGCTTGCATGCCCGGTAGGGTTGACACACTTGTCTACAAGCCAGGGGAGCGACGGCAGTACCAAGCGAATGAGTAATGGGCTCTGGGTTCTGTTTCAAAGAGAACGCTGACTTGTCAATACTTCTGTCACTCAATACTCCATTTGTGGTAAGCACCTTCTCACTGATATTTCCTTCTATAGATTTTTCAGGACGCACCATTTGTCTGAATCCAATCTGAGTCATCCCAGACCTTCGGGGAATGACCAGACTTGTAGGGTAGACCTCACCATGCCTCCAGCCAAGAGAGGCCTGTGAGGGCAATATGCCTATTACAAGGAACTTTCTCAACAAAATAGGTACAGCCTATGTAACTGACACCAGCTGTGAAAAAGCTCTGGCATCTAATAGGACCTGTTCGAACAAATACGCCGGATTCTGAGTCCAACATTTAGTCAATGGAGTTCTTCTCCTTCTTTAACTGTAATGAGGCAACGATGTGGAACAAGAGAAACTGGCTTTGTGAGTCACCTTCTGAAGGAGGAAGCCTGGCTCCTCATTCTCAGATTCACAGTTCAACATGGCTGTATAAGTAACACAAACTGACTTTCAACTAAACTCAAAAGAAACCATCTTCTGTCAAGAACTGGGGGAGGCGAGAGGTGACAGGAAGTGAAAGTCGTATGTACTGACCTGACCCAGTTAGGTGCATTTCTAATAGAGCACCAACATAAACAAACAAACAAACAAAAACCCTCAAAAGCAAGACATGAAAGCAGTACAAACAGAAAAAAAAAAAAAATTCAAGTCTAGGCGATTCCTCTTCTTCAAAGACATCTCAACCTGTCTATAGTTTTTGGACACACTTTTGGTTTAAATGTGAACACAGCAAAGAAAAATGGAATAAAAGGATTATATACATAAAAACATTCCTTGCCAATATCAATATAAAACTATGAACATGTATGTCAACACATGCTCTGTTAAAAACAATGACGTGGGCTGATGAAAAGCTCTTGGAGTTGTGAGTTTCACTAACGTGTGTCTCTCAAGAACTTATGTTCTCCCAGTGCTCGTCTACCCCATGACACAGGGCATGACATTTGATCTCCAGTTTATTAGGATGTAAACTGAATTTCTGGTCAAACCTGTAAAGGATCCCCGTAGTTGAGGGCCTCTTAGAAGTCAGATGAATAAACTTCACTCTGGGTCACAGAAGGACAAACCCACAGGCTAGTCTAACAACGCTGTCTGAATCCTTTTGAAGAAAGGCGATCTTAATGAGAGAAAACAAGCCCCTGCATTTGACTTAAGAAGAAATCTGAAATGGGAAAATGTGTTTGGAAAAAACAGGATTTAATTTTTCAGTGCTAATTATAAAACTGCAGCCCTAAAATTTAGGCAAACACTTAAAATTTTACTAAGGAAACACTTGGAAACCACTTTTCCCTCAGAGTTTTTAGGCACAAAAGCTGAGGCAAATATGGTCTGTTTCATTTACCACCCCACCCCCACCTGCACGTCCAGTGACAAGTGCAGGGACGTATCAGAGTGGTCTCATTCCCTAACTCACAGCAGATCCTTAATATTTTAAAATTAAATAAAGGTGAGTTCCAAACAAAGAACACGGGCTGCTGCTTCTCCCTGGTGGGTCAGCCCAAATAGACCCATAGTGAGACAAAACCAACAGCAGGCTTTGGAGAGAAAGACTAAGGTGAGAATGTCTTTCTGAGTTAGGTTTCCCCGTAATAAAAGGAGTTTAAGTGTAGATAACCCGGACTAGACAACACAAATAATCAGGAAACATTTCTTTGGTTTTCATGTCTTTTGGGGAACTCCTCCAATGACTCTGCTTGCAGAGGGGAGATGTGACCCAGAGAACCCCACCAGGCTCCTACCTTCTGCTGGACACAGGGCAGGGGCAGCTCTCAGCACCGTTGCCCACCATGGACTAGGACCACCGGCTCCTCAGGACATCACCAAGCTGGCATCTTGCTCTTTTGAGGAGGACGTGGGAGTTCAATTTTCATCTCTAGCAAAGTCTTCCCTTATTTCCCTCAGGAGCAGCCACCTGAGGCCGCACCATGAGCCGCCTTGGCTCAGAGCACGACCATGACAAACAGACATCAATGCAGGAAAGTTGCTTCAATGGCCATGAGTCACCAACCGCTCCAGGGGTACCAGCCTTTTCCCTGGCCGTTCTGCATTTCACCGAGTCCTGGCTGTGAAGCGAGCCAGAAGCCTGGGAAAACCCGGCTTGGTTCTCTGATTCTGGTGTGGCAGGAAGTCAAGGCTGCTGCAGAAGTGAAGAGGGCTCAGGTCTGGAGCCTCCTCTGGCTAGCCTAGTCACCAGAGACGCCTCCCTGGGGAGCACTACAAAGACGTTGCTAAGCTAGTCAGACAAGAGCTCAGCTCCAGCAGGCCATGGGGACAGAGGCAGCAGCAGGAAAAGGCAGGCCTGAGTAAAGGAGAAGTCAAAGGGTCCCAGGGGCCCCCTTTAAGCCTCCCTGGGGGAAACTGGTGCCACAGACTCCATTTCCTAAAGCTAGGTGCTGCAAAGCTGCTTGAAGAGAACAGACGGCACACCGCGGGGTCACTGCAACAAAACTCGGCACATGCCTCGCCCTCTACCTGCCACTCAAAATATGGGCGATGGACTAGCAGCTTCAGCATCATCACCTGGCAACTTTCAGAACTACGTTACCCCAGACCTCCTGGATCAGCCTCTGAGGCTCAGCAAGGTCCCCAGGAGGCTCTAGCGCACATTAAAGAAAGGGAAGCACTGGTCTCGGGCAGCGGTCTGTGCCGAGGGGGACATAAGATGACCCGTGGGGGTGAAAACTAAAGGGCTTCTGTTTATATTTCTTATCATGTCCCTTTTGATTCCCAAGTTTTGTGGAGGTTTTATAGTGTACAACAATATTTCAGTAACGTGGCATACTTATGTTTAAAACACAAATATAACGTCTAATGGAGGACTAAGTTGTTTTTTACACAACCAAAACCAGTTTAGAGATGACTGTCTAAATTGGAAATTCTTCTTAGCTTGTGGATCCCTTTGAAAAACAGGCGAAAGCTATGGACCTCATCTCACGTATGTGCAAAATGTGCATCCTGTGTGAGTCGGCTCCCAGGGCCCCCTCGCAGGCCCCATGTGAGCGCCCCATGGCTGAGTCGGGGCAGAGGTGGACCCTGGCTGCGTTGGTCCCTTCCTCGTACTCTGGAACAGATTCCACACAGCAGGGCTTCTGCTTGTGTTGCTATACACTGACTCCGAAGCGGCACGTGGCATTGCTGTAGCTCTCATGTCACTCTGAATTTCAAGCATACACACTCCATCTTGCCACTGCTTTGGGTTTGGGCTTGCCCTCACCAAACTCCTAGCAGAGGAGTGGTTGATCCACTGGGAAACTTCCTGTGTGGTGATGAAGCACACTGCCGAGGTCCTCGTGTCTTTTGCAAGATGCAATGCGAATTCTCACAAGTTCAACGAAATTCCGTGTAGCATCGATTTCCAGAGCATTTTGGTTTAGCTTACTTTAGGATCTATATACATATAAATGCCACAAGTATTTTAATTTAAAAAATCCAGAATTTGGCTAACAAAATACACACTTAGTCACACGGAGAGCCAAGGATTATAACAATAGTGGATTATCACTGCTATTGAAATAAATACACAGACGTAAAATTTTCATTATAATCCATAACTACGCTGGTTTCAAACGGGAGCTGGCAAGGCACCCTTCTGAAGAAAGGCCGCACGTTTTGGAAACTTGATAGTCCCCATGTCTGGAATCTGGTCTGGCCTGAATTCTCTTTATTGTGGTTCAACTGTCAGTGTGGTATTGCAGCAACTATTTCTAGCATTAGCAGGAAGCTTTTTGTCCACCTACTGAAAGATGAAACACACTCTAACACACAGGAGACAGTGCTCTAGACAGAGCCCCCTTAAGCTCCTTCTTGGAATGAAACAGATGGTGAGAGAAGATCGACTGATGTCCAGGAATTCTCAAACCTGACTCATCTGGGGAACCTGAGAAAAAAATGCAGATTCCAAGGCACCAGCTTCATAGATGCAGAATGTCATTAGTGGGGCCCAAACCCCTGAATTTTTAAATAGACCCTTTTTTTGAGCATTTTGAGGTTTATGGAGAAATTGCCCAGAAAGCAGAGTTCCCATATACCCCTCTCCCCAGCCACCAGTTTCCCCTTTTATTAACACCTTGCATTACACCTTTGTTACAACTGATGAACCAATATTGATACATTATTATTATTAGATACTACTAATTATTTGATAACTACCATTATTAATTATTATTAATAATATTGTTAATAATATTGATATATTACCCGGCCCTGGTGGTCTAGTGGTTAAGATGTGGCATACTTACCGCTGCGGCCTGGGCTCATCTCCTGGTCAGGGAACCACACCACCTGTCTGTTGTTTGTCACACTGTGGTGGCTGCATGTTGCTGTGATGCTGAAAGCTATGCCCCCGGTATTTCACATACCAGCAGGGTCACCCATGGTGGACAGGTTTCAGCAGAGCTTCCAGACTAGACAGACTAGGAAGAAGGACCTGGCCACCTCCTTCCAAGAAAATTGGCCATGAAAACCCTACGAATAGTAGCGAAGCACCGTCTGACACAGTGTGGGAAGGTGAGAGGATGGTGCAAAAAGACCAGCAGGGTTCTGCTCTGCAGTATACAGGGGCGCTAGGAGTTGGAATCGACTGGATGGCACTAACAAATTGATACATTATTATTAATCCGAGTCCACAGTTTACATTAGGGTTCACTCTGTGTTGTGTAGCTCTAGGGGTTCTGATAAACTAAGCATAAAGTTATGTATTGTGGGGACCTGAAATTGGCCACCCCAAGATATGTCTCTTTGGCATCAGGATTATTTGAGGCTCATTGCTTTTGATAAACTGGGACAGGCAAGGAGGCTCTGAGGAATGGAACTTGCCCTTTGTTAGGACACATTTACGTTTGTAAGGTAAATCTCTATCTGTAAAAGGTGCCTCCCTCTCTGTACCAGGAAGAAGAAAGGTGATGACCTTCTCTCTAAAAACTCTTACTTAATCAATACCAAAGGCAAGGACTTAAATCTGCATTTTATTGTGCTTCTCTGGTAACTTCCTATAACTGACTTCCCTCCCCCTCCCAACGTTGGTGTCTCCTTAAAGATTAAGCATCTTTCTTTGGGCTGGGAACCCATTGCAGCGCTCATCTGTGACCCCGCCCCCCCCAGCCCGAGGCAACACACCTGCCACCCTGCGGCACTCACTGAGACAGCAGAACTATCTGCCTCCATCAAGCGCTGTGCTGACAGAGTGGCCTCATGACTGTTGTAAAAGGGACATTTCAATCACATGTGAAACACCCTGTTTGGGGGTATATAACAACTGTGTGCACCCCACTTCTTCGGTGCCCTTTCTTCCTTCGGGAAGAAAGGCCCCGGGACATGGTTCCTCATAAAGTTTTGTTTAATCTTCTCTTGCTATTCTGTCTCATGTGAATTTAATTCGTTCTCCGGCCAGACGAACCCACATTTGGGGAGAGGAAATGTCCTCCTCCCCTACAGTATCCACCATCAAAGTATCATACAGATACAGTTTTACTGCCCTAAAAATGCCCTGTCCTCCTCCTATTCACCCCTTCCCCCAAACCTGCATTTTTAAAACATGTAAGTAATTTACTTGCAGGGAGAAACGCCGCCTTAAATCCTGAGACCTGGATGGAAGACCTGTGAGCTGGACTGGCTTCACTTTCCCTAAGAGTTAAAGAGGCACCATAACGTGACTACAGTGTAACAGTACTTTAAATTTCAAATCCTCATAATAACTAGTCTTGGCCCCCCATTAAGGGGACAATGTGCACATTAATAGTGCCTGATCACTGTTCTTAACAAGCCTGAACAGGCTTGATAAGAGTTGTTAGAACGCCAAGCTTCTTCTAAAATATCAGTGAACTCATGGTCTCGGACTTAAAGGCCCACCAGCCTCAGAACAGTCAACCGTGGAAGCCTGGACCGAGAGGGGACATGAGTGGGCAGTGCCAGGGCGCTGAGGGCAATGTGTGGTGGCCCAGCAGGGGCGTCATAACGAGACGCATTTACCTTGGAAAAGCCTTCCACTTTGTCAGGAGAACCCTTCCTCCCAGACACTCCAGATGCTAAGACACACTGCCTATCTCCAGATGCTGCCACCCCTCATTGTGCCTGGGACTTCTGACACGGGTCCCCACGCCCAAACTGCTCCACAAAACAAGCTCACTTTTCACATCAGGTCAGCGGAACGGATGTGTTCAGGATTGCGTGTTCCCTCCCGAAGATGACAAGACCCCACTAGGGGTGGGAACCAGACACCCGGGGTCTCTTTCTCTTCTAGTGTCACACCCTTAGGTAATAACCATGGTCACTATCAAACCGGGGAGAAGCCAGCTGGTGCTCTGGTTTAGGTTTGTGCGAGTCTCCCCTTGTCTTCTCTGGGCAGCAGCTGAGAGAAAGGTCAAGGTGAGCTAAGAACAGCTGGAGTGAGAACGGGATGAACTTGTAACTGGGAGACAACCCCTTCCACAGACCTGGGCACAAAGCAGGCCTTGGGAGCGGCACCTGACCTCAGCAAAGATTTCTGGAAGCAGCTGGGCAGTGTGCAGGAAGGGCTGCACCAGAGCCATAGAGGTGGTCCATGTTTTGAGGTGGTGTCGTTCGTTCAATAACCATTTATGCAGCCCCTACCGTGAGGCAGGCACTGGCCTGGGTGCTTGGGGATACAAGACTCGGACTCAGTACTTGACCCTGAGAGGCTTCATGGCCAGGTGAGGGAAACAGACATGTAGATGTCTGCATGGGGCTCAGCAAGGGCCAGGGCAGGAGAGGGCCCAGAAGAGATGGCTTAGAGGAAGGAACCCTCGAGTGGCATCTTGAAGAATGAGAAAGTGTCTGCCAGGCAGCCTTGGGTTGGAGCAAGGAAATTAGACAGTTCAACAACACACATGCGCTACCACAAAGGATCAAAAATGTACAATGAATTCCCTGTGTGGTCTTAGATGCTGAATCTCTCCTAGGTAACATTTCCATGAACAAAATCATTATTCTAGGCACCCATTCTAAGTGGGATCCGATAAATGTATTACCAACACAAAGAAAAACATCTATAGGCCTCTGGCCTTCAAGCACAGGGATTAAGCCAAAATTGGGTGACTGCGGGATGCTCAAATTGCCTGCCACTAAATCCAGCAAGACCAGTAGACACGACAGCCAACACACAGATGCCTGACCCTGTTCACGTTCCCAGGTGCTCACGTGCACTGGGTCACCTTCACCAATGGGCCCCAGGCAGCCTGGAATGCTGGTTCTCAGGGAGTGGGCCCATCTCTGGCGTGGGGCAGGAGTTTGAAAAAGCATGTTCGATGTTATAAATTTGCCTTTTTAAACAAACAAACAAAGAGGCCCAGTGTTTTTATAATGTGTTCGATAGATAAAATTTGACAAAATTTTGGTTGGTTGAATTACTAAAGATACAGTAATTCTCAAAAGTCACACTGTTCTCACCCTCACTACACTTCCCCCCATCCAGAGTGTGATGTCTTTATGTGAAGTGGAAAGGGGGATGAGATTAAAAAACAAGTTTGAAAAAATACTCGGTTAAAATACACGACGATAAGAACCAGCCACTTTGCTTCTGGAGATCTCAGATTTGGAACGACTGAAGTCCCCGCCTCCATATCAAGGGAGACTGTCCAAAAATGTGCTGTGCATCCACAAAAGTGGCAGAGGATATATCCACAAGGAGGGAACAGGCTGTGGCGGAGAGAGCACAGACGGGGTCTGTCTGTGCCCTGAGACACGAGAGGTGGGTCTCACGGCTGCCTCTTTGGGGTCCTTTCCCCATCCCCCAAAAACCTACCCTGCATAATCCTGGTAAAATAGGCCATGGTAGAAATTCTTAAAATCTTAAAAAATGAAACAAAATCCTAAAGTGGAAAGGCATCTTATGCAAACCAAGGGCCACTGGAAGAGAGAAGAACCAGCCCAGCCTCCAGCTGGACACACCCCAAGTCAGGCCCGGTCCCTTGCAGGTGAGCCGCAGAAACACGCTCTTTTCCACTAAGGCTGGAAAAAGCACGTGCCTGTGGGTCCAACACGGCACAACTCCAAAATGCAGATGATGTGATGTGTTCCTCAGTGGCTGAAACTCCACGCTGACTGCCACGCTGACGTGCGGGTCCTCACTCCGCCGCGCTCTGCTGCGTCTAGTACGCCAGCGGTGAACCACATGCTGCCTTTTAAGATCCTCTCCCCAACCTCCCTCTTAGGACACCAGACTGAAGAGACTGTACCTCTAAAACCGCACCTTGAATGCAACTGAGCATTAAGAAAAACATCAATCATACGCAGGCTCACGGAACTGCAGAATATTAGATGGGGGCGGCGGAGTGAGATTTCATAGATTATTTGGTCTAATGACTTTTCAGATGCACAACTGAGACCCAGAGAGTTTAAGTGATTTGCCCGAGGAAACACAACTAGGGAGTAGCCACTGATATGTTCATTTTAATACGTTTTTGTGTTCAATAAATTTATTGTGTTCAATAAATCTGTCTTTTATATAAAACTGAAGCTAGGCTCCTTTCTTTTACATTTTATTATGACTGTTTACTTATCTATCTCCCTGTGCTCCAGCCTCTCACCCAACAGGTTCAACAAAGGTAGGAGCAGTGTTATTATTTTAGGACCAGCATTTTTGCTTCAGCATCCCTGAGTCCTAGTACTGTGCCTGGAACGCTTGAGATAAGGGTCTAAGAAACGTTCTCGGGGGACTGAATGAAAGGACGAATAACAACCAAGAATTAAATTGCTTTTATGTATAAGGTATGTGTTAAACATTTGGGGAATACAAGAAGAATTGAGACATCCTTGCATCTATTTAGAAATGAGTCAAATACTATTAATAGAAGGTTCTGTTATCTAAAGGCTCCAAGGAAGACTTCCGGGAAGACGAGGGCCTCCCAGGCAGTGGACACTGGTAAGAGAAGCTTGGAGGGAAGAGCCACAGGTCCCGTTCAAGGGACAGCACGGCTTGAGCAGTCCACCGCATAGGCAACAATGTCAGCGCCACACTCTGTGGCATCCTGGACCTGAGCTGAAGGCAGGCTGTTGCCCATGGCTAAATTCCCCATTGTCCAGGATTCTTTAAAAAGGAGTAACAAGTGAAGGCAAAACTGTTTGAAAGGCAAAAACTGTGTTCCCCCCTAGAATCTCCGCATGTACGGGCCTGGACGGTGCCACAGGCATGTCCACAAGAGGGACAGAGGGACAGGTGCAGCACAAGTTGTGCTGACGAGTATGTCTCTCCCTAGCAAGGTGGCTGCGGAGCTCTCGCAGTAACTTGGATACAAGCACCCAGAAGCCAAGGGGCCCAGCACCCAGGTAAATGGCCAGAGAAGGAGCTGCACAGGGTGTCATGTACTGGGAGTGGCAGGGGGGCCCCAGCTGCAACTGGAAGGCTCCGGCAAGCAGGGCAGGCTAAGAGGGAGCTGAAACACAGGCCGGTGACCTCCAGCGCAGGGATCAAGCAAAAGCTGGCTGCCTACAGGATGCTCAAATTACCTCCCACCAGTGCAGTGGGAACGTAGTCATAACAGCTGTCTGGTGTGGCACAGACAAAAGAACAGGGTCTCTGACTTCTTTTCTCACTCTTCAACTTATTCAGATGCTTCCACTTTCACAAGAGTGGGAGACAGATCAGCTGAAGTGGTCATTCAAACGGCGCTGGGCCAGGCTGAATCCCCTAGACCCTGCATAGTCAGAGTGAGCGTACTCAATATTAGGACATTTTTACGCTTTAAACATCTATTGTTTTCTTCATACAACCTATAGAGCGTAACTTTCACTAACATCTTGGCTGGCATGCAGACCCTGAGCTTACAGTGACTCTGGACAGCCACAGTCCGCTCTGCCTCCAGACTCCTGTACCTTCCAGGCCAGCGGGAGAAGATACGCACAAGTTTTGCGTTTATTAGAAGGGGTGCGGGTGAGAACATTTTCAGAAGAAACTACCTTGGTGCCCGGCTACCACCCCCAGGCTGGCATGACCTGTGGAAACCTGGCTGTCCAAGAGCCCTCCTGTGGACACAACGCCCAGCTCTGCTCCATCTGTAACAGAACCTCAGTGCGCCCAGGGGACCCTGGGCACCCTCCATCCTACCTGGAAGAACTTTTACAGATCCTCTTTCCCAGCTTCTCACCTCAAGCAGGAATCCCTTCTGCACCACACAGACACAGTTTTCCAGATCCTGCTTGATTACCCTCAGGTACACAAGGCTCATGTCCTTGCAAAGGAGTCCAGCCCTTTTTTTGTTTTTTAATGAAATCACGTGTGTTGGGAGTATAGTTTTCTGTTTTTTGTTTTTTAGGTATGCTTTTTTTTTGGTGAGGAAGATTGGCCCTGAGCTAACATCTGTTGCCAGTTTTCTTCCTTTATTTTTTCCCTCCCCAAAGCCCCAGCACATAGTTGTATATCCTACTTTTAAGTCCTTCTAGTTCTTCTATGTGGGACACCACCACAGCAGGACATCATGAGTGGTGTGTGTAGGTCTGTGCCCAGGATCCGAACAGGCAGATCCTGGGTTGCCAAAGCAGAGTATGCAAATTTAACCACTACGCCACCGGGCTGGCCCCCCAGCGCACTTTTTGACAGATCTAATTTTCAGCACATTTTCCTTCAATTGATTCACAGTCACCTTGGTGTTTAGGAAATGAAGAATGCCGTCTAACTCCCGCTGACGGTCAAAGTTTGGTCCTCTGGAACCTCCTGCTCTCCGACGTATTTTCCAGGCCAAGCAGATCTCGTTTCCACAAACATTTCTATTACGTTTTGGACCCTTTGCCTCCCCTGTTATCCCCCTTAAACAAGCCTCTGCCTGACTCTACATCCCTTAAAACCGGGCACAAGAACAAAACAGACATTGTCTCCTGAGCGAGCAGACAGGCTGTTGCTTCCCACATTATTACTCTATTAAGCCAGTTGAAGGTTAGGATTTACAGAGCTCTCTAAAACCTAGAAAAATCTTTGGGTCTCAGAGCGTAAAACCCAGCAGGTGGCAGCACCAAAAGGGAAGAGGCTTGGATCTGGACTGCTGAGTCCGAGCTTCCAGAAAGTGGCTGCGCCCTCTAGTTGCCGTGTGCCCTTGGACAAGGGATGTCTCTCACCCTCAATTTCCACATCTGTAAAACTGGCACAACAATGTTATTTCTCTAAGAATTCAATGAGATGATACCTGGAAAGCACCTGTCACGTGAAAAGTCCTCAACAAACGCTGGCTGCCATGGTTACCGTTAACAGCAGCAGCACCATTCCCACGACCCCCTTGCTCTCTCCTGTCACTCCACACACACCGCTGAGCATATCCAGCAGGTCTGGCAGAAGCAGTAGAAATGCAGGAGTAAGACTTCACAATCCCTCTGTGTGAGGACATCCTGCTCTAGAAGACGGACGGTTATGCAGACAGACAACGGCAGAAGGAGCCGAAGCCACCTGGGAGGCATTCCTAGGTGTTTGGGGATCCAGAGGAGGGAGGCTCAGTATCTGCTGGGGCTGCCCGGGAAGGCTTCTTAGCTTCAGCAGACTCGAACAGGACTGTGGCAGGTGGGCAGCAATGGAGTGGGGAGGGGTTTACAGACAGAGAGCACAGACATGTGTAAAGGCACAGAGGTGTAAGAGCATGGTATCCATATGAAAGATAAGGTCAGTGGTCCAGAGTGGCAGGACCAGGATGCAAAAAGGGAGGGAGCGGGCAGTGAGGGGCTGGAGGAGATGAAAAGAAATGAGGCCAGGCGGGAAAATCACTCATTAGCTCTCAGAATGTAAAGGAGGGCCTACTATGTGCCAGGCACAGGAGAGCTGTGGTAAGACAGACAAGGTCTGTGCCTCACAGGGCTTATGCTCCAGCGGCAGGACCCGGAGGGCCTTGTACGTCATGCTGCGAGGACAGGGGGTGGGATGTGGCAGACTGTATTTTTCAAAGATGACCATGACAACATCTCCCATCCCACATGCTCTTCTTCAAGGTGACCTTGTCGCCCTCCCACTAAGAGGTGGGGTCCACGTTCCCTCCTCTGAATCTGGAGGGCTGTGACTACTTTGACCAATGCAGTAGGGTAAAAGCAATGCTCTGTGACTTCCAAGGCTAGATGATGAAAGGGGACACAAGCGGCTTCGCTTTGCCCACTATAACACTTGTCTTGGGGCGGGAGTTCCCAGGTGAGAAATCTGCCGACCATAAGGCCTCCATGTGGCGAGGGAGCCAAGCCACCTGGAGAGGTGTGGACGTCCTAACCTTTACGTCACCCCAGCCCAAGTGTCAGTCGCATGAGTGAACAAGCTTTGGAATGACTTGGACCCCAGCTGTCAAGCCAGCTCCAGCTCTGGAGGCTTCCCAGCTGAGGCTCCAGATGTGGTGGAGCAGAGACAAGCCATCTCCACTGTACCTTGTCCCAATTCCAGATGCAGAGTCCCCATGAGCATAATAAAATGGTGGCTTCAAGCAGCTAGATTTTGTAGTCACTTGTTTTATAGTCACAGAAACTAAAACACAGAGTTCACCCAGCAGGCAATGGGGAGCCACCGAGGAAGGACAAGCAGGTGATAATGTAACCAGATTTATATTCCAGAAAGATTTTTCTTACCAAAGTCTAAGATGGATTTGTGGGATGGGCATTGAGAGCAGAGGCAAGGAAAGCAATGAAGGGATGAATGTAATCATCTGGGGGAGAAGCAGGAGCGGCGAGACTAGAGAGAACCATGGCGAAGATGCTGAAGGGACAGAATCCATCAAACTTAGCGACTGGCGTTCCAGAAGCAGAAGGAGTCTGAGATTCTTTCTAGGTTCCGACTGTGGAAGAGAAATGGATGTGGAAACAAAAGAGGAGAAAAAGGTTTGCAGGGAGGAAGAGGAGTCAGACTGTGGACGTGTTAACACGGCCTCAGTGACACCCTGAGACACAGTGCCCAGGCTCTGAAGTTAGGCTGTTGGCGTTCGAGTCCAGGCTCCCTAACTCACCAGCTCCGCAACCCTGGGCAAGATACTCACGCTCTCCAAGTCCCTGTGTCCTCATCAGGAGAATGGGAAGAGACCGTGTGGATTAAAGTGAGGATGAAAGACAGAATGTAAATAAAGAGCTGCACACAGTGCCCGGCATTGAGCGGTGCTCAATAAATAGCAGCCACTATTATTAATATGATCACAGTGACCATTATTATTAACTATTACGCATACTTGGTCAGAGGCAAGGCAGGTTCTTTGTACCTGGAGAGCCTGGCCACAGGGCATTAAATGAAAACTGTTCCCAAGGAATCTCACGCACCGGAAGGGTTTATTCAACCGTAGAGTCCACGTCAACTACTAAAATAGCTACACCAGCCTGCAAAGGAGGGAGGAGAGCCAGTCTGTTAGGTGTCCTCCACCTTTGCCTCCCGCCTTCTCTCCCAACTCAATGGTTGAGTGGTTTTAATTAACAACTCCCACAGAGGAAGCCCCAAGTCACTTGATTAGTAAAGCGCTCACTTGCCGTGCATGGTTCTGAGGTCTCCGCGTGGTGCTGAGCTTGTAATTGTGGGTTTTGTTTGGGTTCGCAATGGGTGGGGGGGGGCCACGAGAACACTTTCCTCAGAGAAATCCAGGGATCACATCTGTGAAGGCTGGAAACCAGAGGCGACTAAAATGCCCCCTTTCACAAGATTTCACAACAGAAACCACACTGCGGTGAGTGCGTCAGAAAATCACCACAGAGCTGGCTCGGGATCCGAACCGCCCACCTCCAGCCACCTCGCCGGGTTTCATTTCCAACACACACAGACCAGTTTGCCCCATTCGCTTTCCGCACAAGCGCCTGGGGATGTTGACACAAGCGTTTCTAACACTACAGTAAAGACCTATGACACTGAATTGAAATGAAACACGTAATACTGCTTTCGAGGCAAAGAAAAGTAGCTGCCTTGGCCCCTGCCAGCCTCCAGGGTCCTTGCACAAGCATTCTCCAAGCAGGTTCAAGGTCCTGGACAACTCAGCCTTCGGAGCCCCACGCTCCAAACACCAGCTTCCAGCTCTCTCTTATTGTGCCCTAAAATGGCACGGGGTATCCAGGGCTTCCAGTGTCCAGAGGGTGCCCACTCCTCCTTTTTGGTCTCGCCTGCCATCTATCAGAGCATGGCATCGAGCTACGGTGGAAAGCCATACTGCAGAGTCCTGGGGACCACAAGCTTTCCATTCAGCCCTGTTGAACATGAGTTCTGGCAGTTACTACCATGTGACCTGGTCAAGTAACTTAACCTCTCTGAGCTTCGAGTAACTTAACCTCAACTGTAAAAAGGGAATGGAAAAACAGCCTCGATTGCAAAGAAGTCATGTAAAGAGAAAGTGAGACGATATATGGAAACAGCTCAACACAGTGCCTAGCACATAACAGAGACTCAAATGTGGTTTGGCTGTTAGGAACTATGGTACCCCTGCTGCAGGACAGGCAGAAAGACCCCTGTCAGCAGGCACCGCTGGTCTGCTGCGCCCTTCTCTGCAGAGCCAACACCAGGCTGAGTCTGTCCTATGTTTCTGACAACTTGAGCTGACTTCACCCTTTCAACTTCACTGCTCAAGTATGTGAGATTCCTCATTTCGAAACAGATGACTGGGCAATTACAAGCACAAAGCTCTGGGAACTGGGGCACGGACTCTGACGATAGAGGAGAGAGTGCCACAGACCCGTCTCCCGCTTGTCCCAGGGTCATGAAGTGCATGTGCGCTCGATTTATAGCTAGGAGGCCCTGAAGACACACTTGGGCCTCTCTTTAGACTCAGAATCTCATTTCACTTTTGGGTCTCAAAAATCGTCAGCCCTCTAAGGTGTCCATGGCAGGGTGTCTGTCTCACTCTGTAGTGATTTTGGGACTGAGAGCAAAGGTCAAAACTCCACTTCTCAGGGAGATTTCCAACCAGACCCCTGAGGATTCTGGAAAGGATGGAATAATTCTTCCAATGCCTGCACAGATGCTTGATGTGCGGTCATATCTCAGGTGGGACGCGAGACCTTGAGACCTCGCCGATGTTCCTACAAGCTGCTGTGTTGCTCGTTGACTCTGGGCCACAGGTGAGCTGTGTGTGCCTGAGACGACTCATTCCCACTGATCTACCGCAAGGCCTACTTACAGACTACAATGGCTAATTTTGTGTGTCAATTGGCTAGGCCATGACAGCAGATATTTGCGTAAACACTAGTCTAGATGTTGCCATGAAGGTACTTTTCAGAGGAGATTAACATTTAAATGGGAAGACTTTGAGGGAAGCAGATTATTCTGCTTAATGCGGGCGCACCTTATCCAATCAGCTGAAGACCTTAAGAGGAAAGAGACTGATGATCTCTAAGGAAGAGGCAGCTCCACCCCCTGGCTGCCTGGGCAACAACAGCTCTGCCTCTGGAGAAGGCTGACTTGTACACAGACCACCTCCAACCCAGAGAGCAGATATCCAGTCATCGTGCTCAAGGAAAAGAAACAGCACGACATCATCTCTGTGAGCCTTCTAAGTAGGATAAACGACTAGGAAGGCAAGCAGACGCGATAACTCCGAGAGGCCAAAGGCAACTACGATGTTCTCCGTGCCAAGCACTTCTAAACACCATCTCCCTTCTTTCTCACCACACACCTAAGAGGTAGGCTTCCATTTGACAGATGGGGAACAAATTCAGAAAAGGAAGCAATTTCCCCAAGGCCACACAGCTGGCAAGCCAGGAACAGGAAGCCAGGTCGTCTGACTCCAAGTATAAAGTTTCCTCCATTATCCCGTGCCCTCCAGAGCAGCATGATGAGAGGAACATGAGTTCCCGACAAAACTTAAGTTTCTTATCTTGATCTGAGTACAGGCACATGTGGCCCGTTTTTCTGAGTCTTTCAACATGCGCTTACTGTCTCAGGGCCAAAATACTCTCAACCTCATCCAAATGTTTCTTTTCCTATTCACCTCAACTCGAACTTGGTTGGCTCCAACCTTGCCATCATAAATCTGTTGAGCCACTTTGTAGATGCTGACCCTCGAACAATAACTGGGAAGGGTATTTTCAGTGATCTATATGCTTAAGATAAAAAAAAATATGGACTAGGTTTTCTAGATGAGAGCTATAGGAAAGCTTAACAGGAAAAATGAGGGACCTTAGAGTCTCTCTGTGACAGCTCAGTTCTCTCCATTCATGACACATTTGCAAAGCACCGAGGAGAGCAAAACAAGCCTGCAGACTAGCGCACTCCAGCAAAGAGGGTGGTCCTGATGCAGGACAGAATGCCCAGCCACAGCAAGGTGCTAAAGCCAGAGTCTGGGGGTTACGTAAGGTACCCAGCACACAGAAAGGGTACAATCCACGTTAGTCCCTGCTCCCTGCCACCCACGGAGAGCTAGAGTTGGAATATACCTCTCCTGGATGTGTAAGTACCCCTTGGTAAGTGTGAGCTCATGGATTCCAGGCTTACCCTGATGAGGACCTATAATGACCAAAAGTGAGCCCAAAATAAGGAGTACCAAATGGTTCAACCCTGAGAACAAGTCACTGCCTGCCTCCTCTTGTCAGTCAGACCTTGAGTGCTGCCACAGGCCTGGGACGGAGGACACCTGTGAGATATCTGTCAACTTGAAATAATTAAAACACGGAGTCCCTCTGTAGTGCTGATTAATGGACCTGAGGTGGAAGTTCCCTGGGTTAAGCACCTGGGCTAGTCTGAGTACCGCACAAACACTGCCCCGTGTTTTGTTGACATTGCTCACTGGTGAAGAGTCCTGGGAAGGCAAAGTCTGTTCCAAGAAGATGGCAGACAGCCCAGACGGCGGGCAGGAAAGGAAGGAGCGCCTTGCTCTGCCTGATGCATCACAGCAGGGTTCTCAAACCCAGCACAGTGGCTGTAGGGTTTAGGGGTATTCATATTTCCCACATGAATATCAGTCAAGGTCTCACTGCAAACCCCACTGACTGTCAGGAGATGTCTCACAGGGTCTTGGTGACGAGTAAGGGTGGAAGGGAATGAAACACCCTGAGTAGTTGAACTTTGCCCTGGGCACTGAAGCGCGTATTACACGTACATCATATCCCATTTAATCTTGGCAACAGCATCGTTATTATGAGGATGATTTGGAAGGATGTGCGAGGCCCCAGGCACTGTACCACCAGCACTTCGCCTGTGTTATCTCATTCCATCATCACTGCAGCTCTGGGGGTTATTATTCTTATTTGCGGATAGGGAAAGCTGGCTTCCCAGAAGGATAACGGAGAACATAAAAGGCCCCCACAGGCCTGCCCTGCTCTCAGATCCACCTCTGAGCCCCCATGTTTTGCCTTTCAATGCTGACATTCATCACCACCTGCCTTGTGTGAGGACTGGGTGTTTCTGCCCAGGGCCAGCTCGCCCACTGGGCCCTGGGCTTCTCCAGGGCAAGAACTGGAAGGCTGCGTGGTTGGGGTTTTCCCAAAGCCCAGGCACTACATTCTATAGGCTACCCCATCCTCTGCTAAGATCTTCAGCTGGCCCTGGTCTGGGGCTGGGGGAGGCCTGAGACAAACCGAGGGCACTGGGTGCATGATGACAGGCACAGGGGAGAGCTGGAAAGGGACGGAGGGTGCTGAGGACAAATGTCAACTATTTCCCAGCCAGTCTCAGCACAGGCTGGAACCTGCGAGTCGTCCTTGTCTCTCTGGCACCTTCAGGCCCTTTGTCCAACTGGCCCCAATGTCAGGCTGAGTTTAATGCGGAAAGTCCCTCTACTAACCCCTCTGCACGTCTGTTCCCAAGGCCTCGGCCTCACCCAGAGCCACGCCACTGCTCTCTGGACTCTAACAGCTTCTGACCTGAGTCCACCTTCCTCCTGTCTTGAATCTCCAACTGGTCCCAGGCCCCATTCTCATAAAAACACACCCCATACCCATATGTCTTCATGCCCTTGCTCTTGACCTTGGTCTGCCTGGCCACTCCTTATCCTTCAAAGCCACATGTCCTGAAGATGCTGCAGCTGCCGCTGCCAGTGGACACTATGGTAGTGACCACCTGCTGAGTGTTCTGTGCATGCACAATTTCACTGAAGCCACACGACAACCCTGTGAGATGGGCACGGGGAAATTAAATAGCTCGCTCCAAAACACACAGCTAAGAAAGCTGGAGCCAGCCCCGGAATCCAGGTCGGACTCCATAGCTCACACTCTTCCCACTGCTCTATCTCACAGTAGGCTCTTTATTTCCCATTAATTGTCCCCACACGATCCACTGGTTCCCCGGGTCTCCACAGCCCACCACTCTTACACTGACCCACCTACTTCCCTGTACCCTGGGCTTCCTCCATGGTATTAGGATCTAGGGCACTGCGTCTTGTTCATTTCCCTTGGCCTCAGTGCCTTTAGCACAGTCTCTAGCACACAGCAAACTCAATAAACACTCTTTAAATGGGATTTTACTGCCTTTTGCCTGGAACCTCTCTAGAAGGCAGGCCAAAGGAAAGGTTTCCAGATTCCAACCCAGGAGAGCCATGCTTTGGAAAGCTTTGATGTCACTAAGGGTGGGAGGGCGGACGGGCGGGCAAGGAGCAACCCCATCTGGGAGGTATCACTTTCTTCTCCCAAAGCACCCACTTTTGTTCCCTCCCCGCTTTACTTCCCCGCAGGATGCTGGGGGGAGGTGGGAAGGGATTCAAATCTCAAAGCAAGCTAGGAAATTCCCAAGAAGTCAGGGCCTAAGCCCAGTTTCCTGGTTAGACAAGACATCCCCTTTTTTCTCTCTTCCCCACAAATCACTAGGCCAATGTTTGTTGTTAGTCATGAGTGGCAGGCTGGACTGCCCGCATCAAAGTTGGACCACACTTCTGTTCTCCACGGGGCTGTTCTCCAGTAACTCTTTTTTTAACCCTGGGTGTCCATCTGCTAAATCCGTCGTCACCAACAGTGGCGAGAGTGGGCCTGGGAACGCTGGAGCATTCCGCTCTTTCAGCATGCTGTTAGCTCAATTGTTCTTTCTCCTCTGATAAGACTGCCTACCCAGCTGCTGATAAGGGCTGACGGCTTCCCCACACTCGGTAAATCAAGTGGGTCCCCTGTGGATGGAAGAGGGAGTGTACAACTGATGTCTCCCCAGCCGTCAGGGACAACTGATATTGGCAGCCAGAGGCATCCATCAGCCAAAGGGCCCGTGTCAGATGACATCACAACCACGCGGGGAGGCTGTCACTCGTTCTGCAACACTCGGAGAAATTAATCCTGCCCCAGGCACAGCTCTGTGCTCGCTTACTCCACCCAGAGAGCTGCTTATGAAAACAGGGTCATTGTATTTGCCTGGGATACTTAACATCAAGGAAAATGTCAGACAGGGAAAGTACTTACGGTTTCTGTGAACTCATAACCATTAAGACCTGTCAGCAAGGAAACAACCCATGGGGCTACTCTGGGCCTGTGGCCTCATGCTGGAGCTCCATTGTATTCCTTAAGTAAGTGCGTGTGCGTGTGTGCGTGTGTGTGTGTGTGCGTGTGTGCGTGTGCGCGTGCGTGTGCGTGTGTGTGTGTTTTAAGAGGAGAGCAGTGCATTAGGGGCAAGGGACTTGTTCAAGGTCCTGAAGATGTGTCTGCCTAGAGAGGTGAGTCCTTACCTTTCCATGATGGTTCAACCTTCCTGACCCCCCTGAGCCTCGCCCAGTGGCTGACCAGCAACCCGGACTTCCCAAGCCCCCCAAGCCAAGATCATTTCAGAGGGATCAACCCGTAGAAACAAGAGCCTACGCTTTGCGAATCCCAGGTGCCTGCCGCGCCCTGCTGGAACCTGCCCTGACCGCTGCCTCTCAGGGCGGTCTCCCCTAAAATCATTTACCTTGGCTCCAGCTCCAGGGTGCGTTCTGGCTGTAAGGAGTATTTTGGCTTCCTCTCCTATCAGTTTGCCAGGAACAACAGCCTGTCAAGGTCGCTTCAGGTCTGGCCTGGAAGGACCATGAGAAACACTTGACAGATAAGAAAGAGCCTTTCACGCTATCAACGCTGCCTTTTTGACTTGCAGTGCTGCTGCCTGCTGCGTTCTAGGCTGACTTAGTGAGCAACACCTCCCGAACTTGTCCCACGATGGCCAAGGGAGGGAGGAAGAGAAGAACAGGGGTACCTCCACCCCTTCCCGCTCCAGCCCTAGGGCCTGAGCTGTCTCTTTCTTCCTGTACTGTCAACTCAAGCTCACTGGGATGGAAGCGGTCAAAGGTCTGGAATAATCAGACAGTAGGAGACAGGGTGGAGGAGAGGGGAGACCACACCCCTGGGGGCTCAAGCTCAAGTGGCTTCCATCTGAGGCACATCTTCATTCAGAGGCACGTGACTGCACTTGCTTTGCCGAAGGTCAGCGTAGCATTTGTTCACTGAGCATTTATTGACTCCTTACTATGGAACTGGCACTGCCAGCCAATGAAGAGATGAGAGCATCTAAGACCGACTTGACCTTGACCTCTCAGAGCTTGTACCAAGCCCCACCTCTTCCTCATAATTAGCACACTGAAGCAGTTAATAAAGCATTTTACCTGGATGCGTTGATTATATATATATATATACACACATACATATATATTTGTAATAATTCTGATGTAGTGTTATTACGGATACGTCAAATACCATGAGAGAACAGAGAAGAGACAGCACCCCTGCTTGGATAGAATCAGGGAAGGCTTCAGAGAGGAGGTGATCAGGCAGGCTATGATGGGAAAGGCAATCTAAGCTCAGGGTATGGCACATGCAAATGATGCTTGGAAGCATAGCACACCCCATGGTGGATTAAATGTTCGTGCCCCGCCCCCCATTCATATGTTAACACCCTAACCCCAGTGTGATGCTGTGAGGGAGCACGGCTTGATGAGATCATGAAGGCTGGGCCCCTGTGATGAGATTAGTGCCCTCCTAAGAGACAGACACACCAGAGCCTCTTCTCTGGGCCATGTGAGGATGCGGATGGCAAGTCAGGAAGGGGCCCTCGCCAGAACCCAATCACGCTGGCACCTTGACCTTGGATGTGCAGCCTCCAGAGCTGTGAGAAATGAACGTTCGCTGCTGAAGCCTCCGGGTCTGTGGTGCTTTCCTACAGCAGCACGAGCTGACTACGGCATGCCCGACACAGTTACGGAGCTATAAGTTCATCAGCAGGGAGGGGTTCCTCAGCTGCTGAGGAGGCGGGTCTTCCAGCAGGCACCTGTGCACACAGTGTGTCTGCCGATGGAGCAACCCCTGCCACCCAACAGGGGAAGCCCTCAGAAAGCAACACTGAAGACCAGCTGGCTCACAAGCCGGCTTCCTCTCCCACACTGGACTACTGCGCAGCCCACATGGGAAAGACCAGCCAACTGCTACATCTCCTCTTCCTCAGCCCCAAACAGCACCAGCCAGAGCCTTAAACTGACACAATGACTCAGAGTTAAAAGCAATCAGCATCGCATCCCACCTTGGCCACTAGATGGAGCTATGCATCGCATCAAAAAGACACCACGGGCAAGGAGATTGTCTCCGTGCTCTGCAAGTAGAATCACTGAGTTTCACAGCTGGTGGCAGCAAGTTCTGTAAGTCTAAGGCCCTGTGAGGGCAGGCATGGAGAATACGCCATTCACAAAACATTCATGAAACACCTGCTTGTTTGAGTCTCTGAGCTTAGAAAAATAATGGGTACTGGACACCCTCTAGGAGCCCCAAGTTTGGTGGAGAAACGACACACACACACACACACCCTGTACATGACATTTCTTAAGCATCCCAGGCTTTGCCAGTGCTTTTCAAGCTCCATTTCTAACTCCTTTGGCAGAGCCAGGATTAAATCTCAAATCTGTTTGCCTCTTGAGACCATACTCTTTGCTCGACACCATCCAGCCTCTCTGAAACACTTCCCATGCAAAGTGAAAGGCTCACAAACAAGGTTGGGTGTGAACCAAGCTCATGAGAAACACACAAAAGAGAGCTAACCTTGACTAGGGGAATCTGGAAGGGCATCACGGAGGAGGTGTTCTTTTTTTTTTTAGGATCAGTCAGATGGGCTAGAGGGGAAAGGAATTCCAGGGAGAAAACAGCATGTCCTGAGGCACAGAGCGTTGCAAGCGCAGGAAACAGCCTTAGGTAATAAATGGCAGGTAGCCTAGAGCAATGGGGTGGGGGGTGGGTCTGGGCTAACGCAGGGAGGGCCCATAAGGAGCATCGCTTGTTCAGTTAAGAAGTTGAGATCTGTCCCACAGGCAACGGGAAGCCACCAAAGGTTCTTAGAGAAATTTCTGATATTAAATTTATACATATAAATGGTCATTCTTTTTCCAGGAAGAAATGTATATTCATACTTCGGAAGATTATATGACTCACTGCCTCCTTTGAAAAGAAAAAAATCATCTTCCCAAACATATGGATGGAAAGTCTCTCCCTTTAATTTTACTCTATGCCACATGGCACTCCGAATTTTTAGAAGACGAGTGGATGGATTGTCTCCACAGATCAAAACTTACAGAGACATCTTCATCTGTTGTTTTAATTTCTTCTCTACTAACTATAGCCAGAGCCCAACTTATCAACAAGAGGAAGTGGTGAGGTCGGGTGACAACTTGGATGTACTTGGCACACAGTAAGTATGATAGAAGGGTTTCACACACACACACACAGACAAGGCATGTGCCATTAGGTTCTTGGCTAAACTCCATGGAAAGAATCACTTTCAGCCCCACTTCAGGGAGACCTGAGTGATACACACAGGTGCATGTGCTATACACTCAGTGAAGACATGAACTGTAGACATCAGAAAACAGCTGCTATGCCACAGAGGTACAGCGCCATTTTAAAAACAAAGATCAGAGGTTTTCAGAAACCAGAATTTACTTCCATATTAGGCTTTCTAAATAAACTTGCTGTAAACTTTTACAAGCACTTTCCTCGAAGAGCCTCTGTACAGATTTATATATTACTCACGCATCAGGCTGCTCCCGCTAAGCCAAACATCTGGATAAAAACTCGAATCATTTCATTGTCTCCAGGTGCCTGGATGTTTGCGGTGGATCAGACATCTAGACCCTGTCCGAAACCGCATGTCTTTACCAGACAGCTGCCGCTCATCCGACACAACCTCAAAGAGAAACCTCAGCGTAGAAGGTTACAAAGCATTTTAATTGTCGTGCTTCAAGGCTCAGGGAAGTTAATGATGTGCCTAACGTCACAGAGCTCCCGGGCGGCACAGCAGGCTTACGCTCTCTCTGTCTGCTGTCTCTGCTGTTTCCTTTCCACTGCACCAACTCCCTCAGAAACACAACTTACGTAGCAGATTCTGCAGCACAGACTAAATGACCAGTCCTTCAGCATCCCCAGCCTGGTCAAGTTTATAAGAGGAAGAAGAAATGAGTATAAGGACATTAAACAACTCGCCCTGAAGTCACGCAGAGGCATCTGATGCCTTGGCCTCAGAGTAGCAGCTTACTTGGGTTTCCATGGAGCAGAGTCCTGCTCAGCGAGTGTTCTAGAACCTTACAACTAGAAGGAGTACCAAACGCCATTTGGGCTACCTCTCTTCACACGGAAGGTAAATTTCTACATTCAACGGAATACGGGAAGAAAAACCAGACCAGAGCTCTCCCATTTCACTAATTGGGTGGTTTGCTTACATTTCCCCACTTTTATCTACACTTGCTGTAAACGCTCTCTCACTTGCTAAAAATGTAAGCTTCTCAAAGCAGGAACTGAAATGTAAACATCTGTGCTTTTTAGCAAGGGTAAAGGCTCCGGTTTGAGTGGCTAAAGAAACTAGAAACTTCTCACGGGACATCGCTAAGTTCAGGTTAGAGCATGCCAATGTCTCCACCTTGTGGACGCTGTCAACACTACATCCAGAGGAAGGCACCGCCCACCATCTACTGAAGATTAAAAGCCTGATCCCACAGTAAATTAAACTACTACAGGACACAAAAATCTCAGACTAGCCAAGAATTATTTTGGTGCTATATTACAGTGGGAATTGATAATGATAGCCTTGAGGGCATACTAGATACTCCAAGTCTTCTGAATAACAATAAAAAGACTAAATTACATGCAATTTTAGTAGTAGGTGTATGTTACTGCTTGCCATGTTTACGGAAAATTAGAAACAGAAAATGATGGTCTAAATTAACTGGACCATTTAGTGTATTTATCATTCCATTAACTTTCCCAGGCATTCCGGATATTGTAAGGGTTTGGTGACTCCTGTCTTCTAAGATTTCAGTACAGGATGGTTCTAAAAGTAACAGGCAGAAAACCAAAGCACCTCCACGTCTAGGCTTTTAATTAAATAAAAGAACATTTCTAGTCAGACAGCTAGAACTAAGCAGAAGTAAATTAATTTTAAAATAAACCCCAGGAGTTGTGCTGTTTCAATGCAGCAACAAAACGTTGGGCAAGATGGTTCAGTACAGTGCTTAAGGAAGAGGGCTCCGGAGCCCCTGGCCCTGGGCTCTGCCTCCTCAAGCTATGGGGCCTTGGGCAAGTTATTCAGCCTTCCTGAGCCTCAGTTTACTCATCTGTAAAATGGGGATTATGTCATCACCTCCCTCCAAGGTTGCTGTGAAGACAGAATAAGATAACATACATCAAGCACCTAGCACAGAGTGGGAGAATTAGCTATTATTAAAATTATGAAAATATTGACCCACTCGTGGGCTTCTGGATCACTATGTTCATAGAAATGAGTGGCATGATTATTACGCCCAATTTTTATCCTCTGTAATTTTGACTGCTAGAATGGTAGAACTTCTGGGCAAGTCAGTTAACAGATGAAGGCGACTCAGGCAAATGGGATAAAGAGATGCACCAGCAGTTTACACAGGGCTCTGGGAGTCGAGCCAGAAACAGAAAGCCAAGTCTTGTGCTCCACACGGTCATGGCCCCGCTTAGACATCTTTGGGTCATCCCCCTGAATACCATGTGTGCACAAACGGAGAAACAGGGAGACTGGGTTTGTTCCTTCATCCATCAATCCATGTGTTCATTAATTCAGCAATATCTATAAGCTCCTATATGTACAATGCATGGGGAATTCGGCGGTGAACAAGCCAATGTGCCTGCTTCACAGTGCTTATTGCTGCAAGCAGGGGTGGGCAGCGAGACAATAAAATATAAACTCATCATCAGGACAATTTCCAATAGTGATAAGCTTTCAAAGGAGCATAAGGCGGGGTGATGGAGAGGACAAGGCATGGGGCAGGCCGCATAAACCACTTCAACTGAATTGTCAAGGAGGGGCCCTCCACAGAGGTTCCAGGTGAGCAGCCAGAGGGAAGCAGCCAAGCGAAGATCTAGGGAACAAAATCTAGGCCAAGAAGCAGCGAGTGCAAAGGCCCTGAGGTAGGAAAAAGCTTGATGAGACCTTAGAATGAACAGCTGCAGCAGGGAAGTGAGGAGGGTAGAGAATGATGAGGTAAGGGCTGGATCCCATGCAACGAGGAAATCATGCCAAGGAGGCAGGGTTCCATCCTAAGTGCAAGGTTTGGTTTAAAGGACACAATATGGCTTATTGTCAAGTGTCATTCTGGCTGCCTGTGGAGCCTTGCTGGAACCACCCAGCGAGTTCCTGCCAAAACTGGACTGCAGTCTAGGTCTTGCGACTCTCAGCCCAGAAGGTTCCCCTCCACGCACGGTCCTTGATGCGGACAGCAGAAAGTGAAGGAGGCAGTTCGATCTCCCCCAGAGGACTTAAACGCCTGCAAAGAGAACCCAGGGCCCAGCCTGCTCCACGCAGTGAAGAGAGAGGCGCCCCAGGGACTCACCCGCTTGTGATGTCATCCGTCCGGATGTTCTTGCTCAGAACGTCCCCATCGCTCATGTAGCCGGGGGCGTCCATGCTGATGCCTTCCAGGTCCAGCTCATCTCCTGCCTTGTCCGAGACGTCCACGTGGCAGACGCTGCTGCCTCTAGAGGCCAGCTGCCTCCTCAGAGGGGCAGAGTACACATAGCGGCCTGACTCGGTGCTGATGAACCGGCTGGCGTTGGCTCGAGGCGGGTACCCGTTGCCCATAGAGGGGGCATCCCCTGCTTGGAGCCGAGGGCTGCACTGGCCAAGTCTCCAGGAGAGAGGAGTGGGCCTGCCTGTCAAGCTGAGGATGCTGCGCCCGCTTATCTCCGTGGTGACGTTGGTGTCGAATGTGGTTTCCAACGTGCTAGAAACACAAGGCCAGCCTTGGGTTAGACCCTAACGTGCCTAGTATTTGTTGCAGTGTACATATTCTTTAAGTATTTCCCACATACAAAATAGTATCAAATGATAGGCACCAATGTTCCACCCAGTGTATTTCCTCTGTTAAAAATGAAAAGACGAAGCTGCACAACTATGTAACATTCTGAGAAGCCCAGCGGAGACTTCCTCCCCTAAAACATTGTGCAAGATACCCACTACTGACTACTTTAAGTAAGCAATCTTAACACTGGAATCTTCTTTCCAACCCAGGGAAGGAAGGAGAAAATGCTGACCTGACAACAATGAGGCAGCAAGGTCCCCACCCGCCCATTCGTGCTGGCAGGCTGCGTCCCAGCTTTCCTTTGGAACAGCAGGAGGCACCGTCCACTCTGGAGCTCCTAACATCACATTTCACAGCTTCAGCTCCCTCCAGACTAAGCAGGTGGGGAGAGCCTTGATTTTCTAACTCTGAAGGGTCCACTTCCCTCACACTTTTGCTTCTCCCACATTTGTCCACAATGACAACTGAATGGGTGCAAAAGGCTGGAAGAGAGTGGTAAATGCCTAGGCTTGAGATCCATAACAAATCAAGTTACAGAGGCTGAATCTGCCAGGAGACTGAGCACTCCCCCGGCCAACAGAAAGACTCTTCTGCAGTCCACTGTCTTCCCGGCCCTGCAGGTGTGCGGCCGGGCGAAGGTGACCAGTGTACCTCCGCACAGCTGCACTGCGGGTTCCTAACTGAGCAGAGAGCAAGGGTTCTGCCTGCGGAAGAAGCCTGAAGAAGGTAATGTCATCATGACCACCCTCATCCAAGCTGAGAAATCCACCAGACTGCTGTAACCCACACGGAGGCCGTTTCAGTGATGATGGTGGAAACGGGGATGTTTCATCACCCATCACAGGGTCACAGGGTCCAGCCTCTGGCTCCATGCCATCAAATATCTAAAGGTTTGGGGAGCCCCACATCACACTCCCAAGTTTACTCTGCTCTGGAAGAAACAATTTGGTGCCTCAACTGTTTCTGTCTCCCTCCTCCCCTGCAGGCAGCCTTACTTTCCTCTTATTGGGGACCCCTGAGGTTTGGGCCCGGTCTTATTCAACATAGAACCCACGGAGGTTAACCTTGATTTGCCAAGACCACTGGCAGCAGGAAAGCCCTGCAGTCTCCTTGCCATATTCATTTATCACAGAGACGGAAACTGGAGAAGCAAGGCAGACTCCTGGGAGCTCAGTGGTGCAACCAGAACTTGGCCTCAACTACCACAGCAAGACAGAAATGTAAAACGTGCTTCTGCCCCGATCGTGATGGGAACACCAGGGCCGCATCCCCTTCAACTTCTCACTCAACAATGGAAACAACCCGACAAATGCTTCCAATGTAATCCTAGATTTCATCCAACTAAATCACGGTTTAAACATGCTCACAAGTTCTTACAAATTTTTCCTTACGTGTTTTATGCACGTGCATGACTAACAGCATTACAGAGTGTTGTGTATCAGAAGACCGGGTAGGAATTCAAGTTATTCACTTTATCGCACAGGTCAAATACAGTTCACCTGCTTGTTTCAACGGCACAACAGAGTTTTGGAAAATACACGTAAAATGAAATTTCAGTGGAGCTGGACTGCAGGATCCTCTGTTGAGTGGATCTAGCAACCTTCTGCTTTTGGGAGGAATCTACCTAATACTAATTTTTGCTCCTGACACTTTTCTTCTGTACGCTGTATGGCATTCTTTGTGAATTCCAGCACATTTGAGGATTAGTGTTATTTATTCCATTACTAACCAAATCACTTGCCTAGAGGCATGAACGAACCCAAGAGAAGCCATGTGAAAATCAAGCGACTAGCTAGCTCAGTGGAGAAATCCACACTGGAGGTACCTGTGCGTAACCTGAGTTCCCCGCAAACTGGACATGGTCTCCTCCAGGTTCTGCCGCAGATCAGCGATGTTCTTCACTGTCCGCAGGCGCCGAGCCTCAGGATCTTCCCCTGGAAAGTCAAGGGTTACGATTATCTTAATTCTCAGACGGATCGTGAGCTTCATGGGCGGAGTAATCACGTCCATGACCACAACCATGTTCCATGCTCAGCACCTGGAACCCTGTGGGTGCTTACAAAGGATCTGAGCATGAAGGAAGGAATGGATGGATGGATGGATGCCCAAAGGAGAGTAAGGCTGTCTTCTCCCCCCAGGTCCCTCCTGACACCAGTGAAGTCCAGCCTGTGGAGAAGCAAAGCGCCTAATCAGAGACGTAAGCACAGTTCACACTGTTTCCAACAGAGACACACACGTACGGGCTGACCACTTCCCAGGAATCATTTTCTGCCCACGGAAAAGTGGGTGAGGCATTCTGTTCTCTCATCCACTGGTGATATACGCTGCCCTTGACCAGCCCTGCTTTACAAATGGAACTTGCAGTGGCTAAAAGATGTGTACCTAATAATCAAACATTTCTATAGAGAGGTTCGTCCTTGTTAGATTTATCATGTCATCTCAGATTCTGGCTCCTTTACTCACTGGCTGTGTGACCCTGGGGAAGGTGCTGACCCTCTCCATCCTCCAGAGTCCAGAGTCCTAAAACGAGGACAGTGACAGTCCAGACCTCAAAGATGCCAGCAGCCACAGGGACTCAGTGGGCGGGGCCTGGAGGTGCTGAGCACAGCGCCCACCACAGCACTCGGCTCCTGCCAGCTGGTGCTCCAGAGCAAGAGCCACCACCAAGATTCAGGGTTTCTCTTTGTGGAACAAGGGACTTCCATTCCCTGGCCAAGATTTTCCACAAAATCTGGCTCAGCAGAGGTCAAGCCGGCAGACGTCCCAGGAGAACCAGGCCACACCAAGCCAGGAAAGCCATGTGCCCTCTCAGAGCAGCCTCGCCTAGCATTCCCCAGCTATTCTGTTTTGACGGGCTTGCCCAGGGAGGAAGAAAAGAGCACAAACCACAGTAACGATTAAAGGAATCAAACATCTTTCTCTCAGAGCCATTTCAGGGAGGGCTGAGAAGACCGAAGAACCATAATCAAGGGTCTTTAAAAGCGTGTGACTATTTCGAGTGTTGAGCAACAATTTTAAAGAAATCTCCATACAGAACATAGTACACATGGGCAACAGCAAGTAAAACTTACATTGGACACTAAGGAGAACTTGCAGCAACTGTCATTAATAGGAAAACAGGCAGCTAAGAAACGTCATAGATTCACTTTCCTTCTGAGACAGATAATTTCCTTAGGTTGTTCTCGGCATGCTGGTGCGTAGGAGCTGGGGGCCGGATTGAACAATAGATACGTCATTTTATGGAGGAAACTGGCTATAGCAAAGCCATCCTTGAAAATGCAAGTGTTTTCAATTTTACCCCTCTTTTCAACCAAAAGAAATTTGGAAGGCATTTTTCTCTTATCTGAAATGTGGTCAAACTTGCATTTCCCACCCAATTCTTTAAAACACATACAGGTACGTATGTGTTTTTAACTGAAAGCAGTGATGAATGTCTACTTTACCTCCCCTTAGTGGCCTTGGAGGAACGTAATCACATCTATCTCTTGCGCCATCAATTAAATATCTTTTATTGCCAGTTTGGCCACATTTCATCTGTGTCAGGCTGCCCAAAAGGCACCGACCTTTGACAGCTCTAGGACCTGTAGTGAATGTTTATAGGAAACTGGGTCTAGGCACAAGTTTTCAAATTACCTTCGTTAACTAAATCACACACAAGCTGTATAATAATTATATTTCTTTACCCATGTCTCTATTAATGACGTATTTACCTGTTAACCCTCCTTTAGAATTTCAGAGATCTCTGAGATGGGATGGTATCTCACCTTCACTTTTGCTAACACTCCCCCCCGCCACACACACATTTTTATAGGTGCCCAAGAAATATTTATCATTCAAAAGACATCTAGTCTGCACAGGGTTGAAGGAAAAGCATGGATTTTGCATGCCGGCAAATAGAAGTTTGCATCGTGGCATTGTCACTCATTAGCCAGTTGACCTGGGATGGGTCACGTATCCTCTCTGAACTTCATCTGTAAAATGGGGATAAACCTTCCCCTCAGAGGGCTGGGAGGAGGATCAGATGGAAGGACACGTGATACACCTGGCAGGAAGTGAAGGCTTGCTGAATTCCAGCGTCCTGGGGTCCCGCTGGGGACGTTTGCTCCCCGCAGAGTCCTACATACACCAGATTCCAATGTAGAAATGCAGCCAGTAATGCACCTGCCTTGCTTAGGTGATTATGTTCTAAACTGTCAAGTTTGCTTCCTTGGAGGATGGACTGAGTGTAAGAGTTTCCCACCAACTCACAGCTGAACAAAATAAAATCACAACCATGCTCCGACGGACACAGCAGGGCCCTCTCAGCTCAGATGCTGAGTTGGTGAGAATTGAGTAAGCGCTCCCGTGGCTACCTGCGGCTCTCTTGCCTTTGGCCAAGGGCAGCCCTCCCTCGAGCCACCACCGGTCATGATGAAGAGAACACCTTATCCTGACCCAACAGGGCTGGGCGTGGAGATGTCAGGGTGTTACAAAAGAAACAAGAAAGACCCTGGGATTTTCACTTGAAAGAGGGAGGCTAAGGGAGGCTAACGGACATGCTGCCACATGGAAAAGAATGGAAATTATCTGTGGGCTTCAGGAGGCTGGATTATATCCAGTGACTAGATATGTAAGAATAAAGAACTTCGTTACCAGTTAAAGCCAACAAAACATGGAAGAGCTGCCTTACAAAGGAATAGCCTTCCTGTCATAAGAAATATTCCAGCAGAGACTGAAAGACGATACGCCAGTGAAGGACAGAAGGGATTCATGGCCCAGATAATAAACAGGAGCATGTGGTTCCCTCTAACTCTACACTCCAAACTGCACCGTCTCCACTGTAATGCCTTGTAAGTGGCAAAGCACCATGGGAAAATCCACCTAATTTGCATAAGCAAGGGGAAAAACTAAGGAACTGATCAGACAGTCTCACCAATGTCCATTTCTAAATACACCCACCATTCATTGTCATTTCAAGGGGTTGGCTGCAGACAAGTTAAATTCAACCTCGTGCTACTGTGTAGTCTCTCCATAAAATAATTGACAGTACAATCACACATGTGGTTTCTACTGCTTGAACGTCCCGACAAGTCATCCCAATTGAGAAGTCTTCATTAGCAACCAACACCACTTGACTTAATACCACCGAGTGCTTGATCAGGCACAACTGACTGCAGTCTGTTCCCCCAAACCAGCGGACAGCATCCCAGGCTTTCTGGGCTCTGACTCGCTTAGAGTCCTGATGCAGAAGAGACACGGGAGAAAAAGAAAAACTAGTGAAAGATCATAGGCTGCAATCTGTCACTCTGAAGTTCAGTGTTAGGCGGAATGTTCTCTGGCTGCTGCCTGTGCTTTTCAAACGTGCATTTTGCTGAGCCTCAGTGTCGGACACAAATCCACACTCCTCCGGAGGACACACATCTGATACTCGGCGGGCTCTGAAGCACCGGCCCCGCTCTTTTGATGTGTGCACATAAGAACACGACCTGGAATGTGCGTGGAGACCTGAGCAGTCACCTGAACTCCACATCCTTCTCCTCAAAGCTGGCCTGTTTCCTGTGCTATCATGTCCTCACATGCAAAGAGCTACAAACCTTGGCGAGAAGGAAACATAAAATCAATCCCAAATGTGGGGCCCTGAACGAGTGCAAGATGGATCACTTACAAATGGCTTGGAACCTCTCTGCCCCGGTGCTGTGCCAGCCAGCAGAACCAGAAGGAAATAGTTAAATCACTCAGATGCTCTGAAATTAATACTCAGAGCTAATAGGGAGATGGGTAAGATTTGATCGTAGGGCTGCAGACCAATTCCACAACTGTAACGTGGCCATTAAAATGGTGTGGTCATGGATATTGAGTCTAATAAATGGATTTTAAACACAAATTCAATTTTTAACCCAACTCTGGAAGTGGTAAGATATGAGAAGAATAATGCAGCCACTGCTAAATATGTGGTTTACCACTTGCCTCCCTGATTAGAAGTTGCTGGAAGGCAGGGCACAGCAATGGGGAATGGGGAAAAGAGATAGAGAAGGTGCTAACTCAGAATGCACTGCAGGAGGCATTCTAACTCAGATGCCAGCTTTCGTTCTTTAAATTAAGAACGTGACAGGATAACATTAATAGGTGAATATTTGTGGAATTAACTATATGACAACTGTGGATGTTATGTTTTTATACCATGCCCCCTTCAGTCACCATTATGTAGGTTATACTTAAAATTTAGATTTTGTTTGTTTTTGGTAAAAGAAGCATGCTATAATCTTCCCAATTAATGGAGGATGTTAAGAACACATTTTCAATCAGTGCTTCCATACAGGACATAAAAAAGTCAATATTTTAGAGTTCCACCTCTTGTTGGAAAGCAACTTATCTGAAGAGTAAACAAGAGATTCAAAGTGAAGTGTCAGGGTGGCCCAGAGCCTCTACATGAACAAAATGGAATTTATCTTAAAACAGGGTTTGCCAACAGGTAAGAGACCCATTTACAATTCTGGGGAGTAGATTGTGTGTGAGAAAAAAACAGGGAAGAAAGAGAAGAAGGAAAATCGTAAGAAAAAAGGGAAAATAAGTTGGTTTAGCTCATCAATCAATGCAACAGTAAAACATCTGCAAATCAAGCTGGGTCGGTGCCTTCCAGCAGGCGGTTGCACAGGAGGCCTCGTCACCAGTAGACACGGAACTTCTGGGCTCCATACTCACCGGTGAGTTCTTCCAGAGCAGGCTGTCCACTCTTGGTGTAGTGGCTGGGCTCCATGCTCACACCCGCTGAGCTGGACTCGGCAGTCACATTCCCTTCGGTGTCTGTCTGGGACCTTCACACAAACCAAACAGACAGCGTATCACGAGCAGCACCTACCACATCCGGACCACTGTGGTCTGACCACAGCACCCACCACCACCTCCTTCAGCAAGAAGCTTCAGAAAAGAGCAGACCAGCAGACTGATGCTAAATAATTCATCGGCGCACGTGAAGCAATGTCCTAGAAACAGACAGAGCCATCGAAGTGTAAAAGATGAAATATTCATTGCCCAAACGGAGGGTCTGCAATCCCTCACTGGGGAGTGCTTCTCTGACTCCCCAGCAGGGAGCTGGGTCCAGCCAGAACAATGCTGGAGAGGACTGGGTGGTTTGGATCATTTAACCTATGCCAAAGAGCACAATTCTAAGTAACCAGCAATGCCAGCAAGTCAAGCATAAAGATGACTCCATTGACAGCCCCCACGGCTCCCGCCAACCTCCCTGACACGGCTCTCTGAAAAAGATGACTGTAAAACTAGTCAGGAGTGGGTGCCAAGCAGGTGTGTCTGCCCTCTGGGTCTCTGATTCAGAGCTCAGATCTTCTGACATGAAAGGTCCCATTGATCATTCTTTCAACACTTGACTGAAATCTGTACTTCCCCAAACCTTCTCCATGCTCTTATTTGTCAAGCAAATCAAGGCAACTGCTTCATGCAATGGGTTCTTGCCTCAACTACTTCTGCTCACTTAGGCACGGCATGCAAATACATAATTACACTCAGATGCAGAACCCTGGGTGTAACATTATTAATTCATTAGCATCCTGAGCTCATTCAACCAGATTGCACTCTCTAAGAAAGCATTTGCCAAGAATGTGTGTTGTCTTAAATGTGGGGGATGTACTGATAAACCTCGTCATCCATCCATTCTTCCCCGCTTTGCCCTCCTACTGCAGCCATCAGTTTCTAATTCCTGTAATCTCTACCCACAAAGGCTTTTCATCCTCCCAGTGCTCCTCTCCATGCCCTGGCCGGAATCCACACTCTCACCATCTCTGCCAAGGCCCTCCAAGTACGCTGCCTCCAGCCTGGAGGGTGGGAATGGCAGCTAGGTGTGGGGACCAGCCCACAGATTCATTCTCATTGGTCTGTGGAGTATTTTAAAGCTTTTGAATCAGTTTCAGCATTTAAAAATTTGGAGATTTCACAAGAAATATCTGGATTCCTGCTCTCTCTCTTTCTCTTTTCTTTACTTTCAGAAAAATGAGAAAGTCTAGAAAGACTGAGCTCACGTTCTTGCAGGGTGCCACCTGCTGGTGTTAAGTGGTGGCTGCTCCCTCTAGAGAGGAGGAGTTTCCTCTGCCACAGTCCCACGCATCCTGAGCTACTCATTTGTATCTCGTTTTGGGGCTCAATTAGGCATCTGAATCCATGATCTCTGCTCTAGGCTGTTCCTAGGTCTGGTCCACCCCCCACACCATCCTCCACTGATCTCTTTGACCTTCTGATTAAAGGGCTTCAATGGTTCCCCCTGCCCACAGAATAAGGTCTAAAGTCTTCACTGTGGTAGAAGAGGCCCTACATTATGGGATTCTACCTTCCTTCCTTTCCAGCCCCATCTCCTCCACTCCTGCCCTGTATACACAGCCCTACCTGCGTTCCACTCACATGTAGCTTCTCTCCACTCCCAGATCATACTATGTTCTTAGCAGAAACGTCTTTGTAGTTACTAGACCTCTGCCTAAAGGCCCTTCTCTCTTCTTCCTTTATTTATTCCTATTCTGCCTGTAAGACACAGTTCCCATGCTACCTTGGCCTGGAAGCCTTCTCCCAGTCCGCCAGCTGACCGCCCCACCTCTGGTGTGCTTCCACAGCACTCTCCTTATTTTCCAATGCCTGTTTATTATAATACGACCTAGTTAATAAATCTTCCCTCAATGAGACAGACCTCTAAAGGCAAAGACTGGCTCTTTGGACGTGTGCACATAAGAACACGGTCCGTTCAAATTCACACGCCAAGCAGGCACTCAGTCAAGGCAAGGTGAACAGATAGGTGAGAAATTTTTAAGTCTAGAAAGATGCTGGGTCCTGGAAGGAACATTAGAGGTGGAGTCTGAACACCAAGCCGGCTGCAGGTCTGGAGCCCAGAACTTGATTGACAGCTGTGCACATCTGCGTTAGCTGCTTCACCTCTGTGACCCTCAGGGCCCTCTTCCGTATAGTAGGGGACGACAACAGCGACCTCCCCTTGCTGCTACAGAAATCACATATGATACGACACAAAAGCACTCAGTAACGTGTAGAGATAGAGGTGCTCAGTGTTACTTCTGAACCCATAAATAGAATTCATTCTGCGTGATTTAAAAAAATGATTTACCTTCCTTTTGTCTCTTGGTAACATCGCTAACATGGAGAGACTCAGGGGGGAGCATTGTAAGTTACATACAGTGAGCCATCAATTTTAGAGCACAGAGGGAGTCTAAACCATTTTTTTAAACCCTCTAATCTAGTCCAACCTCCTCACTTCACAGATGAAGATAATAAGGCTCAGAGAGAGGCAGAGATTTAGAGTCAAGACTGTTTCATGGTTAACAGCTCGGTCCCTCTAGTGAGATAGACTTGGGTTTCAACACTGCTCTTCTAGCTATTAGCTCTGTGACTTAGAGCAAGTTATTTAATTAAGACTGTTTGCTCACCTACAGAATGGGGATAAAAAAGATAGCTAGGGGCCGGCCGGGTGGCACAGCAGTTAAGTGCACGTGTTCTGCTTCGGTGCCCAGGGTTCGCTGGTTTGGATCCCGGGTGCAGACGTGGCACCACTTGGCAAGCCATGCTGTGGTAGGCGTCCCACATATAAAGTAGAGGAAGATGGGCATGGATGTTAGCTCAGGGCCAGCTTTCCTCAGCAAAAAGAGGAGGATTGGCAGATGTTAGCTCAGGGCTAATCTTCTTCTTCTTCTTCAAGAATGACTAAATGAACGAAGGCATGAACAGCCCTTAGCTGAGTCTCTGCACACACCTAGTGCATGCTCACCAGCTGTTCCTGTAGCCAGGTCCCGGACCACGCAGGGAGTCACCAGCTAATAAAGACAGAGCCTAGCGGTCCTGACTCCTATCCCAGTGCTCCCCTTTCCAGGCTCTCCCCTGGCTCACCTAAAGAGGAAGGCACTTCAGAGGGAGGGTCCAGGAGGACATCACACCAGGTGAGCATTAACGTTAAAATGCAGCTTGGCGGCTGTCTCCCTCCTCCTATTAGTCAGACATTTGCTCTTTATCATTAAGAAATTTTCCTCTCACGGAAAAACTTGACTTTTTTTTTTTTTTTTTTAAAAACAGGGATTAAATATTTTACAATCTTTCAAATGGTTACAGCCAAAAAACAAGGGAGGAAGGAGTGGGATTGATCAAAGACTGTCATATATTTTAATTTTGAAAATGCAAATCAAGAATCTGTGAAGAGTCATTTGAATATGCATTACCGCAAGACTATTAATGTTCTTGGAATGATGAGAACTTCACGGGGAGCAATTGGGTGCCTCCACGCTTCAAACAACTGCATTAGACGCCCTGCACGCAGCTGGCACTGAGTCACTTCCAAGCCTTGGCTCTATTCTCAGGACTGTGAGCTGAGCTGATGACTTGATTTAATAAAAAGATGACTGTCTTTCAATTAAAAAGTTTGGGTGTGACCCTCACTGAAAGGGGAGGGTGAGCAGAGGAAAAGGGAGAAGGGACCTTTCTTCACAGGTTGGACCTGGTGGGCATTACTCTGAAATCCCTCATGCCAGACTTTCCACCAGCTCCTGGCAGGAATGGTAACAGAACCCACTAGAACACAACTCAGGCAGGGAGTGGGGGGATAGCTAATTGTTTGGGGAACAACATAAGCAGAAGCTGAGAGTCTGGGGATGAGCCTGTGCATACGAGCAGGCCTATAAGTGTATGTGCATATGGGCGTCTGCATGTTAAATCTGAATGTGTACTTGCGTCCATACTTACATGTGACTGTCAACGTATGTCCACACCCAGGGTTGTACGAGTGCGTGTACACAATTGCACATGTGTAGGGACTTAGGGTAAGAGGTGTAAAATGAGTGCCCGGACTACCACATTCAGTCTTAGGCCCCTCTTGCTACGTAGAGCTATCAGTTGTCATTCAACTGTGCAGTGTGGCCAAACGCACCACACGTGTCCAGCACACGACCAAGCTGACTACTGTGAGCAAAGCTCTGGGACCCCCTCAGGAGCAGTGCTCGGGGAGCTTCCACCTGCCTGGAGAGGACTTATCCTCATGCAACAAGTAGCACCTGGAGCCAGGGTCCTCCTTTCTGCAAAAGGTGGGCGGTGCAGGCTGAGCACCCCTCACAGGCCAGAACCCCACAGAGCAAGCAGCACCTGGCTCCACACGGGCTCCATGGTCCTGTGGATGTGTCATCAGAGACAGAGACCGAGGGACCGGTAATAGACAGAAGGATGGAGTCAGCCACAAACACCCAGACTTGTCCTCGATACAGCCTCAGTTCTTTCGTTCTTCTAGAGCTGATCCGTCCTTACCACTACTCTTCTCTCTCACCCACCCTCCCCCCAGAAACTCCCAGCACACAGCAGGGACTGGGAAGATACTTTATACGTGTGACACGGTAAGAAACTGCGAGGCTCTGGAAGCTCAAGATGCATGCCTCTGAGAGAAGCAGCCTCGGTCATGCAGCAAAGCGGTCTTTGCGTCTTCCATTTTTACAGTACATTCAGATGTGTTGGGACTGATGCTGGAGCTAGCTGAGTGATACCAAACCACCCTTCACGCATCTGCTCCTGCAGATGCGGCTGTTTCCCAAACACCCCCGGGCCCCCACGTGCCCCTGGAATCCTACTTATCCCAGGGTCAGCTCACATTTACGTCCTCTTGAGCTTTCTCCGACCTCCCTCACGCCACACTGTATTAACCATTCCCTCTAGTACACTGCATGCACCTCTGACAGGAGCTTATTCCATGGTACCTTAGCTGTTTGCGTAAACATTCCTGGAGGGCAGCCCTGAGCCCGCCCTCAAAGACCTAGAATCCACCAGGAAGGCTCCTGTGCCCAACAGCCCAGAAACGGCAGGCGGGTGGCCGGTCCTACCTGTACAGGAAAGGCGCGACTGTGGCAGTGTTGGGGTGGTTGTATTGCTGCTGGGGCTGAGGTAGCTGGACACTGACAGTATTGCTTCCTGTGGTCTGGGTGGTCCCAACGGACCCACTGACAGTCTGGCTGCTGATGCTGTGGTTCAGGGTGGTCCCGCCTGGGCCTTTTCCTTCCGAGGACGCCAGGCTGGAGGAGGAACTGGAGTGTCTGCCGTCCAGCTGGGGCTTCTGCTGGGGGAGCCCCGAGCTCGGCTTCCCACCCCGGCTCCGCTCCCCCTCCTTGGGAGGGGCGGGGGCACTTGGGGACTTCGCGGGCACGCTCTTCATCCCTGGTTTTGGTATTCCACTGTGGGGAGGGGCCGTGGCCTCCTTCTTGGCACTGCTGAGCTTCCCCCCTTTGGGGATGAAGCTGGCGATCTTGGAGGACTTTTTTGGCATCTCGGTCACGGCCGCCCCAATGGGGTCTTCCTTCGGCCCCTCTTTGAGGTCCACCCTCTCAGTCACAGAGGCTCTCTTGGCGAGGTCCTTGCTTTTCTCCTTTTCCTTCTCCCGCTGCTGTTTCTCCTTTTCCTTCTCATTGCCTTTCGGGGAACTCTTCTTGGTGGTCAGCGCCCGGCTGAACGTTCTCTGGGCGATGCCCTTGAGCGCAATCTTGGGACTGTTGGAGGCAGGCCCCGCCGCAGCGAGCGGGCGACCCGCCGCCTCCATCTCTTCACTCTCTTCAAAGCTGGGCAGCATCTCGAGCCGCTCACAGCTCGTGTCCCGGGAGCCCGGGCCCTCACCCGCCTTGGAAGCCCCTTTGCTGTTGAAAAGTTTTAGCTTTTCCAGCATGGACTTCTGACTGTTGGGGGCTGGCTTCATGGCTTCGGGGCTGGGCCTGGGGGCCTCGGGCACGGGCTGCTTGACCGAGAGCACGGCGGCCGTGGCACTGTGCTTCACGCTGACCGACTTGCTGCGCCAAGGCTTGCAGGCGGCGCCAGGCTGGGGGATGGCTGAGGCGGCGCCCACGTTAGCCGGAGCCGAGGGGCCGCCGCTCTCGGAAGAGGCAGGTGCATGCTCGCTCATTCCGGGGTGGGGGGAGGCTGGGCTTGCCGATGGCTCTGCAGAGAGGGGAAGAGAAGGGAACCTGAGTTACACCTGTGGACCTGCACTGAAGACAAAGGAGGGTTGGCTGGGGTCACACAGCCAGTCACTCCCAACCGGAACGCCATACAGCTCCATCACCCGCTTGGTGCATTCTCTGTGGTTCAATTTTAAATTCTACCTTGACTTCCTCCTGCTCTCTATCACGCACAGTTCACATCCCCCCTACCCCAATCACGTTTTGGGGTGTGCTGTGCAAATGCACACTGATCTTAACATCAACAGGCATGAAGCACAACTAAGCACGTAAATTTATGGAAAAACAAACAAAAGTTCACACTGCCACCATGGTGGTGTAAGAAAGATGTAGGAAATATCTATTGTTTTGAGTTATTCAACCCACAACCCCATTTCCCAGTTATGCCAAACAATTGAGCATTATCCAACTTTAAGAAACATTAAAGAGACGTTAAAAGAAAAGAGACAACAAAATAGAGAAGAGAGACCATATATAATCTTTACAGAAGAATAATTACCCACAGAACTTGCTACACGCTATCAAAGCATAGAAGTTTTTCTGTGTTGGCACTTTTAAAGAGTTACAAACATGATTCAGGCTGGACTTAAAATAGACTTCTCAGCTTAAGAGTGTAAACTGTGCACGTGGCTTCACTGTAGGCAGGAAAACACGCAGGTTATCTGAAAGTCAAGCCTTTCCCCTGGCGCTCAGGAGTGTTTCCCCAGCCAGACTCCTTTCTCAGAAAAGCCTCAAAATATGTCCAAACTAGAACCAGAGCTATTCTGGGAAGAGTGGGTTCCAAACTGGAGTTCTGCTAGCCACCCAGGAGGCCCAGATCACAGAGATGCAATCGGCAGCTCCCTGCTTCAGGCAGTGCCAGAACTGTGCAGCGCGATCCCATGGCAGGGCAGCTGCCAGAGAGAGCGGCAGGGGAGGCACACGCCCCCACCCACGCCCCGAGCCCACCCGGTGCTCGTGACAGACAGGAGGCAGCCCTTCAGCCCCCAGAGAGCACGTCCCCATCTGCAAAGTCACGATGCCACGACTTACCTAGAGGCAGCCACTTTCTCCCACAACGACACCCTAGGAAGAATCCTCCAACTGAAGAGGCTGCCCTTCCAATTGTCACAAGTGTTTTCGGTTAAACTGCTCATGTTTCTAATTAACTTTTGTCATCCGCAACTGCTCCAGTGCCCAGAAGCCTGGCGGGATTAACGGCTGCTTCTTCTGCCTTTTTTTTTTTTTTCTTTAATACCTATGTTCCGCTGCCTTCTAGCAACAGAGTAAACTGTATATAGAGCGGCTTTTTATGATTTAAACGTCAACGGCCGCCCAGGCGGAGTGAAGGCAGCCGCTGTGTGGGACACGAGCGCCGTGCAGAGAGCTCCCGGCAGCGGGACTGCCTCCCTTCACCCTCAACGGCTCGGGGAAGCCGCAGAGCCAGGGTGATCCAAAGCAGACCTCCCAATGTTTTAAAACACATACATCTTCCTGACTTACTGGGGATTTGGGCTGGAGGGGGCTGCTGCACAGCCCTCCCTAAGGAAACTGGCCGGGTGTTGTTGGAGCTCTTCCTGCGGAGAGCTTGGAAACAGGCTCCTGCAACCCACTCGCCCACTCCACCTGCCTTTCAGAGGGTCTCCTCACCCTGATGCTGCCCACGGATGGCCCCCTGGGTGTCAGGAGGTGCAGTGCCAGGCACGTCGTGAAGAGGGGCTGACTATACTCGGTTTACCAGTGAGGAAACTGAGGCAAAGAGAGGGCTGATGACTGACCCTCAATCTCACAGCTAGATGTGGACATATCTGGGATTTGAACCCAGGCCTCCTGACACAGTGCCCCTGGGCCTGCACCACGGGTACCTCCTTTGAAGAAGAATACATTTAAACAACAGGCCTTTGAATGATGAGGGTGCTTTTCAGGCATTTCTATTGCGAGGGTATGTTCATGACATCCACAGCGGCCGCGGGACAGGAGGCTCTGGGTGGAATACTGCTGACCCTCCAGTCCCGAGTCCCCCTTCTCTTAGGACAACGGCCTTCCCTGTTACTTGGGCTCTGATCTGGGGCAGAAGTAGTCATTCATTCATGCATTCAGTATATTCATTCCCATAATATCCATTCATTCGGTGAGCACCTAGCACATGCCAGACGTGGTTCTAGGCACTTGACAAAACAAAGATCTCTGCCTTCATGGAGCTGACGGTCCAGCAGGGAGGAACAGACAGTAAGGAGCTGATTAATTTCACCATTTGTTAGAAAGTAAGTGCTAAAGAAAAGGGGGGTTGGGGGACCAGTTTGCAACAACATCCTTACAGGAGCTATGACATCATGTTCAGAGGGACACCCCTCTTTCCTAGAAAAGTTTTGGGCATATTCCCCACTAAGCATGAGAACATGGATCAACACAACCCTCTGCTCCCACTCATTCCTTCGAACTCCTACAAAGCTTGCTTGAAATGGTTCTGACAAGAAATGCCCCTCCCTAGCATTTCTGAGTATTTTTAACATTAATATACACAGCTGGAAATTAACCAACAACTAACCAGCTAATGTGGACTCAGAGTTAAACAGACACCGGGCTTGTCATAAGCGAAATGCACAGACTCACTGAAGACGTGTCTCCTTCAGATAAAAGGTGCAGGTGCATGGAAGGGGTCCACACAATGCAGGCAGGACGGACACGCACACTGTCACTGCTCAGGCTGTGCCAAATGGCTCCCAGAAATTCCTAATTGTCTTTTAAAAATTTTTTTTTGAGGAAGATTAGCCCTGAGCTAGTGTCTGCCACCAATCCTCCTCTTTTTGCTGAGGAAGACTGGCCCTGAGCTAACATCCGTGTCCATCTTCCTCTACTTTATATGTGGGATGTCTACCACAGCATGGCTTGCCAAGCAGTGCATAGGTCCACACCGGGGGGGAGCCTGGGCCACTAAAGCAGAACGTGTGAACTTAACTGCTGTGCCACGGGGCCAGCACCTCCTACTTGTCTTAAACCCAAGCTCAAGTGCCTTCTCCTCTGTTACACTATCTGAGGCCCTCAAGCTGAATGGACTGTCTGTTTGCATCATATGACGTTTTCCCAACTTTCTGTTTTCCTAGGACATTGTCCATACCTCCCCGGAGAAAGATTCTGGAGGGCCACTGCCTTACACCAGGCACTGGGAACACAGAGATGAACAAAATGCAGGTCCTGCCCTCTAGGAACTCACTGTCCAAAGGGGCGACAGACCTCAAAACAGAGCACAGGATCACGCAGAGGACTGTGGAGGGCTGTATGAGGCACCACGAGACCCAAGGATTAGGCGTTACTGATTCTCCCATCTGGGGAGCCTTCATGGAAGAGGTGACCCTTGAGTTGGTTGTCACGCCATGCTTCTGCTATGGGTTGGTTGGTTATTCCATAGGTCTGTGAGTTCCTCCAGGACAGACACACACTCCTCGATTCATCTCTGTGTCCCAAAGCTGTCAGCACATAGGAAATACTCAGTACACAGTTTCTGAATTGTTGGTTGGCAGTTTTGACTTTTGCAAGTCACATTTAAGGCAACAGAGACACAAGATTTGCGATTAGTCCTTAGGGTTTTCTTAAAACTTTTCAGCCTAAACTCCAGGAAAAAAACCAGGACAGGGACTCAGAGCTTCAGAATTTCTACTTGGCATTTCACTACAGGGCCTCCCTGGTTGTGAAATCATGGGGACATTTCAAGGCTACTCATTCCAGCACTTGGAGATGATTCTGAATTTGGTTTTTAGAACAGAACTTTCCTGAGTTGGGGACAGGGCATCTGAGGATCAGATCGTCAATCCTTTGTGCTTACACCATGGCCAGAAATCCCCTTAATAGTGAAGGGGGCTCCAAGTCATGAGTGGTCTTGTTCAGGTCAACTTGACACGTTTCTGTCCTTTCTAAGGTGTCACACCAGTGACCCTGGCTGAAGCGGATATTCGGGCTGCTCCTTTTTCTTTGGGAAGCAGCCATTTCTAATGCCAGGGTTCTGTGATTCCTAGCAAGAGACTTTCCTTACAAGGCTTCTGAGATGGTCAGATAAATGCAGAAGGGGTGTGGATGGGCAGGCCAAGCCTCAGGCTCTGTCACCAAGATATGCCGTTTGCCTCTCTGGGCCTCAGTCGCCCTATTTGTAAGAAAGAGGATTAGCTCTTTCTCTAGAGTCCTTTCAGCCGTTTCCATTCAAATCTCAGTGAGTCTCTGAGAGACCCTATGAGGCTGGGCCAAGAACACAGCTCTCACTCACTAAGTTCTGTCCTTACTTTGGGCTGTGACTAACAGGTGTTTCTTTATCTTCAAGCAGTCCCCCTCCACCGTTCTCTTAAGATGTTTACTAATAAAGGCAGGAGAAAACCTGGCTGAGTCAAGCTGTAGTCAACCTTGAATGAGTCACCAGTGAACTCAGAAATGCTAATATTCTAGGAAAATAAGTGTGCAATTGTGCACGTTGCTGGGGGTGTGGGGGTGAGTTCTTTAAAATTAAGAGCACTTCTTGCCCTAATAACTAACAGCCCTCGTTTCTTTTCTCCTGCATATGGACCTTTGTTAGAGCAAAGGAATCTAAGAGGGAGAAAGGAGAAAAGCATCAAGAATGTTCCGAACATCTGTATTCCTCCAACAATGCCATCGAAGTCGGTGAGATTATTGTCGATGGCACAGGGATGACATTTTTATAGTTTAAAAGTTGTATGTTTATTTTATTGCATATTAGAACAGATAACTAGTCCATATATAAATTAACAGTTTCGTGGATATTAAATGTAGATTAAAATTTGAGTTGATTTAAGGAAAACATAAAATAAATAAAAACAAAAAAAAATTAAATCTGGTTCACAGATTTGGCAAAAATCACGCAGAAAGTCTGTGAAAGACTGAGTTGTGGAAACACTGTTGCATTAAATCAAGAAATACTTATTTTACATATAAAACATATAATAAGTATTTTAGAAATACTTGCTTTACATGAAATCTATTCTTTTGGAAAATGTAATCAACCAGATAGAAATCAAATCAGAAAGCCCACATAAGGACCAGGTTCCAAACTAACGTGAAATGGCTACTTTTTAGAACTTTATTCATGTGTATTTTTTCAGCATGACATGTTGCTGAGAATGAACAGATCTGGCAATATGACCAGGCCTTGTTTAGCAAAATATAATTGAAAAAATAATAGCTTTAGCAAGTTTTTGACTACTAAACACAGTAAGAATGACACATTATGTCACACTCAATTAACATTCAAATATCCATACATAAAACTGAAAAATGCAATATATGCATTTTATATTGTAAAACATATAATTAGATATATAATTGTATATATTTATAGGTGCAATAAGCTCTGATACATTTGACTCAAGTCCGTTTTTTAAAATGCTGATCAGGGCCCCTGAACAGATTCTATGTCCCCAGACTGAGCATCACAGTTCTCAAAGATCAGCTTACAAGACTCAACCACCACCAACCGACAAACCATGGCAAGGAGGAAAAAGTCTCATTTGAAACATTGCAGACAGGATGCCTTTGAAGAAGAGAAAGGGCTTTTTTTTTTTTTTTTTTTTTTTAAGGGTTTAGGGAGAGCATTAATCCTCCAGTGGGGAGGGAAAAGTTTGGTTTTTCTGGCAACCAGCCTTAACCTTCCCTGACAGTAACCAAAATACTTTCTAAATGAAAATACTGTCTAAGGCAGATAAATAAGCATTTCTTCCTCTTTCCCTCCAGGAAGGCCAACACTGGCCACAGGTCCCTTCTGTCCCAGTCTCTTGGTTAGGGAAACGTTGGTGGTCTGGTCCCGATGCCAGCAGGCACTCAGGGAGTGTGTTCCAGGCTGGCTGATCTCAGCCCCTGTCACCGCTACTGTGACTTCAAACCTGCCCTGGGGAAGTTTCCCACCTAAATCCTCTCCAGGGTCTTCATGAAAAGGCCTGATAATCGGACCTGGGAAAATGTTGGCAATTTCCTATAATTTGTCAAGTTGTCAATCTTGTGCACTCAAATTTGTTAGGATAATTGAAACCAGTTTTTATTTCTTTTTACAGCGCGTGGACTCCAAGCACACAGGCTGGAGCTTGTCTTCAGAGTTGCTCAGGTCATTTCTCTACAGCCCTGCTGGCCACGTGAACCTCACTCCATCCATCAGTGGTTCTGCAGCATTCCTTGAGCCTGGCTGGAGGAGCCTTCTCCGCACTGTTGTGATCAGTGTCTAACATTAAGGGCATGGGCTTAAACCTAGTCTTCTCTCCAACACCCTCCCGGAGAGGATCCTTGGAGGTATGGAAAGAGGGAGAAGGAGGCATGAGAACCACAAAGGAGAGTGAGAGGGCATGGGGGGAGAGCGAGCTGGGCTGTGCTCACAAATGCTCTAAGAATCTTCTTGTGTCTACAATTCTACAGGATCCCAGGAGATCCAAGTTAGAATAAGGATGACGACTCATATAAACAAATGTTTTTAGAAAGTTGCTCTGTTAATGCAATCCCTATCAAAACCCTAGCGATGGTTTTTTTGCAGAAATAGAAAAATCCATCATAAAATTCATATGGAATCTCAAGGGACTCCGAATAACCAAAACAATCTTGAAAAAGGACAAAATTGGAGGTCTCATACTTCCTGATTTCAAAACTTACTAGAAAGCTATGGTAATCAAGTCAGTGTGGTACCGGCATTAAGACTGACATATGGGCCAGTGGACTTCACTACAGAACCCAGAAATAAACCTTTGCATATATGGTCAAAGGATTTGCAAAACTATTCAATGGGGTAAGGATGGTCCTTTCAACAAATGGTGCTGGGAAAACTGGGTATCTACATGCAAAAAAATGGAGATGGATTCTTACCTTATACCATATAAAAAAGTTAACTCAAAATGGACCAAAGATCTAAACATAAGAGCTCAAACTAGAAAACTTTTAGAAGAAAACCCAGAGCAAAAGCTTCATCACACTGGATTTGGCAATGATTTCTTGGATATGACACCAAAAGCACAGGCAAAAAATCCAAAAAGTAGAAAAGTTGGACTTCATCAAAATCAAAAACTTTTGTGCAAAGGACACTATCAAAGGAGTGAAAAAACAACCTACAGAATGGGAGAAACTACTTGTAAATCATATATGTGATAAGGAATTGATATTCAGAATATATAAAGAACTCCTTTACTCAACAACAATACAACAACCTAATTAAAAACTGGGCAAAGAACTTGAATAAACATTTCTCCAAAGAAGTTACACAAATGGCCAATACGCACATGGAAAGATGTTCAGCTTCACTAATCACTAGGGAATGCAAATCAAAACCACAATGAGATACCACTTCACACTCATTAGGAGGGTTATTACTAAAACAAAACAGAACAAAACAAAACAGAAAATAAGTGTTTGTGAGGATGTGCAGAAACTGGAATGGAACCCTTGTGCGCTACTGTGGAAATGTAAGGTGGTGCAGCCATTGTGGAAAATGGAATGCCAGTTCCTCAAAAAATTAAACAGAATATGATCCAGCAATTCCACTTCCAGGTAAATACCCAAAAGCAGTGAAAGAAGTGAAAGCAGGGACTTGCACGGATATTTGTATACCCATGTTCATAGCAGCGTAACTCACAATAGCCAAAGGTGGAAACAACCCAAGTGTCCATCAATGGATGGATAAACAATGGCTATTGTTTGGATAAACGAATGGATGAACTAAATGTGGTATATGCATACAATGGAATATTAATTCACCCTTCAAAAGGAAGGACATTCTGACAGATGCTACAACATGGATGAACCTTGAAGACATTACGCTAAGAGAAATGAGCCAGTCATAAAAGGACAAATATTGTATGATTCCACTCATTAGAGGTATCTAGAGTAGTCAAATTCACAGTGACAGAAAGTAGAATGGCGGTTGTCAGGGGCTGGGGAGAAGAGGAGGAAATGGGGAGTTCATGTTTAATGGGTATAGAATTTCAGGTGAGGAAGATGAAAAGTGATGGAGATGGATGATGATGGTTGCATAACAATGTGAATGTAGTTCATGTCACAGAACTGTACATTTTTAAATGCCTAAAATGGTAAATATTGTATTATGCATATATTATCCCAATTTTACAAAAGGACTGCATTCAGCTGCAAGTAACGGAATTCTGACCCCACGCCCTAAACAGGTGAGGGGTTCACTATTTATTTCCAGTGCTTAGCATAGGGCCTGGCACACACTTAGGGCTCAATAAATGTTTGTTAAATCTATATAAAAAAAGTTTCTCTGTTAGTTTGATGGTTAATGAATCACATGAAATTATATAGTTTTGAGTATTACTTTCTTTGTACTATTTTATTCTAGCTTGAAAAAAGCAACTTCTGCTTCGAAGCAATAGTGATCCTTTTCAGCAAACTCTAGCAGGCTAGCAAGTTATACCACTTGCTTCTTCCCTCCCAAACTGGCCATCACTGACTCTCTGGTTTGGCACGTTCCTCTGACTGGATCCCTCACTGCCTCCCATCCACACTGGACCTTAGCCCCCAGTCTACCTCCCATGCCATTCCCTCTAGGAAACCTCCAGAACCCCCAAACCAGAGGCCCTCTCTTTCCATCTAAAGAGCCATAAGGCTCTGTTGGGACTTCTCTGGGGTCCCCACTACCTGCTGCCCTGTGCTGTGGTTAGCAGTTATACTCAGCTTACTTATAAGAATGGCTGATGCACTACTAGGTGCCAAAAATGATTCCCGGAAAACTCAATAAACAAATAAAAACTATTACTCACATTGGACCCCTCCACATGACTCAAAATTAAGATCAGGTTGCCTGGCTTTCCCCTCTTGGCTAACCATGCCAGCTCTCTCTAAAGATAAGCGAACTCAAAAGACTAGAAACCTTGGTGATGCTTTTAATGCTTTTTCTTCTATGAATGGTGGAAATTTTGCTGTACTGGGTCACTGAAAAGGTCATGTACAAACACTCCATCTCGTGATGGAGTGAGCCCCCAAAATGTGCAGAATGCAAAAGTGCATCACCCTAATAGACTAAAGTCATCTCTGTCCCGCAGGAGCCACAAAGTCCCCAGTTTTCCTCAGTGACTTTTCCACCCCAGGGGAGGCGGAAGCAGCAGCCCTCAACAGCTGGAGCAATCACAGCTGCTTCTTTTTAATATATGACAAGGTAATAATTCTTTTTCTTCAGTGGCTTATTTTGGATAAAACCAAGTGAAACCATGGGCAATGAGGTCATTTGTTTCTCTGCTGGTAGCTAAAAACCAGTTAAAGAAAATATGGAAATACCATTTTCCTACATAGTTTCATTCCATTTTCTCCAGTTTTACAAGATATATTTTCAAATCTCACTTAATGTCATAAAGACCTGGAAAACCTAAACAAAGGTTAACTTGCTGGAAATATCAGTATACAGTTGGGCTGACATTTGACCTTGGATAACACCTTAAAAAGAGAAAAAGTTCTTCAAATCTCTCTCCCTCCCACATCCCTTTAGATCAAAAGATCTCCTACACATATTTTCCAAATCTTCCCCTCGGCTGGATAAGGAGACAAATCATTTGACTGCTGACACTGGAAGGAAGACACTTTAAAAACCAAAAGTGTTCCTATTCTTTATCTTTCATTTCTCGAAGGCATATCAGCCTCAAAATATCTCCTTCCTCCTCTTGAACTTATTTGTTTAAAATCTCAAGCAATATGTTTCAGGAGAAAGCTTTTGTTTCAATTGGTCAAGCCATTTCTCTATCTTGTACCATATATGGCTGTGAGAAAGTACCAAAGTGGCCATGGATCCCCTCCGCCCTTTTTTCAAGGGCGTATGAAGTTTCAGAGAGAGAGTATAAACACTTTCCAGGGGGCACCCTCATTCTTGCAGGAGGTCACTGTCCACAGCTAAAGCTCTTTGGCAGAGTGCAATGGCTGTCACTATTGTAAATACACCCTTCTAAGAGTTTGTTAAGAAATTCTGCCAGGCCTGCTCCTCTAAGATACCAGCCCAATCTTCCTGCTTTCTCTTGGGGCAAAGGATGGACACCCCAAAACAGGAGGCTCCAATGCAGTGTTAGACCAAAATGCTTTCCACTGAATAATACAAACAGGCAGTAACAGAGAGAAGGGGTTCCAGGGTCAGGTAACTTTGGAAAACGGAGGGCTAAATAGTAGTCAGTTTTCTTGCCTGCATGACTTCTCAGAGCATTTAATATGCTTACCTGTACTGGGAATATCCAAAATGATAATGGGATTAGTGTGATTCTTAAACGTATTTTGGCCATAGAACTGATTTTATGGGATAGCTTATGGAAACAGCCCACCGTGGGACGCATTTTGGTAAACACTGCCCTAACAGAGGGAGCAGAAAACGGGCACACAAGCCAAATAAGGTAAGACAGACAAGATGGCTGTCCAACAGGTACCAGTCACTAAGCAGGAGAGCTATGTAAGGGAGAAGGAAGAAGATGCCCCTTGTTTTCCCCTGTGAAGTTATAATCTGGCAGACTGCAAAATGCTTTCATGATACACATTGTGAGTATTGAGCATCCTTAATGTCCATCTGTTCCCTTTTATTTCAAAAGCACCAGTATAAACCTACATGCGAACAGGAAGTGGGATTCAGGGCTGCGCAGCGGGTATGCCGAAAAAGATTCCTATGAACGCTTAGGCTCAGACCTGGGACACATGGCCATGAAAACTGATGGGATCTTGGCCTGCATTAAGACAGGAATGACATGCAGAACAAAGGAGGGGAGGCTCTTGCCCTGCTGTGCACAGCCCAGACCACAGCTGGAACGGAGAAACCTTTAGAATTTTGGAAACCTGGAAAGGGTTCTTAGAGACCCACTACTTTAAGTCACTCATTTCCCAAAAAGGGAACAGGGGCTCGGGCGGGTGATGACTTCTCCAAGGTCTCGCAGCCAGTAAATGGCACAGCTGTTACTGAACTTGGGACTCTGGAGCTTGTCAAGCAAGGTAGCTTTGCTCGCCCTAACCCCACACCTACCAATTCAGAATCTCTGGGGATGGACCCACACAATTGGCGTTCACTGTCGTCCATGTTGAAGTGGAGAACCAGGTATGAAAGAATTCGAGTCTTACTAGAAAACACCAAGAAATTGTAGCTTGCCCAGAAAAAGGACCAGAATCTGGGGATGACCCTAAACCACTCTCCATGAGGAGTGGCCGAGATGAGTGAGACATTCGGCCTGGAGGAGAGAGGAGCTGCGAGAAAGCAAAGTGGAAGAAAGAACTCTTATCACCAAGGCGGCTTTCCGCTTTTTGATTTTTTCTGCCCATGGACACCGAGAATTAAAAAAGGGTGAAAACAGCACCTGTCAGGGCAGGCCCAGGACTCAGGCCTACTCTGAACTAAAGCATGCAGTGGTGGGAGCCAGGACCCCTTGCAGCACTGGGGTTGGTGGGGGGAGGGTTCATAGCAAATGTGGGAAAGGGGATTTGAGCCAACGCGTTCTTCCGTGTTCCCTGCTCCACTTCCACCAGAGGAGTTCTCTGCACACCTGAGATTTTATTTGACAAAAGTTTTCCACGCAAAATAACCCTTTGGCAACATTAATAATCATATATTAATAACAATAACATCTGGGGCTGGCCCTGTGGCCTAATGGTTAAGTTCAGCAGGCTTTGCTTCAGCAGCCTGGGTTCAGTTCCCGGACGCAGACCTACACCACTCTGCAGCAGCCATGCTGTGGCAGGCATCCCACATACAAAACAGAGGAAGACTGGCACAGATGTTAGCTCAGGGCTAATCTTCCTCAGCAAAAAAGAAGAAGAAGAAGAAGAAGGAGGATTCTGTTTCACCAATGATGAAACTGAGGCACAGAGCTTTACTAGGTTCCCAAGATCCAACAGATTAGTGCCAGGCAACTTTCTTTCAAGTCCACACACTTTAGCTGCCCTCCTAGTCTACCCGCCTTGAGAAGAGACAAGAAACGGGACTCTCAAAGCGCATGCCCCTCTCTTGGTACAAGAGAGTATTTTCATCAAGTCTTCTGTCAACAGCTTTCAGATACTCTACAGCAAAATTCTCTGACCTTTAGCTCCTTCCCCGAGGAATAAGAGAATTTTTCCCTCCAAGAGGCTCTTTTCAAAAATGGGAACGTCAAACAGTTGAGTAACAATTTAAGTATGGTTTTTGTTCTTCAAAATTTAGGATGCTGGCAAAATGCAATCTTTCTGCTGTTACTTTTTCTGCCAATCAAAATCAGAAGCCAACCAAAGAACCAGCTTATTGTATTTCTCCGGGGGAATCAACGCAGAAACTGAGAGCTGAATTGGACTATTATTCACTATCTATGATTGTATTATGCCAAATGTGCAGGAAAAGAAGGAAAAAAAGCAGTCATTTATCTTGATTCTGCCAAGTATGCATACACTTGGTATCGGATAGATCAAATAATTTCAGGGCTCCTGGCCGTCCTTGATCCACACACAGCTCGACCAGATTTCTGAGCCTTTTCACCTGACAGTGTCTTCTTAATGGAAAAAAAAAGTTTTTCTTCTGGAAAAAAACCCCGAAATACACTGAGGTAGGAAATGCCCCCAGAGACTGCTCACCGGCTTCACTCACCCAAATCAGGAAGCAATTTCCTCCAGGTGTCTGTTTTGTTTTATGTAACAGGCCTGGCTGTGACAAGTTGGGGGTAGATTGAGTTTTTGTAAATGGAGCATTCATCTGGATGAATCCTAGTAACTCTTCTGTAAGGTAAGACATCTTTAAACACAAGACAATCATGATGTGGTGGGAAGAATGCCAAGGTAACTGTCTCACCCTGCTCTGTGCCGTTCACACCCCCCTTAGGAGTGTGCAACCAGAGAACTTCGAGGATGCGTTCAAGCCCAACTTAATAGCTTGGTAACCTTGCCCTAGTTATTTAGTCTAGCTGAGCTCCAGTTTATTCATAAATGAAAATTAAACTAACACCAATAACTACCATTTACTGAGTGCCAACCAGGTGCCAGGGACTGTCCTAAGTGCTTTAAATACTTTAATGAACGCATTTTATTCATGATTTCATTAATTCACATGTACGCATGTTAAGAAGTGGATTCATGCAGCTCAGAGGTTAGCTACTCGCCCGAGGGCAGGTCAGGAAGCAGCAGTGCAGGAATCTGAGCACTGAAGTCCATGCTCTTAATCCAGGCCCTCCACTACATGGCGATGGTGACCAAAGCTTTCTTTGCCGTGAAGAACAAAGCAACAGTAATGGGAGAGCATCCTGCAGAAAGCTCTGTACGCAGACTGGTTTTCACTCCCCTACTAATATTGGGCTTTCTTAAAGGGAAGGACAGCTGTACCAAATATCGGTGGAATTGTTGTCTTCCATAAGCAGAGTGGGACCAGGGCACAGCCCAAAAGCCCCCTCAGACCCGACTCTATAGAGAAAAGGAGAATTGCCCTCGCTGAGGCCCTGTGCGTTCTAAAGTACCCACAGTTTGTAAGTAGGCCCCCATGGCCTCGCCCAGGCTGACTGCGGATCACTGGCAAGCAAGCGCTGCCCCTTGTCCCTCTCTGACCCAGTGCCCGATGCAGGGCAGGCATTGGCCCTTGCGCCTCGTCCACCTCCCCAGGCTCGCTGGAGGCAGCCCAGTGAACGCGGCTCTCACCGTCGGCCGTGATGACTCAGGCCATCCTGGCCACATCTGCTCTGTTTCTCCAGGACTCAAAGGATTCACATGAAAGACGGTGAAGAGAGATTCGAGGAGCTTCTCACGCGTGTGCGGGGCCGGGAGATCTAACGTGGAAACCAGGCTTGCTCACGAACCAGCCTGCAGGTTTCAATGCACACTTACATGTGCCAAAGCTTATAAAATGTTGTGCCAGGCGATCTTTGTCATCCTGAATAATGAATTCTGGAGGTACAGTAACCAGGGCTACGACTGGGGCTCACAGTTATTCCGTGATGTTTCTCCTTGGAATCCGTTAAACCACCACAACATTTAGTGTTTGCTCGGCCATCATCCTATCGTATCCCGTCCCTCCAACATTCTGGACACTTCTTGTGTTCCGGGTATTTTCCGAGGGGCTGGAGGCACAGCAATGAATCTATGGCGTATCCCTTTAAGGGGTTCTAAGTCTCGTGGTGAGACACCAGAAAGCAGAAGTAACGACAAAGCATGAAACCCTTGTGACAGGGAATGTTTATGGGCTGTGGATCCCAAGGTGGGTTATCTAATCGGTCTGGGAGCACATGGGAGCCAAAGAAGTCATTCAAGCTGTTTGACCATCCCTGCATAGAACGTCCAGAACTTAATTCTTTGCAAAGAATCAAAAGGAAATGAAGTGTCCAGACACCCAAACCTAGCGACTGAAATTAAATTCAGAAGGAGAAACTATGTAGCTTCTCTACTCGATCAGGGCAAAATCTGGTCAGCTAAATGCAATCGTGATACTAATCACAACCAGGAACTCTAGGGCACATCCACTGCATCCAGGCTTAATGAAAAATGGGATGTCTAACTCAGCATGTCGTTCTTCCCCGCTCGCCTGGCACACACACACTCTTCACTCAGCGCACGTCCTGAATTTATTTCCACAGTGAAGAATCCTTACGAGTCACCTCCCAGGCGTGCAGACTCAACACTTTCATTCTTTCCCGAACTTGGTTAAGCCAAAAGCAAAGTTGATGGTTTCAAATAATATCAAACTGACTGCTGATCTAGTCATGCCCAGCCGTCAATGCAGATGCCACGTGTTCAAGGCAAATGACTAAACTTCCTCCTTCAAGAGACACGCATCTCAATAACAAAGATGAAAATTCGTGACAGAGACCAAAATGCAATTTTATACTCCCAGTTTGGGACTTCGAGGAGGAAATGAAGGCAGGAAAAGACAGCTAGTATTAGTCCCACACCCACTAGGACTAAGCTTGACAGCCAAGTTCTCTTCCTGAATCTTCACAGCCACTCCCTGAGGAGGGCAGTATCAAGCCTATTTTACAGAACAGTAAACTCAGGCTCAGGGAGGGAGAGTCACTGGCCTGGGATCACACAGCTAGTACACGCAAAGGTGAGGTTCAGGTAGAGGTCTGTCCAACACAGAGGCTATGCTTGCTGCCTCAGCCTCATTCTCTTTCGTAAAAATTAATAGACCTGTGGGACTAAAGCTGGGGGTGTAGGGGCTGTGGGAGGAGAAGAAGGTAGCAGAATATTTCTGGGGAGCGACTGTGTGTTAGGGTAACGAGAGCACCAGAATTTCTGTTAGCATGACAGAGTCGTCCCTGGTAGGAGAATTCCTTGATAAGCCACTTGAACCAGAAGCTGAAGCCCTAGGGCAACCTGAATGGGGGCAACTGTCTTGCAGAAGATATGACAAAGAAGTGCTTGGTTACATCGAACAGAGGGAAAAGAAGTGGGTGGGACAGGGAAGCTGGGGCACTTGTGACAGGCACCATTTCCCTCCCTGTGACACCACAATACGCTGTCTCAAAAGTTACTAAAACAGGACGTGCTCGCTGGGAGTGGATATCTCTTGGAAACCAGCAAGGACGGAGGCTCCTCTATTGAGGGCATTGGGGTGGAACGGAGACAACATTCACAGAGAGCAGCTGGGGGATGCGGTCCACGGGAATTCGCAGAAATCCTGAGGTGGCTTCCAGATGGTTCAGTGAGATCTCCCAAGAACGGGAAGGTGTTTGCAGGCATCTAGCCTGGCTGGGCAGGTCCAGCACAGCTGATCTCTATTCCATCAGCATCGCCTATTTCCGCATCAAGGGCCAGCCATGCCTCTCCTCCTCCTGGCCTCAGTTTTTTCTCCTACCCCTCGCATAGCCCCCCAGTTCCCTAACCCATTTCTCCCTGTGAGGGTCAAAGCCCAACTCATCCTCTTCTCATCTCTACCTTTCATAGGTCTTAGCCCTTTGTGCTTACTACTAGCCTGGTACAGACTGAGCTCACTCTAAGTGCATATCTCCTCCTCTAGGACAGACGTCAGCAAACCAGGGCCTGAAGGCCAAATCCAGCCCACCACCTATTTTTGTAAATAAAGTTTTATTGGAACACAGTCATGGTCGTTCATTTCAAATTGTCAATAGCTGCTTTCTCACTACAGTGGTAGAATTGAGTAGTTGCAACAGAAACCTTATGGCCCGCAAAGCCCCAAATATTTACCATCTGGCCATTTAAAAGAATGTTTACCAACCCTTGTTCTAGAATATTAGTTCTTTGAAGACAAGAGCTGTGTTTCATTCATCTTTTTATCTCCAGTACCTGAAACAGGACAAATGTTGCTGGGTTAAGTGGATGAATGCATGCATGAGGGTTAGATAAACATCACTGGTTAGGAACAAAGATGCTAATTAGAAATGCTTTAAAGAACTGCAAGAGATACTCTAGCTAACTGTATTTTCTGGTTAAGCCAGTTAACAACAACAACAACAACAACTTTGTTTTAATGCAAATTAGTTTGTTTTTTCTCAAAAGTATGTTATTCCATTTCTCCTCCTTAGTATACCTGGGTCTAACTGTGTGAGGCTTCAGGCTGCATTTCTGAACATTCACATCCATCACTAAAAATCACAGATACGGCTTCAGAGGCTGTTTAGGAAGAGGATAATTTGTCTTCCAGTTAAGTTACTGCTTTTTTAGTACATATACCAAAATATCAGGTTATTTCCCTATCATTTGCTCTTTAATAACAGTACAATAATTTATTGAGCATATACTGTGTAAAAGGCACTGTGCTAAGTACTTTACTTGCACTCCCTAATTTACTCCTCACAATAACCCTAAGTAGTAGACATTGCTACATTCCTACTTTACAGATGAGAAAACTGAGGCTTGGAAAGATTAAGTAGCTGGTCCAACGTCAAATGACAGGTACACATCTGCTGGCTCCAGTGTCTGACCTGTAAATCATTGCTCCAAAGTTCATTCACTCATTCATTTATTCATTCCACCAACAAATATGTATCTAAAGTCTCTATACACCATCACACCACATGCTGTGATGGTAGTGGGGAGAGAAGAGAATAAGGCCCCATTCCTGATCTCAAGGAGCTTGCCTGCTGATGAAGGACGGACAAGATAACCACAGTGCACAGCGTGGACGACCAGAGAATGAGGGCAGGGTGCTGTGTGAACTCAAAGAAGGGGTTCAAACTCAGGGCCTGGGGTCAGGAAAGGCTTTCTAGAGGAAACAAAGTCTAACGCGAAACAGAACAGATGAATTAGAAATGGTGGGAAGCAGGAAAGAGGAATGAGGAGAGCAGAAAGCATTTCAGACAGAGGGCAGCACTGACAAAGGCTGGATATATGATAGAACACAGCTCTGCACGCAACTGCCAACGAGTCCATGTGGCAGAAGCTTCAAGTGGGCAGGCGGACCAGACCAGCTCATGGGGGTTTGGCAGGCCGTGGAGTTGAGTCCACACCCACCAAATGGTCTAAGGCAGAGGAGAAATGGTACTTAGGTGTTCCAAGGTCCATGTGCTAGAGGTTCGCTTGACTACAATTTCCACTTTCTCAACAAAAGTCATCTTCTTCTTTATGAAAATCAGATTAACTTCACGGGGATTCCCCACCGCCCATCAAAAAACTAGGCTCCTGATGGACTCCATGATGAACTTAGCCCCTTGAAACCATAATGGCTGGTATAAAGTCAACAGTCAGTCAATATGCATAAGTGAATGCTCCAGATTGGTGCCACAAAGCTGCCCACCATCTTTGAGTTAAAATGAATTAACTGGAGGTAGTCAGCTACCAAGCCTTGAAGACGGAGGAATGGGGAAAAAAATATGATTTTATCAGCCAGTACCAGAGCTCTTCTAAGACGCTTCCTCTGTTGAGGAAATACCTTAGATACAGGCCACTCTGAGTGTGGAAGATGAGGGTCTGAGGCCCTGGTCTGGAAGGAGACAAGAAAACAGAGATAAACTGGTCTGCATAAGAAAGGGCGGGAGAGGGGCAGGACAACTGAACAATAGAGTAGGAAGCTGGGATCTCAAAAACAAAACAGAATGTGGCCACTGCGAAACTCCCAGTGGCAGGGAAGCTGAGAGACCTTAAGAACAGGAACACCCAGGGACGGGCCCCGTGGTATAGTGGTGAGGTTTGCATGTTCTTCTTCGGCAGCCCAGGTTCGCAGGTTCAGATCTCAGGCGCAGACCCACACACTGCTCATCAGCCGTGCTGTGGTGGCGTCCCACATACAAAACAGAGGAAGACTGGCACAGATATTAGCTCAGGGCTGATCCTCCTCAAGTAAAAAGGGGAAGATGGGCAACAGATGTTAGCTCAGAGTGAATCTTCATCACCCCCCCAAAAAAAAATCTTTAAAAAAATAGAAAGAATAGGAACTTCCAATATTCAATTTTAAGCTGCTTGTATTGCAACCCTGGAACCCCTCCCTGGCCGGAAACTTTCAGGAAAAACCTACTATGCCCAGAGTCTTAGATAACTTTTGAGGAGAGAACGAGTTGGGCAGTTCCAGGGGTAAGAGAGAGAGACTGCACATAGGACGGTAAGACACATGGTCCACAAGCTCAAGTCTTTTCAGCAAAACAGGAACTAGGAATGAATACTGACCAAGAGCAATGTAACCCCACCCTCACCCCAACAAAACAAAATAACCAAATAAAACACTTCCAGAAAGATTAGAAAGGACACTGGGTCCTCTTCCACCCACGAACTGGTGGATCAATTTCATTTGAATCCCACTGGTAGGTTGGTAAATGTCTAACAACTGAGTCTCTGAAGAAAAAGTTCTGATCTACAGTTTGCTGATTTCTGTGGTGTAAATAACCCCACCATGTAAGGTTTCAAGCTACCAACATGACATCGACCATCTTGAAAAATTCTTAAAAATTTTTAATTGGCTCTCATGAGCTGGTACAAGCCGGCTCAGTGTATCCCACGCTCAGGGAGACCCCGGCTAGAATCTAGGTTAAGGGCAGTTTCCATAGATTAAGTCCTTGTTTCGGCTTTGACAAAAAGTAGTTTCATCCAGAGTTATGTTAGCTTTTGGAGACTAGGCCATACCTACAGGAGGGCAGGGAAGGCAAAGAGGTAGGAGACGGGTAGAAGTGGGCACCATCCATCAGGGAGCTGCCATGTGGTCAACAGACACTACGGCGGAAAGGAAGCTCTGAGGTCAGGCAGTGGGACGCCCCTTCTGAAGAGGACACCGAGGCCCAGAGTGTGTGCTGACTGCTCATTAGCAGCAGATCTGGACTTAGGGCTGAGGCTGCCTGCCTCCCTCTCCTTTGTGCCCCCAACTTCCTCTTGCAGGGAAAGGCAGGCGGGGGCACACACTGACAGCTCTGGCTAAGCTTTCGCATTTTGTGTACTAGCTTACCATTTGGGGAACTTCTGACTCTCTCTGTAGGAAGGGGAAGAGCTCTCCCAGGGATTGGTATGAGCTTACGAAAGTCAGCCAGAGACCCAACCGACAGGAAGAGACCCAGCTGGAGTGACCCGCAGCAAAGGAATGAGCGGACAGACTGCTCCAAGAATTTCCAAGGATGTAGGTGGAAGCGGCGGGCCGATGGGATGTTCCTGACCGAGAAAGGAGCAGCAGGAAACAGCAGGGGCAAAAGAGGGAGGTCCTTTCATGTTCTTAATAAACCTCCAAACACGAAAATACCAATGTACCAGGCAATACCTCCCTCTCATTGAAAAGAAGATCAAATTAGGCACCCTAAATGTTTCTCAAATGATTTCTGGCCTGGTTATGTTACAGAAAACAGGGTAGGATGATTCAAACCTGCTGTCAATACAGAAGGAAGGAAAGAAAAATGCCAGCTATTCTGCAGCTGTCCAGCCGGAATCCTGGAGGAGTTGCTTTCATGACAACTCTGATGCACAGAAACAAGCCAACTTCCAGAGCAGCAGTTAAACCAAATAAACCTGAAGGATATCAGTTGAGGAGGAGAGTCTTAAAATAGCAGGCAGGAATGCACAAGCTCCCTCGGACAACTCAGATTACATGCCCCGTCTCTGCCTTGAGTAAAAGTATGCACTGAAAGTGTCTGTTTAATCTGATTCTTCTCTGTGTTGCCAGTGTTTCCAGCTCATGGATATCAGTCTGGAGGCAAACATGCCAGGTGAGCCAATGCACAGGGCCATGTTCCCTGGAGGGGGGGTGCCCGATGCTCAGAGAAGGAAGACACAGTCTGGGTCCCTAGGAAACTCGTTCCAGGGTTGGGAAGAGACCATACCCACAGGGCCACATTCCCATGGGCGAGGATTTCCAGTTAAACCAGTGAGGCAGTCTACATCAAGATGGGCATTTGAAATGGACTCCAAAGGATGCATTCACTCATTTAATGAATGTCTATTCTGTGCCAGCTGATGGGGACACAAAGATCAGTGGTGACCAGTCTCTGGGGTGGATGGGGGGTAAGGCATTCTAAAATATTACATTTAATATTGGTTTCTGTTTCATTTATTTACCATTTTAGTAACCAGTAGCACAGACATTAAAGTCCAAATGTGTTTAAGTGGACTATAAACATCTGCTCAAAGCTGCGGGTGTTTGAAAGCAAAGCAGCCTTTCTCAAGAGATACAGAAATGCAGAAGAATCACTTTTTGGCACTTTTTCTGCAAGTAAAAAGGCAAACAAGTCCTTGAGTCCAGATATAAATTCCATCTCCACATTTTTCTATTTCAAAAGCACTGGCCCTAGGTCATCTTGCTCTTGACAGTTCACTAATCTTTTATTTAATGAGATAAAGTTTAAAAATTACCACCACACATAGACATTTTGCTTAAAAATTAGAAGCACCGAAAGAAGTTAGTCAGTTGAGATCTAATGCAGCAGAGGTTCAATGATGAAAGCTCTGTAACCTGCCATCTAACCCATGAGAACCTCCACAATGGCTGCGAAGTCATCACGTGTGCGCACAAGGCAGAGCTGCTCTTTGTTAAGAGACCTTGAAACTCACTGGGATTTAGCTGGCTCAGGACTTCACCATCACAGAACACTGTCAGGTTTCTTGCATCCACAAATAAACCAGCCACTGGCTCACAATGTGCCTCCCCTTTTACTGTAAGCTGACCAAGTCAACGAAGCTCCTTGGGCAGACCTTTGCACACCATCCACCCTTGCTGCAGCTTTGTGGCCAGGCTGGGGTTTCTCACTCCACAGTGCTATGGAAACTGATTTCTGCCCTGACTTGTCTTTGTGGGCATACTAAGTCATTAAAAGGATTCTAGTACCAATTCCAACACATGTGTGTAGGGGGTTTCCCCACACATCCAAGCAATTTCCGGACACCAGTTGGGTGTCCTACAATTCAACTCAATTCTGACACTATCAATCCAGAGACAGCATCAGATCCTACAGGTTAAGGGCTCAGTCCCACAAGACTGTCCCCCACCCCCCACTTCAGACACTAGCGTCATAAGCCCAGATGGTCACTTGTGCTTCTGACTGGCCACTTACTAGAGGCTCCAGTGATCCCCGCCTTGAGTGCCATTATTTGCTGGAGTAGCTCACAGAACTCAGAGAAACATTTTACTTACTGGATATTGGTTTATTATAAAAAGATATAACTCAGGAACGGCCAGACGAAAGAGATGCATAGGGCAAGATACGGGGAATCTCCACGTGTTCACCACGCTGGAAGCTCTCCAAACCCTGTCCTTTTGGGTTTTTATGGAGGATTCACTACCTAGGCACGATTGATTAAATCATTGGCCATCGGCAACTGATTCAACCTCCAGCCCATCTCCCCCCGGAGGTCAGGGGCATGGGACTGAAAGTTCCAACCCTCTAATCACATGATTGTCTCCACTGGCAACCAGCCCCATCCTTAGGTGCTTTCCAACACTCACCTCATTAACAGAACAAAAGACATCTTTCTCACTGTCATCACTTAGGAAGTTCCAAGGGTTTTAGAAGCTCTGTGCCAGGAATGGAATGAAGACCAAAGATATATTTCTTACTATAAATCACAGCATCACAGTCATCCACCATCCAAGGCCAATTTGGAATTGTCCGAGAGTTCTCAGAGTGAGTGAGTAGGCAGAACATAAACAGAGTCAGGAAACCTGGGTTCTAATTCCATTTTGGCCACCATCTGTTCCTTCAACAAGGATTTGTTGAACATGACAGCACACTCCCTGCCCTCACAGAACTCAGTCTACACTGATTTGCTGGGTAAAATTGAGAAAGGCATTTCACCTGCTTCAGACAGACACATCCACGCCCCCAGCTTGCATTTCCTTGATCCTGCCAGCCCTCACTCCCACCTAATCTTTGGGCATGCTGTTCCCTCTGTCTAGAACACTCTTTCCTTCTTCTGCGTAGTTAATTCACCTCTCATCTGGCATTTGCTGGTTTTGGTTACAGCTACATCTCCCGTAATTTGTAAAGTACCTCACACACAAAAGGGGCTCAAGGATTAGTGAATTTAGTCAAAGCTGGCTTGTACGATAGTGTGATGGTTAAAAGCAAAATACCAGCTTTAGAATCATGCAAATCCTAGCGCCAATCTCAACTCTGGCCCTTGCCAGCTGCATGACGTAGGCAACTTTATTTAATCCCTTTGAGCCTCAGTTTCCCTATCTGTAAAATGGGGAAGATACTACAGATAGCCCTGGTAGTAGTGTGAGGGATTAAATGAGGCTATGCATGCAAAACACTTCTGGGCACATAAGACTACCTCAACAACCCGCGGCTACCACTACCCTATCTCCACTACTAGTGGCAAACTGTCACTTTTGTTCACAGCCCATCACCTCACCTACATTAAAAGCAAGCCCTAAAGTTATTTATAAGGCAGGCATTTATAACGTCTGCTTGTTGACACACACGTAAGGCTTTATGATAGTGATGAAGAGGAGGAAGAGGAAGATGGTGGTAATAATTACCTCCTCTAATGCCATTGCTTTGTGACCCCTTGACAGGCCTTCGTTTTCCAAAAGCCCATATGAGAAGCAGGAGAAGAAAAAGACTCGCTCAAGCCTGCTCCTGAAGGAACGTACTTCCCGGAGATTCCACAGAATCTCCTAACCACAAACCACGAAAAACTACAGGACGCTTTACAGCCAGAAATCTCCTCCTCGCACCCCGGGAATCTGCTTGCTGAGGGTATGGAGAGCTGTTTCTGCACATTAGATCAACTGACAACTCAAAGTTACAACCTGATTTTTTTATCTGCATCAAAGGCAAAAGATAATATCTCAGCCGTTACTTCAAATTCGGAGGCCGGCACGAAGGCTCTCCACACCGTGGTTCTGGAGGGGATGGACAGAGCAGGGCGGTGTTACCTGCCTCAAAGCTCTGTTTACCACCTGGGGCCCTCCTGGAACTGGGGCAGCTTCTGAAATTGGGTTTGCAGAAAAAGGGGGCGTCTTCTCTAGCCCAGGGACCATTCCACCTGAACTGAATTAAAGTTAAATAGATAGAGGGAGAGGAGGACCAGAAATTCTCTTCTTTGCTACCCTGGAGGCTAAGGCAATACGCTCATTTTATCAAAGGGAAACTGAGGCCCCGGGAGGGGGAGGTGCTTAACCAGGAACACTATTAGGTAGGAGCAGAATTAGAGTCAGGATGTCTACTTGAATATGGCATGACAGCAAATCATTTTTTAAACCACTTTATTAAGATATAATTCATGTACTGTAACATTCACCCATTTAAAGTATATGATTCAATGGTTTTCAGTATATTCATGAAGTTGTGCAACCATCACCACAACCTACTATTTTTTTTTTTTTGGTAAGGAAGATTGGCCCTGAGCTAACATCTGTTCCCAATCTTTCTCTTTTTTTTTTGCTTGAGGAAGATTATCACTGAGCTAACGTTTTGTATGAAGGATGCTGCCATAGCATGGCTTGATGAGCGACGTGCAGGTCTGCACCTGAGATCCAAACCTGCAAACCCCAGGCCACTGAAGTGGAGCTCACAAACTTAACCATGGTGCCACCAGGCTGGCATCCACACCCTATTTTAAACATTTTATTACAGCAAAAAGAAACTCTGTAGCCATTAGCAGTCACTCCCCATGTCCCTCTACCCACCCCATGACCCCAGCCCTGGCATCACTAGCCTACTTTCTGTCTCTATGGATTTGCCTACTCTGTATATTTCATATAAATGGAATCATACAACACACAGTCTTCTGTGACTAGGAAACCATTTTCCAACGTCAGACTTCAGTGGCAGAACTTCTGGTTGATCACTGAATTGTCATCCAGAGATGTGCTGTTAGATACTGCAGCCACCGCCCACACGTGGCCATTTAAATCAATTAAAATTGAACACATTAAAAATTCACTCCTGGGGCAGCCGGGTGGCACAGTGCTTAGGAAGATTGGCAACAGAGGTTAGCTCAGGGCCAATCTTCCTCACCAAAAAAATTTAAAAAATCAAAAAAGTAAAACTTCAGTTCCTTATTCTCACCAGCCACATTTCAAGGGCTTAATGACCACAAGTAGCTAGTGGCTGTCATAGCGCAGATATAGAATATTACCGTCACCATAGAGAGCCTATGGGACAGCGTTCACCCGGAGGGTATGAGGCATTTGCTGATCAACTACAGACCGGCTCTCTGAGAAACGACTACTCCGCCTGTTGTTGGGAAGGGACCTTAGCAGATGGAGATGAGAGCGAGGAACAGAGAGGACGTAGAGGGAGGGAGGGCAGGAGGGAGGGCTGGGAAAAACCAACTCTCTCCTCCCAGCCGTCCCGCCCCCTCCTCCGTGTTAATCTCAGTGCCCCTTCCCCGGACCTGAAAGGCTCTCTGTTTAGTTAAACTTGTCCAAAAGGCAGACAAGCCAAAGCCCCTGGAAGCACTTCAAGGAACCAGCCTCCACCTCAGCGTTTGATGGTTTCTGAGGCATGTCATGCCAGAAGGTGATCTGAGGGGCTCGTTAATGAGACTGAACAGGCCGGATCAGTTTCCGGCCAGTGGCGGCGACTTCGGTTGCCAAGACGTGACCACGAAGGCGGACCAACACCCCAAGGCCAGAGCCATGCATCCTGGCACGCTCAGCAGAAGGGAGCCCAGAGGCTGCCACACCCAGGGTCGGCTGGCACTCCACCCCTCTCCTTGGGCCCTTTATTAGTTTAGCTGCAATGTCTTTCTTGTCCGAAGATGCTCCAGTCATCAGCTCCCAGGAGCGGGGCGGCAGGTTATTTCAAATTTGGGGTTTAGATACATCAAGATGATCAGAGAACCCAGACTGAAGGATGACGGACAAACAAAGGAAAAACAGAACCACATCCAGAAAAAAACCCTTTACTAATCAAAGGGTCCTTTGTTCCACAACACTGCAAAAATCATCAATCACGACCTTTTAAAGTTGTTTTAGGAGTATAACTATGTTGGCTCACATCCTTTTGTTTAAAACTCTGCTGAAAGATATATCTTTTTTCTACTTCAGTAGCCAACTTATTTAAAAAAAAAAAAAAGGCAACCTAACAAATGCGTCTTCCGATATGTTTGCTTGTCTAAATCAATACTGTTGTCTTGAATTCCCCCTCCCTCAATGAGTGGCAGTGGGGGGCTTGAAGAATCAATAGGTTACATTGCTAAGATACCAGGAGCAAAAGATAACCAGGTGGATATTTACCAGACTATGACAAGGGTTCATTTGCTCATAAGTTATTCTTTTTGTGAAGGTCACTGTGTTTCTCATTCCCTTGGTTTTCAAAAGCATCCGTTCCCATGGTTTATGCACAAGAGATGAAGCTAAGCGAGAAGAGGTGGTTACGGGGTGCTTCAGACTTCTGACCTGAGGCAACAAACCAGGAGCAGCGAGCGGCTCTCTGGGCTGCTCAGCTCAGCCGCTAGGCTTACTCTGCCCTTTGCAGTCATTTCTGACTCATGAATCACGCAGTCAACAAACTTTATACACATAACTCAGGGTGCTTCTTCCAAGTGTTTCACTTCATCATCAGTCTATGATAGCCACTAGCTACATGTGGCTATTAAGCACTTGAAATGTGGCTAGTGAGAAGGAGGAACTGAATTTTTATTTATTTTATTTTATTTATTTAATTATTTTGGTGAGGAAGATAGGCCCTGAGCTAACATCTGTTGCCCCATCTGCTATTGTGATGTCCTCATAAGAACTTCATGAAGTTTGTGCTATTCTTATTTCCATTTTAAAGACAAGGAATTGGAAGTTCAGAGATGGTAAACAATTCGTCAAAGTCACCAGGCCATCAAGCGCAATTGCTGGGACCAGACCCTGGTGTCCCAGTCTGGCATTCAGACCATCTTCATGACACAACAATTCGTGTCTGTTGCTACAGAAAAGAGAAAGCAGAGGAGCCTGAGTCTCTGAGACCAAGGATCCCAGAGGCCTAAGAACAGGCTTCAGGAGAGCCAGACCTCTTTTGCAGGGTGCGACTGTCGCAGGGAGCTCCTACTTTGGCCAAGAGGGGCCTCATAAAGCAAGGGGGGCTTGTGTCCCCTCAAGGAATGGCTTGTGTCTGCTACTCAGAGATACAGCTTCTGTGGGACTGGAGTAACCAAGGATCCTTCAGCCACTCTCCCCACTGAGAGTTCTCAGAGCTACACGCCCCGACACTTGCAGGAAACTACAAGTGTGTCTCAGCTAACATTTTATGAGCTCAGAGTATTCTCATTTTCACGTGAATGCAGTGAAAATAGACTATGACCATGACAAGTGAAATCAATCCATCAATACATATTTATTGGGTCCAACTGACATACCGGTGGACGGCAAACAGCTCTAAGTCCCCACTCCTCTCTCTATCACGTATTCTTCATGATGTTGACTTTGTAGCGTCTTTCTCAACAGGCAGAATACGTTTCACACCCTCATGCACCTGGGCAGGTCATGTGACTTGCTGTGGCCAACAGGATGAAGCAGAGAACTGATGTCCCTTCTCAGATCTTAGGCCTCCAAGGGCCTCGCACACTAACCCTCTGTCTCAGAACTGGGCATCGCCATGAGAACAGTCTGGACTAGCGTGCTGGAGGATCAAAGACCAGGGAGAGAAAGCTGAGTTGTCTCAGCTGAAGCCAGTACAGACCAACCAGCATTCAGGCAACCCTCCAGAGCACCTCAGACACATAAGCAAGCTCACTGGAGATCACCCGAGCCTGGCACCCATCACAGAGCTGTCCCGTCCACCTGTCAGCTCGTGAGAAACAATACATGGCTATTATTAGAAACTATAATTTTGGGGCCTGGGGAGACAGGAGTCAACAAGTCAGAACCTGCTTCCCCAACCTTATCAAGGCTGGAGGGGCCAGAAAAAGGTTCTTTCCCACAAGTTTCACTATTATTTACTATCTCTTAGGCAGTAATAGGTTTGAAGACAGTCCTGGAGAAATAATCACTGTTTCCGATTGGAAGGTTCAAGACCCAAATGGCTCAGAACTTGGCTAAGAGCAAAAGCTTGGAGTCAGGTGACGCGGGTTAGAATCCTCACCTGGAACATACGTCCTATGAGGAAAAGTCATTCTCCCTCACAGGTCCTCACAGGCATGACTCGGAACCAGGTGAATTTAATATGACCCAGGTAATCCTGGTTCCCCAAGGAGGTTCCTTACTCCAGAGCCAGAGCCCCATTCATACACGAACAGGACAGAATGAGTCTCTGTGCAGATAAATCTTTACAAATAGGGCCCAAAAGGTTTCTCCTCTACAAACTTTTCCCCAATGAATGCTGCCCCCTACAGCACATGTGTGAAACTGATTTTAAAAAATAATTCTGCATAGACGACGGCCTGAGGATAGTCACATCCGGCTCTCCTCAGGAGAAGGCAGAAGAATGAATCCAAGTGCTAAACGCTTGAAACCAGCCATGAATAACCTCCCACTCGGCAGCTGTGACTTCTGCGTGGCAGGGATCCTTGCCTGTGGCCTCTCTGATGGCCTCAGAGCCTGAGCTTGGCAACTTCACGACAACTTACCTCAAGCTAAGGAGAAATCTTCCCCAAGTGCGTGAAGGGAGGGGAGAAGTCATCACAGACTGTACCCAGGCCGTTCCCTGCAGGAAACGCAGCTTTGGTTCAGTACAGAAATGAACCCTGGAGCGTGAGCAGCACCGTCGAGAAGGAAGCACATTCCCGGAATGAACGAATACCTTCAGAGGAGCCCATTCGAGGGAGGGCTCTGAGATCTCCAGTGAACGGTGGGGGTACGTGCTGTTACCAGGCCTTTCCAGGACCCACTAAAATCACACCGACTCCACCCTTTGCCTGGGATCATCAAATCCCACATTCGTGAGGGATCTTAGCATCTCTGCCAACCTGCCTGCCAATATAAGAAACCGCGCCTCTGTAACCTTAGTGGCTGGTGGTCTAGCCTGTTTCTGTTCCTCCGGGGTCAGGGGATGCCCTAACTCCCAAGACAGCTTGTTCAACTGGGAGAAGATAGTTCTTCTTAAATGGAGCCAAAGTGTGCCCTTTTTGTAACTCCTTAGTTCTACTACTCCCTGTGACCAGAGAGAGAGAAAAAAAGCTGGCCCAAGACACAGACCTTCATTTCTAAAAGGAAATTGGCTTCTCTCCACAAAACTGTTTTCTAAAACATCCTTTGTTTCTAACCGCTGGTTGGGAGAAGGGGTATTCTGAGCAAAGCAGACCCTACAGACCCCGTCTCCGGGTCTCACGCAGACGAGGTGAGGTTCTGCCGAGTCCACAGAATGAGGGTCCTCCCTCCTAGCACCTACTCTTCTCCTGAAGAGCAGTCATCACCAAATGGAATGAGATGATTCGTGTTTTGTTTAATCTCTTTCTCTCCCACCAGACTATACATTCCATAAGGGCAAGGATCGCTATCTGCTTTCCGCATTTAAATATTTAGTGACTAGCATGATTCCTGAGACCTGGAAGGCACTGATAACGTGCCGAATAGATGAGAGATTGTGTTCCCCGTACAGGAAGGCATAATGTGAAGGGACAGACTCATTTACCCCACACTGTACAGTCTGGTTGGAATTATCTGCTGCTTAAAAACAGAGCCAAATCCAGCATAACTTTTCGTGCAGCAAAAATCAACTAGTGCCTTCAAAGATCCTTATCCTTAGGCTAAACCTGATTCTTGAGTCCACCAGCTGGCCGCTGGCTGGAGAGGGGGTAGATGGCCTTGTGAAGACCGATTTTAGCTCAGGCCTGCTGTCAGTTCCTCTCTATGCCGTGTGAACCTGATCGCGTCCACAACACAATGTGGGTTTTCTTCAGTCCACATACATTCTTCCAAATTGAGGAAACAAATGTGGGTAGGCCCTGTGTGGAAGAAAACATTTAGACAGTCTGAAGTCATTATCCTCCCAAGCAGAGCGCCTGCAGAATGCCAGGCTGGAAACCAAGGCTCTGCTTGGAGACACAATGCAATGCCTGGCCCGTAGGCGGCAGCAGAGACTCACTGTCCTGAGCCAGGGGACTTTTTTTTTTTTTTTTAAACTTTGCTTTACTCAAGGTGAGTTATTATAGTTCACTGATTCCCAACCCTTTTCATATTTCATAAAAATGCTGTGATGCTCCCACTGTGAAAAAGGCAAAGGGAGCATGAGGTGTTGAGAGGACTTCTTTAACTGCTTTTACGAGAGAAGCAGGGCAGGCCCCCAATTTCCACCAGCAGCCAGTATGTGTGGAATGTCCCCAAAGTTCAAGGAGCTTTGCCAATCACATGAACCGGCATGGCTGCCACTGAGGGATCACGGCAGGAGCCCCGAGGACACTAAGAATGTGAACTGTGCCCACAGTGCCCTGGCACAAACCGCTGTGCAGCATAACCGTCTATCCCCAAGGCATGACACCTGCAGATGGCCCGTGCATCGCAACGTAGATACGTGGTGACCATTACACCTTGGAGACGAACATTCTCAATGTGACCCCTCATCTGACGGCCTCCTCTGCAGAAGCCAGTTCCCTGGCACACGGATTATGTGTTTGTATTCTAATGAAATGCACCTACCGACAGAATCACGAAGGCAAGAAAGAAATAGGCATTTTATCTGGTTCCTTTAAGCCTGAGGCTGCTGTGTCCTCAGCACAGAGAGGCAGCTGTGTACGAGGCCCGAGAAATCCTCATTGCATCGCTGCAGCCGCATGAGCCGTCAATGTCATCGTGCAGAAGCTCTCCCTTGTTCTGACCAGCATTCTGTTTGCGTACTCGGCACTGTGAATATGGGCCATTCGTGCTCATTGAAAAGTTAATTTCATTTATCCCAAAACCTATTTATCTTCTCATGCTAATGAATATTGTCAACTACCTGCCTTGGAGAAGAAAAATATTTTTTAAAAAAGAATGTTTAAATAAATGATGAAACTAAGCCCTGACTGCAGGTGACACCTGGATAAAAATGGCCAGGAAAGCACCCAGAAATGTGAATACTTTCCTCCACCAATGAGCCTTGAAATTAAATTGAATTCATGTGAATGTGATGCTTTCCACATAGAGAGGCAAGCGAAAGAAATGCTGAGATTTATCACCTGAAGATCAGATGAACATCAACTAGCCGTTTTCTATTCCTGACGCAAGACTAATCCAATAGATATTTCACCTTCCTAAATGATTCACTTTCTCTTTTTCCCCTCTCATTCCTCCTGTTACAAAAAGCCAAGTTTGCTGTATTTTGGAGAAAAGATTCATAGCAAAACCACAAGCTCACACAGTGGCTTTGAGACACATCCCTATTTAGAGAAAAGCAAACACGGTCATACCCTTCTTGTTCTCTGTGCAAAGGAAGGCGTTAGCATTCAAGGTGACTAGATTCACACATATCGGAGGCATTGACACGCCTCCCCCCTCTGAAGGCTCCTTTGAATTACACAGTAGATCAAGAAAATGGCTCCCAAAGGCGGTCGCAGGGACTACAGCAGACACCATTTTCTTTCCCCTTCGTGTCTGACTTTGGTTTAAGGCTGGAGGTTAAGGACAAAAGGAGGATGGAGAATGGGAAGGCGGGAGCATCACTCAGCCTCCTCTCTCCCAGCTTTGCCAGAGCCCACCTTCCTCTGAACAGGACCGTGCTCTCAGACTCATCACCCAACGCCAAGGCCTTCAAGTGCGGAGCAGAGAGACAGCCAGAGAAGGTTCTCCCATCAGGGAAAGGGTGAGCTGACTCCCCATCAGAGCCCTCCTTATCTTGTACTCCCTCTGCCATCACCTCTAGACCCCAAAGGGACACTCCATTTTTTATAGTTCCAGCGTAAGGATGGGAGCAAAACCCTTTTCCTTATTTTCTCTCAGCTCAGTGGAAACAAGGTAGCATTGAATAATCTTTTAAAAAAAATTAAAATAAGAACTTTACTAAAGATTAGTAAGGCAATAGCACAAAACCAAAAGAAGATACAAAGACCTGTGTGAGCAGGTGAGTCTACCCATGTACATGGCAGGCTCTGAGAGTACATTTAAACACGTACACGACAAAATGCATATGCAGATTTAAATGGCTCCCACTTGAATTCTTGCTATATGGCAGCTTCTAGTCTGAGTGTCTTACCACATTATCTCCATTCCCCATAAAGTAGTTGCTGAGAATTGAAAGGCAATCAGCAGGCAGCATGTCCTTTCAAAGATGACCAAGAAGTCCCCCCAGGAGAGAGGGTCTCGAACTCCAGTGCCATAAGAATAACAAGAGTGTAATGTGGAGACTTCTGGGCTCTCACTCAGAAATCTGAATTAGAAGGACTAGGTTTGTAAAGCCTCTGATTTGAGTTTTCAGCAGTTACCTCAAAGGATGCTCGTGTAGAGGGCCCATTACACCTACCTTGAGAAACAACGGTCCAGAGTCTTGAATTTACCATCTCGCCAGATCATGGGACTGAAGCTGTGTGCTTCCGACTTAACAGAGAGCTACCATGTTGGACCAGTTCCCCCTCCGATCACACCTGGGCAATTTGCATATACTATGTCAGAGTGGAAAAATGTTACTGTTTAGGCATTATTTTGGAGAGAGGTGCCACATGTTTTTGGACTTTTCAACTATTCAATTAGACAATGTCAATAATTTGTTTAGAATAAAAAGAAAAACTATGGTGTGAAATGCAAACTAGAACAATGAAACCTGCCTTTCTTGCAGGAGCCATAACCTCCACCTGTCCACTCGGGAAGGGGCACCACTGACCGACAGCAAGCAGCCGGCTACCCAGTGTTTCAGAAGGTCAGAACTTGGCAATTTTTTCACGCCATGCAAACCAAACTCATGATGTCAATAATCTCCAGATCAAGAAATGATAATAAATCTTACCCTTCACAGAAATATCTACAACCAAAAGAAGAGAACAGGAACGAAAATCTGAATTGGGCTACACAAGAAATTGGAAAGAATGCTTCACATTTCACTTTCTCCCTTCACGAGGGTTGGAGCAGCCTGTTGCCACTTCACAGATAAATCAACTGGATCTCTGAGAGGTGAGGTGACTTGCTGTTGGAAAAGGATTAACAAAATCTCTTCCTCTTCTGCATGAGAATTTGATCTTGGGTTAACCTTGTAACTCTGTTCCCCTGGAAACTTGATACAGATAGAATGTCAGCTATGTTACTAAGCAACATCGCTCATGGTAAAAATGACCCTTGATAGTCCAACCACATCTGGACTGGCAAGAGCGATAAATGAAGCATATTTTTGTCTTCTCTGAGTGCTATGACTCTACTGATTGGGCCCAATCTTTGTGGGAACCCTAGAAGTTATGCATATGGTGCTGTCGTAAGAGATACTAGCTCCCGTGGAGCATGTGGCTTTTAAGGTAGAGTGACTCCTGCACCTGCCCTAGGCGAGTCTTGTACCCACACACCTGACCTTCCATCTGAGGCGGGGGGGGGGGGGGGGGGGGTGGGGGTGGGCAGCAATAGCACCTGGATGGCTGTGTGGGCTGCTGTCTACACTGCTGCAAGGACCACTCCCACGGAAGAGAAACACCTGCACAGCCCTGCCAGCAACCTGTGATTCCTGCCTACCTCCTACTGAGTAGAATTTGCCACGTGTGGTCGATGATGGTCTTCTGAGCAGATGCCCTGGTGAGCGTTGCACTTACCCAAAGCCACACTCCTGGGAAGGGGCAGCCAGAACCCAGACTCCATAGTCTGCTTTCAAGGTAAGCACTTTCTCTTTCATTCCAAACCTTTCCTCCTGGGATAACTGTATTCTCGCCCAAGAGACTGGTGCAACTTCTCAAACACATGCCAGCCTTTTTTTCCCCCATCCAGTGCCATGTGAGGTCCCTAACTTTGGTAGCTTCTATTTCATCCTGCCTGCCTTGCCTCCATGGCTGGTCTAACGGTTTACTGAGTTCCATTTCCAGACCATCCCCAGAGACTTCTTTAAATTCAACGGTGCCCCCTGGTTCTAACCTCTAAGCTGGCTTCTTCAGCCCTCAGACAATTATGGCCTCTGGCTGGAGGGTCATGGCGACTTCACAGCTGGTTCCCAAACAGAGACGATTATCACCTGTGAGCACCAGTGGGCACCCAAGCTCTCCCCGGCCCAGGGTTCCAGCTCTGGAATGGCAGGGTCTCCTGACGACCAGAGGAGCCCGACGGACCACTGAAATGATCTTGCAGAAGTTTCCTCGCCACAGGACATGAGTTTATGAACACAGTGACCCAGCAGAGGTCCTCTCAGATTAACACCTGGACCAGAAGAGTCCAATAACTCCCTCCTTCCCAGCCTCCCCTCCCTTTCCTCTCAGCAAAAGTCGAGGATGGAAGTCATCACAAATGATATCACTTCTCTAAGCCCTCCCCAAGCCTTCTGGCTAAGCTCACCTTCTTCCTCACAACTCTGAGCATCTCTCTCTGACGGGACATATGAGCAGCGCCCCTCCCCCGAGGCCGTGGGCCCCTGGAAGCAGAGTTTGCGTCCCAGTCCTGTCACTACAATGAGCCCAATGCTGGACATCCATGGTGACGAAACTGACAAAGGAAAGAGACAACATGAAACAGAGGCACCCCAACCATGTGCTTTTCTGCATGCCTTGGACCAGTGAATTAATTCCATCTAGGCTAAATTGTAATTTTATGTCAGAATCCTGGTTCATGGCAGGACATGGGCAACTTCTTCACGGCTATATCCCCCATCTCTAAATCAGATAAAAAACTTGCTTCACCAACCATGAAGTGACAAGTTTATAGAGATTCTAAATCAATGGCCTCAATGTTACTCAGATGTGGTATAGTGCTGAAGGCTGTAAAATTCTGTCTCCAGCCATGTCTGGCTCTTCTCTTCTGCCCAAGACAGGCAGGAACAAACAAAGAGGAAGAAAGTGACCCAGAGAATGAAGACCAGAGGAAGGAACCCACCAGAAAGGGCTGATGGGGACCACATCAGACAAGGCCAAATGGCCAGTGAAAGCTGTAGAATCCACTCACACTCACAGTGGCTTAGTGATGGAGGACCTCAGACTCACCTTGCAGAAGGGGAAACTGAGGCCTGGAGAGGGTAAGTGTCTTGAGAGAGGTCACATTAGCCAGTAGAGAACATGACCTCAGACACAAGTGCTTTCGTACTATGCCAAGGTCACTGGTTGCACCTCACAGCAAAGTGTCAGTTAAAAGGACCAGTTTCTAGCAAATGATCTTGTTATTTCAACTTCTCAAAATAATTTGCCTCATTTCAAAGACAGAGTATTTTTTGCCTAAGAGAATGAAAATAAAAGTGGTGTCAGGTGTACAGGGAAAGCAGCCCTCTCACACACTGTGGATGGTAGCATAAATAGTTATAACCTTTTGGAAGCAAAATTTGGCAAAGTTAAAACAACTGTAAATGTGCGTACCTTTTAATGCAGTGGTTCCCCTGAAATGGCTGTATACATGCAAAAAAGACACACAAGGAGGTCAATCCCAGTACTATTAATGCCAAAAAATTAGAAGCAATCTAAGTGAAAGTGGTTAAAAATATTAAGATAAATTCATACAATGGAGTACTATATAACTATTATGAAGAGACAATGAGTCATAAAAAGGCTGTTCATGATTTTTTGATTTATAAGATTTTAAAAGTCTAATATATGTGTGTGTGTGTGTGTGTGTGACAGAGTGTGCATATAGCTCCTGTAAGAATTAAACAAACTATTACCTATCAAGCATTGGAATAGGACTTGGCAAATAATAAACATTCGAAAAAACTTGTCTATCTAAACACGGTAGTACATGCATAAAGAAAATGCAGAAGAATATAAACTAAGTGGCCAAACAGTGGCTATTTCTGGGAGGTGGGATTATGGAGCATTCTTTTTCTTTCAATAAATTTGTGTGGTTTGACTATTGTTTACATGATGATTTTTATAATGAAGATATAATAAAGATGTGCCTTCTATAAAATGAAGAAAACCATGTTATTCAGAAGAGAACATCTTCCACAGCCACAGAAGTCAGTTTAGGAATACTGAGGGTTTCAGATTTGCATGACGGACCAAATACATAAAAAGCGTATTGATTTCTGGCAGTGTCAACCCATTCAGAGGTTGAGGGGATGTCAGCGAGGGGATAAAAGGAAGAGAAAACAGATAATGTCACAAATGTTGAGAAAGATAGCTGTTTCCTCCGTCCTGAAGATCTGTGATTCTGTCTGGAGCCCTCAAGCCACTCTGAGCCCAAAGAGGAAGCGAGGAGCCACCATGCACCCCAGCCACCCCTCAACAGACGTTTCACAGCGGGACCTGCTCACACGTCCGCAGGCCAAGCAAGGCTGTCCCCAGCTGTCGCTTGCAGGAGTGAGACAATGAATCAATCCAAAGGCAGACCTAACCAAGACAACAACAACGACACGATGAACAACTACAGGTGCTCTTAAAGACTAAGGATCCGCAGACGTCCCTTCAAACGTCACAGGCCAACTCTGAGCTCTGGGTCTAGTGGGTTACGTCGCTGTACAGGAACACTTCTGGTTTTTATTTCCCAGCTGTGGACTTGGTCACCTATGGAAAGAGCTAAGGAATTTTGTGCGAGTCCCCAGGTTTTTTCTGGCTATGAGGTATTATCTACTACTTTTCTTTTGTTTTACATCTCAGTTGATAATTCAGTATAATCAAACCCAAATTCAGTGATGATGGCAAAAGGGGACTGGCTTCTTTGGATGTGATTTTAAGAGGAATCCTTTAGTATTTCGCCACAAAGTAACAAGCACTCTGGGGATTTTGAAAAGTTGCCTGTTACAACTTCCTTTTATTCCTCTTAGTCTTTTTTAAAAATGGGGACTAGGTGTTGAAATATTTTTGTCATTTCTCGACAGAATAATCAATTTCTCCTTTAACTGATCGATGTGATTAGATCGATTCCTAGGTCAATGGGTCACATATGAAAGCCCACAACTTGGTTTACCCGAGAGTGAACTCCCAGAACACAACATCCTCAGGGCCTGACTCGCTCACAAGAAAGCTTCGAGGAAGGACCAGTGAGGCGATGACGTCCATCATGGAGTGACCGCATCTGAAAGGGGTCCAGACCTCAACCACAGCACCAGCCGTACTAAACCACAATGAATCTGCTCACGAGCATCTCTCGCCAAGACTTCTCTGGGTTAAGGACGGTATCTCATGCACCCATGTACCTGTGGCGTCTCACGCAGGCCAGGTGGTTATTTCCATTCCCCACAAAGACTACATTTTGCATGTAAGCTGGCTTCCTCATAAGCTGCAAACAAGGTCAGACTCAAAGGAAAACACAAGGACCCTGAGGAAAAGAGGAGGAGACGAACGTCTCCAAAGGTAAAATCGCACAGCCCCTTTCCCTCAGGATGGTGGAAAAGTTTCAGCATAAAACATATGCAGGCCTGCTCCAAGCCTGCTTTGCTCCAGCTCCCCAGGACAGCAGAGGGATGACAGACATGCCTGGAACCACCGTTGGTTATTTTTATCATTCCAAATCTGTGGGGGATCTTGTGGGTGTCACAGTTTCCCAGCAGACTTCCTGGGGGCCAGTACAGAGCCAGAGTTCAAATCCTGGAGCCGAGCCTGCTTATGAATTCCAGTGCTCCATTACCAGGGAGGGCAATCAGCCTCCTCTCCTTTATCTGTAAAACTGGGTCAATAATATTTACATCACAGAATCTGTGAAGATCAAGACAGCAAAAATCAAAGTCCCTGCCAAATAATGCATGATTGATAAATAAGCACGACCTCTTTCTTTTGATACCAAAGTCTTACCCTCAAGTAATGCCTCATGAGAATTCACACCCAGGCCTTTAAGAGGCCTCCTGGCTCTCTGACTGCTCAGTGCACACACGGAAACACCTGCCTGGGAGAGAGGAAGGTTGGTGGCTGTCCCAGCACTGGTGGCCATCGCCTGGCTGGGCTGCCTGAGTGTCCCTGCGTCTGTGGTAGGCACTAGGACACTGTTCCAGTCACCAACCCTGCATCCTCCCACAACTGTTCCATCCACGAAGAACTTTTTCTTTATTTTCTCCATCTTTGGGACATTGGTCTCACATCCATCCTTCAGACTTTTTCATGACAGCTTCTCCCCAAATGACCATGGCTGGCTCAACAGAAGCCCCTGCACAGGCTTTCTCCAACATCTCCCCAACTGTCCCTCGTGTTCAACCCGCACATCTCTAACCAGCCATCAACGGGCAAGGCACTGAGCATTTCTCTTCCTCTCCCAGGAAAAGCATGGTATGCATCGTGGTTCTGGAACCAAAGAGCTTGGGTCCAGTTCCAGCTCCAGCTTTCACTATCTCTGGTCTGACCTCGGCCAGTACTTAGACTCTCTCTGCCTTAGTTTCATGCATCGGAAAACGAGGAAAACAGCACAGCTTGTTTGGAGGGATTCAATGAGGCACAGGGTAGGTACGCAATAAAATTCAGCTCTTTTTATTTATATAAAAAACAAAAACCCTTCCATATATTATGTACATATATAAATGTATTGTGAAAGTTCTGGAAGGATATGCATGGAAGGGTTTATGTTGGTATCCTCAAGGGAGCATGTAAGCGAGAACTTTTATTTGATATATACTTGTACCATTTTACAAGCGTACGTTATTTTTGTAGTTTAAACACTTTTTAAAAGAACACACTTTTTAAAAGAACACACTTGGGTAAGTGAAGAAAAGGAAAGGAGGCGAGGGAAGGGAGGGGGGAAGAGAATAAGAGAAAATGGTTTGCTTGAGGCCAAAGCCAAGCGCTGGAGCACAGTCTTGCCTGGTTGAGACATCCTGGTTATAGGTTCGGGGCTAGTTGCAGAGTTCCCACTGCCTTGTCTGGGAAGCCTTCTGCTATATGTATGTCAGCCCTACATAAATTTCCTTCATAATTTCTCCAATATTCTAGGTGGGAGTAGGGATGGGGGTGGGGGAAGCCCAGTTCTATGGAACCAAGTCATTCTGGGCTAGAGGGGTTGGGAGGGGGGTGCTGATTTCATTCACAGTGTGGGCAGGGGTGCCCAGTCTCCTGAAGCACTTTAGGGAGCAGGAGGCAGCTCTTCTGGGCCTCAGGGGAGCAGAGGAGCACATCCAGGCCAAGTCCTAGGACGCCTCCACACTACCAGGGAGGAAATGCTCCCAAGAGCCCCGGCATGTCCCCGAGAGAGGTCCAGACCTCTTGGCGGCAGAGGAATGAAGGAGGCTCTGCCTCTTACGGAGGAACCTTCTAAGCTGCCTCTGTCTCTCCAACGTCTCCTGAGACACAAACTGCAGCAAGCAAAGGCTTGTTTCCCTCTCTTCAGAGCAGAGCCCCCACAGGGCTGCTCACCCTCTCCCCATCCTAAAAGCTCAGTCCTATGTCTAGTAAAAAGTCATATCCTTTTTTGGTAAAAGTTACATTATCAGAACACCAAGAGCAATGTTGCCTACTCCTTATATGTAGCCAAGATATTCATTTCGCCAACCCACATTTCTGACTTTTTCAAAGGGTGAAAACCCTCTTGCTCCTAACTCCCCTCACATCACTTCTTATGGGCAAAACCTTATCAGCTCACAAAACACATGCCCCAGGCAGCTTGCATTTCTGGAAAACCACCTACTGTATAGAGCACGTTCTATGAAACTTTATTTTCAAGTTGCAAATACTATATTGTTTCTATGTGTAGCCAGGTGTCTCCTGGGCCCCACACAAATACAGTTGCTCCTGCTGGCAACTAGGAATATAACATTTCCCCCACTTTATTAATGCCTCTAGTAACAAAGTGCCTGCTGGCCAAGGATGTCCTTGTGACCCATTTCCACCACTCTATCTGCAACCCCACCCCCGCCCCGGCCAAGCTCACCCAAAGAAGCCGGATATGCTATAAAGGAAGATGCCAAAAAGGACCTTCAAGAAGGTGACTCACCTTTCTCGTGGCTGCTTGGAGGTGGCGGTGGGGGCTGGGAGGTGACTGGCTTGGACTTGTCATAGTTGTTAAAGCTCTGGCTGCGTCGGTGGTTAGCGGTGGCTGGCCCTCCGCGTGTTTTGGCCTCACTGCCCGCAGCGGATACCCTCGCGGTAGGACCTGGAAGTCTAAAATGCAAAAAGCAATAGAGTACCGGCTTCAGTCTCAGGAGAGCAGCAGGATCTCAGAAGAAGGAACTGCGACCATGCAGGAGGTAAAAGAAACCATTCAGGACGCCGGGGCTGTGGAGGCTTGCCCATCAAGGGATTTAGTGGAACCACCACAAACATCGAGGCTCATGATGACCCCAGTAAAGTCCAACAGCAAAGCCGGAGCAGTTTCCCTTTGAGCAAAGAGAGAAAATATGTTTGCTGATTAAAAACACAAAGCTCATCTTCCTTTTTCTCTTGGATGAGCAATTTTACTTTCCAGTAGGGCCAAACCATGTCGTCTCTAATTCCATCAAGTGTGGAACATAAAGGCCTGTTAAGACTCTAAACTGTTTACCTTGCGTGTGCATCTCTTCTGGTAGGTATCGAAAATGGTTTTTACCATAATCTGGGGATGTGAGCATCGAGAAAAAGACATAATTTACAATGGTCAGAAAGGGAAGTGCTACCACTCAGAATCCAACACATCTGCAAGGAAAACTTATTGTCTGGATGGAAACACTTGTTCAGACATACATTTTCCTTCGACACCTGACAACCTGTCTCCACAGGCATGACTTCATTACTTTGAGGCTGCAGCCCAGCCTCTCTGCATGGGAGATGAATAAACTCATACTTTCTTTCTGTAAAGGCAGAAGGAATCTATTAGCCTGAAGACAAACACACACTCACTTTCCCTTTAAATAAAACACCTCATTTTGGGCAGTTTGGGAAATAAAGTCAGCAGACTTCTTGGTCACAGATCTAAAGACATTATGGCCCATTCCCCAGAGTTAAGGGTAAGATTCCCCCAAATCAGAATTTTGGTTCAGGGACTACTAAACAGGCGGTTTCCAATCACTAAAGTCGAAAGATGAATAAGTGATGAAATATTCAGTTGTATCTTTCCGCTAAAACCCACTTAGCTGTGTTTAAAAGCCACTGGAACCTCAGCCGACTAGCATTAGATCTAGTGATAAGCCTGAATTTTCAACTCATAAAGCTTTCAGCCTTCTCTTTCCACGCAAATCTGTGAGCACCAAAGAAGTCTGTAGTCTGGAAGCATTTTAGATGTAAGAAAGCAATCACTTTAAACTTTTTCTCGTTGGCCGAGCAAGAAAGATGGTTGTAGAGTAAACAGAGAACATGAGCTGGTGTGAGAGGACTGTAAAATTTATACAGTTAAGAAGAAGCTGGCCCGATGCCCTCACTGGGAGCTAGGAGAGAAGGAAGGGGGTGAGCTCCTTCCCCACCAAGCAGCGGAGGGAAGGCATCACTTCCCACTGCTCTAGGAGCATCTGCCCCACTCTGTTCATTTATCCCATCTTGTCTGGAGAAGGTATTCACCCCCACGAGGATAGGCACAGAGCGGGGTGCAAAATAGCAGTGCCAGTGCCTGTATTTGGGGACCAGAAACGCCAGCACAACCGATCGAGGAGGTCCAGCAGGATCTTGGTTTCTCTCGGCTCTGCTTCCAATGCAAACAGCATCCTGCAAGTCCTCCAAGGCAGGGGTATCTGAGTCCCCACAGCCGACGGCAGAGCTGCTGCAGGTGTAGATGTGGAGCTCCTTCCGAGTGGACTCCACTCCACAGGAGTCTTTACGCTCACAGATAGGACTAGAAAAGGATTATGGACTTGTTCCAAGATGATGTCACAGCAACAGCATGAAGTGGTGCAGGGTAACACAGGTCACGGTAGTCTGCTTCAATGGGGAAGTGGCAAAGAGCAGGAGACAAAAAGCAACGAGGAGGGAAAAGATGCCTTCTTTTCAGAGTTGCTAGAGAGGCCCCACTGCCCTGACCTGGGACCGGACCAGATTTTTAGGGGCCTTTATAGGGCAAGAAATCAAAGTATTGGATGGGATGGGCACCACCTTGAATTAGGTAGGCAGTCTGGGCCTCTGTGAGGCAGTGTGGGATAATGGATAGAATACGGGCTTTTTCCCTACACGTGATATTGCACTAGTCTTACGATCTGAGATTCATCTTCTCTGTCTGTAACTTTAAAATAATAAAGTACTCAGTGGGACAGTTTTAAATTCGAATGGGACTTAAGGTCAACGCCTGTTGGTTCCCCTTCCCATCTTCTCTGCTGACCATAGATCCATAAAGGAATTGGGCGTTATCATAAAACATGCTATGGTACAAAAAAGAATCAGACAAATAAGGAAGGAAACAGAGCTGGGTCAGAGTATCAGAAGAGAGCTGGACAAAAATCAACATACAAGAGTCTGAAATCAACATTTTCAAAGAGGCAAGACAGGCTTTGGCAGACAGGACTTGTCATCTCCCTCAGGAACATTCCAGAAGAGAAATTGCTTCATTCAAGTACCTGTGACTGAGACCTTACACTTGGGGTACCTCTGAGCCAGCTGTGGGCCCCCTCCCCAGAGTGAAGCACTCCTGATCTTGGATTAACTAGGGCAGCTCTGGGTTTCCTATGGGTGATCATCGTCAGGTTCTCTTCATGGAGTCAGGACCTAGATGTGCTCCTTTGATGGGAGTGGCATATCCTTCAAACGGCTGCAGCGTTGTGCCAAGTTTTCTGAGACACGGAGAAGGGGTTCTTAAAGGCCTCAAGGGCAGATGACATGGCAAGTCAAGGATGGTTGGCATATGCCCAGCCATCAAAAGCCACCACGGAGCTCAAGCCAACTCACATCATCCTCCACCACCATCACCATTCCACTCTAGTGAGGGCAGCTCCTTTAACTTGACCAAAGGGGAAAACTAGATGGAGACCAAGTAACTTCTTCCAAGTTTCAGAGGGAATCTATGTCAACAGTGTGTTTTAAAATTTGAGTTCTGTGGTGAACGGGGTTGGACATTTCCTTGCCCCCAAGTAAGGCTCCTCTGTCCCTCTGAAATTTTCAGCAAAGTCTACCTCACATACAAGGACCATGAATGAATGTGTGGTGAGTGAGAAGTAAGGAAAAACGCTTGGTTTAGATCTCCCATGAGGGAACCGAAACACCCCTTGGGATGGTGACTCAATCCATAAACTGAATTAATTGAGACTAAACTGTACGTACAGGATTTCAAAGCCAAAAGTGACCATAAGGATCTAAGTTACCTGAGGAGTCATGGGGTAGGCACTGGACTTTCTGCAAAGGGATGAAGGGATTTGCTGTTTGTGTTTGTGTGTACCCCCTCACCCCAGATTCGTACGGTCAAATCCTAATGCTCAATGTGGTGGTATTATTTAGGAGGTGGGGCCGTGGGGAGGTGATTAGGTCATGATGCAGAACCTTCATGAATGAAATGAACGCCCTTACCAAAGAGGATCCACAGAGCTAGCTCACCAGCGTCCACCATGTGAGGACACAGTGAGAAGTCAGCAGCATGCAACCTGGCAGAGGACCTTCAGCAGAACCTGACCAAGCCGCCACCCCAATCCTGGACTCCCAGCATCTAGAACTGTGAGCAGTAAGTTTCCATTGTTTATAAGCCACCCAATCTGTGGGGTTTTTTAATGGCAGCCCAAACAGACCAACACAGGGTTCTAGTTCAATCTTATCTAGATCTTAGGGGCTGACGGACCCCAGCTGACATCAAAATTGTACACATATTGATAAAAGAATACGCAAAGGTCAGAAGTAATTCAAGGAAGGGAAATGATGACCTCAGAGGTTGGTGGGATGGTCAGGGAAGGTTCCAGATAAAAGTGACCCCAGGGTAAGATGTGGCATCTGGATGTGAGTAGAGGGCAAGAAGGCAGGGAGCAGAGTGTCATACAGAGGAGAGGAAGGGCCGGCATGTGCTGGGCTTGGGGGAGCAGTGGCAGGAAATGAGGTTAGAGAAGCAGGCAGAGCCACGGGAGGAAGACCTTGTGTGCCACAGTAGCAATCTTAGACTTTGTCCTACCCTCCAGTAATGAGACATTAAGTAGGGAGGCTGGGGGCGGAGCTAAAGTTGAAAAGCAGAGTGTCTTCTAGTTTAGTGACACAGACGCTAGGCCTCTGGCTAACATTTTGAAGGTCATTATTGTTAACATCATGTGCCTCACCAGAACTATCAAGCCGCAGCCTGGAAGCAGCTGCTGTCCGTACTTTAGAATCTCTCTTTGCTGAAGAGCTGGGACTTGCTCACGTGGAACAGCTGCAGGTACCACAACAGATGCTGCCCGTGGTACCTGCCTCGCCGAAGAAAAGCAGCGAGAGGGCAGCATGGCAAGTCAGCCCTGTGTCATTGACACAAGCATCATTTATAGTACCAGAAGGTTCCAATAGCTCCTTAGCAAGAGGAAGTCCACTTCCCATGATCATTCCATGTCCAGACACAGTTACAAAATGACAGAGGACACAGATGGGTTCTTTGAAATAGATACATGTTGCTTTTTAAAAAAAATTACATTTAAGGACAGTGGTGTAACAAAGAGCCGTGGTCAATTTCTCCACATGTGCAGAGCCGAGCAGGCAGGGCAGCCAAGCTGTTGTTCCTGGCACATAACCTGCAAGCGCATCCGAGCTCCACACGTGGTACGTGCTGATGGGAAGGAAGCGGTGCCTCCTCCCAAAACCACTTCAAAGGCCGGGAGTAGAGGCGGCCTCCTAGGAAGGATGTCAGCTTGTGTGCACATGCTTAGGACCTCGGGGGGCGGGGTCATAATCGGAGATGCTTTTTGCCAGACACGATGATTAAATGCTAAATCTCTTATCTCCAAGGTATCTGCTTCTCTGCAGCTGGGCAGAGGACCACTGATTCCTCTCTACGAGATGGTCATGCAGAGATCAACTTCGGGACTTGGTGGAGGCGGCTGGTTGCCTTACCTGCCCCAGATCAAAACACCAGCATGGCCATATCTGCTATCGTGGTGCACTGATTACATGCCACATATTAAAGGATTGAAGTGACTGCTTTTAATCCACATGACATTGTGAGTGAGACAGAACTACCCCATTTTACCAACAAGGAAAGGCAGACTCATGGAGATGAAATAATCTGCCCAGGTAACCCAGTAAGTGGTGAAGACAGGCTTTCACTAGGTTTGACTGCGAAGCTATACTCTTAGCCACTATGCTTCTCAGCCTCCTGCAGGTATAATAAGCCTAAACAGCTGGGGCTCCCCAGGAAGGCTAGGGGGCACTAAGAGTGGTCAGTGGCAGAAATTCATGGAAATCCTTCACCCCCGTACCAGTTCCCTCCATAATCCCCCTGCCGCATCCAGATTCAAGGGTGAGGCTTCCCAGCCTGCTCAGTATCCCTGGTGCCTATCAAGGGGTTTGGCTCCAGCAGGTGTTCAATCAATGTTTGCCCTTGAACAAGAGACAAATTTCCAGAGCTCTGGGAGAGGTGTCCTACTCAGCCAGAGGCGGCAGGGCTATTTATTTTGGCAACCAAACTTTACTGCTACACCTAGTGGTGCCTGCTCAGCTAAAATGTTCCTCAGGATTGTGCTCGAGGCCGGGGGTGGAGAAGTGGGGTAAAGGAAGCAAGGAGGAGTAATAGGCACATAATTATTGATCAAAAAATGTGTGTTCAGCGGCCGGCCTGGTGGTGCAGCGGTTAAGTTCGCATGTTCGGCTTCTTGGCAGTCTGGGGTTCGCCAGTTCAGATCCCAGGTGCGGACATGGCACCGCTTGGCAAAAGCCATGATGTGGTAGGCATCTCACGTATAAAGTAGAGGAAGCTGGGCATGGATGTTAGCTCAGGGCCAGTCTTCCTCAGCAAAAAGAGGAGGATTAGCAGTAGTTAGCACAGGGCTAATCGTCCTCAAAAAAAAAAAAAAAGAAAAGAAACTAAGAACATCCTTTTATTGGCTTCATTAGAGACAAAAGGCACCCAAAAGAAATTCTAGGTGAGGGATGCGACCCTGAAGGAAAGCCAGACCTTGGCTTCTGGTCAACTGGAAGCCCTGCGCCCAGTCCGCCCTCGGGGCAGGGCAGACACGCCCTCATCCTTCAGTTCTTCCTCTCGCCCCATGGCCTCCCAGCTGCGGCTTCCTTCCATCATCTGGGACTGATAACAAAGCATTCACGGATGGGCATGTGCTTCCAATTAGCTATTTTCCCAGCCAGCTCCTGTTTTCTTTATCTTCCAGAACTGAGCACATCGTGGGAACAAACACTAGATTTCAGGTTTCCTCCAAGCTCACCCCTCTCCCTTCCTTTCCGAGGTGTGGACATTTGCATGACACCCAGAAAAACTGGAACTCAGTTTGCCACTGCAGTGGGTGTCTGCTCTGACTTAGGTCTCATTCCTTCCTTAGGGAAAGCAGTCACTCTCTAGCAGAGTGCTATGGACTGCATGTTTGTGTGTCCCCCCAAATTCATATGTTGTAACCCTAACCTCCAACATGATGGTGTCTGGAGATGGGCCTTTGGGAGGTGATTAGGTCATAAAGGTGGAGCCCTTGTGACGGGATCTGTGTCTTGTAAAAGATGGGAGAGAGCTTGCTTTCTCTCTATTTTCCAACAAATGAGGACACAGCAAGACCACGGCCATGTGGAAACCAGGCAAGGAGCTCTCACCAGAACCCGAACATGCAGCACCCTGACTCCAGCTTCCCAGCCTCTAGAACTGTGAGAAATAACCTTCGGCTGCCTAAGTCACCCAGCCTATGGGGACTCATTACAGCAGCCTGAGCTAACTAAGACACACGGCCAGGAGACGCAGTGACGAACATGGGTCCCCGGAGCCAAGTCTGGGTGATACGGTGACATGTTCTACAGAGAAGCAACTGCCCTGGGCTCCTCCCTGAGCCAGGCAGATCTTGAGTTGGGGCTCCCCATGTGTAAGCTTTTTAGAAACATCACTCCGGTTAGAAAAGGCAGCTAGAGCCTAAGAGTGGGGTATCAGGCAGATGCAGAGAGAAATGAAGTGTGAGCACCCCTTTAGTTTTAGGTAAGAACTCAGTGAAAACTAAATACCAGTCAGAATGAGGAGGAGATTCACCCCAACATCAAGGTCTGTTCGGATGCTTCAGGGGCAATGAGAGGCAGAAGGCCAAGAGCAATGGTTAAAACATAAGATTTTAAAGAACAGCCTCAATGACCACAAAAATACCAGAATTCCACAAGGAGGGGGAGAGGAGAAATGTAACACAGTGGGTAAAGTGAGGGTTCTGGGCTCAAACCCCAGTTTTTCCACTTGCTGTGTGACCATGGGTAACTCACCAAACTTCCTAAATTCTAGTTTCTCCATCTGCAAAATGTGGATATTAACATGACCTACGGCATGAAGACTGATGAGAGGATTAAATTAGATGATGCATTCAAACTGGTGCATAATAAGTATTCAAGAAATGTTAGCTGTCGAGACCTTAAAAATAACAGTAGATACAACGATGTACCTGGCTTTTTCCTATACCCTGGAATGGGTCCTCACAGGATTCAGTGGATGCCAAACTCTAAGTCAAGAGTAGCAGTTTGCGAGCAAGCCTAATTTCTACTTTCAGAGAACTGAGGTCGTGGTACCCAAGGGCATCCAGAAGCGAAAATGAGAGACAGCCGCCTTGCTGCTTTGTCTCCTCTGGCCAATTAGATTCATGCTTCAGGTCTTTATAACTCAAGAGAAAACCAATCCCACATTAGTAATTTTAACAACAACAACAAAAAGCACAACACACATACACGAGATGCAGGTGAGGTAGGATCAGGGCCAGGACAGAGCAGGGAGCCAAACATCACAAAGACCACCTCGACACTCACCTCTTCCTAAATCAGAACAGGTTTTGATGACCAAGCAAGCAAAGTCAGAATCAATGAAATGCAGAAACACTATGTACACTTCAACCTCACTCACACACTCTCTCTCACACACACACACACACACGCTCCCTCAACAACCCCACAGCCACTCTCAAAACTCTCCAACATTGGATCATTAGCCAAAGCATGTTTGGTTTTCTCGAACTGCAAACATGAAATTGGGAGGGGCACCAAAAGGAAGCAGCCAGAACAAAGGGAACAGTGGGTTGGGTGGAAACCATGCCTTGTAGGACACAGAGAAAGTCTAACCTAGAGATCTTTTTCTGACCCAGAGTGAAGCGGATGATTTTGCTTTGAGATGAGTCCTTGGATGATGCACTGCATGACAGGAAAGAAAAAAGTGGATGAGTGAGGAGAGAGAAGATACATTAGACACACAAATACGTAATAGGAGTATGTCACAATGGGGGTGCTCCCGGCTTTCCCTCTGCCCACTTTTCCCACAACATGCAGCTTTCCTTCTAGGTCTAACTTTTCTGATTTGATAAATTTCCAATGTGAAGAACTTGCTATCAAGGCTGTCTAAGGACTTCCGTGGTTTTCTTTTTTTAACTCCAAATATCTTCTCTGCTATCAGTCACTATAGGGCCTTGTTCCCACAGTAAGATGCTGAAGCAAGGGGACTCTGACAAGCAAACTTTAGACCTTTCTAAAGTATTTAGATGCTTCCATTTCACAGGCTTGTTTTACCAGGGTGCTTTTCATGAATGTCCCATAAAGTTGCCCCCAAACAAGGGTGTAGGATAATTGCAAGTTTTGCTGGTCTTGGGAATTTTTTATCTCAATAAGTATAGAAATGATCATTTGAAGTCTTCTGAATTTGCTAAGTTATGGACTTTGGACACAAATTTGGAAATATGAAAAATCATGGTTGGGCTTAAAAGAAAAAGTTAAACTTATTTACTGCCTTGTGAAAGATAGAAATATTTCTCTTTCTTGCAGCCACACTTCCCATATCATGTTTATAAAAGGATCTGAGATGGGAAATACAAAGTCGGTGTCACTGGACTTAGGAGGTGGAGGAAGAGAGAAGAGAATGGAGGAAAAGAATAAAGCGATTTTCTGGATTTTCCCTAAACAGCTGTCTGAATGTTGATAATACGTAAGGTAGACACAGAGGGAAAAGGAAGCAGGTCTTAGGGACTATGCTCCTCTCCTGGACTCGAGACTGGTGAGGAATTTGATGTGGACCAAGTTCTTGGGCATGACGTCAATTCATGAGAAAAGCTGAAGTAAAGGATAAAAGTGAGTCTCCACTCGGCCGTCGGGGAAGAGTTGCTCTGCTTCCTCAGGCCGAGGTCTCAACTTCCCCTGGCCAGCCTCCACCGCTCCTTTATTAACACACACCAGGGGAAAGTTGCCAAGTCTTAGTATTAACTATCTCCAGAGGTACAGCATTTAGGCCTGTTCGTATCCGGCAGAGTTCTAACGGGATTAAACCAAACCTGGCAACTGGGGCTTGCATCAACATTTCACATTGATGACCAGGGTCCAACCATTACCCTCGGGACTTTGGTTATCAAAGTCAGAATTTAGGGGTAGAAATACAATGGAGCTGGGCCAGTGATGCGATTTTATTATTCTTAAATTTATAGCCCGAGTGTTAGCATGGGCTATCCCCAGAACTTCAGAATAAGGTTTTCCTCCGGAAGGAAAATTAGAAGTATCAATATACAGCGGATGAAACCAGTCATCTGCAGAAGTAACCCGCTCTGGGCGAGATAAAGGATGAGTGAGGACACACAGCAACTCCAGAGCCAAGTCCGTGTCCCCACCTTGCAGGGGCGGGGGCCGCCGCGGCAGGAGCCTCTCTGCAGTAAGTGAACATCAAGGCTTAGATGAGTGTGGCTCGTGTTTAGGAAAAGTGTTGATTAATCGTAGGATGTTTTTTTCTTACTGGGAGATGGGTGTCCTCACTGGAGCATCTGGTTCTTTCCAGAAGACAAACGCCTACCGTGGAAGTGGATGCCTGAGGCTAGCACACTCAGTGACACAGCCCAAGGTTTCTCAACACGTGTCCCTGGGAACACTGTGCAGTGAGATGCAGTACATAACAAGAAGATTTCTGTGGCCAAGTGTGAGGAATGCTTTCTAGGCCCCCGTCTGAAGATGTACAGTCACACGCGTCCCTCTCGCAGGCTTCCTCCTCTCCACCACCACGGACCTAACTGCTCAAGCCAGAACTGTAGGCTTCCTCTGGGACTCCTCTCTCCCTCACTCCGGAGAGTCCAACCACCCGCAGTCCTGTCGGCTCTTCCTCCAAAATATCCTGAATTGCTCCATCTCCACGTCTCCCCCAGCACCTTGATCCAAGCCACTACCATCTAGAGGACCACGAAAGCCTCTTCGCTGCGGTCTTTCCCTCTATTCTTGCTCCTCCACAGGCTTATTTTGCACATAGGAGCAAAGGTGATTTCTTAAAAAACTGTAAATCAAATCAAGTCTCCCTCCTGCTTAGGATTCTCCAGTGGCTTCCTTTCACCTTTAGAATGAAACACAAACTCTTTGCCCAGGTTAGTCAGCACTCTGTGACCTGTCCTCAAGGCCACAGCACTGCACAACTCCAGGGGCCACTGGTCACACTGTCTTCCACATAAATGGTGGCAGCCCTCTTTGCTTACAGGCTACCTTCTCACTTCCCATCTCCCTTCATTCACTGAGCTCCAGACTACACTAACCTCCTTTCTGCAACTCCAGTGTGCCAAGCTTACTCCCACCACAGGGCCTTTGCACCAGCTGCTCCTCTGCCTGATCTATTCCACACTTGAGCTTTGCATGGCTAGCTCCTCGTCATTCCTATCTCCACTTTGGTGTCATGTCCTCAGAGAGACCTTCTTATCAACCCAACCTGAATTATCAACCCAATCCCTCTGAGTCCCATCATCTTATTATAATACCAACTATCTGATATTTCTCTTCCCTGTTTATTTGCCTGCCTCCTCTAGTAGAATGTAGAGAGCAGGCGCCTTGGCTATCTCATTCACTCTTGACCCCCAAGGGCCCAGAACGGTGCCTGGCACACAGAAGGCATTCAAACACTAACTAAAGAAATGAACGCACATTCGAGGATCCGAGCAGAACTGCAAGAATAGTTCTAACAACCTAACCAAGATTGTTTCCCAGTGCTTCCCCCAGAGAGCCGCCCCCTGCAAGTCACTACCCAGGGAACACACACTCCGCACAATGCACCGTGGGAAATGACGTCCTGACCGTTCAGTTGTCCAGCTCCACCAGGGAACCTCTGCGCAAAGAATGGCTCCCTCTCAGGGGCTTCTTCAGGGCAGGGCGAGGGCGCAGAGGCCGCTGCCCGGCTGTCTATTCCTCTTTGCTAGTCCAGGAATCTCTGCTAGCCCACAAATTTCCATAGTGTGAACTGGATATAATTAGATAATTAATTAGGGGATCTGATTTACATCACATCACCACTGCTGGTTTTAACACCGTCACAGTCGGGAAATAGCACTTCTCATGGGGAAAAAAAAAAAGCTGTAACCGTCTATAAGGCAGACGCTTTGTCTGACCCGCTTTGTGCTTTGCCCAACTTCAGTGGGTGAGGAAGGGTAGGAAGGGCTGTGAGAAATCCTACGATTATTAACGCTGGGGCTTTGGGGGACTGGAAAGAAAAAGCCATTACTCTTTAGCACAGATGAAATGAAATCAAGCAATCCAATTTGATCAGTGACATTTAGGTTTGACGGCTAAAGGTTTATAGCTTAAAAAAAAAAAAAAAACAATTACTATGGACTTTTCTCCAGATCGTTACTGAGTCAAAACTTTCTCGTTCCTAATCCTTTTTTCTGCCACTAAAATGAAAGTTTTACAAGGCGATCTTCTGCAGAGTTGTAGAGGAATGCAGCCATTCCCGTGGTGACACATTAGACGGTAACTGCCCTGGCGTTCTGCTCGTACGTCACTCTATGGCGAGTCCCACTGGCAAGCATGGGTCCCTCCGGGACCACCACCAAAACCCAGGCCCTAGTCCTGCAAAGCAGAAGACACCACTACCGACTCTCTAAGGTCAACAAAACCCAGTCACATTTTATGGAAACTTCTCGCATCAGGGGATGCTCCCCCTCTGGGGGAAGGTGGCTGCCTCTTTTCCTGCTAAGAGCCACTTGCCATCCTTCTTCTGTGCTCGCGATATTTCTCCTCTGGCAAAGCAGAGGCACCTGCTGGAGTAGAAGTGTTGCTTCCACTGAGTAAAATTACTTGCACATATAACACTGAACACCCAGCTTACAGGCAAACATGCAAAATAAGTTCGAAGGTCTATCTTAGGGACTGTTTATTGCCTAAGAGTGTGTGTGCAGAGTTAAGGCAGGGGCAGCTAATTAGCTTTGGCTGCTGGCGATTCTGACCTATGAAAGTACACATCCCCACCAGGCACAGGAGGCCTCATTACATCCATTTCAAGGTCTTGCTACCTCCCCACTAACTACCAGTGGTTCTCAGCACTGAAGAAGCTCCCATGAAAAACACGCTGGCTATAGGCTAGAATTTGGAGGACATGGAGGAGGACCCCGGAAAAACAGAATTCTCGTTTGGCAAGGAGCCCCCACCTGGACTGCATTTCAGCTTGTGCTTTTGATTGCTGATGTGGCGCTGGCTGGTGAGGCTGGCACGGGGCTTGGGGAGTGGCTGGCACCTGTTGCTGAGGAGTGCCAGCCTGGCACTGGGAGGGGGCCCCGGCCGCCGGGGCCGCGGCAGGTGGCAGCGGCGAGGAGAGCTGCGGCTTCTGGGGCTGCTGCTGCTGCTGCTTGTATCGGGAGAGGCTGAAGAAGAGGCCTAGAATGGCCTTGAGGTTTCCATTCCTGATCTCTGCAAGACAGGAAAGAGATGCTTGTTAAGAGTCGTCTCTTCTGGGGAGCCCTTTCTGGCTCCCGTGCAACGGGCTGCTTCAGCCCTCACACGAGTTTAATCCCTCTAGGATATGACAGATTTCCTGAACGCTTAATTGGTATCACAGTCAATTAAAATCAGGCCCAAACCACAAAGAAATTAGCTTCTTCTCCCCACTGGGGATTAGAGCGGATACACGATGGCAAGTTGCAACTGGAGGGCTGGCAAGTGCCAGGAGGAAATTCTCAGGAAGGACACAACCGAAAAGGAGTCCCGAGCAAGCCTGTGCTTGTTCTCCAGGCAGAGAAACTCGCTGGGCCCCACGTGGCTCTGCCAAGTCCGTGTTCCATGCTTCAAGCCACCCTGAGTGTGCCAAAGGGCGCTGTCCCGCTCCACCAGGATCCCTGCCCCGCTTTACCCAGTCAGCCTTCTCTCAAACAGGTGGCTCTGTGTCTGGCTTGGCCACTGAATAACGAACTTTAACTCCGGACGGGTGTGGAGACAGGCTATAGCACTTGCTTCCTTGAAGAATTACTCACACAAAAGTTCTCCCATATTAAAAGAAGTTAGAGCAGAGCGGGGATAAGAAAATTTTTATCCCAGATGGAACTTTTCAGATGTTAAAATGCATCTGCCTCAAGGCATGCATAAAGAGCTGCAGAGCAGGAATGAAATATTTACTCACAGGCAGGGGCTACGGACCACAAGGGGGCAATCCCTCCGGCAATGCCTCCTTTCTAAAGTTCTTTTGACACCAGATGCTGACGGCCAAGGTCTAAACTGACCCTGAGAGCGAAGCAGTGGGGCCACCCAGCATGAGGGACGGAGAGGAAGGAACCTCAGGGGCTCCCTCTGCCCTGCTTCCACCCTAGGCTGCATTTCTGTTTCTGAATCGGCAAGTGGGCTAGAGGGGGTGGTGTCAGAGGAAGGGAAGCCCCCTGTGTGAGTAACGCACACCTTCAGGTCAGCTCCAGGCTGGGGAAGAGGCTCCTGATAAAGGAATGAGTTTCCTCCAAGGACCAGTAAGGGGCAGAAGGTATGAATGGGGTCCTTTCAGAAACAAGACGACCCCTGCAAGCCTGCCAGCTTCCTGGGTGTGACTGCTGCTTAGGCCAGGCTGAATGACTTCCTGCTGGAGCCCCCCCTCTCCAGGTGCTAAGGAAACTGACAATACAAACTATTAGAATCCAGCCTTCACTCTCTCCTTTGCGAGCCAGCAGGTTCTGCCTGTGGGACAAAACAGACAGGACAGCTGTTGGAAAACCTAAGGCATGACTTCCAGCCTGTACTCTACCACTTAGGAGCTGTGCATCCCTGGGGAAGTCGCTTAATCTCTCTGGGCCTCAATGGCAATATTGGCACAGTTTGCCCCATCACACAAGTTTGCTTTGCAGATCAAATAAGCGCACACGTGAAGGCCCAGTGTAAACAGTGAAGTCCTTCACTGGTCTTGGTTACTGTATGACAACTGTCGCCCCAGAATCCTAAACGAGGTTCCCATATAGCTCCAGCTTTGTGCCTTAAAAATGATGGCTTTTACTATGGTGATCTTATAATTTATCATGCAAACCATGATAGTTTTGAGAGTGAAAGGGGGGAGCTTTTAACGACGCCAGGACAACAAGTGTAAGCCCGGACAGACCTGGACAAAGAAGGATGCTTATGGACCCCCATGTGCAGTGCAGGGAGCAGAGAAAGCTCCAAGGTGGTGGCCAACCTGCCCATCACTCCCCCGCCCCCCAAGCTCAGTTTCACCCTCAGTTCCGCTTCCTTCTCCATCCTAAGGAAACCAAAGGAGAGTGCAGCCCTGCGGCTTGTTCTGCTTGTGCTTTGAAATGTTCTTACAAGCACGTCAGGGTCACAGAATGGGAGGCTCAGGCATGAGGGGTCAATGGGCACCTCATCTTACTCGTGGGAAAAGAGAGGGTGAAGTGACACACCCGTGCTCCCCAGCTGGAGAGTGATGGGAATTAGGGACAGAATCAGGACGAGGCATCAAGAGCTGACATGCAAGTGAGCACCTGTTAAGGTCCCCTCAAAATCAAATTCACTGGAGGGAGAAAGTAGAGCTAATCACAAGGATAGATGAAAGCTGTCCGAGTTATTCTTAGCGCCTTTTATAATTGTTTTCAGGTTATACACGACTTGTTTATAACAACAAGAGCTGCCACTAATGAGCCCGTATCAGGTCAAGCTCTTCACACGCACGATCCCATTCAATCCCACAACCTGGGAAGGGAATAGGAGTTCCCCTGTAGTGGCTCAGAAAGGGTTTATGACCCCTCCAAGGTCAGGAATGCAGGAGCTGGGATGTGAATCTAGGTTTGTCCAGCTCAAAGCCCCATGTCCCAACACTGTAACTTGGCTTCCTGGACACCCATCGTGTGTGGCGGATTTAAAAGCACACCAGATAATGTTTTATTTATTAAGCTAGCTGGCGGGCACACAAATATTCTTTATTCTTCTTCTGTAAGTATTCCTTTATTACGGAATGTATCAACCACTTGACACATGACAACATATCTGACACATTCCATAATACAATTTTTTAAACCACGCAAGAAAAACAAGGAAGGGAGGAACTCACAATTCAGCATATCCAGGGGCTCGGGGATTGTCCACTGCAAAAAGCAGGCCTGTCCACGTCAGCCCCCTACAGCCTAGCAGCCCAGCCAGGGCGGACAATTGGAGCCCCAGGTGTCATATCCTCTACCTGCTGGGCTCATTAAGTCCTTTCTTGTTCGTAACTGAGCATTATCCCCTAAAACATTCTTTTACTTGTTGTCAAAGAGCACAGTGTTCCCACAAATTAGGAGGCAGCATTTTTCCTGTAAAGATCACTGGTTTTTGGAGCCAGAAAGATCTGGGTTTGAATCTCTGCAGTCCATCATTGACAGACTTTGGGTTTTCACAAGATTCAACCTCTCTAAGCCTCCGTGTCCTTCTTTAAAATGGGTGTATGCCCTGCTGTACCTTTCCCACGGGGCTGTCAGGAGAAGTCCGTGCAGATAAATGAGAAGATGAGTACAGAGCGCCTCGGACACAGCCTGACTCTGTACTTGCATTTTTGGTTCGGAAAATATGGTCACTCTTCTGGCAGGCTCCTCCGAACTCACTACATGGCTCGTCATCTAAAGGAAGCCTAAGGAGCTGCACATTCTTCCTGCTTATTTTCTCCACGCTGGTCACTGGCACCCAGAAGGAAACCAATCCTGAATAATCTCACACGAGAGAAAACTCAATGGTGATCTTTCTGGTTTTTTTTTTTTTTTTTTTTTGAGGAAGATTAGCCCTGAGCTAACATCTGCTGCCAATCCTCCTCTTTTTGCTGAAGAAGACTGGCCCTGAGCTAACATCCATGCCCATCTTCCTCCGCTTTATATGTGGGCTGCCTGCCACAGCATGGCTTGACAAGCGGTGCCATGTCCACACCCAGGATCCGAACCAGCGAACCCTGGGCAGCTGAGAAGCGGAACGTGCGCACCTAACCGCTGCGCCACCGGGCTGGCCCCTTTCTGGTTTTTTTTTTTTTTAAACAGCTTTATTGAGTTATAATTCGCCTCCACATTAAGTGTACAATGATTTTTGGTAAATTCTAGGTTTAGAATATTTCCATCACCCTGAGAATTTCCTCAGGCTCATCTGCAGTCAATTCCCAAACTACCTCTAATCTGCTTTCTATTTCTACAGATTTGCCGATTCTGGACATTTCATATAAATGGAATCATGCAAAATGCAGTCTTTTGAATCTAGTTTCTTTTGCTTAGCATAGTGTCTTTAAGGTTCATCCACGTTAGTACATTTATTACTAATTCGTTTCTCTATATTGCTGAGTAATATCCCAAGACAGGGATATGCCACTTTTTTTTATCCATTCACCAGTTGGTGGACATTTGGACAATTTAATTTTCTTTTAAGAACACCACACTTCAAGAGTGTTGGATGCTCTGACTGGGGTTGGAAGCCACAGTTTATGCCATGGGTGGTCTATAACAGACAGTATCCAAAACAGCTAGAATTGTGCTCTTCCCATATTTCCACACGGCATTTGTCTGTGTTCCATGAGGCCTGGTAAGCCAGCTCCAAAAGCAGTTGAAAAACAAACTCCATCAGCCCACAAAAATGTCTCCTTCGTGACATTTCCCCAGGCTTTGGAAAAAGACTATCATTTCGTATCTGATCAGCTGTCCTCACCCTCTTGATTTCCAGAGAAGAAAAAAAGCGTAGAGTTCAAGAGAACTGATTTGCCCAAGGAGACACTAGCTAGCCGGGGTCTAACCCAGCGCGGGCACCCTGTTCTCCTTCCTGTTCTGGCGGCCACCCCAAGCAAACTGCAGAACAACTACACAGGCCAGATTCCAATTTCCAGCAGAATTCAGCCTCGCCTCGATTCCTAAGGACCGTGGGCTCTCAGTGATCTGGTCCCACCAGTGGTGCTAATCTTCACAGATGTTGCAGGAAAGGCTGGGCACAGGGTAGGACAGATAGAAGAGCTACTTTCTTTCAACGTTATTTAAAAGAAACCTCAGGGCTCATTTACAATGGCACAGGCACTGGAACAACCCAATACGAAGACACTTGCTTTGTAAGGAAGAAGGAATTTGGAGCCAAAGGGACCACAGAGTCACAGAATGCCTATTGAGTTCCCTTAAGCAACGGGGTAAGGTCGCCTGTGACTCGGATTGAGAACTGTGGATTCTGTGCATTATTCTTCCAGGTGGCCCGTCTACACGACCTACATTCACCACATCAGTTTCCAGCCCTTCTGTGAACCACTCTCCAAGTCTGGCAATGAGGCTCCCCAGAGGGGAAATGGCTTGAGGGGTGGGAGCAGAGCCCACAGCCCCCTCTGGTGGGGGGCAGAAATGGTCCCATTCACTGCCAAACCCAGGCGATGTGGGCAGGAGAAAATGGAAACGACCCACCTGCCACGTCTACCCTACTGCTCTGGAAAGACCGCCTGCTTCCTGGGGCAGGGTACGAGGGGGGCAAGCTCAGCATCTAGGTCTCTGGGCATCAGGGGAGTGAACCCAGGTGTGAGTCCATCAAATCAGCAACCAATTTCACTTGAAAAGCACACACGCCTTCCCAGAGGCACCTAAACGGATCTTCCTGCCTCTGTTTCTCCAGTCTCCATACAGAGCTAGTCCTCTGCCCCATCATGTTCCCATGCCCCCTCTTCTGTCGGGATTTCCCTCCCCCTTCCTCTTCTGTCTGTTGAATGCCTATTCATCCCGTAAAACCCAGGAGAAATGTCACTGCCTCCGTGACGCTCCCCTGGCTGCCGCAGGCAGAGCTGAGTGCTGTCTTTCTTTGGGCACCACTGGGTCCTGCACATACAACTAGCACAGCTCTTGTAGTATTGGAATTAAGGCTAGTTTTGGAGGACTGACGTGACTCTCGGTGCCAAGCACTGTGCCTGGCGTAGAGGACGTGCCCAGGGCATGTTTGCTGAACTAAATAGAACACAGCTTACCCCGGACCCTGGCTTCCCCCTTACAGGAGAATGGGCTCAGAGCCAGATGTTCTCAGAACCAGGGATAAGGGCCATCCTTCCTCACAGGGACAGGTTTACAGATGGTTGTGACAGGTGGAGTGTTGGGGAGGGGCTGAAGGGATCTCGAAAATCACCCGGGGTAGGGGGTGATTCAGCTTACGTGACTCTGACAAGCCTCCGAGAGCAACTGGATGGGTCCGGCCTTGGGGAACCCCGAGGGGGTGGGCAGGCCTCATCCAGGGGAAGTGCCCCAAACCAGCATCGTCTCCACGGGGCTCACCTGGGCCTGCAGCCTCAGCCCGGGAACAAAGGGTGTCTGTGGCTCTCTAGCAGGCAGGTTGGGGCAGGGCCCAGGCTGCTGCAATGCTTCAGGACAGGTGCATCCACCCGCCCGGGTTCCAAACCCAGCTGTAGTCACGGGGAGAGGGTGGAGGCGGACAGTGGGGCTTTCCAACCGCTGATGTTTTCTCATCAGAGGAGGAGCCTCAGGCACTCAACCGTCTTCAAAGGGAAAACAGAAAGCATTAAACCTACATTATTTCTTTAACCACCATAATGCTTTTCCAGTAGTGGTGCAGGTGGTTAGAAGCGTGAGTGGCGGTGAACGACGCAAGACACCAAGCTTTCAAGTCAGCTGATGTGGCAGCTTAGCCACTGCTGACCTCGTGGGCCTCCCCGGACCCACATGTAACTTAATCTCCTTGGGCCTTGGTTTCCTCATCTATATGATGGGGACAACCCAAATACCGACCTCATAAGATTGCAGAGGGGATTAAATAAGATATAAAATGTGCACAGCACTTATTTCAGTGACTGACACGTGGTGGGTTCCCAATAAATGGTTTCTATTCCTATAATTTAACAGTATGTCAGTTGAGATATTTCCCGTATCCCTTAAATTGTGAATAAGGCCCATCTGAGGACAAAAGGCTCTAAGGACCCTTGCTTTAAAAGTTCAAGTTGTGGACAAAACAACTAGGGCCAGTCACGTGCCCACAAGACTGCATTAGTCCAGAATCAGTCTTGCCACCAAACACCACCATCGTCATCCCCCATTGCCCCAAAAAAATCTAGGTAAGAAGATCTAGATGAGAGAAGGTCACTGAGCGTGGGGGAGAGTGATCACGCTTGATGACCACAGAGACAGGCTATTTCCTCCCCTCTCCAAGGAGCTAGAAGGTGGGGGCCTTGCACCCCTTTAAGTCAAAGAAGAGGAGGTTCTAAGAGAATCACGTCAAGTGGGGGTGCTGGCATCCTAGTCCCCAGGTGGACATCTGCTTAGCAGATATGCTCCTTGGCCCCCTAAGTCGGGGGTAGGGAGGAGAAAGAGCTGGAGAGGGATATGGTGGGGGACTTCCAGGTGGCAGGAGGCCCATTCTACCTGCCACAGGTGGAAGATGAAGCCCACACCTTCTTGCTGGTTCTATGGGGGATAGTGGAGGGATGATGAGAATGAGGTCCACAGCCTTATCAGGACCACCTGGCCACCTTAGTGTGGGGACAAAGAACCTGAATCAGGGGGATGGGCTTTGAATGTGACCAGCTGAGAGCGAGCTGGAGGAGCTGGTCAAATCTCACAAAAGACCAGCAAGGCCATGGGAGCGAGTCCCTGGTCAGCAGGACACTCCCACCCGGGGACAGTGGCAATTACGGCTACCAAGAGGAGGACAGCAACTTTGCCTCGGCAGAATCCTGTTTCCTCTCTGCTGCCCCGATTCTGGAGGCTCGGGCACAGGAAGGAGGGAAGGGAAAGGAAGTCAAGCCATCACGCCCCCAGCCCCCACCAACCTTCCAAAGCCACTTGCACTGGGGCCAGGGGGAAATGAGCTTTTGAGTAGAGCCTGAAATTGAAGTTTAAAAATGAATAAGACTGAGTCATAAGTATTGAATAAAACTGTTCTAATAACTGAAGAGGACTAAAGAGTTCTGTATTATTGTGGCCAAGATATCATCAAGTGAGTCTCGACTCAGCAGGAAAGATGGGGCTGTTACTGTACCCCAGTGACTGATACCTAACACACTGGTTACAGGATGCTCTTCTATACTCAGACTCACAAGGGACACAGCCCAACACTGACGAGGGCTGCCTCTTTGCATGATGTGCCTCCATGGGCCACACAACCTCTTCTGAGACATTCCAGCTAACAAAGAGAGTTCTAAATCTTTTCCGACTTCTTTCTCCTGTACGTGGCATGCCTAAATCTTATCGATCTGCTTTCCCAAGGACACCATGACCGTGAGCTCTGAAATCATACTGACCTGGGTTCAGACCCTGGCTCTGCCACTCACTAGCTACAGGCCTTGGGATGTCACTCACAACCTCTTTAAGCCAAAGTTTCTTCATCTGTAAACTCAGCCAATTATAAATTACAACTTCAGTTGTGAGAGCTGGAGCTGATGCAGACAAAAGCCTTAGAAACACAGTGGGGACTTGTTTATCTGCATTAGGCTGCCCACCTGACAGTGCATTAGAGCCCTCTGGAAGCAGTGTGCCTGCATTAGGCTGCCCACCTGACGGTGCATTAGAGCCCTCTGGAAGCAGTGTGCCTGCATTAGGCTGCCCACCTGATGGTGCATTAGAGCCCTCTGGAAGCAGTGTGCCTGCATTAGGCTGCCCACCTGACGGTGCATTAGAGCCCTCTGGAAGCAGTGTGCCTGCATTAGGCTGCCCACCTGATGGTGCATTAGAGCTCTCTGGAAGCAGTGTGCCTGCATTAGGCTGCCCACCTGACGGTGCATTAGAGCCCTCTGGAAGCGGTGTGCCTGCATTAGGCTGCCCACCTGATGGTGCATTAGAGCACTCTGGAAGCAGTGTGCCTGCATTAGGGCTGCCCACCTGACGGTGCATTAGAGCCCTCTGGAAGCGGTGTGCCTGTGCCTGAACTGGGATAGTTTGCACTCGGGAAATCTCAACAGCCCCATTCAGAGACATGACACCCCCATGAGGCACCAACAGTGGCGACGCACCCCCAATACCTGAAGAGATTACAGTTCAGAAAGACCAAGTTCTCCCCACAGAGCAGAGTGAAGGCAGGCCCCAGGCCCAAAGGGATCACGTCTGCAAACTCACCTGCTCCGCTGGGCCGCTTCCTTCCACCCTGCTCCCTGCCTCCCCACCCGGACCACCGGAGTCCATGCTAACAGGCATCTTTTCAAAAAGCAGCCTTGTGAGGGAAAGGTGGTGTCATCTGAAGCCCAAACTGCTTTACCTGTTCTGGGAAAACCGGAGGCAGGTGCAGCCTAATGAGTTTGGGAGAACGCCGGGGCCCATGGCAGCTTTTGAGCTGGCAGCTGCTTGTATTTACAAACAAGGGAGAGCGCGGACGTTTCCAGGGCGAGACTTTGCCCGAGGAGGCTGAGAATTCGCACCAGCCTTACTCCAGACCAATACCTAACTGAACAGTGAACCACCAGGAAACACTGATGTGCTAATTAGCCACCAAATTGGAGTTAATTAAAAACTAATCAGGATGTCAAAATGGAGCATCTCATTAATAAATAACGTGGGTTTTTTTTTTTTTTGAGCTGGGAAAAGTGCTGCTTCTTCTAATAAAAGGAAGAGATAAGGATTGGGCATTTTTCCCTGGGAACTGTACAGTTTAAATATGTTCTGTGGTTAAGTGTTCTCCCTCCCAGAGATAAGGCCCAGCTTGATAATTAACTGAACCGCTCGTCAGGTGAATCAAACTGGCATTGTTTGAGCAAGCCCTTCAGAGAAGCAGCCCTGTCTCCACTCCTCTCTCGCTGTCTCGCAGACACGACCGGCATGGTTAAATCTGCAATCTTGGAGTGATTCTGTAAGTTGTCAAAAAGTTGACATCCTCAAGCCTAGACAAGCATCGCGCTGCCTCAAAACCAGAAGGAAAACAAAACCAGCAGAGCCACCAGCACCCCTCAGCTTCGCTGTATCAACGTCATCAATAAGCAACAGGTGGGCATTTCCGCTGATGGAAAGGCTGCCTCCCGACAGGCACTCGGACTCACCTTCTGCAGACAGCCCTTGGATGTTTATGCCCTTAGCTGCCAGGAAATTCAAGCAGGCATCTATGTTTTCAATCTAGGGGAAAAAAAAAACACAACAATATACACTCAATAAATGTTCAGCCTCCTCCAGAGTCATTTGTTATTAGGAACAAAGGGCTATGTCAGAGAGAGGGTTCATGAGCATTCGCTAAGGTTCTTAATGAGGAAAAACTGGAGGAAATAAACAACGGACGGACGAATGGATGGATGATGCACGTCAGGACTTGCCTTTGTCTGTACTTGCACAGGAAAAGGTTATCTAATATCCCAACCACACAGCACGAAAAGTTGCAGCCTTGGATGGCTCATGGCTGCCAAAAATAACCAGGGGGGAATTGGACTCCATATGCTGATCACCGTCATCAGTGCAATCCTGAAAACTTGAGCAGTTGCTAGAAAAATGGGGGTGGGGGACGAGGTTAGTAGACCCGCCCATCTACTAGCAGCTAGGAGAAATTTCCAGCCACCAAGGAGGCAGGTAGTCAAATGGAGAGACAGTGAATGGGAGTTTCAGCTGGCATCTGGGTAGTGTTCGCTCAAAAATTCTCAGGATGGCAGGCATTGCAGATGCCCAGAGAGGGCTGTGACCTCACGGATGCCCTCTGTCCTTTCTGTTTTCTGTGGCAAGAAAGGACTCACCACCAGAGTCCAGGAGACTCCCAGGTTTGCAGGGCTGATAACACGGCCAAGGGCCAACCAATGTCCAGCTCTCACAGAAGAACAATTAGGTCATTCCCGAAGGTCTCATTTGACTTCTGATGTCAGGGCTAATTATTCTTTGGGCTACAGGAAAATGTTCTGGCTTGATTATGTCAATGGTGACTCTAAATAAAAGAAACTCCTTTTGACCTGGCACAGGGATCTTTGACTTTCACACAATTTGCATTTCATGATAGAGATCCCCTCACCTGCACAACCACCTTCTTCCTGACTTCCCAGGCTCGGTTGACATTCTTTCGAACTCAAACCAGTGCTTAACCTATGGGGTTGATTCTGAACCAATGAAACACCATCTTTCACAGTGTCCACGGGACCATTCTCCCTCCCCTTCCCCGAGCAAGCTCCTGATGGCTCCTTCATAGCCAAAGAGAGTGAAGCATCTACAATTTAAGAGCTCTAATTTGAGCAGTCTGGCTCGAAGTCTTGAAGTTCATGTCCACCCTCCCCAGCCATCCTGCGTTTCATCTCTACTCTCAGTTTTTGCATCTTCCAAAGGCTTTAAATTAAGTTTGGGGATGCCGGAACAAAACAGCACTCATTTTATTTTATTTTATTATTTTATTTATTTTTTTAAAAGATTTTATTTTTCCTTTTTTCTCCCCAAAGTCCCCCAGTACATAGTTGTGCATTTTTTAGTTTTGGGTCCTTCCAGCCATGGCATGTGAGACGCCACCTCAGCATGGCCCGATGAGCCGTGCCATGTCCGCACCCAGGACTCGAACCTGCAAAACCCTGGGCCAGCAAAGTGGAGCATGAATCCAACTACTCGGCCACAGGGCCGGCCCCAAACTGCACCCATTTTAGAAGAATCCACTCAACCCTGAGCTTAAGGTTACTTCATCCTTGCATTTTTTAGCCTAGGTTCCCGTCTCTTTCTCAGCCTCCAGCCCACCTTCAAGGGTTCTCATCTGGGAGGCATTTTTTCATCTCTAGGAAAAAGAGCAGAATGCAATTTCCTGCAAACCAAATAAATGCTGATGCTATGGGTTATGCCTGCCACCATCGCAGAAAATGATTCCCTATAAAGAAGGAGGAAAAATGAGATTGGTCTTAACTCTCTTTTCTTCTTTCCAGTCCCAGGATGACTGACAGTGACAACCAGGTGCGACCATCTTGGCGGGGGGAGGGGGAAGGAGGAAGAGAATGGCTGGGAGGGCCTTGTGGAAGGTGTGTTGGAGCAACCTGCTTCTATATGTAAGTGCAATAAAAGTTATATCTTGAAATGCTATTTCACCCTATCACAAAACCTGCTTTTGAGAAAATAACTATGCGTCCCTCTTTCTATTGTACATAGTGTCATATACCAAAACCACTCAGAAGGATCTGTTGCCCCAACAAAGAGGCACCAGTATTCAAATTATAATAAAATTATAAAATTCCTCTTCTACCCCTTGTCTCTTTCTATAATCCTACCCGACTTCTTTAATATAATATCGTGCACATGGCTGATAAGCGAGGCTTTGGCAATTAAGTCCCCAGAGGAAATGAGAAAAAAACTGACCACCCCTGAATCTGTTAACACAAAATAAAAAATAGCACACTTGATATTTATCCTGGCAAGTGTCACGTGGGTGGGCTGACATAGGTAGGGTAAGTTTTTTCAACAGTAGTGCAATGGTATGACATGGAATAAAAAGACACCCACCAACATATTCAAGAAAAGCACCGCCCTACACAATATTGTAATTCTACAGAAATTTCCTCCCAAGGAGCATACAGTACATTTACTTGTCACATTCATGGAGCATTCAATGCACAGAGCATCATTTAAAGAACATAGTAATTTCTTCTTGCAAGGCTAGCCTTGGTACATTTCAATTCAGCCATCTACTGGGCTTTCTTTTAACGTTAAATTCTATTAAAGGAATGAATAATTATATATAGGTTACTGAGAATAGTTCTTCCTCCTGTTGATTTTTTAAAGCCCTAGCATTCTTTCAACTGATTTCTTAATTTAGATCAGTAGTTCTCCACTGGGCAAGAGAGGGCAGGAGAGAAGGGGCAAGGATTTTGCCATCCAGGGGACATCTGGCAATCTCTGGCAACATTTTAGTTGTCACACCCCGGGGGTGAGGGCACTGCTACTGGTTTCTAGGGGGTAGAGGCCAAGGATGCTGCTAAACATCCTACAACACACAGGACAGTCCCCACAACAGAGAATTATCCAAGACGTCAACAGTGCCAAGGTTGAGAAACCTGAGTTCCATGATTCCTTTAATTATTTATTGAATGAACCTAACTGTGTGGATGTCTGCTCTGTGCCAGGCACCGTACTCAATTCTTTTGACGGTGTCAGTCCCAAGACCTCCCTGTCCGGGAGCCCACATCTACATAATCCTCCTCTTCAGGGGCCACAGAGCCATTCTACACACAGTCCCTGATTCCCACCCATTTCAGGGAGAATCGCGGCACAGAAACGAGAGGAGCATTAGGATCTCCCTTCATTAGATGGAGACAGGAGGCCTAAGGGCACTAAGAATGCTTTCTCCTCAAGAGGAGACAAAACAGGGAGCAACATCTGGATGACACTCCCAGAAAATGCTGAAACGAAGAACATGGCTTATCATTTAAGACGACTCAGGAGCCCATCGAGCCCCTTGAATTTTCTCCCTTTACTACAAATTCTCCGCTCACAGAAGGAGTTCAAAAAACATTCCTCAAGTTTCAAATCCACTCTTTAATAATGTTCCATTAAGGCTAAAAATCACTCCTGACAAGGCGGCAGAGACCCACGCTCTTTTCATCTGCACCCCAGGAAGAGAGCAGGGCTGGGAAGCAGAACGGGGTCAGACGTGGATTCCAACCTCCCGGCTTCTCTTGGAAGGAGATCAGAAGGGGAGAATGGTGCTTTGATCCAGGCTCCCTTGTGATTAAAATTCACCTTAAGGTTTTCTTCCAAATACTACACAGGTAAACAATCCATCCTCACACACTGTTGAAACTGCAAACTCCCACCGCATCCCACGAGGGGAACAGCTGGTGGCAGGACGCCAGCATGCCTTACAGCACAAGGGTGTCCCCATGCCCCTTGTGCCTCTTTAACGAGGCTCATGGCTCATGTGTGATCCAGAATCGTAGTGCAAGATGAGGATCCAGTTAAAGTTGGGAGGCAGAGCGTTGGAAAAGACTCTTAACTAGCAAAGTATGTAAATATGACCGAAGTTATTCATTAACACATAACAGCCAATATAAACTACTTTCCAAAATTAGCTGAAAAAGTCTGTGCAAAGTCTCACATTCCAGTGTTGCTGATGGGGTGGGAGTGCCACTAGGGGAGAAGGCTGATGTAGTTGTTGCCATAGAAACAGGTCCAAGAGCTCTGGGATCAAGTTCCTGGAGTTTGCAAGTCTTAGCTGTGATGGAGGTGAGAAGCCCAGAAGAGGCACCACAAGGAGGCTTGGAGATCCTGGGAGCAGGAAAAGTGCTGGATGAAGGAGGGGGCGGAGTAAGAGGACAGACTGAGACCGATATGCACTTCCCCAGGCTTCATTTGTTTGGGGCCGTATGTGGCCTCCACCCTGTGCGGTCCCCACATGCCCAACAAAGGTGCAATAAAGCCTTTCTCCCAGTCTCCGCAGAGATCTCCACCCCAAAGCTGAACAGTTTCTCAACTGAACTTCAGACTTGCAGGGCAACTTCCATGGACTAGTTATGTATGTTGTATGTAGCCTTTGTCTCCCACACCCAGAAGCGTATCTCCACCCTGGACAGCCCGAGAGCGAGGGAAATCAAAGCAAATGCCAAACAACCGGAAAGGGAAGGGAGGGCTACGAGGCAAAAGGAGAACTTCACATTTCAATCATGATTGAGGCTGGACTGGGTGTCATGATAACGTAAGATATGCGAAGCTCGGAAGCACTGCTCTGCGTCTCCTCCGTAGCTTAGAGACTGATCAAATACCATCTGTTGTGGCAGTTGTCATGGCATTATTTTTCTCTGACTACCAGTGTAGCTGAGTGCAAAGCGCACGAAAATGACTAACGCAAACGAAGCCCATCTCTATGGGTGCTCCCGCAGCCCAGGGGAAGATGGGGCTCCGGGCACACTGGGTAAATGGTGTGCTAGTTTTTAGGAGTTAAGAATTCCTCTCCAGGCCCCTTGGAGATCTCCATCCTGGGAGAGGAAACCAGGAGGGAAGGTAAACAACTGCTGCATTAAAGTCAGGTATGGTCACAGCCATTTGCTTAAAATCATGAAATGCCTAAGGCCTCGGCAATGGGAGACAGGACCGCAGACAAGACTGAGGAAGAACTGGCAAGTTCTGGTAATTTTAAAAGCGCAGTGTAGCTCCTTCGTGAGTCTCATCCATCAGCTCAAGCAACTTCTTTCTGGAAGGGTGTGACCCTAACACCTGATATTGCTACTTGCCAACAAAAATAATCATTCATCCATTCATTTATCCATCCCTTCACCCATATTTACTGAGCACCTATTGGGTGTCAGGCAATGAACGTACTGGTACTGGATACACAGCCGTGAGTAATCTCTGATCTCGTAGAATCTACAGGCTACTGTAAGGGAAAATAATGCATAAATAAGTACATGATGACGTCTGTCACATACTAGAAGACCTGATCTAGGCTGAGGGGGCGGGCATCAAGTTTAAGGAAGAGACAGCACTTAGGTCCACAGAGACAGGCCTTTTGGTCTGTTCTGTCCACTATCCAGTGACGTAGCCCCCAAGCACCCAGAAGAGCATGGAGCCCACTGTACGTACACAGGAATGTTTGCTGACTGAGGGATGGAGGGGGAATTTGAGCCGAGACCTAAGGAGTTAGCTGGGCACCAAGTGCGGGGAGGAAAACACACCAAGCCTAGTGAACCTAAGGCTTGAAAGCGTCCGTGCAGGATGCAGCATACCACATTCTGGGAACCAAAAGAAAGTCGAAAGGCCTGGAGGCCAGCGAGCAAAGAAGAAGAGCAATGAGCAGGAGCAAAGGCTGGGCCACACGGGGCCACGTTCAGGAGCTGACGTGGAGGTAGGGGGCGGAGGGAAGGCAGGGGTCCTTCAGGTTCTCAGGGATGCCTTGTCAGGGCGCCCGTTGCCATGGCAACAGCAGCCAGGCCAAGAGGTTCCAAGGCGAAAGCTCGAGGACGCACTATTTTGTGTCAGAGATGGCTCCGCAGTGTCCTCAAGGTGGGGTTCCAATGACTTCCGGGATCCACACAGACACAGGGAGGGAGGGGCAGGGAATATCAGCATCTGTGGTCACATGTACTAGGAATGTCTGCTTCACATCTAACAGGCCTCTGTGCTCTTCTGACACTCCTTCCTCCGCCCCTTTCCAAAAATAAAAATAGAGGAGGAAAAAAAAAAAGACATCCAACCATGAAACCAAACCAAAACACAAAATGAACTTTGGAGAAACACTCTTCTAAAACGCCTGTCTCGTCAGTGTTGTCTGTCTCTTTCCTCTGCATTTCTAGGGGCCACAACCTGATGTGTGCTTTGCCCAGCTTCATTTTTTGTCCACCTATGGCAGTGTTGGGGCCCCACATCTTCGTATGATCACATGGCTCGTGCGCCACAGCGTGGTCCTGGAGATGTACAACACCACAGGACAGGGCTGGCGGGGCCAGGACGCTACCCAGTCACGTGTCACTTAATAACGTTCTGATATGTTCTGAGAAATGATCGTTGAGCAATTTCGTCGTTGTGCGAACGTCAGAGGGTACTTACGCAAACCTAGATGGTACAGCCTACCACACACCTAGGCCACGTGGTACTAATCTAACGGGACCACCATCATATATGGGGTCTGTCATCAACCAAAACACCCCCATGTGGTGCGTGACTGCAAGTTTTAATTTTAGAAGGGGACCCCCAAAATGAAGGAAATTTATGGTGGCCCTTCAAATTCTCCTACATGGGGAAATATTTGGGAGCATCTTCCCTTGTAAGCCCCATGGGGTGCTGCTTACTTGGCTGATGCTTAAAGCCATCTTTGTCCAGTAGCACAAGGGGCTCCATACCCTGTGTTCCAGCTTCGGCCCTTCAAGTGCCTTCCAGCCGGTCAGCCTTGGCTCTCTTGGTGGCTTTGAAACAGAAAGCTTAAGAATGTGGGGCTCAGGGGCTGGATGAGACTTGAGTGTCTCTGCCAGTCTGTTTCTCTTGCTGCTTTAATGCCTTGCCCAGCTCCCTCCTTGAATTTGGCACTGTTAGCCACCTTATCTTCGATAGTATTTATAACTTCAGCTTTCCAAGATGTTCTCAAGAATTCTCTTTAAAAAAGTTTAGAGCAGGCTCTCGGCTGTTACAGCAAATGGGTAAGTCCATATGGAAACAAAAAAACTAGAGGAGAAAAAAAATTGAAAGAAGAATCTCAAATTCCTCTAGTAACTATCTTTTTCTACCCTGCTTCCAAATGCCTAGAATATTTCATTTTCCTATTATTTTCTGACTTCTGAATCTTTCTTTTGAAACGAGAGAGGAACCTGGGAGTTGTAGCGAAAAGTTGTAGAAGTCAGTCCTTCCTCTGGAGTCTCCCATCATCAACCCTTACAGCTGAGCTCCGCAGAGCATCCGTGTTAGAGATGGCAGTCACTACAAGGGGAAACTGCTGGGATCTGCATTGTCAGAGAGGCCCAACGGACGCCTCTGTGCGTTCACTCAGTGTGGAGACATTCCGAAGGTCATTTCTCCTGCTACAACTTTAGGTAACGCTCCCTAACCTCCTGGCAGCCCCAAAAGGGACTGCTCCAAGTGGAGGCCTCCAAGCAAGGAGCTGGACACAAATGGTAAACAGTAATGAATAGGGCCATGGGGTGGTATTTAGAAGACACAACTCAGGCTTTGGGGGTCAGACAAATCTAGGTTCAAATCCTGATTCTGCCATTTACTCAATTATGATCTTCAGCAACTTGCCTCAGTGGCTGGATCTGTAAAATGGGCCTATATTTTAACACCCCCCTACACAGGGTGGTGGCTGTCACTACATGAGAGGACATATGTGTGGTGATTAGTAAGTGCCCGATACCTGGCAGTTTTTGTTACTGTGTGGTCATTTTGGACATTAACATCCCTGGCAACAGTTCTCAGGCCACGCCATGCCCAAGCTGGCTCTGGGGTTGCCCCCGGCAAAGCAGAGAATGAGATGAGGTCATCTGGGCCGCCTCCCCTTTCCTGCTCTGGCTTTCCTCTCACACCCAGCTCTCCAGACTCAGGCCTTTTCCCTCACCTGAGGTCGTGTCTGCCTTTCAGTAGCCTGTCTCCTGAAAAGATGCTGATTAACTCATCCACACCAAGGCAGAAGGGACAGCTACAGGCTTCCCATGTTCCCTCTCCCAGTAGCACTTGTTTCCAACACAATTGCCATGTAACAGTATCTGTTGCAAGAATACGGACTTTGGACTCGACACTAGATTCTGGTTCCCTTGCAGATGACCCAAAGACACTAGGAAAATGATTAACTGCTGCGAGCTGCAAGCTCGTCATCTGTAACATAGATAGGAATGCTGACAACTCTCCCATAGTGTTAATGAGGAGTAGACGGGCTGACATGTCGAGGGTCTGGAACTTTACATAGTCAGAGGTGTAAAAAGGCTCTTTCTTCATTCAATTCCAAAATGGCAGAATATTAGCCATCACTAGCATCTTCTGGAAGTGAAAGATCCTTTTGGAGTTGTGACACTCTGAGACTTGCTAAATTATAGGACGGTAGTACAGCCTTTCTATGAATGGGTTCCTTGCAGCTGGAATTCATTTTGACCCTATCAGAATTAGGGCTTTCTGTCCAAAAAGCTTTCTAGTCAAAGTTTCCTCTACTAAGTTACACGGGAAACCCTAAGATCTTAAATAGTTTCATTAAGAAGAACAATTTTTTTTTTTTTTTGCAGAAAACTTTAGCTTTACCTACAGAGAAGGATATAAACTCAGATGCCAACTTTAACATGAAAACCCTGACTTCTGGACCCCAAACACATGGCTGCCTCTTGAGCCAAAGAGAGGAGTGGCACTGTGGACTTTTGCTGGAGAATTTCACCCAGACACTAACTAGAACTTGGTAGCCTCATTCATTCCTTTGAAAAATAATGACTGAGTATTTACTCCCTTGCAGGCCCTGCTCTAGGAGAAGGGCAAGGGGAAACAGTGGTGTCAAGACGGTGTGGTCCTTCCCTCACGGAGCAGACAGCCTCCTGGCCAAGAGCAGACTTTAAGCAATATCACCCCCCTAAACAAAGGTCACAACTGTGAGAAGGGCAAACTTACACCCAGCAACTCACCTACTCAAAAGCCTGCACTGACTGACTACGCTCTTCTCAGAAGGTCTGGGTTCGCTTGGTAACTTTGCCATATTTACAAGCTTAAATGCACAAGCCACCACAAAGTCCTCAAGGGGCAGACTATAAATGCAAAATAGAACAGCTGATCCTCGAGACACCCCAAGAGTACAGGGGCCGGCCCGGTGGTGCAGCAGTTGTTTGCACGTTCCGCTTCTCAGCAGCCCGGGGTTTGCTGGTTCAGATCCCGGGTGCAGACATGGCACCGCTTGGGAAAGCCATGCTGTGGTAGGCGTCCCACATATAAACTAGAGGAAGAACGGGCATGGATGTTAGCTTAGGGCCAGTCTCCCTCAGTAAAAAGAGGAGGATTGGCAGTAGTTAGCTCAGAGCTAATCTTCCTCAAAAAAAAAAAAAGAGTACAGCAAATCCTCAGCTTTAGAAATACCACTAGAACATATCCGTTCACCAAAAAACAATACATATAAAGGAACAGATGAATGGGACAATCTGTAGATGAAGGCTGACGACTGGACTCGCTCACCGGCTTGGTGACCAGCTCCCTCACACCAGCCTGTGTAATTCAGTTTTGTGGCTCAGCCCATTTGCTGATGTCTGTAGCTTGTGGTTCTTCTGGGTTGCTCATGAGTAGTCAATTCATGGATTTCAACCTTGCAGTAAAGATAGCAGGTCTGTAAGGGCAAGATGAGTCCTGGCAGCATCAGTTACCAGGGAAGAAAAGCCAGCAGGTAAGTCTGAATGCTTTTAATAGTCAATTCAGAATCCTGCATGACTGCTCTCTCATAGGGGTGATGGCTGCAATGACGGCGACTGCTCTGTCACCTCTGCCTGTAAATCTCACCCTGTAGTGTTCATTTCTGCAGGAGGCGTAATTCAAAAATTGCCCTCTCTCTCCACTCCAATTCCAGATGCTGCTAGCAATTAGAGGGTAATTATTTTATGCCAGGCATAACCCCAGGGCCTTCCACATACATTACTTCAATCTTTTTATTTCAAAAGCTGTTTGTAGGTATGGCTAAAGAGCTGAGCATGAATTCTAGACCACTGGTGATCATTAAAACATAATTTAGGAGATTCTGCAAGTAGTACACAAAATACTTTACACCAAGAAACTAGATTTGGCCCATAGCTTCAAATTCTAAAATCTGTGATCAAAGCAATAACCTATATGCCAACCAATCAGAAACTATACAAGATTCAAAATAATTAAGAATATTATTAATAATTAAAATAATTCTCAATTCTGCTTACATTACCGCCATGGCCAGAATGTCAGAGGCATGGTCCACATTCACTGGAAGAGGAAAAACAAACCAGACAAGGAAGGTCTCTATTACAGGATATCCTTGAGCTTTCCAAGGCTACAAGATATCCAATACACTTGTGAAGAAACAGTGACAATTTTTAACTTGTCATATAATGCTAATCTCTGTTGCTATTTCCATCCTTGCCAAGTGTTCCACTGAACCAGATAAAACTGTAATTTTCGTAGGTAAAAAAATAGTTAACTATTGGCCATTTCATATGGTTCTACCTACAGGTCAAGGTAACAGGAAGACACCCTCCCCCTAAGGGCTAAAATTAAACTCCTGGATGATCATAAAAATAGAGCACTTTATAGCCACTTACAAACAAAGCATCAGTAAATTCTGAAACTCAGAATAAAATCTCGGCAAGTCTCTCTCAAAGGAGCCTCACAAGATGGGTGATGCAATAGAGAGGAAGAGAGCAAGTCAAAAGAAACACCCCACCCGCAGGCTAACCCCAAAAGGCCCTTCGCTTTAGTTAGGGTCTCCTCTGCAGCATCCCCTTAGAGAAGCAGATGGGAGCCCAGGGAAGGCTTTAATTCCAAGTTGATTCATCTCAAGACCTCCCTTTCATGAAAGGTAACGAGTTATCCGTCACAACAGTGAAGGAGACCCAGGCTGCATGCCCTTCTCCTGTTGCCTTCCTGTCCCTTCAGGGGAAAGTGTGAGAAAGATGAGATTTTGGTCGAGTTCTGCCACCCCATCCAAGTCTACATGGCTGCCACCGTGTTCACACCAATGTGGGAACCCCTCTCGCCCATCAAATTACTCAACAGGAAAAGCCAACCTGTCAAAGTGCTGTGATCTGCATTGTGATCGAGGTCATTACTAAGAGGGCGTTTTAAAGGGGGAAAGGAAAATTAAGGATGTCACAGGACCAGAGGTGGAGTCTAGGGAACTGTGGATTTCTCAGGGCTTCTTGGCTATCTTTGGCTAAGGTACTTAATTTCCCTGAGCCTCAGTTTTCCTTTCAGTAAAATGGGGATAATTAGCCCTTTCTTGAAAGCATTATAGAGGCCTCACAAGAAACTAATATTTGCAATCTTAGAAAACACAAAGCACTAGGCTAAATTCTTCTCCATACATTATTAGTTCCGTTAATTTTCACCACTAGATATGGTAGATATTAGCACCTTCCAAATGGGGAAATGGAGGCACAGATTGTTTTAAGTGCTTTCCTAAAATCGCAGTTATGAAATGGCAGAGTTGAAACTTGAACACTTAGTGGAAAGTGTTTTAAAGCTATGAAGCCCTCGACAAACAGGGAACAGGAACAACGAAACAGCCAGGGCTTTGCCACTGCTCCTGACCTCTCTATTGGTCACTTTCCCTCTCGAGGACTTTGGCCATGTGACAAGACCAGTAAACAGTCCATCCAAACCAAATCTCGCCTTTACATCACAAGGACAAAGGACACTTCACAGAGGGAGGAGTGACTTCTCCCACATCCTTTTGGACACGTTTTGTGGAAAATATTTATGTTCTTTTACGGTGTTTTAAGTCTTCAGGAGCAGAAATTATTTAAGACAATATCAACATTTACAGGCGTTATTTGAAATCAAAATACTCCTAAAACAGGGATCTTTCAAAACACCATCTGCCAGTGCTTAAGATTCCTGAGAGAGGTCATGATATTGTCTGGGGGTCAAAAACCTGAGGCAGGTAACAAATGAGTAACAGAGGCTGGGAATAATACACTAGGGAATGGTGAGGAGTGTGGCAAATGCAGCCTGCACCGACCTCAAGGGGCAGCTGCTACCCAGTTTTAGCCAATTTTTGCCTGGAGAGGGCCAACCCAGTATGGCCAGGTTTTCAGATCTTTTTTTTTTTTTTTTTTTTTAGATTTTTTAAATTTTTTCCTTTTTCTCCCCAAAGCCCCCCGGTACATAGTTGTATATTCTTCGTTGTGGGTCCTTCTAGTTGTGGTATGTGGGATGCTGCCTCAGCGTGGTTTGATGAGCAGTGCCATGTCCGCGCCCAGGATTCGAATCAACGAAACACTGGGCCGCCTGCAGCGGAGCGCGCGAACTTAACCACTCGGCCACGGGGCCAGCCCCTTCAGATCTTTTTTTTTTTAAAAAAAAAGCTGGAGGATCAATTTTTATGAGTTGATTTTCACCTAACTATTGGTATCTACTCGGTTTTGGGGTTGGTTTTAAAAGGGACCTGAACTCAGCTTGTGGCCACCATTCTCTACCGTTTGACTAAGCGAGCACCCTGGCATTCTTCTACTGACCAGTTCCCAGCATGCAGATGCCATAGGCTAACCATGCCTGAAAGTGCAAACAGAAATTCCCTGCTAAGTTGTTACATGGAAAAATAAAACACACACACACACACATACACATACAGAAAACAGCCCTTTGATGCATGGCTGAAACATGAGAACCCCATGAAGACATATGCAGAGAGGTGGATCCAAGCTCGAGGCGCAGATGGCTTTTATACAAACCACAGTCTACATGGTTATAAATCACCATCCAATTTCTCTTTCGGCTCAAGATGTGTAGCTATTCTCCCTTCGCCTATCCTCACATTTGCTAAGTTCTTTAACTTCACTGAGCACCATGTCACCACTCACAATGCCTCAGTCCGAGGCAGGTGTGATGGGAATTTCTTCAGGAAGAATCCCTGAGCATCTCCCAGGGCACATGGGCAGATGCAACACCGCCCGCCAAGAAGCGACCACCTGGTGGGACACAGGCAGTTAAGTACGACGTACTAAAGGATTATCACTTCAATTTTTCAATGGAGGAAATGAAGGGCCATAGAGATGGAGTGAGCTGGGCGGGTAGAGAAGGCGCTGGCCAATTCCACGACCACGGCCACGCGCACAGCTCAGATCCTCTCAGTGTAGAATTCACCATAGTTCTCAGACAAGAGAAGCTTCCTAACCTTTCCCAAAACGCAAACTGATTGGCTCATTCAAAATATTTAGCGAAATTTAAACAAACCCTTTAGAGATATTGTTAATTTAAAAAATTTTCAACAACTTTGCAAACTAATACATGTTTAAATGCATGTTTGCCCAGGCATATCCCCAAACTGATTTTTCTACTTGGCTCTAAGAGGACGTTGGCAAAGTGCGGTCACCAGACCAACAGCAACAGCATCACCCGAGAGCTTGTTAAAAATGCAAATTCTCCAGCTCCTCCCCAGACTTAGTGAATCAGAGACCCTGGGGGTGGGCCCAGAAATTTGTTTGAACAAGCTCTCCAGGCGATTCTCACGCACACTGCTGTAGCAGGCTGTGCCAAACCAAACACGGCTTCCCTTATTAATGAAAATAATCTGTTATTTTGGTGTCTTTTCCATACACCTTTATAACTAAGTTAAAATATAAAATTGCAAGAGATTGGATTTTAGAGAATTTCTTGGCTTGGGATGACTCAAGTTTCTTTACAGCTTTTAAAAGTACAGTGTATATGACACATTACAATTTGATGTGTCACATTCCTCCCCCAACCCCGGGAAGTTCCTGGATGGTGGACCACTAATTGTTTAGCTCATTCATCTAAGACACATCAGCTGAGCATTTCCAATGTGCCTAGCACCATGCCAGGTGCTGGCAAGATGGCAATTTTTATTGAACTAAAAGAGATGATAAACAGGTTATACCAGGAGCTTTGATGTTATTAAATAGCCTATAAAATATGATAAATATCTTAAAATGTGTTTAAATGACACTAATTACAAGACAAATACACATTAGTTGGGGGACACAGCACCTACTCGGGAGCTTATATTCACATCAAAGAGGTCAGGAAGACCCGGTACTCACCTCTAATTAGTGGATGAAATGGCATCTGCTACTCCCAGGACAGCTCAGCATCTTAGGGGGCCCACAGTAGGGGCACAGGCTGGAAACTGAACATGGGCCTCTCTCCCCCCCACCCTTCCCTACAATCACCTGCTTCCGACTTACAGATGTGGAAATTCCATTTTGAAGTGACTTAACCACGGAGGCAACTTCTAGAACACTCGGAAACCAAGGGGCTCATAGCAGCAAAATGAGCCCCTGTTAGAAACCCAGATAGCTGACTGTCTAATTCAGTGAGAGTTATTTTGTTTGAATCCCAGAGCGTATTAGTTTCCTTTTGCTGCTGTAACAAATTACCAAAAATTTAGTGGCTTCAAACAACATAAATTTATTCTCTCCCAGTTCCAGAGGAAAGTCAGTCTGGGTGGGCTAAAGGGAAGGAGTCAGCAGGCTACATCCATTCCAGAGTCTCCAGGGGAGAATCTGTCGCCTTGTCTTTCTAGCTTCTAGAGGCCACCTGCATTCCTTGGTTCACAGCCCCTTCTTCCATCAGACGCCAGGGGAATAGCATCTTCCAGTCTCATTCTCGGTCTCTTCTCTGACCTGCTTCCATGGCCACACCTCCTCTCTCACCTTCCTGCCTCCCTCTCAGAAGGAGCCTTGTGATCACATAGGACCCACGGATAATCCAGGATAATCTTTCTATCTCAAAATGCAAATGTTAATCACATTTGCAAAGTCCCTCTTGTCATGTAAGATAACATATTCAAAGGCTCCTAGGAATGGTACATGGACATCTTTGGGGGCCCATTGTTCAGCCTATCACACTGGGTGCCTACATCATGAGTGTGAAAAAACCTTTGACTGCACAAGTCAGTAGTTAGGATATATGTGACCTGTGAGCTGGGAAGGAACAGCCATCTAATGTGCTGTCTTCGTGAGCCAGGATGATGCGAGGTGCTTTGCCATCCCTCATTCATCCCCTGCAACAGCCGGAGGAGGCAGCTTCCGTTAACATCCCCTTTTTACAGATGAGGGAGAAGACCCCGATGCAGTGACTTGCCAAGCACACACGCCCAGTGTGAGAGCCCCAGGGCTGCCCGATTCTGGAGTCCATGCTGCTGCTTCTCCATCCCAAATCTCCTTCCCAGGATGGAGTGTCTCCCCACGAGGCTCTGCCCTTACCTACTTGAGGGGCTGGCATTACAAGTGTAATTTGTGTACCTCCATGTCACAGCCAGTCTTTTTTCCTTCTTCAGTCCGTTTCTTTATATGTAGACACAGCTTAACAGTTAAGAGAATGGATGCTAGAGCCAGGCTTCCAGGGTTCCAACCCCAGCTTGTCACTTATTAGCTGTGTGACCTCAGGCAAGTTACTAAACCTCTCTCTGTCTTAGCTTCCTTAGCTGTGAAATGGGAATAATAAAGGTAACTGCTCTCACAGGGTTTCATGAAGATAAAATCAGTTAATGCAGATAAAATGTTTGAAACATTGCCCAGCTATAAGTATACATGATAAGTGTTTGCTATTATTATTATATAAAGACACTGACAGAATCAGGGACAAAAGCCACAACCCTAGGCTCAACAGAATGCAGGGAAGGGGGATGCGAGGTTCTCTGCCATAACTCACATTCGGCCCCCGGCAGAGCGCGGCAAATGGGACCTGGGTCTAAGTTCTCCAGACCCTCAAATGGAACGAACAGAATACGCTGCTCATTCCACAGGGTTGTTATGAAAATGAGTTAAAATATGTAGAGCGGTTAGAACAGTGCCTTATTATCATTCTTATTAACTATGTTAATAATATCTGGTAGTTATAAGGATGCCTAAAAATGCTTACCTAAAGCAACACGAAAGAACTCAATAAACTAAAAATTAACTGCCGTGTCCTATTTAAGTCCTCTGGATAAAGCAAGGAAAAAAGTAATGGAGAAGGAAAGATTCTTCTAGAATAGTGATTTAGTGATCTAGAATATACATTTCTTAAATCCAATAAGGAACTTCCAAGTTAACACCCAGTGCTCAAATCACTGCTCAGCTGTAGATAATATGAGAATAACGGTACAATCCTCTAGCCACATGGACAAGGCCAGGCCAGCTCCCTCCTTGGTCTTTCCATTCATCTGTCCACCCATCTACCATTTATTAAACAACTACTATATGCCAGTTATTGAAGTGATGGGTGCTTAGGATATGCAGGTGAAAGACATGACATCTGCTTCAAGAAAACAGTTCAACAGACAACCACAGGAAAGTATGTTAGTAGAAATGCAGGGAGAGGACACCTGGGCACAAAAGACAACAGGCACTGAATTATCTCAACTACTTGAGGTAACAATTGACCTGGAGATTAAAGGCCACACTACCCAGATGGGATAATCATCAGGTCTTCCCTGTTGACTGGACAGCATGCATTGAAGCACACAGACATGAGCACACATGCCCTCCCAAGTCCCCATATGTCTGGGGTATAAAGTATGAGTGGTCAAGTGGCAGGAGATGACGACAACCAGATTGTGAAAACCCTTCTACTGTATGCTCAAGGGTATGGAGAGGCGAACAGGGAGCCAATGATGGTTTTAAACAGAGGCACAACCAAAGAGGTAGAGATAGATGTGGAGGTTGCCGCCATCTTTGAAAAAGATTCCTGGCCAAAACCTAAGCAGTGACACTGGATGCTTTCTGCCCATCTTGGCCCCGGACTCTTTCCACTTTAAATTCTAGGTGGCCCATGGACTTCTCTTCATTCCTTCTTGGTTCTGTAACATGTGTGTCCTTAAGGCTGTGTAAAAATAGGCCCAGGGGCCCAGGAAAGAGGCAACTCAGCTGCCCAAGGAACTCAGACACTCCCCAGGCATGTGGCCGGCTTTCTGGCAGCTGTTGGGAGGGCTCAAGGTCACGAGGCCTGGAAACCTGATCTTGTTGCAAATGGCCTTCCCTGGCCCAGGAAGCTCTGTGGAGAAGGCCATCAGGGGTACCTGGCGCCAGGCCTCTTCGCGGCCATCCCGTGAGGCTGCCTTTCACTGCTCCTTTTTTAGCTCTTGAGTTCCCATGAACAGGTCAACTCAGGCCCATTCCAGAAATACTCAATCTCCTCCCTTCTCACGAACTCCCAGCTGATTCTGCTGCATCTACAAATGAAAACTATGGAGAACAGGATTACTGAGGTGGAGACTATTTTTGTCACACCCCTTCTCTGTCCCGGAAGTGAACACTGTCACAGGCTCTTAACCTAGACAGACAGACTTGGGTTCGAACATCACTTCTGCCTGCTAGATGAGTAATCTGGGGCAAAAAATGACCTTTTCAAGCTTCAGTCTTAGTGTGCAAAATGGAAACAATAATTGCACCGACTTCATAGGGCTGTTTTGAGGAGGAACCATAATAATTAGGGAAAGCTCTTCACACATGCACTGTGAGTGCTCTGTGAAGGTAAATTCTCTCTCTGAAACCTCACAATAGGCCCGTGATGGGCTGTCATTCTCCATTTTCCAGGAGGGAAGTGGAAGCGCTGAGAGGCCACGTGGATTATCCAGGGCTGCACTAACCAACTCCCCACCCAAAGGTGGGGCTGGCCATTCTTGAAACATGTCTGTTTCTTTAAAAACACCTAGTTATCTTGAAAAATCAACATCATATGAAAAGCTAACATCTACTGAGTGGCCCTCTGTGCCCAGCAGTGTGCTGGCACTTCATACAGACTCACTCATGTAAGCTGTAAAACCACCTGTGAGGCAGGTACTATTGCCATCCCTGTTATAGAAGCTGGTCCCCCAAGAGACTAAGAACAGCCCTGGGTCACCAGCAGTCAGCCTTCAGAGCCAGCTCTTAGCCATGATGCTTTGCAACCTCCAGAGGTCACAGGTGAAAAGGAAGACCTAGTCTGATGAGCTCTCTTCATAGAGGAGACTTTGGAGGACCACAGGAGGGAAGGCTGGACCCAGGAGGGAGGGCTGGACCCAGGAGGGAGGGCTGGACCACAGGAGGGAGGGCTGGACCACAGGAGCGAGGGCTGGACCCAGGAGGGAGGGCTGGACCACAGGAGGGAGGGCTGGACCACAGGAGGAAGGGCTGGACCACAGGAGCGAGGGCTGGACCCAGGAGCGAGGGCTGGACCCAGGAGGGAGGGCTGGACCACAGGAGGGAGGGCTGGACCCAGGAGGGAGGGCTGGACCCAGGAGGGAGGGCTGGACCACAGGAGGGAGGGCTAGACGCAGGTGCAGAGAGGGAAGCTGATGCCCAGTACGAGTGCCTAGGCCTCATCACACTGTCCTCCCAGGTGCTGGCCTCTGAACCTGGACAGCAGGGGTGGCTGCGCCAGTGGGCGGGGGAGGGGCAGGCGAGACGGAGCGGCTCAGGTGGCTCTGCTCTGGGCTGCCCACTCCTACTTAGAGCCACAACTCAGGGGTTATGGCTTCCTCATGGGGGGTCCCAGGTCAGACTTTATCTGGGGAAGAAGAGGAGCTCTGCTTGTGGAACAGAAGTTTGAAACCACTGCCCTGTCCTTCTCTGTGTCTAAGTGCAAGCTCCTATTGTCTTGAGAACCCAGGTGCTGGCATTTTCCACAGGGGGCCCTGAAAGGACACGGTGAGGAGCAGAGCTGTGCCCTAAGCAGCAGGGGCACTGAGCCGGGGTCTGTGGAGCCCCAGGGCGCACGGGGGCCAGCCTCTGGGCTCCAGGACCTGCTCAGACTATATGCAACATTCTGGAGTACGTGCCATCTGAGGAGGAGAGGACTCGTAGCTTTTCTGGGATTTCCAAAGGGTTCCATGTCCCCAGGCACATGAACAACCGTTAACTGTTTCTATCGTCACCATAGAAACTGCTGTGTCTCGAGTGCCGACCACATGCTGGGAACACGGGGATAAGCTCACCCACCTTCAAGGAGGAGCCAAGAGGGACTTGTGAAGCACTTGGAAGGGCGCTGGGCACAAGGCAAACACACCACAGGCTTCAGTTCTCTTATCATTTTAATTACTATTACCAATTATCGCCTTGAACGCCTCACCGGTCCTCACAGAAACTTTATGAGGTTTGTACTATCACCAATGCCACTTCACAGAACAGGAAGTGGAGGCTTCCAAAGGTTAAATCACCAGCTCAAGGCCACAGACAGAGGACAAGACACTCCAACTTGGCCTGTCTGGGTCCCCAGCCCAGGCTGGCCCTCTGTCTGGCCGCACTAAGGGAAGAAGGCAGAGGACTCCCTGGGAGGAGGAGGCCCCAGATGCCCCCAGGCCTGCGAGCAGCCAGCCCAGCCCCAGGGGAGATCAGGCCTGCGCTCCCTGCCGAAGGGCCAGCAGGCCTCCCTAACTCCGCACCTCTCCTAACCAACAACAGAAAGCCAAGCCGCTTAAAACAGTGACAGATAAAAAAGAAAGCCACCCCGTGCGGCAGCCATTCCTGGGCTCCCAAGCGAGCCCGTGTCTTGGGTCTTGGAGGACAGCGGGTTCAAGGAGTGAGGGGGCGCAGCCCCGGCACCTGCTGGCCGCACTCCAAGCAACGTCTCTCCTTCCAAAGCAACGCAGAACTCCGCAGAACACACCACTTGAAAGCCAGAAAGATGCCCCCAGGTCGCCATGGCAATGCTAAACAGATGGAACACTTTAACCCGCTCTGACGCACACACACCAACTTATTCAAGGGCCAAATGGATGGACTGGGGGTGGGGCAGGGAGTGTTGTTTCTACAGCTCCATCTCCAAGGATTTGACCCCAAATATATCTAGGTCAGAGTGATACAGGGCAAAGGACTCCTTAAACCCAAGCTGAGGCCAGGCATGCTGGGGAAAGGGGAGTCACTGCCATCTGTCTCTGCCTTTGGACCCCAGCACAGTCCCATATCACACAGGCCTCTATGAGAGGGTTATGGGAGATGCTGATGGTTTGGGATCTGCCTCTCCCTGGGGACAGTCCTCCACTACCCAGCGCCTCAGTCCCTTCCCAGGCAAGAGGGGAGTGTCCTGCAGATCCCCAGCAGGGTCAGGAGGCTCAAATGCACTCATGGGAGCAGAAGTGCTCATAGACCTTAAAGCACACGTTAGTGCAGATGTTAAAAACATTAGCTGCCATTTCCCACCAGGTGGCATTTCATTTCCCAGATCTCAGGGCTGAACTTCCCTCCATGGGAGCTGATGACCGTGGGTATTTTCCTTTAGAACACTTTGCTCCGGGATCCAATGGGGGTTGCTCTACAAGATGAGACATGTGTAGTGACGATGAATAAAGACTTGTCCCAGGTCTGAAAAGACAGCTGTGCCTATGGGGTCTGTTGTGCTCTGGGCTCTTCCATGCCCCATCCCTCCCCTCAGACACAACAGGGCAAAGGGCTGACATAGCAGGGAGGCCAGAAGAGTCTCAGCAGACACAGCTTATGGCACTTCGGTAGATCAAGGAACAAATGTTGCAAACTCTCCCTCTGCAGGCCCGTGACATCCTCAGGTCAACAGAGTCTCCAGAAATGGAAATCCTCTTCCACCCACCATTCCCCTGTGGTGAACCCTCTTGACTTTCAAGACCCACCCCTTAAAAGTTATTCTTAAACGTCCCCTTGTGCCAGGGTGGAATGGGTCCCCACTGTGCATGCAGATGTCTGTGGGAGCAGCTGCTCTGTTCTGTTGTTCTATTTGTTCTCTGGTCTCCTGCCCACTCATCACTGAGTCCCTTGCGGGCAGGGAGCACATCTTCTTCACCTGTGTATTCCCTTGGCCTTGCACTGTGCCTGGCATTAGCTGGCTGTCTGTGAATGTATGCTGATTGATACCTACAAGTATGCAATGCCACGCCCGCAATGTTTGTGCATCAATGTTCCTGGAATTCTCTAGTCCGTATGCCACAGGTGTCTGATTTCACTTCCCCATCCTCTGGGAAGAGAGAAGGACTTGAAGCAGAGCCTGGAGTGCAGGAGTTAGAGAACAGAAATCCAGGGCAGCCTAGGGGGTCAGGAGGAGGAGCACAAGTGACGGGATGGGAGAGAGGCCTCCTACGCACAAACTCAAAGCTTATGTTCCTACCCACCAATCAGTTGACTAAACGAATTTGCCCCTTGAAAATTGGAACAGCACCCATTCCTCCTGCTCTGAAACAAGGTTGCTTTTGTCTCCTTTATGAAAGGCCCCTGAAGATGCTCTGGTTACTGAGGGAGTGAGCACACTGACTCTATGCTGATGGTTTTCAAGGGAGTCAGCTACCCTCCCAAAAGGTGCACTCTTCAAGGTCTCACCTCATTGTGTGTCACCTTCCTTCTGTCAACACGGGGCTCTCCATATACCGTCCCCTCTTGTCTCCCCAAAACAGGCAATGTTCAGCAAACAACAACAACACGTCTTTATCATCGGCCACCTTAAGTAAAGCCTAACTGGGAGTTTAAACTTCTAGGAATCTCGACATGGTGGCTCATTCGCTATGCCATATTCCCAAATTATGCTTCTGATGGGTAGAAATGCTTTAACTTTGTATATGTGTGTGCGCGCGCGCGCGCGCACACACACACACACACACACACACACAGGTGTCTTACTAGCCAGAACACACATGCTCGCCTGTAAGAAGCACTTCCTGTGTCCCCTAGGGAAGTTCTGCCTTACGGATTTGTCATTGTTTTGTGATGTAGAGGAAAGGACAATGGCCCTGTTGTCCTTATCATCATCTTTCTCATTTCCTACAAATGGAATGACTGCGGTAGAGGTTCTTACATTTTCCTGGACCCACGTCCTGTATGCTGAACTATTCTCTACTATGTTTACCACCAGACCATGTCTGCCTCCTTGCCTCCAAGCTGGAACTAATTATCACAGACAATTATAGGATTTTATATTCCTGAGTTCTAAAAAAAACATAGTCCATGAAAAAAACAATACTTCCTGGGGCTGGCCCCGTGGCCGAGTGGTTAAGTTCTCGCGCTCCGCTGCAGGCGGCCCAGTGTTTCGTTGGTTCGAATCCTGGGCGCGGACATGGTACTGCTCATCAAACCACGCTGAGGCAGCATCCCACATGCCACAACTAGAAGGACCCACAACCAAGAATATACATCTATGTACTGGGGGGCTTTGGGGAGAAAAAGGAAAAAAATAAAAAATCTTAAAAAAAAAGAAGTGTCTTTTTAAAAAAACAAAAAAACAAAAAAAAACCCAATACTTCCACAGCTGAAAGAGTTATGGAGAAACCACAAAAATTACATTGGTGCTATGGTAGCATTTATAAATAACATATTTGCATACGGTACTAAATTCGCATAGAAGAATCCGAGGTGACAATATTATTTCATAAGCTTGAAAGTGGACTTTAACAACAACGCCTCCAACAGAAGGCAAAGGAAACATGAATGCACCAAATAGAATAAAAGGTTCAGTGCCTTAAATGTCAGCTCTACATATGCATTAGAACGGGCTGGGGCAAATTCATCAATGTCCATCCCAGGGGAAATCCTGCATCTCTTCCATGTGAAGATATGACTGCATGTGTAAAATGCTTGCACTAAAATCAAGTCTTCTCTCTTCCAAATTTTCTCAATTATTAATACACTAGACAGCTGCGGTAGCTCTAGCAGAAATAGCTGCCAAGCTTTTCCAAAAGGCGAAGCCGCCGTGAGATGTCTGCATGGGGACTTTGCTGTGTAAGGAGGGGTCGCTCTCTGGATCAAACAAAAAGGAGACAATCTCCAATGGAACAACCGAAAAAGAGAAACTTGTCTCAGAATATAAACTGGAAAATGATTCCCCCCCCACCGAACACACACACTCACTCCTCTTTATAATAAAAAACTTTCCGTGTACAAAAAGAAGTTGCCTGAAAAGGGTCTCTGTCCAACTCATTGGGATAACAAACAATTCAGAAAATTAAATAGCTAACCGGAGGCATGCCAATCACTCTGGTGTATTCTGGAATGAGGCTACCAAATTGTGCTTTCTCAAAGGGAGTGGGTGAGGTTAGAAAAACAAATTATGTCTTTTTTTAGATTTCTGGAAGCAAATTAATATCCAGAAAAAAAAGTTGTCCTTAAGTTGCCACCTTCATATTTTAAACAGGTATTAGCATCACCTTAACAGATTCTGAGAATTTTTTGTGTTGCGGCCGGCCCCATGGCCAAGCAGTTAAGTCTGCGTGCTCCGCTGTGGCAGCCCAGGGTTTCTCTGGTTCGGATCCTGGGCGTGGACATGGCATGGCTCATCAGGCCACGTTGAGGCAGAGTCCCACATGACAAACTAGAAGGACGTGCAACTAAGATATACAACTATGTACCGGGGGGATTTGGGGAGAAAAAGCAGGAAAAAAAAAGATTCGCAACAGTTGTTAGCTCAGGTGCCAATCTTTAAAAAAGAAATTCTTTGTGTATTAAAAAGCGCTTTGAGGGGAAAAGCTAAGTACCTAGGGCATCACAATCTAATGTTTTCTGAACTCAACAGTGATGGTGAATTTTAATTCAAAATTTATGTGCAGGACATGCAACAAGATTAGATTTTTAAAAGTTTGTTTTGGGTTTTTTTTTTTTAAGCTATAATATCAGAGCGTAAGCGTATCACACCAGAGAGACCACTTGTCAAGGTGATGTTGGGAATGCATATGATCATACGTTTCACGTTTCCTGTCACAGTTCTCATTTCACATCATCCCAACCTTTATAGGCACTCAGACCACACGCTCCAGTTCCTGAGCAGTAAGAGACCATCCCTCCTCTGTGGCCCAGCACTGTGCACAAACAGAAACTGCTGTGGGTCTTTGAGAAAGCAAAGCGAGTCAGAACAGCCCGAGTTCTAAACAAGTGTGTATTTGCACCAGTTCTGCATCATTTGTTTCCAAGAGCAAGGACAATATTTCATTTTCACTGTCTCACGATCTACATAAAAATCACAACCATTTTTCAGTAAATGCCAACAAATGTCAGAGAAGCAGACCACGGATACTTGGAAATGGCTGTTAGTTTATTAATATAATCCCCTAGAGTAAAGCTGGTGGTGTGAATGTTTTCAAGATGGTCAATATCATTTAGAGGCAGGGCTTACTAACATAACACAAACACTCCCTACCCCGTGTACCACTTACCATTTGCGATCTGTTCTTCGGACAGCCATTGATGTCTTCAATCTTTTCATTTGCTGAAAAAGAAAACACAAGTCAGAAAAATAAATAATCACCACAGACACTTTGAGTAGTGATGTTCAAGACCCTGGAGGCCAACCAAGTCCTAAGGCCCATGCTGGGGTTTTTCCAGCCAACGCAGGCATGTGAAATACCGAGCTGCATCTAGCAAGCTTCAGGACTTACTCATCAAGCCACCGTCCTCCAGGGACAGCTGGGGCAAGGTCATCGTCATCTGAAGCAGAGACAACTGCACTGATGACAGTCTTAGAGTGACGGGGCATCGTGGAAATGTCTGGAGACTGGGAAAGGCACTGAGCTGTGATTGCACTTCAGGCTCTTAGGCAACTGCAACCTCCCCACAAAAGATGGGGTGGTTCAGAGTGCATCAGTCCAGCCTCAACTCAGCTCCTGGTTGACAAGCACCACAGAAGACAGCATCTCACCCCATCTTTAGCCAGAAATACACTGCTTGATACTAGTAGGATTACTAATAATCCTATTCCCAAAGCGATGGCAAAGAGAGAAAACAAGGGAGACTTAAAATTGGCTCATCCAAGGCCACACAGCAAGTCCAAATTAGATCTGGAACACATTCTTGAAGTCACAATAGCACCTAGCTACTTAGAGAAGTCAAAGAAAGAGGTTGCACTGAATTAACTGAAAATCAAATATCATTACCAGGGAAGAAAGGCCCGGCTCCCCGTGGTGAAGTATGAAGGGATCCTTGCACGATGCACCCCAAGGCATCTGCGGAAGGGCTGAATTTGCGACTGGAGCCCCACAAAAAGGGAGTATATGTAGAGGGTATGGCACTGGCTCTGGAGGCAAAGACACCCCAGCATGAATCCCAGCTGCACGGCCTCTCAACTGTGTGATCTTAGCCATGCCCCTTAACCTCTCTGGGCTACAGTTTCCTCATCTATAAAATGGAGCTAATATTACCTACTTCACAGGAGGAGCTGGGAGAATAAGATTATGTGGCGCCAGTAAAATGCTTATTTAGTACAGTGCCTAGCACACAGTAAGTGTTCTGTAAATGGCAGCTATTATTAACTCAACAATATATATTCTTATCATCTATGTAAAATATATAAAATAAAAATTTCCTTTTTGATGTCTCCATCTGAGTTAAGCCCAGAAACTCAGCTAGGACTCCACAGTAAAGAACTAAGGATTTGCGTCCTCTGTGAAGCCTTTATAAGCTTCCTCCCCCAACCCATGCCCCACCCCTAGAAGGACGAGGCCTCCTCAGGTCTCTCGGTTCTCTCAGCATCCAGGACCTATCTCTGCTCTTAATCACCCCATGTGGAACTCCTCCTTCTCTTGCCTCCCCTAGCTATGCTGTGAGAGTGGCAGATGGGGAGATCTTGTTTTCCTCATTTGTATCCTTAGGGCTCACTGCAAGCTGGCAATACTGAATTCCAAAAAAATACATCACATCAGATTTTAATGAATATGATGCCTTGAAGTTTCATGAAGAGAAAAGACATTAAAAACTATCTGAAAAGGATAACAGAATTAAAGTGTCCCATACCTCTAGGATATTAGAACACCTCAACCTAAATTTAGCTCATATTCCCTCAGTTGGGTTTATTTTCTCTCCAGTGTTTCTACCTTGAGGAGTGGAAAATAAGAAAGCAAGACTGTGGCAAGAAACCGTTTTAACATCTAATTACCGTGAGACAGCCTGATCAGTGTACATTCAGCCCAATCTACATCTTCTTTAGAATTTGCAAAAGTAACAGACATTCAGGCTTATGACCCATCTGGGAAGATCTCAATCGTAAGGGTCCAATTGAGTTTTCTTAACTCTTAAGAACTAGGACAGGCATTTAATGGGATGACACGTGGATACTTGTTCCCCAGTTACCAGAAAATACAATTAGCCAGAACATATCACTAGCACGTAAACGCCCCAAGAACACGGGTTTTCATCTGCTTTATTTCCCACTGTAACCCCAGCGCTTAGGACAGTGCCTGACACACAGCAGCCACTCAATAAATATTTGTAGAGCAGAACTAAGGAATGAGTATTCCGAACATTTCTGAGAATCCAAGTTTTACTGCCTATTTTGAAGCAGCTGTCCTTTCACTTGTAAATATAGATGTACACACTGAAGATGGAAAAAAGGACAATCCTTGACAACTGGCACTCCTTCATACGTGGGAAATTATGGCAGGCACGCACTCTGACCTTGGATTTTGATATCGAATGCTGGAAAAAATATGTGGCTTTTGAGTATCAAGGCCGCTCAAGGTATCTGCCAATTGGACACTTATGATGGCTAGAAGCATAAGTCATTGGATTCTGATCAATACTCAGTTCAGCATTAGGTCATTAGCGCTCATTAAAGTGAAGGATGAATAGCTATGATCGTAAGAAATTATTTTAAAGATCCCTCACATGCTATCTAGATAAACGGAACCAAAGGGCTTGTCCCAATTATTCCTCTAATTCCTTTTCATGATCTGTCACCTAAACCACAGTCAGGTGTCCCCTGAATTCAAATTATCATGGCTCCACGAAGCCTAACGCTGCATTTTACAACATTCAAAATAAACCACTGGGGCGCACCTATTTCTGACACTCTAAAGAATACATGGGAAGAGATCAATCAAATGACCAAGCCCAAACTCAAAGTAAATACTTAAAAAAAATGCAAAACAAGTCTCGGACCTCCTCATTTCCAATTTCATGTAATGATAATACTTCTTTACTTAAATTCTCAAGAGTTTCTATGGTTGTCATAAATACTTAGAGCAATCCTAGCAGCTCTGGTTCTGCTGCTAAGGAGAAGAGCTTGGTCTGCAGAGCTGAATTTATTAACTCGGGGTAGGGGGTCTCTGGCTCCAGCCCCCAAACAGATAACCAAAGAAGCAAAGGTATTTGTCCTCAAAGTCCTCAACTGCGATTAAAACTGGCATCCCTAAGTGCCAGTAGTAATTTATTTATTCTGGAATGTTCTTTAGCCCACTAATGCAGTAACCTGTCTGCACACAAGGTGACAAGTTAGTGACGGGAAGGCATCAGTGCACTTTTTATATAAGAGCAGCAGCATCAAGCTCATTACTTTTTAAAAGATCATCTCTGAAGGGTTCAGAGCATGTCAACAGCCCATGCATCTATGTGTGGCATCTCTGCATGTGCACAGGGCAGTTCGCAGCCCTGCCAATGGGAGGAGAGAGAAACCAGCTGCCCAGAAAGGCAGATGACTCACCCAAGGCCACGCGATCACAATAGGTCATCAATGGAAAGAAGGTACAGTCCTATGTGTTGTCTGAATTTCCTGGTTGTACTCAGAGGCAGCCCAAATGGTGGAGGCAAATAAGCTGCTCTCAGCTCTCTTCACCTCTACTGGGACATCTTTTCCCATCCGTCTTCACCTCCTCCTCCTTCCAATGCTCTCTTGTCCATGCTGTTTCCCTCCTTCGCCCTCTCCCTCACCCCCTCCCTCCTTCCCTGACTCCAGCCCCCACTGGCACCCTCACTGAGTGACAGCAATGTAAGCGGGAGGAGGCAGGCCTGTCTCTCCCTCTTGATTCATGCTGTTTATCCTGGCCTCGTAAACCTCTCTAATAACTCACGGTGATGGCACCGTGATGGGCTGGCAGGCAACTGCCAGCTTCGGGCAGCTCATGACTCAGGAAGATAATCACACTAATAAGAGGTTGAACACAGAGACCTGACCCTCAGTCTCTAAAGCAAGGGCACTGAAAGGCAGCAGCAGAAAGTCCCTCTCTGCCTAACAGGGTGAAGGCAACGATGGAAAAGCACGGGCCCCAGACAATCCCACTATCTAGGAAGCTCAGCTCCCAGGATCAATCCATCGATCCTAGGATCTAGCTGGGCCAGATGAAGACTTAGAAGCAGTGTGTGTGAAAAGCATTTAAGGTTTTCTTCAAGCCACACATCTGATCATGTCCCTCCCCAACCTGAAAATCAGCTCTTCAACCACTGGCCTTGTTCTCAGGCTAAAGCCCGGACTCCCCGGCCTGTACTTGGTAGCCCTGCCTTATTTCACATTGTTGGCCCTCTGGCTCCACTCTCCAGACTTTCTGCACCCTACTTCCTCCACCAGGAACACTCTCCCTGACCGCTTCACCTAGCTAACCCCACCTGACCAACGCCAAGTTTGAGGTCTTGGCTGACAGGTAAATTCCTCGAGGAACCTTTCCTGGATCTCCCATCGTGGGTCAGGTCTCCTAGCACCGCTGGTCCTTAATCTTCATGCTCTCTACTCCCCCTGGGCCTAGAAAGAGGTGTCCCTCACAAGAGACAATCTCCCTGCCTGGAAGTTTTGATGGGCCTTCATTTAGATGTGTTTTCTAACTTTTCATTTTGAAATAACTTCAAACTTACAGAAAAGTTATGGACTAGCACAGGGAATTCCCACATTCTTTCATCCATTCCCATCTTCTCCCCCGCCTTTCGCTGCATAGGAACACATTTTTTTTTTAAATCATTTTAATGTAGGCTACATAGACTATGTCCTTCATCCCTTATACTTTGTATTTCCAAAGAACAAGGATACTATCTAAAAATACAATTATGAAATACAGAAAGTTTACCATTGATATAATTCCAATTCTGCCAATTAAAACAAAAAGGTCCTTTATAGCATTTTATTCCCCAGTCCAGGGTCACACAGTGCATTTACTCATTTCTCTTTAGTCGCCTTTATTCTGGAACAATTTCTCAGCCTCTGTCTTTCACAGCACTGATGTTTTGGAACAATACAGGCCAGTTTTTTGGTTTTTTGTTTTTTTTGTTTTTTTTTCATAGAATGTTCCCCCAATCGGTTTTGCCTGAGATTCCTCATGATTAGTTTCAGGCTTTCGATCCCTGACTGGTGTTCAACATAAGTGATGCTGTGTTCTCCGGGTATCACATCAGGAAGCACATGACATCCCTTACCACTGATGTAGTTTTGATCACCTGGTCAAGGTGTCGGGCTTCTCCCATGTGTGGTTACTGTATTTCCCCTTGCAACTAACAAGCCATCAGTGGAGAGACACTTGAAGACCATGCAAATAGTCTGGTCCTCCTCAAACTTTGAAATGCAGCAGCCACTGATGATTCTTCTCTTTTTTTTTACTGAGGTAACACTGGTTTATAACATATAAATTTCAAGTGTATGTCATTATATTTCAATTCCTGTGTAGATGACATCATTAAGTCTTCTTTGAATGTTTGGTAGAATTCACCAGGAAAGACATCTGGTCTTGGACTTTTATTTTTTAGAAGGTTTTTGATTACTGTGTTGATCTCCTTCCTGGTGATTGGTCTACTCAAATTCTCTATTTCTTCTTGATTCAGTTTTGGAAGGTTGTATGATTCTAAGTATTTGTCCATTTCTTCTAGATTATCCAATTTGTTGGCATATAGCTTTTCGTAGTATTCTCTTATAATCTTTTGTATTTCCGAGATGTCCGTTCTAATTTCTTCCATTTCTGATTTTATTTATTTGAGCGTTCCCTTTTTTTCTTGGTGAGTCTAGCTAAAGTTTTGTCAATTTTTTTTTCTTGCCTTTTCTCCCCAAATCCTCCTAGTACATAGCTGCATATTTCAGTTGTGGATCCTTCTAGTTGTGACATGTGGGATGCCGCCTCAACACGGCCTCATGAGTGGTGCCATGTCTGTGCTCAGGATCCGAACTGGCAGAACCCGGGGCTGCAGGAGCAGAGCACGTGAACTTAACCACTCAGCCATGGGGCCAGCCCCCAGTCAATTTTTTTATCTTTTCAAAGAACCAGCTCTTGGTTTCATTGATTTTTTTCTGTTTTTTTTTTTAGTCTCATTTATTTCTGCTCTGATTTTTATAATTTCCTTCCTTCTACTGATTTTGGTCTTTGTGCTTCTTCTTCCAGTTCCTTTAGGTGCACTGTTAGAGTGTTTATTTGGGATTTTTCTTGTTTGTTGAGGTAGCTCTGTATTGCTATAAGCTTCCTTCTTAGAACTGCTTTTGCTGTATCCCATAAATTTTGGCACATCGTATTTTCATTTTCATTTGTCTCCAGGTATTTTTTGATTTCTCCTTTGATTTCTTCATCGACCCAATCGTTGTTCAGTAGCATTTTGTTTAATCTCCACAAATTTGTGGCTTTTCTGATTTTCTTCCTTTACTTGACTTCTAGTTTCATACCTTTGTGGTCAGAAAAGATGCATGGCATTATTTCGATCTTCTTAAATTTATTGAGACTTGTTTTGTGGCCTATTATGTAAGCAATCCTGGAGAATGTTCCATGGGCATTTGAAAAGAATGTGTATTCTGCAGTTTCTCGATGGAATGTTCTGTATATATCTACTAAGTCCATCTGGTCTAATGTGTCATTTAAGGCCAATGTTTCCTTATAGATCTTCTGTTTGGATGATCTATCCACTGGTGTATGTGGAATATTCAAAGTCCCCTACTATTATTGTGTTACTGTCTATTTCTCCTTTCATGTCTGTTAATAATTGCTTTATAT